>NC_090927.1:626190951-627425118 GCF_040938575.1 Ambystoma mexicanum | reverse complement strand
CCACCCGCTGCTCATGTATGTGTGTTTCTCCCCACCCGCCGCCCGCTCATGTCCGTGTGTCTCTCCCCACCCGCCGCCCACCCCCCGCTCATGTCCGTGTGTCTCTCCCCACCCCCGCTCATGTCCGTGTGTCTCTCCCCACCCCTGCTCATGTCCGTGTGTCTCTCCCCACCCGCCGCCCACCCCCCACTCATGTCCGTGTGTCTCTCCCCACCCTGCCCATGTCCGTGTGTCTCTCCCCACCCCCGCTCATGTCCGTGTGTCTCTCCCCACCCGCCGCCCACCCCCCCCTCATGCCCCCTGTGTCTCTCCCCCTCCTGCCCACCCCTGCTCATGCCCCGTGTGTCTCTCCCCCTCCCGCCCACCCCCCGCTCATGCCCCATGTGTCTCTCTCTCCTTCCCCCCACCCCCCACTCATGCCCCATGTGTCTCTCTCCCTCCCCCCACCCATGCCCCATGTGTCTCTCCCCCTCCCGCCCACCCCCCGCTCATGCCCCGTGTGTCTCTCCCCCTCCCGCCCACCCCCCGCTCATGCCCCGTGTGTCTCTCCCCTTCCCCCACCCCCTGCTCATGCCCCGTGTGTCTGTCTCCCTACCCCCCACCCCCGCTCTTGCCCCATGTGTCTGTCACCCTCCCCCCCACCCCCGCTCTTGCCCGTGTCTCTTTCCCCCTCCCGCCCACCCCCGCTTCTGCTCCGTGTCTCTTTCCACCTCCCACCCATCCCCGCTCTTGCCCCGTGTCTTTTTCCCCCTCCCACCCACCCCCGCTCTTGCCCCGTGTCTCTTTCCCCCTCCCGCCCACCCCGCTCTTGCCCCGTGTCTCTTTCCCCCTCCCGCCCACCCCCGCTCTTGCCCCGTGTCTCTTTCCCCCTGCTGCCCACCCCCGCTCTTGCCCCGTGCCTCTTTCCCCCTTCTGCGCACCCCCGCTCTTGCCCCGTGTCTCTTTCCCCCTGCCGCCCACCCCCGCTCTTGCCCCGTGTCTTTCCCCCTGTCGCCCACCCCCGCTCTTGCCCTGTGTCTTTCTCCCTCCCGCCCACCCCCGCTCTTGCCCCCTCCCGCCCACCCCCGCTCTTGCCCCGTGTCTCTTTCCCCCTCCCGCCCACCCCCGCTCTTGCCCCGTGTCTCTTTCCCCCTCCCGCCCACCCCCGCTCTTGCCCCGTGTCTCTTTCCCCCTCCCGCCCACCCCCGCTCTTGCCCCGTGCCTCTTTCCCCCTTCTGCGCACCCCCGCTCTTGCCCCGTGTCTCTTTCCCCCTGCCGCCCACCCCCGCTCTTGCCCCGTGTCTTTCCCCCTGTCGCCCACCCCCGCTCTTGCCCCGTGTCTTTCTCCCTCCCGCCCACCCCCGCTCTTGCCCCCTTCCGCCCATCCCCGCTCTTGCCCCGTGTCTTTCTCCCTCCCGCCCACCCCCGCTCTTGCCCCGTGTCTTTCTCCCTCCCGCCCACCCCCGCTCTTGCCCCATGTCTTTCTACCTCCCGCCCACCCCCGCTCTTGCCCCGTGTCTTTCTCCCTCCCGCCCACCCCCGCTCTCGCCCCGTGTCTTTCTCCCTCCCGCCCACCCCCGCTCTTGCCCCGTGTCTTTCTCCCTCCCGCCCACCCCCGCTCTTGCCCCGTGTCTTTCTACCTCCCGCCCACCCCCGCTCTTGCCCTGTGTCTTTCTCCCTCCCGCCCACCCCCGCTCTTGCCCTGTGTCTTTCCCCCTCCCACCCATCCCTGCTCTTGCCCCGTGTCTTTCCCCCTCCCGCCCACCCCCGCTCTTGCCCCGTGTCTTTCCCCCTCCCACCCACCACTGCTCTTGCCCCGTGTCTTTCCCCCTCCTGCCCACCCCCGCTCTTGCGCTGTGTCTTTCCCCCTCCCGCCCACCCCCGCTCTTGCCCCGTGTCTCTTTCCCCTCCCTCCCAACCCCGCTCTTGCCCCGTGTCTCTTTCCCCGTCCTGCCCACACCCGCTCTCTTGCCCCGTGTCTCTTTCCCCCTCCCGCCCACCCACGCTCTTGCCCCGTGTCTCTTTCCCCCTCCCGCCCACCCCCGCTCTTGCCCCGTGTCTCTTTCCCCCTCCCGCCCACACCCGCTCTTGCCCCATGTCTCTTTCCCCCTCCCGGCCACCCCCGCTCTTGCCCCGTGTCTCTTTCCCCCCCTCGCCCACCCCCGCTCTTGCCCCGTGTGTCTTTCCCACTCCCACCCACCCCCGCTCTTGCCCCGTGTGTCTCTCCCCCTCCCGCCCATCCCCGATCATGCCCTGTGTGTCTCTCCCCCTCCCGGCCACCCCCGATCATGCCCCGTGTGTCTCTCCCCCTCCCGCCCACCCCCCGCTCATGCCGCGTGCGTCTCTCTCCCCTTACCCCCACCCCCCGCTCATGCCCCGTGTGTCTCTCTCCCTCCCCCCACCCCCGCTCATGCCCCGTGTGTCTCTCTCCCTCCCGCCCACCCCCTGCTCTTGCCCCGTGTGTCTCTCTCCCTCCCGCCCACCCCCCGCACATGCCCATGTGTCTCTCTTCCTCCCGCCCACACCCGCTCATGCCCCGTGTGTCTCTCTCCCTCCCACCACCCCCCGCTCATGCCCCGTGTATCTCTCTCCCTCCCCCCACCCGCTCATGCCCCATGTGTCTCTCTCCCCTTCCTCCACCCCCCGCTCATGCCCCGTGTGTCTCTCTCCCCTTCCCCCACCCCCCGCTCATGCCCCGTGTGTCTCTCTCCCCTTCCCCCACCCCCCTCATGCCCCATGTCTGTCTTCTGTTCCCCCCGCTCATGCCCCGTGTCTGTCTCCTGTTCTCTCCACACCCCGCTCATGCCCTATGTCTGTGTCCTGTTCCCCCCACCCCCCGCTCATGCCCCGTGTCTATCTCCTGTTGCCCCCACCCCTCCCGCTCATGCCCCGTGTCTGTCTCCTGTTCCCCCACACGCTCATGCCCCATGTCTGTCTCCTGTTCCCCCCACACGCTCATGCCCCGTGTCTCTCTCTTGTTGCCCCCCCCGACCCCCGCTCATGCCCCGTGTTTGTCTCCTGTTCTCCCCACCCCCTGCTCATGCCCCGTGTCTTTTTCCTGTTCCTCCCACCCCCCCTGTCTGTCTCCTGTTGCCCCCACCGCCCCGCTCATGCCCCGTGTCTGTTCTCCCCACCCCCCGCTCATGCCCGTGTCTGTTGTTCCCCCACCCCCCGCTCATGCCCCGTGTCTGTCTCCTGTTCCCCCCACCCCTCGCTCATGCCCCGTGTCTGTCTCCTGTTCCCCCCACCCCCGCTCATGTCGCGTGTCTCTCCTGTTGCCCCCCACCCCCGCTCATGCCCCGTGTCTCTCTTGTTGCCCCCCACTCCCCGCTCATGCCCCGTGTCTGTTGTTCCCCCACCCCCCGCTCATGCCCCGTGTCTGTCTCCTGTTCCCCCCACCCCTCGCTCATGCCCCGTGTCTGTCTCCTGTTCCCCCCACCCCCGCTCATGTCGCGTGTCTCTCCTGTTGCCCCCCACCCCCGCTCATGCCCCGTGTCTCTCTTGTTGCCCCCCACTCCCCGCTCATGCCCCGTGTCTGTCTCCTGTTGCCCCCCACCCCTCACTCATGCCTGTGTCTGTCTCCTGTTGCCCCTCACCCCCCGCTCATGCCCCGTGTCTGTCTCCTGTTGCCCCCCACCCCCTGCTAATGCCCCCTGTCTGTCTCCTGTTGCCCTCCACCCCCCGCTCATGCCCCGTGTCTGTCTCTGTTGTTCCCCCCACCCCCGCTCATGTCCTGTGTCTCTCCTGTTGCCCCCCACCCCCGCTCATGCCCCGTGTCACTCCTGTTGCCCCCCACCCCCACTCATGCCCCATGTCTGTCTCCTGTTGCCCCCCACCCCCCGCTCATGCCCCGTGTCTGTCTCCTGTTGTCCCCCCGCTCATGCCCCGTGTCTGTCTCCGGTTCCCCCCACCCGCTCATGTCCTGTGTCTCTCTCCTGTTGCCCCTCACCCCCCGCTCATGCCCCGTGTCTGTCTCCTGTTGCCCCCCACCCCCCTCTCATGCCCTGTGTCTGTCTCCTGTTCTCCCCACCCCCCGCTCATGCTCCATGTCTGTCTCCTGTTCCCCCCACCCCCTGCTCATGCCCAGTGTCTGTCTCCTGTTGCCCTCACCCCCCGCTCATGCCCCATGTCTGTCTCCTGTTGCCCCCCACCCCCCGCTCCTGCCCTGTGTCTCTCTCCTGTTGCCCCCCACCCCCCGCTCATGCCCCGTGTCTGTCTCTTTTGTTCCCCCCACCCCCCGCGCATGCCCTGTGTCTGTCTCCTGTTCCCCCCACCCCCCGCTCATGCCCCGTGTCTGTCTCCTGTTGCCCCCCACTCATGCCCCGTGTCTGTCTCCTGTTCCCCCCACCCATGCCCCGTGTCTGTCTCCTGCATTCCCCCACTCCACGCTCATGCCCCATGTCTGTCTTCTGTTCCCCCCGCTCATGCCCCGTGTCTGTCTCCTGTTCTCTCCACACCCCGCTCATGCCCTATGTCTGTGTCCTGTTCTCCCCACCCCTCGCTCATGCCCCGTGTCTATCTCCTGTTGCCCCCACCCCTCCCGCTCATGCCCCGTGTCTGTCTCCTGTTCCCCCACACGCTCATGCCCCATGTCTGTCTCCTGTTCCCCCCACACGCTCATGCCCCGTGTCTCTCTCTTGTTGCCCCCCACACCCCCGCTCATGCCCCGTGTTTGTCTCCTGTTCTCCCCACCCCCTGCTCATGCCCCGTGTCTTTTTCCTGTTCCTCCCACCCCCGCTCATGCCACGTGTCTGTCTCCTGTTGCCCCCACCGCCCCGCTCATGCCCCGTGTCTGTTCTCCCCACCCCCCGCTCATGCCCGTGTCTGTTGTTCCCCCACCCCCTCTCATGCCCCGTGTCTGTCTCCTGTTCCCCCCACCCCTCGCTCATGCCCCGTGTCTGTCTCCTGTTCCCCCCACCCCCGCTCATGTCGCGTGTCTCTCCTGTTGCCCCCACCCCCGCTCATGCCCCGTGTCTCTCTTGGTGCCCCCCACCCCCCGCTCATGCCCCGTGTCTGTCTCCTGTTGCCCCCCACCCCTCACTCATGCCTGTGTCTGTCTCCTGTTGCCCCTCACCCCCCGCTCATGCCCCGTGTCTGTCTCCTGTTGCCCCCCACCCCCCGCTCATGCCCCGTGTCTGTCTCCTGTTGCCCTCCACCCCCCGCTCATGCCCCGTGTCTGTCTCTGTTGTTCCCCCCACCCCCGCTCATGTCCCGTGTCTCTCCTGTTGCCCCCCACCCCCGCTCATGCCCCGTGTCTCTCCTGTTGCCCCCCACCCCCCACTCATGCCCCATGTCTGTCTCCTGTTGGCCCCCACCCCCCGCTCATGCCCCGTGTCTGTCTCCTGTTGCCCCCCCCGCTCATGCCCCGTGTCTGTCTCTGGTTCCCCCCATCCGCTCATGTCCCGTGTCTCTCTCCTGTTGCCCCTCACCCCCCACTCATGCCCCGTGTCTGTCTCCTGTTGCCCCCCACCCCCTCTCATGCCCCGTGTCTGTCTCCTGTTCTCGCCACCCCCCGCTCATGCCCCGTGTCTGTCTCCTGTTCCCCCCACCCACTCATGTCCCGTGTCTCTCTCCTGTTGCCCCCCACCCCCTGCTCATGCCCCGTGTCTGTCTCCTGTACCCCCCCACCCCACGCTCATGCCCCGTGTCTCTTTCCTGTTGCCCCCGACTCCCACGCTCATGCCCCGTGTCTGTCCTCTGTTCCCCCCACCCCCCACTCATGCCCCATGTCTGTCTCCTGTTCCCCCCACCCCTGCTCATGCCCCGTGTCTGTCTCCTGTTGCCCCCACCCATGCCCCGTGTCTGTCTCCTGCATTCCCCCACTCCACGCTCATGCCCTGTGTCTCTCTCCTGTTGCCCCCACGCCCCCCGCTCATGCCCCGTGTCTTTCTCCTGTTGCCCCCCACCCCCCACTCAGTCCCCGTGTCTGTCTCCTGTTCTCCCCAACCCCGCTCATGCCCCATATCTGTCTCCTGTTCCCCCCACCACCCGCTCATGCCTCGTGTCTGTCTCCTGTTCTCCCCACCCCCCCGCTCATGCCCCGTGTCTGTCTCCTGTTCTCCCCACCCCCCGCTCATGCCCCGTGTCTCTCTCCTGTTGACCCCACCCCCTGCTCATGCCCCGTGTCTGTCTCCTGTTGCTCCCCACCCCCCGCTCATGCCCCATGTTTCCCTCGTGTTACCCCCTGCCCCACGCTCATGCTCCGTGTCTCCCTCATGTTCCCCCCACCCCCCGCTCATGCCCCTTGTCTCTCTCCTTTCCTCCCCACCCCCGCTCATGTCCCGTATGTGCCCTGTACCACCCCGCTCATGCCCTGTTTCTCCCTCGTGTTCCTCCCCACCCCCTGCTCATACCCCGTGTCTCCCTCATGTTCCTCCCCACCTGCTGCTCATGCCCCATATCTCTCTCGTGTTCCCCCCACCACCGCTCATGCCCTGTGTTTCCTTCCTTTCCCCCACCACCCCCTGCTCATGCCCCGTTTGTACCCTGTTCCCTCTCACCCCCCGCTCATGCCCATGTGTCTCCCCTGTGCCCCCCCAACCCCGCTCATGTGCCGTTGTGTTCTTTATACACCCCGCCTTCCCTTTCCATGGTGGCCATCTTGGTAAAAGATTTTTCTTCCTACACCGAGACGCCGCAGGTGTCCCGGCGTAGGAAGGAAAATCTTTTTGGTTTTTTTACCACCCCGCATTCCCACTTTGAGGACATAAGATGTTAGTGGTCTTCATCTATTGAAAAGAATGTTATGGTCACGTTGTACTAATAAAAACCTTTAAAATTTAGTAAAAAAAAAATGTTACAGGGACGTTATGGTTAAGTTGCACTAATAAAAACCTATGAAATTCAATGAAAAAACCTTGTTAAAGGGACATTATGCTTAAGTTGCGCTACTAAAAACCTATGAAATTCAGTGAAAAAACTTTGTTAAAGGGACGTTATGGTAAAGTTGCGGTACTAAAAACCTATGAAATTCAGTGAAAAAACTTTGTCAAAGGAACGTTATGGTTCCAAGTAAAACCGAAAAACCCTTGAAATTCGCCAGTTATGGTAAGCGAAGCAACCATAACTCGCGCCACCACCGTGCACTGCTAAGACTAACACCCAGGACATCAAAGATGACATCACAAATGTCATTGATGACCTCACTGATGACATCACATGTCTGGCTCACTCTTTTTTCTTTTGCTGACATATCTAGGCCACATGGTTTTCTTCAGTAACAGTCAGAAACTAAACATTTTATTTTATTTGTAGACGTATCCTTCAAGTAGGTTCTTACAGTAATTCTGTTAGAGTCCAGTCA
Organism: Ambystoma mexicanum; assembly: GCF_040938575.1. Lineage (NCBI taxonomy): Eukaryota > Metazoa > Chordata > Amphibia > Caudata > Ambystomatidae > Ambystoma > Ambystoma mexicanum. Next base: position 627,417,836 of record NC_090927.1, on the reverse strand, counting down.
CATCATATGAAACATATACATACGGGAAAACACAAGCTTGAAAGACAGCAATCCTTTTTGTGCATAAAGATAATCAACTGGCGAATTTCAAGGGTTTTTCGGTTTTACTTGGAACCATAATGTCCCTTTAACAAAGTTTTTGCACTGAATTTCATAGGTTTTTAGTAGCGCAACTTAACCATAACGTCCCTTTAACAAAGTTTTTTTCACTGAATTTCATTGGTTTTTAGTAGCGCAACTTAACCATAACGTCCCTTTAACAAAATATTTTCACTGAATTTCATAGTTTTTTAGTAGCACCACTTAACTATAATGACTTTGACTTTATATACGTGTCATATGGAACTGACTAGATCTCTTCTTATGAACGTGATGTCCGCGAACTTATTTAATGTTCGCGGACATGTTCGGAGGACAGTACCACTACCTAAAAACTGTGGGTGGAGGGGTGTGGGGGGGGTATGTTTGATTGTTATATCACAATATAGGAACATTTAACAAATTCAAAAAGCAGCACACAAACACATTATATATAGTAATATATAAGAAATGTAACCCATATATGTAACACACTAACCATTCATTTAAATACAATATGTTCTGAAATGGAATATATCACAAGAAGATAAATTGGCTTCCAACATAATTACCTCACAGACACAACAGAACTGAGAACAAGACCAGAACCACTGAATACATAGGACTTATCTTACCAGAAATAGTAAGTGTACTTCATTTTACTCATATTTTTATAAACTTTCTGTATTAGATTAAAAAATATATTATCTTTTTTTTTTCTCACAGAAATGTCTAGTACTCTGGAATGGCTAGAGGACAATTTCCCACATGAAGAAATGTCACAAGATAGTGAAACTAATGGTAAACACTTTATAATATAAAACATTTAAATATTATTATTTTGTATACATTTAACATATATATATTTATTTTGTACAGAGCATAACAAAATAGAAACTACCTCTGAAGAAGCTGTTATGGAAAACACACTTGACAACATAAAAGAAAAAATGGATTTACTGTTGACCAATTTTAATAATTTGAAAACTTTTGTTGAAGATCATTTTAAAACAAAAACGTCATACCATTGCCCCACATGTACTTGTCCCTCCTCACCATATCCCAGTCAATTATCCCCAAACCCTCTCCATAATCCAAAACGTTTTGATGAGATTTCCATCCCTTCTTCACCTAATACCGATCATGTTGAAACCCCAAATTCTCCTGTTTTTGTTTCTGTTTCTGCCTCACCTTCTCTGTCATAAATTATTAATATATGTTAAATAAAGTTTAATTTTTATATTGTATTGTGAATAGTTTTCGTTTTTTTTAAAAAAAACAATAAAAGTGTCCGCGGACAGTGCGAGTGTTCTGAAATGTTCGTACATAAACGAAAATGGAGGTGTCCTGAAGAACACCACACCTGTTCGTACTGTTCGCTAGCAAGTTGAAACTGTTCTAAGAACACACGTGGTGTCCTGAAATGTTCGTAAAGTAACAAAAATTAAAGTGTTCTAAAGAACACTATATCTGTCCGTAATGTTCGCTATCAACTTAAAACTGTCCTAAGAACACAATTGGTGTCCTGAAATGTTCGTAAATAAACGAAAATGATGTGTCCTGAACAACAGTACAACTGTTTCTAGTGTTCGCTAGCAACATGAAACTGTACTAAGAACACACGCGGTGTCCTGAAATGTTTGTAAACAAACAAAAATTAAAGTGTCCTAAAGAACGCTATACCTGTCCGGTACTGTTCGCTAGCAAGTTCAAACTGTTCTAAGAACGCTATTGGTGTCCTGAAATGTTCGTACGTAAAAGAAAATGGAGGTGTCCTGAAGAACACTATACCTGTTCGTAGTGTTCGCTACCCAATTGAAACTGTTCTAAGAACACAATTGGTGTCCTGAAATGTTCGTACATAAACTAAATTACACGTGTCCTGAAGAACACTATATCTGTCCTTACTGTTTGCTACCAAGTTTAAACTGTTCTAAGAACACACGCGGTGTCCTGAAATGTTCGTTTCACGTGTGACGCACTTTTAATTACTTCGGAACCCGAACAGTGTCCGTAGGACATCAATGCGCATGCGCTAACCAATCTCCGTGCACTTGGTGTCCTGCGGACAGGCGCTTCCTTCGCGGACTAGTTCGCAAATGGATCATATGACCGCACCCACGCTCATCGTGTGTCCTGAAATGCGGACACTGTTCGTGTCCTCGAACAATTTAAAAGTACATTTTCAGTTAATCCATAATAAAATCTCACCATGCCACAAGTCCCACATAGCAATCTTGAGTTTCTATATACCTTTTGAAACTTTCCGATCCTTTTTTTGTGTTCGATCTGTCCGCGCACAGTGCGCATGTCCGCGGACCGTGCACAAGCACCCCTATAAAAGACCACGTCCAAGAGCTTATTCCCATTGTGTTTCTGGCTATTCTTCACAACACAGTGATTTTTGCTGCCACCTGCAGACTGCACCATCATCGAGATAGCATCCTTGGCTGCTGAACTGCCACTTGGTGCTGCACCTGCTTCAGCACCACCACACCCCCTCCACCACCACCACCTCCCCAAGGGCTTGAAGAGGGGAACAGGACTGAGGATGCGGAGGAGGAAGAAGAGGATGATGAGAATGAGGCAGAGGAAATCCCTACTACCCACTCTAGGCGTGAGTCTTGGGTGTGGCGGTTATTTACCATTCATGGGAATGGTCCTAAGGCTCGTGCGAACCATATTACCTGCAATGAGTGCAAAATGATACTCAGTCGCGGGAAGCATGGTAACTACAGCTTTGGGACCACTACTATGAAGCGACACCTGAGGTCATTTCACTCTGGGGCTATTCGCAGGGTTGTACCTTGCGAAGAACGTAGCAGGTTGATTTCCTCTACTTCATCCTCTGTTTCTGATCTTGTCACCACAAGGACCACCTCTGTGGGACAGCGTCTTTCTCAAGCTGCCTCACAGGCCATACAGAATGCTGATGACCCTTACCTTTCGAGGGTCACAGTTGTATGTATGTACTGTGACACAGTACTCTGCAGGGGGGAGCGACTTTGAAGTGCTTTTGAGACTATCGTCTCAGAGCACGAGAAGACCTGCTCACTACCCAAATAAAACCCACTCTACATCTTCCTCTCTCAGCTCGCCCTTTCTTATCCCTGTGGTTGGTGTCCCCCTTTACCCTCCTTTACCCTCCTCTCCTAGTGTGTCGTGTCTGAAAAACCAAAATAAATACAAAATTACAAAAATCAAAAAAAAATAAGGCTCTTTTCAGAGCCGCCTTTCCCAGTTAAAAAATAGAAGTGAAAATAAATGAAGCAGGGCTCTTGGTATTTTTTAGAAGTCCGTGGACAGTTCGCGAACATTAAAAAAAATTGGGTTGCTACTCCATCACAAACATTGTAATTTTCTCTGGAAAGAAGTGGTGGCTCTGAAAAGAGCCTTTGGGTGGTGTTTGTAAGTCAAAAATTGTAAATGCTTAACATCTACTTCAAAATCGTTGTTGTAATTCCAAAAAAGGTCGCAATGCATTTTGTAAATTTCTCAGAAAAATCTGATTGCCAGCATAAGTAAGATGGACTCCATCTCTGCGAAAAATGTATGTACTACAAAACATAATATTTTCATTGTGAAAAGAAGACATGCCAAAATCTCTTAGAAAGCCACAAATAGCCTTATTAACATTGTGCCCTGCTTTTTCCATTTGTGGACCAAATGAAGAAGAACGAAGCCACATTTGTCTCTGCGCAATCTGTGAAAATATCACTTCAGAATTAGGAAACATGTCCATAACCTTCCTAAGTCCTTCTTTCATAGCAAATTGCAAAAAAATTCCAGTCACATGTCCTAAACTGTTCCCTCCACAATGAATTAGAATTATGTCTGGATGTTGCTCTGTCTCCAAAGTAGCACAGAGAGATAGCAAGTCCAACCACTTCATTCCACGTACTCCATGCCAGTGTACTTCCACATGTGGGAATCCAAGATCTACAGCTACTCCACAGCTTTCTGCATGCACCTTCAACCAATGTATCCACGAATCTCCTAAAATCCAAACAATCTGTTTTCTGAAACACACAGCCATAGCTATCTTTTTTTCTCTCAGCAAAAAGAGTATCTGAGAAAATCTCTCCTGGTACAACCCACCAAACTTTCCTGACCAATCCCTTTCAGTGCTTATTCTCATTTGCATGACTTCTGAACCCAAAAATCCCCGGATGTAACTCCTGATGTCCGCGAACTACCGCCATGTCCGCGGACATATCGTAACATGAACAGCCCTTCTACCATTTCCACTACACTCTCTCTGCCATTCTCTCATTGGATGTACCTCAAAAATCACATGACCACGCACCAATCACATTCAAGACCTCTACATCTAACTGCATCATCATAGATCAGCACTGCAAATGTACTCTGAATCTCTCCGAGTACAAGTGTCATATCATTGGCAAGCAGCATCTACCAGAAATACTGTACAAGTCTTCAAGATTTCTACTTGCAGCTCCATGCATATCCACATGCATGAACACAAACGTTAGGTATGCATATTTTCTGTATAGTAGATGAACACATTTTCAAACAGACATTTACCTTGTAAAATCTGTAAAATGAATTTACTGTACTTTTTTCAATTTCCTAAAATCAACTATCACTTATAAACCTTTATACTTTTTACTTTCTTTATACACACACACACTCAAATCATGTTAAACTAACATTTTTTAAATGAACTATATAGACTACATATATTCAAACAAAATTGCATGCAAACACAATCTATGTTTAAACCTTTATAAAAATACTTATACAATTTCATATTTTTAGTTTTTATTTATTTATTTACTTAATTACTTTAAATTAGACATGACATTGAGGCGCTATTACCTAGAACAGTTTACTTACAGAAATAGTGATATTCACTAATATATTATAAATTTCACAAGACATAGTAAAGATATTTTTTTTGCTACAGTTAGTCATTCAATACAATTTGTTCATTAAGAACATATCATATGTACTGAACTGATGCAATGTATCTTATGTAAATAAATTAGTTTAATGGTTTTACAGAAGGCACTGAGGATTTCAATTTAAAAAATGAATATCTAAATTAAAAACAGTGCTATATACAAACAAAGTTACTAATTTGAAGCTTTTACAATTGCAGTGAAGACCAGTTTCCTGAAAAGAAGCAGCCAAATTCGAAGAAGAAAGAAAAACTAAGAAGTTACCTGTTCATTTAAAAAAAAAGTAAGTAAAATATCACCATAATATTTATATTATTAATCAAATATACTATAACATTAATACTAGCTATTTTGGTTTCTTAAAATAGAGATTTTGTACCATTTTGTCCAAAAATTTCCATGTCTTAAACAGCGATTTACAGCCAGAACGGCCCACAAATTTCTATTTTTGGACACACAAATTAGCCAACTGAACCACTACAATTTTCATATTATAGAACAAACAACTGTTTTAATTGTATACATTAGATTTACTATTTGTACTTTTCCACACCACTAGCTTACTTTTTTTTTGTCATCTGAACCCCAGTTTAGTAACACATAAATTCAAGAATACCTATCCCTACTAGTTTTAGTTCCCAATGCACAATCACACACCATTACATATATCTTTATCATCTTACTCAAACACTCATGCACACAGCACACATACATTCCAGAACACCCCAACCCATATCTTCTTTATTTTTTTCAACAGACCCTAAAGAAAGCCTACCAAAAGACAACTCCGTAGGAAGCAACGCAAAATTAGAGCAAATGAAAATAAAGGTGTCCAACATAAGCATCCATCTCTAGCAGAATTTGTAAAAAAATTTGAAACAAAACAGCTAATACAATCATTTAGTGAAACACGAGAAGTTTCAAGTACAACAACTTCGCTTCCTCTATCAAAATGTAAAACAAACCAAAAAACAATTAACAGAAAATCAGCTATCGGTACAGATAAAACTACTTCTTCAAATTTTAATATAGTGCAAAGTAAGCATACCAAGAAAAGTATTTTAGCCAAAATATACCGTCACAAAGTCCTTCAAAATCTTATAAAAACAGGAGAGAAATCAGGTTCAAAGCTTAAAACCTATCGTAGGAAATTAATCTTAGAAGCATTGATGGACAGTGCAATTCTTCTCAAAAGAAATGTATTTATTTTACTGTTAAACAAAATGAAACCACTAACAAAACTAATAACTAAATTACAAAAAAGACTTCTCAATAAGTGAAATGTCAACAGAAAGAACTTCTTAAGTATCTGCGGAGGTGAATGGAATCACACTACGAGCACAGAACCATATTTTAATGAAGAAGCGTACAAACAAAAGCAAACGAATACAATTGCCATAAATAGCAGTGGTCGAGGTTATGAAAAAGTGAATAATACCATAATGGAACAAGAAGTAATCCTTACAAAAATATGCCCTGAAAACGTAGAATTACCCCTCCATTCAACTGAATCAGAATGTTTAGTGTACAAATGGCCAGCACGTCAATGTGTAACATTCCCAAACAATGTTTCAAATCTTTACACCAATTCCTCAAAAAATATGTAAAAAGCAAAGACAAAATCAAAATTAAATTACTGCAAAATATAGATACCTGTCCAGTGCACAAGTACACAGGACTACAAGGACATTCATTGGCCTGCATTACAGGACCTACTTGTCCATGATATCAAAAGGATATCAACACATCATTCAACTATATGAAATCTAGTCTATAAACTGTACTATGCTAAAAGTCCTGCTTTAGCACTAGCAAAGTTAAATAACATCCTTCTACAAGGTACAGCAAAAGACCTACTTAAAGAAATTCACTATATCCAGAAAAAATATTTTGGAAGTGAAAGCCATTTACAGAATGAAATAGCTTTAAACCAATTAAGCAACAATTCTACACATGGCAACCTTTTGCTAAACACATACAAAAAAGAAATACTAAAATTTAAAAGTACATCAGCTGAAGTACCAAACCATGTATGTGTTTGTTGCCGTAGAATTTTTTTAGAAAAGTAACACAAAAACTGTGGACCTATCATACAAAATAGAAGACAATGAAGATTCTAAATGGTTTGAATTAGCTTTCTACCTTCTAGCAGAAAACAAATATGAAATAACTGAGCCCTTAATACTTTGCAGTTATTGCACTACAAAACTTGACAACAACCAAACTCCTTCACGTTCTATCACAAATAATTTGGAATTATACCCAGTACCAAAACCTCTACAACAACTTAATTTATATGAGAGCATCATAATTCAAACAGTACACCCATTTCAAGCAATAATACGCCTTCAACCAAAAACAGCAAAATTACCTCCCTCTGAATTGGTAAAAGGCATTTGTGGAAAAGTAGTTTATTTACCATTACATCTAAAAGAAAATGTGCATACTTTAGGAGTGCAACGTCCAATGCAGCAATCTTTAATTATATTACAAAAGACAAAAAAATATGGCAACAGCTGGTAGATTTATATAAAGTTAGACAAGCCTTCCAATATCTTAAAGAGAATAATGAATATTACAAAGAAATTAATATTGAAGAAAACCTGAAAGATACAACTGAAATAATTCAAGAAACACAAGAAGCTGGTCAATTTGAGCTACTAGATCCTGCTACAATATCAAATACTTTAGAACATTATACAATTCATCCTTTGCACTGTAATGACACCGTACAAGATGTACTGGAAACTTACCAAATGCGTCAAACAAAAGGATCGCCAATCAGTATATGGGAAAAAAGTATAGAAGCACGTGCTTTTCCTCTACTCTTTCCTACTGGCAAAGGAGGAAGGTATGATGATAGACCTATTCAAATATCAGCTTCAGAATACCGTTCATTACGGATGTATTCTGAAGATCCCAGATTTAGACAAAATGTGGAATACATATTCCACCTACTCTTTGAAAGTGAACTAGCAGCTTTATGTTACAGAGTTGCACACATATTAAAATCAGGATCACACTTTCAAAATATGACAGCTACACAATTATTAGAGAAAGTGCAACAAAAGGATGAGGTTTTACAATAAAATATTACAAATCTATTAGCAAATATGCGTGGTACTAAAGAGTACTGGTTTCAACGTCATGGAGATGTACGTTGTATGATCAGAAACCTTGGCCCACCCACTTGGTTTGTTACATTAAGTTGTGCAGAATATGCATGGGAAGATTTACATGATTTCCTACGCATATCAAATAAAAACAAAACAAACATAGATATTCTAACACCTGGAGAACTTTGTTCTTTGGATCCTGTTAATGTTTCAAGATATTTTCACCATCGCTTCATTGCTATGCTACATTTTATTTGTAATAAAACTGTCCCTCCCCTTCGAGAAGTGCAACACTTCTTTTGGAGAAAAGAATACCAAGCCAGAGGAGCACCACATATCCACATGCTTTTATGGATTAAAGATGCTCCTAAATTTGATCAAGACAGTGATGCCACTGTTTTACAGTTTATTGAAAAATATGTCATTTGTGAAATTCCATCAGAAGCCACAAATAGTGATCTTCGTGCACAAATTTTACAATTTCAAAGACACAAATGTGGAAAATATTGTCGTCGCAAATACAAAAACAAAGGCAAATACTACACCAAATGCTGATTTGGTTTCCCTAGACCAGTTACAAATACAGGTCAAGTGAACAACCTCATGTCTTCAGTTAGACATAGTGTTAAAGATAAGTCACCTAAAAATACATATTACATAAAAAGAAAAGAAGAAGAAAAATATATCAATGATTATAATGCAATCATTGCCCACTTATGGAATGCAAACATAGATGTGAAGTACATTGCAGACAATTCTACTACAGTTGCACGATATGTCACAGCATACTTAACCAAAGCAGAAAAGACAGAGCTCCAAGACCTCTGGAATGACCTGTCATCAGATAAAACAGTATCTCAGAAATTACACAGCTTGGGCATAAAAATGCTCACCCATAGAGAATGTGGATCTTATGAAGCAGCTGATCGTTTAACTGGTACTTCATTGTATGGTAAATTTGAAAATATAGTATGGCTAAGTCTTGGTCCAGCTAAATCTAGAAAAAGAGTTCTAAAATCATATTAAGATATAGAAACAATAGCCAAACATGATCCCAACAGCCAAGACATTTAAAAAAAACATTTTATTGGACACATACTACCCAAACAGAAGTAATACTTTGGAAAACATGTGTCTATACCAACTACACATACAAAAATAATATGAAACCTGATGAAAAAAAAGGTAAATATAGAGTGACAGATTGTGAAGGCAGCTTAGTTAAACTCACTAAACCAAATTTAATTAATCATATCAAATTGTCATTGAAGACTCCTCAACATAAAGAAGTATATTACATGTCCCTGCTACAACTCTTCAAACCATGGAGAAAAGAAGAACAATTACTAGATAACTATGACTCATATGAGGATGCTTTCAAAGCAAATGAAAGCACTATAACTGATGTAAACTTTACACAGTACAAAACAATGTTGCACAATGAACAGCAACATGAAGAAGAACTCCAAGCCCAACTAGATAAGGATACTCCTGACAGTAGTCAACCTTCTGTAACAGGAAGCCAAGAACCACTGGGAGAACCACTAATAACAAATGAGGCAGAATTAGCTATGATAGAAGTAGAAAACACCATGTGTCAGTATGAAGATAAGGAAGACTTAACTATACTACAATCAAAACTAAACAATGAGCAAAGTAGCATTTTTCAAGAAGTAACAAAACAAATTGCACATGGTGTAAAACATGAAAATAAAGAATGTTCCTTCCATAATTATAAACCTATACTACTGTACGTCAGTGGTGAAGCTGGTTCTGGCAAAACATTCCTAATCAAAATCATTAGTAAGTTCCTTCAACAATTGACAAACAACAAACTGTCAGCTGTTGTCACTGCCTCCACAGGTTTAGCTGCCTACAACATAGGTGATGTTACATTACACTGATTACTACTGTTACCAGTAGAACACCAGAACAAATTAGACTATTACAAACTTTCTGCAGAAGCTGCAATGGAATTACGCAGAGTATTGAAACAAAATGAAAATGCTACTAATAGATGAAGTGAGCATGGTCTCCAACCTGATGTTAGCTTTGATTCACCTCAGATTACAAGAAGTACTCAAAACAGACTATGAAGAGCTCTTTGCAGGAAAACACATTATTGTTTTTGGAGATCTGCTTCAATTAACACGAGTAAAAGATGAACCTATTTTTAAAATATTAGGGCACAAACTCTGCCGTAAAACTGTTGGCAGCATTGGAAATGTCAACCTTTGGCAACATTTCCAATACAGAGAATTAAAAGAAAACATGCGCCAATCTGCAGATCTAACTTATGCCAACATTTTAAAAAGTTTGAGAGTTGGTATACTTTCGAAAGAAGCAGAAGCAACATTGAAAACCCGGCACATTAATTCACTTTATGGCGATAATGCATGTGCTACAGATGTTATGGAACAATTAGCCCACAAAAATGTCAATTGTATGGCCTTAATGCCAAGTCTTGCAAGCTGTCTCAAATTCAATGAAATCATGCTAAGTAAAGAAATGCAACCAATAATGGAAATTAGCGCCACAGACAAACTAGATGTACATGGTATGACACTACCCATGTGTGACCAAGCCACAACAAGACTAAATAATTTAGAAAAATCTATCTCAAACACAGCAGGCTTAGAAAAGATGTTAAAATTATCCTTAAATTGCAGAGTAATACTTAAACGTAACCTTGACGTGGACCAAGGACTAGTTAATGGAGCACTGGGTACAGTTGTTGGCTTTCAAACATACCCACGTGACAACAAAATTCAGTTTGTCAATATACTCTTTGACAAACTTTCAGAAGTAAAATGGATAGGACGCTCAACAGCTAGATTCCTTCTCTTCAAAGATATGTATGTACGCAGAGAACAATTTTCTCTAACTCTTGCATACGCAGTCACGATTCATAAATCACAAGGTCTTAACCTAGACAAAGCAATGATAGATATTGGTAACACAGTCTTTAAAGAAGGCATGAGCTACGTAGCACTATCACGCTTACGTACACTTGACGGTCTATTTCTAATCAACTTTGATGCAAGTAAAGTAAACGCTGATATTCCTTGCATTTTAGAATATAATAGACTTCGCTGACTATACACTCCCCATCTAAACACATATTCTGTTCCACAAAAACTAAAACGTTGTAAAAGAAAACTAAATCAAACAGAAATGCAACAGGACGTCACTGCAAATCCTCCAAAGAGAGTAAAAGAAACTAATACTTCATCAAGTACCACAAACAAAAAAGAATCAATTAGAGAAAGTAAACCAGGTACTTCCTTAAAGAAGGAAGACAAACTCCAAAAAAAGCAGTTAGATACAGAACTACCTGGACCATTTAAATTCTCAAATATAGTTGGTGTAAGTTGCTATGCAAATGTAGCAATGAATATTCTATTTCAATTACCACCAATTGTTGACAACATTTACTTACACAGTACAGACCCATTGTGTTTGCAAATGTTAGTACTTCACAGAAATGCAGCAAACAATCCTGACAACACATATAGTGTTTTTGGAATAAGACGACAATTGGACTACTGTGCTGGAATGGTGAAATTCACTATAAACTCACAGGAAGATCCACAAGAATTTCTAATGTACTTACTACAAGCACTGGAAAACAAAAACATACCTATAAATGAAATCTTTCAGATTTCATACATGTGGAAACATACATGCACTCTCTGCAACAATGTGACACAAGAAGAAATCCCCAATGAACGCTTCATATATATATATATATCAATACCAAATTGTGAATCCATTCCATTTCAGCAACTTGTACAAAATGCAAACCATGGTAGCTTATGCTCTACCTGCAATTCAGATAATCGCTCCACGTTAGTAATACAAACACATAGTAAATACGTAATACTAATTCTTCTACGTTACAATGCAGATGGTACCAAAAACAACTGCAAGCTGACTGGATTCACACATGGTCAAATATCACTTGGTAAGAAAACCTTCACAACAATAGGTATAATCTACCACACAGGAGCCACAACCATTTCAGGGCACTACACTGCATATATAAAAAAGAAATGTGGATGGTTTGAATGTAATGATAGTACCATTACTCTAAAGCAGAGATTACCAGAAAAATCTTACAAACGCTTATTTGATGTTCTTAAAACCAAAATTTGATAAATAAACTGTATTTAAACCTTTAAGTAAATTTGTGTTAAAAAAATATAAACTGTTAGAATACTCCAAAAGCTATCTAACTGCTCAAAGATTCTACAACAACTAATCAGATAAATGAATACCACTAAATTAGACCAAAAAATACACAGTTAGAATACGCCAAATGGTAGCTAACTGTCCCAAAATTATAAATTTGTGTTAAAATAATATAAACTGTTCGAATACTCCAAAAGCTATCTAACAGCTCAAAGATTCTACAACAACTAATCAGATAAATGAATACCAATAAATTAGGCCAAAGAATACACAGTTAGAATATGCCAATTGGTATCTAACTGTCCCAAAATTTAACAATATCCAAATAGATAAATCAAAACCACTAAAATATATTAAAAAAAGACAGTTAGAATACGCCAATTGGTATCTAACTGCTCCAAAATTTTATAATATCAAAACAAATGAAGAATCTGTTACTGCTCCAAAAAAAATACAACAAAGCAAAGTATAAAGCATTAGCCAGAAACAACAAGTGAACACTGAAAACAAACAAACAAATAAACTGCAGCATAACAGAATTTTTTTTTTTTAATCCAACATGGATTTATTTTTCTCCCACAGACCCAATGATTTTAGCAACAAATACAGAAACTGAGCAAATTGCACAGTACTCTGATTTGTACTCTACTAAATATGAGGGTCGAAAAAAAATAAAAGTATATTGCTTATACAATGTAATAAGTCATTACAAAATACTAATACTAACATGCTATTTTCTTTTATCACAGAAATGAAGAAGAAAAACATGGACTCCCATTACTAGACCAAACAATAAGTATAAAATAATAAGGACAACCAAAGCAGCATATCACATCCATAGTATCTAATACCTTTGTTCCTTATACATTTGTTTTTCACCCAAAGTTATAAGCAAATATGAATGTGATATGCTGCGGTGGTTGTTGCCAGGGCATAGAGTCTTGGGCGCATGGCCAAATGGCCATGCACCCAAGACTCTATGCCCTGGCAACAACCACCGCAGCATATCACATCCATAGAGTGAAACATTTCAATTATGATCTATGGGAAACTTTTAATGTCCGCGAACAATGTGAGTGTTCTTAGAACACTTTGAACTTGCCAGCGAACAATACGGACACCGTTTTCAGGACACCCCCTACGAACATTTCTGAACAACGCAATATTTCTTAGAACACTTTCAACTTAACAACGAACAATACGGACAGCGTCCTAACGACACCCCCTACGAACATTCCAGGACACCGGGAGTGTTCTTAGAAGCGTCTTCAGAACACCACCATCTTGTTTATTTGCGAACATTTCAGGACACCGCAAGTGTTCTTAGGACACATTCAACTTGACAAAGAACAATACGGACAGCGTCCTCAGGACACCCCCTACGAACACTCCCCGGACACCGCGAGTGTTCTTAGAAGCGTCTTCAGAACACCACCATCTTGTTTATTTGCGAACATTTCAGGACACCGCGAGTGTTCTTAGGACACATTCAACTTGACAAAGAACAATACGGACAGCGTCCTCAGGACACCCCCTACGAACACTCCCCAGACACCGCAAGTGTTCTTAGAAGCGTCTTCAGAACACCCCCATTTTGTTTATTTGCGAACATTTCAGGACACCGCGAATGTTCTTAGGACACATTCAACTTGACAGAGAACAATACGGGCAGCGTCCTCAGGACACCCCCTACGAACACTCCCCGGACACCGCGAGCGTTCTTAGAAGCGTCTTCAGAACACCACCATCTTGTTTATTTGCGAACATTTCAGTACACCGTGAGTGTTCTTAGGACACATTCAACTTGACAGAGAACAATACGGACAGCGTCCTCAGGACACCCCCTATGAACACTCCCCGGACACCGCGAGTGTTCTTAGAAGCGTCTTCAGAACACACCCATTTTGTTTATTTGTGAACATTTCAGGACACCGCGCGTGTTCTTAGAACAAATTCAACTTGAGAGAGAACAATACGGACAGCGTCCTCAGGACACCCCCTACGAACACTCCCCGGACACCGCAAGTGTTCTTAGAACAGTTTCACTTTGCTTGCGAACAAAACAGACACATATTGACTCCTTAGAACACCCCCTAGTCAGTTTATTTAGAACATTTCAGAACACCCGGGATGGCCGCAAACGAATCGAACACAAAAAGAATGTCTAACACATAAAAAACACAACTTTCATCCTATCTCATACACTCCCACCCTCCCCAAACACTCCTACACACCAACACACTCTACAAAATACACATTTTGAAAACAGTTTCACCGCGCTGTCCGGGCACGTCCGCGAATCCAAGATGGCGGGCGCTACCGAAAAATCTGACGCGCTTCACGCTCCACGCCGTCCAACCAGCGAACACTTTGCATGTCCGCGAACATCACGCAAGACAATTGGCCAATCAGGACACTTTCCGCGGAGTGAACAGGGAAGTGTGTCTGCAAACCCAACACAGATATCACTAATTTTTTTTTACCTACTTTTTGGTCATTTTTAAAAAAACTACTGGACGGATTTTCACCAAATTTGCAAAAGCACGCTTTCGGGACCAAGCCGCTGCTCCTGGTCCAAATTTGGTGGAAATCCGTCCAGCGGTTTGGACTGTAGGCGCAAGCAAAACTTTTTTCCCATTCACTCTATGGAGAGTGAGTATAATGTATACAAATATGAGCATATAGAGGGAAGGTAGAGTAATAAAAATAAAACTATCAGAAAGTGCTGATAACCATAATGATTATCTTCATGCACAGAAAGGATTGCTCTCTTTCAAGCCTGTATCTTCCGCTATGTATATGTTTCATATGATGTGACTGGACCCTAAGTCTACAAGTATAGTACCTTTTCAATTTTTACTTCCTGACTGTTACTGAAGAAAACTATGTGGCTTCGATATGTCAGTAAAGGATAAAAAGGGAGAGCCAGCCATATGATGTCATCATTGATGTCATCAATGACATTTGCGATGTCATCTTTGATGTCCTGGGTGTTAGTGTTAGCAGTGCACGGTGGCGCGAGTTATGGTTGCTTATGTTACCATAACTGCCGAATTTCAGGGGTTTTTCGGTTTTACTTTGAGCCATAACGTCCCTTTAACAAAGTTTTTTCACTGAATTTCATAGGGTTTTAGTGCACAACTTAACCATAATATCCCTGACTTCATATACATGTAACATAGAACATACTAACCCCCTCGTAGTGATTTTCATGTCCACGGAATACCGCCATGTCCGCGGACACATCAAAAAACTGAGCGTGGTGAATGTAAATTTAAATAGTGTGCCCCATTTCCCCTTTGAAGTTGGCTCTGAAAAGAGCCGTTTTTTTTTTTTTTACAGATGCTTGACAGACACCTGTTATTTTGTATTTTTTTCTTGGTTTTTTTTCTTACTTTACTCCTAAAATCTTCACATAACCTTCTCCAAAGCAACCCTTACATTCCAAAATAGAAAGGCGTTTCCCGTAAAAGATAAAGAAATGCCATCTTCTTTAAAATTAACAGCATTACTGGCATCAATATTCTCATTGTTACAGAAGAACATACCAGCTCTAAGCATGAAGGCACACATGCCTCGGTTGATGACACACCTAGCAATATTTTGCTGAGGACAAAAAACTGAACTATTGTCCCATATTGCCCTAGGTAGTAATCCAGGAAAAATTACTTTTGCATTTGGAAGGATCTTCATTACTGCTTGAACTAAGCGTTCCAAATCAGCCAACAAAGTAGGGGCACTGACGTTGCCCAAATGGAAAGCACCATAGTGCAAACTACCACATGCGGACTGTTCATCGTGGCCATATCCTCACAAACTTGTACAATTCCCTGTACATTGCAATCAGGCACACTGCTCCACACCACCTCCACTCCTTTCACATCATCAAAGTTCTTTGCAACATGCCTGCATTCAGCGTACTGCTGTAAACCATGCACAAACATATCTCCGAGCACCAACACCCTGACTTTCTCCACTTCTGCCATCTTCACCACACACAGTCTCTTTCAACACAAATCCACAACCTCGACATCTGATTGGCTGATCCGTACAGTCTTCTTTCCATGTTGGATTTCCTGGAAAAACCCGGATGTAGCACGCCCTGTCCACGATCAGCCGCGGTGTCCGCGGACGGCGTCCACTTTACTCTCTGTGCCATTCCCTCATTGCATACAGCTAAGCAATCACACAATATGAATAACGTCCTCAGAACAACCCCATTTTGTGAATTTTCGAACATTTCAGGACAATTATTATTTAATTATTGAACATATTAACATTACACATATTATACTTTCATCTTGTACTCTGCACACAATGCTATGTTTCTCCATTAGTAGCTCTGTATACTAGATAGAATCCCATAATACAATGCTATTTATATCAATGCATCGTTCAAAGCACTAATAACGGTATGATATTTATTGCAATATCCTTGACACTTTTTTCGCAACATTATAATAAAAATCCCTAGTACACAAATTCCATGAAAAGTACATACACACGTGATGTCATCAGTGATTTCTTCAATGACATTTGCAATGTAATCTTTAATGTCCTGGGTGTTAGTCTTAGCAGTGCACGGTGGTGGCGCCAGTTATTTTTCAAAGCTTACCATAACTTGCGATTTTCAGGGGTCTTTCGGCTGTACTTAGAACCATAACGTCCTTTAAACAAACTTTTTTTAATATCACGCAAACAATATACAAACATGGCGTGCAAAAACCAACTTCTACAGATGGCTTTACACAGAATGTTCCAAAGTAAGAATTTATGCTCGTTCACAGTGAAGGTCAGCTGCTTCCACAACTTCTACAGATGGCTTTACACAGAATGTTGCAAAGTAAGAATGTATGCTCGTTCACAGTGAAGGTCAGCTGCTTCCATTTTTTTCTCGGGCCCCGGAGAGGCTCACGAAGTGGACTATAAGGTTGTATTGTGTTTTGACCTTGACAGACAAAGATTGTGATGAAAGACTTCTCTTGAAGGAGTGTTGCTAAAACATAACATAAGATAAAGATGAAATTTCTGAAACAAAACCACTTTTATATATTATATCACTATGCAAAAGATCGTTGGCACACGCGGAGTTGTATTTTGGGACTGCACCACTCGTAGACAATGGAAATTGCAATTGTACTGTAAGTTACCCTTTAGATTACTTTATACCAAATATAATTACAATAGCATAGCATTAAAGACCGCTCAAGTTGAACTTGTTCGTTGAAAGTGGCATAATGTTTTCTACCGTGCACTATCACCACCGAATTGATCCCCTGTCGTTTAGAGGGCTCTGAAAAAGGCAGACGACACAGGGTGGGTTAATAGAAATAATTTAACTGGTCTATAGGCAGTCAAGCGCTCTACTCGCTGTGCCACTTCACTATAGCCTGTCAAGTGACACAGCGAGTACAGCGCTCGCTTTGACATCCGTGCACAGCTTGCTGATGCAAGTTTGAATCCCGGCAAGGCCAAACTCAGCCTTTCATCCTTCCGTTGTCGATTACTGAGCACCACACACCGTGGTTAATAATAAGCACCGCTTAGATACCTCACGGTTCTTAGCGCTATATGAATGGGAAAATATTATTATTTTATTATTAACATACTCTGTTGCACTATCTTCGATAGCAAATAGTTTCACGCCCTAATAAATAAAATGATGATTTTTAATGAAGATCGGCTGGTGATACTAATTTATGTTTTTTAAAACAGGTATGTGGCTCCATTTTGCCTATGTCACGATTTACAGACTCCAGCGGATGGGGTCTTCAACTGCCAGGTGAAGGTCCAAATATGCAAGTTCATGAGCCTCACCATTTTATGGGACAATCGCCAAGGACCAATATGCCCTTGTGCAGTACTAGTGGCTACAAACAACATACCAACCAATAGGGTTGGCTAATGGCTCGTTGTTGGAGCAACCTTCCGATTATCAGAGCGACCATTTACTGCTTTTATCATAAACCAACAGCCTATCTACCGCAAAGGAACAACGCGTGGCTCCAAATAAACTTTTTCTGATCGACAGCAGAGACAATAGCAAATCGCTGAATATTCACTAAACATTTCATGTGAAATAAATGTACTTTACCAAATGTACAATCTTACTGTTTACTTTTAAACCACAGTTTCATATTCCGAATTGTGGCGCACTGAGTTGTAAGCTGATCTAACACTCTCTGTACCGCAAAGGAACATTGCGTGTCTCAACATGAACTTTTGCGGATCGACAACAAAGACAAATGCAAATTGCTGAATATTCTCTAAACATTTGATGTCAAATAAAGGTACTTTACAACATTTACAATCTTGCTGTTTCCTTTTAAATCACAGTTTCATATTCCGAATTGTGGCCCGCTGTGTTGTGACATAATGTGTGTTGTCTTCCGGGTTCTGTGTAAAGTCGCGTAGTACTGGAGACGACTAGGCGTGTTTGATTACGCACCCTGTAACGTCACGAAGAGAGGCGGGGAATATGAATGCTTTGATAATATCAGGCTTAGGGGCGGGAGATATGGTTTAGTGTCGCAAAAGCAAGTCAGCCAGGTCAGTAGCGCCAGTCATAGGATTATCACATAATGTCGGTGCACACTAGCCGGATTTATCGTTTCTTTAGTGGACAAAAAGTCGGTTGACGCCCGTAGGAAATTGTACTATTAGCGGACAAAAGGAGTGCTCTTAAAACACTTTCACCCTGACAACGAACAATACAAACAACTTTCTCAGAACACCCTCATTTTGTGTAATTGCAACCATTTCGGGACACTGCGAGTGTTCTTAGAACACATTCAACTAGACAGATTACAATACGGACAGCGTCCTGAGGACACCCCCAGTTTGTGTATTTACGAACAATTAGGTACACCACGAGTGTTCATAGTTCATTTTTACCTTCTTTGCGAACAAAAATGACACATACTCTGTCCTCTAAACACCCCACCATTTAGTTTATTTACAAAATGTCATAACAGCCGTGTTCTCCGTGGACAAATCAAACGCAACAAAAACGTCTAGCACATAAAAAAACAAAACATTGAACCTATCTCATACTCCCCCACCCTCCCGAAACACTCTTACACACCAACACACGGCACTAAATACAATTTTTTATCCACGTTTCACTGCGCTGTACGCGGTCGACTGCGAATACAAGATGGCGGGTGCCACAGAAAATCTGACGCGCTCCACGCCCCTCGCCGTCCAATCAGCGAACACGTTGCATGTCCGCGGACATGACGCAAGGCCATGGGCCAATCGGGGTGCTGTCCGCGGAGCGAACAGGGAAGTCCGTCCGCGAAGCAAACACAGCTATCACAAATTTTTTTGCCTTACATTACGGTCAATTTTAAAAAAACTACTGGACAGATTTACACCAAATTTACAAAAGCACGCTTTTGGGACTAGGCCGCCGCTCCTGCCGCAAATTTGGTGTAAATCCGTCCAGCGGTTCGGGCTGTAGCCGTGCGCAAAGTTTTTTCCCATTCAGTCTATGGGAAAAAAAAGTTTTGGGACCCCCCTATAACTTTTCGCCCCCTGGACGAATCCTCACCAAACTTTGCAAAAAAATTCAGAGTGACCCAACTACTTTTTTTGCAAAGTTTGGTGAGGATCCGTCCAGGGAGAGCAAAGTTATAAGCCACCCAAAAAGTGCTCTTCCTATGGAAACAGCAACTTAACCATAACTACATGGCCACTACTGTGGCCATGTAATATATATATATATGCATATATATATATATATATATATAAATTCGGTAAATTGTTCATTCAAACAATTGTAAAAGAAGAATTTGGGTAATACCTCTCTACCAATGTGCATATTATCTTCACTCTTTATATCCAACCCATCCTACCCCCTCCCTCCTAACCTCACCCACCCTACCTTATTCTCTGCTCCCCCACCCACCATACTTCCAGCCTCTGTACACTCACCCACCCTATTGCACCATGTGCACCCTGTGTACCCATATCCACTCACTGCATCCCCTCCAACTGTACTCCCACCCATTCATCTTATCAATGTCTTAGACAGTGTATGTTTTTTATCCACCTCAAATTATTTTTCCAATTACCCAATGATTATTATATGTTAAGACAACAACAGTGTAGTACGCTCAAATGGTGTATCAAACATAGTGCATATGATGCACTACATATGAGGGTCAAAAAAATTAAACATATGTGTACAACTGTTACTTATTGTATTTCAGAAGTATGTTCTCTAACTAATTACATGATCTTTTTTATAGACAGAAAAGCGCAAATTATACCCTTCTCGCCATATCCAAGTGTCCATAACTACTGGGATGCTTATTGGAAATTGTAAGCCAAATAACAACATTATTCAATTTACAATGTTCATACTCATTATATGATCACTGTGCACATATTACTGTGGCCATAGCTGGTGTCTCTACTTCTGTGCACCTACTGTAACCCACCATCTCTACATTCACTCAACCTACCACCACCCTCTTGAGCTGTACCACCCACCATACCCCTAATGAAACTATTCTGCACCCTACTCCTATCATCTCTTACACTCTATATATCTCAAAATGTAACTTACAAGGAGTAATGAATACACACATATCTACATATGCAAATATTTGTTTTTAAACATAAATTCATAACTGCGGCTACCACAGCAAGCTTTTGAGGCATGGGTAATCTCAGCAACAACTGGAGGTCGTATCTTTTATTTATTTTTTATTTGTTATAGCTGGTAAACCAACTTTTCAAATGTTCCGTTCATTTTCATAAAACATAATCAGACATCTATACTTACAAATGGCTTAAACCTAATTGTACAAAATTGAGACAACAAATATGCATACATAGTCTCTCTCCACTTACATGTCACATGTTGGTTACTCTTCACAGTTATCAAGTTTTAGTTTCAGGAAATATCATATTTAAAAATTGTACAATTGCAATCTGTATAGTTATTCTCGGGATAGAGAATAAAAGATTCCATATTTGTGTATGATCTGTATTGCTCTGAACAGACAATTATTTCCCAAAACATTTAACTCTCATATCATGTAATGCAGTGCACTCAATTACAAGATGTTGTAACGTTTCTCTTTGGTCCTTAATTTGACAATATCGACAGAAGTTCTGTTCCTTTGATATTACTTTACTTCTAAACAAGATGTCATTTGTTTCATACTGATTAAGTCTAAATCTTAGATATTTCTGTCGGCATGCGTGTGATGGAAATTTCAACAGATACTCAAATATAACACTCTTTTAATGCCAAATGCATCATAATTGAAATATTTAAGTCTTGTACAAAGTTCCATGTTACCAATCCAATCAGCTTGATAGATTTTACTTTTTGCATGATCAGGATTGGTCAGAAGGAGCTCAATCGATACCGAGGCATCGGATGCCACATTTAGAATGTGATTTCTCCACTTCGTTGATATGCCATTTTTTGCTGTTAATAGATTTTGGGCCAGTACATTCAAGAAGCTGGGCTTCCCTAAACCATCCAGCATTTTTCGTAAAAGGGCACAATGCTTCCATACCAAGTGAGCATACAGAGACACCAATCCCAATTCGAATCGTGATATTGCCAATGGTGTTCCAGGCGAAAGTGATAGGACAGTATCCAATATCTAGCTTCTAAGCTGTCCCAAAACTTGCGATTTTGCGGCACCAACGCCTCAACTCCATACAAAATAATTGGTATTACTTTGGACTTATAAAAAGACACAATGTGTTTCAATGAGAACTTCCCAAATTTTCATAGGAGAATTTTCGATTGGGATATCAAGGCACTCAATGTTCCCCTAATTCCACTAGTCATAGTGCTTAAAGTTTCCTTGTGTTCAATGTATACTCCAAGATACTTGTATTTCACAACTTCTGCAAGTTCATAGTTTTGAAGAGATCATTTTAAATGGTATATTTTAGAGATATTGTTATTGCAAATTAGTATTTGAGATTTAGCTGTATTGATGACTAAGTTATTTGACACTGCGTAAGAACCTAATTGGTTGAGCATATTTTGTAAGCCAATAGGTGTACGAGACAGCAAAACCAAATCATCTGCGTATAGTAAATAGGCAACCTTTTGGCGACCTATACGAGGTGCATCTACTACACAGTTCATTAAGGCAGGACCTAAATCAAGGATGAAGAAATTAAACAGGAACAATGCGAGAGCACAACCCTGTTTCACCCCTCTATGTGTAAGGATGGCTGGAGATAATTTTCCTTCCATATTTAGTTTCACTCGCATAGATGTGGTTGAATGTAGTAACATCACTAGATTTACTAGAGATGTGGGACACTGATGTTGCCTACTTTTAGCTAGGAGCATGGATCTATCTATAGAATCAAAGGCAGATTTAAAATCAATGAACCCTAAGTATAGAGGGAGTCCACCATCAACTTGTTCAGACTGTATCATTGTCAGGGCCAAGATGTTTGGTATCATGACCATGCCCTTCACAAAACCAGACTGGAAAGGGTCCCTTAGCCGATTTTTATCCACCCACTCATTAAGCTCTTTTAATATGATTCTACAGAATATCTTAGCAGGAGCATCCAATAAGGAGATTGGACGGTAACTCATCGAAAGTTGACGGTCCCCTTTTTTGTAAATAGGAACTGCAATTGCTTCAGTCCACGACTTAGGCAATTTTTGATGTTTATTTATGACAGAAAATATTTTACAAAGAATGGAACTCCACACTTCAGGGTGCTTTTTCATCACGGAGTTTGAGATCCCGTCAGGGCCCACAGCGCGTGAATTACTTGAGGTCATAATTAGTTGCGTTATTTCATTCTGATCAAAGTGGAGCCAAAAACTCAACTCTTCTTGAGGGTTTAGCATGGGCTTCATGTTTGTAGGTAATGCATACAGTTGTTGGAAGTGTTCCACCCACTGGTGCACCTCAACTGCTGTTGTTTGTGAATCCAATTGGTGGACGTTGTTCGCTTGATTTAGTAAGGCCCACATTTTTGATATATTTTTCTCAGCTAAAGTTGATAACATAATAGCTCCATCTTTTTGGTAGAGTGAGGCTCGATGTCCTTTCAGCCAGTTATTATAGGCCAAACTCACTTTTTTAATGAGAACCATTCTGACAGAGAGGGGATGCCTTGATAGACTTCTCACTTCGGCACGATATGCTCTTTTCCTCATATATATGGCTCTATCGAAAATATGAAGATGCCTTTCTCTTTGCAAATTAGATATCTTTTGTTGACTGAACGTTTGCATGACATTACTATATATTAGGCCTGTGTCAGACGTTTGCCAATTATTCAAGTTGTTTGAGTCATAAAATTTGATTAAAGTGCATCAAGGCATTCTCCGTCCATCATAAACAGTTCTTCCCACCATTTACCACTAAACATCCACCCTTCGATGTCTTGTCAATGGCTTCTACCACTACTTGCCAACTGTCACATAACATATTATGATCATTTGTCATGGTTGGAGTCACTCAAAAAGATTGCATCGCTGTCCATAGCGCAGAATTTACATAAATGAAGTCAATTGTTGAAGAGGAATTTCCTCTCTTCCAAGTCAGCGCTGGCGGAATATCTGACTTAAACGCTCCATTCAAAACTTGCAAATTTCTAAGAGCAACTACAGATTTCCATTGCAATAGTCTTTCACTCTTTTGCACATCATTATTTACCAGACAATTCATTTTCAGATCTCCCGCTAGGATAAAGTAAACAATATTTTCATCGGCAGACACTATGGGCCTCATTAGGACCCAGGCGGTAAGGGGTTTACAGGCGCGTAAACAGCGCCGACCCTTACCACATGATTCCGAGGTCCCTTAGCGCCATGGAGGATTTAACACCTGCTTTTAGCAGGTGTTAAAATCCATGGCGCTAAGGGACCTTGTTGTTAATTACGCCACCGTAATTTACGGTGGCGTAATTAACGCCTTCCCCACTCCCATTATGCCCTATGGGGCAAAAATGGGAATGGGGAAGGGTAAATGGGGATTGGGGACTTACCGCCCCGCCAACCTCAGAATGGGGCGGTAAGTCCGCCAACCACCATGGCGTAAACATAGTTTACGCCATGGTGGTAAAGGTACGAGCCAGGCGGTAACTTACCGCCTGGGTCGTAATGAGGCCCTATATCAAATAGATTGTTGAGATCCCTAAAAAAACACTCAGATGAGATGGCTACCGGGTTCCAGTATATGTTCAAAATTGCATACACAACACCATGGATCACCGCCCTAACAAGCAACATATGTGCATTTGGCATTGCCCAAAGTTTTGATGAGGATCCTGGTCCATCTTTCAAGGGCACCACAAGACCCGCTGAAGGTCTACCTGCTACAGCTTTCCGCGCTGGGTTCAGATGTATCTGGTACCCTGACCAAACTATAGGGCTTATTAACCAGGTCTCTTGGAGTAAAATTACATCAAACTTGCCTAAACCACTCTCATCATTATTCAACAGGTGTTTAAATCCCTGCGAGTTCCAACTGACCAAAGCAAGGGGAATAGAATTTGCAGGGCTGATTAGCTAGTTCGAATTTGCATTACAATTACAAGCACAAAAATTCCTCTCCTGAGATCGTTGCTTTGTTTCTAGAACATTCAGAGTCATAGGTTTAGCTTTTGCCACAGATTCCATACTACTTGCCACGACTGGATCTATTACACTACCCACCTCTAAACTAAGCAGAAAGCCCAGATCGAACAAAGAATTTTTAGCCTGCCATACAAGATTGCGAATCACTTTAGATTGCATCCACACCCGTACTACATTCAAATTTTGATTAGATGTGAATTCAACCAGAGTCAAATCTGCAGATGTAACATCTTCTAATAGTTGAATATCAGAGAAAATTGCCAAAATGGCTCTTCGGTTCAAATCATATTGAGTGCATGGGGCGGGCCTACATTTCAGAATCATGGAACACAAAGCCGGCCGAGGAATAACTTTTTCAGTTCCCATGCTCTCCTGTACTTTTAATGGTTTACCAGAGCCAACAGTACTCTTATCTTTCAAATTCGGACCCAATTCACCCAGAGCATCTTTGATGAGCGATAATACTTCTTTAGAGAAATCATTAGGTAAGCTCATTTGTGATTTTGTGATTGTGAAGCCAATTTAGAAGCAGCCGCAGGAGTGACCACCACCGAAAGGTCTCTTCTCGGACTTACAGAAGCAATGTCAGGTGTCACAATTACGGGGTTCACAGAGACAGTCCCCCCAGTTTCAATGTCCCTCGAGGCTTGCTCCCAAGAGCCCACAATTTTGTTGTCACTATTTATAGATCTGCAAGGCAAAGTAGTCGGAACTGGTAATACAAGTGGAGGAATAGAATGCCTTTGCATATAGGCATCTACTGCCTTCCTTATTTCAGATCTATGGGACCTAGCCTCCCCCCTACTGTCTGGGGTTGTGTCCACGCTTTCACTGAGATTACTTGTTCTAATTACAGGCACTGCAGTTTGATGTTGCAACCTCTGTGGCTTGACCTGCGAAATTTCATTCACCAATGCATCTAAAGGTGAATAAGGTGGAGTTACAACTTTATTGGGCACATTCTGAGACTTTTTCAACTTGGAATCATTTGACAATTATAGTTTTTTCGCACCAGATGCTTTTTCACAAAGATTGGGGCAATCTTCATGTTAGATTTTGGTGCTACCGCGAGCTCAACCCCATTCGATGATGTGTTAGGGCCCGTATTTGATCTAACTTTCAGATAGGAGCCAAAGTAACTCCCTTCGGATTTGACAGTATTTGGACCACATCTTGTTTCTCCAGAGGCTTTTCTGTTTGTGATCCTTTTGAGAAAATTCTGTAATTCGCCTCTTTTCTGTTGGAACAGGGTTTTATTTTGGCTTTGTGAGTAACTTGTAGAGGTCTTTCTTGAATATCTTTCTTCTTTGCGTCCCCCTAATTTACCTGTAGTCTATCCGGAGATGCCAATTCAATAATTTCTTGGTCCTCCTCCGCCACTGAAAGATGAGAGGTTCCAATTTTTTTTGGGAATGAGTTAGTCTCTGAATTACTTTGTTTTACTCTCTGTTGATTCTTTGACTTTTCTCCAGATTTTTTTTTTAGATCTTTTTTCTTCCACATTGGTCAATCTCATGAATTCTTCTAAAGTTGACGCCGAGAGAGATGTATCATCCATTTGCTGAGGGACTCCCTCTTTATGCTCTTGCCCCGCCTATTCTTGTGGTTTCAGATTGTACAATTGCAATTGGGCTAGTAGCGCTTTGTTTTTTGGATATATCAGCCTCTTCTGATTTATTTATGTCTGCAATGGACCTCTGAATTGCAGAGATATCCAGCCCTTGTTTGACAGACTCGAGCTGCATCATCTGTAATTTTGGCAACACGTTTGAATTGACAACATTGCAACAACCCACTATAGAGCCATCCAGTGCAGCCACCTCTTTCATCAATTCTATTAAGGAGCCAGATTGGATTTGTACTCCAGCTTTCAAAAGCTCGAAGACAGAGACCAGCGAATTCAACACATAAATCAGCGCACTTAATGTGTTAGCATTCAGCTGGGTCCCCTCAACCATAATTGCCTCCTGCGTTTCACTTGCAATTATAACTGATGATGTTTCAGTTGGCGGATCATCCTGCACCAGACTCGTAGATTCTTGATTGGTTTCTATACCCGACAGATTCAAATTGCTCAAAATAGGGATACTTGTATCCAAAACAAGTGGGGGCTTGATGGTCTCATTAGGTTGTCTATTATTTCTTAAGAGGCTTGATGACATATCAATGTCTCTGTGAGTTGCTCTTTCATGTACCACTTTGTTTCCCCCAAAGTTCTCCTCAATTTTTTCTGAATTTTTGTTGTTGTTATTGTGTATTCAAGTCCCTTTTTCCAATTGTCAGCTAGAGACAATTCTGTGTCCAGGACCCTACACATCTCACCGGAGTGGAAACAGAGGGGAGACAAGCGTCCGCATGCACCAGAGCCTGAATCTGCATCTGCTGCACCCCCACCCCCGTAGGCTGACCCACACTGATGTCCTCCAAAGGGCCTCTAACGCCCATACTTGAATGGCACTTTGCTATTTTGGGCTCCTCCCATTCCAGAGCTCTGGGATCATCATGTAACGAATTGCTCCTTAGTTTCATAGGTCCGTTGGATCCTGCGTGTGAACCAAAAGGAACACACTGATCCGAAAGGCAGGGGGACGAGAGAAATAGAGGGAGAAGGAAGACGGGAGAAAAAGATAAAGAGCAGGACCAGTGCAGCTCAAAGGCTATGAGCCCACAGGCACTGCACAGGTTTTTTTAGACAGAGCACCCGTTTACGAAGGAATGCTTGTCTGTTAGTCCCAACGCGTATGTATTCGAAACGTGTGCCAGCCGAGCGGCTCAAAGGCTGAAAGCCGACAGTCGTCGCTCGGAGCTCCACTTACTCCCCGCGCACGCCGCCCCCGATAACAACAATTATGACACGGAGCACAAGAACAAAGAGCCCCAGCAGCCGCACAGACGAGGTTACAGTTGTGTTGAGCTGAATGAAGTGCTACCAATGTTCCAATGTTCAGCCGAGATAACGGCCGAGATAACGGCCACGATGTAGTTCAGTTTGCCGGTATTAAATGTCAAGGCAGTATAGCGACCACAGTTCAGTTCAGAACAGCTTTACCTGATAATGTGAGAGGCAAATCAAAGCTCCCCGCCTTGCTTCCGCCGACTGCACAGACTGCAATGACTGCTTCCACTCAAACATCACTCCGCTCCGCGGTCCTAGGAGTTTTTAACTGCTTCTCCTCCAGCAAATAGTAGACAGTACGGTAGGACTCCAAAACAAGGCAGCTGCACAGGAATTGAAGTGAAAAGGTTGGAGACTGCAATGACTGCTTCCACTCACACACCACCGGAGGTCATATCTGTGGCTATCATATGTCTAATTGCAGCTCACTTAGATGCAGCTATCTTCAGACCAGTGGGAAAGTGGGCCTCATTCCGAGGTAGGCGCAAAGGGATACCGGGCACCATTAAGGACATCGGTGCCGGTAATCCCTTTGCGCCCTATTACGAGGTCCCTTAGCGGGTCCCGCAATGGGCGCAGGAGCCGCTAAGGGACCAGAGAGCTAATAACAGTACTGCAAATTGCAGTACCGTTATTAGCTACTTCCCCATTCCCATTGAGCCCTAAGGGGGCTCAAATGGGAATGGGGAATGGATTTTTACCGGTCCCTCCAGGGTCGCAATGGACCGGTAAATCCCCATTGAACCAGGTCGGACCCAGATCCGCAAATATCGCCATGACTACTTCCATACTCGGAATGAGGCCCAGTGTGTATTTTAGCCGCAGCTATAATGCACCCCTTTGGTATCCGTGGCTATTAATAAAAAACTATGAACTGCATACCTGCGATTACAAAGAGAAAATGGTGAAAAATAAATGCTATCTTGTATTCTTTTATATTTTCGAGGGTTTCCCTGAAAAGGGCAATTTTGGGGGAGAAGGAAGGAGAAAGGTGGAACTGGGAAGGGAAGAACATTAGGATTCACACATGTAGCAAAGGGTAAAAAAGGAATGTTTTTTATTTTATTTTGTTTTATTTTTACAAAAAGGGGGACACATTGCCACTTAAATATATATAGTCCTAGTGGCAGTGGGTTTGGTGTTTTGAAATGGCCTCTGCCCAGCCTTCTAAGGTGCCATCTACCACCATTAATCCAGTTGTGAAATCGACTGCAAAAAACTTTGCAGTCATGATGGAGGTGGATGGTGCAGAGGTTGCTGTGCTGGTATAGAGGTTGACACCACGACAGCTGTTCGACGACATACAGAGTCATGCCCATGTGCCTTTATTTTGGGTTTCTCATGGGCCTTTCCGCAGTTCTCATTAACCTCATCCCAGTGGACTCGGCCTAAGTTTTGTATGAGGATGGATGTCCCTAGGCGCTGTGACGGAACGTTAGACAGTCCACTGCATACCTTTTTTTGCAAATCTGTTCTGTCTCTTTTAGGGAATGGTGATGCTCTACCATAAAGTACCTCCAACGGTCTACAGTTTTTTTCATGCCGCATAATTATTTGAGGGCGGTGATGGATTCGGAACCCTAATTACCTCATTGTTGCTACTTCTGAGGTCAGACATGTTGTGAACCTCAGAGAAAAATGTTATAACATCAAAAAAGACACAACAAAAAGGACTATGTGCCTCATTACTAGTATGGCGGTGCAGGAAACAAATTGGAGGTAACAGAATTACCGCCATTTTTCCCACACCGCAATACTATGAGTATAACCCTGGAGTGGGGCACTTATCTCCAGCATGATGCTGGAGGTAAATCCTCCGGCTTTGTGATGAAAATCAGTTGAATAGGCAGAATTATCACAGCATTCTATAAAAATGGGGACTAACTCTGCCACCACCACTTGTAATCCAGCGGTAAAATTGCCGGAACAAGTGGTGGTAACAGTAATTGAGTTGAGTGGTATTTCGGCAGATTTACCACCAGAATACTGCCCAACTTGTATTGAGATCATATGCCACTAAAAATACAAATATTTAAAAAAAACAAAATAACTAGCTAAAATAATGAATTGACAAACAGAACAAATGACAGGAAAAAGGAAAGAGTTAAATAAACAAAGGAGGGTAAAGAAGGATGGGAAAAAATTAGGAGTTTGCTGAAAACATTCTTATATTTACAGACAAGCTGCTCAGTAAAGCAATAAGGAAAAGTAAAGGAGTTGCTTGTGGTGGATATATTCGTGGCTATGACCAGCAACCAATCAGGCGGCCATGAGTCATGTTTCCATGCATTACTGCAGCGCGCGTTCTGATTGGTCAATTCTGCATGCGTGGGTTATCGTCATAGGCTTTAGACACAACTAGGAGTCAGGTGTAGGTGCGTAACTGGATCACAAAATCTGATTGGTTGATGGCCTTGGCGCGAATGTTTGTAACTGTGATAATGAACCACGCCGTCTTATTGGGCCCTCTCGTTGATGTGGTTACGGGCCATATGTAGGCGCATAAGTGCAATGTGAATTCTGATTGGTCGATAGTCTGGGTGCGAATGTGCATAGCTGCGTTACTGAAACCTGGCACCTGTTTGGGTGCTCTCCTTGATGCGGTTAGAGGCCATGCGTAGATGCGTAAGCGGAGCGTGAAATCTGATTGTTGATGGTCTAGTTGCAAATTTGCATAGCCATGTTAAAGAACCACGCCACCTGACTGGCCTCTCTCGTTAATGCGGTTACAGGCCATGTGTAGGCACATAAGTGGAGCACAAATTCTGATTGGTCTATGGTCTAAGTGCAAATGCGCGTAGCCGCATTAACTAACTGTGCCGCTTGATTGGGCCCTCTCATTGATGATGTTACGCGCCAAGTGTAGGCGTGTAAGTGGAGCATGAAGTCTGATTGGTCAATGGCCTCGGAGCGCATGTGCACAGCCGCATTAACGAACCGCACTGCCTGTTCGGGCCCTGTCATTGACACGGCTTTATAGTGCATGCAATCCAATTGGTCGGCGCAGAAAGTATGAATGCATGTAGCCACATTAACAAACCAGACTGCCTGATTAGGCATGTCAGTGACGGGGCTATATAATATGCCCAATCCGAATGGTCAGTTTGGAAGGTGCAAATCTCACAGCTGTGTTAATCAACCATGTCGCCTGATTGGGCCCTCTCATTGACACAATTACAAGCCGTGTTTCAGCACATAAGCAGAGCATGAAATCTGATTGGTCAATGGTCTAGGCACAAATGCGCGTTACCGCTTGAATGAACCATGCTGCCTGTTGTTGACGCAGCTATATAATGCGTTGAATCCAATTGGTCAGCATGGAAGGTGCGAAAGAGTGTAGCCGCATTTACGAACCACGCTGCCTGATTGGTCCTTCTCATTGACGTGGCTACGAGCATGAGTAGGCACATCAATGGGGCGCCGAATCTGATTGGTTGATGGTTTAGGTGTGACTACATCATTGCACCTAGGCGTAGCCATCTGTATGAAAGTCACGCTCTGATTGGTTGTTTTTGTAGCCACAGCTATTCATCGCACCCAAAGAAACCTCTCTTTTTTCTCATTGCTTTTTGTTTCTTGGTAGGTGAACTTGCTTGTGAGCCTCCAGGAACTTTTAAAGAGCAATATCCACATTTGTCCATTCCTTTTTTACCACTCTTGTTCCTATACCTTTCCCCTTAGTCCAGTAATTTGCAGTTTGTCTTTTTTAATTTTGGTTTGTTATAAATATATATTTTTTAACTTTTTCCATTTTAAGTGGCAGAGTTTTTTTTGTTGTGTTTCTTTACGGTTTTGTTTTTTCCTCCCTGGTCCCAAATTCTAAGTATATCTGGGACCACCAGTTGTGAAGAGGTGGTGTGAGTGTGTACTGCCTTACCTCCACAGACAAAGCAGTGGGCCCAGAAAACTGTCAATAATATATGGCAGTATCTTCGTCTGAAGGAGGTTGAGGAGGTTCAGTGTGTTTTCTGTACGAAGGTCTTGCGGAGGAGACCTTCAAAATAAACCATCACAGAGTTTCGTCCATGTCCATTGGGATGATGTCGAGGAACCCTATGGGAAGGCTAATTTCCATCATAAGGTAAGAGCCCACGATCCACAATCTGCAAGCTGATATCCGCGTCCCAAAAGTACCTTTGCACCACTTCTTTTGCTTCCTCTGTTTCATCCGCAACCACCCAACCTCATCCCAACTGGATCATGGTGGGAGATGCCAGCCTAGATGTTTGCAGAAGGGCCATTTTAGAACACCAGAACAATTACTGCAGCTAGGAATATATATATTGTTTTAAGTGGCCCCCTTTTAAAAAAAGAAAAACCCAAAAAACTCATAAAAACAAAAAATGCAAAGAAAATAAATGTTCCTTCTTTTTATACCCTTTGTTAAATGTATGAATCCCAATGTATTTCCCTTCCCAGTTCCATCCTCCTCCTTCCATCTCCCCCAAAATGACCCTTTTTAGGGTCAAGTTTTCAGTTATAAAAGAAGACAACAAAAAATACAGACTGTATAAATGTATCAATAATCCTTAATTGGTCTTTTTAATACAGTGTTTGTTAAAAAAACATATATGTTTATGTTTTTATTGGAGCCGTAGCTATCCTGTATAGTAACCGCCAGCACAATGACAGTAGTCGCAGCAACCATGGATGTTATGTTTATGGTATGCTGTGTTATGCAATGTTATGTCTCATAGCCACGGCTATGAAAAAACATTAAAAAATACATATTTACATATATAAGGAAACAAATTTAGTTGCAGGATGTTAAGGTGAGCAATACATTGTAAAAATAAAATGTTGAAATTCAAGGAAAAAACCTTTAGTTGCAGGGACACAAAGGTAAGAACTTGATGCAATAAATTCAGCTAAAGCCACCTTAACTTCGCACCCTCTGTTGCGCAGCATAAGACCACAATGATGACATCACAGATGACATCCCTGATGACACCACTGGTGGTATCAGCTGTCCACTCACCGACAGCCAGAGTAGAACTCCTGCAATGAAACAGTTTTCTTCTGGTTCATGGATCGTCCTTCAATCGCAGACCCTGACCTTGGACAGCCGGTGCTGTCTCTATGCTGGACTCTATACTTCTCACCATGACGCCGCTGTGCCCTGCTTCTGCCTGTGCAGTGGTACTCAGTTTGTCCTCTATTGCCTTTTAACTCTCCTACTCCCTTTAATCTCGCTCTGGGTGGTCAGATACGACTTCTGGGGGCAGTGGGTCTCCTCTACAACTCAGTTCTTCATACTTATAATTCAGATATCACCTTTTACCAAACAACTACAAATGAAAGCTTCACAAGTAGTGATATGATGTACGTGTAGTTGCTGACTATTTCTCACAATGTACTCATTGTTATGAACTATTCTAAAATAAATATCTGCAAGTACCTATAGTGATCTTATATCTGATGCCATCAGTTAAATCATCATTATTGTCATATATATGTGGTCTCTGGAGGATAGCTCAGGGGCAACGCGCTCACCTTGGAAGCCAGACGACGCAGACCAAAACAGGTTTGATCCTCAGGTCAGCGCTTCGAACCCGCTGGGTATTAAGCAGGTTATAAATAACCAATTATAATTATAAGATGCTATTAGTGATGTCATCAGTGTGTTCATCAGTGATGGTATTAGTGATGTAACCACAATAATGACATCTCAGTCGATATTCCTGATGGTATCACTGAGGATGTCACTGGTGTCATCACTAATTACATTATCTATGACATCAGTAATGACATCACTGATTATTCAATGATTACATTTCAACGCAAACTAGCTATGGGCACTGACAATGATATTTGGAAACGCACACTGTATATTTTAATACAATAATGAGCCACTGTAAACTGTGATGTCATTATTGTGGTCATAGGATGCGCAACAGGGGGCACGAAGTTAAGGTGGCTTTTCTGAATTTCAGGGGTTTCATTACGTTCAGTTTTCACCTTAACGTTCGTACAACTAAAGTTTTTTCCCTAATAAAAACCTATCAAATTCAGTGCAAGACACGTTATAGTTACTTTGCACTAATAACAACCTATCCATAGTATGGTTACAAGTAAAACCGAAAACCTCCTGAAATTCGCCAGTTATGGTAAGCTAAGCAACCATAACTCGCACCACCACCGTGCACTGCGAAGACTAACACCCAGGGCATCAAAGATGACATCACAAATGACAATGATGACATCAGATGTCTGGCTCCCTCTTTTTTTCTTTACTGACATATCTAGGTAGATGATTTTCTTCACTAACAGTCAGGAACTAAACATTCAAAAGGTACTATATGTTTAGACCTTAGCCTTCTCATATGTTCTTACACTACTTTCCTTGGGGTCCAGTCACATCATATGATACATATACATAGGGGAAGAAGCAGGCTTGAAACACAGCAATCGTTTCTGTGCATGAAGATAATCAGTTAGGTTATGAACACTTTCTGGTAGCACTGATGTTTTCTTGCTTACTTTACATTCCCTGTATATGCTCATGTTTGTATGCGTTGTTGTTACACTACTTTCCTTAGGGTCCAGTCACATCATATGATACATATACATAGGGGAAGAAGCAGGCTTGAAACACAGCAATGATTTCTGTGCATGAAGATAATCACTTTCTGGTGGTACTGCTGCTATTTTGCTTACTTTACTTTCCCTGTATATGCTCATATTTGTAGGCGTTGTGGTCTCTTTATGTTTTGTCTGTAGTAATACAATTATGTAGTAAGTGGGACTTTATTAGTTACTTATTACATGTTTCACAGTACGCAAAACTCTAAAACGATAGCATTTAGCATTTTACTATCCAGAATGGCAAGATTATGAATATTGCACCTCTCTGGTGTATGCTGCACACAATGCCTATGTTTCTAAATGAGTAGGCTCCTATACTGGAAAGAACTCCGTAATACAATGATGTTTATAGCAATGCATTGCTTAATGTACTACATAACTCATGATATTTCACCCAAAGACCCCTGACAGTTTTTTGGCAACATTATAATAAGAATCCCTTGTAGAGACTTTTCATAAAAAGTAAATGCACATGTGATGTCATCAGTGATGTCATCAATGACATTTGTGATGTCATCTTTGATGTCCTGGGTGTTAGACTTACTAGTGCACGGTGGTGGCACGAGTTATGGTTGCTTAGCTTAGCATAACTGGTGAATTTCTGGGGGTTTTCGATTTTACTTGTAACAATAATATGGATAGGTTGTTATTAGTGCAAAGTAACTATAACGTTCCTTTAACAATGTTTTTGCACTGAATTTGATAGGTTTTTATTAGGGCAACTGAACCATATCGTGCCTTTAACAAAGTTGTTTCACTGAATTTGATAGATTTTTAGTAGCGCAACCTAACCATAACATCCCTTTTCATAGGTGTTTACCTTCATTTGTAGAGATGTACCATACAAAATAAGGAACCCCCTTGCCCACACAGCTAATCACAAGGTCCGCGAACCATAGGACTATTCGCTTACCTCAGGTAGCATCCACACTGCCCAAAAGGTCAGGGGTTCTCTTACATTGTTGTAGCGTGCATCTAAGACACTGAACACATTGAAAGAGCAACACATAAGTGAATTATAAGGAAAAATGAAGTAGGTCTACAAACTCTGTACTTAAGAAAACAACAGTGCAATTGCGGAGGTTATGCAACATAATGAAATACACCAAGAAGAAAAATAACCTCTGCTTCCAACAATATTACCTCAGAGGTGCTTTACATACAAACTGAGAAGCAAGTGTCAGCGGGACACCTGCAGAGTACTAACAGCAGAACTGTACTACTAAGTGGTAAGTACACTCATTTTTTTTTCCTATAACTGCACAGGATCTTCAGTGTACAATACTAGGGAAAATAATTTTCTTTTTTTACTCAGAAATGGCAAGCACCCTGGAATGACTTGTAGAGAATTTACCTTGGGATAAAATGAGTGAAGACAGTAACTCCATTGGTACACAAGACAGTTTGAAAAGACAGTTAATACACATTGCTTCACATATACCTGACAGATATTTCTTCCTTTAACAATACATAGAAGAAATGAAGGGAATGCCCCAGAAGCAGCAGCTCCTCCACAAGTGCATGAGCACATAAAAAATGAAACAAACAATGTACAAAATAAACTAGACAGCCTGGATGCAAAAATTGAGAAATTGCTGAACACTTTTGATGACTTAAAAGATTTTGTACAGGGACATATCATGGAGAAAATTAAATACCACTGCCCCACCTGCACCTATACCCCTCCCACCTGTTCCCAGCCAACCATTCCCACAAATTTCCTGTAAAGGAATACATTATAATGAGACCTTACGCCCATCCTCCCCTGAAGCCCCACCTGTGGAAAACCCTAATTCCCCTGTATATGTTTCCATTTCTGCTACCCCTTCCCTTTCCTAATTGTGTGTACTTATGCATGCAAATAAAGTGCTATGTGTATACTGTTGCTCTGTGTGTGTTTTTTTTGTATTTTAAAAAAAGCCTGTTATGGGTCCACGGAGCATGCAACTGTCTGGTATGTCCACAATTAATCAAAATGGAGGTGTCCGTAGGACTCAGCGGAAGTCTGCATGTCTGGAAAGTTGTGACATACCTTTAATTAGTTCGGGGACCGCAACCCTGTCCAGTGGACACTTGGGAGCCTGTGCATCTCTCCACTCGAGCCATCGAGCATCTAGCCTGTCCGGCATGTCCGCAAAACAATCACATACTTTATTAGTTTGAGGATCCCAGTCATGTCCGGCGGTCACCTGGGTGCATGCGCATCCTATTGCCCCTGTCCTACAGACAATGAGCCTGTCTGGCATGTCCTCAAATTTGTGATGTACTTTTAATTATTTCGGGGGCCCCACCCATGTCCAGCGGACACCTAAGCGCAGGCTGATCTCATCCCCTGGGTCCTATGAACCATGCACCTGTTTGGAACTGCCCTCTGCACGTGTGTTGTAATTTTAATTAGTTTGGGGACCCCCACCTTGTCCTTAGGACACATATGCACATATGCAAAACAGATCCCGCGCAATAGGTGTCCTGCAGACGGCTGTGCCATTTGCAAACGTCCACAACGTCATTATGTGACCGCACCTACGCTGAGCATCGGTCCTTATTCGCGGACAGGGTTGGGGCCCCCAAACAGCTAAAAAGTGCTTTTTTGAGCAACCCAAGGTGTTTTACTATGAAACTTCACCCTTGCAGAGCTCCCACACCATGCCCCTGCCAATGTAGAGACTTTTTGAAACATTTGTAGCCCAGTTTACCATACAAAGTGTCCGCTGAGCGTGCGACTGTCCGCAAAGTGTGCCCCAGCAACCCTATAAAAGACCACACCCCAGTACGGCTCCTCATTCTGTTTTTGGATTTCCATGACAGAGCACTTAGCAGTCATTGCATTCTATTGCTGGATTTCTGCTCAGACCACTTGGCTATAATTGGCATTGCTATTGTTTCTGCCACACCAGGACTACTGCTGCAGGGTGCTATGCAACTATTTGACTTGCTGTGTTCCTGCTGCTTCTGTTTCCAGACTACTATTTGCTTAAAATGGCAACCATGTCTACCTCTGCTACTGCCTCTGCCTCAACAGCACCTCCACCACCACCACCACCAATTCCCCAAGGGCCCGGAGAACGGAACAGGCGTGACAATACAGAGGAGGAAGAAGAGAATGAGATAATGGAAGTCCCACTACCAGCTGCCCATGTGAGTCTTGGTTGTGGAGGCTTTTTACCACAGTTGGAAATAAGCCCAAGGCTGCTGCGGCCAGTGTTCGCTGAAATGAGTGTGGCATCATACTCAGTCACAGCAAACCTGAGCTGTATAGTTATGGGACTACTTCCATGCGGTCACACCTTAGATCCAGCCACAAGGCAGCAGTTTGGAGTGTTGTCCCCTTTGAACAGGCTAGTAGGTTGAGTCCCAGTACAGCATCCTCAACATCCACTCCTGTCACCAAAATGGACACTCCTGTGGGATAGAGAATTCCTCAAGCAGCCTCACAGGCTATACACACGGCAGTGGATCCTTACCTTTCAAAGGTCACTGTTTTGTATATATACTGTGATGCAGTTCTTCGCAGGGGTGAGCAGTTCCAGAGTGGTTTTGAGGCTGCGGTCCGGGACCACAATGGAAAATGCCCCCTACCTCGATGAGGCGCACCCAACATCTTCCTCTCTCAATCTACCCTTTCTTATCCCTGTGGTTGGTGCCCCTTCCCTACCCTTCCTACCCTTCCCTGCCTTTATGCACAAGGCGCTTCCAACGTTTGGACGTTTGGCTGGGGATTGAACACATTTGGTTGGTTCCATTGTGCTCTTTGAGAAAAAAAACACCTTTGCATAAGGGAAAATCACCACTAGTCTCTCCACGAAAGATTTCAACACAGGAATCAAACTTGGGGCACTGATGTACCCAAAATACTCTCCTCCACAGTGCATGAACAAGATATCTGGACTACCAAAAGTAGACATGTTTCTACAATCAGTGCCTCCAAATTGCATACAGGCTCACTCCACCACAAACCCTCCATGCCTGGAAACCCCAAATCTCTAGAAACACCTCTTGACTTTCCATATGTTTCCAGAGCAGAGACAAAACTATCTCCAACTACCAAGACCACAAACTCCTGCCATCTTCACCATGCAACCAAAGTATTACCCTCCCTTCCTGTAAAGCACACCCTTAACACCTGATTGGCTAATCCCCACAGTATACTCCCATTTCCATGCCAGGCATGCTGGAAATCCCCAGATGTAGCACGTGTGATCCGCAGAGCCTGTAACACACGGGCAGCTCTTCTTCCCTTTCTACTTTAGACTTTGCAGCACTCTCTCATTGTCCCACAACCATCCACCAATCACATCCAAGATCTCTACATCTAACTCTAGCAACTCTTTCGAACACTGCAGATGTACTGTTAAACATTCAGAGCACACATCTCCTATGATTCCCAACAACCTGCATCTAAAAATACTGTAAAACTCTCCAACATTTCTACTTCCAGATTCATCCACATCTACATCCATTAACAGAAACTACAGGCATGCAAATGTCTTGTAATGCACACAGAAAATGGAAACTACTGCATGTATGTTACCAAAGCATAGCAAGTGCCTATATGGCATGCACATCAACAGGGTGCCTGCAACCTGCCCTGTATAACCTCCCTAATATTCAAACTGTCATTTGTACCATCTCCTCACATCAACTAACAGTTACTTACAATACTGTTTCCTTTCACAGTTTTCTTATACTGCCCACTAGCATAACAGCTGCAAACCACAATTTCTGCACTAGTACCCATGATTGTATTGATAAAATACCACATTGGGAGCATTTACACAGAACATGCAAGTGCCAGATTCTATGTGAACTGGCCAGAATTGACACAAAAAAGAGAAACTGCATATATATATTACAAAAACATGCCAAGTACATGCACTACTCAATTGACAAAATGCACTATTGAGATAAAAGCACAGAAATGCATATGTACATTGGAAACACTGCTATCTGTAAATTTGCATACATAAATGCAACAACTGAAAAAAATTCCTAGACTCATGTAGCAAGCATCTAGGTGTGAAAAACCTACAAAATCCCACACACAATAGTATTTTCCTTTCCAATCTATATATATTTCTGCCCTTTTTCTCATTCTACTATGGCTTCCACTAATCCATTTCCAAATCAAGTAGTGCAAAAACCTCTAACACACTTCAAAACTGCAGCCACATTGGGCACAATTATCACTGCGGCACTGAACATATACCAACAATACTTTTTCTAATTTTTTTATTTTATTGTTGTTTTTCGATGAAACATCTTTACAACATTAATAATTTACAAAGCGTCTTAAAGTCACAAATCTTAAAACAATACATTTCATTTTAAAACATGAAAATAATTCAACTACACATATAACAATCAATGTTATCAATCAGTTCTTGGGAAAAAAATGCATTACAAATACTAATAGGATAGTCTAAATAGCACCACAAGTACGTTCCACATGCCACCTCATTTGGCATACGCTTGTTCCTCTTCCTTAGAGGTTAATTCTTACTAGCTGCCACAAAAGACATAAGTATTAAGTGTCACCCATAGACGAGGTTCTATGCGATCCTATACTGAACTCATAATGTACCAGTCTTTCCCGTGCAGTTCTGATTAACTACCTATGTTGACTGATACAGACCACAAATCCCCTCAAAGATTGTTTTCCCATGTTTTCCACTTGTCATCCCGTCACTCAAAACCTCTATTCATCACTCTCGAGGGATTTTTTTTTCTCCCAAATTCATATCTATCATCGACAAAAGATGAAACAAGGCAATAATCAAAGCTTGCCGATAGCCCCACATGCATTGTATCCATAACAATTCTAATTCATGATCACTCGCAACATTCACATACATTCCCATGTATCTTTGTCTTTCTTTTACAGAGAATACACAGTGTAGCACAAGATGTTTCAAGGTTTCATTTTCAGAGTTTCTATTATCATAGATGTTTTTTGCCAATTTTT
This sequence comes from Ambystoma mexicanum, assembly GCF_040938575.1. Lineage (NCBI taxonomy): Eukaryota > Metazoa > Chordata > Amphibia > Caudata > Ambystomatidae > Ambystoma > Ambystoma mexicanum. Next base: position 627,377,500 of record NC_090927.1, on the reverse strand, counting down.
CATGCGGGACAATGTTGCCAACAGATTTAATTTAAAGTGCATATATAGAGTGCGCACCTTCTGCCTAATCTATGGCAGGAGTGGTTTCTGGTTGTGGCGAAACTTTGCATATTCTGTATAGGCTGCATAATTCCCAATCTTATCAGCCGTAATTGCCCAATCATGATGAACTAACTTCTGTTTCACAATTTGGGGATGCTTAATCAAGTCGTCTGCCACCATTGCAATCATTTCAAGATTCCTTTCGCACAATTGACCAGCATAGAGGAAAGATTTTGGACCACCAATCTTTAACATTCTGGCTAAGTCTTCATATAAGGAATTGGGGATGGGATTTAGCATTTTTGCATAACTAGACAATCTACGCCATAGAAATTTTGAGGCGAGTGACGAGAGTCCCAATTCGTGCACAATGATGGAATTCGGCAATGATGTAGGTAGATGTAATGCCTGCTTCCATATCTTGCCTTGGCTTCTATTCAATACTAGTCCAATGTCAAAGGTGCATAAATCTAAACCATATAAAATTATGGCTTCCACCTTACGCATGTAAAATTCAATAAGTGGAATTAGGGAGAATTGGCATACCTTTAGATGGATTAACTTCATTTGGGCAATTAAAGGAGCGGTTTTGGTGGAGATTTCAGCCTGATATTTTGCTAATGCGTCAGAATGGGATAGATTATATCCTAGGTATATCATACCCAGGGCACGAGGAATGACCAACCCCTGGATATTCCATTGATAGCAAATGAACTTTCTTTGATTGGTGAACACAAAGATATTTGATTTAGTTGGATTTAACTTCAAATTGTGTTTATCGCAAAACTCAACAAGGCATACCAATTTATTTTGTAGTCCAAACGGAGTTAAGTCAAATAATATCAGATCGTCTGCGAAGGCTAACCAGTTAATACATAGGTTGCCTAATTTGACAGCAAAGGAGTTGCAGTTGTGCCATAGGGTGTCAATCTCTGTCAAATACAGATTAAATAAGATGGCCGCCAAGTTGCAACCTTGTTTAACTCCTATATTCGTTGCTATGGGAGTAATTAATAGTCCTGTTTTATCTATTCTTACTCTATAGTTTGTCTTTGTATGCAACATGACTATCATGGCTATAAGATGTGCTGGAACTAGGAGCTCTTGCATTCGTCTCCATAGAATTTGTTTTATGACACCATCAAAAGCACCAGATATATCTACAAGTGCCATATAAATAGGGCTGTGGTCCTTCTGTTGTGCAAGCTTTAGAAGATGTGCCAAGATGGTGGCATTCAATTGCGTACCCATTCCTTTCCCGAATACTGTTTGAAATCGTGAGAAGATCTTCTGCGGGACAATAAATTCATTTAAATCTCTTAAAATTAATCCGGCAAATTTTTTGCAGACACGTCTATTAAAGCAATGGGTCTAAAGTTACCCTGGTCATTAAGTGGTCCTTTTTTATGTAGAGGGATTACAATTGCAGAGAGCCAGGAAGGAGGTACAGTTTTAGATTGAAATACACATTCAAAACGACTCAATAAACATGATGCCAATAACTTTGGATAGTCTTTTATGACACATGGAGGAATACCGTCTGGCCTGGCTGCCTTTGAGGGTTTCAAATTCCTTATTATCTGTTCAATGTCCTCTGCTCCCCAGGGGCAGTGAGATGGTAGATCTGTGGTTCCAATTTGAAATTTATGATCTATACATTTCTGGGGCATTGCATATTTACTGCGATAGACTTCTACCCAGACCTCGCCACTCACAGCAGAGCATAGTGACGGGTTTGCTTTCATTAGGGGATCCCTCAATGTCACCCAGACTTCTCGTGTACTTTTGTCAATTAGGTCATTAATAATTTTTTGATTAGCTTTGATGTAGTTATCAAACTTTAGTATTTTAAGATCGTTATTGTACCTTGCAAATATTACCCTTCTTTCTATAGCATTTCTGCTTCTGTTATTAGTGAATTTTACCATGTTCCAAATTGCTTTATTTTTCTGCTTTTTTCTAAGAGCTATTGCAACATTGTATGTTTTTTGATAATTAATATGTTTCTCACTGACTTTGTGAGCTGCAAGGACTTCATTGTGATTCCATATCATGATTTCATTTTCCAGATCACAAATTTTACATTCTCTTGGTGACATCAGCTGAGCATTAATTTTAACAATATCTCTGTTAACCAAAAAATGTAATTGCCTAGACCTGGGTTCCATCTGATTGATAAAGCATGCCGGTCCATTTCCAATAACGACAATGCAGTTAAATCTTTATACACAGGAAAAGTTAATTCAATGCAACACTCCAATATGCAGTGATCACTCAGGTGGGAATTTGAAATATTGCACAATGATGACATATTAACTAAATTTCCTGACAACACAATATAATCGATCGTCGAGTCTTTAGCGCCACGTGACCATGTGAACAATGGATCTTTGGCAACAAAAGGTAATGTTTTCATATCCCATTGTTCAAAATAGTTTGCCGATAATTGACCCCTTTCATATGAGGCCATGGCAGATGCATAGTTCAACGATTCGCACCCAGAATTATTTCTCATAAGGTTAGAATTGAAATCCCCACCTATGATAATTTGATATTGGGGGTTTCAACAACCGCCTCTGTAATTACACGATTTAATTTGTCCATAATACCATCTATGGAAATTGCTGACGGATTCCAGTATAGGGAAATGAGTAACATATGCGAGCTCATTAGCGTACATGGTGCCAGTTCAATTACAAGCATTACGGGGGAGGCAAAAACTTGCCTTGTTTTAGCACAATATATATTTCTTACAAAGATAGCAATCCCTCCTGACGGGCGCCTCTCACAGCATTAGAACAAAACACAAAATACCCTTCTAAGTAAATATCCTGTAATTACATGGTTTCTTGGACAAGGATTATTGCGGGCAATTTCTCATGTTGCAACTTGTCAAATCACACCTTAAAGTTCTTAAACCCACAACAGTTCCATGAATTTACCACCAATACATTGTTTTATGAGTTTTCCTTCACTGGTAACTCACTAATTAGCGATTTCATAAAGGGTTCCAGCCATGCAAGGCTTGTAACAATTTGAGCCACTGATTCTGATTGCACTCTTATTTTTTCGTTCGCAGTTGCAAACTGAATATCTCTTTTGTCTATACTGGATTCATTTGAGAACTGGGGCCTGGTATTCCACAAATTTTGTGGCATCTTCCATAGAGTAACACATAGTCAAATTATATCCCAATGTTTCAAAATCTTTTTGTTGGTTCCAAATTAAAGAGGCAATTATTATGGATTGATATTTGCAAACCATCCGAAAATTGGGTACATGGGGCAGTCTAATCCAATCAATGTCATCAGACACCAGATTACGCAATGCTGGAATCTAGTGAAATAGTTTCATTAAGGAAGCACGATTTAAGTTGGGTTTATCAATTTTTGATGAGTCAGTGGTCCATCCCATAACCAATTTCATCTCGAGAGGCACATCCTTGTGATTTATCTGTATGTCATCATTTTGAACCTCAAATTCAGGTCTACCATTATCACGTTGTTCATTATTTTGAACAACCGGACAAGGAGGGACTATTTTAGTATTTAGACCAAGAGACCCCTGTGTAAGGCCTTTTACTTTACCCACCATTGGTTCCTGATTATTTTCTTTATCAATCGAATCATTAAAGCCGATTTCCTCCGTATTGACTACAGGGCTTGAGGAGGGTTGTGTCAAAGATGTTATTTTTTCGTCTATTTTCTCAAAAAATTGTTGAAGCTGTGTTTGAATTAGGTAAGGAGTGGATAGGACTCCGACCTCTTTTGTAGGATCGATGGCCACTACACCATCGCCCTGTGTGTGCATTATTATCAACCCTTTTGAAGATACAAGTACGGGACCTTCATGACAGTGATTCTTATTAATCCCCAAATGTACTTGACTTTCTGTATTTAATTGCGTTACATCAATAATCGTTTCATCCTTTGCTTTTATAGCATTCTTGTTATCAGTCAGCTTTAGATCAATAGCTTTCACAGGCAAACATAAATTTTGTTTTGTTTTTTAAAAATTATTATTAGTTGTTGAAGTACCCAATTGAGTACTTGCATTTTTTGCCCCTGTCTTTTCATCGCTCTGGCATGATGTTTTTTTGCTTTGCATGACATGAAGAATGTGGACTGTTTTGCCTCACAATTTTCTACCACGTCTTCATTGACAAGGTGTTCTCTTGGGTTAGAACCCACATGCAGGTCAATCAGGTCAGTAAGGGCCGAGGGGCTATCGGGAGTGACTTGCGATGAAAGGGAGTCTACTACCCCATTCCCCGCCTGTTCACCACACAATACTTCAGCCGGCACTAAATTGGCGGCCAGCATAATCTTTTCAATAACCAAAATTCTCTCATGCTGGAATTTGGCGATTTCTGCATACAGGGGGATCTGATTTATATTCTGAGCATCAGCAATGGGGGCTGTGATTAATTCTGGGCACTCAAGAGTTCCCAGAGAGGTAGTTTGAGTTGATTGTGTCTTTGTCATACACGCAACTTGTGTCTTAATTATACCTACAGGGTCCAAATGAGGCTTCGATTTCCCAGATTGCGGAACTTAGGGCACCAATAGCACCTTGGGTGAATTTGTGTCCTTTGTCCACCAAGTTCAGGATCCTTGTAAGAACAGGGACATTTTGAAGCTCTTGTTGGTTGAGGTCCACTAAGGTATCTTCAAGAGGATAAAGGGGTAAAGATGAATTAGGCATGCAACGAGGTTCAGAACTCCCTTTAGATGTGAGTGGATCAGTACCTAAAACAGGGGAGTGTGGATAGGTTATATCACTCGGATTTCCGACAAGGTCATTTGCAGGGGCGCTGGCATTTTGTTTTATCTCTTTTGACACCCCACTCCTATCATTCTTCCTTGTTTCTTTTGACTGAGACAGATTATCTGTAATTGCAGCATGAAAGTGGACCTGGTCCCTGTATCCACGGGAACTTGATGCAGGAGTCGAGGGGCCACTAGAGAGGCGTGTTCTGCTGTGTAGTTCTGCCAGAACTGCCGGTGACACTAAAGAAGTGTCAGAGGGTGTGAAGCAGTATCCCTCTCCCACAGCACCCAAAAGAGAGTTGTCAGTGATTGGGATATTGCATAAGGGATTCGTGGGATAGATGGAACCATCCTCACCAACTGTGTTAATATTCTTTGGGTTGTCTGTAGGGGGCGTATTAACTGCTCCATTCAGAATCCCTGACCCATCAGTTATAGTTGGAGTCATTGATAAGGATCTACTATTTCGATATGACCAGTGATTTTACGTGCACACCTCCACTTTTTTTTTTGGTATGATTTATAGATTCCTGGGACAAATCATCATCCGACAAGTTACCCTCGCTCATCATGGAGGGAGACCCGTTTAAACATCTTTTGCCACTTCTCAAAATTTTGACCGTACTTGTAAACCTGGAATGGAATATCCGTCACACTCTGGTTTTACTCACGAAGAAGTTAATCATATCTTAAACAGCAGATATCTGAACAACTCTCAATTGCCAGCGCCTCACCCGCCCAGCCGAACCGCCCAACAGCCACACTTCCGAATGCACTTCGGATGCACGCGCAAGATGCGTGTGCACCAGTGCTTAAGAGGAAGTCGCTGTGGCTGGGGGCGGGCTGGGGGTGGGAACAAAGGGGCGGATCTAGAATGCAAAAGAAAAAAAAAAGAAAAAAGAACCTTAACGCTCTCAGGAAATAGCGCGTTCAGACTAGTAGCAAGAGCAGAACAACAAGCAGACTCGCGGGAGAACTACGGTCTAGTAAAAAACAAGTACCAGAGTCCCAAATAGTATACAAGTCCAGAATTACTTTGGTACATGAGGGCAAGTCCTCCTCCTCACATTTCAACAGCCTCAGTGCTTCCTCTTGCTGAAGGGGAGAATCACCACAGAGCACTTCCAAAAAACGAAGCAAGCAGGCAAAGCAGCACAAGATGCAAACGTTGCAGCCCAACAGCCACACTTCCGAAATGCACTTTGGATGTGCACCAACAATACCAACAATACTACTACTCCCAAATCTCCACTCATATGCAGTGCTCTACAATTGCACATGCACACTAATTCTTACTGCCAAAAAATCCTCCTACAATCTAAAACAATATGTTCTCCCACTGCTATTACTGTACCATTAACACACATACCCACTAACTTCCTTCTTTTGCAATTGCAGTGAAACATCACCTGCTAAAATCCAGTGACGTCTCTGCTGGTAGATAAAACCCACAAGAAATGTACTCTTCACATCTAAAAAAGTAAGTTCAGTATTGTTGTAGTGTTCACCCTGTTACTCAGATAGTGCAGTGTTGTTGTATTGCAGCCTAGACAATGTGATCCAAGGCCAAAGCACTCACTACACCCTTAGTCAGTGCACCTTGTCAGGTCAACTGTTTCTGTTGTCATCAGGACACCTGTATGTAGACACCCACTAGTTTTACGAAAACATTGCATTGTCCTTACTTCTTCAAGCAAATTACACTTTCATGTACACTGAAGCAAACCTTTCCCACAGGAACACACGCACATAGCACTACAGCCTTCCCAACCAAAACTAACAGCCCTTAGGACAATCACACTCGTCTGTGTATACCTACCCTCATATTCAGACACTCATGCACAGTACACAACTTCCAAACCCACACTTTCCTTTTTTCTCCAACAGACACAAGACACTGCCTACCAGAAAGCAACTCTGTAGAAAGCAACGCAGAAATGGAGCGGATAAAACTCAAGCCATGCAAAATGCCCATCACTCTCTAGCAAACTTTCTACAAGAGGTTCCAACAAAACAGCTAATACCGTCACTAAGCAAAACAGAACCAGGTAGCAGGGAAGAAAGTGTGACTTCTCTTTCAAAATGTAAAACTAAAAGTAAATGTATTAAGAAGAATGTAAATACCAGTAGTGCAAACACTACTTCTACCAATGGTAACATAGCCACATAGCCACAAGTAAGCATTCAAGTAAGCATTCTGAAAAATGAATTAAAAAAAATATTTTCCACCAGAGAATCCTTCAAAACCTTATAAAAACAGGGGAAAAATCACACTCTGCTCTTAAAACATACTGCAGAAACCTGATCCTGGGAGGTCTCATTGATAGTTGAATGCTCCTCAAAAGGAAATTATTTATATTAGTTTTAGACAGAATAAAACCACTAACAAAATTAATTAGTAAACTACAATACCTTCGTCACAACAGACGCAATATCAGCATAGATACCTTTACAAACAACTATGCAGGTCAGTGGATTCACACCACCAGCACAGAGCCATATTTCAATGAAGAGACATACAAACAAGAGCAAGGAAACCCAATTGCCATGCATAGCAGTGGACGAGGATATGAAAAGGTAGATAATACCATTATGGAAGAAGAAACAGTGATTGCAAGAACATCCCCAGCAAACTTACAATCAACTCTCTATTCCACGGAACCAATATGTCAAGTCTACAAATGGCAGTGCACATCAATGTGTAACGTGCAAAAATAATCTTTCAAATCTTTACAGAAGTTCCTAAATCATTAGGTGAAATCCAAAAATACATTAAAAATTAAAATATTATAAAGTATGGCCTCCTGTCCAGTGCGTAAATACACAGGACTAAGAGGACATTCATTAGCATGCATTTCTGGACCTGCTTGCAAAAGCACCTTCCACCACATCAAAATGTTAGCACCACACCATTCTACTGCACGAAATCTCGTTCAGAGACTGTACTATGCAAAACGTTCAGCTTTAGCACTGGACCATTTAAATGACATTCACCTACACGGTACAGCCAAAGACCTGCTCAAAGAAAATATTTTGGAACTGAAGAGCACTTACAAACTCCAGTAACTTTAGGAAAGAGTAGCAACAACCTTGCAGATGTCAACCTTCTATCACACACGAACAAAAAAACAGTTTAAAAGCACATCTGCTGAAGTACCAAACTAAGTATATGTGTGTTGCCACATAACTTTTTATACAAAGAGCACCAAAACTGTAGATATAACGTACAAAATAGAAGACAATGAGGAATCCCAATGCTTCATTTAGCTCGCTATCTTGTAGCAGAGAACAAATACAAAATTACTAACCCCTCAATACTATACACTTACTGCACTGCAAAACTTGACAATAACCAAACGCCTTCATGGGCTATCACTAATTACTTGGAAATATTCTCACTGCCAAAACCACTCCAGCAGCTTAATTTGTATGAAAGCATTATAATCCAAACGGTGCATCCATTTCAAGTGATAATACACCTTCAACCGAAACCAGCAAAGTTGCCTCCCTCTGAATTACTGAAAGGCATTCGTGGAAAAGTAGTTCATTTGCCATTAGATCTCAAAGAAAATGTAGACACTCTAGCAGTGCAACGTCCAACAGATCAATCTTTGATTGTCCTAGTGAATGGTGTACCTACAAATGACAAATAAATTTGGCAGCAACTAGTAAACTTAAACAAAGTTAGAGATCCTACGACAGCCTCCAAAATTGTATTTGTTTATTTATTTAACATTTGGAGCGCGCGCCAAACCTGTAGGTATATGGGCGCTGGAGAACAAGTAATACACATTACAGGGTTACAACAGGCAACAATAGAAAAAACATAGGATTGGCATAAAGCATATTTACAGACATAAAATATTTGCATATACATTTTTGCAGTCGGTACATAATCAGTAATATTTACATGTGCAACCTTATGCAGGTGTTAATGTGTTTGGCTGTGTCTGCTGCTGATGAAATTATAGAGTTAGCTTGTCTAGAGAGGGTTTAGGAGGAGTTCAAGTACATGCCCAATGTTTTGACTTCTTTAGAGACTGTAATGGTATTTCCATCTATTATAAAGTTTTTGCATTTGGGGTCAAGTTTTTTGAGGTGTGTTTGGGTGCCAACCAGGAGTAGCTCCGTTTTGTCATAATCTAGACAAAGTTCATATTGGGCAATCCAGGATTGGATCATCTGGTAAATATCATTGAGGATGGTAGAGTCTATTTTGTAGTCTCCAGTTAGGTGGATTAGAATGTGTGTATTGTCTGCGTAGTTTGTATAGTATACTCCACGTTCATCAAGGCGGTCAAATAGCAGCTTGGTGAATGTGTTGTAAAGCGTTGGTGACACGCAAGATCCTTGAGGAACCCTGCAAGGAGTAGCGACAGAGGTGGCATTAGCTAGATTGGAAAAAACTCTCATAGTACGCTTGGAAAGGAATGATTTTATCCAGGCAATGGCATTGGATGAGAAGTGTGCAGCACTGTATACAATTCACCCACTGCACTCCAAAGACACCATAGATGATGCACTAGAAACATATCAAATGCAGCAAGCCAAAGGATCTCCACTCAGCATATGGGGAAGAAGTGTAGAAGCACGCGCCTTTCCTCTACTGTTTCCTACTGGAAAAGGTGGAAGATACAATGAAAGATGTACACAAATAGCAGCATCAGAATTACATTCTTTACAAATGTATTCTGAAGACCCCAGATTCAGACAAAACGTTGAATACCTATTCCACCTCCTCTTTGAAAGTGTACTAGCAACTCTATGTTGCATACACATTGAAAACAGGTTCCAATTTTCTAAACATGTCTGCTACGCAACTACTTCAAAAGGTAAAAGAGAAAGATTAAGTTTTACAGTCAAGTATTACAAACATGCAGGGTACAAAAGAATACTCGTTCTGATGTCACACTGATGTATGGTGTATGCTACACAATCTTGGCGCACCTACATGGTTTGTCACTTTAAATTGTGCAGAGTATCCATGGGAATACCTGCACGATTTCCTAATCATAGCAAGCAAAAACAAAGTAGGAATTGACATGAAAACACTTGGAGAACTCTGCTCTCTTGATCCAGTAAATGTATCAAGGTACTTCCATCATTTTCCACTTCATTTGTAATAAAACAATTCCTCCCCTCTGAGAAGTTGAACAATTCTTTTGGAGAAAATAATATCAAGGCAGAGGAGCACCACATATCCACATGCTTTTATGGATTAAAGATGCTCCTAATTTTGGTCAGGATAGTGATTCAGCTGTTTTACAGTTCATTCACAAATATGTCACTTGCAAAATCCCGACAGAAAGTACACATAAAGACCTACATGCAAAGATTTTGCAGTTTCAAAGACACAAGTATGGCAAGTATTGTCGACGTAAATATAAAAACAAAGGCAAACATAAAAACAAATACTGAAGCAAATGACGCTTTGGTTTCCCTAGACCTGTTTGAGAAAAAGGACAAGTAAACAGCTTCATGTCTTCTGTTAGACACAGTGTGAAAGGCAAATCCCTAAGAACACATACTGCATAAAAAGAACCAAAGCATCAAAGTACATCAATGATTAAGATGTAATCATTGTCCTCCTATCGAATGCAAACATAGATGTGCAGTACATTGCAGACAATTCCACTGCAGTTGCACGATATGCCACAGCCTACTTAACCAAAGCAGAGAAAATAGAGCTGAAAGACCTCTGGGATGACATATCGTCTGACAAAACACTGTCTCAAAAATTGTGCAGCATTGGCATAAAAATGCTCTCCCATAGAGAATGTGGCTACTACAAAGCCGCAGACCGTTTAACCAACACCGCCTTGTATGGGAAATCTGAGAACATAGTCTGGCTAAGCCTTGATCCTGCTGCATCCAGAAAAATAGTTCTCAAATCGTACCAAGACATAGAAACAATAGCAAAAAAAAAAATGATCCCTACAGCCAGGACATTTTGAAAACAACTTATTGGACACATACTACCCAAAAAGGAGTACTGCTTTGGAAACCATGTGCCTATACCACATAGCCCAAAACTTCTCATACAAAAATAATATTAAACCAGATGAGATAAAAAGGTAAATACATAGGGCCTCATTACGAGTTGGACGGTAACGCTGGTGCTATTAGCGCCGGCGCTTATAGCCCTACCGCCAAACCCCCTGGCACTATTAGCACCAGATCATGGGTTTGGCGGAAGGGTTATTGCCCATTCCCCATTGGGCCCATTCGGGAATTCCTCATTCACCATTGGGACCAATGGGGAAAATTTGCGCTATTATCGCAGGCGGATTTTCTGCCGGCGGTAATCGCGGCAAAAATGAGCAATTTTGACGCGGATTTCCCCCCAGCTCAGAGCTGGGGGGAAATCCGCCACAGCCATGATCTGGTGGACCCTTAAATGCGGCGGTAATAGTGCTACCGTCGCATTTAAGGGTCACCGCCAGACTCGTGATGAGGTCCATAGTCAAAAGTTGCTAGGGCAGTCTGGTTAAACTTACCAAACTCAGTCTGATTAATCATATGAAGCTATAGTTGAAAACGCCACAAAATAGAGAACTGTACTACATGTCCCTAATGCAGCTTTTTAAACCATGGCGAAAAGAAGCAGATTTATTGGACACTCATGTATCCTATGAAGATGCTTTCATTGCAATTTAAAGCACTATAACAGATAAACGTTACGCAGTACAAAAACATGTTGGACAATGAACACCAACAAGAAGAAGAACCTCAAGCACAACTAAATTTAGACACGCCTGAGAGCAGTCAACCTTCTCTTACAGGAAGTCAAGAAACACTTGGACAGCCACTCATAGCAAATGAGGCAGAATTAGCCATGACTGAAGTAGAAAACACCATGTGTCAGGATGATCAGAAGAAAAGTTTGCTGTACCGGAATCACAACTAAACAATGAGCAGCATAGCAATTTCCTAGCAGTAGCTACACAAATTGAACATGGTGGGCCGCACGAAACTAAAACATGTACCTGTCAAAACTATAAACCTCTACTCCTGTATATAAGTGGTCAGGCTGGTTCAGGCAAAACATTCTTAATCAAAATCATCAGTAAGTTCCTCCAACAATTGACAGAAAACAAGCTTTCAGTTGTTTTATCTGCCCCACAGGATTAGCTGCCTACAACATAGGTGGTGTTACTTTACTCTGATGGCTTCTCCTTCCAGTAGAACACCAAAACAAATTAGACTGCTACAAACTTTCAGCAGAAGCTGCGATGGAGCTACACAGAGTATTGAAACAAATGAAGATGCTCCTAATAGATGAGATGAGCATGGTCTCCAACTTAATGTTGGCTTTGATTCACCTCAGATTGTTATTGTTTCCAGAGATCTTCAATTAACACCAGTGAAAGATGAACCTATTTTTAAAACCTTAGGACATAAGCTGTACCGCAAGATGCTTGGCAGCATAGGAAATGTAAACCTCTGGCACCATTTCCAATACAGAGAGCTAACTGAAAACGTGTGTCAATCTGCAGACCTCACCTATGCCAACATTTTGAAAAGCATTCGGATTGGTGTACTTTCTAAGGAAGCACAGTCTGTCTTAAATACCAGATGCATTCATGAGCTATACAGGCATAACACATGTGCTACTGGTGTCATGCAACAATTAGCACAGAAAAAGGGATACTGTATGTCCTTAATGCCCAACACTAGCAAGCTGTGCACAATTCAATGAAACAATGTTAAAAAAAGAATTGAAACCAATAGTACAAATTTACTCCACAGACAAACTGGACGTGAACAGTATGGAAGTACCTATGTGTCAACAAGCCACAGCACAACTAAATACCTTAGAAAACTCTATCTCCAACACAGTTGGTTTTGAGAAAATGTTAACATTGTTTTTAAACTGTAGAGTAATGCTAAAGCGGAACCTTGACATAGAGGAAGATTTAGTTAAAGCGAGCACTTGGTACAGTTGTTGGCTTCCAAACATACCCACGTGACAACAGCATTCAGTTTGTCAATATTCACTTTGACAAACTTTCAGAAGTTAAAAGGATAGGATGCTCAACAGCCCCATTCCTTCTTTTCAAAGACATGTATGTACGCAGAGAACAGTTTTCTCTGTCTCCAGCATACGCAGTCACTATTCATAAATCGCAAGGTCTAACCCTACACCAAGCATTTATTGACATTGGCAGCACAGTCTTTAAAGAAGGCATGAGTTACATAGCGTTGTCATACCTACGTACACTTGAAGGACTATTTCTAGTCAATGTTGATGCAAGTAAAGTGAAAGCTGCCATTCCTTGCATTGTAGAGTACAACAGACTGCGTGCACTCTACACACCCCATCTCAAAATGTACGCAGTTCCTCAAAAAGGAAAACTTTGTGAAAGAAAAGTAGTGCAAACGCAACTTATACATGATCTCCCAACAATACCACCAAAGAAATTGAAAGCAGCTAGTACTCCATCAATTACCACAACAACAAAAGGATGTACTGAAAAGGCAAATACATACCCACCTGCACAAATAAAGAGAACTACCTATTCAAAGAAACCACATAGACTTCCATCAAATGAGTCAGACACAGAACTGTCTGGTCCATTCAAATTTTCCAATACAACTGGTGTAAATTGCTATGCAAATGTAGCAATCAAGGTTTTATTCCAATTGCCACCAATTGTTGAAAACATTTACTTAAACGGCGCGGACCAGTTATGTTTGCAAATGCTATTCCTTCACAGAAATGCATCAAACAATCCTGACCACACTAACAGTGTCTCAGGAATAAGGCAGGAATCGGACTACTGTCCAGGAATGGTGAAATTCATTATAAACACACAAGAAGATCCACACAAATTTCTAATGTACTTACTGCAAGTACTGGAAAGCAAAAACATACCTATAAATGAAATCTTCCGGATTTCACAGATGCCGAAACATACATGCACTTTCTGCAGTCATGTGGTACAGGAACAAGTCCCTAATGAGCACTTTGTGTATGTATCTATACCTAACTGTGAATCCATTCCATTTTAGCAGCTCGTATAAAATGTAAACCATGGCATATTATGTACTACTTACTATTCCAACAATCATTCCACCTTGCAGATACGATCACATAGCCAATACGTAATAGTAATGCTTTTACGATAAAATGCAGATGGTACCAAAAACAACTGCAAGCTTACAAGCTTCACACACGGGCAAGTATCACTTGGCAAGAAAACCTTTAGAACAGGGGGCATAATCTACCACACTGGCGCCACAACCAGTGCAGGTCACTATACTGCATACATTAAAAAGAAATGTGGAGGTTTGAATGCAAGGATACTTCTATTACTCTGAAGCAGAGATTACCAGCAAATCTTGCAAATGCCTACTTAATATTCTTGAAACCAAAATGTACTCACTGATCTGAGTATGAGCGTCTACAAACTGTCCTCAATTATCTTTGTAACCACCAACTGCTAGAATAAGGCAACAGCTGTCTTACAATGCACATACCAATGCAAGAAATACGCAACTGCATGTAACTACATCCATAGTGCTCCAAAAGCACGTCACAAAAGTGAAAAATGTAAATACATCAACATAAATTAATGCACTTTAAGAGATACCCTGCTAAATTGAAAACTTAAACAGTTAGAATAAGCCAACTGGTATCTAACTGCAACCATAATACTACAATATTACTTCCCATCACTACACAATTCGAAATCCACCACCAAAAATAAAAGTTCTTCTGAAGAAACCCTTCAACACTTATTAAATACAAACAACCAGCATATATCAACTGGTATCCTGCTGCACCAGCAGTACCCCAATATTACTTCCAGCGGTCAAACTACCAAAATCAATCTTCAGCAATCAAAGTTCTATAAACATACCCTGAACAACTTTCAAACTACCAACAGTTACAATACACCAACAGGTATCTAACTACCCTCACAATCCTGAAGATATTAGTGTGCAATACCACAGTACTTAGAAAACACCAACAGCAAGCAAAAGCATAAACAAATACTGCTAAAACAGGCAGGAAACAGATAAAGAGTTAGAATATGCCAACTGGTATCTAACTGCAACCATAGAACCACCACTTCCAAAAGGAAAATCATACACCATTTCGATTCCTCCAACTGCAGCCATGCTTGTAAGCAGAATAGCACCTAGATATACACCTTAAACATTTCTGTAAGTAGTGCACACTTCACTGAAACAGAGTGTGCCAGATAACAACAAATGAACGTAGAAGGATTTTTTTTAAATTCTGCATGGATTTCTTTTCCCACAGACCCAACGATTGTGCGACGAAACACAGGAACTGAGCACATTCCACAGTACATTTGTTTAAAGCATAGTACTTTTGAAGTACTAATTATGAGGGTCCACAAAGTACACACATATCTGCAATGTCATGCAATACGATATTACAAAGTACCTACCATAACATGTTATGTTTTCTTTTATCACAGATAATGGAACAACGATTTATCCTGCATTTCCCTATACCACAATACTGAAATATGCTATTGCCACTTGACCAGTGTTATGCACTACATGCAAAAAAGGTTCACAGGTCCTCAACAATACATACAGTAAGTATACCATTATTGGTATCATACTTCTTTGTAATCTTCAAATTGCATTCTACACAGATAGTTGTGCGATCCATATGCCAGTGTCACAAAGTTGCGTGCATGGCTGCATTATACTGCTGAGGTTGTGGCCAGGCCCTAGACTCGTGGGTGTATGGCCTACAGCTTACTGCCTCCGGCCATGCACCCAAGACTCCACTAGGTCACCACAATTAGTGGGCTATGAGGTACGGCCTCCGGCCATGCACCCAAGAGTCTAGGGCCTGTCCACAACCACTGCAGCATAATACGGCCATGCACCAAAAAAATCTGCCCAGTGGCCACAACCCACACACATAAGGCAGCCACCTGAGGCCCTATCCACTTCAGTTCACATAAAATTACACTACTTTGCACCCACTGCACAGACTCTCATACACCCAAGAACCTCAGGGCAATCCAATAAAGCAGCTGCCACATACCCTATGCACTTCTCCACACATACTGCCACTGCATAATACAGCCTATACAAACATCCTCATATCATCCAGATTTCACTCCCCTCCCTAATAAATCCTCCCTAAAGTCACCACATAACCTGCTCGCCGGAGGACCTACCCGCGACCTGCCACAGACACTGCGAACATAACACGTTCTTCCACATAAACAAGTACATCATATGAACCGTCTGTCACTCCCCGACCCTTTGCAGTGCCTCTACCCAACACCAGATGCCACATAGCGGGTGTTTCAGGAAAATGTGATGCACATCACGCTTCCCTCCAGCCGATCAGCGGGCACGTTGGGTGTCCACAGATATGACGTGTTCCTCTGGGCCAATTGGAATCCGCTCCACGGAGTGAACAGGGAAGTGGGTCTGTGGAGCAGAGCCAGATATCAAACATTTTTTGGGACCTACATTTTTCCTGTTTTTTAAAAAACTACTCAATGGATTGGCACCAATTTACAAAAGCATGCCTTCAAGACCAAGACACCGCTCCTGCTGCAAATTTGGTGAAAATCCATCCAGTGGTTTGAGCTGTAGGCATGAGCAAAGTTTTTTCCCCCTCTTGACGAATCCTCACCAAACTTATCAGAGTGGGCCACATACTTTTTTTGCAAAGTTTGGTGAGGATTCGTCCTGAGGGAGCAACGTTATGAGCCGCCCAAAAAAGTGTTCTTCCTACGAGATGAGCAACTTAATTTGTGATGTCATCTTTGATGTCATGGGAGTTAGTCTTAGCAGCGCACAGTGGTGGCGCGAGTTATGGTTGCTTAGCTTACCATAACTGGCAAATTTCTGAAGTTTTTTCGGTTTTACTTGTAGGTTTTTATTAGTACAACTTAACCATAACGTCCCTTCAACAAAGTTTTTTCATTGAATATATATATATATATATATAACACTTTGTTAAAGGGACATTATGGTTACAAGCAAAACCGAAAACCCCCAGAAATTCACCAGTTATGGTAGTCTAAGCAACCATAATTTAGCTTAGTTATGGTTAGTGGCCAGATTCTTGGGGGCATGAATCACAGTATAATTAAACCATATAACAAGTATGTGCAATACACATTCAAATAACAAGACTCACCCAACCCCCCCTCCCAATCCCAATAACGTCCATGGACAGAAAAATTAATGGCAGACAAGGCAGCACCTGCACAGCTTTTTTAACCTGTATTAAGAGCTCTATATAACTCCCTCACACATTCTAGTCCCTCTTTCATCCACAAAATCACCCCAATTATATTTCCAACATGGCGACCATTTCATGAATTATGACGCACCTCACTTTTTCAAACATCCAATCAGCATACTTCTCTCTGTAAAGTTTGGTGACCATTTGTCGAACGACACCAAAGTTTTAAGCTGGCAAAAAAGTACCCTTTCTTTAAGTGGAGCAACTTAACCAAATATATTAATATCATTCATTATATAAGCATTTCTCATAAACAAATATCATCATTTATTATTTTGACAGAAATGGCAAGCATACTTCTTTCTGCTTTTTTTATTTACTACAACTACTAAAAAAACTTCACAAAAAATGTTCAGTGCATATTTGATATTAAAATTAAAAATCGGATTTCCAACATCAGTCAAGCTTCTTCCATTTCAGAGCAAAACAAGTTTGTATGTCTCCATATTTAAATTCCATGGATTTCAGAAAAATATATTTTCCCAGCTGGAAACAGTTCCATTAGGCAAACTGCAAAGATCCTGCATTCACATAGCCCAAACTGCTGCCTCCACAATACACAATAATAATATCTGGACAATTAAAGTGAGCTATACTCTTACAGAATGGTAATAAAGTCGCCCCTTTTATACACAATCTGCATACCACGAAACATCCACTTCTTCCAATCCAGTAGTAGCAGAGATGCCATGAGATTCAGTATAAACCTTCAATTAATGAATCTCCCACCATCCACACACTCTGCTTCTTCATAGCCATATCCTTAGCCATCTTCACTACACACAACAAACAAAACACTTGCTATCCTGCACTCCTGTACACTTCAACTCCTCCTCTACAACCACTAAACCTAATTGGTTACTCCACTGATGTCCTTTTTCCATGCCAGACATCCCTAAAACACCCGGATGGCACGTCGGGTCTGCAGAATACCACGATGTCCACAGACACTGTAGCACCGCACTGCCTTTTTTCACCTATAAAAACAGATCCCTATCAACTTTTTTCCACTTCTTTTTCAGGCATCAAATAACCAGAATTCTGTTTACCAGACTTTTTTATCACCACGCTGTCCGCAGTCAGTGTCAATGTCCGCAGACTCCGCGGCACCTGCAAACATTTTTTTCACCTGCAAAAACTACAAAATAATGCCCTTAGAGCAGCTCTGGACATACCCCGTAGAGCACACATCTCCAACACTAGGAAAGATCATCACTGGTTAAAAATTAGCGACAGAGTCCTCCTCAAAACATAATCCCTCACCCATAAAGGACTGAACAACATTGCTCCTCCTTACATTTCGGCTAGACTAAATAGAAAATCCTTCACATACCACACAAGAGCATCTAACCACCTCCTACTTGAAATTTCAAAATTTAAACTAAAAAAAACGGGCGGAGCCAGCTTCCCTGTGAAAGCTGCCTGTGCATGGAACGGCCTCCCCTCTGCATTGAGAGCCAACCTACCATACCCAAGTTTTAGACGCCACGTGAAAAAGTGCCTCTTGTCTAACGACAACTAACCAACTAATTCTCTCGGCCTGGATTCACCACTGACCAACCACAGCGAATAACTATTATGTCATTCCTGATCCCTGATCTGACTTCCTCGTTGTAGAGGAACACCCCTCCTCCTATACCCATTTACCTGCTTGGTAAATTGTTAAGAACACCTTTACTGTATCTTCTTTATGCATTATTGTATGTAACTAAGCTTAAGTATTCTTGGGTTTGGAGCGCATTATCAAATAATAAACTAAACTAAACTAAACTAAACCTATAAAAATAGCTCCATATCAACTTTATTCCACTCCCTCACCCATTCCAGGCCCTCTTTCAGCCACCAAATAACCCCAAATGTGATTTCCATTTTTGTTTTCACTGCGCTGTCTCGGGACAATGGATGTTGTCCGCAGATCCAGTATAATACATACAGAACACCTCACGTCATAATAAATACAACACACCTCACTTTTTTCAACATCCAATCAGAGTGCATCTTAGATGTCCCGGACACCAAGCCACCCTTTGATTGGTCCATAGGTGTCTGCGGACTCCGAATCAGGAAATGAGTCTGTGGACCTGACACAGATTTCACTAATTATTTGTACCTACTTTCTGGCAATTTTTTTAAAAACTACTGGATGGATTTACACCAAATTTACAAAAGCACACTTTCGGAACCAAGCCGACGTTCCTATGGGCGAATTGGGTTTGGGCTGTAGGCATGAGCAAAGTTTTTTTCCATTGCGTCTATGAGGATTTCCACACATTTTGGGACCCCCCTATGGCTTTGCCCCATGGGAGAAACCACACCAACTGTCACAATATCATTCCGAGGGGGCCATATGCTCGTTTTGCAGGGTTTGGTGATGATTCGTCCAGAGGGCCAAAGTTATAAGCCGCCCAAAAAGTGCTCTTCCTATGAGTTGAGCAACTTAACCATAATCCACAGCCGGTACAAAATAATAATAAATATATATATGTATATCGCCGTAGGCTATGTCCCCAAGAATCTGGCCACTGGTCACAGCCACCACAATACAATTAAACCATACAACAAATATGAACAGTACACCTTCAAATACCAAGACTCACCTAGAACCTCCTCAATTGCACTACTGTACTCGGACATGTGTTCATGTCCATGGACATGAACAGTGACCGTGGACATGGCGGCAGCAGAACCGTTTTGTTCACCTGTTAAAACACCTCCCTATCAGCTTTGTTCCTCTCCACCACCCTTTCCAGCCCCTCTTTTGGTCGCAAAGTAACCCCAAATGTGTTTTCCATACTTTTTTCTTGCCGCGTTTTTGGTGGTCAGCGGACATGTCCATGACTCGGCAGCACCTGCAAACCCTTTTTTCATCTTTAAAAACAGCTGCATATCAACTTTATTCCACTCCCACTCCCTTTCCAGCCCCTCCTTCGGCCACCAAACAACCCCAGATGTGTTTTCCACATTTCCACATGTTTTCCTAACCAAGCTATCCAAAGAACACCGGTGGCTGTCCGCGGATCAAACATGGCGACCAGTCCCAGAAAGATGGCACAGCTCAAATTTTTCACCATACAATCAATGGCTGTATACGATATCCACTGACATCCAGCTGCTTGCTGATTGTTCCGGAGGCGTCCACAGACTCCGAATCAGGAAATGAGTCCTCAGACCGGACCCAGATATCACTATCTTTTTGGACCTACTTTTTGGCCATTTTTAAAAAAACGACTGGGTGGATTTAGACCAAAATTACAGAAGCACACTTTTGGAACCAAGCTGCCAATCCTGGTGAAAATTTGGTAAAAATATGTCTAGCGTTTGGGTTGTAGGCACGAACAACAGTGTTTTTTCAATTGCATCTATGAGGATTTCTACACATTTTGGGACCCCCTATAACTTTGCCCCCCAGGCAAAACCGCGCCAAACTTCGCTGAACCATTCGGAGGGAGCCATATACTTCTCTTGCAAAGTTTGGTGGGGATTCATCTGTGGTGGGGGAAGTTATAAGCCACCCAAAAAGTACTCTTTCTATGAGTTGAGCAACTTAACCATAACCACAGAGCCGCTACTCCAGGCCCTGTAATGTGTATGTATATATATACATATATATATATATATATATATACACCTAGGTGAACAAGCGATCAGTATACCGCGAAACGCGTCGTTTGCCAGGCTTTCCCATTTGATGCACTTTTACTAAATAAAGAATACTTGTGCTGCCTGGATCTGCTGTCTTTCCTCTTCATTGCTGGGACTGGACTTCTTTTCCCCGCTGCTCTCGGAGTGCTATCCGTTGGATTTGCCCTGTCTCAGGGCATACTTTTCCTTTTGAAAATATATATATATGTATATATATTTTCTATATTATGCAAATAACTGACTATAAAAACACTAGCAAACACCATACCATGTGGAAAGAACAGAGAAAAATTAAGAGCATGGATAGTAAAGCACTGTGTATTGGAGCGGGGTGAAGAGCAAGACATTGCAACCATGTCAATTTTAAAAGGATATGCCATTCAGAAAAGCGTCTAAAAGGGTGGCTAAGCAGTCACTATGGTCTCAAATGTGGATGGGTCGGCGCCTCTCAAAAGTACCTTAGCCTCTTCCTGGTGGTTCAACATAGAGATACAATAAATGATTCTGTTTTTTTTGAAAGGCCAAAATGAATAAAGGAAGGAGTAGGAAACCCCTTCCTTATAAAGGTAAAATACCTCTGGCGATTGGGTACGAGCAAGGCTGCTGTAAGGGATCCAATCCCTTTTATTGTGACAAGAGACCCTTGCCTAACCCAGACTGCTGTGTTCTGCAGGAAATGGAGGTCGGTGACTGGGAAGACAGAGAGCCCCACAGAACAGCAAAATGGCAACACCGTCCTTTAGTTCCCTTCTGCTCTTTCTAGCTGCTCTAACCCTTCCAAAGCCTGCAGTTTCAAAGGCCTTTTGGTATGCAGCACCATGGTGTGAGGCTGGCCTTTGATATGGGTGTGCCTCTCTGAAGCATGATTCCCAGGAGCTACCCTTCTGGGTTTCCTGGCCTGGGGGACAGGTGATACCCAACATCCCAGAGTAACAAAAGAGATGGCCTTCCTGACGTTTGTCTTGCCTGCTGAAGTCAAGGCAGGCAGTCATAGCCTTTCCATAGCTGGCCTAAGCGCATAAGGTTTACATGAGTATTTAAATTGGATGCACTCACCATACACAGATCCAGGTATGGCCTATTTTACCCTGCCACCAGATGCACAGGTGCAACATTATCACGCTTTTGGATCAGGGATGCAGCAGTTAAGTGCAACTTCTGTCTGCTGTGAATTTGCATCATAGCAGTTGTCAAACAGGGCACATGTGACCTATGAATCTGCTCTGCTCCACAGAAGGGCAATTGCTACACATCAAGAGACTGATGTAGCGGGTCACACGTGTGTGCGCTTTGGCTTTGGCTTTGGCTTTGGCGTGGCACTTTATGAAAGGGGTATGATTACCACACCACACTTTCTGAGATGATTACCCACATTATTTTATATAATATAAATATAAAAAGCTGGGGCTTCTACACCTTTACCATATGGCATTCCTTTACACATACCAATACATGCCTCATTTCTGCATTAATTACCCCACATGAGTACCCATTGCTGTAATTACCTTAGGAATTGTGCCCTAGGAACATATGAAAAGGCTTCCAGGGCAACAGAAAATGTCCCTCATGCCAGCATGAACTTGAGCCATATTAAAATGAGCTGAGCCATAAAAATTACTTTACAACAGTATTAAATTGGGCATAAAGAATCGGAGATAATTCCCTCTGTTGAAATGTTCTACTCATCAGACATTGCCTGATCTCCAAATGTGTCTTAATGTTGCAAATGTGTGAGGGCCTACTCTCACACGTAGGGGGTTTGAGAGTACCAAATCAAAAAAGCGTTGCCCCTCTTTGCCGTATCCCCTAGGGATTAGGATTTGTAGATGCAGCTTGTTTCAAATGGAGACCATTTTTAGGAGGGAAAGTATGAATCCTTCGAACACTCAGTGGATTAATCAGGTTACTCTTTATGTACAACAGAATTGCTTCCATGCTAGTCACAGCATTTTCTCTATGATTGCTCTATGATATTTCTTCCAGTCGGGAATTGCATGTTTGGAGTTGCTTGTCGTCCTGTCTGGAAAGGGCATGGCTTATAAACGAGGGCTGGGCTGCTTGTCAAGAGTGATTTCCAATTGTTGTTGCCTGTATTTAATGGTACAAATGATTTAATAATACAAATGGTTGGGAAGCTTCCACTTCAAATTTCCATCCATCACTTCTTGGTTTTCTTTTTCACCATTAGCAACACAAGCTTGGTGTCAGATTATTTAAAAAAATAATAATACATTGACATTTTTGCTACAAAATGTGAACTAGTGTGTTGGAATCTAATGATTAAACAACATATGTGTTTGAGCCAGAGGAAAAAGGGTCTGGAGAAGCAAGGGACCCCTTAAAATATTGTGTTGTGATTTTGGTCTCGACTCAAAGACGGTTGTTTTAAGGTGGTCTAGTTAAATATTCCCTCAAGTCTCCCTAAGGTTTGTGTGTAGATTATTGCACCATACCATTTTAAGATGTAACTCTTCTTTTGAAGCACTTCACTTCACTCTTTTACCCTATTCTACCCTCTGGGAACTGGCAGATAGTAGTGGTAAGAACCACCATATCTTGCTTCAACTACTCTATGGCCAGAACCACAAACCTCCCACATCTACATGCCCCCCCATGTCTCCCACTTGACTAGTAACATGAAAAACGATCCTTTCTTTTACTGTCTTGTAGTCTCAAGAGTACAAAAGCGGGAAAAAAGTAGCATAGTAGGAATAATCAATACACTGGGAGACTTAACAAGAGAATCATCTAGAGAGTGACGTGAACGTAGGGTAGAAAGTGGGAGGAAAGAAGTTAGAACCATAGCTGTCAGCTACCACTAAAGTCCTTTGCTTTTTGGCGCAGAGATGTGCACAGTATAGCATATTTCTGCTTCAGCCCCAGGGGCTGAGATTTTAAAGGGAAAGATGAAGGAAAGACAAAAATGGCGTAATGACACTAAGGTGCCTCATGCAGTATGGACCCTTGGCCATTTCATTATGCAGGATTGCTAGATGTGTTCATCATATCAGCATTTTCTGTTCCAGCGTGTGATGGTCAGAGAGCTCCTTGCCACCGGGGAGACTTCTATGAAGTGCTCCCTGAGGATAGAAATCCTGGTTGTGTCAGGGCCTCTGGTGCTTACACTTGGGTTCCTGCACATAGGTGCGGTCAGTAGGAAATCCAATGATCTCTCTTCAGTTTCTCCATCGTATATACATGGAGGTTTTCTTCCTGCCGTTTCAATATCCTCCACCTGTTTCCTAGAATCAGTTTGTCAAATTGAGCTATGGCAGAAAGAGTGGTTAGGTATAATAATAATGTGTGCTCTTGTGTATTGCTTCATGCCATATTCCCCTGGCTTTTAAATGCTGTAATAACAGGAATTATTATTATCTCATTTTAATGGTACTTGATTTATCAAACTCGGAAAGATGAAAGACTAGGATTCGCACTTGCAAACTGAATACTGCCCTCATATCCTGAATTATCCACGCATATGGCTTTATGTAATCAGCTATCTAAATCGTGTGCCTGAGAATCTTTGAAAGCTTTATTAACTGTCAGGTATCCATGCTTAGTCTACTAAGACTTCCCTTTCCACAGCTCTTACATCTGATTTCAGAAGTACATGACTTTCCGCTGGTTTCTCCATTTTGCATGACTAGAGCCATGCTTGGTCAATCATGTTTTTCTGTTGTGAAATGGCTTTTTTATGGCATAGATTACTGGACAGGTGACTACCATGTCTATCATTTATTTTAGAAGGATGCCAAAAGTAGAGCTACTATGGGGAAGCTGTGAGGTTTTTGCAATCATTCTTTTCATGCAGCTCTTTCAATTGAGACCATTCATTTTCTCAAGATATCTACTTCAAAGACCCAGATCATACAGAACCAAGTGTTATCTGGGGAGAGGGGGTGGTCTGAGAATTTATTTCAAAGAGTGGACCTTATGGAAGGAGAAATGATATGTTCGCCATGGAGGAAAAATGTGTTTTGGATCTGGAGTTCTTATGCCACATTTGACATGTGTTGCACATCGGGAAAATAACTTTAAAGGCAATTAATGGAATAAAATAGGCCAGATGAATATATGGGGTTTAAATGTAATTCTGTTAACTATGGAGAGCAAAAAGCTGTGTTCCTCCTGGCAGCATAGGAAGTCACTGCAACATTTTTTCCAAGTTTGTTCAGTGAGATTTCTGACAACCCAATTATTTCAACAGCTTAGTTAGATACTCCCAACTATGGTAAAATGATGAAAGCTTTTTAGAGGAGCCGGTAGATGCATTTTCTCTAGCTCTCACCCCCTCACCACCTTTATACTGGAATAGGAGTAGGGTTATATCGGGGATTCCATGTGTTATGCCTATACTTCATCGAGTGTATGAGAGACGATATGCACTCAGACAACCAGATTGAATGTACCCTTGCACTGAAAGTGTGGAAGGATGCGTTATGGAAGGATGTCAGCACGCACCATCGGACATCATGGAGCAGTGAGTGAAATCTGACATGGGCAGAGTGATGTCATAAAGAAGATATACGAAGCTGTGCTAAAACAATATGAAAATACTGAAGAGTGATGATGTAACTGAAGCAATAAGGGAAACATGAATGGAACGGTAAAGTAATCATGAATGCATAAGAAGAATAAAGTAACTTGCTGGCCAATAATCGTAAATACTCAGTAACGCGAGGTGGAAAAGATGCATAGAGGGACAATGTCAGAGGCAGTGCAGGACATGAAGCGGTCTAGTTGAACAGCTTTGTTTTTAGAACTTTTCTGAAAGTTGCCAGGGATTCTTCCTTTCTTAGACTGAGTAGAAGTGAGTTCCAGGCTTTGGTTGCTAGTACCTCAAAGCTAGAACCGCTTGCTTTAGCTCTGTTGAATGCAGGAACTTAGAGTTGGTGTGAGCATTGGTCACGTTTTGGTCTGTGGGCTGGTGATTGGTGTATTCTTTCCATTAGGTATGCTGGGCCATCTGTGTGATGCATCTATATGTGATTTTGAGGACTTTGAATGTTATACGCTCTTTCACCGGGAGCCAGTTTGCATCTTTCCTTGACTGGGAGATGTGCTCTCTCTTGGGTATGCTGAGTGCAGCTCTGAGGGCACTGTTTTGTGTGATTTGCAATCTGTTGATGTTATTATTGGAAGTACATAGGAGTAGGATGTTGCAGTAGTCAAGTTCTGCGCCAGTTGTGTCTCTCGCGATGTTGAGGCAGTTCTTTGGAGATAGGTAGGGTTTCACTGCATTTATGATTTTTGTTGTGAGTGCTGCTGCTGATGAGATGGTGCTGACTTGCCTGTCCACTGATAAGGTGGAGTCCAGATAGACTCTGAGAGTTTTGACTGTATCTGAAGTTTTAATGACGGTGTCCTCGATGCTGAAGGAACTATAGTTGTCATCTAGTCTTTTTAAGGCTACCAGCAGTATTTCATTTTTTTCCCCGTTTAGGCATAGACCATTTGCCGCCATCCAGGCCTGGATGTGTGCGTATCTGTCTTGGACGGTCTTGAGGTCTTGCTCATAGTTGCCTGTTAGGGGTAGGAGAATTTGGGTGTCATCGGCATTAAGAACCAGGTCAAGTCTCAGATGATTTTTTCCCTGGGAACCACTAAAAGCCATGGCCTTGGTCTTGTCAATGTTTATTGTCAGGCTGTTTCTACCACAAAAACTAGGGAAGATCTCCAGCTGGCACCACAATCACCCGGTGTCAAAGATAGGAGTATAGCATCATCTGCGAACATCAAAACTGGAATCTTATCATGTGCTAGTGTAGGGGCGTCCGGGGCCAAAGACAGAAATTCGTGAATAACACCATTTATAAATAGACAAAACAGAATGGGGGCGAGAACACACTCTTGGCAAACTCCTATCTCAATGTTCACTTTTCTAGATAATGACCCACCATGCCATAACGCACCCTGGCCCCATTCTTGTGACATAGCAACATAATGGCTCCTAGCAGGGCTGCAGGTATACACAGTCTTGACAAAATTGTCCACAATCTGGCCCTGAGGATCGTATCAAAAGCCACCCTGAGATCAATGAAGACCGAGTAGATAACCATTTTCCTCAGGGTGACGTACTTGTCTCAAAGTAGGCAAAGCCTTAGGGACTGGTCTACAGTGCTGATTCCCCTTTGAAACCCGCCCTCAGGTGTTTCAAAGCACCAGCCTCAGCAACTCATGTTTCCAAATCAAACAATAGGGAGATGGGCCTATAATTGGTTAAATGGTGTCTATCCCCCCTTCTTGAAACCAGGATAATGATTTCCTCGTTCCAGGACGTTGGTACACATCCAAGTCACAAGACTACATTAGAAAGTCTGGTCAGGTAGGGGACCCATATAAGTGGCTCGGTGGCATAAAAATCAACCGGGGTCATGTCGGGACCTGGGGTCTTGCCCCTCTTTTGGGAAATCAATACCAATTCAATCTCGGCCTCACTAAAATTTAGACCTTCAGTTGCGGCTGTATCATCAAAAGTAACCACCTTCCAGTCCCTGTTCTCTTTATACAGGCTTCCAAAGTAAGTAACCCAGGCATCTTCAGGGATAGCCCCCTGTATTTCATTTTGCACCACTAGTTGTCCTTTACTAATCAGTTCCCAAAAGCCACTAGTTTCACCAGTTTTTATAGCCCCCAAAAGGGAGGCCCAAAGATCTTCTTGGCACTCAGATTTTTAAAATTTCATTAGCCGTGCATATTTCTTACGTGCTTCACGGACAGGTAAAATCCCCTCTGTGGAAACTTGTTTTACTTGGGCTACAACAATTGCCTTTGCCTGACTACAGTCACCATCATACCAGGGATTCTTATGAAGGGCCTGTTTCCCTACAGTCTTTGCGGATTTTGAGAAAAACATTCCCACCCTACTCATCAACTCATGATGCATATTGATAATGTTCATGCCTCCCGCATCAAAAACACCAAAAAATGAAGCCAAATCTGGTAGAATAGAATCATAGAATCATAGATCAACGGAATGGTTTTCTCTAAGTCCACCCACGCCCACTTCAATGTTCGCCTGGCATGCCCAGTGATGACCACCTCAACTGCTGGGAACACTGTCTCATCTCCAGGTGCACCCAGCTAGATTGGTAACAACTGGAGAACATGTAGGTTGTGATCCCTTTCCACCATACTGGGGACACTAAGTCAACAATGTATTCCCAGGGTGTGGCCGTCAGCCGAGCGATGCGGACGTGATCCCTCGCAGCTCCGCTGCCCGCCATAATAATCCTGAATTATCCTGCATTGGCAACGCTGAAAATCACATTTTTGAACTGATCTGAAAAGAGGACCACCCAAGGAACGAATCCTGAGATCCGAGAGGCAGAGAATTATTCCCGAAGGGACCAGTGGAACGAAGGGCCATTGAGACCGCGGCGGGAAGAACCTGGGAAGATGGCTGCCACGCTACCCGTGCCTAGTGGGGAAAGGTGATCCTTGAATGCCATCGGAAGCTGTGGCGAGGGAAAAGTACTGAAGCTACCCGGAACCCGAGGGGGCCATGCCCGGGGGATCGCGCCAACCTCAACCATCACAGGGGACAGCGGAGTGGAGATGGGCGACAACGCAGCCCAATACTCTGAGCAGTGCCCACAGAGAGGGCTGCTGGAGAGCCGGACCGTGAGAGGTGGTGGGGGCCGGCATACTTCTGACGAGGCAGATGCCGACCCTGTGGTTTCGCGGCGGATTTCGGGGTGCCGGCAGCTGCAGTGGAGGGAAATCACCTGCCCAGAAGACCAACTACACTGGAAGGAGGACCCAGCGGCTGCCTGGGGCACGTGGAGACCGCTGCAGGAGGACGAGGCAAGATCCACCTGACTGAGCCCATGGAACCAGTGGAGGGGGTGAGGGTGCCAAGGCCTGGGAAGGTAAAGTGACGCTGCGTGGCCTGCACATCCCTTGTTCACGGGCCTCAGCGTCGCATGCCCGGCCCGACACCCAATGAGACAGCAAACTCCCACGCCCGGTGGCTGAGGCGCGCTGCGGGCCCCCTGGTGAGCCCCCGACCACCCCTCCCGACCACTGTCCCATTGTTGATGCCATATAAGTCATAATAGCGGGGCCGCTAACAAACAAGCCCTGGTGCAAGCGGGGGCACACAGAAAGACACTGCATTGCGGACGCCAGCACAGCTAAAACACAGCGGTGCCCGATCCTGGTGAACAAAGGGGTGCACACACTCTGGTGTCTCCTCATCAGAGGGCACACACCCCGATCCGGCGAGGATGCCCACTCCACCCCGCAGTGACCTTGGAATAGGGCTGGGGGTACCCAGCACAGTTAAAGTACAGTGGTGACCCAGCCTGGTGAACAGAGGGGTGCATACACTTCGTGGTCACACCCCATCAGATGGCACACACTCTGGTTCGGCGAGGACGCCCACTCCACCCCGCAGTGACCCTTGAATAAGCCTGAGGGCATCAGCATAGCTAAAGCATAGTTAAAACACAGCGGTGACCCATCCTGGTGAACAAAGGGGCACACTCACTCCGGTGTCTCCCCATCAGACGGTGTATGCTTTGGTTAGGCGGGGACACCCGCTCCACCCTGCAGTGCCTCTGGAACAAACCGGCGAGAGACAGTTGAAAGGGAGGCCCAAGGACAAACTTCAACGCAAGCAGTCCCATAGTAGCAACAGGAACACCCCGCACTCTCCTGAATCCGAACCTACATAGTAAGCCCCCTGGAGGCACCTGGCAGAGTGGGACCACGCGTAACAGCGGGAAACATCTGCTTGACACTGGAAGGCCCTGAATAGACAGTATAACGAACGCCTGATACCCAGGAACCCTGTAAGGCACAGGAACACACGAACAGTCCAGGAATCCCAACCCTGTGCCGGAAAGGAGGACACCCTGTACACCAATGCTATTGCAACAACCAGTGTGAAAGACGTCATGGCCAAGGACAAGGGCAAGAAAACATCCACGCAAAGTATGATGGATCAATACGCTACCAATGCCCCCACGGTGTTGGTCAACGCAGACCTAGAGGGGGACCCTGCCCCCAGCGAGGACTCCTTAACATTGAAGGACGTGATGGCAGCTATAGCCAATTCCCGCTCCTCGATGGAGGAAAAAATGGATGTCATCTCCGCGGAGGTGTCATTCCTTCACCGTGATCTTCAGAAACTCTCGACCAGGACAGGGGAAGTGGAACAACGGATGTCCGGGGTGGAGGACGACCTCGGAGGAGTGAACCGGCAACTATCGCAGGCACTGTTCAGGTGAGGGAGAGGGCAGGTCACGCCACAATAACATCCGCATCCTCGGCCTGCCGGAACGGACGGAGGGACCTAGCACCAAGCTTTTTCTGGAACAGTGGCTAGTGGACCTTTTTGCACCAAAATCCCTGTCAAACTTCTTCTCCGTGGAACGCGCTCATCGAATACCAGCAGGTCGACCAACCCCAAGCGCTCCCCCAAGAACAGTCATTGCCAGACTCCTAAATTACCGGGATAGGGACGTCGTCCTGCAAATGGCCCGAACGAAAGGGACCATCACCTATAATGGGGCCAGGATCGCCTTCTTCCCGGACTACACCCACGAGGTCCAGAGGGCCAGACAATCCTTTGAACCCTTGAAGAAAAAGCTCCACTCCATGAACATCAAATATGGACTCCTCTTCCCGGCACAGTTGAGAGTTCAACACAAAAGCAAAACGGTTCACTTTATGGACCCGCAGGAAGCATGGACTTGGGCCGAGACCCATATTACTGGAGACTGGGCCAGGACTGACCGGACCCGCAGAGGAGGACCGGGACCCTGCCGATGATGGGATAGGCCCGCCCACCAGCCTGTACCAGAGAATCAGGTGGAACCGGGGGGAGACGCTGACCACGAATAAGCCTAATGGTATGATTGACAAAGACAAGATCGGTAAGAAGCCTCCGGCACCAGAAAGAACTGATGCCGCACCTGTCATCTGCTGCGCAATGAATATTTAGGAATTCCGGACCAGAAGGGACACCGCAACCGGCCCGGAAACAAGAATTACAATACCTGGGAGTCCTCTCAACCAGCATGTTAGACTATTGGCGGAGGCCAGGACTCCCCGACCTGAGACACCTGATACACGCCAGGTGCAGCAAGTCTCAAAGAAGTTCAGAACAGTTGATTGCATTCTAGTTGATCTGGCGATCTAATTCTCGGTCACCAGATGGGTTTGGGCGACAGATACTTCACGTTGGTGAGGAGTATGGGGAATGGGGAGTGAGGGAAGGAATGTTTCGTTTGTGCACGAGGTAGTTATGTCACCCCGCCACCACCCACGACACCGCCACCTATTGTAACCCAGACAAACATACCCATGTCCCAGACGACCAATAGGTTTGGTGCAGCTCACGAGCCTAACATCCACCGCACACAACGCCTCATCCTGCATATACTAACTCCCACCAAGGACCATGACTGACTAGGGAAGCGCAAACCCCAACAACTAACGCAGAACATAATAAGATCCTGAAATTCCTTAAATGCAATGTAAATGGCATGGGATCAACCATTAAAAGATGTCTGATAGTCCAGTTCCTTAAAAGGCGATCCCCCGATGTAGCCCTACTTACTGAGACTCACCTAGCAGGCTCGACCAGCCAGTTCTTCCGCAGGACTAACTACCACCTGGCGTTCCACGCAGGGTACACCATGGAGTCATGAGGAACTCTAATTCTTCTGCATAAGCGTCTCCCATTCGAGCTAACGGCAGTAGAACAAGATCCTAGCAGCCGGTTTGTGTTGGTGCGAGGCACACTATGGGGTGAAACACTCGCTATATTAGCAATATACTCCCCACCTGGATTGGCAGAGGGACTTTTGAGAGATGTGACCACCCTGCTAGCACAGCACCAGCCAGAAGTATGGAACCTAGGTGGAGATTTTAATGATGTGTTATGTAATACCCTCGAACGAACTCACATCCGTTACCGAAATCCCAACATACCCACCAGACTGGCGTCCTTTTCATCTGCACTGGGCCTGTGTGATGTCTGGATGGAACTCCACCCTACAGATCGGGGCTTCTCCTTCCATTCGGGAGCCCATGCATCCTTGTCCAGGATTGATCACTTCTTTCTCCCAACACCTGAAATGCATAGAGTAGCTTCTGCAGAGCTGCTCCCTCGCGGCATCTCAGATCACTCTCCTCTGGAGATGACACTCCACACGAACAGATCCTGGCCACCCAAGACATGGAGACTAAATAACTATTATCTAGGTCTCCCCAAATTTGTAGAAACCATCACGGGAAAGTCTGATGAATACTTTGAAATCAACACCGGCACGGTTGAAGACCAGGTTACAATGTGGGAAGCACACAAGGCCGTGCTTAGAGGGGAAATGATCGGCTGGGTGACCAACAGGAAGAAAGAAAATCACAAGAGGGTAATAGAGGCAGAGGTGGAGGTGGAAAAGTGGGATTCCAGATACATACTAGACGCCACCCCCGAGACACATCGCTCTCTCCTAAAAGCCAGGGAAAGCCTCCACAACACAGCACTAGACAATGCCAAACAGGTGCACAGGGAATCTATAACCAGACTCTACGAATGTAGGGATAAGGCAGGCAAGCTACTGGCCTGGTTAGAGAAACGAGAGGAGGGGCATAGGCATGTCCGACAGATTGTCGGCAGTGCAAACAGCCCGGCTCAAAATGACCCGGATATAGCAGAAGCATTCGCTGAATTCTATGCCGACATGTACAGGGCTCCAAAGACCCCAACAGATCCGTCCTTTTTGGACGGAATCATGCTCCCACAACTATCGGAGTGGCAAAGGTCACACCTTGACAGAACCCTAGAGGAAACCGAGATAGCAATGGCCATAGGCCAGCTGTAGTCCGGGAAGACGCCGGGACCCAACGGATTCCTGGTCGAGACATGGAAGCGTCTGGGTAGCGACAAGATAGCCACGCCCCTCCACAAGCTATTCCTCACAACAAAAGAACAAGGTACTCTTCCCCCAGACCATAGAAAAGCCAGCATCATAGTAATCCTGAAGCAGGGGGGAAACCCCCCGAACTGTGTGCATCATATAGACTAATATCACTTATTAACGGCGAAGCCAAGGTTCTTGCAAAAGCACTAGCAAACAGGTTACAGGCGGTCATACCCTCCCTGGTCCACCCGGATCAATGTGGCTTCATGCCGCATAGATCGACGAGAATGAACATACGCCGACTATTATTGGAACTGGCCCCAGTTCTCGATGCACCACTCGCCCTTCTGGCAATTGATTTTGAAAAGGCGTTCTACTCAGTGATATGGCAAAGCCTGTGGGCGACGATGCGACGCATGGATATTGGAGAGATCTTCATTGGTTGGGTACAGCTCCTATACGAGGCACCACAGGTGGAGATTAGGGTGAATGGTTGGACCTCCAGAACCTTTCCAATAGGCAGGGGCACACGGCAAGGCTGCCCGCTGTCCCCCCTTCTTTTTACGTTAGCAATCGAGCCTTTGGTTCAATGGCTATGTCAGGTTGTTACATGGTGTGGGTTCCGGTGGCCGGAGGGACGAGAGGATAAGGTCTCCCTCTATGCCGACGACCTCCTACTCTATCTAAGTAACCCGAGCCAAGCTTACCCGATAGTGGCCCTGATGCTGGTGGCTTTTGGAGACTTCATTGGCCTGAAAGTGAGCTGGGGCAAATCAGTCCTCTTCCCGGTCAAAGGGGGAGACGTGGCGGTCCCCCGGGAGGCCCCCTGCAGAGTGGTGAGGGAGGGCTTTCACTACCTGGGCGTATGGATCTCTTGGAACCTTTCAACCTATGTCTCAGACAATCTGCACCCAGTAACCGAGTGCTTTTCGGAAGACGTGAAACACTGGATGCTTCTCCCCGTCAGGATAATGGGTAGAGCAGCACTTTTCAAGATGCTGGCACTTCCACAATTTTTTAATGTGCTGCAGAATGCCCCACATATAATACCAGTCGCTGAATTTGTGGAAACTGATATGGAAGGGTGGGCAACCCCGAATTGCGCTGACAATGCTACAGAGATCAATATGGGAGGGGTGTATCGGAGTTCCACAGCTCCAGTCCTACTACTGGGCCACCCAATTAACAGTGTCAATGACCTGCTACACGGGGACCGCGAACTTCCACACATTAGTGAAGATACAGCCAATACACAAGATATCTCACCGACCGCCATACTTTACCAGAGCCTCACTAGACCCCCTCCACAGACGCTTTCTGCACATATCGCAATGGTATGGAGGTAGGCACATGCACACATTGGCTGGGGGAACAAAATAACTCTGGCACAACCACTATGGCGCAAAGTGCGGAAACTGCCAGTATGGACCAGGTGGGTGGAGGCAGGAATAACCACAATTGGGGATGTAACGACAGAAGGCACTATCTCCCTGTTCGAAGCGTTACAACAGAAATTCGGACTCCCCGAGAATGAGTGCTATGACTATGTGAAGCTGTTGCACACCCTACGGGGTCACAGGCCCGCACTAAGCGATGCACCGGTGTGTACCCCTCTGGAATGCAACCTCCTTCCACAACAAATCCCCACCAAAGTCACGTGCACTCTATGCAAAGCCATAAGTGCGTTTGCAACCCCGGAACCGGCCAATCTCAGAACTAAATGGGAGAGGGACGTGGGGATCATAGAGCCGGAGGACTGGGTTCAAGTACTAATGCACCCGCGAGAGATTGCCATAGACTCCAAGATCCGGTTGGTTCAACTCAATATACTACACCGGGTCTACTATCCTCGAACTGCCCTATTCGGCTGGGAGCGGACCCTGGACCCCAACTGCTTGAGATGTCGGGGAGAAGAGGGCACCTTTTACCACCTACTCTGAGAGTGCCCCCAGATACAAACCTTCTGGGCGCAATGCTGCCAAAGACTGTCGAGAATCCTGGGTCGGAAGGTGGCACTGGAACCCGCGAAACGGCTATTAGGGGTCCCAGATGAAAACGACACAAACAAATGGGAGACTATCTTCCTATCCACCGCAATGGGGCTGATGAAAAGCGATATCGCTCAGAAGTGGGGAGCGCCGGAATGCCGGACCCTGGGCCAATGGACCGCCGAAATGTACAGCTGTGCAATTAAAGAACAAAGAATATACACGGTACGGGGATGCCCAGCCAAGGCCAAAAAGATCTGGGGCAAATGGGAGGAGAGTATGGACTGAGACCCAGTGTGACCATGTGGAACAAGGAGCGAAACACGCAACAGCAGGGTAGTGGGTCACGAAAATGTACAGACGAGTATGAAGTGGCATAATTGATGCCTTAGCGAACCGAATAAAAGAATGTGGGGGTGGTGGGACGGGAGGAAGAGGTGAATGTTTGTATGTTATAACGTTGTGTTTATAAAACAATAAAATGTGGTTATACAAAAAAACCAATGTATTCCCAGGCCTCAAGATTCACCAAGATCTAATCGATCAAACATGAGCAGCTCCAGGCTTGGAAGGTTTTTTTTACACGGTTATCCCATGAAAAGCATCTATTACAGGCCTGCAAATTAATAGCCAGAAGTGTTGATGCCACTTTTTCTTCATTTTTATACTTCCTTTTAGAATGGGGAGCCTCTAGCTCAGCAATCCCCCATAAGGAATCCTTGTCTTCTGTGAGACTAGTCAGAAGATCCAGTGGCTCATATTGAAGATTAAAATCACCAACTACAAGAATCTCAGAGGCCTGGCCATGAGTCGATCTCCAACTCTGTGTGGAGACATATACATAAGAAAATAAACCCAGCCCCCCTGCAGCTGCTTGGTGATTGTAGGGATTTATTAACAAAATACTGGACTCATCCAGCCCCGTTAGAATGAGCTCCAGCAGCTCCATAGGATCACTCTCAATGACCCTAACCCTACTATACCTCTCAGTGTGAATCCAAAAGAGGAGCCCAGCACTAGGTTTTCCACCCCTAATCTTATATGCTGGCTGTTGGAATGTTGCAAATCCATGGATGCTGGTAGAAGCCAATACACATGTCTCCTGGAGCCCAATGTTGGTGTGGGTCTGGATGAATGATAGCCATTCGTTGTCCTCCATATGCCTGTTAAGACATGCTACATTCCATTAGAGTATACAGACATGGTCTAGTATAATCTCTGCCACCCTTTCTCTCGGGAACCAGGTATTCCCCCTAGACACTGAAAAACCAGGTGAAGGGAGTTGTCTTATAGATATGAGACAGTCAATGAAGTACTAATGTACATACCTTCTATAATTAGATATTTTCCCCAATCCAATCCGTCCCGCTAATAGGTTTTATGGTTTGCCATGTAGGATGATGTCATAGATGACGCATATTGGGGTATAAGATCCTTGTGTAATCAAGTTTGTGTGTGAGTGTGCAAGCATCAGTCCGATGTCTGCCAGATGATCCTGCTTTAGTAAATCAAGAATAAAGTAGTACTTTATTCTGAGGTCTTTATTAGTAATTCCATCTAGCACAAGAGACACTTCAAGGTGCTAGAGCACATGTTAGTAGCAGTGTGGGTGGTTCAGGTCCAATCGACCTGGGCCCAGATCTAGATTATCAGACTTTTGGCTGCTCCCACCATTATCCAGAAGACCGCAGAGCTTCCTGTGGAGAACGGTGTGCAATAAATCATTTGAACAAAAATATGGTTGGCAGGTTCCCCTTTGCCGAAATTCCTGCCCAGTCCCTGCAGGTGCCCCGTGGATGGAAGATGAGCTGGTTGGTTGAGGGAGAGTTGATACCGAGAGACTCAAACTGAGGCACGCAGGTAAGTAGAACATCGAAAGTGGCAAAAATAAAGGGGAGGGACTTTGTTATGAATAATATATACATATGCATATAAAGGTAACAGGATTTTTTGGGGATTATAATAAAGAGAAGTAGATACCTTGATTCCTCGTTCCAAGGGGACAGAAGGGTACACACTAAAAACACTCCAAATAGCTCAATCAGAAGGCAATTAATAAATAGAGAAGAGATTATAAAAATATCAATGATAAAACAAGATATAAAAAAATGATAGAAAGTGAAAACCAAGGAACAAAAAGAACATTGTTGTATATAATTTTAAAAAGCGGATACAATATTTTGATTTTCAGATTAATGAAATGGCAATTGATGGTGTCTGCTCAAATTTATCAGTGTGGTATATTTGATAATATAAAGAGAAGTGTAAAAAATCGGGTAAGTAACACCTATGCAGGACATTGCCAAGATACACTGATAAGATAAAGAAATATAATTTTGAAAGGGACTGAGGCACAACTAATAAGACACTTATGCCATGGCCTCAGGAGGGTTTGTTGTCAAAAACAGTGTTGTGACAAAGGACAACGTATTTGCTTGCTTCATATAAGGGAAAGAAGTTACAGAAAATGGTGGTTGTTTTAGAGCAATGGAAGTTGCACCAAAGTGAGAAAGAAGATCCAGCGCAGAAGGAGTGAATGCTTAACCAGCGTAAAGGGGAGGACAAAACACCCTTGGCTCCCTTTTCCGCTTCTGAAATCAAGAGCATAGACACAGAAGAGAAGGGATTTTATCTTTTAAAGAAATTAAAGGCAGCGGCGGGGTATGTTAATCTGACATATAAACCCCCTGCCTATAACAGTGAGGGCAATATGGAAGAGAGCAAAAGCAGAGAACACAAACATATCTCCACCCACAATGAAAGTAAACAGCGCGATGAGAGAAAGGATAGATAACATAAACAGATGGAGATAGAGGAGGAAACAAAGAAGTAAAAATAAATAAAGGACAATGCTAAGAGAATAACAATAGTACAGAATGAATGGATGGGAGGAAAGATATTACTCAAGCTGGATGATAAGGACATTGATGGGGTTTGAGGAAGAGAAGCGAGAGAAGAGAAGGAAAGCAGAATAGAGAGCATATAAAGAAGAGAGAGAAAGAGAATGCAAGTGAAGGGAAGACCGAAGAAGACATGAGGCAAGGAAAGAAAAGGAGTGATTAGAAGAGAAGAGACTAAAAGAGGTAGAAATGCAAAGAATGTAAGCACATAGGTTGCATAGAAGGTGAGAGGAAGATGAATTAAGGACAGTGAGGAGAAGGGAAGAAGAAATTAACAGAAGTAAGGGACTAAAAGATAATGAAATAGATTATCTAAGTCATAGAAGAATAGTGCCAATTGAAACACAAGAACAACTTGAGGAAGAGAGAGGGTCGTAAGAGACCCGTGGGGAGCTTCAAGGGGTATCAAGAATACTATCATGGGCTGATGTGCGGGATACAGAAGGCATAGAGAAACAACTTGGGGATTTAAATCAATTAAGGAATCCTGGATAGCACTGGTCACGTTGCACAAGTAAAAAATGCTGGTAGCCTATGACTTACTGTAGACAAAATCCACTTGCGTTGTGATTATAGCAAGGTGCCTTTATTCATCAATGTGTCCTTATAGTGACACATGTTTCAACCGTAACAAGGTCTTTTTCAAAACAGGGCACTCGTGTGCAAGCTTAGTTGATAGCGATCCATGCGAGTAGCTTTGTGACAGCATATAGGGTTAAATACTCCAAACCTTAAAGTGCAATCCTTGTGTCCCCCTTTCAGTGAGGGCTCACAGTGCCTAATGGCATACCGCAGCCTGTTAGGAATATGGCCGACCACTTGGGGATTTCTATAAGCAAATGAGGGATAAAGAAGGCTATACAACACAAGAGAACATAGAAGGATTTCTTTTGAGGGAAATTGGGTAAGGTTAGACGACGTAATAACAGACAAGCATAGAATGCTACCGTTAAGTAGACTCGATCTTGATGACGTGAATAAAGATAACACTCATGTAAGTTGCGGCATAATAATGTCAGATGAAGAAAGGGAAGAAAATGAGAGACTGTGAGGGGAGGGTGCATGCAGATTTTCAAAAGATTTGAGTGTAGAAAAAGGGGTAAAATTGTCAGATTTAGAGGACCCCAAAGAAAGGACACCAGAGTTAACACCACACACTGAGAGACCACAAGCATGATCGCACAGTGCAGGGGATGTATCCCCACCTTATGTAAACAGATTAAGGTCACTACCAGGACAAAGGCAAGCGGGCAAGAATAGCCCCCCCTGGAAGACGAGAAGTGTAGGCAGGTATGATTATGGACCAGGGTTTTCACAAATCCCATCATTAGAGAAAGGGGGATGATGACCACAATATATATCATGGCCACAAATGGATAAAGATAACTTAAGATGTTAATTACTGAGTTTAACTGCCAGTGTGGGAAAATGTATTAATGAATCAGAGAGGATGGCATCAGGAATGACGTTGGCTATAAGTGACATAAAAAGGCTTGCTAGCAGAGATTATAGGGGAGAGAGCTGACAGCATTTAGAAACAAGCAGGATATACAGATGTGACTGCACAAAACATGACACACAATGGAGAGCCATTTAGTAATTACTAATTACTAAATGGCTCTCCATTAGCAGACGTATGGCGGGCGCTCAGAGTACAATACCCCATACATCAGACATGGGTGCGATTATGACTAAGGAAATGGGGGAGGACGAAGACCATGTTGCTTACATTCAAGATATTCAAGACAGATGGTGCCTTTAGACGTGTAAACCCTGGGATAAAACTGTAGAATTATTTTACCACATTTTGTGTCACGCACTGCCTGCGCCATTGCAACGGCAACTGAAGAAACAGGTGGGAATGGAAGCAAAGCCATGGCCATAAATAGAAAAATAAGAAGAAAGCCGAGAATAAAAACCATGAGAAAGCAAAGTTAGTCCAGAAGATGTTCTCAGAAATAGTCATATAGGGAGTGGTATTGATGAGTAATGAAGGAGGGGTGACACAGGAGATGCAGTCACGCCAGCAGAACCATGTAGGGTATAGCACAGATCAGAGCGGGTACAACCTTTGGCCAAGTGGAAGAGGAAATGGGCCTAGAGGAGTTGGACAAGGTGGATTTCAAAACACCCAGAGAAGAGGAGGAGTTAATATTGGACAGCTGCATACATGCTGGAATTGTGGGAGAAAAGGACACATAGCTAGAACACGTAAAAGCAGAGGAGGCATATAGCAAAATTGGCAATCTCCAAGAGGGGGGATGAGCTATGCTCCATAATATAATACAGAACCACAGGAATATTAAGCCCAGGATCAGACGCAGGTTCAGACATATGTGCCCGCAACCACAGCAAATGCAGCAAGCACCTTTACAAATGCAATCACCACAAGGGCTGTTAGGAAAGATTTCGTAATTGTGGGTAATTTTCCTTCCATGTGGCAACCCCTAAACTTTTTGCTGTTGTTTTTCACCTTGATCTCGACTTTGCCAGAGAAGTGCAGCCTTCTGCCGCACTCCTCTGGGCTTTCGCTCCATTCTTACGGGGAAACTGACATGCCCTTAAGACAGTCAGTACCGGGAAACGCTGTTTTCCATAGTTTCTTTTATCATGTTGCGGCTTTCGTGCAACATGACACAAGAGGGCACTGTAAGCTAAGTTAGTGCTCACTTGGGTCTCTAGCCTTCTACAGGCCCTAGATACTCTTTTTGGATTGTAACTGATCGGTGCAAGTGAATCACGGACGGGAATGGTGGCAGCGATCGTTTCTTGTGTTTTGAGCTCCTTTTGGCGTTTTAAGTGCGTTCCTCGCGCTTAGCCCAAAACGGTGGCCTGGCTCCCAAAATGGCCAAACCACGAGGCTCCTTTGTCCTGTCCGCTGACCGTCTTGCTCCCTTCACCTTCCCCAGGTTGAGCCGACCCGGGGCCTTCCTTATTTGGGCATGTACTTTCCTGCGAAACACGGATGCTTTCGCAGGCTTCTACTGGCCTTGTGTGTGCCTCCAGGATGTGGGCTTGGATGTCTGGTCCCAATACACATCCTGGGTGCCAGAGATTCTAGGGTGGTGTGAATGCCTGGGACCACCGTGGTCTGCGATAGGTCCACGCATGGTGTGAGTGTTGATGAGCGGATCTCCCATTGGGTCCCCTCCGTTTTGGTGCGAAAGCAACCGTGGATAAGAGGGGGCTGGAAACACCACTACCATGTCGATCTCCTGAGTTCTCACGAACGAAGGAATACAGGAGCCAAGTATCCTGCAACCACGAGGCTGAACCGAGGAATCGCTGGTGACCCGCTGAAGGACTGCTCCTCTGCACTGCTGTCGCCTTGTGAAACCCTTTTTACCTCTGATCGAACCAGAAGGCCTGTACTGGTACTTCGACCCTTGGAATAGCGGGAACAGCTATTCTCGGCATCTTCACCATCTCCTGTTCGTAAGCCTTCGGAAGTGTCTCTGGGCCATCCAGAAGACTGACCAGCCTACACAGGAGTCTTGCTCTGTAACCGCCGCCAGGTTGTGTAGTATTTCGAGTCCTTCTCACACGATTCGTACACTTGGCGTTCCCAGGTCTGAAGTGAGTAGTGTACATTTGGCTGAGATACACACGGCCGCTCCGTTGTCCTGCTGTGGTAACAAACTGTGCGGGTTCACTTCGTTTGGGACATCTTTAACTCAACTCTGCTGCTGCAGAATCTACACGACGACGAGACGTCCCCTGCTCTCCTGAACCTGCCAGCGACTGAAACTGACGCGGAGAAGCCTGGGTCTGCTTACATCGGGGACCGGTGAGTAGCATAGCTAGGAACTGGTCGCCCTCCTGCAGGAGCCCATAGCTTTTCCCCGCTGTGTCAAAACAGCACGCCTTTCCATACTCGCGCTCTGCTTCTGCCCACAGTGGAGGCTGCGCTTGAGTCACGGAACTCTGTTCTTCTTCATTTCTGCACTAAACCGAACTGCCTGATTCCCTCGAAGAGACTCCCCTTTTTTTGCCTGTTGGCACCAGCGTGTGCAGGTACTTTCGAGCACAAGGCTCCACTCTTCGTAGGGCTCGGACTTCCTTTTAGTTAGGTGCCTCTGAAGGCGGACTGGGTCTAAGCATTATTTCGCAGTGCCTGTTTTCCTTCCCTTTTAGGTGGACTACACATTTCGTGCATCTAACTCTTGAGACTTGTTTGTATTTGTATAAATATTGTATTGGTATGGTATGTGTTGGTTTACTAGAGTTGTATTGTGATTTCTCGCTAGGGTCATTGTTTTAAAGGCCTTGGAATAAATGTGTATATATTTTTAATATAACACCTTTTTGGAGTAGTTTGTAAGTGTCCTTGCTTTGTGTGCTCATTGCGGGCTTTCAGTCACCCTCACCCCTCTTGAGACCTAGTCTTGACCGCCGCGATCGTGACCCTGATTGGTCTGGCTTGTCCAGAGGTTACCCTGTTCCAAGTAATTAGGTTGGCCTTCTGAACTTCTGCGCCGCCAGGACAGAGTTCAGAAATCCGTCTTAACAAGGGCAACCACAGCAAGTACCCATGCAAGCACAACAGGTACAAACTCATCAAGCGCTGACACACCAGGCCATGATGCCACAATTGAATATAACTACAGGAGCCCAGCAAGCACCTCAACCCAAATTAGCGAGTGTAACTGTGATAGGATGAAATCCTTTCACAAGTACAGGGATAAATGTATATCCACAATAGGACAGCCCACAGAGTGACCTGGTGTGTTCAGTACTATCAGTGACACCAGACTACCAAGAGGATGCAAAGATCAAGGTAACGATAGGGTGCAAGACATTTTTATTTCTTGTGAAAACTGGAGCAACTCGTTCCTGGGTGCATGAAGGAAAATACCCAATGTCAGGTATTGCAATGAAAGCGCAGGGATTCTCTGGGGTAATCAATTTAGTTCACCAATTCACATATTAGGGTGTGACTTAATGATGAAACTTAACATGATAATATCTTTTACCGATGAAGGAATAGTATTTTCCTCTCCAGGGATGCATTATATAAAGGTGAGAGAGTTTATATTCGCCTTTGCAGGCCAGAAAGCATTAGGAGGGGTCCCTTCAGACCCAGAAGTACTTCTGTATGGAGTGACTGTTTT
The DNA here is from genome assembly GCF_040938575.1 of Ambystoma mexicanum. NCBI lineage: Eukaryota > Metazoa > Chordata > Amphibia > Caudata > Ambystomatidae > Ambystoma > Ambystoma mexicanum. The sequence continues at coordinate 627,334,919 of NC_090927.1, read as the reverse complement.
ATTATTGTGGTTGCTCAGATTGATAGGTAAACTAATAAGAATACCTGATGAGTTTTTGTTCCGACCAGATATCTCTATAGATGATGAAGAAGGGCAGATTATCCCCTTGAAGTTAGAAGCAACAGCTGTCAGAGAGAAAAGGGTGGTTCTTCATGGGACAGATGATAAGGGAAGGGGATGGAGAACAGCGATAGCCCTCAGTGAAGGATACAGATTTGGCAGATGATGAGTTGTTTAAGGATGAGTATTCAGATGATGAATTAGTATTCTTCAGATGTCTCACTTATTGGATAAAAGTAGAGAACATAGAAATACCAGAGAGAATGGCATTGGTAAAAATGACACCTTCATTTTTTCAGGAAGATTTAGAAAAAGTGCCAGAGATTTTATGGACCACAAGTCATTATGAAGTGGGTCTATTAAAGGGAGTAGGAACAGCTCAATTCAAACATAAACCTGGAGCACTTTCACCACGTGCAAAACAATACCCTATATCCAGAGAGGCGGATGAAGGTATATTTGAGACCATTTCTGCTTTGATGAAGCAAGGAATATTGGTACAATCTGATTCTACATGTAATACAGCTGTGTACCCAGTAAGGAAATCAACGGGCAGGGTCGTGGAGATTGATTCATGACCTTAGCCCTTTAAACAATATAGTCGAAGCTGAGTTTCCTTTAGTTCCAAATCCTGCAACAATATTGTGCAACATCCTATCTAAGGACAAATATTTTACAGTTATGGATTTAAAAAATGCATTCTTTTCAATTCCCCTTCCCGAAGACTTGTAGGATATGACTTCCTTTTTGTATAGAATGATCCACCTGAAACATATTTGATTACCCCAGGGGTAATGTGAGTCCCCTTCAATCTTTAATAAAGTCCTCCAAATGGCTTAGGCAATGTTCAGCTTGAAGATGAAATCGTTCAATATGTGGTTGGGAATTTGATGTGCAGTGAGACAGAAGAAGGATATAGAGAAGATTCAGCAGATTAAACACATGACTATTCTTTCATAGAAAGGATATAAAGTGGACAAAGAGAACAAAGTGGACAAAAAGAAGTTACAATACTGTCAGGAAGAGGTCCTGTATATAGGACAGTTGATTTCTCATGAAGGGAGGAAAGTGACACCTGACAGAGCAGAAGCAATTATGAAGACCCCAGAACCTAAAACAGTGAGGGAAATGCAACCATGTTTAGGCCTATGCAACTATTGCAGGGCCTGGGTTTTCAATTACAGTACATACATGCAACCAATTTTAAAAGGGCTCAAAGAAGCACAGGTGGGCAAGAGCAAAATTACATAGAAAAATTAAATGACTGAAGGATTTGAACAATTAAAAGAGGTGGTCAGTACAGACCTGGTATTGGGAATTGCAGATTACCATGAATAATCTTATTTATTTTCCCATTTAAATGGAGAAGTCATGGCAGCAGTCCTTGCACAAAAACAACATTAGGACATGGACACAAACCATTACCCTATTATAGTGGGATTTTAGATCCAGTTATGAAAGGGCATTATCCTTGTGAGCACTATTTAGCTGCTGCTGCATTCACAATTGAAAAAGCTTCAAGCATAACAATGGGGTGTTCAGTGACATTATTTGTTGAGCATGCATTATTTGCAATTTAAGAAAAACCTGAGTATATTTACCACACAGAGAGCATCAGGATACAATATTATAATATTGAATCCTGCGATTCAAATTGTCACATGTAAGACACTAAGTAAACGAACACATCACGAGCATTACAATACAAGACCATTGGGGTCTAAAGGGGGAAATGCATGAAATATGTCAACAACCTAGATGGGAAGGAAACAGGCAGTTCAGTCTGTCTTTATGCCCAGTCCGACATCGACAATACATCTAACTAAGAGGCAGTCCAAGCCCTAAGAAGAGAGGAGCCTTCTGCTCAATAGTACATGCAATGCAAACGCACGCGGTTGTTGCAATGGGCAGAACCGGGTCTCTTCAGGGGTCTCTAGCAGCTCGGGAAGGTGGATGAGGCGATGCAGAATAAGTTCCCACTATTCAAGAAGGACTTCCACTTCAAGGCAGAGGCAGTTCGAGAGTTCGGGATGGAGTCGCTATTTCTCAATAGCTGTGGAAAGGAGAGGGACCCTCAGGGGCCACTTGTGCGTAAAAATGGGCCCTTGTGCTAGGGGCCACCAGTTAGGGTATTGAGTACTCACCGGTCCCCGCCGCAAGCAGACCCAAACTTCGGCAGGTCAGTCCACTTCACTTGCAGGTTCGAATGAGGCAAAAAGGACATCTCAGCACCTTTTAGTTCCTGAGATACAGCGATGATTCCCAAACGGGACAGTGGTGATTTCTCCGCTCCGGGTGGATGAATTGACCCAGTTTCAGTGCAGCAAGCTTCAGGGGCCAGAGGGTCCCAAATGCAATGGACACATTTACTCTGGTCCTGGCGCACTCATCTCACTTCAGACCTGGGAACACCAAGTGTACGAAATTTGGTGTGAGGATGCCGTGGAAACAGAGCTAGCAGTATACCAATTTTTGAGGGCCTCCTCGAAACGGTAGCGGTGACAGAGCAAAGCAACTGGGTAAGTTGGTCAGACCACTGGTTGGCCCAGGGACACTTCTGAGAAAGCTTACTTGCAGGGTTTGATGAAGGTGCCGAGAATAGTTGATCCCACTATTCCAATGGGTCAAATCGTCTTTCCAGACCTTCCAGGATGACTAGATGCAAAGGGGTTCACGGGACGACAGCGGGCTCAGGGTGCCAAACCTTCCAGTGGGTCACCAGCGGTTCCTCAACTCGGCTACATAGTTGCAGGATACTTTTTTTTTAATACAACATTTTTATTGTTTTTTACACATAAAGAAAACATACATCTCGCGCAGCGAGGTAAAGGTTATGTCCCTTTCCCGCCCACCAACAAGTGCATTCCACGTACCCATTACAATGAAGCTTCTTAGCACTGCCAATTGCATTTGTTATGCCAGTAGTGTGTGATTTTCGATCTCTGTGCATGTCCTTGGACGTTAGCCCAATTCCTGACGGGGGCTACCTCTCAGTGTGCGTCCTCCCACTTTTGCCAAATTTTTGGGCCTTTCTCAGGACAGCCCCTGGCTGTGTAGACTCTCTTCTCCATTGCAATACAAATGTTCACATCCGTGGTCCATTGCTCATAGCTTGGTGCCGTTTCAGAGCCCCAGAGTTGCGCTATATTTCTCTTGATTAACGCAGTGGTTGTGAATAAGAGCAGTTTTTCGTAGCGTGACAGTTCGACCTCATCTTCTATCCCCAGCAGTAACAGTTTTGCATTTCTATGGATTGTTCTACCCAGTACCCTTGAGAGATCATCGCAGCACTGCTGCCAGTATTGTTGGATTATGGCACAGTCCCATAGTATGTGATAGTATGAGCCCTCTTCTCGTTTGCATCTCAGACAGGCTGAAGAGGTGATCATACTCCATTTGAATAGTGCTACCCTCGGGTAATATATTCTATGCAGTACTTTAAGTTGGATCAATCTTAGCCTGGAGGAGATCGCCGTTTCTCTGGGGAACATCAGGGCAGTTACCCATTCCTCTGGGAGTATGTCACCCACGTCCCCGTCCCACTTGGCTTTCAGGCTCGACAGCTCCCCGGTGGCAAAGGATGTTATGGCACTGTACATGATGGATGTGACTTTGTTTTTAATCATATCCGGAAATAGGTTACGTTCTAAAGGGGTATAATCAGGCATGTCAATCATCTCAGGGAGATGGGCCTGTAGTGCATGCTTGAGTTGTGTGTAGTGATACTGTTCATTTATCGGCAGAGCGAAGGTAGTGATTAGGTCTGCAAATGGTATTATTTTGTTCCCTTTCACTACGTCGCCAATTTTAGTGATGCCCAATTGGGTCCAAGAGTGCCATTTTGGAAGTTTATTCACTTTCGGGAGTAGTTTGTTATTCCACAGCGGTTGAGCTGGGGTCAACTTTTTGTCCCAGCCTAAGTATTTGTGGGTGTCTGTCCATGTTAGGGATATGTGTGACAGCATGGAAGGGGCAGCAGATCGGTCTTTTTTCCGGTAGAGGTATCTTAATACGGATCTTTCATATCGGTTTGGATCTTGTTCTCTGTTATGCGGTAATGTTGTATCCGCATGGAGTATGTCGTTCACTATTGCCTTCTGACTAGCCCAGTAGTAGGTTTGCAATCGGGGCAGTCCAAATCCGCCTTCCCACTCAGATCTTTGTAGTGTGGTTAATGCTAAGCGAGGGTGACCTCCAATCCATAGCAGTTTTCTGAGCGTCTGATCTATATTATGGAATTCGTTGGGCGCTATAGGTAGTGGCGCGTTTTGAAGTATGTAGAGGAAACGGGGGAGCGCCATCATCTTAAAGAGTGTGGCTCTGCCTAGTAATGTTAGTGGTAGGGACATCCAATGACGGACGTCTTCCTTGAATCTCGTCATTATTGGGTACAGGTTTTTGGGCACATAGTCTGTTAGGTTGTTCGTAATTTGGATGCCTAGGTATCTGAATTGCTCCTTTTCCACACAGTATGGACACTCGTCTGGCACCGCGCTATCTATTTGCTTCAGTGGGAATAGTATGGATTTAGTCCAGTTGACGCGAAGGCCGCTAAACGCACCATATTTTATTAGTAATCGCGTCACTATGGGGCAGGATGTGCGTGGGTCTTTCAGATATACTAACAAGTCGTCTGCATATAGGGATACCCTGTCCTCCCAGTCGTCTGACCATCTGAAGCCGCTCCATGTTTGTGTAGATCTTAATAGAATTGCTAATGGCTCAATTGCTATTGCAAAGATTAGGGAGGACAGGGGGCAACCCTGTCTCATGCCCTTGCCTAGTTGAAAGGGATTGGAGACATGCCCGTTTACCTTTGTGACTGCTTCGGGGCGGTTGTATAGCAGTTTGACCCAACTCATGAAGTACGGTCCTATGCCCATGCGTTGCATAATAGCCCATATTGCCTCCCAGTAGATAGAGTCGAACGCCTTCTCGAAGTCTATGGCAAGTAAAGCCAGGGGGTCCTGTATGTCAGGTAGCTTCTCCAGTGCTGTGTGTAGCCTATATATGTTTTGTCTAGTGGATCTCTGTGGCATGAATCCACACTGGTCTGGATGTATTAGTGTGTGTATGACTTGTTGCAGGCGGTTGGCTAGTGCCTTTGCCAATATTTTGGCCTCACAGTTTATGAGAGAGATGGGCCTGTAGGAGCTACATTTATCGGATGGCTTATCTGCTTTGGGCAGGACTATAATTGTGGCTTTCCTTAAGTCAGGAGGGAGACAGCCCTGTGAGTGTGAGTGTTGTAGTAAACGAAGTAAGTGTGGGGAGATTACATTTGCGCTTATTTTTTTCCATGTTTCAATGGGGAAGCCGTTCGGGCCTGGGGTCTTGCCCGATTGGAGTTCTGACATGGCTTGGGTTAGCTCTTCCTCAGTGATTACCTGTTCTAGTAGAGTAGACTGCTCTGTGTTTAGGGTGGGGAGAGTGATCTCCTCCAGGATGTCCATTACGGGTGGTGAGGTTGGTGCTTTGTATAACTCAGTGTAGTATTTTGCAAAACCCTCCGCTATGTCTACGTCTGTCACTAATAGTTCTGATTCTTCTGTTGTCAGTTGCCTGACCTGGCTGAAACCCAGGTCTCTACGTTCCAGCCATGCCAGCATTTTCCCGGCTTTGTCCCCTGTTTCGTATATCTTTGCGCGCATCGCAGTATGTGCCTGCTTTGCATTGTCTAGGGCTATGTGTTGAAGTTGTGTCTGCGCTAGTTGTAGTGCGCGATGCATTTCCGAATTGTCATGGGTTAGGTGATCGGCCTCTGCTTTTTGCACTTTCGCTTCGGCATGGCGTATTGCTTCTAATTGTTTTTTCTTATGGGCTGTGGTCCAGGCTATTATTTCCCCTCTGAGCACTGTCTTGAATGCCTCCCATAACGTTACCGGGTTATCCACTGAGTCAGTATTCATCTCAAAATATCCTCCAGTGGTCTTTTGGACGTGTTCAACTAGCTCTGGGAAGCCTAGGTAGTAGCTGTTCAATCGCCAGCTGGGTGGGGGGATCGACCTGCTGGTGTTAAGTATTATTATAAGTGGGGAATGATCCGATATACCTCTGGGGAGAAATTGTGCCTCACGTGCTTCGTGCATGTTATTTAGTGGCAGCAGAAAATAGTCCAGCCTAGACAGCGAGGCGTGTGCACCAGAATGGTATGAGTATTCCCTTGTGACAGGGTGCAGCATTCTCCATACGTCTTGCAGCCCCAATGCGCTAGTGAATGTGGCAAGTTTTGTATGTGTGTTCGGGTTTCTGGATCTTCTATGCGTTCTATCAAGGTCCACGTTCATTACCTCATTAAAGTCTCCTCCAATCAACGTAAGGTCTGCAAGATTATTCATAATTAGAGGCGTAATGTCATTAGTCAGGGGGGTTAGTAGGTTAGGAGGTGCATACACCGCCAGCATAGTCACAGAACTTTCCCCAATTGTACCTGTCGTGAGCACAAAACTCCCTCCCGTGTCTTGCGTAATGGATGCGGGCACAAAGGGGAGTCTTTTGTGTACTAGGATCAGTACCCCTCGTGACCCCATGGTAAAACCGGCATGGAATGGTAGTCTGTAGTTGGTGCGTCTAAAGAATGAGCAATTGGTACCGGCTAGATGTGTCTCCGTCAGGAATGCCACATCCGGGGAGTGTCTATTCAGTGTTTGCAGTACTAGACGTTTTTTAATACAATTGCCGAGCCCATTTACATTCCATGTCATCACTCGGATTGTCCTGTTTTTGTTCACGTTAGTGACTCCCGCCATTTGACACGTGTATGGATGACGACTGTGTGCGTCGGGCCCTCGATAGTATTGTGGTGTTTCATACTATAATAATATCTGCCATGGCTAAGGCAGGCTGGTTTCCTGTCAGGACATGTGTTTCCATTTGTGTTGTGTGGACTGCTGGCAAGAGTGGAATGACAATTGGTGTGCTAGGGATGGTGTGCTTCTTAACATTATAGATGGTGTGGTTTCCTGGAACATAACTAACATAAAACAAATTTCCACCCTCCCTCCCTATACTCCTCCCCAACATGAAGTATCTGTCGCCCTAACTCTACTGGCGCCAAACAACTATATCGCCAGATTAACTTAGTGTGAACTTTTTACACCTTCCTCTCGACTTACTGTTCTTTAGCAAGTCTGGTGTTTCGAGTCTCAAGTCTTGAGTTGAGGGCATGGCTTTGGCCGATACAATGAGTACTCCCGTGCCTCGCGGGCCGCATGCCGTACTTATATCGGTGTGGCATGATAGCCCATTAAATGGGCCGCGACGGAGTAGTATTTCTTGTTAGTGTCACTGTTTCAGCCCATTTCCTCTTGTTGTGGTGGTTCCTGCATCGGAGGTTGTGGAGCTGGGCGCCTTCTGTCTAGTGGCTCACGCCGGTTCCTGTTTCTGCTTCTGTTGCTTGCAAGTCTCCAGTCACCTTCAATGTGTTTCCCTGCCCAGTTCCACGCTTCTATTGGGTCAGTGAAGTGTACCGTTGTCCCGCCGTGATAGATCTTGAGCTGGGCCGGAAATAGCAAGCCGTATTTCACGTGTAGGGTCTGGAGTTGTCTTTTGAGCTGATCAAAAGACTGCCTGGCTCTCTGAACCTCCCTTGTGTAGTCAGGGAAGAATGTCACCTTGGATCCATTGAAGGTTAGTGTGCCTTTGGCACGTGCCGTCTGGAGTAACGCATCTCTATCTCTATAATTCAACAGTTTTGCAACTATGGTGCGTGGAGGTGTTCCAGGTATCGGTCTTCCAGTGGGCACACGGTGCGCGCATTCGATTGAAAAGAATTTCGAGAATGTCTGGGGCTCAAACATGTCGGCTATCCATTGTTCAAGGAACAGTTCCATGGAAGGGCCTTCTGTTTTTTCCGGTACGCCCAGGATGCGAACTTTATTTCGTCTTGATCTGCCTTCACTGTCCTCTGCTTTCTCCTCCAGTGTTTTCAGACGTGCCACTACCCCAGCCATCCTTTGTTCCATAGTGTGCAGCCCATCCTCAGTCCCAGAGATCCGCTGTTCCGCATCCCCTGTGCAGGAGGACAGTTTCTAAAGATCATGGCGGAGGAGCGAAACGTCTGTGCTGATGCTATCCATCTTTTGTTCCATGGAGGTTCTGGAGTTTGTTATTGCAGCCATGATATCCTTCAGGGATATGTTATGCTCTGTTTCTAACTTGGTGTCTGATTGTTCGTGATCCAATTGTGTGCTTGCCGTGGTGAATTGGTCCATTTTGCTTTGACTTGTCAATTTTCTTGTTTTATCCTTCCCCATAGCAGCTGGCATGGTCTGTAACGTTAATCGGTGGGCAGTTTATTGGGGATTCCGCCTATTTATCCGAGGCGGGTTGCGACCGTTCTGGGAGCGACTGTTCCGCTATAGAACTTTTTTTCCCTGGTCTGGGTGTAATCTGCCGGATACTGTGTTAGGTTTGATGTGTAGCTTGTTTTAGCTTTCAGGGGGCTTGTGTCTTGTCCTTTGGAGTGTTCACGGGTCTTTACCGGCACAATATGGGTAGTGTTTTGTTTCCTGGTCCTCTTTGTTTTCCTGTGTGAAGGCGGGTGTATCGTATCGTCTCTGTGCACTGTAGCAAGGCGCCAGAAGCCGGGTTTGGTGACACCTTGGGATTACACAACGTTCCACACCGCACCCTCCAGCACGTCTTTGGCGTAACTGTATCGGCGTTCCCACACAGGCAGGTGCGTCGTAAGACAGTGTCACCGTGCACTACTATGTTCTGATCGCCTTGCCCAGTGTTGCTTATTTCGTCGAAATTTGGTCGCTTCCGTTATGCTCGGTGGGAGGGTGGTGGTAAGTCCAGCGAGTGTGCTTCTCCTGGGGCCACAACAACGATTTCTCTTGGGAAGTGGGGGGGATGAAGATGCAGGTTACTCGGGGTCCATTGAAGTCAGCCCGCGTTCGCCCTCGTTGAGGATGAAAGATATCTGTGCGCCTCAATATGACATATCCGTTTCACTATGATGGGGCAACTGGAAGAGTCCCTGTAGTGGGCCCACCGGCGGCAAGGGGGGAGCACGTAAGTGTGTTGCCTGCTCTCCCGCCCCCCCTTCTCCTTACCCCAAGATTGAGGTAGTAGCTGTCCGACAGCAAGCGGGGGCCACCTCAGGAGTCTGGTAGGCGCTCAACGCGAGAAGCCCCGGCGCTAAGTGGGTCTTCCGACTCCGATTTTCACCAGGAGCAGGTAGGGACGTGCAGCAGAAGTTCCCACATCGAGTAGGCACTTTGGGTACTTTTAGTCTTGCAGGAAAAACAGGATTGTTTCAGTATCTGGCTGGCGGCCCGAGAGCGATGCAAGCTCACGTCCTCATCGCTCGGCTGCTGGCCACGCCCCCTAGTTGCAGGATACTTGGATCCTTTCCTTTGTTCAGTGAGAACTCAGGAGATCGACATGGTAGTGGTGTTTTCAGCCTCCTCTTATCCAAAGTTCCCTTCGTGCCAAAAAAGAGAGGACCCAATGGGAGATCTTCTCACAAACACACACTCCATACGTGGACCAATCATGAACATGGTGGCCCTAGGCATCATGGCACTCCAGACTCTCTGGCACCCAGGATGTGTATTGGAATCAGACATTCCAGCCCACATCCTGGAGGCACACCCACAAGGTATGCAGAAGCACATGAAAGCATTGGGATTCGTGGGAAAGTGCATGACCAAATAAGGACTGACCCGGGTCGGCTCGACCTGGGGAAGGTGAAGGGGCAAGATGGCCAAAGAACAGGACTAAGAATCTCGTGGCATGGACATTTTGGAGCCAAGCCACCTATTGGTGCCAAATGCGGTTAACGTGGTTAACATGGCAGGAACGGGTTAAAAATAATGCGAAAAGATAGCTGCCACCAGTCCTGTCCATGACACATCTACACAGTTCATAAAAAGTCCAGCGAGAGTATCTAGGGCCTTTGGAAATGACTATAGACCCAAGTGTGCTGAATGGTAAGATACATTGCACAATTGTTACATGTTGCACAAAAGCTGCAACATGAGGAAAGGACTAAGGGAAACAAAGTCTCCCAGTACTGACTGCCTTAAGGGCATGTCATTTTCACCATAAAATGTGAGCAAAAGCCCAGAGGAGTGCAGCTGAAGGCTGTGCTTCTCTGGCAAAGTTAGTCAATGGTGTCTAAACAGCAGCAAAAAGATTGGGGGTTGACACATGGAGGGAAATTACATACAATTATGAAATATTTCCTAACAAGTGTGCAAGCATCAGTCCGATGTCTGTTAAATGACCCTGCTTTATGAAATTAAGAATAAAGTAGTACGTTGCCATATTCCTTGAGTCTATCCAGTTATTTGGTCTGAGATATTTATTGGTAATTCCATCAAGCACAAGAGACACTTCAAGGTGCTAGAGCACAGCTTTGGAGGAAAACACAGCTCATTACACCGAATTAAAATCGATCCTTCCCTTGACATAATGGCACTTCTACAAGATTGTTGCACTATTGGTATAGATTCAGGCTTTTGACTCCAGAGGAAGCAATATTCCTAATCCCCAGAAACACCAGGAATACAGTCATCTACACACTACCCAGACTTCACAAAAACATCACTAACCCTCCAGGAAGACCTTATTGTCTCATTATGCAGCCCTGTCTCACAGCCTTCGGTCAAATATGTTGATTCTATTTGCAACCATTGGCTACTCAAACAAGATCCTGTTTAAAAGACTCTATGGATGTGATTAGAGTTCTAGGGTTCTATGTGATTTCATCGCCGCACTTTTCATCACAGGGTTTTTTGCCGCGATTAGTTTTTTGAAAAAAACTTCAATTTTTTTTTTTTTGAGGGTGTAACCCCCCCAGGCCCCACTTTCTTTTTTTCTTTTTTTTCTTTTTTTTACATCCCGAACACCGAAACCCATTTTTTAAAAAATGTACCCCCCCAAAAAAATTCGATGTTTTTTTTACGAAAAAAAAATCGCGGCAAAAAACCCCGCGATGAAAAGTGTGGCGATGAAATGACGGTATACTAGTTCTAGAGGGTTTGGAATATCACGCAGACAAAGAGCTTTTGGTAACCTGAGAAATTTCGGCTTTGTACACAAACATTCCTCAGATAGAGGCATTGGACATAATCACAACCAAATTGCACAAACGACCAAGGTCTCGGGAGGATAGCTTAGGGGCAATGTGCTCACCTTGGAAGCAAGACGACACGAAGCACCACAGGTTCGATCCCCGGGTCTGCGCTTAGAAACCTCGGGGTATTAAGCGCATTATAAAAAACCTATTATATCATACACGGTCGCAAATGGGACAAGCGGATCCCGAAAGGAGTCATGGTTTATTTGGGTCCACAGAACATTTTGTGGAAACTACAAATTTACAAAGCCTATAACAGTTGAAAGCAAAAAGAAGATAAAATATCAAAGTAAAATTTGATTTATAAAACAAAACAATAGGATTCTCTCCTGATGATCCACAATATACTGTGGAGAAACACGTGTAAAGAGATGGAAATATGAGAGGTGAGATATGAAAGTGAAATAATCAATCAAAATGCTAAGTACAAATCATATGGTGATCAATCATGCTTCACTCATAAACAACATCCACGGCTCCAATATCTGGCAATCTTTCCTTGCGAAAAAGCAAGGAGCTTGTACTTGAACTTCAAGCTTAATCTCTACCATACAAATGTAAAGATACAATATTGGGTTAAGAACAAAAAAGTGTATGACATTGTTGGTTGTAGATTCTGTTGAGAAAGTGAAAGTAAGGAGACATTGAAACATCTGATGATATATTGCTGGTATTTCGAAAATTTGCGAAATTTTGCAGAGAGTCCATTTGGGGAAGTATTTTGATGTAGATCTGGTATTATCCAGAGACCTGTTGTGGTCCCAATGTATGTGGAGCACTAGACAGTCGCTGGTAATGGCACTAACCTGACTCTTAACAATTATTCAGGTTCATTTAACTGAAACAATGAGCCTGAGTAGCATCACGATTTATTGTTATATAGGAATATTGTGTGAATCAGCAATAAGTGTGTCATGATGCCTACCCCCGGAGCACCAGGCCAGGCCCAGCACCCCCAGGAGCAGGCATCACGCCCCCGGGTAAAAGCCCAGCGGCCCTTTATAGGGGCTCTGTGGACTCTGTCCTGGCGCCGTTGGCGCCAGGCTCATGTTGGACATCAGTCCTGGCGCCATAGGCACCAGGCTCATAAGGGGAAGTGTTTGGTGCACTTCCCTGAAGCAGACCATGCTGCACACTCACCTGATGCAGACCATGCTGCATGAAGAACCAAGCCAAATGAGGCTTAGGAGGGACTATTTTTCTGAAGGAACTATTTTGTTAATTGGGTGGGGCTGTGGAAGAATAATCACCTGGAACTTCTTCCAAAGCTATTTAAGCCACGCCCGGACAGCCACACGTGCTTCGCGTTGTTCTGCATCCCAGCAGCTGAACGCTCACCATGTCTGCTCCTGCACCTGGGCTCCAGCCACCCCCGCCTCGAACCTGGAACACCTGTAAGGGAATAAGAGAAGAGAAAGGTGAAAACCAAGAACTTATTCAACCTTCTTACCTGCATCCGGAATCTTCACGCCAGCATTCCTGAAGGAAGACTTCCATTTAAAAACACTGCATTGCTCGCTGCAGTGCCGCGCTTCACTCACCTGTTCCCGAGACGCCGCCCCGCTCCATTGCGGCTCTCAGCACCGGTCCCCACATCTCTGCACCTAGGGGAGAGAAGAAGAGACAAAAGGTGAGCAAGGGAACACAAGAGGAAGGCCGAATTTTCAGCCATATCACTTACCTGCTTTTCTTGGTGAACCATTCCACATCTCAGGTCGGCGCCGCATCTTTGGCAGGTACTGCACCCCGGCCCCTATGGGGAAAGGACAAAAGACATTACTGGGGAATTATAAAGACATTTAGAGGGGTCACCCTCATCACTAACTCACCTGATTTTACCACCGGCAATTTAACCCCTCAACGCATCGCCTTTGTTCTGCACCTGAAATAAAGGACAGAAAAGACAACATAAAAGGAGGCTCACACTTGAACTTTTGCATCTTCATACTTACGGCGTATCGCTCAGAAAAGTCAAGTGGATGTGCCAGCGCCATTCTGAAAACCAGTGAAGTAACTGGACGAACGCGCGCCCCTGCACCAGAAGCAGGATGGAGAGTTCATCCTTCCAAATCATAAGGTGAGCTTAAACCGGGGGTTTTGGAGGAATCAGAGAAGAACGAAGAGGGCAAGGGGGGAGCAAGCACACTATTCAGCAGACAGTTAATCCCCTTTCTCATCTGCAGAAGGATATTCCTATGGGCCCGACAAGCAAGATTTGGGGGTCCTGTTCAATCGGTGGTCTGAATTCTGCACATCACGCTTGAAGAGGCCACAGCAACCCAGACCAGCGCTTCCGTGGGAGCCAGGTGAGCGTTACAAAGTGATCTTAAAAGCAGTTTTATTGGATGTATATTTTATGTTTTGTGTGGTATTAGATAATGTAAATAAGTCTTTGTTATTGTGTTGCTTTGTATTTATCTTACTTATGTTTTAATATTTGTAAAGGTGCTTTGTGCCAAATATAATAAATCAAGTGAAATCAAAAAAACTGATGAAATGAAAAACTGTCTATGATACCGACTGATAGAAAATAACAAAGGAATTATAAAATGGATCAAATTAAAAAATAAAATTCACTCTATTGCTTTACTTAAAACAATCTTACGGTTTGGCACATTAAGGTGTATACCGCAATAAGAAAAAACATACACGGTCACTACTACTTTTATAGTGGAATGTTTAAAGATTGCACTTTGTAGCAACTTTTTCACTTTTGGTGAGGCTATGTTCCTTCAGAAGACAGGCACGGCCATGGGTGCAGCATTTGTCCATTATCTACATGGCTTACTTGAAGAACAGTATATCATTTCCAACAATCCATTTGAGCCACACATCAGATGTTGGAAAAGATATATAGATGATTATTTTTCATTTGAAAAGGCAGTAGTCAACAGCTTGAGTCCTTCATTCAGTGGCTCAATAATTGCAACAGCAATCTGGTTTTCACTTTTGACTGAAATGCAATAAAGAAGCCATTATAATTGTTCTTTTATAACGTGCTTAATACCAAGAAGTGGTTTCTAAGTGCAGGATCGGGATTCAAACCTGTGTTGCGCTGCTTTGTCTTGCTTCCAAGACAAACACATTGGCCCTGAGCTATCTTCCCTCATTCCATTCTTGGATCTACACAGATGGGAACTATTATACCACAGTGTACTGCAAAGAAACAGATTGTAATTCAATTCTCATATACTCTAGCCAACACGCCAAGTCACTGCATGACAATCTTCCATATGGGCAGTTCTTAAGCATTCAGCACAACTGCACTTACAAAGAGGACTATAATATACGCCAACAAACTCATTAACAGATTAACACCAATAGGTTATCTACACAAATTATTAAAGGAATCTTCTGTAAGACCATGTTATACCGATAGGGAACATTTATTGCAACCCAAACAAAGGACCAATGGCTGCAATAGAATTGTTTGTGTCACCACATTCTCGAGACACACTGCCAGGATCCAGAAGCTTATTAAATGACACTGGCATGTATTCAAATATATAGGCTGTCTAATCTGCCCGCCCCTCTTTGCGTTGAAAAAAGTCCACAATATTACAGATAGGCTAGCCTATTCCAGACTGCACATAGGGAACACCAGTAGAACCAACACCATTTCTACTATTACCGAGTTTCACAAAAATGGACCTGTTTACACATAATGGTTTTGAGTGGAAACTGAGCAACTTTACCAACTGTAAAAGCAGAAATGTTATTTATGTCGTACGCTGTCCTTGCTTCAAAAAATATGTTGGAATTACCACATGGAACGTGGCCATCTGCATCGCAGAATACAGATCTAAAATCCAAAACAAGACACTGTCAGTGCCGTTAGTGGAATATTTTGTTGCAAACCATCACTCTGATAGTGACCTAGGATGGTGTGTGATAGACCAACTGGAACAACAGACATAACTTATCCATAACAAATAAACTTTATAGGTTGGAACAACAATGGATCTATATACTTAAAACACACTTAACATGGTTGAACAAAGAATAAAACTGGCAAACATTGCTGGGATGAAGGTTAGTCTTGTGAGAATAGCTTTACAAGCCACTGTAGTTTACAGCACTCGACGGCACTCAACATGCCATCAGCCAATTAATGTATTGTTCAAGAATGGGCACGGTCCTGAAAACCCTTTGCGCCAGCACAGGATTTCAATAAGACATGTTGCTTCTATGCAAATTCAGAGCCCTTTCATTCATTTATTTCACAAAGGTTTTCCAACATGATGATGGTCTACTATCACATTGCCCCAAACAGCTAGGACTGGTGTAGTTGTGCAACCAGCAGGTGTACATAAGCTAAATGTCACATCACTTTGAATGCGATTGAGATTGGAAGCCTCAGTCGTGGCTTGCATGTCATGGACGCTACCACATAGCAATTCCAAATCTGTTTGCCTTTTGCGTCTGGGAGGTACGTGTGATGGCCAGAATAACCCTGTAGAAGTGATACCATCCTCACATGATTAATCCTCTGAATCTGATTCCATGATTTTTTACTGCAGGTGTATTTGAACAATGTTCCAACTGAAGGCTACCAGCAGGTATGATCTTATTTGGTGGTGTAGCACACCCACCATCAAATTATAATTAAAGGATTGGCACAATAGTCTGCTTGTGATTGCAGCATGATGAGTTTGTGAAAAAAACAATTCAATCTGCGTGCAGAGAATGCTTTAAGGATGGTTTAAGGCCACAGGCATTGACTGCCTGCTGCACACAGGCACGAATGGGTTTGTTCTTTTAGCTTAGCAGACAATAATTGGTGCTTCCAAAACATTTGTTAAAAATGTTTTGACCTGATATGCTGCTTGTCATTGCAACACAACGAGCATGTCAAGATTGACACTTGAAGTATGGTCCTGATTCATTGAAGTTTTTAATTGAAATCAGCCTACATTGGCCTGTGTTACACGTCTAAGTTCCAATGAACTTAAGGTGCATATATTGAGCATGTAACCAGTATAATTTCCCTATGGCTATACATTTTTGCCCTTAGCAGTCCTAGTTATATCCCGCATTTGTATTTGTATGTTACAGATCTACCTCACAGAACTATCCACCCCAGTGAATAATGATAATGCCCCGTATTTTTGTATAGTTATCCACTGAATTTAGATTTGCACCAGGGAAGGGCCATTAGCCAATCAGGAGGCTGGAACATCGGTCGAGAATATACCTTCTCCACCCTTCCAGACAACCATGGCGCCATTATTTTTTTAATGTGGGGAGGCAACAGGTAATCTCTCCCTGTTGCCCACCCTCCCCCAAAACCAACCAAATCCCTTCTGCACCACCTTCCCCACTCCCAACTTACCTGCGACACAAGAGCTTTGAGCTCTGGTCCCACTCTCCTTCCGATCCCGTCCGTCGCCATAGAAAATGAAAAAGGCCCGAAGGGAAGTGCAGGAAACTGGTGAGGAAGCTTGGGACCTGTGAGGCTCGAAAGGTGCACCAGGCAGCCAGAAAGAGGTGGTTAGCAGTGGAAAGGGAGAGAGAAGGAAGAGGCAGAGAGGAAGGTCTTGAGGAGTATCCGGAATTTAAGGAGATCCATCTCAAGATAGAGAGAGGCAGGGAGGCTGTTCCAGAGGGAGGCACCTGCGGTGGATAAAGATCTCTCCCCAAGTCTCTGCTTGGAGAAGCGGCTCACCCGCGGAGAGTTGGAGGAAGACGAGCGGAGGGCTCGGGAAGGTGAGTATTAAGGAAGAGAGCTTTGCAGATAGAGTGGGCCTGGGATCCAGAAACACTTGTGGACAATGCAAAGGGTCTTGAACTTAATCCTTGCAACAAAAGGGAACCAATGAAGGATTTCAGCGCCGGAGAGATGGGGTCCCTGGGCTTGAGGCCAAGGATAAGTCTTGCGGTTCTGGTCTGGATGAGTTGAAGAGGTGTAAGAGGATTCAATTCAACACTACAGCTAAGTCAACGCCTAGTCTATAATACTGAATGAAAACCCTTATTGATATATCTTTATGTCCAGTCCATGCGTTCTGGATGACTACCCCTATATAACACCCCTCTCTCAGAATCCCCCTGACCCCAATGAGCCAAGAAGTAGTTCTGTTTTGCAAGTTAAAAGGTTTATTTGAGACTTTAAAAAATATAGATATATATATCACACTTTATAATAAATTAATAATTGAATATCACACTTAATCTGATATGATAAAGATTAACAACGGAGAATCTGGCACTAGCACACTTCTTTATAATCACTAAGGAGTTGACATGAAATGGATAAGGTAGCACACTGGTAAATAGGGACAGAAGAATAATGTGGTAGAGAATGCTTTATAGATTTCAGATGGATGCAATGTTGAATGAAATGCAGTACAGAAAATACTCAATATGATTTCAACAAAACAATGTAATCACTTTTCTCTGGCTATTCACTCCCCCCCCCCCTTTTATGCAATGCAAGGAAATGGAAGGAAGGCACACAGTTCTCAGAAATGCAATCAAATGTGATTCAGTTCACCCCAGCAAGCTTAAAGAAAACAGATAGGAGTTTTGAAAACACAGGCCCAAAATGCTTTGATATTTGCTGGCAATGGAGTGAAAAATATATGCTAAAAATGCTTTTAATTCCCTTTCAGAGGTTCAGGGTGAGTGATATCTAGTTAATATTAGCTCAGGCTCACTCTTGCAATGATTCAGGGATAGTTTTTATGAGGCAAACGATTTTCTGGCAAATGGAAGGCAAGCAGCAGCTGATTTTTACACGTGAAGAAATTTGCAAATCACGGTAAAATTCGCGAATGCGTGTTCCGCGATTGCGGTACAACTATAAGGGGTAGGAATGTGGTTCTTGGTGCGATTAAAAGCTAAGATTCTAAGCTTTCAGATGAAAGTTACTGCAAGTCTCTAGCCCAAACGGTTACAGAGTTATGACCGATTTAGTAGAGGTCGTTTTTAGTTTTGTAAATTTTAAACGCAACACTTTTTCAGCTTTTAAAAATGATGGCAGAATAACACAATTTCTAAGCTGCAGTTCTACTTAGATTAAAAATGGATTGAATTATATGATTTTAACTAAGAGATGTGTTCTGAGTTTTGCCGAGTACTCACAAGAGATTTTGAACCGGAAAGCGACTTGGTCACGGACTTCAGTCTGGTCAGGTCTTCCCGAGTTCCGCTCATAGCGCCTGGCCTCTGGAACTGCTCACATGGGTCTGGGTCAGCTCTGCTCTCTCTCTGGGTACAGCACTGCTTCTGGATTCTGGAGATTGATGGATTTGAAGTCTCTAGTTTGTCTCTCTGGAGGTTTGATGGAGGTAAATATGGATTTTTCCGGCAGAGCTTCCAGCGGCAGATGGAAATGAAGGTCCCTATCTGTCCTGACTGTCTGCTTTTATGTGTTTTGAGAGTGGGTGTGTTCTAGCATCACTGACCCTACCTCTCTCTCAGCTTCTAATTGGTCAAACTTCCATTTTTCATTTGATTGGGGGAGCTAAGTTGTGTCAGAGTGATGTCATTTTACAGCCTGCAGAGAGGACACTCCCCTGCCAAATTGCACACAATCTATATATGATAACAAAAGACATATTTGCACAGGTAAACATTGGTTTAAAATTACATGCACACATCACATATCACAGGAGATATACCCTGTCCAAACTCTGCTCTTCCTGGGGGCTTGCATTCAGAAATGGCACATATTTCACTTTTTAACTGATTTTGCAATTCCGGACATTGACCGAAATTTACACACATGTGCGCAAGGAGTATGGACATTAGTTGATGAAGTGTCAGATTTTTCACATGCACACATTTTGAGTAATATCCTCTTTTCCGCTAAAACCCCCCTGAACATGCCACCGGTTCTAAAAACCTCTTAAAATGTGGGCAGAAAAATCACAAGAATTATGGTGTCATTTATACAATTTTCACATGTCCGCTCTATGAGTTATTCATCTTTTTCTAAAACCATATTCTGGCTATAGAGGTGTGTCTTTTCATGTCACATGGTACAGAAACCAGTCTTTCCAGTTTCTGGCAAGCTCAGAGACCCTGCCCCTCCCAGCTTCTGCAAAGAGGAAGCTCCATTTACGACTCCCGCCAATAAAACATTTGCCTGAGTCAGGACAGGGCTTTGTTCAATTTCCTGCAAAGCCCAGGTAATTCAATCAGGGAAGTGTCATATCCCTTTTGGTGTGAGCAGCAAAAGGGCAGCTAGGCCTGGGAACACAGCTGTGACTCAAGTTTCACTCCTGATGGGGGTAGTTGCCAGGCAGAATTGGAATCTCTTTAAGCCAGTTTCAGATAAAATGTCACTTTTTGTTCCCCAGTTTCTGCATTCAAATAAAACTAAACATTTTTACATATGCAGCTAGAATGCTGATTCTAAGTTTAAAACAATGACATTTAAACAATTGCAACCTATGTGACACTCAAAGTAGGTCACTCATTTCTTTTAAACATTTAGATTTGTAGTGTCTTTCAGTGCAAATTTACTTAAATTGCTGAAATCCACAGCTCAACCAGTCTTGTTATAAACCTTCAAGTCACTTCGGAATATAACTTTACATTGTATCCACCTCTCAGTAAGTCTTTCTTCGGCTTGCTTTGGGTTCATCTATTCAGTTTTCTACAAAAAAGTAAAATCTGGTGGTTTTAAAACGCCGGCTTTTGGATAGTGGTGAGTACTGGTACTGCACCCCTTTTTGGGATTTAAGAAAATGAATTCTCCACAGTTATGGGTTTGCTTTTGGCAATCAGCATTGCCATTCCCAATGGTTTCAGACTACTGTGTGGGTAGTCCAATGGTGGTTTTAGGCAGTGTCCTTCTGTGCCCATAACATCGGCAAAAATGAGTGGCAGCCTATTCTTCATGCATTTCCCTGTGCATTTTCTGGGAAGCTCTGGCCATCATGATGTTTTCCATGTCAGTACTGCACAGTTTTGAGGTATGGCTCGGATGCATGGGTAAATACATCCCACAAGCCCCCCTCTTACGATGGCCATTCTATTTCACGAATGGGACTCGCAAGACCTGGGATGTTTCCTCATCTTCTTCCAATAGATGGCACAGTTCAGCATCTTTTCCTCCATCCGGTACTGATCGATCGGTTCTCCTCGCCGGTCCTGATGGGAAGATTGGGCGGTACCCCGGGCCCGTTGCGTCTCTGCTCGCGGTCTCCGGATCGTCCTCCTTGGTCATTCTCCATGGTTTCATCTCTCCTAGGATGATAAAGCAAAAGCGGCAATACCTACTCATAGACGTTTTTCCACCACTGTTGAGATAGTGGGGCAGCATATGCATTTCATCATAACAAAACATTACATTCTTATTTTGAAAAAAAAACAGTATAACTAAGAGACAGTTTCATGCAAATCACAATATTTTAGAGACTAGATGTGGTATGTTTTATGATTGGAACTGAATTAGTCCGAGACAGTACCCGCTAGGATTCCAGAGGATTCCTCCAGTTGTTGCAGAGCGTGCCTGGGATGGCAACACTTCAACTGGTTTATGTGGACCCACTTGTCTTCCCCCGCTGCCAAAGGACCTTTGGGGATGTGGATTTTGTAGGCCACAGGGGAGATCTTGTCGATAATCTCAAAGGGTCCCTTCCATGTAGGCAAGAATTTCCGCTGTTTTGCCTGGTTCCTTTGGAAGTTGTATAGATAGACCCGGTCTCCCACCTGATATTCCTTCCTGGAAGTTTTCAGGTCATAGTGGGTCTTCATGCTATCAGCTGATCTTTCTAGATTCCGCTGAGCATAAGCAAAAGCATGTTGGAGGTGTTTCCTTAAATTCTCCACATACTCATGAGTAGTGGAGGCATTAATCAGTGTCTGCTCTTGGGTCCTGTAGAGCAAATGCTGAGGAAGCACCATCTTGCGCCCAGTCATCAACTCAAATGGTGACATTTTGGTTGCAGATGAAGGGGTATATCTGATGGCCATTAGGACCAGAGGTAATCGGATATCCCAACTTGGCCCAGAATCTGCCACAAACTTCTTTAATATGCTCACAATGGTTCGGTTATATCTCTCTACTGCCCCAGAAGAAGCTGGTCTATAAGCAATATGCAGCTTTCTCTTGACCCCCAGTATCTCCCACATCTTTGTCATTACTTCACTGGTGAAGTGGCTACCTCTGTCTGACTCAATACTTTGAGGTAGACCAAAACGGGAAAAGATGCGGTTAATCATCAAGGCAGCTGCCGTTTCTGCCTTGCAGTTTGGGGCTGGGAGACATTCCACCCACTTGGTAAACAAGCATGTCACAGTCAACATGTACTTATTCCCCCTAGCAGAGCGAATCACAGGGCCTACAAAGTCGATTTGTAAATCTGACCATGGCAGTGTCATCCCCCTCTTTTGGAGAGGCGTGCGGTGCGTGAGGGATGATGGCTGAAATTGTGCACACACAAGACACCCCTTCAAGTATTGGTCGAGGTCCTGCCCCATGTGTGGCCAGTATGCAACCTCTCTTAAGATTTCCAGTGTTGTGTGAAACCCCCTATGACCGGCGGTGGCCGCATCATGGGCGTGACTTAACATCAGGCTTCGGAATGAGGTAGGAACCACCCACTGATCGTGGCCAGCTTTGGATTTCCTTACCAACAAACCGTCTTGGATCCGGAACATTTTTGGACATTTCATCAACACTCTTAGGTCCTCTTTCCCAATGTAATCGGTATCCGTCAGGGGAAAGTTCTCAGGGTCCTCAAGGTGCTGGTAAAATTTACCAATAATTGGATCCCCCTTCTGAGCTGTAATCAAATCAGCATCAGGGGTCTCCTTACTCCATTGTGCAATTGAAAGGTCGTTGTGAGCATTTGTCTGGGACCTAGTGATAGCAGTGACCTGGATTTCCCCCAACAGGGACTCAATCTCAATTAGATCCCCTTGGATGGCCCCGGTTTTGGCCAGCTGATCAGCTAAGTCATTTCCAGTTTTGTCTGGTCCCTCTACTTTGGAATGACCCTTGATCTTTTTCCAATAGATGGTCATCTCATTCGAGGTGACCAGATCATCAATGTTTTGGATCAACTTCCCATGTTTCAAGGGTTTGTTGTTAGCACATAACATGCCTCTGGTTTTCCAATTAACCAGGTGCTCCACGAACCCGTTCCGTACATAATCCGAATCTGTGATTATGACCAGTTCGTGGAGTTGATGCTGGACAGCAGTGAGGATGGCCTGATGCACAGCCATCAATTCTGCCACCTGACTACTTCGGGGACCAATTTTGTATCCAGCGGAGGGTTCTGGGGACTCATTCACCCATGCATTCCCTACGCCAGCCACCAGTTCTTTCTCCCCGTTGTTGTCAACATGGTAAGAGCATCCATCCACATAGACAGTGGGCATTCCCTCAAACTTGTCCTCTTCAAAGACTTTGTGTGGGGAATTAAGGTATGCCTCCGTGTTGTCCTTGATTTTTAGACTTTCGTCCTCGAGACAGTTTTCTCTGGCACAATCATGCAAGTCAGCCAGACCTTGCACGAGTGGACTCTTCTTGTTTTGGCCATATCTGACCTCCACAGGAAAGCCTTGCATTGACAGAATCCAGGAAGTAATTCGGGAATTACTCACATTTCCGGCCCGGATTCTGTCACTTTGGAGATATTGCAGAGGCTGGTGTGGAGTCTCCACTATGATGTGTTCCCCCTGGATAAACGGGCGGTAATTCTTCAATGCCCACACCGTTGCCAGGAGTGCCTTCTCACAATCGTTGAATTTTTCCTCCACAGAGGATAAAGTTTTGCTCGCATAGGAGATTAATTTATTGACCTTGTCATGCTTTTGGTATAATACTGCCGTCAAGCACGTATTAGAGAACCCTGTCTCCAGGAAGAACTCCTTGTTTCTGACAGGGTAAGCTAGGCAAGGCGCTTGTGAGAGGCTTCTTTTGAGTTGTTTTACCGCCTCGGCTTGTTCTGGACCCCATTCCCACTTGACCCCCCCTTCAGGAGATGAATCAGGGGTCTGGTGATCTCTGCGTAGCCCTCAATGAACTTTCTGCTGTAATTAGTCAGTCCAAGGAGGCTCCTTAGTTCTCGCAGAGTTGTGGGGTCTTTCAGTTTCTGAAGTGCTTCCACTTTCTTTTCTTGGGGACAGAGGCCCTGAGGAGTAATCTCATACCCCAAGA
Organism: Ambystoma mexicanum; assembly: GCF_040938575.1. Classification (NCBI taxonomy): domain Eukaryota; kingdom Metazoa; phylum Chordata; class Amphibia; order Caudata; family Ambystomatidae; genus Ambystoma; species Ambystoma mexicanum. Next base: position 627,311,652 of record NC_090927.1, on the reverse strand, counting down.
AATTAACACGGGTTCTACACCACTGTGCTTTCTGAAAGGAAAGTTTTGCTCCGGCGGCCCTCAACTGTGTCAGAACATAACGGATCTCCGCTATGTGTTCCTCCACAGATGAACTTTTGATGAGGACATCATCTACATAAGCCAGGTTACCCCTTGCACCCAAGTCGGGCATGGCCTTGTGTAGAAAAATGTTGAATTCATTGCCGGAGTTGAGGTATCCGAAGGGAGTCCGGGTCCAGGTGTACTGCTGGCCCCCAAAGGTAAAAGCCAGCTTGTATTGGTCCTCCCTACTGACAGGCACGGTCCAGTATCCATTGGTCAGGTCTATTGCAGTGAATACCTGTGACCCCTGAATCTGGGCCAGCCCTTGGTCAATGTAGGGCAGAGGCCATCGGGAAGTATGGACCCGTTTGTTGAGCTCCCTAAGGTCGGCGCAGAGTCTCCACTGGCCGTTTGGCTTCAATATTCCCAGCACCGGATTATTGAAGGTGCTGTGGACTGGACGGATTATTCCCCGGGACTCAAGGTTCTTAATTATTTCAGTAAGGGACTCCATTGATGCGAGAGGCAAGCGATATTGCTTCACAAACACAGGAGTCATGCCAGGGTCCCTGGGGATTGTTGTGGTGTGGATGTCGGTGCGACCACAGTCATATGAGTCTACCGCAAAGAGATCTTGGAAATCCAAGAAAACTTGTTTCAACTTTTGCTTTTGTTCCAGAGTCACACAGGCATCAGCTAGGTTGACTCTCTCTTCCACCATCTGCCTGAAGCCTGGAAAGACTTCTGGTTTGACTATTTCAGCGGCCTCCTCCAGCTGGGTGGAGAAGTCCCTGGTCAGAGTGCTGATTTGGACTGGAGGCTTCAGGTGGGAAAGGCAGCCCTCATGGACTTGGAAAATCACCTCATCCCTCCTGAAGTCACAAGTCACATCTTCCTTACCATAGGGGCAGGAAGTGTACACCAGGAAGTTCCCCCCATGCCGGGTAAAAATCCTGTCTGGTGTTGTATTGTCATCACTGTCACTGTCAAAGCAGTCCTTGGGGATTGGTCCTAACAGTTCATTTACTAAGTCGATGGAAAAATGTCGGTCATCAACCGCCATTCCAATAATGGTGCCTGCGGCTAGAGTAATACTCTTTAAGTCGCTGTTATCCACCTCTATTGGAATGGTGTCATGTTCTATGTTGACTAATGGAGTTGGGTTTACCCCCAACCCTTGCTGTTGGAGAGAAGCGTTTAGATGTATGTAAGCATCAGGGTTTTTCAACTCTTGTCCCCTTTTAGCTTTCACTTCCAGGGGGAATTGTCGAGTCCTTTCTGGGATTGTGACTTCCTCTTTGATCTGAATTTCAACTGCATAAGGTAGCAATTGAGCTGACCTAAATGCTTTTTCTGGATCATCAAAGCCCATGGGATTATCCGCTAATCGGGACCAAGCTTTGAAGTTTATTAGGTCCAAACTAATGGCAAAGCGATTGAGAATGTCACTGCCTAAGTAAAAGGCGGCAGTGACGTCTCGCACGACCCAACAATTATGGACTATGCTCTTGTTGCCAATGGAGATTTTGAGCATACACCTGCTTGGCAGGAGCTGTTTGGAATTAGGTGCTTCCAGGTCCATTTCCCATTTGTCTATCAGTTTGAATGTGGGAATGGCTGGATCTTTTGGGAGTTGGCGGAACATGGCTTCGCTGATGAAGCTCTTACCGTTGTTCACACACACTCGAGCGAGAACAGAGTCCTTCCCATCATTTAATTGGACAGGGATGAACAACTGCTCTCCAATTTGCTGAATATCAGCCAGGCTCTGAGCTGATTTCGCATCTTTCTGGACTATAGGAGTGGGAGTTTCCGATTGTGGATTAGTATAGAATCTCAGAGTGTTTCCTTCCAGCGTGGAGTACCACTTTAGACTCGAAGGAAGGTTGATTTTCAGAAATAGAGAGGACCCTGCATCACCAGTCTGTTGTCCTACTGCTATTACTGTCACGTCTGGAATTTGGCTATTCTGGAAGTGAAATTCTACTTGGTCAGATTTTTGTTCAACCATGTGACAGGTGCCGTTTAAACTAACATGGTTGACACTCTTTTTTAATTTTATTGGTCGGCTAGTCTGGGTCCAGAGGACCTTGTTTACGCAATCTATTAGGGGTGACAACCTTCTCAGGAGGTCATTCCCTAGTAAACAAGGGGTGCCCTCTGGGGTCACAACTATGACCGGGTGTTTCACCTTGTGTCGCCCGATCTTAATGTCCAAGTCTGCAGTCCCCTCAACGGGAATTTCCTTCCCGTCAAAGTTCTGCAGTTGTCCAGGAAGAGAGGTGAGAGGAATTTGGTAATTCTCTCCCCTTCCTGCATTCAGTTCGTCAAAGGCCCTTCTGGACAGAAGGGTAGCTTGAGATCCAGTGTCCACCAGTGCCAAAATTGTACCCTGCCCCTGTACTTGTACCGGGGCATAATATCTTCCCTCCTTCTCCTCAAGGGGGCACAGATAATGTACACATTTGGACAACTGGTGGGCTAATTTTCTGGTTTTGGACATCGCTAGCGAAGAGATTTGGGCAGAATTCTGTGGAGAGCCTTGGGAATCTGAAAGAAAAATTTGGCAACTGGAGATCAGAGCCATTGTGGGTTCCCCTGGCTCCGGTTCTGGGCCGCCCCCCCCTTTTTGGAGGCAGTCACCAGGATGGGTTTGAACCACGGGATTTTCTTGCGGTTGGTTCTGGGATGAGATGGTGGGCGGCGGTAGCTCAGTCTCCACATCTCCCCAGTCTGGATTTGCATCCCTAGGGACCCATTTTTCTTTGGGAGGAGTTCCCCCCTCTTTGAAGGAGAAGATCCTTTTCCCAGGATCCTCTGAGGATCCCTCTCCCTCAAATTCGAAGACCTGTACCTCCTCCTCAAACTGAGTCTGTTTGGGTCTTTTGTTTCTCCTACCCCCCCTCTGCTCCTTAGGAGGCAGACTTTCAGGGGCAAGAGATTTTGTTTCCGGTTCCTGGGTTTCCAGGGGCTGTTTACAAGTGAGGAAGGAAGCTTCCTCCAAGGCTTTACACCCCCCTTCCCTTTGTGCCTCCTCCCTGGGAACCGGTGAGTTATCGGGGTGCTGCCCCCATCATTGTTCTGGAGCACCAGGTCCAGAGTTGGGTGCGTTCTGCGCCGGCATGCCGATCTGAGGGTTCTGCTGAGCCCTCAGTATGTGACCCAGATCCCGCGCCATGTTTTGAACCTGGCGCTCTAACTGGGAAACCCGCTCAGGCTGATACGGGGCCCTGTTTTCTCCCCTGGGCTGATCCCGGGAAGGGTAGCTGTCCCTCCTCTGGTAATACCCCGGGTTGGGAAGATTTGGGTACCCCTCCACCCTTGGCCTCCCCTCTCCCGGATTCAGTGGTCTGGGCTCAGGGAATTGGGGAAAGAAGGATGGATGGTTTTGGGGCTGAAAGTCGGGTGGATATCTGGGTGGATATCTGGGGAAAAAGTTCTGCCCAGGGTTTGGTAAATTTCTGCCCTCCTGTGGGAAGTTTGGAGGGAAGTTCCCTGGGTTAGGTGCTTGGCTGGATCCCCCCCCTTGGGCTGGAGGAGTCCACACATAACCCAGGATGGGTCGATTTCCCTTGTAACGGGGACTTACATAATCAGGAGAGCGAGGGACCCCATTTGTGGGGCTGCCTCCTTGGCTCCCTGTCTGTGACTGACCCGAGGACCTCCTGGGCCTAGCATTATTAGGTGCAGGTAGGTTTTTAGGCCCCCCCCATCTCCAAATCCAAAACGGGGGTGACCTTTACCTCTGCCACCTTGGCAGCAGCAGGGGTGCTGTTGGCTTTGGGGTTTTTCTGGGCATTACTTTTGTTATCTACCGGTTTCTGCACCTCATAGATCCGGGTAGCCTGTTCAATGACCCAGTCTAAAGATCTTTTCTCGTGAAAATCCCTCACGAGCTGGGTCATGATATATTTGGGCAAGGCATGGAAAAACGTATTTATAAATTCTCTGCTATCCGTGCGCACCCTTCTTGTGGTCTGTGCAAAAGCACGCTTTAACTCCTGCACAAATTCTTGTGGGGCCTGATCCTCCCCACATTGCAAATTGTAGGCTGCCTTGCGAGCCTCTTGAGGATTTCTGTGAACAGAAAAATGTTTCAAGATGGCCGCCTTATAGGTGGACCATCTTAAATGATTTTGGTCCTCCAGCCCCGCAAAGAAACTGGAGTATTCCGGGGAGAAGGTCCACTTTACATATTGAATACAGCTTTGGCTGTCCTTCAAATGGAAAGTCTCCATCATTTGTTCAAACAACTCTAAGTGCTCCCAAACAGAATACTTAGCGTTCTTATGGTAAGGCGTGATGACGCTCCTGATCGCCTTAATCTGCTTTAAGGGGTCCTTAAGCAAGGCCCTTTTTGCCTTATTGGCCTTTTTGGTTCGGGTAACCCTTGTCCATTCGTCCTCGGACTCAGAGGCACTGCTCCCAGAGGTTCCCGTCTGTTCTTCCAGGTTTTCCCGGATTCTGCGAGCCTGGGAATGGCTGGCAGAATGTGGGGACCTGGTCTCCTGTGTCCTGCGCAGTTCAGAGGAGTCTTCAGATTCCTCCTTGCTGCCAGGATTTGATGGGTACCCCCTCCACTGACCTAACTGGGCAGAGGTTTTCAGGATGCCCTTAATGGGCCTACTCTCCTGGGGTTCCCCATTGAACTGTACTGTACTTGGGTGCCCATACCCGGATGCCCACCCCTCCATTTCTGAGTGGTACTGGCCTATGAGCCCCATACTCTTAGCTGGATAGTAATCTGCCATCCCTGTGGCCCTGTGCTCATGTGCGCCAGGGGACATGGGGGTGGTAGAGTCCAGGGACTGGGGGAGATGAAGGCCCCTGATGTTAGGGCTCCTGCGGTTATGGTCAGGAGTCTCTCTTTCCCAGCGGACCTCATCTCTATCCGCCCCTGCTCCCTGTTGCAATGCAAGAGCCTGCATTTGTGCTTTCAGTTCCTCAGTCAAGGCCTTACTAGACTCTATCAGTCTCTCCTGCATCGCTACCTGTTGTTGGAGCCTATCATTGTGTTGACAGAGGGTCTCATTTTCCCTCTGTGCTTCCTGGTTGGTCCTGGAGAACTGGGCCAGTCTTTGCTGCAGGAGGTTTACCTCCTGAGTCCCATCCCTACCGGCCTGCTCCTTTCTTGCCAGAGCATCTTCCACCCTCCTGGTGTGCTCTAACAAGTTCTGGTTTTCTTTTTGGAGGTCACCCAGCCCCTGGAGGGCCAGGTGATTTTCTTCCATTTTCCTTTTTAAATGGCAGACTTCCTGGCCTATGGTGTCTCTTTCCTGACTGAGAGCCTGCATCTGTGCTGCCAGGTCGTCCCTTTGCCTTTGGAAGGCACCAGCTTTCTGGCGCTCCTGATCAAACTCTGCCTGGGTATCCAGGTCTTTCAGAATTAGTTTGTTGCTCTCTGCCTTCACTCTATCTAGGTGGCCTTGCAGGGTGACTACCTGCTCAGCACATACCCTGTTGAAGTCCAGTTGTTGCTCCAGCTTTTTCTGGCTTTGCAGTAGGGAGTCCAAACCTTCTTGGTGTTCCTTCTGCAAGGCCAGAAATCTGGTATCCTGTTCTGACTTTTCCTTTTGCAGCACATCCATATCCTCCTTTATTTTAGTGATGTACTGCCTGGTCTCATTTTCTGACTCCTGGCTCCTGTGCAGCCTTTGCTCAGAAGAGTCCAGATCAGATTGGGCCTTCTCTAACGCCATCTGTTGTCTTTTTGCCAGATCATGGCCTTCAGCACATTTATTCTGTATGGCTCCCATATATAAATATAAATATGCCGCTATCCTAACAATCTTGTCGTGTTCATCTTTGGCCTTAGGAGCCATATATAGTTCACTCAGGGCCACATGTAATGGACCCTGATCTCTCCATAAGTCTGACCCTGTTTCAGTGACCTGTCGCGTGATGGCCTGCAACCAGGCATCCTGGCCCTGCTCAGCCCATTCACCTCTCACAAATAGTTTATGTAAGAAGTGCTCTCTGGCTATTTTCATATCTACCAAGGTCGTCATTCTAGAGATTGGTCTCTGTCCTGACTTACAGAAGTTAGTATTTTATTTTTGCAGAACAGAACTTTTCTTGGAGTGTCCCTTTTGAGGAATGCTTCACAGCGTAATGCAGCGTGGTGATCCGACTGGATATGTGTATCTGGTCAGCTGGCACGCTGTATTAAGCTGCACAAGTGGTATTCTAACTTAAACATCCCGGACGAGCCCCCAATTTGTAAGAGGATTCAATTCAACACTACAGCTAAGTCAACGCCTAGTCTATAATACTGAATGAAAACCCTTATTGATATATCTTTATGTCCAGTTCATGCGTTCTGGATGACTACCCCTATATAACACCCCTCTCTCAGAATCCCCCTGACCCCACTGAGCCAAGAAGTAGTTCTGTTTTGCAAGTTAAAAGGTTTATTTGAGACTTTAAACAATATAGATATATATATCACACTTTATAATAAATTAATAATTGAATATCACACTTAATCTGATATGATAAAGATTAACAACGGAGAATCTGGCACTAGCACACTTCTTTATAATCACTAAGGAGTTGACATGAAATGGATAAGGTAGCACACTGGTAAATAGGGACAGAAGAATAATGTGGTAGAGAATGCTTTATAGATTTCAGATGGATGCAATGTTGAATGAAATGCAGTACAGAAAATACTCAATATGATTTCAACAAAACAATGTAATCACTTTTCTCTGGCTATTCACTCCCCCCCCCCTTTTATGCAATGCAAGGAAATGGAAGGAAGGCACACAGTTCTCAGAAATGCAATCAAATGTGATTCAGTTCACCCCAGCAAGCTTAAAGAAAACAGATAGGAGTTTTGAAAACACAGGCCCAAAATGCTTTGATATGTGCTGGCAATGGAGTGAAAAATATATACTAAAAATGCTTTTAATTCCCTTTCAGAGGTTCAGGGTGAGTGATATCTAGTTAATATTAGCTCAGGCTCACTCTTGCAATGATTCAGGGATAGTTTTTATGAGGCAAACGATTTTCTGGCAAATGGAAGGCAAGCAGCAGCTGATTTTTACACGTGAAGAAATTTGCAAATCGTGGTAAAATTCGCGAATGCGTGTTCCGCGATTGCGGTAAAAGTATAAGGGGTAGGTATGTGGTTCTTGGTGCGATTGAAAGCTAAGATTCTAAGCTTTCAGATGAAAGTTACTGCAAGTCTCTAGCCCAAACGGTTACAGAGTTATGACCGATTTAGTAGAGGTCGTTTTTAGTTTTGCAAATTTTAAACGCAACACTTTTTCAGCTTTAAAAATGATGGCAGAATAACACAATTTCTAAGCTGCAGTTCTACTTAGATTAAAAATGGATTGAATTATATGATTTTAACTAAGAGATGTGTTCTGAGTTTTGCCGAGTACTCACAAGAGATTTTGAACCGGAAAGCGACTTGGTCACAGACTTCAGTCTGGTCAGGTCTTCCCGAGTTCCGCTCACAGCGCCTGGCCTCTGGAACTGCTCACATGGGTCTGGGTCAGCTCTGCTCTCTCTCTGGGTACAGCACTGCTTCTGGATTCTGGAGATTGATGGATTTGAAGTCTCTAGTTTGTCTCTCTGGAGGTTTGATGGAGGTAAATATGGATTTTTCCGGCAGAGCTTCCAGCGGCAGATGGAAATGAAGGTCCCTATCTGTCCTGACTGTCTGCTTTTATGTGTTTTGAGAGTGGGTGTGTTCTAGCATCACTGACCCTACCTCTCTCTCAGCTTCTAATTGGTCAAACTTCCATTTCTCATTTGATTGGGGGAGCTAAGTTGTGTCAGAGTGATGTCATTTTACAGCCTGCAGAGAGGACACTCCCCTGCCAAATTGCACACAATCTATATATGATAACAAAAGACATATTTGCACAGGTAAACATTGGTTTAAAATTACATGCACACATCACATATCACAGGAGATATACCCTGTCCAAACTCTGCTCTTCCTGGGGGCTTGCATTCAGAAATGGCACATATTTCACTTTTTAACTGATTTTGCAATTCCGGACATTGACCCAAATTTACACACATGTGCGCAAGGAGTATGGACATTAGTTGATGAAGTGTCAGATTTTTCACATGCACACATTTTGAGTAATATCCTCTTTTCCACTAAAACCCCCCTGAACATGCCACCGGTTCTAAAAACCTCTTAAAATGTGGGCAGAAAAATCACAAGAATTATGGTGTCATTTATACAATTTTCACATGTCCGCTCTATGAGTTATTCATCTTTTTCTAAAACCATATTCTGGCTATAGAGGTGTGTCTTTTCATGTCACATGGTACAGAAACCAGTCTTTCCAGTTTCTGGCAAGCTCAGAGACCCTGCCCCTCCCAGCTTCTGCCAAGAGGAAGCTCCATTTACGACTCCCGCCAATAAAACATTTGCCTGAGTCAGGACAGGGCTTTGTTCAATTTCCTGCAGAGCCCAGGTAATTCAATCAGGGAAGTGTCATATCCCTTTTGGTGTGAGCAGCAAAAGGGCAGCTAGGCCTGGGAACACAGCTGTGACTCAAGTTTCACTCCTGATGGGGGTAGTTGCCAGGCAGAATTGGAATCTCTTTAAGCCAGTTTCAGATAAAATGTCACTTTTTGTTCCCCAGTTTCTGCATTCAAATAAAACTAAACATTTTTACATATGCAGCTAGAATGCTGATTCTAAGTTTAAAACTATGACATTTAAACAATTGCAACCTATGTGACACTCAAAGTAGGTCACTCATTTCTTTTAAACATTTAGATTTGTAGTGTCTTTCAGTGCAAATTTACTTAAATTGCTGAAATCCACAGCTCAACCAGTCTTGTTATAAACCTTCAAGTCACTTCAGAATATAACTTTACATTGTATCCACCTCTCAGTAAGTCTTTCTTCGGCTTGCTTTGGGTTCATCTATTCAGTTTTCTACAAAAAAGTAAAATCTGGTGGTTTTAAAACGCCGGCTTTTGGATAGTGGTGAGTACTGGTACTGCACCCCTTTTTGGGATTTAAGAAAATGAATTCTCCACAGTTATGGGTTTGCTTTTGGCAATCAGCATTGCCATTCCCAATGGTTTCAGACTACTGTGTGGGTAGTCCAATGGTGGTTTTAGGCAGTGTCCTTCTGTGCCCATAACATCGGCAAAAATGAGTGGCAGCCTATTCTTCATGCATTTCCCTGTGCATTTTCTGGGAAGCTCTGGCCATCATGATGTTTTCCATGTCAGTACTGCACAGTTTTGAGGTATGGCTCGGATGCATGGGTAAATACATCCCACAGAGGACAGAGGGTAGAAGAGGGCAGGTTGAGAAAGAGGCTGTTGCAGTAGTCCATCCTAGAGAGGACCAGAGCTCTGGAGATTGTGAGCCTCTGGGGGAAGGTGAGAAAAGGTAAACTACCTCTGAGAAGGTGCAGTTGGTAGTCGGACTGTTTAGAGATGGCTGAGATGTAAGACAAGAAGGTTAGAGTGGAGTCGAAGATGACCCCCAGATTCTTTGCCTCGTTGGTAGTGGGAGGCAAAGAGCCCAGGGAGGCCAGCCAGAGAGAGAGAGGGAAGCCTGGAGCCGGGGTCCCAATGAGGAAAATCTCTGTTTTACTGGCATTGAGGCAGAAGTTGTTTGCAGCACACCATGACTGAATTGTGAACAGACAATCTGGTATGAGTGAGGAAGAGGAAGAGGCAGAGGGTAGCCTGAAGGAGAGCTGCGTGTCATCCGCATAGCACTGAAAGTTGTAGGTGAAGATGGCTATCATACGAGCCAAAGGGGTCATGTAGTCATTGAAAACTCAGGGGTATAGGTTAGATCCCTGGGGGACATCGCACGTAGCGAGAGTGATAGGGGAGAGGAAGGACCCCAATTCCACCTGGGATGGGCGGTTGGGGAGAAAGGAGGTTAGCCATGGCAGGGCCTGATCAGTGATGCCCAGGGTATCATGGAGACATGCGATCAGGATGTTGTCGTTCACTGTATCGAAGGCAGGGGAGAGGTCGAGTAGAATGAGGACAGAGGGAGAGTGAGAATCTAGGTTTGAGAGCAGATTTTCACGTGTTCAGGAGAGTAGTTTCCGTGCCTCTGGATGCTCTAAAGCCAGACTGGTGGTCATGGAAGCCACCCACAGAATCAGTGTGGAAGATATGCTGAGAAACATCCAGCTTCTCCAAGAAAGGAGTGATAGAGATCGGGCGATAGTTTGTCAGAATGGAAGGGTCGGCATAAGGTTTCTTGAGGAGAGGGGTCACAAGGGAGTGTTTAAGAGCAGTGGGGAAAACTCCAGTGGTGAAGGAGGGGTTTCAGAGGTCGGCCAAGGCTGCGGCAAGAGAGTCAATGTTGTCCTTGATGGTTTTGGAGGACAGGGGTCCAACTGTATGGAGGAGGCTTTCATAGACAGGACTAGTCTAGTGACCTCCTCAGGTGTGACAGGGGCAAGAAAAGAGAGAAGAAGGAGAGGGGTGGGGATGGCCAAGGATGATACAAGAGATGTTGGCACATGAGGTGGTGAGGAAGAGAGAAATTATAGGATGCCATGTGTTTTTGAGGTGAAGTGTGCAGCCAGGGCCGAGCAAAGGGCCTGTGTGGGTGTGATGGTGGAGGAGGCTGCGGTAGGGTTGGCTACTTCCTTGCAAATTTTGAAAAATTCGGCAGTGTTATTGGATGCCACGGAGATGCAGGCTTGAATAAAGACACTTTTTCTGGAGCAAATGCAGAGTTTATAATGCCTTTGAAGGAGCCGGCAGGCCAGTTTTTCAGTGGGTGCATCTGAGGAATCCCATTTCCGTTTGGCTTCCCTGCACTTGCGTTTAAGGGCAGCCAGTTCGGAGGAATACCAAGAGTTGCACTTTTTGGCAGGCTTCAGTTAAACCCTTGTGACAGGGGCAAGAATATCAAGAGTGTTGGAGACAGAGGGGTTCAAGTTAAAGAGGGCTGTGTCAGGGTGGGAGTCAGACAGAGGAGTAGAAGGGGCAGAGTAGGTAGAGGCAAAGGCAGCTACTGACACTCTTTTAATGGGTCGGATGATCTTATTGACGGGAGGCAGTCTCAGGCTTACTGATGCAAGAGGAGAAGAAAGCGTCAAGTGAGAAGAGAGGAGAGAGTGATCAATCCAGGAAAGAGAAGTGGTGAGAGGGATAGAGGCATGTCAGTTGAGATGAGAGCATCCAAGGTGTGGCCAGCGGTGTGAGTTTGTCCAGAGGGTAAGTTGGAAAGAGAGAGAGCGTTGCAGAGATTGCAGAAAGTTCATGAGGAATCAAATGAGTTGAGATGGATGATGAGATCACCCAGTAGGAGGAGTTGAGAAGAGGAGGAAAGGAGAGAGGAGGCCAGGTCAGCACATTCTGAAAGGAACAGGGGGGGTTGACCAGGTGGTCAATAGAAAATGGCAAGCAGGAGTGAAGAGCTAGGAGAGAGGGATAGCCTACAGACGAGGCACTCAAAGGATGAGTAGGCCTGAATGGGAATGACAGACACAGGGATCAACTCAGGGAAGATCATTGCAACCCCCTCACCTGGCCTGTTTGGTCTAGGCAGAGAGAATATCTTGTAGCCTTCTGGGAGAAGTGTTGCAAAACTTGTGACAGAGCTCTCCTTGAACCAGGTTTCAGTGAGGGCGAGAACATCAAGTTCCGGAAGTTCAAGGAGGTTGCAGATGTCAGAGGAGTGTTTGACAGCTGAGCGAGTGTTAAGCGTGGCAATGTGGAGCATATTGCCATCTGTGAAGGATTTACAGGGGAAAGCAGGGGACAGAGATCCTCCCCATAAGTGGTGAGAGTGCCTGAGGAACAGAAGGGGGAGGAGGAGCCAGGCATGGCAAGGGAGCCGGGACCACAGTGGTTGAGAGGGGAGCCAGTGCAGGAGGGTAAGGGTAAGTAAGCCCCAGATACGGTGTTAGTGGGTGGCAGGTTCCTCAAAGAAGAGGAGGCTGACAAGGTTGTTGATGTGGGGGGTGGCAGCAAGGAGGCCCTGGCAAGGGTTGAAGTGTGGTTAGGTGTCAGCAAGGGAGCCAAGGTGGGCACGGCTGGCAGAGGAGCCAGGGATGCTGAAAAAGGTGGTGCAGAAGGAGAAGGGAGGTTGATGAGGTGGGGGAGGAACCTATCAAAGAGTAGAAGGTTGGGTTGAGGATCCTTTACAAGGATGGTACCATTGCGGTAGACATTGATGATGACCCTGGAGGTGGAGAAGAGAGTAAGAAAGACCTCCAAATCGGTGCCACCATTGATGGGTGAGGAAGAGAAAGGAGAGAGAAGAGCGATCATATGTCTGGTGAGGGAACGACAAAGAGAATGTCAGTGGGCGTCTCTCTGGCAGAGGCAGTAAATGTAGATGTCTGCAATGGGAAGGCCTGGGTTAGAGCCCAATGTGTCCTTCTTGAGTTTCTTCCTGCCAGACTTAGTAAGGGGTGAAGGGTAAGAGATAGAGAAGCAGTTTGAGATGATAGGAGAGATAGAGAGCACCATAGCAAACTGCAGAGAATTAGGTGCACTTAACCTGGCTGAGGCCAGGAAGGCGCAGGAAGAGCAGTAGGTGGTGGGGGAGGGAGACAGGGGACAAGAGTGGGAGAAGAAACACTGGGGACTCGGGGAGAGGTAATATGCACAGAAAACAGTGAACATGCAGAGGAAGAGGGTAGTGGATGTAGGGCTAAAGGGAATAACAATTCAGAGAGACAATGGGAACTGAGGGGGGAGAGGGAGCAGGTAATAAATCAGAGTAGATGGGGTATCCAATCACTGTAATCCCAACACTGAACAATGTGAACACAGTGGGGGATGATGAGGGAGAGGGAACAGATAGCAGACTAGACAGAGAACAGAGGGGGTGGAACAGTCAACTTATTCTCATGATAAGCAGGTTGTGCTCACAGCTAAATTTGACTTTAAAACAGTAGCAGACAATCAGGATGTGCACACAGCCCAAAACGGCTAGGAAGGTAATGGGCCTGAGCCCTCACCCCGGCCCAGGATCATTAAGGCGATAGTGCTGCAAGTATGTACACATTCTTGTAACCTTTGTAAATCCATTTATTCGTTTTACTCTTACCTAGTAAAATATAAATATCATACCACCACAACCATTAATTATTAACCCTTACAAACCATATATACCATGTAGTGAATGAAAAAATATTTGGTGAATTATTTATCCACAGCTGAATATTATGTGAAACAAATCGGAAAACACTATGTATACTCTATTTAAGGCATGCAGGATCGAAATACCAATTGGGTATTACCTGTGTTAAGCACCAATGAGTATTATGCAACAAAGACAAATGCAGCTAAAAATGAAGGAAGTCGCACAAAGGTGAAACAATTGATGAATATGTGGTTCTATATCTAAATTCCACAGGCATAAGACTGTCTTTGGAAGGCAACCGTTAAGGCCCCCACTCAGGGTCAGTCTTATGCCTGCCTCCCCCATTTACGGAGGTCCCCCTGGCCCTCTCCCTCCGGCTGTGTGGATATCCAGCCACACTACCACCCCCATCATTTACATTAACAGGCTTCCAGACCTGTTCGATTGCAGTCTCCAGATCATGTCCCTGAAAACCCTGAAGCACTGCTTGTTGTGATTCCTGACATCATCTTTTGTGCATCAGAGATTTAGGGATCATGTCTTGAGGCTGTAATAGGAACATGTGGCTAATTAATGAAGTCATGTGCCCTGTAGTGGTGGGACAACCCTGCCAGTAATGACCCACCACCCAAGCTAAGGGCCTGAGTGAAGCAAGGGTCCCTTACAGCAGGCAGTGGTGCCATTAGTGATCCAGTTAGCCCACCATGGAGCATATTGCCATTACCATGCACGTGGCAGACATGCAGGAACTAATGGCCCTGAAGTTTAAAAAAAAGAGAAACAGACCTCACTGAGCAGTTCCTGAAACCACTGCACTGATAAAGTCAGTTTTCTATGTTGATGACCAGGGAGTCATCAATGAAGTAAAGTGACTTTACAAGTCCAGCGGCTTTGGAACCAACAGGTTTATACCAGGGAATACAGTTCATGTTCTGAGTTTCCTGATTGGCTAGCTATCCGGGTGATAATTAGCAATAATCACTGCTTCCAGAGACTCTGATGAGATCGAACGGCTGTAATATCCTGGGGGGACAAGTTAATAGTCGCAAGTGAAGCCAGAGCCTTTATCGAGGTTCCCTGGGCCATTAACACCTAGACAGCTCGGGGAATGGGTACCCCAGGTTTATAGCTTGTGGTGCTGAGAAAGTTTGTCTGAATTGGTTTGCGTGAGCACTGGACCAACTGCAAGGTGGTGAATCAGCATGTAAGTAGGGCTGGGGGATTGGCAGGCCCACGGAAGAGCACAGTCGTTTAAGGAGGCAGGAGCAGGTGCTGAGGCAATGATGCACTCAGCTGGCATGGTGTGGTGCAAACTTGTTTGAGTATACGACATATTGGTTCAAAGATTGGTTGAGTGCCAAAGGCAGCTCCAGAAGTTCCTGTTGGTTTGAAAGGGGTTGAACGGGCACGAACCATGGCTTGCAGCAGAATGATGGCAAAAACAAAGGATGCCTGGCTGGCTTGGCTCTCAAGTGCTGCAAGCACCACTCTGTAGTCCTTCTTCTTTGACTACCAATGCAAGGGCAGCTGGTGCACATGTTAAGGGGTTCGTCAACACAATGAGGTCCTGTTTAGCAGTGTGGCTGGGAGAGATTCAGGTCTTCCAGCAGCTGGTCACCACAATGTTCCCTGGGTGGGGTACAGGGGGTAAAGAACAAAGCACACTTCTTCTTTGGACACTCAGTCTTCACCTCACTGGTAGAGGTTTTTGGAAAGTCAACTCTTCCAAAAGAGATCCATTGAATTCTTCTTCAGGTGTTTGTTCAAGAGTAAATCAAAGAAGGACCATGAGACCCATTCAAAAGTCTACAGGTAATTGCCTGCTTTTAGGGGTCCAGTCCATGTTCTTGAGACAAGTGGTCTTTCCCTTCTGATGTCATACCGAACGTGCCTTTTGTTAAAAGAAATGAAGGGGACAGGAAGGAAGAGAGTATATAGAGCGAAACTAAATAATGGAATCTTTGTCCAGCCATGCTAAGCTTCCTTTGTCTATACTAACTCCACCTTCGGTACAGCCTCAAAGGACCTTTTGCTATGCAGCACCCTGGTGTTAGGTTGGTCCTTTTAGAGATGGGTGTGCTCTTTGATTTGTTGTAAAGGTCCAGATTTAACGCTGCCAAGGGGGGCACACATACCACACGATGACATCAAGAATAACGTGATAGGTGACATCAGGGGCGGTGACGTCATTTAACGCTTGCATAAAACGACACCAAGGCAGGTGCAGCATGAGAAGTCCCATGGTGGAACTCAATGAGGCATAGGTGCTTTGGGCATAGTAGGGTATAGTTGTATAGAGCAGGCACAGGATGGGGGTGCAAGATGCTGTAGGGGAGCTTTTGAGCAATATGTGAACAATAGAGAAGCTATGTTGTCTTTAGGCCCATGTTAGGGAAGCATTTCTCGCAGAAGAGCTGCATGCCATTGTGTGAGAAGCGGTATGTATTTCTTGAACATTCAGCAGAAACAGTGAAGAGAAGTCACCTTAAGAGATACTCTTGAAGCTAATGGGTTAGGCGCCTGGGTGCATCTGGAGGGATGGCAGAGGAATAGAAATTAAATACTGTTAATTAAACTCTTGCCACAGCATGGTATAGTTTTTTCAGACTACACTTGGTAGCAAGGCGTGAGAAGGGAGCTGGGAGGTCAGAGCATTGGGGTAGGAGGCTATGGGCACGGGACAAAGAGCCAATCAGCAGGGAGAAGTGTGGGTGTCCCTCAGGTGCAACTTTGTACACGGTCCTTGATGATGTCTACGAGACACATCATTGGTCAGACTCGGTGTGAATGTCTTGTTCCTTGCCATCTGAAGCCATTTTGTTGATTAGACATTGCCAACCAATGGCAAACAAGTGTTCTTGGTCCATCAGCACAATCACGTAATTGAGGGGTGGTATGGGAAGGTTTGTGATTTCACGAGGGGTGTTAATGTAAGTGTGGCCAAAAAGGGCATTACACAATTAGGATCACTCAACACATATTTGGATATAGGGGACTGACATAGTCCCACCAATCAGCTCCTGTGACCTGCCTTAAAAATCGAGCTAAAATGTTGTATGGTAATTTTAAAAATGATGTATAAAATGTCCAGCCGCAGTGGGTGGTGTTGAGAGCTCACTTCATTCACTTCAGTTCCACCTGGCTGTCTGAACCATGCTTCCCGGCTGTTTGCATCCAATAAATCAGCGTTACATCTTGCTTGGTGTATGCTCCTTTTTGGATTACTTTCATTCCCTGGAGTTACTTTTGGTGGCCCTCTCCTGGTACAGTTTCCTGCTTTCCATGACAGCTCCTGTTGGGCGGCCATCCTGCTGGAGAGAGGTGTTACCAGAGGTCACAAAGGATCAAAAGGAGAGGCTCAATCATTCAGTCTCCAGCCCTGCAAGTTGGCGTGGCCAGTCTGTCTGTCCAGAATACACATAACTCTTCCACAGTATGGGCTGGGATCACAGTGCTGACCGATGTAGGATATCAAACTGATGTGTCCTGTGTTTGGGACTTTAATACACTCGTCAAGGTCCATAACACCCGGTATGGCCCACTCGCTTGGTCTATAAAGCTTAATTATATGTTTTGCACCATTGTAAACTAGGGGCCAGCAGAGGGCCTTAATCACTGTTACAAAGCTTGAATTTTATCTCCCAACATTCTGCCACAATGCTCAGTGTCTACCTTAGCCAACACTCAACCATACCAGTGCTCACTGCAAGGTTTTGAGGACCTTCACCAACTTTTTTCTTTCTGTCTAACATGTTCTCAACTTGTTTTCGTAATTTCACCATATAATAATGGTATTATATGCCAGGGGAGGGGTGTCACAGCTGTTATTATCCCTTACCATTGGTATGAGTTCTCAGCTTCACCTAATCCCATAATGCAGGTGTGGGCAGATAACACCTATAACAGCCCTCCTCCCTTGGGCTGCACTGCCTCAGTAGTCTTAGAGGCTCCTTCCTTCTGTAACAAAGACCGATGTGAGATATTAAAGTGGTATCATGAAAGTTGTTCATGGCATCAGTAAATTCTAGCTGGAGGGAGACTAGAATGTGGATGATTGTATGCAGTTGCTGTACATGTAACGCTAATCATGGAAGGAACTTAATATAGGTAGTTTTATGTATTGTTTATTGGGTGTTTATAATGCGCCTATACAGCAAGTGGTGTTTCAAGGCACAAGGTTCACCCCCTCAGCAAGGGCTCAGCACTATTACTGACCCTGTACACCCCCAGACATGGGGATGATCACTATTTGCACTCCAGTGGCTACCTCCAGGATGCGAATAGTGTAAAAGTATTTTTTGATGGGAGAGGTGCTCTACTTGTGTTGTCCACGCTCAGACACCATAATAAAAGATGGACGCTGCCATTGCATACAGAAAAGGGACTACGTGTGGGAGTGTGGCAGCCAGAGGAGGACGCCCTATTCCAGTAGGTAAGCCAGTTAGGTGGGGAGGGTGGAAGTGGGGGTGATGGATATCGTGGGACCTGTGAGTGAGTGAGTGAGTGAGTGAGTGAGTGAGTGAGTGAACGTGAAGAGGGTGTCGTGCACAGAGTCATTATAAAATGGCGGAACTGGGGAAGGGGCGCAGATGGTTGGGAGGTTGTGGGCGGTCACTGGCCGATTCTGCATGTGTTCCCAGCACCCTGGTTGGCTGAGCGCCCTGCCTCGTGTGCCAATAAGCATTGAATGCTCATACTGCATGCGATATGAAACTTCACAGGGGTTCCACGATGCAAAGCGGCCACTATTTCTGAGTTGTACACAATACATAAACAAGACATGACAACCTTGTTAATTTGAAGAGTCCTGGCTCGTGGAGGAGGTTTAGAAGCCAACGCTGTATTTTATTTACAAAACTCCAAGTATGGTTGCACCTTGTTCCTTCATACCATCTCTCTAGAAAGCTGCAATTTCAGGTATATTCTTTTTGTGTCAATTGAATAAAGGTGTTTAATGAAACGTCTGCCGAAACGCTCCCTAGCGCTGTAGTTGCTGGGGAATGCTCTCTGCACGTGTGGTCAGGTGGTCTGTTTCTCCTATATTAGTGTTAATCTTCCCACAGCCACACATTTATTATCTGACATCCGCACACCTACATCTTTACAGGAAATGGCAGCTATGCAGTAAACTGCTTTACGTGTATGAAAAAACGCACATTACAGAATCTGAAAAACATTCATTTTTGTGTAAAGCACGAGTTGGTGCTTTTTCATTACTGCCGGAAACGCTCATTCGCAAATTAGGTGATAACTAAGCATGTGCAATAATGACATTGCAATTGTAGCCCTACCGATTTAAATGCAATTTATTCTATACAAACATATTCGTTTATGTCGTGCATTGTTTTCTTTTCTGACATTGAGGTTCTTTCTTCTTTCACTGAAGAGGACTTCTGCACCGATAGTTATATTAAACACCATTTAATGTGGTGGTAGTGCCCTCTAGTGGATAGATTTAACATTCCTCTGACTTTTGCACTCCGGAAGAAAATGTTATAATCCAATTTGGTAAATCAAGCTAGTTTCTAACATGCAGCACTCCAAAAATGTGTCCATGTTTTGATTGACCTTAAGTAACATGTTTTTTCAAATGACAATCTATTTCTAAAATGAGTGTTTGCCACTGAAGTCTCGAACATCCCGCCTTCTCGAGTGAGCCCTATTGTAGTATATTGATATTTAGGAAGACAGGAGCCAGGCAGGGGTTTTACCAGTGCTTTATTTCTCGTGGCTACTCTGGAACAGTTCTCATATAAACGGTGCCCTAAGTGGCAAAGGCCAACGTGGCCAACTGGGGCAGGGCTGCAGTAGCTTTAATGTTGCAGCTTTAATGCTGAATTAATCCCGTGCTCGGAGGAGCCGGGAAGACGCAGCTGTCCGTGTCCTCAGCTCGTCCCGTAATGCGTGCGTAGCGCGCGGGGGCGGAGCTGCGGGCGCGAGCGAGATCTCGCGAGAGCGGGGCTCTCGCGACATATCTACACACCTCCCTTTTTCAATGCGAAGCGGGTTCACTGTAACACATAGTCATTGTATCTCACCGGTCTTCGGTGCTCCCTTCTGGGCCTCTCACTGGTTGCAGGGCACGGTCTCTGCTGAACCGGTTCTGGACTCACATTCGGTTCTACCGGTTCTGTTTCGGTTTCATCTCTTTCTCCGTCGCTTCCTTCGGGTTCTCGTTCCTCGTTTCTCTCGTCATCTCTTTCGGTTTCTATGCGGGGTGTCTCAGGGGTCCTCGCTTTTTCTTGCCTTCGCTGGTATAGTGCTACCCTTTCAAAGTTCCACGTGCGCCCGTCTTCTGTGCGGACGTGATTGGTTCCTTTGTGAGTTACCTTTATGGGCTGACCATACCGGGATCCTGTGGCTTGATCTTTTCTTGGCAGTTTGATTTTGACCCAGTCCCCTTTTTCTATGTTGGGCGCTTGCTTCGTCCTTCTTCTTTCGTCACTCCACGATTTCATGCGTGTCTTGTTTCTCTCAATGCGCCATACCACTTCTGTCATGTCAACTGCTTCATCTTCTCTTACTTTCGACAGCCATGGTGGAATGAGGGTGATGCCGCACTCCTCCCTCTCAACATTTTGAACGGGGATATTTGAGTAATTCCGTTTGGCGTGAGCCTGTGGGCCGCTATGGCTTCTTTGGTGGTTTTGAGGGGGTCCATACCCGACGCTGTTGCCAGTTGAATGGCCCCTTTTATGAACCTGTTCGCCCTCTCCACAAGTCCATTTGCTTGGGGGTGATACAAGGCCGCCTTCTTTTGTTGGATGTGGTTCCTTCTTAAAAATTCTTCCATGTCTTTGGAAACTAGTTGCACCCCATTGTCTGTGACAACTTCTTTGGGGAGGCCTTCCCTTTGGAAGATTTCAGTGAGTACTTCAATGACTGTCTCAGTGGTTATGTTTGGGACAAACTCGGCTTCCACCCACTTGGATAGATAGTCGACCAGCACTATGCCGTATTTGTGTTCCGTTTCCATCGCCTCCAGGGGCCCTATGAAGTCTATGCCCACTTTGGACCATACTGCTTCTGGTATCTCCGTAGGTATGAGAGGTGCTTGGCGAACTTTCAGTCTTTTGTCGCTGTTTAGGCATTCATGGCAGTGCTCTATCATGGAGCGTATTTCCTGGTCCATGGACGGCCACCAGTAAGCTTCTCTCACCCTGCGGCGGGTCATCGTGTTCCCGAGGTGTCCCGCGTGGGCCCTGCAGAGAATTGTGCGCCTCATTCCTGTGGGGGGAATGATTTGGTCCATTTTCATGATTATCCCCTCTGTTTCTGACAACTCATCTTGCACCTTCCAATATGGTCTCATGCCTTCTAGTAGCATTTTCTCATTTGGCCACCCTTCTCTGATCCATTTGCGAATCTTAGCCATGGTTGGGTCATTCTCATCTTCTTCTTCCCAGTGTCTCTCACTGAGTTCCAGGTAGTCTGGGGCCCTTATGTCTGAGATGGATGCGACAATGCATTCTCTGTGTAGGAATGTGGTAGCCCTCTCCTTGTTCTCTGGCAGTCTCGACATGCAGTCGGCTTGCGAGTTTTTCCAGCCTGAGATGTGATGGATTTCAAATGTGTATTCCTGTAGTTTCGCTGCAATGCGAGCTAGTCTGGGCGTGGATGCTTTGGTGCCTCCCGGACTAAGCATGTGGATGAGCGGCTTGTGATCTGTCACCAGCTTGAACTTTGTGCCCCACACGTATGTTCTGAAATGTTCGACTGCCCATGCGCATGCTAGCATTTCTTTTTCAATGGTAGAATAGTTCTGTTCCGCCTCTGATAGTGCCTTTGACGCAAAGGCCACCACATGTTCGGTGTCACCTCTCCTCTGCGTTAGCACTGCTCCTAGTCCGTACGCACTGGCGTCAGTGGTAATGACCGTATCCCACTCTGGGTTAAAAGGTTGAAGACATGGGGCTTTCCTGATATGTTGCCTTATGGTGTCCATCGCCCTCTTCTGGGGTTCTTTCCACACGAATTCTGTCCCTTTTTTGAGTAGATCGCGTAGGGGTGAGGTGGT
This sequence comes from Ambystoma mexicanum, assembly GCF_040938575.1. Lineage (NCBI taxonomy): Eukaryota > Metazoa > Chordata > Amphibia > Caudata > Ambystomatidae > Ambystoma > Ambystoma mexicanum. The sequence goes on along the minus strand of NC_090927.1, from coordinate 627,290,533 downwards.
TTCTGAAAATTTTGGTATGAATTTCGCATAGTACTCTGCCAATCCTAGAAATGACCTCACCTCTTCTTTGGTGGCGGGGTCAGGAGCTTTGATGATGGCTTGCATAAGATTCTGTTTTGGACTGATTCCCTTTTCCGAAATCTTGTACCCCAGATATTCGACTTCTTTTACCCCAAATGAAAATTTCTCATGACGTAAGCGCACTCCTGCTTCTTGTAGCTTGTTGAGAACTAATTTGAGGGTGGTATCGTGCGTCTGTTTGTCCTTTGCGTAAACCAATATGTCATCCTGAAAATATACCACATTTTTGACTTTCCTTAGCAGGACGTCCATCATGCGTTGAAAGGCAGATGCGGCCGATGACAACCCGAAATGCATTTTGGTGAATTGAAATGTGCCAAATGGAGTGATAAATGCCGTAAGGGGTTTCGATTCTTCGTGCAGCTGTATTTGGTGATATGCATTTCTCATGTCTAGTTTGGAAAATATTTTGGCCTCTTTCATTAATAAAATGAGTTCGTTTATGCTTGGGAGCGGGTAATTGTCTGTGATGACTTCTAAGTTGAGGCTGCGTAGGTCTATGCACACCCTTAATTCCTGTGATTGGGGTTTCTTTATCAGGACGACTGGGCTCAGCCATTCGGACGCTTCAATTTCTTCTATCACTCCTTCCTTCTTCATTTTGTCTAGCTGTTGTCTAAGGGTGTCCCTTGCTGTGGCCGGTACTGGTCTCACCCGGTGCTTCACAGGGACAGCATTTCTTTTGAGCACAATTTTGTGAATAAAACTTTTAATGTGCCCCGGCTCCTCCGAGAAAAGTGTTGGGTAATCGCTCTTGACAACGGATCCGCTCCTCGTATTGACTGATAGAACTTGCTCTTCTGTGCTGGGATCTAGTCTGATTTTTAATTTGTCTTGATCATCCCAGCCCAACACTGCAGGTCCTTCGTGGCTGAAGTAGACCCTGGTGATGGTTTCTCTTCCTTTAAATTCGACTTTGCTGTTGATATACCCTAGCAGTTCGACTGAGGCCCCACCAAACACCGTGGGCTTGTGTCGTGTGGTGAGTACTTCCACTTTCTCTTTACCCACCATTTCTTTGTATGTCCGAAGGGGTAAGATGGTGAGGTCTGAACCAGAGTCTGCCATGACCCTTGTCTCTCTTCCATCGATTTTGATCATGCAGTGGGGCTTCTCTCTCCTGGCTCGTGTGCTGTTCACCATAATGACTGTGGGTCTACCCTCCTCATCTGAAGAGGATTCTCTTTCCCTTGTGTGATCTGTGGTAAGGCTGGTGACTTTCTTGTTCTTCCATCGACACCCTATCGAGAAGTGTCCTATGCGTTTGCAGACGGAGCACTCCTTGTCTCTGGCTGGGCACTCTCTGTCAAAAGCCAGGTGTTTGGTGCTGGTGCACCTATGACACTTGAGGGGTTCTTTCTTGCTGTTTCTTACTTCTCTTGTGTCCGGTGCAAACCTTTCCTTTCTTGGACGGAATCCCACCGCTTGTATTTCAGTGGGAACTTGGGCCCCTGCAAACTCTTTCCTTCTTCCCGCCGTTTCCTCTACTGCTCTGGCGATCTCAATGGCTTTCTCTAACTGTAGCTCTTTTTCGAGGATGAACTTATCTTGGACTTTCCGACTGTTGGTGTGGACAACTAGCATGTCGCATATACGGTTTTCCGCATTGGTGCCGAAGTTACACAGGGCTGCTAGTTCCCTTAATTTAGTGACGTAGTCATCGACGGGTTCGGACTGTTCTTGTTTTCGAGTGTAAAACCTTATTCTATGGAGTACTGTGTTCTCTTTGCTGGCGAACCTCTTAATGATTCTTCTAACCGCCTCCTTGAACACATCATCATTGTCGTCATCTACCAGAATCGGGGTAAGGCCCTCGAATATTCTTTGCCCTTCCACCCCTAGGGCATTGAGTAGCATGGTCCTGCGTCTCGCCGCTGAAAATCCTGCACCACCCATAGCCTCCACGTATGTCGTGAACAGGGGCTGCCATTGTGGCCAAGGAATGGTAGGCCTACCTGGCGTTTGTAGAAAGGGTGGCGGCGGTGTGGCTCCCTGCATGTTTCTGCGCGGTTTCTTATGGTGATCCTTGTCGCCAATTTATGTAGTATATTGATATTTGAAGGAAGACAGGAGCCAGGCAGGGGTTTCACCAGTGCTTTATTTCTCGTGGCTACTCTGGAACAGTTCTCATATAAACGATGCCCTAAGTGGCAAAGGCCAACGTGGCCAACTGGGGCAGGGCTGCAGTAGCTTTAATGTTGCAGCTTTAATGCTGAATTAATCCCGTGCTCGGAGGAGCCGGGAAGACGCAGCTGTCCGTGTCCTCAGCTCGTCCCGTAATGCGCGCATAGCGCGCGGGGGCGGAGCTGCGGGCGCGAGCGAGATCTCGCGAGAGCGGGGCTCTCGCGACATCTCTACACCTATCTTGACCCAACTTACCTTTCTCTGATCACTGAAAACAGAATCGAGCCAGGAAGCCATCCTCTGGTTCTGATATGCTGCCTCTGCAATGTCAGGGAGTTAACATTCAATCGCATTTCCGTACATTAACACCTCCTGATCACTGCAAAGCATTCATAAAGCAAACACTTTGTTTTGTTAAAATGTTCCTTCCTCGTTTCTATCCTGATAGAAGAATGTGTCCATGTTAAAAACAATTTTGAGCAAACAGTAAACTGGAGAGTATTTTTAAGTTTTTGTGGGAACTGTCGCCCCTCGATGTGGGGGTCCACAAGGCCCCTAAACCCTGTCCCCTCACCCCCTGAGATAACATATAACATTCAAACATATGTAGCCAAACAATGTTTTCTAAAAACCCATCCATCTGCCTGTTTCACCCCCTGAAACCCACGGTGTATCCCGTGTTCTTTTTATTCACATTGCAGCAGTCCCCTCCAGCCATCCCGATCTATCCATCCAAAGCACCAAGTAACTATTGAAGTTCGCTTTGAACCCCGAGATTACTTTAGCTAGTAAAGGGAGCTGTTCTCTGCCCCACGATCACATGCAACCTTGAGATCACGCATAATGCCTTTCTCTCAGCATCTCATTTCCATATCCATTTGAACTTAAAAGTGTGATATCTCCCACCTTTGTTCATCTAACCTTCGTCCCCAGGAATCACTCAGCGGTTTATGCCTTCCAGCCCTGCTTGTTGACATATTGACGTTTCAGTGAGTAGATACTCTAAACCAGGCTTGTCCAACCATTTTGAATGTGGGGCCGAAGCATTACCTTTTTGTCACTCAGTGGGCCGGAGAGCCAAAAGTGAACACCCTCACCTAAAGCAGTATATTCAAAAGCGATGGTGTGTGACCTTTGACACAATAGCATCACAGGCATAGCCATGCAGTCCCAAAGATAGCTTTTGGTGTCAGGGGCAGTGATCAAAGGTTAGTTTCTTGTGATTTCTTCCAGTATGTATGTGTTGATATTTCTCTGAAATAGTGGGGGCGACCGAGAGTAGCGAGGGAGCTATAACGATCTATGGAGGGCTTGGGGCCCCCCCCAAGATTTATTTTCCAAATATGGCGCTGAAATTGTGCATTTTACAGCAGGAAAAGTGACCAAAAAGCCATAAGTTTACAATCAGTTCTAAAGGGGAACATGTACATTCCATGTCACCAACAGCAGACAAGAACATTGTAGAACACAACACATTTTAGTGATCAATGTGTCCACAGTGTAAGACAGCACTGTCACTGATGTAACACATTGGCATGCTGGTTGTGCCCAAATATGCCTCTGTAGCAACATGTCTATGCTGGCTGTTCCCCAATTTAGGCCAGCATTGTCCTCTACAAAGCATGATTGCTGCTGCCTGAGCATGTGCAGTGTGCCCAATACATAAGCCAGCTTATCTCTGTAATACACATTCATTACTTCTGTGGTAATGAAAGAAGCATAATCCAATTCCAGGGGGCCCCTGAGGCAGTAAAAGTCCTCTGCCACGGCCCGGTTTATTGGTCGTACCCAACATTGCAGAAATAAATAAATTAATCGTGTCCACGGACCTAGCAAACATTTAACAAATAAATAAATCGGGCAGGGGAGCCGACTTATGAATTTCCCGGGGGTGCCCAAATATAGGAAGTGACATCACCAGCAGTCATATGACCGCATTTGCACGTAGTCGCCGACTTGGTGCGAGGGGGCACGGGGGTGCAGAACAGTGGGAACATTGGCTAGCATGTACTATATATACTAAAGTCAAGCAGCTCAGGGTATATTATGTGCATTATAAATAACCAATAAAAATAAATAAATCTGCTGAGAAGTGCTAGGGCCTTGTCAATAAGAGTGTAGCAGCTCAACTGAGAAGTGCTGATGTTGTCCCATCAAAAGTATAACAGCCCCACTAAGATGAACTAGCATTGCCTCAACAAAAGCATAGTATTACAATTATAGAAGCCCTGTTTAGCAAGCTAACTGAGGAGTACCAGCAGTGCCCCATTTCAAATATGGCAGCTCTAGTAGAAAATAGTTTACACAGCCCTGCTGAGAAGTGCTGTTACTGTCTCTTTAAAAATACAGAAGCCCATTAGTTCTGCACCATTAGGCCCTGCAAGTACTGTCCCATTGAATGCTATTACACTGAACAAGGTCAACAGTATGGTAAGGTCCATACTGGGTTCCATGTGATAATTCTGCATTTTGAATAACAAATACAAAAAAGACCGATTTATTTCGGCCGATTTGTGTGGTCGAAAGGCCAAATTATCACATTCTACTGCCCACCCACCCCGCTAAACCCCCCAAGAAGGTGATCCTACCTCACCCCACGCTCCCACCCTCTCCCACGCTTTTACTTTCCTTAGAATTCATGGGACTTACCTCCCTCAACGCCTCTGTTCCCCACCCATAGCATAGCATTCACCCTCACCACGTACACATGCAGAAACATGCAAACAGTCTAATTTGCCCTCTCCCTGCCACCTCCCCCCGCAGATGCATTGCAAGAGGGGTGCACAGATGTACAAATACACCCAACCCAAAACGATTTTTAGAAATTGAGGGACAGACTTGCTTTGCATCTGTGCCTCCATTTCTAAAAATCGTTTTGGGTTGGGTGTACGTCTACATCTGTGCACCCCTCTTATCATGAGGGGTGCACAGATGTACAAATACACCCAACCCAAAACGATTTTTAGAAATTGAGGGACAGACTTGCTTTGCATCTGTGCCTCGATTTCTAAAAATCGTTTTGGGTTGGGTGTACCTCTATATCTGTGCACCCCTCTTGCAAAGAGGGGTGCACAGATGTAGAAGCATACCCAAACCAAAACGATTTTTAGAAATTGAGGGACAAATGGAAAACAAGAGCATCTTGCTTTGCATCCTTCCCTCAATTTTTAAATATAATTTTTTACCCGGCTTTTATCCGGGCCGCCAGAGAGAGACACAGTATGGATGGAACAAAGAGCCAGCCATACTGCGTCTCTTCTCTCCGGCCTGGGGGGCCAGGGGGCGGCCCGGAGCACCTGCATACTCGGCGCCCCTGAAACCGGCCTGTGGCCTGTAACTGCCTCTGGTGCCGGGGCACCAGAACCAGTTACAGGCCACGGCCCGGTTTATTTATTTGCCCAATGTTTGCCGCGTCCGTGGACCCGATTAATTTATTTATTTCTGCAATGTTGTTTCGACATTCGACCATTGCAGAAATAAATTAATTAATCGGGTCCACTGACCCGACAAACATTGGGCAAATAAATAAACCGGCCGTGGCCTGTTACTGCCTCTGGTGCCCTCCCCACCCCCCTTTTACCAGAGGCAGTAACAGCCCTCCGCCGCGGCCCCGCCAGGGTGCAGGATTCTTCTTGATGACGTTCATCAACTTAAATCTGATCTGACCCTACAGATACCCTCGGATTCCTTCGGCAGGGGATCGAGGCTTAGGAATTCTAAGCCAAATCTTCATTCCTAATACCAGCCATGGCATTTCATGTATACAGAACTGGTGCGCGGGGACTCGGGTGCTCATTAATAACTTCTTTCTGCACCACAGCACTGGTGTGAGGGGACTGGGAGACATCTGCAAGGCAAACCAGAATCTACAGAGTAACCGGCAACCAGGAGAGTGCAAAGGAAGTGTCTGCACCTGTCGTGATGGGGCTGATGGGGATGTTTTTTGTGTGCATTTGAGTGAACAGTGTTTAAGTGAATGCACTTTACTAGGTTGTAAAAGAAAGGCATGTTTTCTAATCATTGACCTGCATTGGTTCAAATGATTGTAAACACTATTAAAGTCACTAAAGTAATGACAACCAGATAATGACATCAAAAGGCTTATTAGGCCCATGCTCCTCTTCCTCACCCAGTCTCGCTGTCCTTTCATGTCTTCTGCACAGGCATGAAGGGGCCTCATGGGAAGGCTTTCATTTTTGCACAATAAGAAAATCTCCCAACCTGGAAGAGTGGCCCAGTTTGGGAGAGAATCAGGAGAACCTGTTGGCCATGAATATTGCATGCCTCAACTGTCTTGGATGAGCCCCAAAGAATGGAAACATTTTCTGGCTGTGAGCATCCTGCTCTCCAGGCCCCTGTTTGACCAGAATGTTAGGTTGGGCACGCTATAAAATGTGGGTGGTCCCGAATGCAGGCGTAGGGCCCCCCGGTTGCTGGTAAAGCATTCTGTGTACAGCATCAGCATGCAGATGAGGGACCATCATATTGTTTTAAGATTTTGTGAGTCAAATGCATTTACAGTACTCTGGGTCCAACCCGTACACATACCTCATGTATGCCTACACCTTAGGCTACAGAAGAGGTGGGGGAGCTCAGGAAATTCATGGGTAGAGCTGATCCCTGGGGTCTGGCTTGGTTCACGGAACCAACTGTGAGTCGAGCTTGCCAAAGATGCATAACTTATATCTGCTTCCCCACCCTCAAACACAAAACCCATACCTGTCATCCTGCCTCCTCAACCCCTAAAACAAAAGCCCAATACCTGAAAACCTCCTCCCTGCCACCGGCAATACAAACACATAGTGGATGCCCTGCCTCCCTCCCCTATAGAAAGACACCTAAATCCAGAATATGACAATTTTTTAAGATACAGAACAGTAACATTAAATTGTTTGGCCAGGATAACACTTTCTGTGAAATGGGATTTGATCCCACTGTACACTTAACACACTTCACTGCATATCTTCTCATCAATAGCTGATAAAAATGTATGATAATGTATAATTTCAAGGATCTGAAATAATGCCATGGTTCATAACAAATGACTTAACGATACACACATCGCAATATAAACCAACCTGACAAATAGAGTGCCTATCACTTTATTTTTACCATCCTTAATGGAACTCTATGTGTACCAGAATGTAAGAAAATGCTGGCCTACATGATTGTGAGCTTAGGGCCCTTTAGGATTGTGCATGCAATGGATGGGATCAGACAGATAAACTCTGAGTCCAAATAACCGAACCAACTCAAGAAGATGGGAAAGTGCTGTTTTATTAACAATTATCTAAAACAAGGAGTTACAATGAACATCCACGGACGTACGCTCGATTTCTCTCAGCAATCTTTTCACAAAACAAAGGTTAAATATCCAAAATAAGCCAGAGCTGATGTCATACTACGTGGCAAATAATGAAAAACCTACTGGGGATCGGGATAGGCTTAAGGGGAACATCTAACTAGATCATCTATAGAAACTAGGATTGTAATTGGCTGCCCACTGTCAGGTGGGCTAGGTATGCCTACCTCTAAAACATGTCATCCTCAGATCCATTAGATACACGGTTCCTCATTGGTCTTAAAACTATAAGATCCTTCGTTATCTAGACCACTACAATTGGTTGGCACGCTTGTGCCATGTCTGGAACATTCGGTTCACTTAGCAGCACGTAAACCCAGACACAGGTGCAAGGAGATGGGCCTGGCTCCACCTCCCGACCCAATTAGCTCAACATCTCTCATTGCCCATGCCTTCTGCCATGAAGATTGTCTTTGAACTTGGCCTTACAAAGTATCCTTGTCTCTGAGAATACACGGGAGTGAGGGCACTTGCTATCGTGTTCTAGGACTCCAAGTTCAAACTCTATTTTCATCCATGGCTCACGTGACAGGAGACCACTATTTGGTCCATTTTGCAGTTTTAAAATGTCTTAAATTAATTAAACTTGCCATTTTTTGCACCTTAACAAGAGATGATTCATCCTTTGTACGTTCACTCCTTTCCAGAATAGATAATTGACTTTGGCTACTTCAGTCTTGACTCCAGGCTAGACAGCCTCACCATGCAAATCCACAATTCAGCTTATTGTTGCTGCAACATAGTTTCTCTTCCCTTTTCATGCGTCCAGGCTTACTAAAATTCATCGTACCAATGTCCTGCTTCTATACAATGGCAGCTTCGCCTGCATTCGTTTCACTGCATATAGCCTATGCCGACTTAGTCTACTTGCGTTTCAGCATTGGTACAATTATTGAACGGTTGATTCTCGACAGCATTTTGTGCTTGTGTAGTCTTCTTTTTCTTTTCGTATTTAAAAGTTAATTTGATTCTTTACTTCGTCATTAGTTTCTGTAGGATTCATACAACCTTTTCAGACAGTATCTTGAGATGTCATTCATACTTCTTTATGATGTCAAAGGCTTCTTTTCTTTGCTCTTTCTCATCTTCCTTCAGGGAGGTCCTCCCTCAAATTGTCATCCCTTCGGGGAAACATGCAATAGGGTTGTCTCAATGGGTACCTTCTTTCGAACATATGTTGCAGTATTGGCACAACTGCTGGTGTCAAACACGGCACAATCTCAGGCTTCCAACATATGGGAGGCGGGGGGGTGGGGTTTCCTGCAGAGGCATGCAGCTGCTCCTCTACATTCCCCTTGGTTTTTCAACTTTACTTTAAAGACCTAGACATAGAATAGCAAAGCTGCATAGACATAGAATAACAAAGCTCCATAAAAAGGTCAGATACTTGCAGTTCTTGTTTCACATAGACTTGGAGCTGGTTATTGTGCACAGTGTCAGACGGGCGTAAACCATAGTTCATATGTCCTATCTTTCATCAGGCACACGTGAGAGCAGCAGGCAGCACCCACATGGTGGAAGACTAGGACTAAAATGAGGACTAAAACTAAGGGACTGTGAGGCAGGTGAGAACCCTCATGTCTGAGTAGGAATCCACCTTGCCCAAGAGTAGTGTGATCTCCTAACGCCTCAGTCACAAACTGATTAGTATATGCAGACCCCATGGCTATTGCCCATAGCCCGGGGAGGTGTGCAAAATATATTGTTTGTCAGGCTCCTTATACAGTAAAAGAAAATGCCCTAGACAAACTCTTTCTCATCAAACATTATAGTACATCATCTATTATCTACTACACTTTTCTATTGGGAGAGAAACATGTCACATAAGTGACAGAGCAATGAGAAAATTTGGTGTACACATTATAAGTCATCAATATTTTTATTAACTTTGGAGTAAAGATGAAAGTGTGGCTTTGTGTGTTGTGCACCTTTAAAATAATCATTTCTAAGTGATCCCAATTCTGGCAGCCAAAGGGAATTTAACTAATTAAAGTAAAATGATTTGCCCATGATTGCATGAATTGGTCCAGTGTATCAAGTGTGGAAGCCAACTCCTAGCAAGAGATAAGCAAACTTCTCTCTGCAAGCAGATGATTGCCTGCAGTTCTTTTAACTGTCACTCAGTGGCAGTGCCACTTTAATTTAAGTTAAATTGATCTGTGTGCAACAGAGGATGAGGTGATGCTTTGGTTGTCTCCAGATGGGCTCTTCTTCATGAAGGCACATGACCCGAGCCAGAGCCAGACATTTGACTGTAACCACGCTCCAGTCGACTCTGGCTCACCCACCTCTAGGATACACAGGTGGATAAAAGGAGTTGTTTGTATTATTTTGTTGCCGTTGCTCAGAAAATCTAGGTCAAACTGTTGCAATGTTCCCAAACTCCCAAACTAGAAAATGTATTTGTATTTTGTATCTATTAAGAGCTTTCCCCAAGGCGCTGTACATGCATGAGGTAAAATAACGGTACACAAAGACACTCCACATTATGGCAATAAACTACACCAGACAGAAAGACTAAGGTTCTTAACCATCATGGTGGAAAGAAAGAATGTGGGTTTTTAAATGGGTGCAGAAAATGTGGAATGAGGGGGAGGATGAGTGTATGGTGAGGGGTAAGGAGCTCCAATGCTTGGGGGTGAGAAGCTAGGGCAGAATGTCAAGGTCCTCAATAAACAATGAATGGGGGCCCATAAAGAATACGAATAAGGTCGATAGAGAATAAGAAACGAGATAGTACAGGGGGGAGAGAATAAAGAGAATGGAATTTAAATGAGGCAAAAACAGGAAGATTAGCAGGAGAAAGAGAGGGTCCAAGAGTAGAAAAATAATGTACCATCTTCACAAACTTTGCCAGTAAATTGGAGAGTTTGAGGGAAGTTGGTGCCTGAAAAAGAAAGGCAGGCAGGGGTGGTTGTGTTAGAAGGGGTAAGCCAAGTTTCAGTGAGACAAAGAAAGTGAACATTAAATCTGAAAAATAGATCAAGGATAGAGAGATATTTGTACAGTCCTAGAGGGCATTCCAGAGCCCCAGGGAGACAATAGATAAGGGAGAAGGTGAGAGAGGGGGATAAGTAAGGTTGGACGGATTATGGGAATGGGAGGGGGAGAAGATGAGAGTCTAAGGGATTAGTCCACAGGGATGGAGAAGTCATAGTGATAAATAGGAGAGACAGGAAAGAGGAGTGTCATGATGTGGGTGAGGTCATAATGAAGATAGAGATAAGAAGAAAGTGGTGAGGATGTAGAGTAAGCCATGCCTGTTAAGTTGCAAACAGGGAGTGAAAGCAGTACCCTTAGATAGTCCACACGTTGATGAGGACCCACTTGATGGAAGGCATATAATGGCAGGGTGTGACATGTGACAAAGTCACTTGAGCATGAGGATGTTTGAGGGCGTTGCTACTCAGGAGGATGCAGAGAATTACCAGGGGTAGAAAATCAACAATGGAAGGCCTGGCATCAGTCCTCGCATGGGAGAGCAGCTGATGGAGCATTGGGTCTGCAGGTCCAGGAGACAAATATCCAGGTAAACAGTCACATGGCCTAGTCATGTGAGTGCCTGGATATTCGGGGGTGCAACAACTCCAGAGGGTGCAGGGGAGGGCTAGGGATTGGATAACAACTGTGGAAGACCCAGCACCTCGGACCAGCAGTCCTCAAATGGCAAAGCGGCAGAAGAAAGAATGTGCTGTAATATACAGATTTGGTTTCTTCCTCTCTCTCTCTCTTTTCCACTAAGAGATCTAAGTGTAATGGACGAGGCCAAAGACAAAGGAAAATCTCTCCCTCCTCCTACTGTTGGATCTTTCAGCAGCTTTTGATCTCATAGATCACCAAATCCTAACTAATCATCTGACCACCACTGCTTCTTTTCTCTCGAAAAGAACAACCCGGGTCTTTGCACCCACAGCATCTGCCGACCCAGTACCCATCGCCTGCAGAGTTCCCCAGGGTTCATGTGTGTCGCCCACTCTCTACAATATATTTACGAAGCTCCTCTTCGACCACCTTGACAGCTTGGATGTCACCTACACTAACTATGCAGATCCCCAAGTCCTCATCACTCTCACAGGCTCCTATGACCAAGATTCCAAAATGCTAAACAAAATATACCAACACATTCAAGCATGGATGGCCTCCCACAACCTTTGTCTAATTGACGATAAGACAGAGCTTCTTATTGTAGGCTCCCATGTGCGCCTAAACAAACTAGACACTCAGTATAAAGCTTTCAATATTGATGGGAACAACATTAAAGTCACTAGCACGGTCAAAACCCTGGGCATCTATCTGGATTCCACTCTTTCACTCAAAAGACAAGTCAATGCAACAGCGTCGGCTACAGCTTACACCACAAAACTTATCAACTCATGTAAACTGTTCCTATCCTCCAATAGCTGTCCCTCGCTTGCCAGAGCTCTGGTCCATTCGAAGTTGGACTATTACAACACTCTGCTTATAGGCTCTTCCAAACAAAATCTGAATAAACTACAAATCCTACAGAACAATGCTCTCAGGTCAGCCTCAAACATCCCGCGGTCCAATCACATCTCCGCCATAAAACGAGATACTCACTGGCTCCCAGTGCGAGATAGAATCTCCCTGCCCACGTTAGTAATCACACACAAGTTGCTTTCTAAGTCAGCACCAGACTATTTTACTGACAAGTTTTCCAGGAACCAATCCTCGAGACCCACCAGATCCCTTTACTCTCACTGTCTCAACATCCCAAAGTTCAATATGAAAACCGCAGAGGGATCCAGTTTCCTGGTATTAGCCGCCAAGCTTTGGAACTCCCTACCCACTGCCATCATGGCAGAACCTTGCTAATGGGCCTTTAGATCCAAAGTAAACTCATGGCTCTACGAACAGCACAACTAACACAGTTCTTCCTGTCTCTAATTTCAGAGACCTTGCTTCCTTTGAATTCGGTGCCTTCTTCTCGTCTGCCTATTTATGTAACAACTCTAACTATATTTTTATCCTCTGGTTTTATGTACAAACTTCCCTCATGTTTGCCATCCTACTGACTGATATATATCACGTGTCAGCAACTAATTGTCTAACTGTACATTATACCTGTAACAACTGTTCTTAAGCTTAAGCGCCCAGATACCTCTGGGTTAGGTGCGCTATACAAATAAAGAAACTAAACTGAACTAAGGGTCATTAAAAGAATTCTTATTCTCGTGACAAGATCTGCAAGCTTATCAGGTAGAACCTTAAGGAAATGTACAGTACTCCCGAAAGGAAAATGTTTGTTAGAGACCCAGACTAATCCTCTTTCATATAATCTCCAGATCCTGTGTCCTCCTTGGATGAGGGTGAAACAATGAATGGACAAAGGGACAAACAGCTTCATATGGAGTACTTATCTGAAATCCTTATTCGTGTGGTGCAATGAAGGGAGTTGAACTCTCAGGTAGAACCAGGTCCCTTTTCTCAACTCAAGAGCAGGCAACTCCATTAAGCAGCAAGGAAGGGATTTCTTTCTTTCCTTTTCACCTTTATTTGTTTATAACATTTCAGCTAACAAACAAATTTACATTACACATAAAAATATCAATATAAATTGCACATTTTTATTCTTGGACAGCTGAAATAAAAGACAAGTGATATTGATATTGATATTTTATTGCTATCGCGCTCGTACAGAAGTGTTTCAGAGTGTGATTAAAACAATAAGAAGAAAACATAACAGAGGGGAGCATTGATCGCAGCCTCAACCATATCCTTAGAATCAAACATCAAGGATTGCAAATTCATTAACACATGTATTATAATACCTGGATACAGAGGGAAAAGCATGTAACCTCAAAATCTACTTCAAGACCCTCTTTCCTTGCAGCCAGGCACTACGCAGATAACACACAGTTGCCAAAACAACACAAGATGACATTGGTTATCTAAGAAACCATACCGTTTCGGCAATAGAGCTGACTCCCACAGCCCTCAGAACTGGTCTCAAGTATAATTATTTCAGAGTTGTTGTACTGGGGAAGATCAATAAGAAATGGATCAGGTTTTCACAAAAAGCCCCAGACATAGGACATTTCCCCCCTCTGCTTTCTTCCATAATTGTGTGAATGAGGCTAGAGGAATATTCCCAGCCTCATGCATAAATACAGGGATCTTTCAAATGCTGGGTTAATTATATCTAGATACTTCTGAAATCCCTGTTCCAAGCCCAATTCAATGTATTCTCTCCCAGTCTTGAGAAACTGCGCTTTCACTACTAGTTGGGTCCTTGATCTGTCGTTAGCAATTTTTTCGGGTGCCTAGCAGATCGTTGTGAGCAGGCACTAGGATTTTCGCATAGTTTCACCTGCGTCAAGTGCATACAGGGTGTTCTTAACATGAAGCACCCAGTCCAGCTTGTTACCTCCCTCCAAAGCCATTAAATACAGCAGCACATCCCGATCGCTCACCAGCCCCTCATTTTGCCATAGTTTTAGCCAGTCCAAGACAGACTTGAGGGCCAGCTGGGACGACACTATCGTGACATCAAGTTCTAAGCATACCAATGCCAATGGGGCACTTTCAGGAAGAATAAGCAGTTTTGTTCATGAATTTACGTTCACAGAGATCCAATTTCCCCAGTGCAGCATGCCTTCATATTTCTGAGCCATAGAGGGCTGCAGGAAGAGCCTGGTTTTTATAAAGGTTAAGGGCTGGGGAAACTGATCCACTACCATGCCGTATCTGACAAGCTATTATTGCCCCACTATATTTCCCCAGTGTTATTCCCAGCTTTTCCAACTCAGGGATACAACCATGAGTCTTGTGGAACCACACTCCCAAAAGAGATTTAATCTGTCAAGACACATTTGTCCAGGAATGAACAACCCAAAATTGCAGTAGGCCCTTTAAGATAAAGTGTATCCTCTGCAAGGGGAAAAGACTATGGGCCTCATTACGAGGTGGATGGTAAGGGATTACCGGCACCCGTAAGGGCACCAGTGCCGTTAATCCCTTACCGCCCTACTACGAGTTCCCTTTGCGGGTCCTGCCTTAATGCCTGGTTTTTCCAGGCATTAAGGACGGGACCCACAAAGGGATACAGGGGTCAATAACGGTACTGCAATTTGCGGTACTGTTATTGCCGCCTTCCCATTGAGCCCTATGGGGGCTCAAATGGGAATGGGGAATGGCTCTGGAGAATGGGGAATTACCGGTCCCGCCGACCTCTGAATGGGCCGGTAATTGCTCCATCCACCAGAGTGGAGTCGGAAGGATTTTGGAGGCAGCCATGGCGCTAATAGCGCCATGGCTTCCTCCAACCTCGTAATGAGGCCCTATGATTCCAACATCACTGGAAATTGAATCTTTACTGCAGAACCTCATTAATTGCCTCAATAACTGCTGAGAAGACCCCTGTTTAGGATAAAATTATCAAAACGGATGACTGCCTTATAGAAGAATTGTGTGGGTGTTCATATTTCACTGCAAACCAGTATTTATGCCAGTTTTACTGAGCGGTAACTCTACAATTAATTCCACAAATTGTATTTTACTATTGAGGTAGGGGCGGAATGCTCAGTTACCTCAGAGTTTATGCAGCAACATGCCTAATTGCTGTGAGATTACGCTTTTAATGATGTCACATAATCTGCCATGACGAAGGGTACCTGGGTGGGAACTAGAGGAGACAGTGATTTGAGGCATATGCATACATAATATTTAAAAAATAATATGAGGCATTGAAGATTCCCTTTCCAGGGGGAAAAGTTGTTTAGGATCATTTCTCTTTCCTCCAACAAGAACATGCAGTTTTCAAAGAGGACAAACATGTTGGTGCACTCAGAAGAAAAACACAAATGCCCAAGCCCCCCCTTTAGATCTTCATCTCTCCAGCACTTTTATAGTCTCAGCCCCAGAGGTTAACCAGGTGTCCCAACACCAGTGAATACAGCTTGCACCCCTCCAAATACACAGCGTTTCTGACCATGCCAAAGAAGATGTGCTCATTCCAGTCAAATGCAAATTGGTTCAATTGTCTGCTGTCTGGTTATCTGGAAATAGCCAATCATAGAACAATTAATTACCAGCAGTATAGAAAGCATACACGATTAAGCTCTTTGCCAGGCCTCCAGACACAGGGAGCAGGTTAACACCTTGTTTTTAGAATGTAAGCTAAAGGACCTCACTCATGTAGGGAATATAAGAATTGGAACAGAACATGTGATCATCCCACACCATCACACCAGAAGGGAAAGAATTTACATTCAATAATTGTTCTGTTAAAAAAATGTATGGCTGGATAGGGGTTGGCACTAGATCTGGACAAAGTTCAAACCAGTAAAGGAGCATTCTGGATCAAGATGAATATCTTTCCAATAGCAATTCCATTGATGTTAAGTGGAGGGTTTCTTGCATCTCTTGACCCGATGGATACTTACTTGCATGTTCCTATAGGGCATCAGATTACAAACATTTACATTTAGTGCCAGAGGAATGTATTTGGTTTTATTTTATGGTACATTTGTAAGGTGCTTGTACATCAAGTAAATTGTGTTTCAAAGCACCCACAGGGAAACAGGGAGGGAACATGGGAATGAAGATCAAATATAACAATCAGAGATAGAGGCAGACCTACTAGGCCTTGTGAGCATTCAGAATGTGCAAGTGCAGAGAGAGAGCGACAGAGAGAGATGGAGAGAGGTGAGGGAGTGGGGGTGGGGGTAAGTGCTGGGTGTACAAGGAGGTAGGTGCTAAGGAGTGGGCAGCTATGCGTCCATGGGTGAGTGGTCAGCTGCCAATAAATAAGTAAGTGCAGGCCTGTGGTGGCATAGGCCAGTGGGTGCCAAGGCAAGTGCTGGGTGTGGGCAGAGGCTGAATGAAGGCGATTGGATGTGGGGGGGCAGAGCCCAAGAGGACAAATAAGGGCCCTGATCACCAATCCCAGCAACTGTAGGTTTTAGCAGAGGAGGGAGGAAGGAAATGAGAAGGTGAAAAGGAAAGTCTTGAGAAGCTTCTGGAATTCGAGGAGATCTGGCTCAAGACGGAGACGGAGGGGGAGGCTGTTCCATAGGAGGGAGCCTGCTGAGGTAATCAGTTGTCTCTCTACATATTTGGACTCAAGACAACCCAGAGTGTTTTTGCTAAAATCCTGGCTCTCTTTTTCACTATTCTTCATAAGGAAGAAATAGAATCTTTTCATGTTTTGATAAATTACTTGTCAAGGCCTTCATGTTGGAAAGGGGATAGGATGGGATTAAAAGAAATTACAGGCTATTAACAGATCATGGGGCCTTACCTTCATAGGTGTTATGATTATGGTCAAAAGAGGGTCTGCTGATACTTCAGGAGGGGCGAACGGAAAGCACTCAGTCTAAATCTGGGGAAATTGCTACACCACGAGAAGGATGTGCTGAATATTAAAATGTTCCTGAAGCCAAAATACTTATAATTGGTCTTTATCCAATTATGTTTACCTCTGTAGGGGTATACAACAGGGAGTCCACTATTCACACTGCTTTTTCTTTTTGCGGTTATACCATGTTTTCTTTTTTTCAAACTCCCCATACATTCCAAAGTATCAACAATATTAATACAATCCTTAATTTTCTGCATATGATAACAATGTGCTACTTTAACTTTCGATCCCACAAACCTCTCTCCCATGCATCCATTCAATTATCAAAGATTCTTATGCTTTAAGTTACACTCTTAAATTAAATACAGCTGATGTATTATCTTGTGTCAGATTATTTACCATCAACAAATGAAATAGTTTTGGCACTATGTGGAAACAGCATCTCAAATACTCAAATATTTTCTTTTCTAATTCCGTTAAGGAAACAAAGTAAATTATAATCTGTTTCTTTCTAAATTTAAAGAATCAACTCCAATATAGTCTCATTGTTTGTCTTAAATTGTGGGGCTGAAAAGAAGCAGTAGCATGCATGGACTCATTATGAGTCCGGAGGTACTATGGCAGTAATACCGTTACTGCCGCGTGTCGGCTGGAATTACCACTGTATTACAACTTGGCGGGCATGCTCACTCACCATTGGCAGTAATGGTAATTCTGTCCAGCAGAATTACTGCCGAAACTGAATCCACTGTGGTCATTTCACCCGTATTGAGTGGAGTTACCGTTACCACCGTACATTCAGTGCTAATTCTGCTGGTGGAATTTCCATTGGACGGAAATAGCGTAATGGCTGGAACGGGAAGCACAGCACTGGCCATTTTGAAAAACTCTGAATCCACCAATTCATGTAGACATCCAGACCCACAGGAGAGGGAAACCATGTCACAGGACAAATCCAAGGGGAAGTTGCCTGACAAGAGGCTGAGGAAGCTAAAGTTCAGCAAGGCAGAGCTGCAGGTCCTTGATGACGAGGTGGTGGACCATGCTGATGAGCTATATGGCTCTCGCCACCGGAAATCATTGCTGCAACACAAGGCCGCCAAATGGTCGGGCATCAGTGACAAGGTCACAGCTGTGGGCACACTCAAACGGGATGGGGAGGACCGCAGGAAGATGTGGAATGACCTCAAGGCCAGGGTCCACAGTCTCCTGTTCAAACATCGGCAGGAGTCATTGGCCAGAGGAGGAGGCACTGTTGGCCCCCTTATAATGACTCAGTTGAAGGAGAATGCCAGCTCCATCCTCCACATGGAGGGGATCGAGGTAGGTGGAAGTGTGGAGGCTGGAGCCAGCAGCCAAATACAATCTGGTGTGTTTGAAAGTACCCCTCTTCCGCTAAAAACGCACTGGCCAAATCGCCATCCCAAGCGTGTGTTCCTCAGCATATATGGTCCTAATGGGCAGGGGAAGATGCCACCACATGGCAATGCACCCCAAAGAAATACCACCCAATGCATATCCAGTCACCCGCAAAAGCCCCCCTGACACGTCAGTTTAGAGTGGTCTTACAAGAGCTCCTTTTGATGGCGCGGTGAATGCTTCCTAGTGCAATGGAAAGCACACAGCTCCCGTGCTGGAGCAGGGAGTAAATTATTTCAACTGAGCACTGCTGCCATACCAGCAAGGCTACACCATGTGGGCATGGCAGCAGTGCTCATTTTAAATCATTTACACCCTGCTCCAGCACAGGAGCTGTGTGCTTTCCATTGCAATACGACACCCAAGCTACAGCAGAATGGGTTTTTAAGGCTGCCTCATCCTGTTGGGACACAGCAACCACAAATTGTGTGGTGGGGGGAGCACAAAACATCTTTCAACCTGCACAAGGTTTTTAAGCCCATCACTGAGAGCTCATCCCTCTCACAATCAGGGAACAGAAGTTTAATTGTTTCTTTGTTCAAAAAATGGTAATGCCCTTGACCCACCTTGCTACCACCAAATCGCACTTTTAGATGTCTCAAGTAAAATCTTAGCGGGATGTCTGACAGAGTGGTTGGGGGAATGGGTATCAGATAACTTCACCCTTCTGGACACGCAAGCAGGTTTTCGAAGGGGCTTCTCCACATTCAATCAATGTTTTATTTTAAACACGATTGTGGAAAAGTAGACTAGGAAGAGGGGGAATAACCTGTATGTGGGCTTCTTAGATCTTAAGAAGGCATTTTATTCTGTTAATAATATCTTGCTGTGGGTAAAATGTACGAGAATAGGCGTCCCCTCTGGACTGCAGCATTTAATAACCCTCCTCTATGAAAATACATTGGCTATGGTGAGATGTGCAGCAGATCAGAAGTATTCAGAAAGTTTTACAATAAGCTCAGGACCTAAAACTGGGATGCACATTAGCTCCATTACCTTTTTCACTATTCCTTAGCGATTTTGACCCACATAAGGAATCCAAAGGCCTAATTGCACAACTTTTAAATAACACAAAGTTTAGTAGCCTGTTATATGCCAACAACACAATGCTTTTGAATTTGACACAAAGGGGTCTCAAGAGGAGCTTGGAATACTCCAAGAAATACTTCTCGGAAAATGGCCTCAAGTTGAATACCTTAAAAAACAAAGGTACTGGTCTTCGGCAAACAAAACACTAATTTACTTGGGCATTAGATAATTAAATAATAGAGATGGTGGAGGAATGTAAATATTTGGGCTTCATATTCTCGAGAGCAGGGGATGGAGCAGCCACATAATCATGGTAGCCAAACAGGCGATGGCAAGCTTAAGAGGTCTTAGATGCTTTTACTACAGATTTGGCAGCAAATGCCTGGACAAGTGCAGTCAAGTCCTCAGGTCAAAAATGAATATAGCCATTCTTTATGGTGCAGAGATCTGGGGGGCAGCTCCATGCGGACGCCTTGATACATTGCTGAACTCTGGACTGCATAAGATCACACACGCCCCGCATAGAGTATTAAGATATGAGCTGGAGATGGTTAGTATTACGCTAGAAGACCAGGGGAGCTTCCTGGAATTGTATATGAATGCACAATTGGGCACTCCAGTGAACCCAAATATTGTGATTGCAGTGAGAGAGTCCATAAAAATAAGCAGCAAGCCACTAGGGCACTGGTATAACCGCTGGCAGAACTGATGCACAGGCAGTGCAACACTCTTCTAAAGGATAAAGCAGGATAACTTGAGCTTAAGCCTCTCCGGATGAGAAGCGCACATTTACCCTGCCTAACATTTTATTGCCCCAGGCCAACTTATTATGGTAGCAAGCCAGCAATTAGCAAAATAAAAATGCCATGATGTCGAACAAACATCCAATGCGTCAAGCTAAATGTGCTACCATTGAGAATTATGACGCCATGGCTTGAAGTGCAAGCGATCTATCCCTGTGGACTGAGACGTGAGGAGGTTTGCTGGACTGTAGATTCTCAATGTAGCTCAGAAGGCAATGGATCAGAGGACAGTTGATGGTGTGGGATATATTGACCCACTCAACGCATTGCCCCACATCACTGAGCTGCATTTGCGCAAGAAACAGCAACCTGGCTGTGCTGGCTCCTGTGCCCCCCAGGATCTCAAAATTGTGTTTTTACAACAAGAAAAAAAATGGCTGCATCACCCTGCCACACACATTTCAGGTGGGGTGAAACAAGGGGACACAAGGGAACACACTGCAGGAGCAGTGTGCCTCTGAAACTTATACATGGAATTAAGTAAATAGGCAACATTGCTTTGCTGAAAACCCCAAAATTTCCTTTAAAAAATGAAACCTTTTTCACTCTTTGTAAAAGCTGCTTTGATGCTAAATCCATCCATTTACTATGAAACTTCTGTGATTGAAAATGTCCTGCCAGGCCCAGGAGAAGTCATTGTGTTTTAGCAAAACCGGGCCTAATTCCGAATGACAGGCCCTGTCAATAGTAACTTTGGAAAAAGTAACCAAGAACTCCACCATGTATCAAACACCAGCTGTCTTCAAAAGAACCTCAATTATCTGAGCCTGGTCAGTTTCATGTATCAGTGTTCAGATAAAACTCATGCTTCCAGGAAAATGACTTTGGCTGCAAGGCAGCATTGCAAAGGCAGATGGGGCTGCCAAACCGAATTTAATGACAGAAATGCTAGCAGTTTTCAACACGTGAAAATGGGCTTTTGAAAAACCGAAGGAATAAAAAATGCCCATTTAAAAAGTAAACTGTTACAGGAAAGCCTGCCATTACCCAGGAATGTGAAAAGGACTGTGGCTGGTTATAAATATACACGTAGGCTATTTTGATTCCACAGGTTTTAATTCAAGACTCAGAATGAGAAAATAAAGATTAAAACACATGGGCTGAGTTTGCAAGCTCCCAAGAAAAAACAGTTATTCAAGTCCCAGCCCTGTAACTTCCCATAGGAAGGGAGGTACACCATAAACTTCTAGGACAAGTAGGTGCGAAGTGCCAGCTTGAAAGCTTTGTATGGGAAAAGACAATGAGAGTTCACAAGCTCGTCAGACTTTCGTCTGTGCTGCAGGCTGGAAAAATAGCAGTCCTGGGACACTCACCTGTCAAGTATGAATGAGCAATAAAACCTTCAATTAAGACTGGAAACCCCCTTGCCTGGAAGGAAATGACAACTGCTTACAGTTGAAGGAAGAAAAAAAAGAAACAGGATCAAGTAACAAAGGGACTGCCTTTTGGTGCCAGAGACTATATTATAAATAAACTTTAAAGACTCTTATTTCTGTAGCAAGAATTAGCAGAAATGTAAAAGTTTGCAGTGTTAAATCTAATTTCGTGGGCCATCTTTTAAAACTTGGTAGATCTCATTGCCACATGGGGAACAGAAGTTACAAAATATGACAGATTCCCAGGAAAGTATTAACGTGGCAAACATAAGATTGTGTACATACATCCCTGGGGACAATTCACATTGGTGTATAAAATTGTGGAATTTTAGGCCAAATCTTTAATGTGTAAAATTACCAAAATGTGTCAGAGAGGCGAAACAAGGTCGTACAGACTGTAGATTTGGACTAATCTGTGCTACACATCATATGTAACCTGTGTGTATAATCTGCCAAGAGATTGCAAGTAAAGAAATTTAGGTTTTTGGAAAAATCAGATTTTAAGTAAATTAATGTGGGAGTGTTGGGACATTGTAAACTTCCCCTCATAAACCTGACATCATCCCCTTAGAAATCCAACCAGCAGAGAGCAAGGCGAGATTACTACCCTTGCTCAATCCTATTGTTAAGGGCGTGTGTAGTAAAGTCCGCCCCTGTCATATACTGTGATGATGTCACCTGTCATTATAAATAAGAGCCCCTGACAACACACAGGGAGACACACTGATTCCTGCCCAATTCCGGATTTCCTGCCCAGAGTCCTGTCCTGTTCCGGTCTTCACCTTACATTTATTCATCTAAACTCCAGATCCCAACCACAAGGCCAAGCATTGCTGATCTGCTTTAGCTAGGCCTCAATTCTAAAATAATCCCAATAACTAAGGGACACACTGTGGTGTTTTGGGAAGCATCCTGAACTAACCTGGCTTGCCACCCACTGCATTCTTCTGCCATCCTGCTCTCCTGATTCCCTATCTTATCCAGTAACCAGAAGTGCTACCCGGTATCCAGTCCATGCCTGCTGATTTTCTCCCGCTGTCCTGTGTTAGACCAGATCCGTGTGGTGATTCAGAGCGCTGACTGTCCAAAATCCAAACTAAAAGTGGACTGTGAGTATCAATAGGAACTATAGAAAATATAGCCTAACTTGCCTCTCCTTGTCCTTAGTTCCACTCTCTAAGTCCTCCTATCCTTATCCTGATCATTGTAATATTGTCAAAATCATTCCTGAAACCCTGCCGTTAATTCCTTGTGCTAGCGCCAACATCTTTAATAATTTTGTCTTGTAAAATCCTAAGCTATTGATCCTGTTTAGAGTGATCAGACTGGGTATGCCAGGGCAGGCACAGAGGTGCTAGGGTTGAACTTGCGAGTCAACCCCGGGGCTTACTGTGTTTCAATCCGGTAACCTAGCCTGAATGCCCTAGTGTAGAGTAAAGCTGTTCCTTGTCTAAACTGATTTCTTTGCCATTTTCGTGCCTTCATTTTCTCAAAAACGCACCTCACTAGATCTTGCATAACTCACTCAATTTAACAGCTAGATCCAAAGCTACACCCCAACCCAAAAACTGCATCCTGATTTACAATATTTGACCTGTTTTTATTAAAAAAACATTTTGGTAAATTTAGGCAGGATTTGCAAAAGTGTGTTCATTTTACAACGTGTCATTTTGATCATAAACTGTTTTCAATCTTCCATTCAATCTTCCATTCAATATCGAATTGTATGCTTTTGCTCAATCCATTGCTTGTGATTACTAGTATCTTTCCAGTGTTGCTCCAGTAAATAATTGTTTTTTGATTCAAGAGATTTATACACATTCATTGTTTTATTCATCCATTTCCAAGTGTCATTTTTAGCATTCTCAGGGTTTAAAATCCGTTTTTAATCTCTTGTTTGGGGAGGGAAAATCGGATTTTAATTCTGTTTTCCATTTGTCATTCCTGATTACCTCCTGCTTCTTTTTAGCCACTTAAAATTGATTATTTGTGGGCTGAGGGAACCTTGCAGGGGGAAATTCTAACTCAAGTGCTATTTTACCTAAAATCAAAAGTGCTCCTATTCCCTGGTGTTTTGTAGTTGTGTCAATAGAAGGTTAAACTAAGTTCATTGCTGACATTCCTGTTGTTCTTATCACCCCATTGGTGATTGCTGCCCCATATTAAAAATTGTATGATTTATTTTGAATTTCTAAATAAATAAATAGGAATTATCTTAACCAACCAGCCTGGTTCCTGGTCCATTGTGACCCAGGATATATGAAAAGGGGGTGTGATATGAGTGGTGTATCATCTCAATATTGAATCTAATCTAACATAAGTATTTCAATTGCGCGGTGCATACTGGGCTGAGACTAAGGTGTACGTCTCCTGATTGAAATCCTTAACAAATTTGGGGGCTCGAGTCCGGGGATTGAGTTTGGTTACCACCCATCACAGTCTAACACAGCAGACTAACCTCAAGAGTAGTGATACTTTGTGTGGTGTGAATACTGTGTTACACTGTACAAGCGCCCCCCAAAACAAATACTCTAAGCACCAGGCCTGTCTGTAAAAGTAAAATTAAATCAACCCTGAAATAATTAATAAAGAAAAAACATTGCCAAGATGACTGTTCCAGCAGAAATCAGTATGGCTAGGGAGCACCTCCTGCACAAGCTTTTTGTCAGGATGAATGGCCAGAACAGGATGAAAATGTCTGGCTGCAGGAAATCACACAACAGGTCACCGCCATGAACTTGGATACATGGCAGGACAATGGCCTATTACACCAAGCTCTAAGTGAATTATACATGGCCCCAAAAATTAAAGAGGAGCAAACCAAAATTGCCAGACTATACCTCCACATAGGAGTGATATGGGAAAAGCATGTCTAAGATACAGTTCTGGCGCAGAATCAGATTGAATTATTAGAGAAAATCCAGACTGATCTAGACTCAGCAGAACAAAGGCTACAGAAGAGCCAAGAATTTATTGCGGCCTTCCTATACCTCCACATTGGAGTCATACGGGAAAAGCATGTTGAAGACACGGTTCTGGTGCAGAATCAGATTGAATTATTAGAGAAAATCCAGATTGATCTAGACTCAGCAGAACAAAGACTACAGAAGAGCCAAGAATTGGAGGCAGAATTTAGAGATTATGTCACCAATTTAAAAGAGGATTTGACCCTCCTGCAGCCCAAGAATGCAGATCAAGACACCCAATTACAGGCATTGAAAGAGGAGTGTAAGGAAAGGGTTGACTCTCTGAAAGAAAGTCAACACATGCTGGCGCAACAATTACATTTTAATAGAGCCTGCGCAGAGCAGACGGTTATCCTACAAGATCAGATAGACAAATTGAAAGAGGAAAATAATACATTAATTGTGAAAGACCTCCACTCTCAAGAGGAATTTGATTAGGAGAGCCAGAAATCCAATATTATCAAAAAACAAAGGGATGACCTGGCGGAGCAGAGTGGCACCCTAAATCAAGAGAAAGACGCCCTAGGCCAGGAAATAAGCGAGTCAAAAACTGAGTTACAGGAAAGTAAGTTGGCCCTCCAGGAGCTAAATGAACTAAGAACAGAGAATGGGAAGCTACTGGAGTATGCCAAATGGGTAGAAGGTGCTCTGACAGAGAACACCCAAGCCAAAGATACACAAACCCAGGATATGAATCTCCTGCAACAGAAAATGTCTCAGTATTCCTAAAACATGCAGGAAGCGCAGAGAGACAATGAGGCTCTCTGTGAAAAAATTGATGGGCTCCACCAAGAAGTGGCAGTGCCAGAGCAGATCATCGAGACCAGTAAGGCCTTGATAGATGAACAAAAGGCTCAGATCTTTGCTTATTACCAAGAAACAGGGGCTGAAAAAGAAAAGATAGCAAGGTTTGAGAAAGAGGGTGCTAGACTAAATCCTAACTGGAGGGACCCTGAACAGGTAGAGAGGGACAAGGCAACCCCTGATCATAGCATCAGGACCTCTGTACTCAGGGACTCAAACCCATTCAATAACATGAACACTGCCAACTTCATGCCTACTGGTTCACATTAGCCAGGAGCCATGGAGCTGGCAGAATTCAATAGGTTTGGTAACATTGGGGCTGACAGATCAGCGCCCCCCAGAAATTGATGGACGGGCGTCCCTGTACAGATACCCCAATGTTAGTACTGATCTGTTTGACAAGGAAGACTCCTCTGAGTGGAGGGTCAGGGAATCTGATCCACTGAAATACTGCCTTCCAAGGGACCAGTTGGTTAAATTTGATGGGGAACTAAATGAAATAAGGCCCAAAAAGAGCATCCTAAAGACCTCTACCCAGTTAGGGCAGCGGGAGGCATAATCTACCAACCCTGGGAGCAGGGGAGAGTCAGAAGACTCTTCTGAGCACCACAAGAGTAGAGAAACTAGGTTCCAACATTCTGCGAGCCCTTCTCAAGCTCACAGAATCCAGGAGTGCCTAGAGGATCAAGAAGGGACCTCCAGTAGCAGCGCCTCTGAGTCTGAGGGCGAGTGGACTCAGGTGATTAAAACAAAGAAGGCAAACAAACTTAAGAGAGCTACGAACAAAGATCCCATTAGGCAGTTTAAGGCCATTAGGAGTGTCATAACTCCATATCATAAAAATGCAAAGTATTCTGTTTGGGAACACTTAGAACTATATGAGCAAAGGATGGATACTTTTCATATGAAGGACAGCCAGAATTGCATAGAGTATGTAAAATGGACATTCTCCCCTGAATACTCCAGCTTCTTTGCGGGACTGGCGGACCAGAACCACTCAAGATGGTCCACCTACCAAATCAACTCAATCAAAGACCCAGACGGCCCTCAGGGCAATCCCAGACAGGTGGTAGTCAGGGAGGTAATCCCCCAAATGGGACCCCTAACTCCCCTGATTACATCAGCCCCCGATACAAGGGTAACAGACCAATCCTGGGGTATGTATGGACTCCCGCAGCCCAAGGGGGGGGTCCAACCAGGTAAGTGCTGCCCCAGGAAACTTCCCTCCTAACTTTCCTCTGGAGGTTAGTAATCCCCAAACTGCCGGGCTGAGTTTCTTTCCCCAGTACCCACAAAACCCCAACCTACAGGACAACCCTCCTTTCTTTCCCCACTTTCAGGAGCCCAGACAGCCCAATCCAGGAGAGGGGAGGCCAAGGCTGGAGGGTTACCAAAATTCACAATACCCAGGGTACTATGGGAGAAGGGATAGTTACCCTTCCCGTGACTCACCTAGGGTTGACCAGAGACCCCCGTACCAGCCACAACAGGTGTCACAACTGAAAATCCAGGTCCAGAACCTATCCCAGGATCTGGGTCGCATGTTGAGAGCTCAACAGAACCCTCAGATGAACATGGTGGCTCAGAACTCCACCAACCAAGAGTCTGGTACTCCAGAACAATGACGGGGAGAGCACCCCAACAACTCACCGGTTCCAGAGTAGGAGGCACGGGGGAAGGGAGGTGTAAATCCCTAGATGAAGCTTCCTTCCTTACCCGTGAACAGCCCCTGGACACCCAGGAACCGGAACCAAAATCTACTTCCCCCGAAAACCTGCCACCCAAGGAACAGAGGGCAGGTAGGAGAAATAAAGAACCCAAAAAGACCCATTTTGTGGAAGAGGTTAGTGTCCTCCAATTTGAAGGAGAGGAATCCTCAGAGGATTCTGTGAAAAAATCTTCTCCTTCAGGGACGGGGGAACTCCTCCCAAAGAAAAATGGGCCCCAAGAGATCCAAATGAAGACTGGGTGAATGTGGGGACTGAGTCAGAATTGAACCCCAGAATAAGCATCAAGGAAACCACACTGCCCAAACCAAGTCTGGGGACTGCCTTCAAAAAGGGGGTGGGTGGCCCAGAATTAGAAAAAGGGGAGCCCAAAACTCCCCACATATCCCAATGTCAAATTCTTCTTTCAGATCCTCAAACTCCAACACCGAATCATGACCAAACTACCCCTTTGTCGGAAACAAAAATAAGGAAATTGACCACCAAACTTGCCCAGAATGCCCATTACCTTTTCCCCCTTGGAGGAGAGGAGGGTAGATGTTATGCCCTAGTCCAAATGCAAGGGCAATGTACATTTTCGGCACTGGTGGACACTGGATCCCAAGCCACTCTTCTGTCAAAGAGGGCCTTTGATCAGCTGAATTCAGGAAGGGGGAGAGATACCAGATCCCTCTCACTCCTCTTCCTGGACAACTTCAGAACGTCAACGGGAATGAAATTCCTGTCAAAGGGACTGCAGATTTGGAAATAAAAATTGTCCGACATGAGGTGAAACACCCAGTCATAGTAGTGACTCCAGAGGGCGCACCCTGTCTACTGGGGAATGGAATCCTGCGTAGGTTGTCCCCCCTAATAGACTGTGTGAACAAGGTCGTCTGGACCCAGACTAACAGACCGATAAAATCAAAACATAGTGTCAACCATGTTAGTTTAAATGGCACATGCCACATGGTTGACCAGAAACCCAATCATATTGTGTTCCATTTTCAGAACAACCAAATACCTGACGTGACAGTAATTGCTGTAGGACAACAAACTGGTGATGGGAACTCCTCTCTATTTCTAAAAACCAACCTTTCTTCCAGTTTCAAGTGGCATTCCACACTGGAAGGAAATACTTTGAAATTCTGTACCAATTCACAACCTGAAAATCCCAATTCCATAGTCAAGAGTGATGAGAAACCAGCTCAAAGTTTAGCTGACATTCAGAAAATTAGAGGACAGTTATGCATCCCTATTCAGTTACATGAGGGGAAGGAATCTGTTCTCGCCCGAGTGTGCGTGAACAACTGTAAGAGCTTCATCAGCGAAGCCATGTTCCGAACTCTTCCAAAATATCCAGCCATTCCCACACTTAAATGGATCAATAAGTGGGATATTGGCCTGTAAACTCCCAATTCCAAACATCTCCTGCCTAGCAGGTTTATGCTCGAAATCTCTATCGGAAACAAAAGCATAGTGCATAATTGTTGGGTCGTGCGAGATGTGCCTGCTGCATTCTATGTAGGCAGTGACATTCTCAATCGGTTTGCAATTAATTTGGACGGGATCAATTACAAAGCCTGGTCCCCACTATGAGGCAATCCCATGGACTTTTATGATTCAGAGAAAGCATTTTGGTCAGCCCAATTGTTGCTGTATGCAGTTGGATTCCAAATTGGAGAGGTCACCATCCCAGGATGGACACGACTATTCCCACTTGAATTAAAAATTAAAAGAGGACAGAAACTGCAACATACTGACGCCTATGTTCACCTCAACGCCCATCTCCAACAGCAAGGGTTGGGGTTAAACCCAACACCATTAGTCAATGTTGAACGCAACACCATTCCAATAGTGATGGGTAACGGCGACCTTAGGAGTATCCCTCTGGGAGCAGGCACCGTTATTGAAATGGCGATTGATGACCGACATTTTTCCATAGATCTAGGTAATGAACTGATAGGACCAATCCCCAATGACTGTTTTGCCAGTGATAGTGACAACGACATAACACCAAAAAGGATCTTCACCCGGCAAGGGGGGAATTTCTTGGTGTACTCTTCCTGCCCTTACGGGGAGGAAGAAGTGACCTGTGACATCAAGCAGGATGAGATGATCTTCCAGGTCCACAAGGACTGCCTCACCTACCTGAAACCCTCTGTCCAGTTAAATACTCTCACCAAGGACCTCTCCACCCAGTTGGAGGAGGCCCTGCAGATAGCAAAACCAGAAGTCTTTCCAGGCTTCAGGCAAATGGTTGAAGAGTGAGTCAACCTAGCTGATGCCTGTGAGACTCCGGAGAAAAAGCAAAAGTTGAAACAAGTTTTCTTAGATTTTCAAGATCTCTTTGCGGCGGACTTGTATGACTGTGGTCGCACCGAAATCCATACAACAACGATTCCCACTGACCCTGGAATGACTCCAGTGTTTGTGAAGCAATACCGCTTGCCTCTCGCCTCAATGGAGTCCCTCACAGAAATAATAATCAAAAACCTTGAGTCCCGGGGGAGAATTCGTCCAGTCCACAGCACCTTTAAAAATCCTGTGCTGGGGATTTGAAAAACCCAACGATCAGTGGAGACTCTGTGCTGACCTGAGGGAACTGAACAAACAGGTCCATATGTCCCTATAGCCTCTCCCCTCATTGACCAAGGGCTGGCCCAGATCCAGGGGTCAAAGGTATACACTGCCATTGACCTGACCAATGGGTACTGGACCGGGCCTGTCAGTAGGGAGGGCCAATACACGCTGGCCTTTACCTTCGGGGGGCAGCAGTACACATGGACCTGGACTCCCTTCGGATACATCAACTGCGACAACAAATTTAACATCTTCTTGCATAAGGCCATGCCTGACTTGGGTGAAAGGGGTAACCTGGCCTATGTAGATGATGTCCAGATCAAATGCTCAACTGTGGGGGAACACTAGTGGAGATCCGTTATGTTCTGACACAGTTGAGGGGTGACGGAGCAAAACTCTCTTTTTGAAAGGCACAGTGGTTCAGGACCTGTGTCAATTTCCTGTGGCAAGATAACTCCTGAGGGTCTCTGTCCCCAGGAAAAGAAAGTGGAAGCACTCCTAAAACTTAAAGACCCCACAACTCTGCGTGAGCTAAGGAGCCTCCTTGGACTGACTAATTACAGTAGGAAGTTCGTTGAAGATTACGCAGAGATCACAAGACCCCTGATCCACCTGTTGAAGGCGGGGTGAAGTGGGAGTGGGGTCCAGAAAAAGCCGAGGCAGTAAAGCAACTCAAAAGAAGCCTCTCACAAGCACCTTATCTAGCTTACCCTGTCAAAAACAAAGGGTTCTTCTTGGAGACAGGTTCTCGAATGCATGCTTGACAGCAGTATTATATCAAAAGCATGACAAGGTCAATAAAGTCATCTCCTACGCAAGCAAGACTTATCCTCTGTGGGGTAAAATTAAACGATTGTGAGAAGGCACTCCTGGCAATGGTGTAGGCATTGAAAAATGACCACCCGTTCATCCAAGGGGAACACATCATAGTGGAGACTCCACACCAGCCTTTGCAATATCTGCATATGACAGAATCCGGGCCGGAAATGTGAGTAATTCCAGAATTACTTCATGGATTCTGTCAATGTAAGGCTTTCCTGTGGAGGTCAGATATGGCCAAAACAAGAAGAGTCCCCTCACGCAAGGTCTGGCTGACTTGCATGATTGTGCCAGAGAAAACTGTCTCGAGGACGAAGGTCTTAAAACCCAGCACAACATGGAGGCGTACCTGAATTCCCTGCACAAAGTCTATGAAGAAGACACGTGCGAGGGAATGCCCACAGTTTACGTGGACGGGTGCTCCTATCATGTTGACAACAATGGGGAAAAGGAACTGGTGGACAGTGTTGGGAATGGTTGGGTGAATGATGCCCCACAACACTCCGCTGGGTACAAAATCGGTCCCCGTAGTAGTCAGGTGACAGAGTTTAGGGCAGTTCATCAAGCCATCCTCACTGCTGTCCAGCACCAACTCCACAAACTGGTCATAATCAAAGATTTAGATTATGTCCGGAACGGGTTCGTGGAACACCTGGTAAATTGGAAAACCAGAAGCATGCTATTTGCTAATGATAAACTGCTTAAACATGGCAAAATCATCCTAAATATTGATGATCTGGTCACATCTAGTGGGATGACCATCTATTGGAAGAAGATCAAGGGTCATTCCAGAACAGAGGGGCCAGACAAAACTGGAAACGACCTAGCTGATCAGCTGGCCAAAACCGGAGCCATCCAGGGGAAGCTCCTCAAGATCAAATCCAGGTCACTGTTATCACTAGGTCCCAGACAAATTCTCACAATGAACTCTCAACTGCCCAATGGAATAAGAAGACCCCAGATGCTGATTTAATCACAGCACTAAAGGGGGATCCGATTATTGGTAATTTTTATCAACACATAGAGGACCTTGCCAACTTTCCCCCTGGTGGATACCGATTACATTGGGAAAGAGGACCTTAAGGTGTTGATGAAATGTCCAAAAGTGTTCCGAATCCAAGATGGTTTGTTGGTAAGGAGGTCCATTTCTGGCATTACCAGTGGTTGGTCCATACCTCATTCCGAAGCCTGATGCTAAGTCATGCCCATGATGCGGCCATAGCCGGTCATCGGGGGGTTTCACACTACTTTAGAAATCTTGCGAGAGTTTGCATACTGGCCATACATGGGGCAGGACCTCGACCAATACTTGAAGGGGTGTTTTGTGTGTGCTCAATTTCAGCCAACTTCACTCACACACTGAGCTAATAATCCCAATAACCAAGGGAAATGCTGTGGTGTTTTGGGAAGCTGCCATCCTGCTCTCCTGATGCCCTATCTTATCCTGCTCATTGCCTGGTGCACCCGTTCGAAATTCACCACTGAATAGTGCATACAAGCATCCATTGTGCGTGGCATGTGCATTGTAACTAAAAACTTGCTAAGTAAATCCATTAGTGCAATTCTGTGCAGCAAATGCATGGACAGTTATTTACCAAACAGTTTGTGTCATAGTCGCATATCAGGTTGTTCACTCCGAATGTAACTGTGGCAAATGAATGCAAAGTAATATATGAGCTCATGATATTAAATGATAGTGAGCAATCTGAAAACCTCACAACATGGCGTCATGTTTACCTGATAATGTTTCTGAATATTGTTAGATAGTGTTGGCGTGTAACATAACGTCATAAAGGGACATCAATCTTTGGCACTGGAGTCATATCCATAAGCTTAAGTGATCTGGGAGATAGGAGAGGAGAAAGAAAAATGGAAATGAATGGTAAAAATATGGATGATAATGTAGACGGTTGGGTGTGACAAAAAGTTCCACTTTTGCAACCATGTTCCGTGAAACGAAATCGGAATTCTCTGTGGTATGGCCATAATTTGTAAACGCACTGGATGCCTCTTACCTGTGAGATTCTCTAGGCTGTGCTGCCACGTCTGGTGGATCCTACATCTCAGTACACGCGAATAATCCAAGGCGTACCGTGAGAGGAAAGGACCTAAGAAATTATCGGATGCGTGCCGCGTCACGTGTTATTTGGTGGTCACATGATTATGCGATCCGAAAAACAGTGCTAAAACCACTGGTATTAATTCTATAATTAGTAATGGGCTACATTATATTGTTAATACTACTGGAGGTTAGAAATAGGCAACCTTTAACCTATTAACCTATTGCAAAATGTACAAATGTTTAATCCCATTCAGAATGACAGATTATATTTAGAACCTCCTGTGTTAAGTAATCGCGTGAAACATTAATACGAAATATACGTGTCTGAATGGCATGTATTTGCCCATATTTAGTTCTGAGTTGAATGATTGTCTGGAGAAAAAATATGGAAAAGAATTACGTGTAACTAAATTAACTGGGGGCAAACAGCTAGACATGTCTCACTATAGGGTTGTGAGATATGCAGCCCCTATATGTTATCTAGACCCCAATGTCTGAACCAACATAGTACTGATAAGCGTACTCTGTCTAACAGGTGCAGGGCCAGCAACAGCACCAGCACTGGGTTCAAGCATTGCCACAACTAGATTCCAAATTGAGTCAATACCTGAAACAGAATAGTATTAGGAATTAGGACAATTTCATGACCATGTCATCAGAGTACAGTACCAACACTCATCAGCTCATTAGAGAAAGACATGTAGTTCAGTGTCCTTGTTAAGGCCCATAGTTGGACATCTCAGCCGACAGATAGTATGCGCTTCCAACTGGCGCAATAGTGCTTGACGTCACCTCCCCTGGCGTGAGCCCGGGCTTGTATGAGTCCAATAAAACGCATATTTTGTACATCTTACATTTGATGATGTTTCTGCCAGTGTATAGCAATCGGCAGCTTTGGGTCAGGACTATTTAAGTGTGAGAAATGTTCTCTGATATGTATTCCCTAATCGTGGAACCAACGTATACTCACCCACACACACAGATAATTGCGTAAACTACATATTTCGATTTACAATTGATAAAGTCCTGAATGTGAATGGTAAGGCCATTGTGACATGAGAAAACATCGGTACACAAAGTGAATTTACAGAAATTACACATGCCACATTTATAGGAGCCCTTAGGTTTAGGGGGCAACCAGAATGTGGGATCAGTCTGGACGGACTTAGAAGCAAGAAAAGAGGGGCATAATTGGCATTGTAGAGTCTGATTCCGCGTAAAGATAAACATAGGCCATTCAGTGATGTATGAACGTAAGTCTGTGTCTAATTTTAGAATGTACCACTGTTTGTCGAGCAACCTAAACAACACATCTGTGTTTCGCACATATTTAGTGATGATCTGTACTTCTGAATGTTCAGTGTGTCTTTTAACGGTATTAGAATCGCTTCGTGAGATATGTCATTTGCTTGTTTCATTCCTTTCATTATTCAATGTGTTGAGTAGCCACGTTGCAGAAACCGATGTTTAATCAGAGCACATTAGTTTTCATAAGCACTATCTGTACTGCAATTTCTGCGTGCCCGAAATAATTGTTATTGATGGCAGCACGTTTGTGACAGCTTTTAGCATTCAGAATGGAATTTACAGCCGTGGATTTTCTGAAGGTCTGAGTGTTGATTGTCAAATTTGAGATACTGATTATAATGTCCAAAAATTCAATTCGATTTGGACTGGCATGTCGCGAGAATTCAATGCTGAGGGAATTGTCATTCAAATATTCTGAGAATTCTTGGAAAGATTCAACAGTACCATTGCATATGAGCAGAATATCATCAATGTACCTTTTCCATTCAACAATATTGTTAGTAAATGTATGTGGTTTATAGATGTAATTGTATTCAAAGTACCCCATAAAGAGGTTGGCCAATGATGGAGCATACTTAGCCCCCATGGCCACACATTTGGTTTGCGCATAATATTGTCTATTCAACAGGAACTGGTTATGGTCTATAGTAAATGCTAGGAAATCTTTTATCATTGCAACATGCTCAGTGTAAGAGGAGGAATGGTTCCGGAAAGTGAAATCTATAGTGTCAAGTGCTAAGTGGTGCTGTATTGAAGTATATAGGGCTTTGACATCGAAACTGGCCAATAGGTAGCTATCGGACCATTGTACGGTTTACAAAATTTTCAAGGTGTGTGTTGTGTCACGTAGATATTCTGGGAATATTGGTACAATACTCTTGATGGCAGTATCTATGTATTGTGATAGGCCTTCCGTGGCCCACCCTAAGCCACTCATGATAGGTCTGACCTGTGGTACTCCTACAAATTGTTTGTGAATTTTAGGAAGAAAGTACATAGTCGGAATAACCGGGCAAGGTCGAAAAAGAAAGTGTTTCTCATCGTCAGTCAATAAACCACGTGAGTGCCAGCTTTGAATAAGAACAGAAAGATCAGAGACTGCTTGTTTTGTTGGATTCCCTACGAGAAGTCTGTAGCACCCTGGAGTGGCTAAGTGTTCATTTGCCATACTAATGTATTCTGACTTATCGAGTACTACAATATTGCCGCCTTTGTCGGCTTCTTTGATGACTATATTTGGGTTCTTCATGAGATTAGCCAATGTCTGTTTTTCGGAATGTGAAAGATTGTCGTGCTTATCGGTACCATTCCTGGGATGATGATCTATATAATGATACAAATCTTGTGTTACCGCTTGATAAAAGGTGTCTATTACATTCTCGTTCTGTGATGGTGGTACAAATTTGGACGGACGTTTATGTTCGGGTAATTTCAAGTTGTGCTGATGACTGCCTAATACCTGATGTATGCGGAAATCAGTGGGATTTAAATCTTCTGTTATGGACATCAGAAGTGTGGTATCTTCAATATCCGCTATGGTCAGCTCACTTACTGACTGTGTGGTCTTTTTATGCTGATAGTGTTTAACCTGAGTATGAAAGAATTTTCTGAGTTTCAATTTGTGTATACATTTAAAAAGATCTATTTGGAAGTTAATAATGTCAGGCTGACGACTGGGTACAAAAGACAAACCTTTATTCAAAACGGACAACTCTGCCATGATTAATGTTTTAGAGGATAAGTTATAAACTAAGTTTTCAGGGTGGACTTGGCTTTGAGATTCCTTAGACTGGACCGTGTCTGACATGCTTTTGTGTTTCGCCCTGTATCTGTCCCTTGATCCTCTTCGTCTTCTTCCTCTGACGATGTAGTTGGTGTTGTGATTTGTATAACAAAGAGTCTTGCCTTGAGAAAGACCGTTGAAGGTCGAAACACTTGTCGGCAGACTTCTCTGGCATTTCTAACTCAAATACAATTTTCCTGCTACTACTATCCATGATTCAGTCTGACAATTGACTCATATCAGTGTTGAAACATATTTTGGCGTCTGTTCGAACAACTCCCTTTGGATCTAGCAGTGCAATGGACTGAGTGGAACTAAACCTTAGCTTGTACTTTCTTGTCGTAGGCCTGAGGTCCTGTTAGGGTAGGTACTGTCATGAAAGGTATCACTTCATAAAATGTTCAGTATGGGTTGAATGTTGTGTGCTTTAACATTGCATTAGTTTGACCAGCATTCCATCACAGTTAGTTACTGTGGAACATAGATCCTGCATGACTCAAAGGTTCTATGTTCAAGCGGAGTGTGGGAAGGAGTTCAAGAGGACAGTTGTGCAACCTCCTGCAGGGGGTCGTTACCAGCGTAGTGAATAAAGGACTTGAACGACATTACTGTCTCCGCCTTTGTTACTTCCCTACATAACAGTTGGCGACGAGGAAGAGGATCGAACCTGCCAGACGACCCACGGCACATTCATGCGGTTTCCCTGGTATGGAAGGCCACCGCAGCGAATGGAGCGCTGGAGACCCGAATTAGAGGCCAGCTGCTCGCATTGTCACAGCGTGGAGCGCTGCGAGCGGAGACCCGACCTGGACTTGCACAGAGGAATGAAGGTAGTTGCCGACCCCAGGCTATCCCTCATGTGTGCATTTTTGTCTGCTGGCCTGCGTTTTGCATGACGCGATTGTTATTGTTTGAAAGTACCGCCAGCTTGCGAGTACCTGGTGAGGAGAGACAATGGGCCTCATTACACGGAAGGCGGTAA
This sequence comes from Ambystoma mexicanum, assembly GCF_040938575.1. Classification (NCBI taxonomy): domain Eukaryota; kingdom Metazoa; phylum Chordata; class Amphibia; order Caudata; family Ambystomatidae; genus Ambystoma; species Ambystoma mexicanum. The sequence goes on along the minus strand of NC_090927.1, from coordinate 627,254,007 downwards.
GGGTTAATGGTCACCGGTAATGGTACCGGTGGCCGTTAACCCTTACCACCTTACTACGAGGTCCCTTTGCGGTTAGCAGGTGTTAAAAACCAACCCGCAAAGGGACCAAGTTGCTAATTACGGTACCGCAATTTGCAGTCCCGTAATTAGCACCTTCCCCATTCCCATTATGCATATGGGGCAAAAATGTGAATGGGGCGGTAATTCCCCTTTCCTCCAAGGCGATGCCGGTATTTTACCGGCATGGACCAAGGTGCTAATAGCACCTTGGTCCTCTGCCTACCGTGTAATGAGGCCCAATGTCACAGCTGCACGTGTTGCTTGTAGCCGCCGCGGGTTGTCCCAGCCTTGGAAGGTAGAACCCGGCGACACGGCCTCTGTGGAGGTGGTGCATATCTACACTAGTACGCCAGCAAGCATTGGAAAAGCGGACCCAATGACGTAGCGGCCATTTTTGTTTTCTTGTGACTTCCGTATTTCGGGGCTACGCAGCAGTACGCTGATTCTCACATACTTTACCCGGTCCACACTGGAAAACTGTTGCTTGCTTTGGATGCTGGGAGTAGGTGTTTTCATGGGAACAGAGCTGGTTGGTGAGTTTTACAGCGTTTTTTTTTTTTTGTTTGTTTTTAGCGTCATCTTGTCGGGTGAAGTGCGATTTTGCATATAGAACTGCATCATTGCATTTTGACACGAACTCGACTGTTTTGGAACATGGCAAATGTGCCTGCACCAGTGTTCTTTTTGCCGGTCCCTGGTGAGCCCAGAGTGCGCTGGGTGGACTGGAAGGAAGGCTTCCACAAATATGCGCTGGCTGTCTTTGGTACCAATTATTCCAATGAGCGCAAAGAGGCGCTGCTGTTCCATTGTTTAGGGACGGCAGGGCAGGAGGTGTTGAGAACATTGCCAGAGCCCATAGACATGCCGGATGCAGGTCCATATGAGAAGGATTTAGCAAAACTAGACAAACATTACAGGGTTGAGGAAAACATTATACTGGAGAGGTACAAATTTGCCACCAGGTGTCAGAAGAATGGAGAGAGTATCGAAGATTTTATTACGGCTTTGAGGGGGTTGGCAGTTAAGTGTAGGTTTAACCACTGCCAGGATGAGCACCTACGGGATCAATTGATGATCAAATGTAACAATGACAACATCAGGAAAGAATTGTGGAAGGAGAGGGATCCCACTTTGGATAGAGCAATCAAGATTGCAAAGATGGTGGAACATACTGACAAGTGCATAAAGGTGCTCCAAGCAGACAATCAGACAGGCATTGAGAAACCCAAAATAGAGGAGTGTGAATGTGCAATCCAGAAAGTCTCAAAGGTTGCCCAGAGAATGGGTTCAGGAACTCCAAGACGCTCTATGCAGCCTGGTAAAAGGTTTGAGGATCGACAGGAGAGCAAGCCATCAGCTGGCAGGGGCTGGAATCGTCAATGGGTACCTTCAAAAGACAACAGTGGATTGACTAGGGAATCCAATTCCTTCAAGGGTTTTAGAGAAGCTGGATCACCTAGAGGTCCCCCAGCTAGGAGGTGTTACAGATGTAGGAGCTTATCACATTTTGCATCTGACAAGGATTGTTTCGCAATACATATTATATGCAATGATTGTGGCATGAGAGGTCATATTGCCCGATGTTGTAAAAATTTTAATTCTAGTTCAGGTCAGGTGTTTGATGTAAGTACAAACAATGAGGATGAATCTTATAGTGAGATTGGTAGGGAAGTTGTGTTTACCGTGAATGCCATTGATGGTAAAGTGAAAAAGAAAAAGCCTTATGCTATTGTGCTAAATCGAGGGAATACCTATCTCAATGCTCATGGATAGTGGGGCGGATTATACACTGATAAGTGTGCAAGTGTGGAAGGAGAAGTTCAATTGTTGTACCCTGTGGGAGAACTGTGCCAGAGTGAATGCATATGGTGATATACCCATAGAAATGATCGGGTGTTTTAATGCCGAACTGCAGTTAAAGATAGGAAATCCACAGGTACCATATATGTTACCAATAAAGGGGGAGAGTTGCTTTCATGGAGTGACCAAGCTGAGTTGAAAATCAGACTTGAAGCGAGTCATCCTGAGCAAGTTTTGTCTGTGAGGGGTGAGAATATCACAGATGTACAAACGAAAAAGGGTTCCAACAAATTGGGATGCTTGAAAGGGTTTGTCCATAAAATCCGGTTGAAAAGGGGGGCAGTGCTGAAAATTGCAAAATTGCGTACCATTCCTCTAGCTCTTAAAGAAGGTGTAGAGGAAGAATTAAAGAGAATGGAAAGTGAAGGAGTTATTGAGAAAATAGACGCCTCTGAGTGGGTTAGCCCCATTGTGGTGGTCAGGAAAACCAATGGATCGTTGAGACTATGCATTGACCTAAAACATATGAATAGTATGGTGGTGGCAGATAGGTTTCCATTACCCAGAATAGATTATTTACTTGTAGGTGTGTCTGGCTCCAATGTATTCTCTATCTTAGACTTAAAATCTGCCTATCACCAGATTGAGTTACACCCTGATTCTAGAGACCTCACGGCATTCATCACATCCATTGGTCTGTTTAGATGTGTGCGCATGCCGTTTGGTTTAGTTTCGGTGGCAAGTGTGTTTCAGAGCATTATGCAGAGATTACTTGGGGGAGAAAAAGGAGTGATGTGCTATCAGGATGATGTACTGGTGTGTGGCAGTGATGAGATGGAACATGATCGAAGGCTTAAAAGAGTGTTACACATTTTGAATGAGGCTGGTCTCACTGTTGCTTTAGAAAAGTGTACATTTAAAGCCAACAAGGTAGTTTACCTAGGCCATGAGATTACGGGTGAAGGTGTCAAACCCAAAGAGAAAGCTACAGAAGCCATAAGAAGGATTGAAGATCCCAAGTCAAAGGCAGATGTTTTATCATTTCTGGGTTTAGTTGAATTTTATGGCAAATTTATTAAGGGCCTATCAGACATGTCAAGGCATATGAGAATGCTCACTCGCAAGGGGGTGGTTTTTAAATGGAGTGATTATTGTAGGAAGGAGTTTGAGATGATAAAGGAATCCATTGTCAACGCACCCATTCTGAAAACATTTGAAGAAGGGAAACACACATTGCTTTTTGTTGATGCTAGTGATTATGGTGTTGGGGCTGTACTCATGCAGGAAGACTCACTTGGTTTGCATACTGTGGCATTTGCTTCCAGGTCGTTGAAGGGGCCTGAAAGTAGATATTCTGTTGTTGAAAAAGAAGCTCTTGCCTGTATTTGGGGAGTTGAAAAGTTTAAAAGGTTTTTGTGGGGCATGGAGTTTACGATCTGCACCGATCATAAACCATTAGTTGGTATCTTTACCAAAGGTAGTTTGGAAGGTGTATCAAGGCGCATTATGAAGTGGGTCACAGCGCTACAAGGCTTACAATTTACCATGCTCCATATCAGTGGCGAGGTCAATGTGGTTGCAGATGCCCTGTCAAGGTCGGTTCACCGAGAAGGTCATACTAGTGAGGGCCAGTTAGTCCCAGAGGAGACTGCAGAGATATTTCGAGTACATGAGACTTTGAAGAAGGATGATTGGGAAATTGCTAGTAGTGAAGATGTGGTTTACCAAAGGATACTGACACTGGTGAGGGAAGGTAGATAAAGAATTACAATGGTGACATGGGTGGATTTTCTAGAGTGAAGGAGGACTTATGGACTCACGATAACTATCTGCATAGAGGACATCAGATGGTTGTTCCATGTGAAATGAGAACATATGTAATAGATCTGGCCCATGTTGGACATCTAGGCCTGGCTAGAACCAAAGGTTTAGTGAGATCTGAATTCTCATGGCCTGGTATTGACAAAGATATCGAGGAACAGGTTAAAGGGTGTTCGGAGTGTGTGGAAGGAAACAAAGGATTAAGAGTACAGAAGGTCCCCATGATAATCAGGGAATATCCCTGCGTCCCATGGGATGAAATTGCTTTGGATCTTTTAGGTCCATTTAACATTGGAGGTGCCAGAGATAGCTACATATTGGTGGTTATGGATTTATTATCAAAATGGCCAGAAATATGTGTACTTAAAGACATTTCAAGTAGTAGCATTATGAAATTCCTGGAACAGTTATTCTGGAGAGAAGGGATTCTAGGAGGTGTTTGTCTGACAATGGTTCCCAATTAGTGTCTAATGAGTTCAGAGATTTCTTGGAAAGGCATGGGATAGAACAAGTCAACACTTCCTTATATCATCCCCAAAGTAATGGGTGTGTAGAACGCTTCCACAGGACTCTTATGGAAGCTATTAGAATCGCGGTAGCTACTGGTGGGGATTGGATGAGGACAGTGATGGAACGGACATTCTAGTATAGGATAACCCCTTACAGAGTCACGGGTTTAACCCTGTTTGAGATGTTGAGAGGTAGAAAGCTCAATTCTCATTTATGTCCGGGTTGGATGGGCAAGTCAAAAATGGTTGGAGTGGATCTGGAAACAGTGAGAAGGAAAATGCTTGAATCAGGTGTCAGATCCAAAGAACGATATGATCAAAAGAACTGCTGTAGAGAACTCAAAATTGAAGAGGGTGATTGGATTAAGATTAAACTTCCCACCAAGGTTCGCAAAGGAGCCTCACTGTTTTCTGAGCCTAAACAAGTGGTGAAGGATTTAGGCTCTTCGGTATTAGTCAAGGGAGGTGGCATTTGGAATAAAGAGAGAGTGGCTCTCTTCAAGTCGACCAACGAGAGTGTATGATACAAGGAAGTTGGTGGACTTAAGGTTGTGGACATCCTGGTGGTTAAATACACAGCACACCTATAAGTGGTGGGTTCAATTTAGCATCTTGCAAATTATATATATATATAGTTGCCTGAAATAGATACAACTTCAAAAGTGTGTTCAAGGCGGGTTAGGATACTGCCATTTTATTATTCTACCTTAACATAAGAAATGTCATTTTTCACATTAGTTCTTGTTTAACATAAGAAATGTCATTTGTCACATTAGTTCTTGTTTATGTTTAAGGAGAGGAGGTGTTAGGGTAGGTACTGTCATGAAAGGTGTCACTTCATAAAATGTTCAGTATGGGTTGAATGTTGTGTGCTTTAACATTGCATTAGTTTGACCAGCATTCCATCACTGTTAGTTACTGTGGAACATAGATCCTGCATGACTCAAAGGTTCTATGTTCCAGCGGAGTGAGGGAAGGAGTTCAAGAGGACAGTGTGCAGCCTCCTGCCGCGGGTCTTTACCAGCGTAGTGAATAAAGGACTTGAACAACATTACTTTCTCCGTCTGTGTTACTTCCCTACATAACAGGTCCCTACCAGTTCCACTTTTACAGCAGCTAGTGTTGTCTGTACTAGTAATCTTACCTTGCTCATCCTTGTTTTGCTCGAGCGCCTTTGCCCATTGGCATACCTCATTTCCACTGTTCTCCTAATCTAACATAAGCATTTCAATTGCATACTGGGGCGAGACTAAGGTGTGCGTTGCATGATTGAAATCCTTAACAATAGCAAACTGATTGCGAACACGCATGGATAGTTTGGCTTGTGGAATGCAGTGTGGTGACATGTTTTTTTTTTTTTATATGATTTAGCCCACTTTATAAAGGCAGCTCTGGAAGCAGTCAATAGACTCAAGTTTTAGAGATGTTTTAACTATACTGTTTTGCTTTTTAACGGTGGTAAATTGTCACAAGTGTAATGTTTTAATATAATTGGTTTTTGTGTTTTCTTTTAATGGATTTTATATCTGAATAAACGTTATTTACTACTACTACTTCACCCTCAGGTGCTGCCAGGGCTAAGGCTGGCACTATTTCTTCTCTGCCTTTCCTCCCTATGCCCCCTTCAGCAAATCCAGAAAGGGGCTGCAAGGCTTATCCTTGGCCTCAAGCCCAGGGACTGCCTCTGTCCAGCCCTAAAATCTCTCCACAGGATCCTGTTGGCCGCGAGGATCAAATTGAAGACCCACTGCGCCATCCCTAAGGTTTTCTGGGGCCTGAGACCCAGCTCTCTCCCCTCCCTAAATATGCCCCTGCTAGAGCCATCGCCTCCTCTGACTCCAACTCTCTGCTTGTCAAATATTTCTCCAAGCAGAGAGTGGGGGGCAAGTCTCTCTCTTTGGCTGTTACCTCCCTTTGGAACAGCCTCCCTGCCCCTCTCAGACTTCACCAGGACCTCCTTACGTTACGGAAACATCTCAAAGCTCTGCTTTTCTCTACCTCTTTCCCTCTTTCCCATCCTTGCTAACACCCCACTGCCGCTGAGACTGGTGGCCTGGTCCTCATGAATCTCACAGGATGCCAGGACCTCTACTCAGTCAACACCAGCACCCTCCCCCCTTGGCACTGCCCCCTGCGGGCCCCTTGCTGATCGGCTGTGCATCCCCGCCCCCTTGGAAATCGTCTGCCCTAGCACTTAAACTGAGGCCTCCTCCCTTAGGTCCCCTTGCCACTTCCGTCCCGTGCCCCCACCAGCACTTGTCCGTTCCTTGCCCCCCCCACCCATTCCTATCTCCTGCACTTCTCTTCATTGCACTTGCACGTCCGATTGTCACAAGCCTAGTAGAACTACAATTGTAATTTTACTGTTTTTGCCTATTTTATTTACTCCCCTTGTACCCTCCCCACTTTGCCTTGTGACACCTGGAAACACCATTCTGTTGTATAGGCGCCTAACAAATTCTCAATAAATAAATACATAAATACATATTCTGGGGTAGGTGGGCAACTGCGCATGTACCTATGCACAGCAATATGAATGTGCAAGGGAGCACATGCACCCATGTGTGTTGAGAAAGGCCAAGTGCCAAAGTGGACCCCCAGCACAACCTATGTACAGGCCACCATGACAGCATAAGAGGCAAAGAGCACATGCCAATGAGGACCCCACCCTCAGCACACACTACATTCCACCTTGCTGTGCCCATATGCATTGGCCTACAACCGACCATACCCTTCAGACCACATTGGCCCTCCACCATGTAGCACATGTGACTAGAAAGCCCACGTACGTACAACTATGCATGACGAGTAAAAGCATGTAATTTTTCACCCAACAGGTTCAAAGGCATTACATATGGAGCAGAGGAGGATGCAGGAGCATCGGTATCCCATGGCCGTGCCTTCAGGGCAACAGCCACCACCCCTGCACATCCCAGCAAAGGGAATGGAAATAGAAAGGGCATTGCACACAATGGCAGAGATAAAGTTCCAGCTACAGGTACGGCACCCCTGGCACCAGCAGCTCCCCACCCCAGCAGATAGCCACTGTGGCTGTGAAAGGAGAGTCAGATGCTGGCAAGCATGTAGATGTCACTGTGCATGCACCCACCCACATGGCCCATAGGATCCCCTTGTCACTTCATCTGGGCATGCAGACACTTGGTCAGGGTGGCCAGGAGTCAGAGTGTGACACAGGTAGCTGGTCATGTGGCTCACCCTGCTTCAGCCCCAGCCCTCTCCATAGCCCTCAACCCACACTCCAAGCTTCGCAGGATGCCATGTGGAGGTGGTTGGACACAATGGAGTAGTGCCAGGTGTGTTTGAAGACCCTTGCAGTTACACAGGTTCAACAACTTCAAGCCATCCTTGACTATGTGCAGAGTGCCTCACAGAGGATAGTGAGAGCCATAGAGCGGGACAGATAACAGTCAGCTGAAACATCTGCCACCCTTACTGTTGTTGGATAGAGGTTGAGGGAGATGACAGAGAGCATCTCAGCCTTTGCTGAGGCAATGCAGGTCAGCATGCTCTTGACAATACAACACATCCAAGGGCCTGAGTCAGATAAGTACATCTCTGTCATCCCCACAGAGGGAACTTTGCCCAGCACCCCAAGGTGCTGCTCCATGCAACCTGGCTCCAAAGGTGCTGGAGGAGACCAGTAAGAATAATAGGCCACGCAATTGACTGTACACTTGTATATAGGCACATGGGTGGTGGGGGGTGTGTTGGGGATGGTGTTGTGGGGAGAAGGTATAAAGGGGGAGGGTGTGGTGGGATGGTCTTGTGGGGAAGAAGGTGTAGGGTGTGTTGGGGATGGTGTGTTGGTGATGGTGTTGTGGGCAGGAGAGGGGGGGAGGGTGTGTTAGAGATGGTGTTTTGGGGAAGGTGAGGGAGGGTGTGCTGGGGATGGTGTTGTGGGGAGAGGGAGGAGAGTGAGGGTGTGTGCACATTTCAAGATTAAATACAGCTCACTCAAAGCAATGCTAGGACATTCCTTATTGCATTAATGTGTTCAATTAATGATGTGACTGTATGTACAGTGGTGCGTAGCATGTGGATATCAATGTGCTAAAAAATAAATTGTCCATCAGTTCTTGCTGAACCAGACATCCATCCCTGCAATCATCCACTCACTGCGTGGCAGTGTATCACCCACAGGCAGTGTGTCCTCCTCCTCTGGGAGTGGCATGTCCATATCAGGTGGTAGGGAGACATTCCACCTGAGGCAAATGTTGTGCAGCATGGCGCAGGCAAGAACAATTTGTTCACCCTTTTCTGGCCTGTGCATCAATGCCCCTCCAGTCCAGTGTAGCTATCTGAAACAAGCCTTCAACAGGCAAAAGATCCACTCAATGCGGAGCCTGGTACGGACGTGTGCCTCATTGTAGACCACCTCCTGTGGTGTCTGTGGATCCCGCATGGGTGTCATTAGCCATGGTAGCTGTGGCTATCCAGAGTCACCTGCAAGGGCAAAGGTCATAGGTGTCAGTCACAAAGCATTGTGGATGTGTTGCCTTTTTGAACAGCATGTTTACAGACATTCTGTGTATGCATTCTACCAGTATTCACAGTACTTGCATGTGGAATCTATATATATAAACTGCTTAGTTATGTTTCTGTACTTAGCTGATGCAATTTGTCAGTGTTAGGTTTCCCTCTGCTGTCCTAAATGGCAAAGTACACCTCTGTGTGCCCTTCCAATTCAACAACAGTTATCATTTTTACAAACAGAAAGAGCACAGTGCTACACGGTCACCTTCACCTTCCGCTATCGCATATCGCAGACATTCAGTTACTTATCCCCCCCCCACTTCTCTTTAGACAGGGCACAGCGGTTCCAGTGTCAATGAACAGTTACATACTGGCTCAATGTTTCAGTCTCTAAAGAGTGAAACGCTGTAGGACGAATGCCTCCTCACAAGCTAAAACAGAAAGTAGGTCCTGTAATTATGCTACTACGCAATCTTATGCCTTCACAGGTACTCTACAATGGAACAAGGCTGTCAATTATGGATCTACAAAGACACATCATAGAGACCTGTGTAATCGATGGAACTTAGATACTGTTCATATACCGCGCATAACTCTCATTCCATCTGATACAAATATGCCTTAAAAATTCAAAAGAAGACAGTTACATGTATGCTTAGCCTTTTCAATGACCATTAATAAGTCACAGGGACCTACGCCCCCTTCCTGGAAGTGATCAGTGGTAATTCCGATATTTAAGAAGGGGAACAGAAGTGACCCTATGAATTACCAACCGATATTGACCTTTAATATATGCCAGAACAGCATATGTTACGCCGGGAATGGCTAGTCATTCAGTATTTGCATTGTCATGTAACACCATGCACACAGCTCACGGTCAGCAGTTGTCACTTTCAGGGTCTGTGTTTGTCACAGCAGGATGCCATAGTGCATGTGTTGGGCCTGTGCTTTGCGCTCATGCATGTGCCCTGATGGTTGGTTAGTTGTACCTCTGCAGGTTTCTGTTGTCTGTGTCTATTCCACAATGGCTTCATGTACCCGAGGACATGGCATTACTATTGCCAGTATTACATTACATTGATGCAATGTTGAACTTTGGGTTCGATTATTAGGGATGTATAATGTTGCATTGTGGTCCCTGTAGTTATGTGTGTATATGTTGGTAGCCTGCTGGGAAATGTGCAATAGCAACTACATACAACATTGTTCAAGTCCTATGGGTTGTAGGCTGTCATGAGTGCAGTGAGAGGGCAAGTCCTGCATGTACAGGGCTTTGTCAGGGCATGCATTGTTCAGTTGTAGCTATGCACCCCCCTTCACATAGCTTTTCAGTAGTGTTGCGATATAACTTTGGGTGAGGGCACTTGTACTCATGCAATATCCACATCCATTGCCCTCTGTGCCTCTCCATGTATCCAGGAAGTGACCTATTGCGCCTGATCATAGTAATGTGTGTGGAACCAGGGAAGCAGGCATAGCAGTGTGTGATGAAGAGATCAGGATTGCAAGTGACTTGGACATTGTGGGAGTGAATCTGGTTCTGGTTGCACTATACCGCTTCAAATGCGTGGGGGGCCACCAAAGCCACATGGGTGCAGTCCAGGGCAGCAATGGCATTGGGCTTGTGGGCTGTTGCACACCATGTCTTCTTGGCATGCTCCTGTACAGTGGTGGTGTGCACGGAGATGTCCTGCGACACATGGCACAGGAGGGCTACCAGCACCTGCACAAGCACATTGGAAAATGTGGGCCTGGGCATGCCATTCAGCGTGCCTACAATGGGCTAAGGTTAGCACATGCCAGTTTCCAGGAATTGCAGGATGGACCCAAGCTTCAGCAGCAGGGGTACAGCTGTTCTTATGTTGATCCGACTCTCTATGTCATCCTGGATTAGGGTGAGCAACTCGGCTGGTACGCTTGTTGTTCAACTGGTACAGGGTGATCAACTGGGTATCAGTCAAGGTCCAGGGTGAGGGCCTGACCTGAGGTATGGGTGCTCGCCTTACATGATGTTTCCTCCTCCTCCTCCTCTCTTTACCCTGTGCCCTATGCTGATGATCTTCCTGCCTCTGCAGCTCAATGTGGAGCAGGAACAGGTACATGTCCCAGTTCGCAACAGCTAGTGGCAGCATGGTTTTGGAAAGTGTGCTTGGGGAAGGCATGTACCCAATGTACCCTTCTTGAGTGTCTTGGGTGCACCTGTGGCTTAATTTCTGGCACCTGTATGCATTTACCTTCACCTTTCAGGTGGTGGTAACTGCACTGTGTTTTTGGCAGAATAACTGCCCAATTTCAGTGATATTTCAGTGGTATTTCTACTTGTAATATGGAAGAAATACCGTTTTGGATTTTGGCGGTAATTCTGCTGCTGGAAATAGTGTTAGGGTTGATTCAGCCCTGTGTTGGTGGTAATTCCACCAGTGCTTATTCCGTTGGGGCTAATTACTGCCGACTCATAATTTGGCAGTACAGTAAAAGTGGCAGTAATTCCATATGCCATCCAACTCATAATGAGCCCTACTTATTTACCTTTTGACCCATCTCATATTTTTTAAAATATTGACTCAGTTATTGTAGAATACAATGGTGTTATGGCTGTTCTTGATTTTGAAAAACTGTCAGAAGAGGTTTTGAATGCAGCAGGTTTGTGGTACATAGAAATAAAGACAGTGACACCTCAATGGTTGGTCCTAGAAAGGTTATTGCTTAATCCCCCCCTATGTCTTTTATTGTAACCTGCAATAATTCTACTTCGAAGTATTTGACCCTCTTGAATAAAGTTACAAAGCATGCCTTACTACCTGTATGAAGCACAGAGCCTTGCTCCTACTTAAAGGGTTTTTAGCTATGGTGTGGTTCTGTAAAGCTTCATTACGATTGCAGAACAGACAAGGCGTACTGGCTGGAAAAGAGGTTTGGGAAGGTGGCACTAGGGGTGTCCCTCCCTCTTTCTCAACTCCCCAGGGACTCTCGCACTAACCCAGGCTTCTGTAGACCCGATTAGTTTCTACAGCATCGTAACCAATGGCTTCCGCCAGGAAATTAAAAGACGTCTGTTTATCTGAAATTCCCATTACTCCCACTCATATATTCAACCTGATTGATCCAACACTGTATACCTACTATGCATCATCATTATTTCTGTAACCTTCCACAACATTGCTAAACCGAATGTAATCAGTAACCAACTCCATGTCCTGTAACAACATTGCTACACCTAATGTAACCAGTAAGCAATGCTGTATAATGTAACTAAGCTACCATGTCATAACAGTGCCTCGATGCTCCCGGGCTGCACTGTGTTATATAAATTAAAAAAATAAAAATAAATAACCGATACTGTCTGTTCACTAACCGGCCCTAAATGGGAATCCCTGAGATGTCAGCTATAGATCTCCCGCTGGGACTTCCTACCTATTTCTACACTACCAAATATGTTACTTCTAGAGGTGGTGTATGTGTGCCTCCTGATCTTATCACCCTATTTCTCTTTATTAGTCTACCCCTCCCCGTACTCTCCTCAGGCCTACCAACTCCACCTACCTAACCTTCACCAGAACTCTTAGATATCAGTACCTTTCATCCCTATCACTCTCCTCTTCTCTCTACCTTCTGCACACTACTATGAATCTTCCTGCCCTACTCCTATCACAACTACTTCCGTATTATTACTACTAATGCTCCAAGTACCAAGACCAAGGTCTCTACTACCACTGTCCGATACTACTATTTCAACTGCTCTACTGTTCATGAAACTCAGTAATATGATGCCCCGCTCACCCCTTTGCATTACTCTATCCAGAAAACTCTGGTATATGGTGCCCTGCTCACCCTTTCACTATACTCTATCCAGGAAACTCACCTTCATTGGGTGTCTCTCCCAACCTCTGCCTCACTCTCACTACTAGCTATAGGCCCCGAACCTACCGCCCTTTTCCTCTCTGAATGGGCCGACCTCTCTTCCTCTCTCCTGACCTCCTCCACAAAACATCTCTTCCGGGATGACTTTAATATTCATCTAGACTCTCCGGATGCGACCCCTGTATCTTTCTGCAAACTCTGTGACTCTTTCACTATTCTTCCCTCAGGCCTGACCCACTCTGCTGGTTACACCATGGATGCTCATCTCAGCAGACATCACTCTCTCCAAACCTCTCCCTACTCCTCTCTCCTGGTCCAACCACTCTCTCCTCTCCTCCCACTTGGAGCTCCCTGGCCCCCCAGCAATGCCAATGCCGCACTCCCAGCCTCCTTCTCCGTCATTCGACCGACGAAGCATGTGTCAGTCGTTGCATTTGCTGCCACCTTCATTTCGCCTCCCACCCCTGCTTTTGACTCTCATACCAACTCAACTCTTGCTAACCTCCATCTCTCCATCTTCAACACTCTGGACATCCTTGCCCTCTGTCATGAGGATCCACAGGAAGCCTATCTCCAAGTGCAGCTCTTGGTATGACTCTGACTTGGCCGCCCTGAAACGCATGTGCAGAGTTGCTGTGTGGAAGTGCAGGTCTCAGGCACATCCTCTGACAAATTGGCCTGCCGCCTGCTCCAACGACAATATCGACTCTCCATCTGCTCTAAGAAGAGGGCTTGAGTCCAAGCCTGCATTTCTGGCGCCACCAATAACACGGCTGAACTTATCAATATCTGCAAGGAACTTGCCAATCATACTGCAGTCTCCTTTTCTTCACTTCCTTCCGAGGCCCTCTGCACTGCACGGGCCACCCACTTCTCCACCAAAACTCAGGATATCCTGTCATCTCTCTCTCTCTACTCCTCTCCCTGCCCCCCTCTTGCCCTCCCCCAGACTTTCCTCCTTCTCTCCCATTGCACCAGATGAGGTCTCTAGAGTAGTGCTCTCAGCCCAGGGATCGTATCTCTTCAGATCTAAAATCTCTTCACTGGCTCCCTGTGGCTGGGTTGCAAGGATCAACTTCAAGACCCTCTGCATTGTCCACAAGGCTCTCTTGGCCCTGGGACCGCTCTACCTCCAACTTTCTCTTCCAAAACATCTTCCTTCTCGAGCTCTCCCCTCATCCACCTCCAACTCTCTGAGGTTCAGACGCTTCTCCAAGCAGAAAGTTGGGGCAGATCTATCTTCTCGGCTGGGGCCTCCCTCTGGAACAGCCTCCCTGTCTCTCTCAAACTTGATCAGAACCACCCCCGGTTCCAGAAGCAATTCAAGACCTTTGTTTTTGCTTCCGCTTTCTATCTTCCTCTCCCCTGCTGATGCACCTGACTGCTCCACGCACTGGTCCCCTGGCCACCCTCTGAACTCTGAACTCAGCATTTCCGGTTGCACTCACACTGCCTCCGGGCTCCCGAGTACTTGAGGGTCTGTATCTGCAACCCTACAATCCCTTCTCTCTGCACTTATGAGCCACCCGCTGGCTGCACTTTTGAGTTAATTGTGCTTCCTCCTTCCCCTCCCCGCTGGCACTTCTTCACTTCCCTCTTCCCTGCACTTGTGTGATATGAATGACACAAGGCCTAGTAAGATCATTATTTTGTCGTACCTTGTTTCGCTCTCCTTGTCTTGTTACACCTAGAAACACTTACAGGAACTTTATAAACACCATATCATATCCTATCATATCTATGTATCTATGCAAGTCTCCTCCAAACAGGTACTCCCCTGCTCCTCCAGAACTATTAAGGACAACATCTCCTCTCTTGCCCATGCCTTTGCTGACTTCTGTTACCATTCCTTTGCCACTCCCTCCCTCTTCCTATAACCACCTCCTTCTGGGCAGCCCTCTGCCCGGCAGCCCCCTGCGGCTAAGGGCCCCAAGGCCAAGGGCGACTCCTACAGTTGCGGCTCCCTGTGTGTCTGCAGGTGTCCGCAGGGGACGCAAGACGCAAGTTCAATTTGCCTTCACCATCTTCTCCCTGCCCACCCCACCTACGCCTGGCCACTGCATTCGCATGGTGTCTTCACCTCACTGTGTTCCACAGTTGAGGTAAACTAGGGTTTTTCTCCCCTCGCAGGATTCTCAAACTTAGGTGGACTCTCCACTGTGTACCTAAAACGCATTACTGTTGCTGTTCTTAAATGTGGTAAACTAGGGTTTTTCTCCCCTCGCAGGATTCTCAAACTTAGGTGGACTCTCCACTGTGTACCTAAAACGCATTACTGTTGCTGTTCTTAAATGTGGTAAACTAGGGTTTTCTCCCCTTGCAGGATTTTCAAACTCAGGTGGACTCTCCACTGTGTACCTAAAACGCATTACTGTTGCTGTTCTTAAATGTGGTAAACTTGTGCTTGCCGCTCTCTTCCTGTCTGCAGGCTCTCACATCGTCTGTCTTCCCCCCCACTCCCTCCTACTCTATGGTGCTCTCTATCTCGCCTATCTTCTCTAACTGCTTCTCTATTGACTATCCTGCTCTCCTCACTAAATCCGGTAGGAAAAAGTTTAAAAAGGACATCCTGGTCTCCAACCCAGGCCTCCCTATCGCTGACACCTACACTAGTGCCTGCTCTAAGGAAACTCTCACTGACATCCTCTTTTTTGTGCCTTTGCCTGACCTATGGACCCTTCATATGGTCTCTGTGCTCTCTCCTTTTTCCTCTTCTCCCATTAATGGTGGCACCCGCTGGGATGTCCTCTTGGCCCCCTTCCACTCTTCTAAGGCCATCATTAATGTCTACGCTAATGGGACTGTCTTGGTCCAAGGCCCTCAGGCCAACCTTCACCTCTTTGATAGACGCTTCCCTCACCTCATCAACTTCCTCTCCTCTCCTGCTGTCCCCCCTCCTCTGTCCTCGGCTACCTTGCCTCTACCCTCCCTCCCTGCCCCCTCTCTTGCTCCTTCTTCACCTCCTTCTTCTACACCTCCGCAGGGCGTACCTGTGATCTGTACCCCTCCCCGGAAGTCCTTCAAGGATGGCAACCTTCTCCACATTGCCACTCTTAACTCTCGCTCTGCCATCAAGCATTCCTCTGATGTCTGTCACCTTCTTGAGGAACTGGACCTTGACGTCCTCGGTCTCACTGAGACATGGTTCACAGCCAGCTCTGTCACCAGCTTTGACACACTCCTACCTGACGGTTACAAGATCCTCTCCGTGCCCAGGCCCAACCGTGCAGGGGGGGGTGTTGCCCTTATCTTCGCTGAGTGGATTCCTGCCACTGTCACTCCTACGCAGACCTACTCCTCTTTTGAATGTCTTGTCTGCCGACTCTCTCTCTCTCCTAGCCATTCCCTTACCGTGGCTACTATCTATCGGCCAACTGGTCAAATTTCCTCCTTCCTCTCCGAGTGGGCTGACCTCTCCTCCTCACTCCTGTCCACTACCACTCAACTCATCCTTCTTGGTGGCTTCAACATCCACCTAGATGCCTCCTGTCCCCCACTGGACTCTTTCGTGACCTCTGCGACTCTCTCTCACTCTCTATTCTCCCATCTGGGCCTACTCATTCTGCAGGGCACACTCTTGATGCTCTGATCTCTTCTGACCTTCCCCTCTCAGTCCCTCTCTCCACTCCTTTCTCCTGGACTGATCACTTTCTCCTATCCTCCCACCTCACCCTCCCTACCCCACAGGCCAAGCCACCCTCGTCATTGCCACCCACCTTCTCGGTCATCCGACCCATGAAGCGCGTGTCAGTTGAGGCTTTCGCTGCCACCTTCTCCCCCCCTCCCCCTTCGGCTGACTCCCACCCTGACACAGCCCTCTCCTTGCTCCACTCTGCTATTTCTGATACTCTTGATATCCTTGCCCCTGTCATGAGAATCCGCCTGAAGCCCAAAGCCAAATGTAACTCCTGGTATGATTCGGATCTCGTCACCCTAAAACGCAAGTGCAGGGTGGCAGAGAGGAAATGGCGTGCTTCTTGTTCATCCTCTGACAAACTGGCCTGCCGCCTGCTCCAAAGGCAATACCGTCTCTCCGTTCTCACCAAGAAGAGAGCCCTTATCCAAGCCTGCATCTCTGCGGCATCTAACAATTCGGCCGAACTCTTTAAAATCTGCAAGGAGCTTGCCACCCCTGCTGCAGTCTCTACCTCTCCTGTCCCCTCCCAGGCCCTCTGTACTGCACTGGCCTTTCACTTCATCTCTAAAACTCAGGACATCCTGTCCTCACTCTCCTCCTATCACCTTCCTCCCTCGCTTCCTTGCTCTTCCTCCGGCCCTTCTGCAGCCACCCCTCCTCCCTCCTTCTCTGCCTTTCCCCTTTTCTCTGCTGACGAAGTTTCCAGACGAGTCCGATCTATGAAAGTCTCGTCTAAACAGGTTCACCCCTGTTCCTCCAAAACTATCAAGGACCACATCGACTCCCTGGCTCCTGCCCTGGCTGACTTTTGCAACCTCTCCTTCGCCTCTGGAGTCTTCCCATCCCCCCTCAAGCACTCCCTTGTGCACCCTCTTCTTAAGAAACCCTCTGCCGACCCCTCCTGCCCGGCTAACTATCGCCCAATCTCCATCACTCCCTTCCTGGGCAAGCTCCTGGAGAAACTGGCCATCTCCCAGCTTAACCTCCATGCTGAAGCTGGTGGTAGTCTTCATGACCACCAATCCGGCTTCAGAGCAGCCAGAAGCACAGAAACTGCTCTCCTGAACATCCGTGATGACCTGCTCTTGAACCTCGACTCCAACACTCCGTGTGTTCTCATTCTGCTCGATCTCTCTTCTGCCTTTGACACTGTCAACCATGCCATCCTGCTCAACTGTCTCCGCGATAACCTGGGTATCACTGGTCAGGCTCTGGCGTGGCTGACCTCTTTCCTTTCCAATCGACCCTCCCAGGTCCAACTTGGGTCCTTCCTCTCTGACATCTTTTTCTCCACCTTTGGTGTTCCCCAGGGATCTAATCTCTCTCCCTGGCTTTTCAATCAGTATCTGGCACTTCTTGTCCACCGCATCGCCGCCCTCTGCCCCAACTTTCAGTGCTATGCGGACGATACCCAGCTCATTTTCAGGCTACCCTCGGCCTCCTCCTCTCCTGCCCTCATCTCTGACTGTCTGTCTGCTATCCAGGAATGGTGTGCTGCCAAAGACCTCCGCCTTAATGCTAGTAAGACTGAGATTCTACTCATCGGCACACCCACTCCCTCCTTCCCTGCAGCTCTGTGGCCAGCCTCTCTTCGGCCTCTTCCTGCTCCTACCTGCAAGGCAAAAAACCTCGGGGTCATCTTTGACTCCACACTCTCCTTCTCTCCTCATATATCTGACGTCTCTAAGAAGTCACACTACCAGCTGCACCTCCTTAAAGGTATTCTTCCCTTCCTCTCCTTCCCCAGAAGCTCACTGTCTCCCGAGCCCTGGTTCTCTCGAAGCTGGACTACTGTAACAGTCTCTATCTGTATCTGCCTGCCTTCACTCTCCTCCCTCTGCAACTCATCCAGAACAGAACTGCGAGACTTGTCCTTGGCCTCAAGCCCAGGGACCGTATCTCTCCAGGACTGAAATCTCTACACTGGCTCCCAGTGGCTGCGAGAATTAAGTTCAAAACCCTCTGCATTGTCCACAAGGCCTTCTGGGGCCTAAATACCTGCAACTCTCTCTTCCTAAATATCTTCCTTCCCGAGCCCTTCGCTCATCCGTCTCCAATTCCCTCAGGGTCAGCCGCTTCTCGAAGCAACAAGCTGGGGGTAGATCTCTCTCCGCGGCAGGAGCCTCCCTCTGGAACAGCCTTCCTGCCTCCCTGAAACTTGAGGAGAACCATCTCCGGTTCCGGAAGCACCTCAAAACCTTCCTCTTTGCTTCTGCTTTCTCTCTCCCTCTCCCCTGCTAATTCTTCTCTAAATTCTGCACTGAATCTGAAACTTGGCCACTCTCACCGACCTCGGTCCTGGGCCCAGCCACTCTCCACTTGCACTGCCTCCCTGGCAACCCCTGCACTGCGGGACTGTCTCTGTATCCCTACAGCCCCCCCTTCCCAGCACTTGTCTGCACTTATCTTGCACTTGCCACCAGCTGGCCCTATTTATTTATTTATCTATTTATTTCTATTCTACTTACCTTGTACTGCACTTTTCCCTTCCCCCTACCCCTGCACTTGCGTGGTCTGAATGACACCTGGCCTAGTAGGATCGTTGTCTGTCCTCCCCCTGTTCCCCCCTCCCTGCCTCGTCGCACCTTGAAACACTTGTGTATAGGCGCTTTACAAATGCCATATCATATCATATCACCGGTTCTTTCCCACAACCCCTCAAGCACTCCTGTGTGCACCCTCTCCTAAAAAAGCTGTCTGCTGTCCCTTCCTGTCTGGCTAACCATCACTGACCACAAAAGTGATGGGTGTAAGGTTTCGAATGAATCTAAACCATTGGCAATTGCTCTGGGCAACCTTCCACACCACCGTTTTTTAGCACGTCTGCGCCTTTGCAAAAGGGGACCAGCCATGTGCAAATCAGTCAGCAGCTGCCGCCACCGAAGGTAGCAGCCCAGCCTGAACTGCTAGGCCAGGTCCCCTCTGCACAGAAAACCAAGCAACACCAGACATGTTTCGGCCTTGTTGGACCTCCTCAGTGAGGTGCAGCCTGGTTCCCTGTGACGCAGCGAGCAAGGGACCCACATCTGGGCATACCCTCTCTCACAAGGAGAAACAAACTGACCACAAAAGTGATGGGTGGAAGGTTTCGAATGAATCTAAACCACTGGCAATTGCTCTGGGCAACCTTCCACACCACCGTTTTTTAGCCCGTCTGCGCCATTGCAAAAGAGGACCAGCCATGTGCAAATTAGTCAGCAACTGCCGCCACCGAAGGTAGCAGCCCAACCCGAACTGCTAGGCTAGGTCCCCTCTGCACAGAAAACCAAGCAACCCCAGACATGTTTCGGCCTTGTTGGACCTCCTCAGTGAGGTGCAGCCTGGTTCCCTGTGGCACAGCGAGCAAGGGACCCACGTCTGGGCATACCCTCTCTCACAAGGAGAAACAAACTGACCACAAAAATGATGGGTGGAAGGTTTCGGATGAATCTAAACCACTGGCAATTGCTCTGGGCAACCTTCCACACCACCGTTTTTTAGCCCGTCTGCGCCATTGCAAAAGGGGACCAGCCATGTGCAAATCAGTCAGCAGCTGCCGCCACTGAAGGTAGCAGACCAGCCCGAACTGCTAGGCCAGGTCCCCTCTGCACAGAAAACCAAGCAACCCCAGACTTGTTTCTGCCTTGTTGGACCTCCTCAGTGAGGTGCAGCCTGGTTCCCTGTGGCGCAGTGAGCAAGGGACCCACGTCTGGGCATACCCTCTCTCACAAGGAGAAACAAACTGACCACAAAAGTGATGGGTGGAAGGTTTCGAATGAATCTAAACCACTGGCAATTGCTCTGGGCAACCTTCCACACCAGCGTTTTTTAGCCCGTCTGTGCCATTGCAAAAGGGGACCAGCCATGTGCAAATCAGTCAGCAGCTGCTGCCACCGAAGGTAGCAGCCCAGCCCAAACCTCTAGGCCAGGTCCCCTCTGCACAGAAAACCAAGCAACCCCAGACATGTTTCGGCCTTGTTGGACCTCCACAGTGAGGTGCAGCCTGGTTCCCTGTGGCACAGCGAGCAAGGGACCCACGTCTGGGCATACCCTCTCTTACAAGGAGAAACAAACTGACCACAAAAGTGATGGGTGGAAGGCTTCAAATTAATCTAAACCACTGGCAATTGCTCTGGGCAACCTTCCACACCACCGTTTTTTAGCCCGTCTGCACCATTGCAAAAGGGGACCAGCCATGTGCAAATCAGTAAGCAGCTGCCACCACCGAAGGTAGCAGCCCAGCCTGAACTGCTAGGCCAGGTCCCCTCTGCACAGAAAACCAAGCAACCCCAGACATGTTTCGGCCTTGTTGGACCTCACCCCTTTATTGGGAAAACTCCTGGAGAAGTTGGTCATCCCCCAACTGACCCACCCAATAGGCACGAAACTTGCTCTCCTGAACACCTGTGAAAACCTGCCTGCAAATCTTGATTCCAACTCTCCCTCTGTTCTGATCCTTCTCGATCTTTCTTCTGTCTTTGACACGGTCAATCATGCCATACTCAAAAATCGTCTCTGTGATACCCTAGGCATCACAGACTGGGCACTGGTCTGGCTGACCTCCTTCCTTTCTAACCGACCTTCCCAAGTGCAACTGGGTCCTTTCCTCTCCTCCAACTCACTCTCTACCTGCAGCATTCCTCATGGATCTATCCTATCGCATTGTTTTCCATATTTACCTTGCACCTCTGACCCACTTGATCTCCACTTTCTCTCTGCACTTCCAGTGTTATGCTGATGACACACAGCCCTCCTTTAAGTTGTCCTCCTCTTCCTCCTCTTCTTCCTCTCTCATACCTGAGTGGCTGACTTCTATACAGGCATGGTGTTCTGCTAATGATCTCTGCTTTAATGCCAGTAAGACTGAGATCCTTCTTATTGGGGTGCCTGCTCCCTGTTTCCCTCCCACTCTCTGACTGCCCTTCCTGGGCCCCCTCCCTTCACTCTCTTGTGAGGCAAAAAACATTGGGGTCATCTTCGACTCCTCTGTCTCCCCCTTTTCCAGCACGGTTTTTACGAACAGTCTGGTGTTTCTCTGTCATGCTGTGGGTTGGAGATTCGGTTTTCTACATTGATGTTGAGATTTCTGCTGTGCTGGGATGTTGGCCTTTGTTAGGACATAGTGCCGCTTAACTGTCTGTTGTAATGGCTGCAGTTCTGGGATTCCAGTTCTTCGGATCTGGTCTGGATTTTCCTGGTTATCGGCAAGGGTTTTTGGGAGTTGTGGTTCTGAGAAAAAAACAAACTGTGGCAAGCAACGGTACCGGAAGGTATTGAGGTATAACAAATAGCATCAGTGTTGTCAAAATTGGCACAAATTGTGAATTTTTCACGGACCACTGACTCCTTAACTCCCAACTACCTGCGGCAGGGCCTGTTTTGGGGTTTGTTTTTAGACAAACTCCTGCTCCAGGCTGAGAAGCCCCCCCCTTGACAAGATCAGGACCATGACCCTGGTGTGTGTGTGTGTGTGTGTGTTTGTGTGTGTGTGATGCGTGTGCATGTAAGTGTGTGTTATTTAAGCACTGTGGTCGCCTTACCCATCCTAACACTTTTGGGATAGTTGTGCATTTTGAGTTTTAGGAAGAATCCCTAGTCCCTTTAGGTGGTCATCCCACTCAACACTTCTATATAAATAAAGGAGATTGGTGTGTGTTCTTGATCCTTTGTTGCAGAATAAATCATACATGTACTGCTTTGGCTTGAGCTTTCCTGGCAGTAGTTGACCACGTCTTGGGCAGTTGCACTGCCTTTGTTTCAACTATTCTCCGCATTTCTATACTTCTTCATCTGGAGATTTCTGTTTAGGTAACTGTGTGATCTTCAGATAGTCACAATGGTTGTCATTCCCTCTTTCTCCAGTTTTAAGCATCATTCTAACAGACCTCTTGGTCAAAAAGGGCACTGGACACTTTGTTTTTAGAGGGTCTTAAGAAGGAAATTAAGGATGAGATGTCCACAGTCAGTTGTCCCCCCTTTTTTCAAGCAGTGTTAATTGTAGATGTGGGCATGCATGGCAATGTTAAGTTGTTTGCTCGACTCGAGTTTGAAACCACTGGCTCCACAAACCAAGCAGAGACAACCCAGAAAAAAACAGTTGAAAAAAACAGGCTAAGGCAGAGTTGTGCAGTTTACTATTCTACACCCTAGTGAAAAGCCTCACTCCTCAATAACTTGCTTGCCTCCGGCATCATAATTAAAGATAGCCTGGCAAGTTGTATCGGCAAATCATTTTTCACATGTCTCATTTATATCAGCAATGGGAAGCTCATGGTATGCAAGCTGGAACACCCAGTGGTGAACGTGGGAAATGGGTCATTGTCTGTGTGACGAGCTGCTTGTTCTCCCCACCCCAGCAGCTCATTAGTATTAGTATTCCACTGAGGTATCGTGGCTTGACATACACAAATATGTTTTGCTTTTCACATTTTCCTTAGGTCATGCATGAAAACAATATACAGGTCTGTGTCAAACAATAGCAACAAGCAAGTAACTTTGTCACACATGTTTGTTATTGTACAGAGGTCACCCAGATCAGCTTCAAGATCCCTAAAACCTCTTCCAACCCCCATCCCGACCTCGCCTCATGCCTCACAGAAATTGCGCTATAGATGACATATAACCACCTCCTCCTCAACCCCAGAAAAAACAAAATCATGATCTGGGGAAGATTGCCCACTTCCCCCAACCCACCCCATTGCCATCCTCCCTAGGCCATACTCCTGCTAAATCCAACTGAATAAAGAACCTGGGATGTACTATGGACGCCGATTTGACAACTTCACACCACATGAACACTGAGGGCCTCATCTGGAGTCTGGTGGTATCCTGGTGGAAATACTGCAGATATAACGCCAACACAAATAGCGTTACGACTACTCGGTCCGGCGCTATTAACGCTGGATCACGAGTAGCGGTACAGTTGTATGTTCCCATGGACCCAATGGGGTTGAAGGGCGCTATTACCGTTGTCGATAATTGCGCTGGCAGTAATAGCACCGCAAACAGCTGAAAACGGGCAGAAAGTTGAATTTTTACCTCCAGCATAAAACTGGAGGTAAAACTCCAAACTTTCCGCCCAACTCATAATAGGGCCAGCCCTTAAATGTGGCACTAATAGCGTTACTGCCACATTTAGGGGCTACCGCCCAACTCGTGATGAGGCCCTGTGTCTAAATTGTGTTATCTACACCTTTGCATATTCGGACGCATCTTCCCTTACCTCTCCTACCCTTAGAGAGTCAATGCATTCATGACTATCATCCTGTTTTGCCTAAACTATGCTAACTCCCAACACCTGGGTGCCCCTGCTTCTCAAATAAGAAAACTCCAAAGCATCCAAAACACTGCAATCAGGCTCCTCCTAGCCCTCTGCCACAGAGCACATCACGCCTGCGCTCCATGTCCCCCACTACCTGTCGTGCGGTGGTCCACTTTCAGAGCTATGTGCATCACCTACCACGTTCTGCACAAGCCAGGCCAGAATACCTACAACACAAGCACAACCCGTACATACCCAAAAGAAACCTGAGATAAGGCACTGCATTCCTCCCTGTCATTTCCCACTACAAATCAACCAGAATAGGGGGTCCTTCTTTTCCATCCAGGCTCCCACAATATGGAACACCATTCCCCTCAGCATCCGCCACATAGAGGATCACCTTGCCTTCCTGAAGGACCCCAAGACATGGCTCTTCCCCCCAGCATCCTGACAAACCCATTCCACATCCCGCACTAATTCGACCCACTGTCAAATAGGCTGGGGCAGCAATGAGACCCTGAAATAGAATACTGAGCTACACAGAGAAAGGACTCCAGTAGAACGCAGGACAGGAACAAACGGAACAAGAAACCTTCCAGGGCTCTCGGGTACATATCGTACTCCATGTCAATAGAAGATAGCCATAGGCACATCCACCCACGCATACTGATCTGCAATCATACGCTACTTGAACATTTCCCTAATTGGGAAACAGCAGGAATATTAACTATTCAGAAAATGATTAAAGAAGACAAAATCATACCCTTTGCTGAACTCTTAGCTACACATGGTCTCCCACCCATTGAAAACTATCATTACGCGCAGCTATCCCATGCACTCACTAAACAAATGGCAAAACTAGTAGATATGCCAGAATGTACGCCGATAGAGAGGAACATAGTCATAGACAGCGTGAAAAACAAAACCACATCTACTATGTACAACGCAATCTCCTCCTTTGCCACAAAAGAAATGTCTAGTCTGAAAGCAAAATGGGAAAGGGATTTGGGCCCGATACTACCAGAGGAATGGATTTCAACTTTAATGTACCCCAGAGAGACAGAAATATCTGCTAAGATCCGACTCATACAACTGAAAATACTTCACAGAATATTCTACCCCTGCGTAGCACTATACAACTGGGGCAAAGCTAGCAAAGCCAAATGCCTACGCTGCAAACAGGAAGAGGGGACCTTCTACCACATCATATGGCAATGCACACGAATACAGCACTTCTGGCAAAAATGTTGTGAAAGATTGGCAAGCGTCATGGGTCGGTCAGTCCCAAGCGAACCAAAACTCTTTCTCCTGGGAATCAAAGAGGAAGGAGAAATGACTGGCTTTGAAAAGCTCTATTTTCAACAACCACAGGGCTTGCCAAAAGGAACATAGCACAATTATGGGGATCAGAGATTACCTTGAAATACTAGAAAAGGTAGGACGAAGGAGATTGTCAACAGTAACTCTCTATCAAAAAGATTTCATGATTTCTTTACAAAATATATTTTTAATAATTATAGAATAAAAAATATTTCATAAAAATAGAAACAATTTTCATATTTAATACATTCATCTTAATACTCTAAAGATACCATCAATAATGATCATACTCCTGGCAAGAATAAAACAGTCCAACTCAACATTTCGAAGTGGAATAAACAGAAGAAATATTACTAATGAAAGATCAAAATAAAAATGAAAATAAAAAAGAAGATAATGGGCCTCATTACAACCTGCCAGTCTGGGACCGTGCAAAATCCGTGACGGCGGTAAAAACGTTTCCGTGTCCGCAAGGTTGCGGAAAAACCGTCCGATTACACGCTGTCGGTCGCGCGCACCACACGGACTCGGAAACGTTGTTACCGCCGTCACGGAAAACCCCACGGAAATGGAAATAACGAAGCCACAAGTGGCGCAAAACCCATTTCCGCCTCCGCCACCACGGACACGGAACCAGAAATACCATGATCGCCAAAACAGGAAACAGAGAGGCGGCCATCATATAAAAGCACAATCCATTGCCATCCAGAGCCAGCACAATCCTAACTCTGAGAAGCCAAAAGGGACCACCAGCATGTCTGCCAGGATTCCTGCTCAGAGGCAGGGAAACAGCGCTTCAGCGAGGCGGAGCTAACCGTCTTGGTGGAGCACATTGTGGACAATGCTGAGATGCTGTTCAGCGCCGACCAACGGCGTGCCACACAGCAACGGAGGAAGGAGGTGTGGGCCGAAGCTGCACGCAAGTGCACCGCCGTGGGCGTGGCAGTGAGGAGCATGAAGGACTGCCACAAGCGTTGGGACGACCTGAGGCTGAGGGTACGCAACCTCATTTCCACGCACCGCCAACGCAGCAGTGAGACAGGCGGAGGACCCCCTTCCCCACTGAGGCTGCAAGCATGGGAGGAGCGTTGCAGCAGCGTCCTCCACCTAGAGGGAATCCATGGGATCGGGCAGGTTGAGGCAGGAGTGAGCCACCCTGCAGATGCCGGTAAGTGCCCAAACATGAATGCGACATGTAAATATGCAGTTGTGAGTACTGGGCCAAAGGACCCATTAACAACCCACCCCCCCCCAGGCAGTGCATGTGTGGGCCAAAGGACCCATTAACAACCCCCCCAGGCAGTGCGTGTGTGGGCCAAAGGACCCATTAACAACCCCCCCCCAGGCAGTGCATGTGTGGGCCAAAGGACCCATTAACAACCCCCCCCCAGGCAGTGCATGTGTGGGCCAAAGGACCCATTAACAACCCCCCCCCAGGCAGTGCATGTGTGGGCCAAAGGACCCATCATGATCCGTATGGCAACCAATATCACTGAATGCAGACACCAGCAATCAGATGCATGTGACAAACACTATTCAATGTACAATCTTAATGACGCATGTGATGCACCCATCTGCCACCACAGCAACACTAATTGCATGCCCTTTGTGTCCCCACAGCCGTTTCAAGTGACAGTGATACTGCACAACAGGCCAGCCAATCTGCATCGGCAAGTACACTAGCCACCGCCACCACACAGGAGGATGCTGCCGGCAGTTCTGCACCTCTGGCCACATTACCAGCCACTACAGATGTGCGCCACACCACCACCACCGACATCCCCACCGTCTCCACACTGGCGGAGTCTAGACAGGTGCCACGGGAACACAACACCGAAGGCAGCAGCACTGCAGAGGGGGCGGCCTGCAGTGATAACAGTGCCCCGCAAGAGCACTCGGAAACGGGGCCACAGGGGGAGATGCCCACATTGGAAGACCTGGGCTCCTACCATGAGCTGGGGTTCAGCCCCACTTCACTGGGGAGTCCCATGAGGTCCCCCACCCCATCCATGGCCGAACTGAATGCCCGCATGCAGCGGATGGAGGACCAGCAGGCTACCCTCACCCAGCTGGTGGAGAGGCAGCTAGAGGAATCCAGGCTGCAGAGGGAGAGCTACAGCGCCTCAGTGCGTCGCCTGTCGAGGTCCATTGGACGCTTTGCGAGCACCATAGTGACCCTTGCATGCCATGTGCGGGAGGGCAACGACCACACCTCCAGGCTTGTAGAGGCCATGTTGGTTGGCCAACAGGCAAATCTGGCACGGATGTCCTCAATCCCAGATTCTGGCCCATCAAACACTACCACCCCATCCAGCTCCACTACTGCCAGTCCAAGGAGGCGCTCGAGTAGGCTAACGGGTCCTTCGGGCAAGGTTGCACAGGCACAGAAGCGCACACGGAAGTGATGGCATGTGTGTGGGGCAGTGCAGGACACATGTGGACTACAAGGGTGTGAGAGGGGTGGGCACGTTTGGGTGGTGGGGTAGGTAGTTTTGGGGGTTTGGACAATGGGCTCTGGGTGGGGGTGGGCACGTTTGGGTGGTGGGGTAGGTAGTTTTGGGGGTTTGGACAATGGGCTCTGGGTGGGGGTGGGCACGTTTGGGTGGTGGGTGGCCCCGGGTGTACAGCTTCCCTAACCAATGCACCTTCTTCCCTGTTGTTATCACATCAATACATCACCATTTCAAATCAAGACATACATGTGTGGACATTGATCATTTATTTTGCAGTGCAACTATTAATTCATTGTCGTCACCATGTTTGTGCATTTCTGTGAATGTGCTGTGACTCAAAAGTAAATGCGAATCAGGGCATCCCGTGCTCTCTGGCCATCATGTGGACCCCCAGGGGGAGGCGGTGCCATCCCATCCCCATCTCCATCCCCATCCCCATCCCCATCCCCATCTCCATCCCCATCCCCATCTTCCTCATCTGCGTCTGGTGGCATTGGGATGTTCCTGCGCAGGCATATATTGTGCAGCATGGCACATACGAGCGTGATTTTGCCCGTCTTCACTGGGCTGTACAGCAGTGATCCGCCAGATCTGCTCAGACAGCGGAAACGGGCCTTCAGCAGTCCAAATGTCCTCTCAATCATTCCATGTGTGCGGATATGTGCCCTATTGTATGCCTCTTCATGCCTGTTCCTTGGTCTCCGTACAGGTGTCATCATCCATGGCGTGAGTGCATATCCCGCATCACCTACATGGGATGTAGATGGGGGAACATGTCAGTGTTTGTGGCATCATGTCATCATCTGCTGCTGTGCATTCGTGTATCATCATTCATTCATGCATATGTACCATGCAGTGTATGGAGGTATGTCTTGGGCATCACGAGGTATGTCGCTGACTGCATATGGGCCTACACATTAACTTGCATGTTTACTGTGCCCTGCGGGTGACATTTGATTGTGTGCATGTCATGGTGCAGTGCTGTCCACACATGGCAGAGTGACTCCACTGTACGGAAGTAGTAAATACACGTCGTCTCATTTACACGCCTCTCATGCTTTTTGGGGCAGTGTTTCAATTGAGGGTGGGTGTCTGCAGTGGCACAGGGTTCATGGGACAGTGATGGGATTGGCTGTGGCAGCGTGTGCACGGGCACATTGTGGTGCCCTGTCATGTCTTCCTTCATGATGTTTGGCATCCGCTGTGTATTTGGTAGATGGAAGGGGGGTGATGCATGTGCGGTCACAGCGGCACACTCACAATGCTCATTGGCCTGGACACACACACACCACTCCGACAGGGTTGTAGCATCGTCAGCTGTACTCACCCAATAGCCATGTGCTTTGTCCGGCATAGCGTTCCATGTACCGTGGCAACGTGGAATTCCGCAGTACCATTGAGTCATGTGATGAGCCTGGGAAACGTGCGCAGCAGTGTGTAATCAGTTGCATGGCATCACAAACCATCTGGACATTCAAAGAGTGATACTGTTTCCTATTGCGGAACACCGCCTCAATTGCATGTGGTACTGTCAGCTCGACGTGGGTGCAGTCAACTGCGCCTATGCAATTTGGCATGCCTGCTATGGCATGGAAGGCCAACTTGGTGGCAATGACCTCGGGGAGGGTGCGGGGTAGGGCTATGTGTTCAAACACATGGCGCAACAGGGCATCCAGTACCTGTACCAGGATTTTTGAGAAACACGGTTGTGATATGCCATGCAGCCCACCAACCGTGTGTTGATAGGTGCCAGTGCCAAGGAAATGCAGAACTGACACAACCTTCAAGAGGGGGGGGTGGCGGTGGGGGTGTCAATTAGGCTGCTGATGTTGTCCACAATCATGGCGGTGATGTCCAGGATTGTTGCGCGGTCCAGCCGGTATAGGGTGTGGATCTGTCCTGGGGTGAGATTCCAGGGTGAGGCCCTGATGCGTGGTATTGGTGGCTGGAGGCGGGGTCGGGCTGGCTGGGCAATGGGGTTTGCCATAGCTGCAGGGTTGGCTGGTTGCCGCCTGCGCCTCCTCCGCCTACGCCTCCTCCTCTGTGCCATTACTGCCACCATGTGCAGTGCTGCCTGTTGGTTGAGTAGGCCCAGTCCCAGTGCTACTAGACCTGCTGCCTGCATGGTTCTGTGTTGTGTTGGGCTGGGTGTGGCCCTTTTGTAGGCTCCCAGTGGCCTGCTAGGTCCAGCTGGGCTGATTTGGTGCACCTGTGCCCTGATTCAGTTCAGCAGGCAGTGTATAACGCCATGTTCGCGGTGGCGGCGGTTCCGCCACCGTGATCACGGTATTTACGCCATTTTTTTGCCGGTATTTCCGTGTCCGCGCTAGTTGTGATGCTCACAGTGTTTCGTGTTGACGGTAACGGAGGGGTTTCCGTGCAGACGGACTTAACGGGAACCCTATTTCCGCGGTGGCGGTTTAGAGTGGTGCTATTACCGGGGCCGCGGGTCATGATTGCGCGGACATGGAAACGGTGCCTGTATGGTTTTACCGGCAGTGTTAATTCCGGACCGGAGTACTTGTAATGAGGCCCAATGATATGATAAAAAATATATGACTGGTATACAAAATAATAATATTATGAAAAAATGGAAAACAATTAGAACTACATTATAGAGATGCACATCATCAGTGAAACATTATAGAAGTATAGAACATGATAGATTATAACAATGTACCATGGAGTACAAATTCCGAAATCAAACCTTGAACAAAAAATATAGAAAAAATGATAATAGAAAAAATAAAGTAAAATTAACTTTCCCAGAAGAAATTCAAAAGGGAGATTAGAAAATATCAATTCATTAAGGAAAGTGTCAACCCATTAAAGAAAGCAAGCAAAGTTACAGTCTTCGTCCATCCCTCCTGTGGTTAATGAAACCAGCCTGTCAAGTCAAAATAGTCTAGAAGATCTTGGCAATTGTGTATCCTACCATATGGTCTTGTGACGACCTCTTCAACAATCTGAAAATGATCATTATTTATTGTATCTTTAGAGTATTAAGATGAATGTATTAAATATGGAAATTGTTTCTATTTTTATGAAAAAAAATGTATTCTATAATTATTAAAAATATATTTTGTAAAGAAATCATGAAATCTTTTTGATAGAGAGTTACTGTTGACAATCTCCTTCGTCCTACCTTTTCTCGGATTTCAAGTTTGTCAAATCCCGAAACTGAGGTAGGACCCCATTTAATATACAGAATAGAATTTGGGATCTCCTCTTAATGGGTAGGATCAGAGATTACCCTCAATACGTCCGATGGATGGCAGACGTATATGCCTGCATACTTATGGAGCGCTGAGTCTATCAAGCAAGGGGAAGCCCACGCGAGGCAGACAAAATATGGCAGAAATGGGAACAGACTATGTAAAGAAAACAACAGCCAAACCAACAGACTCTGTTACACAAAATTCATAAATATGAAAAGGATCCAAACCAGGAACTGTCATAACATGTAAAAATAAGTGTCAATGTGCCTAAACTGAATATGGTGTCTAATCATAATGCCTCAATGTTTGTACGCACGTAAGTTATGTTTATGTATTGTACGTCATTGTTTTGGAGTAACAAAATACAATAAAATATGTTGTCACATAAAAAGTCATTTTCAGTTTCACTCACGAGTCTAACCAGTTTGAGCCCAAAAATGTTCATATTGAGGCACGCTATGTACTCTGCACATTCTGCTTGTGTTCCATCCCATATTAAAATAGTGTTGAAAGTCTGGCATGTTGCAAAGCATGTGTTCGCTTGAAATGGGCAATAAATACATTTGCAAGAAAAGGGGCGTTACCTGCCCCCATAGCCACCCCTTTGGTTTGGTGATAATACTCACTGTCAGACAGAAACACATTATTCTTCATGGTGAAAACTAATAGTTCCTTGATAGTTTCCAAATGTAGGCAATAGGTTGCCGATAATGACGAAAAGTGATAATCTAGTGATTTGATTTCTAAATCATAGTCAATTATGGTCAGTATATTAGGCTTTTACATCTAAGATGGCCAAGTGAAAATGATCCTGCCATGTTGTGTGACTCAATAGTACAATGATATGTATTGAGTCCCTGGTATAACATTGAAGTTCGAGTACCATGGGCTGTAGATATTGAACAATGAACTTTACTGCACCTTTGATAATCCGTCCCATACCACTAAGTATCGGTCTGATTTCTGATAAGTGTTCAAATGGTTTATGGATCTTGGGTAGAAAGTATATTATAAAGAATGTTGATGCCTCTTGGTGCAGAAATAAAAGGTATCCAAACTGAATGAGAGAGCCTAATAGCAAAAGAAAAAATCTAGCTGACATCACAATCTATTAATAAAAAACTGGAAACCTACAATGCAGAACTAGAACAAAGGAAAATTAAAACATTTCATAGGAACACATTTGACTCTTTGAATGGGACGTTTACACATGGATGGACAAGCTGAAAAACAACCCTCCAGGGAAACGTAGGGAAACAAACAGTAGCTCATCAAAATAGTCCAGCACGGATTCAGAAGGATCCACCAAAGAAAGGGACAGCACAGAACTTCAGCCCAGATCAGATACACCAATCAGAGCTTCTACGACAGTTTCTTTTTTAGACCCAAGAGGAAAAGAAAGAGAACATGGAGGGGGCAAAGAAAACAGACAAAGGGTCAAGACCAGGCTTCAACACAAAAACATAGTTACTAATCTATCTGACAAACATCTCAACATGAACAAAGTTTCAATCTTACAGAAGGGCCTTCTTGTCACCACTTATGGCTGCAGTCTCTTTGACACCAAAATTGACCTCTTTAATTTCACACAGAAATTAAAACTCTGCATAGTTTTTTCAGAATTGGCTAAAGGAAGTGAATGTCAAATGTCTCAAGAAGACAACGATTATATTTACCTTAAACCCAAGAGAAGGTTCATACCATATATCAACATGCCCTCTGTGAACATCTTTCACAGAACTGTTTTGAAACATCTCTCTAACGTTTCTTTCAAGACACCCAGAAACCAAAAATTAAAAAACATGAACTTGGTATACTCAATTCTCTTCACAGTGATGAGAACATCATCATCATCAGACCAGCAGACAAAGGGGGGGGGGGGGCTTGTCAAACCTAACCCTAGGGAATAACCTGCAGACTGCTTCAGGCAACTATCAGACTCTGACACACATACATGCAACTTGATTCTGACCCCATTAATGACATCCTCTAAAATCATAAAGAACTACTCTTGACAGCTGCAAAGGTTGGAATGGATCGAAAAAGCACTCAACGCTTTCTTTTTAATCATTATCCTAAGGTGCCGACATGTTACCTTCTGCCAAAAATACACAAACAATTCACCATACAACCAGAGAGACCCATAGTGCTGGCAACTAACAGCATACCAAAACCGCTATGGATATACATAGACTTTTTCTTACAACTGCTCATACAGAAATCCCATACATATATCAAAAACACAGCACCATTTCTACAAATTCTCAACACTTACACAATGGAAGATAGCTACACCATATTTACCATTGATGTCAAGAGTCTCTACATCTCCATCCCACATGATCTGGGCTTGTAGGCTGTGGAGTGGATTATGTTACAGGAAGATCAGACTGGAACTTCCAAAGAATTTATCATGATCCTCCTTACCTTCATTTCACAAAACACATACTTCAGATATGGGAATCAGTTTTACTTAGAGGCTTCAGGTACATCAATGGGAGCGACTATGGCACCATCATATGCCAGCTGCTTTATACTAACATTTGAAAGAACATGTACTTACACACCCAGTTTGACAAGAATACCTATAATATTAGAGAAGGTATATTTACAATACTTTCTGTATTTGGAAAGGCCCTTTTCATGTACTTTAATGCAATAGACAGTCACGTACAGTTCCCAGCAGAGGTAGGGAACCCTGCCATACATGTTTTAGATGTAGAGATTATTCTTAATGAATCAGGGTTATCTACTACTATCTATCATGAGCCCACTGATAGGAATAATCTGCTACACTATCTAAACTTTCACCCTCCTATTCTCATTAAGCACTTACTTTATAGCCAGTCGCTCAGGGTAAACTATATCTTCAGATGTGAGATGCTATGAAGAGATACAACACATGGCCTCTACATTTTGCAATAGGGGTTACCACATTGAGGAGATCAAGTAGGCCATAGATAAGGGACAAACACTATCATGTGAGACATGTTCTGACACAACGACCTCTTGCAAACATTGCACTCTAGTATATGTTTTAAAATAATCATCCCAAAGCCAGAGAATAAACAAATCTATTTTGAAACATTTGGAAATATTAAAATGTGATGATAGGGTAAAGGATTTATTTCAAGACAAACCTCTTTTCTACTACACTTGTGGTTCCAAACTAAGAGACCATCTGGTGAAAACTGATTTGAGTTATTCCCAGAAAATGATTCAGAAACAAGCAGGTACTTTCCCTGCTTTCATTGCTCGAATTGTGGTTATGTAACTAAAGGTAATGTGATATTTCATCCATGTTCTGCTGAAGAAATAATGTTACGTAACTACTTGTGATTCTGCTAATGTCATTTATACCATCAAGTTCCCATGTGGCTTGTACTATGTGAGACAGTCTAACACAATGGCCAAGAATCGCTGGAAGGAAAACATGTCCAGCATCCAAACCAGGAATTACAATTCAGCAGTAGCAAGCCACTTCCATTAATACCATTACCAGCTTGCACAGATTTGTTTTCAGATTGTTGAAGAGGTCATCACAAGACCATATGGTAGCATACACAATTGCCAAGATCGGCTAGACGATTTTGACTTGACAGGCTGGTTTCATTAACCACATGATGAACGAAGACTGTAACTTTGCTTGCTTTCGTTAATGTGTTGACACTTTCCTTAATAAACTGATATTTTCTAATCTCCCTTTTGAATTTCTTCTTGGAAAGTTAATTTTACTTTATTTTTTCTATTATAATTTTTTCTATATTTTTTGTTCAAGGTTTGATTTCGGAATTTGTACTCCATGGTACATTGTTATAATCTATCATGTTCTATACTTCTATAATGTTTCACTGATGATGTGCATCTCTATAATGTAGTTCTAATTGTTTTCCATTTTTTCATAATATTATTATTTTGTATACCAGTCATATATTTGTATCATATCATTATCTTCTTTTTTATTTTCATTTTTATTTTGATCTTTCATTAGTAATATTTCTTCTGTTTATTCCACTTCGAAATGTTGAGTTGGACTGTTTTATTCTTTCTATTTACACCAATATTCTTTTCTTTTTTGCCCCATGGGAACACATTTATTTCTGTTTCTCTTCATTGATAGTTCAGTGTCATCACCCTGCTTCAGAAAAATACATTGTGACACGTGCAATGATGTCACAATGTCATGCCATTTGATTCATTACATCACACAAAACATGACCACAGACACGTACTATGTTTTTTCATTTTATTTAAATTCACACTGTCATTTTTTTATCAGTTTCAAAAGCCTGACAATAAAGCTCTTCTGTCGCATAGTGAAAATTATTGTGTGATTGACACCTAGGCTGTTTCTGTGATTCTCTTTGTCCAAATGTACATTCTTTCCAGGAGTAAGATTGGGAATATAAATTAATTTCTCCAGAGAAAGCTCCAAAATGTTTTCATTGGTGAATCCATATCTGCAGTAGTAGAATTGTTATTTTGAATGTGCATAAAATCATAATTACATTCCCTGTGCTATTGACTCCTGAACAATATCCTGGCTATGATCCAACGAGTTGTATAGGTTAGACTTGCACGAAGTGAACCACCTGTAAATAAAAGCAGACGACGAGCAGAAGACCACAGCTAGAATACCTTTTGGGCATTACTTGGGCAATACAAAGTGTGTGATGCCCTTTGGGTTGAGTAATGGTCCATCATTATTTCAAGGTTTTATGTATTCCATATCTTGATGCAATTAATCCGTTTTTGATTGTGTTCCTTGGCGACATCCCAATCTGTGTTTCCTTGATATACCATTGTACAACGTGTCCTGTTTTGCTACTGAATCTGAAATGTGCAATTTTGAGAAGGATAAGATGAAAGTATGGGATTCATACTTTCTCCAACTGGATAGCTAGTTCAGTAAGAATTATTCACATTATGCTTCTGGAATGCCTCACCTTTTGATGAAAAATAATCTTGTTAAAGTTTTGTAGTGATATGGTTGCTGTAAGTGCCATGGCCGGGAACCAATTTGCTGCTTTTTATTCTTTAACTCACTATGAAACATAATCAATCATTAGGCAAGATTTGTTAGTTCTGAAAGGGGCATCTTCTGAGTCAAGGCATTTTTTGTTGGAAAATGGAACTGTATAGAATGTGTAACATGCAAACAGTTTGCCTCAAAGAGACATCAAGGCGCAGTCATATCAATTTAAAACCTGCAGAAATGCTGGTAAATTATCTTGGGAATAAAAAAGTCAGATATTGTCTGAACTCAAGATGCTTCTCTGAAGACCAAAGGTACAGTGGAAGGCTGATGATATTTGAACTTTGGCACTACTAAAATGTACTGGATGCTGGCCTAAGCATTTACCTGGCCTGTACGGTATTAAATGGTTTCTTTGAAAATAGGGTACATTGCAATAAAGGCTTTAAAAGTCCCTCTCCCCTCCTGATGTGTTTTCTCTCAGCACCATGCACCTGGCCACCCTCTGTCCTCTGGGCCCAGATACCGGCTCACCCTGCCACCCTCCGGCACTTCCTCCGGGCCACCCCTTACACTGGGTTCTGTATCTGTAGCCATACAGTCCACCCCCTTTTTTTCTTCCTGCACTTATCAAACCTAGTCTGTCTACTGCCTTAAACCCAGCACTTTCCACTTACTGGCGGCACTACCATTGTTTGTTACCTTTCTTATTTATACATTTTATTATAATGGATCTGTTTCTCCTTTGCTCCGCACTCTGCATTTCTTCCCCCTTCCATGCACTTTTTCCGTCCCCCTCCCCCATGTACTTGCACGTTCTCAATGTCACTGGGCTAGTAAGATCGTTGTTTTGTTCTCCCCTGTTCCCCTTTCCTTGCCTTGTTGTGCTCTGAAACACTTATGTATGAGCACAATAGAAATAAAATATCAATTCAATTCAATTCAATGCACAGGGTCTTCAACTCAATCAGTGAAGCTTCTGTGACCCTGGTGTGTGTGTGTGTTTGTGTGTGTGTGATGCGTGTGCATGTAAGTGTGTGTTATTTGAGCACTGTGGTTGCCTTACCCATCCTAACACTTTTGGGATAGTTGTGTATTTTGAGTTTTAGGAAGAATCCCTAGTCCCTTTAGGTGGTCATCCCACTCAACACTTCTATATAAATAAAGGAGATGAGTGTGTGTTCTTGATCCTTTGCTGCAGAATAAATCAAACATGTACTGCTTTGGCTTGAGCTTTCATGGCAGTAGTTGACCACGTCTTCGGTAGTTGCACTGCCTTTGTTTCAACTATTCTCCGCATTTCTATACTTCTTCATCTGGAGATTTCTGTTTAGGTAACTGTGTGATCTTCAGATAGTCACAATGGTTCTCATTCCCTCTTTCTCCAGTTTTAAGCATCATTCTAACAGACCTCTTAGTCAAAAAGGGCACTGGACACTTTGTTTTTAGAGGGTCTTAAGAAGGAAATTAAGGATGAGATGTCCACAGTCAGTTGTCCCCCCTTTTTTTAAGCAGTGTTAATTGTAGATGTGGGCATGCATGGCAATGTTAAGTTGTTTGCTCGACTCGAGTTTGAAACCACTGGCTCCACAAACCAAGCAGAGACAACCCAGAAAAAAACAGTTGAAAAAAACAGGCTAAGGCAGAGTTGTGCAGTTTACTATTCTACACTCTAGTGAATAGCCTCACTCCTCAATAACTTGCTTGCCTCCGGCATCATAATTAAAGATAGCCAGGCAAGTTGTATTGGCAAATCATTTTTCACATGTCTCATAGATATCAGCAATGGGAAGCTCATGGTATGCAAGCTGGAACACCCAGTGGTGAAAGTGGGAAATGGGCCATTGTCTGTGTGACGAGCTGCTTGTTCTCCCCACCCCAGCAGCTCATTAGTATTAGTATTCCAATGAGGTATCGTGGCTTGACATACACAAATATGTTTTGCTTTTCATATTTTCCTTATGTCATGCATGAAAACAATATACAGGTCTGTGTCAAACAATAGCAACAAGCAAGTAACTTTGTCACACATGTTTGTTATTATACAGAGGTCACCCAGATCATCTTCAAGATCCCTAAAACCTCTTCCAACCCCCATCCCGACCTCGCCTCATGCCTCACAGAAATTGCGCTCTAGATGACAGATAACCACCTCCTCCTCAACCCCAGAAAAAACAAAATCATGATCTGGGGAAGATTGCCCACTTATCCCAACCCACCCCGTTGCCATCCTCCCTAGGCCACACTCCTGCTAAATCCAACTGAATAAAGAACCTGGGATGTACTATGGACGCCGATTTGACAATTTCCCACCACATGAACACTGAGGGCCTCATCTGGAGTCTGGTGGTATCCTGGTGGAAATACTGCAGATATAACGCCAACACAAATAGCGTTACGACTACTCGGTCCGGCGCTATTAACGCTGGATCACGAGTAGCGGTACAGTTGTACGTTCCCATGGACCCAATGGGGTTGAAGGGCGCTATTACCGTTGTCGGTAATTGCGCTGGCAGTAATAGCACCGCAAACACCTGAAAACGGGCAGAAAGTGGAATTTTTACCTCCAGCATAAAACTGGAGGTAAAACTCCAATCTTTCCGCCCAACTCATAATAGGGCCAGCCCTTAAATGTGGCACTAATAGCATTACTGCCACATTTAGGGGCTACCGCCCAACTCGTGATGAGGCCCTGTGTCTAAATTGTGTTATCTACACCTTTGCATATTCTGACACATCTTCCCTTACCTCTCCTACCCTTACAGAGTCAATGCATTCATGACTATCATCCTGTTTTGCCTAAACTATGCTAACTCCCAACACCTGGGTGCCCCTGCTTCTCAAATAAGAAAACTCCAAAGCATCCAAAACACTGCAATCAGGCTCCTCCTAGCCCTCTGCCACAGAGAGCACATCACACCTGCGCTCCATGTCCCCCACTACCTGTCGTGCGGTGGTCCACTTTCAGAGCTATGTGCATCACCTACCACGTTCTGCACAAGCCTGGCCAGAATACCTACAACACAAGCACAACCCATACATACCCAAAAGAAACCTGAGATAAGGCATTGCATTCCTCCCTGTCATTTCCCACTACAAATCAACCAGAATAGGGGGTCCTTCTTTTCCATCCAGGCTCCCACAATATGGAACACCATTCCCCTCAGCATCCGCCACATAGAGGATCACCTTGCCTTCCTGAAGGACCTCAAGACATGGCTCTTCCCCCCAGCATCCTGACAAACCCATTCCACATCCCGCACTAATTTGACCCACTGTCAAATAGGCTGGGGTAGCAATGAGACCCTGAAATAGAATACTGAGCTACACAGAGAAAGGACTCCAGTAGAACGCAGGACAGGAACAAACGAAACAAGAAACCTTCCAGGGCTCTCGGGTACATATCGTACTCCATGTCAATAGAAGATAGCCATAGGCACATCCACCCACGCATACTGATCTGCAATCATACGCTACTTGAACATTTCCCTAATTGGGAAACAGCAGGAATATTAACTATTCAGAAAATGATTAAAGAAGACAAAACCATACCCTTTGCTGAACTCTTAGCTACACATGGTCTCCCACCCATTGAAAACTATCATTACGCGCAGCTATCCCATGCACTCACTAAACAAATGGCAAAACTAGTAGATATGCCAGAATGTACGCCGATAGAGAGGAACATAGTCATAGACAGCGTGAAAAACAAAACCACATCTACTATGTACAACGCAATCTCCTCCTTTGCCACAAAAGAAATGTCTAGTCTGAAAGCAAAATGGGAAAGGGATTTGGGCCCGATACTACCAGAGGAATGGATTTCAACTTTAATGTACCCCAGAGAGACAGAAATATCTGCTAAGATCCGACTCATACAACTGAAAATACTTCACAGAATATTCTACCCCCGCGTAGCACTATACAACTGGGGCAAAGCTAGCAAAGCCAAATGCCTACGCTGCAAACAGGAAGAGGGGACCTTTTACCACATCATATGGCAATGCACACGAATACAGCACTTCTGGCAAAAATGTTGTGAAAGATTGACGAGGGTCATGGGTCGGTCAGTCCCAAGCGAACCAAAACTCTTTCTCCTGGGAATCAAAGAGGAAGGAGAAATGACTGGTTTTGAAAAGCTCCTATTTTCAACGACCACAGGGCTTGCCAAAAGGAACATAGCACAATTATGGGTATCAGAGATTACCTTGAAATACTAGAAAAGGTAGGACGAAGGAGATTGTCAACAGTAACTCTCTATCAAAAAGATTTCATGATTTCTTTACAAAATATATTTTTAATAATTATAGAATAAAAAATATTTCATAAAAATAGAAACAATTTTCATATTTAATACATTCATATTAATACTCTAAAGATACCATCAATAATGATCATACTCCTGGCAAGAATAAAACAGTCCAACTCAACATTTCGAAGTGGAATAAACAGAAGAAATATTACTAATGAAAGAACAAAATAAAAATACAAAAGAAGATAATGATATGATAAAAAATATATGACTGGTATACAAAATAATAATATTATGAAAAAATGGAAAACAATTAGAACTACATTATAGAGATGCACATCATCAGTGAAACATTATAGAAGTATAGAACATGATAGATTATAACAATGTACCATGGAGTACAATTTCCGAAATCAAACCTTGAACAAAAAATATAGAAAAAATTATAATAGAAAAAATAAAGTAAAATTAACTTTCCAAGAAGAAATTCAAAAGTGAGATTAGAAAATATCAATTTATCAAACCTAGTCTGTCTACTGCCTTAAACCCAGCACTTTCCACTTACTGGCGGCACTACCATTGTTTGTTACCTTTATTATTTATACATTTTATTATAATGGATCTGTTTCTCCTTTGCTCTGCACTCTGCATTTCTTCCTCCTTTCATGCACTTTTTCCGTCCCCATCCCCATGTACTTGCATGTTCTCAATGTCACTGGGTCTAGTAAGATCGTTGTTTTGTTCCCTGTTCCCCTTTCCTTGCCTTGTTGTGCTCTGAAACACTTATGTATGAGCGCAATAGAAATAAAATATCAATTCAATTCAATTCAATGCACAGGGTCTTCAACTCAATCGGTGAAGCTTCTGGCAACTAGTGCAATTCACTCAGGGCAGAAGCAATATGATCACACCAGTGTAGATGGAAGAGTAATCTTGCAGCTGCATTTTAAATAAGCTGGAGTTTGAAAAGCTTGTTGTTAAGTAATCCAATGTAAATAGATTCATAGTAATCAAGATGACTGGCTAGAAGGGCATTATTGCTGCTTGCGCCGTGTATCTGTGAAATCGCGTTTCAAGTCTTCTCAAAACACTGATTATGCCACAAACTGCATATCCCATCAGGATTGTAGTTCGCAAGCGTACTTAGGCCACTATCAGGCGTGTCAGCGCCCGCGACCCAGGGTCCAGCCAGTCTGTGCTAGTCTGTGCTGATATCACTGGCAGTTGATGGATAACTTTCTACTTTGATGCCACGTGCTAATGGTATTAGAGGTTCCTGCTGCTGCCAGGTAAGGAACCTATAACTTGTTTTCTTGTCTCTGGTACACACCACCTTCTTAGAGAATAGATTATTTGCATAATATCATCTCAAGGACTTTGGACGCTGCAGGAAAAATGTTGACATCCGCCTACATTATTTTGTATCTCTATCTACTTCTTAGTATTTTATCACTTTCCATGCGAAATAAATAACAGACAAAACATATAACCTCTGTTTATATGATGAAAGAAACTATACTTAATAACGAGGGGATAGTAGTGGAGAGTCAAGTGGGTACATTACTAGATACTTACTCTGCTTTCACTGATGAGCCATTGCATGAGATGAAGTGCAATTCCCCCACGATATTATTAGAAGACACTCATGCCCCAAAACATAAGAGGCTTTTGATGAAACCTATATTGCTAAACGGGCACGCTTTTAAGGTTGCTCTATTGAATACTAGGTCACTGGGGAAATCAGCTTTTGATATCCATGATTTTATCCTGGACAATGATATAGACATTCTAGCCCTTACTGAAACTTGGCTTAAGGACTACAGTGGCCCCGACATTGAGGCAGCCACTCCTAGTGGCTTCTCCTTTTGTGGGCAACATAGAGAATCAGGTACTGGAGGTGGCATATCACATATTGTTAGGGGGGAAATTAATTTCTTCCAGGCATCCACAACCTGTGAGGGTTGTGAACTGCTTCACCTGAAAATGAATTCCTCCAAAAGTCCACTGTATTAATTTTCTTGTGATCTACCGCCCACCAAATGATATGCCAAATTTTTATGAGGATCTTGTGGCTATC
The DNA here is from genome assembly GCF_040938575.1 of Ambystoma mexicanum. Taxonomy (NCBI): domain Eukaryota; kingdom Metazoa; phylum Chordata; class Amphibia; order Caudata; family Ambystomatidae; genus Ambystoma; species Ambystoma mexicanum. The sequence goes on along the minus strand of NC_090927.1, from coordinate 627,212,290 downwards.
CTACCTAACTTGAATACTCCTAATTCATCCACCTTACTCATGAGAGACTTTAATAGGTGGAAGGGAAACCCTTCTGATAAAGATGCAATCTCCCTTGAATTGGATTTAAAGAGCATCAATATTTTAATCCACAATAGTGAACGGACACATGTTAAGGGTAATACCCGACACATGTTAAGGATAATATTCTGGATTGGGTTGCAACAAGAAATATTCAGTTTGACTTGAGCCAAACCAACCCCTGTGTCTAGTCAGACCATTTCTCTGTGTTTTTTTAAATAACTCTTCCTGAAAAATGTACTTCCCAGGTAAAACGCTTCAAAAAGGTGACCTGTAGGAACATGATATAAAATTGAACAGTGTGACCTCAATAAATGCCTACTTAGTATCATGGAACACACATCAGATCTTTATCCACCAGACCGGCCGACTGTAACATTTGATTCTGCCAGGAGCGATGTGTTGGACAGGATAGCTCCTGTTAAAACGAAGGTGCTTAGAGATAGACAAAACCACCAGAGTTGGTCTTCTCCTCAGCCCATTAAATTAAAACAGGAAAAACGATTAGCAGAACGCAAATGGAACAAAGCCCAGACGGATGAAAATAAAACTATCTGGAAAAATATTGAAAAGGAGTAGAGGAAAAAAAGATTCTGCAAAAAGAAAACGTTCATAATGACGAAATTGAGGGATCTTCCAACAGTACAATGCAACTCTTTCAAATCTTGAAAACCCTGGAAAAGCCACACTGTAAATCAGATTTAGTTTCACCCACTAAGGAAGAATGCTGCAGGGTTCAACAGGCCTTCTCGGATAAGATTACCACAGATCATGTGAAAATCCTTGCAGATTCAGCTTCAGTCCCTGAACCTGTCCATATTAAGGCCCCCTCAAGAGAGGATACAATATTTTTCAATTTCTCTATTATCTCTGTGCAAACTATGCAGGAAGACCTTAATAAAACGAACCCCACTTGCTGTAATGGTGATATTGTTCCAGTTAAAATCATTTTGAACAACATTACCATCTTTTATCCTTTTTTAACCTGCTTTACTAACGCCACTTGCCCAATTCCTAAAGAGGTTAAGAAAGTTGTAGTCTCCCCATTATTGAAGAAGACAGGTTTAGACCCTAAAAATCTCAATAACTATAGGCCTATTATGAATGTGCCTTTCCTCCAGAAAGTTGTGGATCGGGTAGCGACTTTGCAGCTACAAAAAAATCTTGAAGAGGCTACTATCCTTCACTCCAGGCAATCTGGGTTCAGAGAGCACCATGGCATGGAAAGTGTGCTAATTGATCTTCAGAGCCATATGATGCACTGTATGGACAAGAGTGAAGCAGGAATATTGATGCTTCTTGACCTATCTGCAACTTTTGACCTCCTGGACCACAAGAAACTTTTATCCACACTGTCCTCGGTAGGTCATTGCTCTCCATCAGCCGTGAAATGGCTTAAGTCTTTCTTGTCAGACGGGATGTCAAGATTGTGTTGAGAACAAGCTTCCTCGGGGAAATGACTGTCTACATGTGGAGTGCAGCAGGTTGCTTGTGTACAGAAGGTCCTAACACCTTCTGTGGGTCTTGGCACCCCACCATCAGGAAAGGGACTCTGAAGCACATCATGAAACTGAAGCAGGGTTTTCAAAGACATCAAGTTTATTTTCTTGCAGGAGACAGGACACATCATACACCACCAAAGACATCTGTGCAACTCTCCTTAAAGTCATAAAATATCCCTCTTTATATACCCTCCTTGGTTGGCTCAGCTCCCTATTTATGATGCAGTGCACTCTTATAGGCTCAGGCACTCCAAGACAAGCCCCTTCCCCTTCTAGGGTTGGTTGACTGAACTGTCACTTCACAAAGCTCCTATGTCATAACTACGTATGCAGCTGATTAAAATTGTGTGTGATGTACCTGACCTTTAAAATGGGAACACTACTGACGTCAATCCTGAGATAATTTTAGCAACAGCATCATGCCTTCCTGTCACAGATGCCCAAATATGGGCATCATTTGTGCCCCCTCTGATAATTGAAACAGCTGCATGCAACAATTACTATCTTCCTTTGAATACTACCTCGCTCCCCTGGCTCGTCACTCCATGTCCTTGACTACTGAACTCTCACTGAACTACCATGAGGTAATTCTTTCATCATTTCAACATGGTTTTACAGAAATCCACTATTTGCATGTCCATTATTATCCAGAGTTTGCCTGACTTTGTCCCACCCCAAAATGGCTGATCAATTATGAAATGCCTGACCAACCCAATTTTTACTTAAAACGTGGTACCTGCTCCGATTCGAATCTAGTTTTTCAGTAATTTATACTAAGCATATACTACTTAACAACCCTTCTATCACACAAGACATTAATAAAATAGATTGTCCTTCAAAGCGCTTTTCTGCAACATGATTTTTGCAACATTTAAAGTCATTGATCATCCCAACAAGTTATCAACATTCGATTTGAGGTGGAGGGCGTCTATTTCCACTACATTCAGTTTGAAAGGGAGGTATAACCAGCTTGTGTACACTTGTTTCGCCCCTACACTCTTTAACATCTATTTATGCACCCTGTGTAACATCTTGGATAAAGTAGGGGTGAAAAGTACTAAATATGCTGTCAATACTGATAGAACTGAGAGGAAACTATAGTGAAGACTTGAAAACTATACAGAATATCTATTGAATGATCAAGGATTGGATGACTCAACATTGGCTATGCCTCAATAGCAGAAAGACTGAGCAGTTGGTTTCGGATCTTCCCAAGCAACATCAAAATTTCGGCTGTTATATGCAAAATGTAACATTGATGGCCATTCCATTAGTGTCTTAGACCAGGTCAAGACGTTGGGAGTGATAGTGGATCAGTCACTAGGTGCAGATTTGCATGTAGCAAATGTTGTAAAAAAAACTCAGTACCACCTGAGGCTCCTTAGGTTGGTCAAACCCTATGTTACGAGTAAAAGCTGTGAGACCTTAGTCAGAGCCATAATAATGCCATGCATTGATTATTGTAATGCCTTGCTTGGGGAGCCAGTAAAAACTGCATACAGAAATGGCAGGTCTTTCAAAACGATGCAGTCCATATTGTAAAAGGTGTCTCCAAAAGGGAGCAGATAACCTCGACCAGGTGGGAACTTCATTGCCTCCCTGTTGCCTCGAGGATCACCTTCAAGATTTTGACTCTGGCACATAAATGTCTCTATGGGCTCGCCCCCATTTATCTAAAGATTTGCCTTACCCGTCAAACACAGGGTAGGTCAACCAGATCAAGCAACACCAATTGACTTGTCTGCCCTAGGATTAAGAGAAGCCGAGGCAAAGGTCACTCTTTTTTGGTCACAGCCACTCTTGCTTGCAATGATCTCCCAGCCGAGATGCGCATAGAGGGAGTACCTGTTAATCTTTCGAAAAAGGCTCAAGACCCTTTTATTTAAATAAGTAAATCCGCCTCTGCCCAATGACTGCTTCTTGTCCAGAACTCTCTTTTTGTGTAGCTTCGTGGATGCTTGTGTCCTTGTCCATGGCCTGGTTCTTGTCTAGTGTTATATGTGTGCCCTGATGCCTGCAGGCTCCGGTGCATTATAAGCATGAACATAACATAACATTCATGAGTTGAACCCTGGCTGAAAAACTACAATTATCCAAGAACCATTTTAATGTTTTATATGGAAAAGGGACATACTCATATGTTTATTTATTTGGGTACCCATTCTCAAATCAACTTCAAACCAGACAACAAAATTACGTGCAGTTGTTGAAGGTAAGGGACCATGTTGAAGCTGGCCAAAAAAGGTTATTCTCTGTCAAACTATTACGGAAAGAATTAAGACCCATTTGGCAAGTGGGACTACCTATAGAGGTCAAGATTTCTATTTTTTAGTGTTAAATTGTAGCCAAGTTAGTGCCATCCAATCCCAGACCTTTTCCAAGCATTGTTTCAAATGGTCAATTGGATTTTGATTTGCCCTTCCCAATCGAAGAATTATTTGCATATCATCTGCATATATGAAAAAACGTACATCAAAACTATCAATAAGATCTGCTAGTGGGTTCATTCAGAGATTGAGCACAAGCAGACCCATTAAGGCCCCTGAGGCACACCACAGAGAACAGGCTTCGGATGAGAATAGAAAGGGGGAAGGGTAGTGGATTTGGTTTGATAAGACAAATACGATTTAGCCCACATCCAGGGCATACCTCTTATGGCCATCTTGGGGACACATTTCCCATTTGAAATTCACATACTAATCACAACAATTTGTATTGTTACAGCATATCCAATGTAGCTATCCAGCCAGGTGGACTTATGTTTTCACCCTGTATTATTTTATAGAAACGTATGATCCAGAATCTAACAGTATCATCACAAATTATTTGACTGCATAGAAATTGTGGGCTCTGCATATGCATTTTTTGGTTAAAGTTGAGGAATCCTCATAATTAAATATGTAATTTCCCATCTTGCAAATATAGTTAAATTGGTTAAGAAAGATGGTCTTTTTTTTTTACTTCGTTTGTGCCTAACCAGAAGTTTCTGGAAGATATTTTAGGGGTGTCCCTTAGTACAGCGCTGGCAAGGTGCAGGAGAATCAAGTATATCGCAGTCATCCTTTTATGGGTAAACAGGGTTTGCTGATGTTCTCTGATACACATTTGTTACCCTGGGTGTGCAAAGGATAAGTGTATTCACCAAATACCAGCAAGGTTGTTTAGTCCATTGAAAGTGGCTTGTTAGCCCTGGCTTACCATTGCAATTAATTTCAATGTGTTGGCCTCTTATCTGAAAAAACACCCATCGAGAGACTTCAGGTTTAAAATGTTGCGACTGAAGCTCAATCTGTTTCCAACTAGGAAGGTGTTGGGGGGGTAAGGAAAAAGTTGCCTTGGGGAATGAGACTGTGGGGGTCATTACGAGTTTGGAGGCAGCCATGGCGCTATTAGCGCCATGGCTGCCTCCAAACCAGGGTCCGGGTCCGGTCTGGTGGAATGGGGACTTACCAGGACATTCTGACCTGGGCAGACCCGGTAAGTCCCCATTCCAAATGCCATTCCCCATTTCCATTTGAGCCCCGATAGGTCTCAATGGGAATGGGGAAGGTGCAAATTCTGGGCCCGTTATTAGCTCCAAGGTCCCTTAATGGGTCCCGTAAATAGCGGCTGGTCAGACAAGCCGTTCCTGGTGGGACCCGCTAAGGGACCTCGGAATAGGGCGGTAAGGGTTTAACGGCACCGGTCTCCTTACGGGTGACCGTTAGCCCTTAGCCAGTGTCTTTATTGTCTGTTTGTATCACGCTTTAATCCCTCAAGCCAATGGCTCAATACAAAGAGTGAACTAATCACTTTTAGTATTACACTGACACACTGGAAGGTTCAGTTGCCCGTAGCAGTTTCTACTTCAGTACATTGTGCTAATCAAATACCACCTGTCTTTGTGTGTATGGAATGCACTGGCAGGTTTTTCCTAGATGTCATTGCATCCTAAATATTTGGTCCCACTACCTCAAAAACCATTTGCTTGAACTACAGAAAATGCTGAAAAGGGTCATTGGGCATCTTTGTGCCCATGAATCCCATTAAGTGGTTTGCTCATGCTACTCAGAGGCCTACTTTACATCATTCTTTGAGTACTAAAGTGTGAACGTGTGCATGGTTTGATCATCCATGATGATTTTGACTGGTTGAGATGTAAGCTCACTTTTTTTAATTTAATTTTTTTATTTATTCGTGTGTAATTGCCTTAGCAATTTTTACAAAAGTGATGCTGGTCATCTTACAAGAGCCACACGATGAGATGAAAAATACAACAGTCAGACAGTTGAGGCTCTGACGGGGGACAATTTCTCCCTGGCCACCCAATCTTCCCTGTTAAAGTCCTTGCTCCACATCAGGGACCTTGTGGTCGGTCATCATGGAAGTTTTTGAGGAAATTAATTCAAATGCACTTTCCAAGATTTTTACAGTTGCTATAGGCCATTTTGTTTTCGCCCCTGACATCAGCCTGTTCCACCACGTTATGTCTGCATCTTCTAATGTCCCCGAAAGATCTGTACACAGGTTAGTCAGGTATGTGGCTCTTGCTTTTTTTAGTTCTGGACAGTATATCAGAAGATGTTTTATCGATTCTAGCTCGTCTGGTTGGTTGCAGAGTCGACAGGCCTTTTCATTAGTTTGTCTCCTGATAGCTTGGATTTCACGTGTCGGAAGGAGATTAAAGCGCGCCCTCATGAACAGTTTTCTGAGCTGCTTATTTGGAAATCTGTTACAGTATCCCATTGGTTCCTTTAATTTGTTGAAATTTGGTGGGAGATCTTTAGTCAGTTTATTCATCTGGGCTTTTTCCAAAGTTTCTATCCAATCCTGAGCTTCCAATTTTGATTTCACTCTCGTTGGTTTTTTTTTAGATCCTCCTCAGTGCACACAATCTCAGTAAACTTTTCTCTCAGGTTATCTGTCCATTTATTTAAGATATCTAAGTGACGGTTTGTCATTTCGTCAGCGAGTATCTTATAAATAGGCAAGCTGTCCTGTATAAGAGTGTTCCTCCAGAGTTGCATAGCGTTTAACCCCACTGTCACTTCTAGGGAAAGTAGACCAGAGTCTCTTCTGATAAGTACCATTGAGGTAGTGTTGGGCAGTCCTTGGACCGTTTTCCAGATATGGCTCTGTAGTTTCCGCCAGATGTCCTTTGGCATGCTCAGAGTAGCTCCCATGCCATAGGTCAAGGTTGGCACAACCTTCCCTCTATAGAACTCTATCGTTGGGACTAAGGAGTATTTGCCATATTTTCGGTCTACGGTTTTCATTTGGGCCGCAAGGTTTTTTGTTTTTTCCCATAAGATCCCCTGCATTGTTACTTCCTTTGTCGAGTGGTCGATGTGGACTCCTGAGTATTTAAAACTTTGGACAACTTCGATTTCTACTTTGTCCAACGACCAATTGAAGCCCGCCTGGATCTTCTTGGCACTTTGCCCAAAAATCAGTATTTTCGTTTTTGATTTATTTATTTGTAGGTTGTTCCACTCCATATATTGCGGCAAGTTTGCAAGTTGGCGTTGTAGGCCGATTTGGGTTTTGTCTAGTAATATTAAGTCGTCTGCATACATTAAGCGTGATAGGTTATCGTTACCCAGCTTTGGTGGAAAGGCTCTTACTGCTTCTTCCGACTCTTTGTGGTCCCCCAAAAAAGCGATGAACGATAAACAAACTCTTAAATTGGTGTTAGTATGTAGAGCCATCACAGGGTCTAGCAGTTCCCCCGGGCAGTCCCATTTTTCCAGTTTGTTCCAGAGGATCCGCCTGTCCACTCTGTCAAAGGCCTGTGACAGATCTACAAATGCCATGTATACAGTTGGCGCCCCTTGCTTGACCTTAGCTTTTATCAAGTTGAGAATAAAGATGTTTACTGTTGTACTTCCCTTCTTTAGGAAACCCATTTGAAAGGGGTCATTAGCCGGTGATGATCTGGCCCAGTTTCAAAAGTGGGTCAGAAGGAGCGTTGCGAAGATTTTGCCTATTATGTCGAGTAGGGCGATGGGTCTGTAATTACTCGGTTCTTCTCGGTTCCCATGTTTGAAAATCGGCACCACCACCGCACTTACCCATGACGCCGGGAGGATTCTTGTCTGTCTACACTGTTCAAAGATGATACTGATAAAGGCAGCCCAAATCTCCGGATTCTGTTTTAAGTCAATATTGGATAATCCGTCTGGACCCGCTGCTCTGGATTTCTTTAGTTTCATTATGACATTCTTTATGTCATCAGTTGACGAATTGTCGATCCAAGGCGTTTTAACTGGATTTTCGGCCCTCGGTATTTGATATGGTTGTGCCTTAAACAAATTTTCGAAGAATTTCACCCAAGCTCTTTCACTCACTGCGTTTACTATTTGATTTTCAGTCTTCTTATCTGGTTTATTGATAAGTGCCCAGAAATCCCTGTTTTGTTTTTGTGCTTAGGGTGCGCAGCATTTCCTCTGCTTCTTTTTGATACATTATGTGTCTATGACCTCGTATCCAGGTTTTGTATTTTGAGCTTTCCTGTTTCAGTGTATTCCATGCTGTTATCGAATTCTCCTTGATAGTTGGTCTCTTCAGTTTTCTCAGGGTTCTCTTTCTTTCTACAACCTCTTTGTCGTAAGTATGTATGTTTTGTCGTAGCTTTTGGTTGTTACCCTGCAGCTTCATCCTATACTGGAGTAAGAGAGGTAGATAGTCCGGGCTTTGCCTTTTCTCCTCGTGCCTTAATACCAATTTTGTACTTTTCGGTGATGCATTCAATATTTGCTGCAGTGAGCTGAATGCGGGTTTGTTGGTTGTTCAATTCAATTGAATTGTTGTACCTCTGGGGTACAGATCGTCGTGAATTCTATTTTATAGCCACAAGATTGTGATCGCTTTCTTGCGTTTTGGTCACCGAGTAGTCTTCTATGCTTGCCAATAGACTATGGGAGATGAAGAAATAGTCAATATCAGCTCTGGATACACCCCTTTCCCATGTGGGAATCTTTACCATCCAAGATTTCAATGCTGCCACATTGTGGAGATTTCTCGATTTCATGAGCCTCATCCAAGATGTTCCTCTTTCTTCTGCTGGGGATTTCATTTTCTCCGGCAGTTATCCCCTTATCCATGGTGCAGTTTGCATTTAGGTCTCCACAGATTATTATGTGTGCCAGCGGGTCTTCCATGATGATGTCATCGATTGTTTTTGCTACTTGTATACAGAAATGTTGCTGTCGTGGTTCTTTCCGGGTTCCAGTACGTTGTTATAAGGGCGATTTTTGCTTTTTCAGTTCCCTTTCCTCGAGTTTCTTCCTGGGCCCATGTCGTTAGAACTGCCAGTATGCCATATGATTCCACTATGGTTTTTACACGTGCTATTCCGAGCCCCGACTTTATGGCTATCAGTAGCCCTGAAGACGGTCGCCCAAACAGGCCTTTCGATGCTGGCGAAAATGCAATTTCAAAGCTGTCTAAGGCTGGTTTTTCTGTTAGCCAGTGCTCCTGAAGGCATAGAATATCATACGCCCCAAGATCCTGATTCTCCGGGTTTGTCAGGTGCCGGTGGCCTCTCGTGTTCCATGAGGCCATGGATACAAAATCTTCGTTGTGGTTTCTTGCTCGTGATCTTGATCAGTTGTCAGAGGGGGTAGATCTCTAGACCCACCTTCTAGTGATTGCTATTTCTCGGTGTGTGGCTTTAACGTCGCTTTTAGCCAGTTCCATGGTCCCTTTGGTGTTCTATTTTCTCGCGTGTCTCCACTCTTTGTTTCTCAATCTTTTTCTTTTCTGCCATCTTTTTCTGAAACTTCTCTCTTTGTCTGGGTCGCCTGGAGCTTGGTGGGAGATTCAGCTATGTGTCGATCTCTTCTATCACGTGACTGACCCCCCTCTCCAAGTGCTTTTCATTTAGATCTTCAATGGCTTTGAGATCTCTCCTTCTGTATCTCTCATTCCTTGGTTCTCATTTTTCCCACTCATAATGGCGATTGCTTTCATATCTCGTGTGATACAACGGAGCATGTCTTTTACTGTTGTATAGATCTCTTGTTTGGGATATGTAATGCACTTTGTGGTCGTCAGTTTTCTTTGTGGACTGCACTTTTCGGTCTGTCTTGGGTATATGTAATTCTGTCAGGGTTTATCCTGCTTGTTGTAGGTCCTTGTATACATGATTTTTAATGTGGAGGTACGTTTTGGCCTTTTGGTCTCTGTAATAGGGTTCTATTAGTATGAAGTCTTCCGACTTTAAATGCTGCAGACAATGGATTTTGCTTAATATGTAAAGTACTGTTTTCCTGTTCAGCACAATATATTTGGTTTTACATGACGTTTGCTCTAATTTGAAGATTCTTAGCCTTTTGAGGACTATGTGAGAGCTTTGATTTCTCTGCCTGTGGTTTGTCTGACTTTGCCCTGGTCTCCCGCTCATCTCTTCTCCTTAAATTATCTTCCTGCTGTGGTTGTTGCTTTAATGGGATTGATCGCGAGTCTTTCTCTTCTAAAGGTGCTGGTGCTGTTTTTCCTGTCACCTTTTTACCTCTTATTTCCCTTCCACTGTCAAGATCACCATGCTGTCCCTCTGCCAGTCCTGCTAGGACCCTGGGGTTCTCTTCTCTTGCTTCTGTATCAAGGTGTACTGAAAGATCCATCAGTGGGCTTGTTCTCATAAATTCCTCCGCCGTTTTGGGCGATTCTTCTGTCTTTTGCAGACTTTTCACTGTGACTTCGCTTGTGCAGGTTGGTATTGTAGGGCTTTGTGTTAGATTAATAATTTCAACTTCTTTTTTGAATTGGGGATCTCAGTTTTCTTTTTATCTGTTTCACCTTTGTTGGTGTCGCTTGCCAGTCGTAACCCCAGTTTTTTCTTTTGATTTATCACTGCCGTTGAGGTTGTTATTCCCAGATTGATACTCTGCTTTTGTTGCCCAAGCAGCTCACTTGGGTTTGTCGTTTTCTGTTTAGTAAAGATTGGTTCCATCTCTCCCCTCTCCTTCTGTGGAGTTGTCTGGGATGCTCTGTCCATGGTCTTTTCTACCATCTGGTTTTCTCTTATAACTTCTATCCTTTCTGCCTCTAAGGTGGCCCATTTTTCTGCCCATTTTGTTTCCTGCTTACTCGTGTTTGCCTCTATGGCCGTGATATATCCCTCTAAGAAATCCATCTTAGATTGGATCTTACATGGAATTGTTGTGTTATCTTTTGTTGTGTCTCCGATAGTTTCATATAGTTACAAAATGGTGCAAGGGCAATTGTAAGCACCGCCATAATTGTGGTCATATCTTGTTTTTTGTTTGGTGATGATCTTGGATAGTCAGGTGCAATTTCACTGTATCTTCTTTGCTTACCCGGCGTATTCTGAAGTTCCCTACTGGGGCAGGTGTTAAATTGTTGTGTAGAGGTTACACCAAACGATCGCCCATTTATGACTTCTGATGTTTCAGAGCAATTAAGCAAGGTTCTGAAAGGATTCGAGTTTGATGTTATTCCTTCTTTGACTGTTTTTCTTCTGCTTTCCACCTCTTTCTGTAGGCTGCAGATGGGCTTTTGTCCACGATTGGTCACTCATTTGCGTCTTTGCACCTGGGTCACGGTCGTGTGATCTCCTTAACTCCATGTTTATTCCACTTCCCCACCAATTCTCACATCTCAAATTGGGCCCTACACCGATGTTGGGCTCTTGTAGCTCCGTCGGTTCCATTCTGGGCATCTTGCATGGGGAGTGGAGCTGTTTTTCATATGTCTTCGCCGGTTTAGGTTGGGAGATCACCTCTTGCTGTGACTGTGACTGCGAGCAGGTTTCAAGTGTTGCCTCATTCCTTAAAGAGGCCTCCAGACTTGGGGCCTCATTACACGGTAGGCGGAGAACCATGGCGCTATTAGCGCCATGGTTCATGCCGGTAAAATACTGGCACCGCCTTGGTGGAAAGGGGAATTACCGCCCCATTCCAAGGTTGGCGGGGTGGTAATTCCCCCTTCCACCATTGCCCTTCCCCATTCCCATTTTTGCCCCATAGGGCTCTATGGGAATGGGGAAGGCACTAATTACGGTACCGCAAATTGCGGTACCGTAATTAGCTCCACTGGTCCCTTTGCAGGTTGGTTTTTAACGCCTGCAAAAAGCAGGCGTAAATTCCCCAACCTGCAAAGGGACCTCGTAGTAAGGCAATAAGGATTTACCGGTACCGGTAAAATACCCGTACCGGTAAACCATTACCGCCTACCGTGTAATGAGGCCCTTAGTCTCTGAGATCGTCTTTCGGCCGTTGTTCCACTCCTAAACGTCGGACTTACAGTTTGGGGGTGTGTCTCTGTAGGATTGGTGTTCTCAATGTTGATGGATTTCGGGCACGGGGCAGCCTCCTCTAATCTCTGCTGGGGTTGACCATATGCTTAATTCGTTTTTGGGGGGATCTTTACGTCCTCATCCATTTCCTTTGAAGCTCCCATATTGATGTGGCTTTCTCTGACATCTCTAGATTGGTTTATCGAGTCGATGGAAACTGCTTTTTGTTCGGTCTGTTTTTGACTCTGAGTGTCCTTTCTTTAAGGATTATGTGGTTTCGCGTGGCTACTTCACCATGGTTTACCTCATGCAGTTCGTTTTTCCTCGGGTTTATCCCTCGGGGGTCCCCAGTTGATGGCAGCCTCTCCTCGTGTCTTATTGTTTCTTCGATATCTGTTTCCGATTTTCTTGCTTTAATTGCCAGGAACGATCCCTCAATGACCTCCAAAATATCAGCGTCAGATATTTCGTCATCTGGCTCTAATTTTCGTTTTTTTCTGGTGGGTCTTAAAGAAGTTAAATACAGCATTTGATAATATGGATTTCTGGCTTGTGCCCGTGCCCGTGTCATGTTTTTTGACTACCACACGCGTTGTTTTTTTTGTTTCTTTACTGCTTGTGTTGTTCTCATTTTGCTTCGATTCTCCTTCATCTTGGTGATTTGGGTTTGCAGGGCACCTTTGAGTTGTTTGTTTTCCCCTTTGTTTCATGGTATATTGTAATTTTATTACACTTGTCTTATTAATATTTTTTGGGCCATTGGTAGTTTCGCCTACCGGGTGGCATAAATCCACCCATTCCCCCGGCTCTGAGTTCATTTCCATATTAGTGCTCTCTATAAACACATCACTGGAGTCCGTACTCAGACGTTTTTCGAAAGACCTCGTTCGGCCAGTTTTCGACAACTCTGTTTTTAATTGTCTGGGGCATGCTGCTCCCGACAGGGCATTTCGATCTGGCTTCCACCTCTCGATCTCTGATGTGAACGTATTTGTATGGATTAAAGCCCTAATCATTGACAGAGGTTTTTCTGTCAGCCCTGATGCCCCCAACGTGTGCGGCCCCGGCCCGTTTGGTCCGGAGCATTCTGTTGTAGTTTTAGTGTCTATGCTTGGGGTCTGGCTGAATTGGGACAAGTTCCCCTTTTTCTCCAAAGTTGTGGTCATTTTCGTTCACCCGTTCTTGGCTGATGCTGAAATCAGTAGTAACGGCTCCTCTATCGTGTTCACTCCTGGATTTCCCATATGGGTATTTTCTCTGTACTTCAGATCTTTATAAGCCTCCTTGATCCCCCTGCACTTGTTGGTACACAGGACCAGGGCAAGGTCCAGGTCAGTCCACCCTCTGGCAGGCTGAGCTGGAAGACCTCTCGCCCAGGCGGCGCTCTGGTCCTGTGGTAGGTCCGCCTCATCTGAGCGGATGCGCCGGGGGGCGGCAGCAGTCTCCTGAAAGGGGGCCATATCGATCTCTGCCGGATTCTCGGCCGTGTCTCTGCTCAGGTGTTGCTTTGCATTACTTCCTCCCCCACACTGTGACCAGGGGGTGTATCGGGTGCTGTGGCTGCCGAGGGCTTAGCGTCTAAGATAGCAGTCTTGAGGTTCTTACCTTTTTTCACCAGGAATCTTTGTTCCCGTTCACGTGGAGGAGCTGACTTGGAATTGCTCCGCAGAACTCTTGGCGTGGGCGACGGTTCCAGCAGATGCACCCGTTCTTGATCCGGGTATGGCTCACAATGCCCGACGTCCGGGAGAGGCGGCCTTGCTCCCTGCATTGCCTGTAAGGACTGCAGGACTGCCAAACTTTGTGAACTTCACGTGCTCCGCGTTCCACTCCGCGGAAGTCTGCTGGGCTTTTGTGGATCCTCCCACAAACAAACTGGAAGGCAGACGCAACTGCAGGACTGCCAAACTTTGCGAACTTCGCGTGCTCTGCGTTCCGCTCCGCGGAAGTCTGCTGGGCTTTTGTGTATCCCCCCACAAACGAACTGGAAGGCAGACTCAACTGCAGGACTGCCAAACTTTTATAGTTCTTATTTGGTGGATTAGATTGTTAATCCTGTTGCCCTGTGTGCTTGCGCAAGTCTTTCAAGATTTATATTGTTTTCCACATGTTTAATGAAACTTTTGAGGAGCTCCATTGGCATCAATTAGAATGCTGTGGGGCTCTCTATGCAAAATGTAGAGGGTGTAAATGGAAGCGTTACCTTACAAGGATGTTCAATATGGAGATGTACGTGCCACAGGACTGCTACAATTATGGCTTTCCTTTGAGGAATGGGGCTTTGCATCTAAAAGTGTGACTAAGCAAGGCTATTGTCCCCTGACTTGGAAAGCTCCTCCCTTATATAGGACTTTCACGCTCACCTCATGTCTGAATTTGTAGAGGACAAGGATGAATGAAGGCAGTGATCTGTTGGAGGGGTAACGGAAATTAGGAATCAGTAGTCACTTGCATCTTTAAAACCAGTTCTAGGCTTTAGAATCCGAATGACAAGTCTAAATCCTGGCCAAAAGTAAAGCCTACATGTAAAACAAGTCAAAGTACTCATTCCTGTATGAATCTTCTGAAAGGCTCTCCATAGGAAGACTGGAAGAGGGCTAGAGGTCCTTGAAGTACATTTAATTCTTCTTACAGGAGTTATGTCACTAAACCCAAGTGTCTGAACATCTGCCTGTAAAAGGCTGCTCAGATACAACTCTACTGATATTTGGGTCGTCACCAGCATGCTTAAAATTAGTCAGCAAGTACTCTGGATTTCTCATTGATACCATTGTATTAGCACAGTGGCCAAAGTGAAAACCTTAAGGGTAGTTCTCGAACCATCTTTGAGCTCAGATGCTCATGTATATAATGTTACCAGTAAAACTCAATATCACTTGACATTACTTTGGTTGGCGAAACCTTAAGTCTCTGTAGCCAACTGCACCTCGCTAGTCTGTGCTTTAATTATGCCTAGAATCGACTATTGTAGCCCGCTCTTAGCTGGTGCTAGTAAGGGTAGTCGGGGGAAACTTCAGACTGTGCAAAATGATGCTGTAGGCATCGTGAAAAACATACCCAGACACAAGCCAATATCGATCCATAGGAGAAACCTACATTGGCTCCATTGTACGCAAATGTCTTTAAGGCCATGCACCTAGATATTTAAAAGACTCTGGTCATGTGCATAACCCTGAGTGAACCACTAGGTCTACCGATGCTATATGGTTGATCATTCCTAATAGCAAACAGGTGAGAGGAATTCATTCTTGACACAGGCAGCTCTGGTATGGAATATTCTCCCGAAGGATCTGCATACTGATAGCAACCTAACTACATTTAGGAAACAATTGAAAACAGCTTTGTTCAAATAATTTTAATGTCAGGTATGTTTCTTCCAGCACTGGTTTCACCTTTGTTCCTTCCATTCTGAGGTGTGATGCCTGCGGGCCCCGCCGCAGTACAAACAAATAAATAAATAAATAGTCTCAGGATCTTCTGTTTCTAAATGATTTTGGGATCCTAGAAGTTTGTGCTATCAGCTTTGAGGTCGGAAGCAAGAATGATCTCTAGGAGTTTTAATGCACTAGCACATTATTGTAAGGGCACCCTGTGGCCTGTGCATGACCTATATACATTAGAACCCAAATATAGATGTTAAACTATGTGAATGTCTTGCAGGATTTACTGTAAGACTTTGTGATTTACTCAAGAATGATGCTTGGTTTCCCTTAACTAGCAAGGGAAATATGGCTGTCCTATTAAATAGCAACTGCTCAATTGGGCGCTGACTTTGTTGTAGCAATGCTAGTTCTCTGTCATGTCCCGGGTTCAATATGAGCTTTAATTATGTAGGTTTTAAAACCTGCTTCTTCTCAATCATATATTAATTCTGGCAAAGTGGTTCAAGCCAGCTGTATCCCGAGAATGTAAGGTTGTTTTTACAACTAAGACCCTGAATGGCTAGGCAGTAAGCCTTGATGTTGAGGAGAGGTTTGTTGATGTGCAAACACCCACAGATTGCTATGACCTGTTATCCCCTGCCTGATTGCACCCTGACAAAGGTAAGGAAGCAGATTTCTTTGATCATTCCCTTAAGCCAGTGATCCCAACGTGTAGCTTGGGAGCAGCATGTTGCGTGCAGCCCCCTAAATTGTTGTTTTCCAGTTGCTCTGGGCCACAGTGAGGAGGCTCAGCAGGAGTTACTGAAGGGATGAGACCTCAGTAGCAGTATAGCCAGGACAGAGTCCTGCACTCTGCGAGAATGTTGGCCAATGAGCCAGCTGTGGTTTCAGTTGGCTTATTATAGTAGATGCAAGATTTGAATTTGTTGCCACCATGCACATTATTTTTCAGTAAATGTCCTTACTTGTAATATAGTTGTTATTGTTAAAACCCTGTGATCTTCAGAAACTTTGCCCAGGTGACAAATGTATTAACGAGCAAAATAATGCAACCAATGTTCCCATGTTTGTGTCCTGGCGAAAATTGTCATATTCTGTGCCTTTTCACAGTTAGTGGGAGCATAATGGACAAATAAGTAGCACGCATACCCAACTTTCCTTTATTAAATAATTTGCATGCACTGCATTTTGCACAAGTGAGGTTTCTGTTTGATGCCACCATGTATTATATTTTCCAGTAATATTACTTTTAGTGTCACCTATTTTTATTATTGCATAGTGTCCTAGTGAAAAACAAATGTCATTGTTTGATACTCTGCCCATCTGGAACGTGGATAATGGGGAGATAAGGAAAATGCATGCCACATTTTTCATAATTAATTTGCCCCATATTCAAATCCAATTATGTTACTGTTAATAAGGTTAAATGAACACACCAATTCAATAATCCAAATACTTGAGTAACACTACACAACACACATATATGAAAAGGTTGTCAAATGCTCAAAGTTTTATATGTAAATATATATAAAAGTATATTTATTTAATCATATTTCTCCATTAAATTAGCAATATTTAAGAACATATATCATATTTCATAAAATTCACATAGAACAAGCCCAAAATAGAAAAGCAGCTTTAACATATTTAAACAGGCTATATATAAAACATAGCTTCTACACATGTGTTAGGAATTCGACCATCCGCATGGTGGGTGTGCGCTCGCCTGGGTTTTTTGAAATTTTAACTGAAATTGAATGATGGTAGATCAACCTCAGGAAAATGCGTGGGGCTAATCCGCATACATTTTCCTATGCTCACTGCATGACATACACATAGAACTACTGTGTACTCTAAGTGGACACAGCCTACAGGCACAGTCCCCCAGTCATATTTAGTTGGCATATGACAGCCATGATTACACTGTCATCTCAGAAGGGGGAGAGCAAAACCTTCCCCCTGCCATGGCCAGCCTAATTAACTATCAAAGGCTCCATGAGTCTGCCCTGTCCTTTTGTGATACACTGCAGATGGTGCAGCAATTAAGATAATTAACATACTAGTAGAGTATACTTCTAGTATCAATGGATAGTGACATGTCATGTCTGGGACTGCCTGTATTGTAGTAGTCATCCCTGCATGGGGGCACCATTCAGAAGGTACGAGTGTGTGGAATGACGGTGACAGAAAGTCTGTCCCGCCGCAGCTTCAAGGGAGGCCTGCCGCTTTAATCAGGAATCACAGAGAGCTACATTAACTAGAAAGACCCTTTGATCCACAACAGACAGGAAGGTGGGTGGGACTTAGTATTACATGTTTTCACCCCTTTACCTTTTCTGTTGCAAAGCACTCTGGTTATGGCCTCATGCATACAGAAGATTGTTGGTGGGGACCCAGGATTGGTTCATTAGGGTAGGCTTAGCCTACATCAATCAATGTGGCCAATATGGCTTTAAAAGTGGGCTGACCCCTCTTCTAGCAAAGCATATGTAGACATTGCAAGGAGTAATAATAACCCAGAATTGGACACTGGCTGAAGGTACAGTCTGACTTGCATCTTCTGCCAGTAAAGGAAGGCCAGGGCATCCGAGAGGGAAGCAAGATCCCTCCCTTAAACATCTCCCAGGGAACAGAGGGAGATACTGAATTCAGAAGAACCTTCAGCAGCTCCAGAACTGATGCCCAGCCAGCACACAGCGTGCCCTGCTAGGCTCTGCAGAAAGCTTCCTAGGTGGGAAGTGCCAAAGAGTCTCTCAACAAAACCAAGGACAAGGCAGCTGCCTGCAACACTCTCCTCAGCTTTGGGCCATCTGCCTTAAAGGACAACACAAGCCCAGTGAAAAAGCTAAGATAAGTGCATCAACAAGCATCTACCGATGTCCGCCTTGAAGGACATTTTTGACCCAGTCGAGCCCCTCGAGCTGCAACCGACTGCGCCACGACTGTTGTTACACCGCAGTTGCTAATGCTGTTCAAGATGCATCGAACCATTGCTTCAGAACCGCAGACAGGCACTGAGACAGTGATTCCTGACCCCAAGCTGCCATGTAGGCCAGCCTGCAACCATCCATCCAACCTCACTCACCGAACTGCCTGCCGCCTGATCCCTGCAGCTGTCTTGAACACTTTTGGAGGGAAAAATAATGTATATTTCCCAATCTTGTATATAGGACAGACACTGAGATGTCTGTGTACCACAGTAGGATAAGATTTAACAAACGATTAGGGACCCCAATAAAATGTAAATTACACCTCAAGATGTTTCTATCACTCAAATCAAATGCTTTCTTCAAACCTGAAAAAAGCCACAAATAATCTTCCACCCTTAACCTTACTGTATTACTCGACGATGGTACTCAGAGTGAAACAGTGTTTCACTGTACTAATCCCATCTGTGAAACCCGCTAGGGGGCTTCAAGATATTGTCACTTTGAGCCCACTCCTCCACTCTGAGCAACAAGCATTCAGAGAATATCTTGCTGGCAGTTTCCAGTAAGGCAATTGGCCTATAACCGTGGGGGGCTGCTGGTCGAAGGACTGGTTGTGAAGGAGATGGCATAATACATAATGCATAGTTAAAAGACACTAAAAAAGAATGTATTGAGAAACAATGGGAGCTTTTAGAGAGGGTCATGTTTTCAAATGACGCCAAGATCATTTATGTTTAATGCAAATGAAGAGAAATTTGAATATTCCCTTTTGAAGTTATAAATCTGGCAAGCTGTGTACACACCACTCATTAAATGTTGGTTCAATTTTACATTCTGCTGCATTGAAACATGGGTCATCCCTTTCTTAAACCTGAACCGGTGGACGTTGTTTGTCAATAGTTTTGTCCTGGGTATTATCACCCAAAGACTCAAGCAAACTGACACTTTCCATTTTGGCATCTGAACTGTTTAACAGTTTTACAAGAATATCTTAATTTCTTGGGAATTAGTAATTCTTTCCAATATCCTCTTGTCAAGCTTTGGAATTGCCAAACAGCCCCTCTGGCTGTTGGACATCTTCTTTGTGGTGAGATCCCTGGCCATTGGAAAATGAACTCAAGAAGATAGTGATCGCTCTGTTCAATCTGAAATGGAAAATTTCATAATATTTCTGAAGAAGAAAGTCTGCAAAACAGTGATCGATGACTGGGGAACAGTATTTCTGGTTTTGTATGCTTAAAAATGCACCATTTGCCACTGAAGATCTCAGAAAAACCCTGACATTACCCCCAAAGCAAACCTGAAAATCAGTGCTACATTTGTGACCAATTTTACTGTCCAAACATTTGCACTACATTTATTTAAAATATTTAGCTTGAAAACCCGAATCCCCTGATAATGTTTACTTAGGTTCACTGACGTTGCTCAAAAATATAGTAGGACTATCTGTCTTAAAATGTCCTACTGACCACTGAATATCCTCAACTTTTCCTGTAAACAAGCACTTAATGTCAAATGAAGTTAAAGACCTTGCAAAACTCTTATACTAGAATTGCACATGGTCGAGATAACTGTTAAATACTGAAAATGAAAATGTTCTCTTAGCAGTTGTAAGTTTATTACATTTCTAATTTGTGTTACAATCATTTTTCTGCCAACTGAGTGTCAGTATGTTCGAAAGTTGGCAGATGTTGCTCTCCACTTAATTTGATATTTAGATTTTGCTCATTGCACACAAAAGGTTGGGGATCCATGCCTTAAGCCAACCATTTGTGTGTTGGACATATGTGAGGCGTGTGAGGTTTCTGAGACCTGTGATTCTCAGATATTCCATGGCCAGTTCCTTGAAGGGCATCAAAACTTATCTAAACGGTTGCATGAACAAAAAGTTCTAAAAATGCTACCATCAAAGGTTCGAACACCAAACGTTTGAACCTTTGGTGGTAGCATTGCAGGTAAGTAAACAAAAAAAAGACTCTGGGATTTGAGGGGGTGTCCCCCGCAACACCCGGCTCACTATAATGTGTGGTATAGTGATCAGGGTGTTGTGGGGGACACCCCCGCAGCACACCTGCGTAAAAAAAAATAACGGGGGCTGTGGGGCTTTACAGTATAGTGAGCGGGGGTTGCGGGGGAAAACCCGTGCAGCTCCCGTAAAAAAAAAAAAAAAAGGAGCCTGCGGCGCCGGTTCCCGATCACAGAAGGGAATTGGCACTGCAGGGACTCAGTGTGAAGAAAAAGGTAAGTGGGGTTTGTTTATATTGGCGGTGTGGGTGTGGGTGGGGGTGTGGGTATGTATGTGTTTTCACATGAGAAAGGTGCAAACTTTGGATCGCACCTTTCTCATGCAAACTTTCTGGCCTCAACAAAATCAGCCACGGTCGGATCACGTAGATCCGTTTGTGATATATCCTGGAAACCTACATCTTTTATTAATTTCAAATTTTTCATGCAGGGCTTTTGCTAACCTACGCAGGTCTCCAGGGGAGGGGTTACACTCTTAGGCACTGCAACCCACATAGCCATTCGTAGAGTTGAGTACTCCTGCCAGTGGTTTGCATGCAGTGTTTATTCACAAAGCAACCTAATGGCACAGTGGCCATGTTTAAGTGTGCTACAGTCTGACATGGCTGTGACGCAGGCAGTGGGGGATGTGCACAGTGTATTATTGCTGCGGTATGTGGCATTGGTAAGATGCATTCTGGTACCTGTAGTGCATTTGATGTGCCTGTCCATCTGTGCACTATTTGTGATAGGGTGTGCTTCATCTGCCCATGTACCATATGCCAGACATGCCCGTCCGCTCATCTATGCAAGCAATATGTTTATATGACATTGCATTACGCACATGCACTGGTGACAGTGAACAATGCCCCCCTTCCACTGTTCACATGCAATGGTACTTCAACTCACCCAGGAGCCAGGTGCGCTCTCCGCGGTGACGTGCCATGTATTCTGTGAGCGTGGAGTTCCGCAGCACCATAGAATTGTGTGTAGATCCAGGGGAACGTGCGCTGCAGTGGGTTATGAGGTGGTCTGCCTCACACACAACCTGGACATTGAGGGAGTGATACAGTTTTCTGTTTCGAACACTCCCTCATTGGTAGATCTGGGGTGCTCTCATCTACAGTTCCATTAAGGTGGGCAAGATAGTCCTGGTCTGTGCCATGTTACATAACATGTGCATCAGGCGCAACATTCCTCTTCCTCCAGACATGGACATGCCCCCAGCTGAGGCGGAGGACGGCACTGACAGCAAGGATGAAATACCATTGCCCCATCGCAAGGATTTCATGGATGGGCGTGACACACTTTATGAACTGATCACCCACTACTTTTGAGCACGGCACAAATACAAATGGCCTAGGCCATCAACCACTATCTACATTGTACACTGAATAAATACAACTCTCACATGAAAAATGAATGTCCAGTCATGATTTCAATGCAATGACCAGTGTATTCATATGAATGATGAAATATAACAGGTGGACCAACTACTCCCTCACCAACTACCCCCCCCCCCAAGCCCCAACCCTAACTATTCCTCCCCACACCCTGTCCTGATTATCCCTCACAGCACCCCCTCCCCCACTTGTGTCACGTTGTCCATGATATCTCAGCCCAAGACACACCCATGGCACATGTTAGTCCTTGGCCTGTTTACGGGCCAAAATCTAAATCTGCTTGTGTGAGAGCCCTATTCACTGCGCTCGTGTGGAGTTGTTGTTGAACTCATTTTTGAATTTCTACCACTGCGACTTAAGCCGTGACCTTGCCGAGGCTCGCACATGGTTTTCGCTGATAGAAACTACAACTCCCTGAGAGTTTGTAGTTCTTGACGACCTTTTACCTACAAACCCTGCGCGAACGCGCAGGCGCGGACGGGCAGTCTGTGGCAGTCCGTGGGCAGATGGGCGGGTAGGCATGCAGTAAGTTACCTTCATATTTGTCTGTTCCATATGCACACCTCTGATCATATTTATTGGATACCAGGAAAGGATCAATACTTACTTTACTGTCTGGAGTCTGGGAAGATTTTGTGATATTAACTTTATATACACGGCTTGTTTGCCTACTGGCTAAGACTGTACTTGGAAATGGCCCCCGATGGCCGTTGTCCCCCCCAACACTGATCACATTAAACAGGGACCTCCTAAACATCTATTAATTTAAAAAAATTGACATTAGTTTTGTTGAATACCAGGTCCCTAGTAAAACACATGGTTGATATCCATGATTTCATCCTTGAACACAATGTGGATGTCATGTGCATAACTGAGACTTGGCTTACCGATGCACATGGTCCCACTATTGAACAGGTGACAGCTCCTGGCTACGCTTTCTTCGGTAAACACCGAGAGGTGGGCACCGGTGGAGGTGTGGCAATTATATGTAAAAAGGAATTATGTATTTATCAAAGTAAAATGGAATGTGTGGGTTGCAATCTCTTACACATTAAGTTACTTGCTGACTTCTATCATAGCATTAACCTCATCCTTATTTATCGCCCCCCAAGCGATTCTTCTTATTTCAATGATGACATTGTGGATACTATTACACCGTTGCTGACCACTAACTCTGCAGTGGTGATTTTGGGTGATTTTAACCTATGGAAGGGTCATGCTAAGGACAGGAAAGCTATTGACCTTGAAAAATCGCTACATAATCATCATATATTTATTCATAACAGCGAACCTATGCATTTAAAAGGTCATATCCTGGATTGGGTGGGAAGTGGAAACATTTTGATTGATTAAATAGTTACCACGCCATGTCCTTGGTCGGATCATTCCTCTATACATTTTCAATTGACACTTCCTATCACTCATCCCAGGAAACATGAACCCATGCATGAATTGCTTGGGAGGAATATGAAGCTGGTTACGCCTCCTATTCTTTCAATGCTTGGAGACGATAATGGAAACTACTAAGGATGCAGATAGTCCGGAGGTCCTTATTAGTACCTAATACGATCAAATTTTAAAAATGCTGGTTCATGTTGCACCTCTGAAGGTTAGAAAGGTTAGAGATACCCCTAACCATCATTGATGGTTTAATCCAGCATTGGCAGAACTGAAAACGGCTAAAAGACAGGCCTAACACACCTGGCAAAAAGATAACACCCCAGAAAACTTAGAAATCTGGAAAATTAAGGCTAAGGAATACAAGTCGAAAATTGTACAAGCTAAGCATAACTTCTACAACAATCAAATTACTAACGCTGGGAATCAAACCAAAGAGCTTTTTAATCTCCTAAGATCTTGGGAAAAACCTGCAAGTATAAACCCGGTCATTAAACCCACAAGGGATGATTGTAAAAAGGTACAAAAGGCTTTTTCTGATAAGTTGAAAACGGCCCAAAGTAAAATCCTTCACGAATTAGCCAAAATAACTCTCAGTACTACCTTTAGCGAACCCAATCATGACAGTAATCAAGAGACACAGTCTAAACCCAAAGTTACATCTAAATCTTCTTCTGAAGGAGAACAATCTCCTCAACAACCCCAAGCTAAGTTTAATTTCAAAGAACACACTATAACAGACATTTGTAACGTTATGCGAGCCATGCACCCGACTAGTTGTCCAAGTGAACTTCTACCATCTAAAATCATATTAGAACACAAGGACATGTTTGCCCCTTTTCTTTGTCGTTTTGTTAACTCCTGTTTTTGTACTAATTACATCCCCTCATCTATAAAACATGTAGTAGTCACTCCACTGTTGCAAAAGGTTGGTTTAGACCCTAATGATGCCGCAAACCTCAGACCAATTACTAATACCCTCTTTTTCCTAAAACTTGTGGACAAAGTGGCCACGTTACAACTGCAGGCACATGTGGCAGAAAGAAATATCTTTCATACCAAACAATCAGGGTTCCGCAGTTTTCATGGCACAGAGAGTACCTTGCTGGATCTGCAGACACACATGCTATCTGGACTGGAATCTGGCAAGTCGGGACTGCTGATGCTACTCGATCTATCAGCAGCCTTTGACTTGCTAGATCACAAGATTCTGTTAGATCGCATGTCTACTGTTGGAAGTCTCTCAGTGGAGGCAATAACCTGGCTCAAGTCATTCCTTGAAGGACGTAGCTCCCGAGTGCACTGGGGTGAGAGTGACTCTGATGCTGAGATTACCATCTGTGGAGTCCCTCAGGGGGCTTGCCTCTCCCCCTTGCTCTTTAACATTTATATCATCCCATTCTGTAGGGATCTTGAAAATTCAGACCTCTTCTTCTGCAACTATGCAGATGACTTCCAGTTGGTACTGGAGGTCGGTGGAGACCACAGTAAGGACCAACAAAACTTAGACTGGTTCTACCAAATGGTAAAAAGCTGGATGACAACAAATTGGCTCTGCCTTAACGCCACCAAGACAGAGCTAATGTTATATGGTCCCAGACAAGCTAGAGAGAAGTTGGGTTCTCAGTACAACAGCTTTTTTGGTCGACCGATGTCAGATACCAGTGGTATCTAAGGTGAAGACCTCGGGCACCTATTTGGAGGCCAGTCTAGACAACAAGGCCCACGTTGACGCCATTGTGAAAAGCACTAATTATCATCTGAAAGTGCTTCGTCAAGTGGCCCCGTTGGTTTCAGAGGAAAACCGAAAAAAATTAGTCTAGGTCGTAATACTGCCTAGAGTGGACTATTGTAACGCTCTTTTGGGAGGGGCAAAGAAAATTGATTTACAAAGACTCCAAAAGATTCAAAACTCTGCGGTACGCATCGTCTTTCAGATGAAGCATCTAGAGCCCACATCCGCAACTAAGAGGAGTCTCCACTGGCTCCCAGTTTCAGCTAGAATACAATTCAAGCTCCTGACAACCTGTCATAAATGTATCTACGGTGATGCACCCATATATCTTAAGAACAGGCTGAAGATATATGTACCTAGCAGATCTCTTCGCTCAGCCAAAACCTGCTCTCTACACGTAGATCGAGTGAAAAGAGCTTGTGGCAATGGCCGTGCCTTTCATGTGCAGGCCGCACAGGCCTGGAACGCCCTTCCGGTGTCTCTATGTAATACAAACAATCTTCTGATGTTTCGGAAACAGTTGAAGACCTTCCTATTTTCATAAAATCCTGATCCAGCTACCTGGTTGTTCTAGATAGGGCCTACCTTCTTTCTTCATGGTGCCTGGATGCCTTTGGGCTTTGGCGCCTTATAAATTAAATAACATAACATAACCTGAGCTGCCCTTGTATCATGGGGGTAACAGATGCATCAACCTCCGTCTTGGGCTGCCACGGGAGAGAACTAGCAGGCATGGAGCTTGTGGATGGTGTGTGGGTAGGGTCACTGACCCGTTGAACCAGGGCCCCCTGAAGGGACATTTCCAGCGACTCGGCCATGGCCGACATTATGCCATTGCCTATGCGGACCCTCCTAGCCAGGAGAACCATTGCAGACATTGAATATCTAAGGGCACATGCCCTGCTGCGCCCAATGGCCTGAACACTGTCTCTCATTAGCTGGCCCTTAGTGCAAAGCAGGCTGCCTCCCCCCAGATCAGGTGGGACTCCTCCAGGTGCTGCTGCACAAGAGACGACAATCCCTCCTGCCTTTCCTTGATGCGGCGCAGGTGGCCGTCCATGTTCCTGACACTGGGGTAGGGCAGGTGTGGGGGTTTTGAGAGGTTCATGGGGGTCTTGAGAGGTTTATGGGGCTGAATTCAGGCCACTCACAGGTGGCTCAGTCGGTGGTGTTCCCGTGGTGTGTTCTGCATTGTCAGCAGCCTCTTATTCACTGGAGTCATTGACATATATATGTGGCTGCTGTGGTTGGGGTAGTGTTCTCCTGCTTTTGGCCTTGCAAGCAATTGCACCACCACAGGTGCTACCAGTGTGGAGGTGGCAGCAGTTGTACGCACTGTAGGTCCTGCCAGGGTTGAGGGGGCAGAAGTTGTAGGCACTGCAGGTGCTGCCACAGTGAAGGGGGCAGCAGTTGTAGGCACTGCATGTGCTGTCGAGGTTGGAGGGGCAGTTGTGACAGTCACAGTGGTTGCTTCCGTGTCCTGGATAGTGGCGGTGGTCCATGGAGTCCTTCAGCATCTGGTGCCCCTTGAGTTGCCTGCTTGGCCTCCATTGCTGTCAGATGGTGTGCCTGAGGGTAGAAGAAAGGCATGATGTTAGGGACCAGTGTGGGTTCAGGATGCACTGATACATGAAATATGTTTGTTGTGAGGTGTGCTGTAGAAGGAACATGGCATGATACATGCATGGTGCACACATGCTTCTGTTGTGCAGACTCAGTTTCAGGTTGTGGGATGTTGGTACATGATACATTGCTCTACTGGTACTACTGGCGTGATGTTCTGGCATTTGCTGGGGATGGTGGGATGGGGGGTCTGTCGGTGTGTGGGGTGTTGGGATGTGGAAGGGGGAGTGTCAAGGGCCAAGATTTGGATGGGGCAAGGCTGGGCTTGATGGCTGACCCAATTGAAGGGCCAGTATGTGTATTGGGGATCTTTGGTAGATATGGCACGGGTGTTGGTGACACATGTCATTGAAATTGTATGGGAGGGTGGACATATGTGGGTGAAGCTGAGGGATGACATTGGGCATCATTATAAGTTTGCCAGTCAGGAACCTACCGTACCGCTAAACTTGCCAGTACCGTAGTTCCCAGACAGGCAGACTAGGAGTTGTGCTCGCGGGTGCCTTTCTGCCCGCCAGGTCGGACCTGACGGGCAAAGCGGCACCCGCGAGCACAGCATGTCGTTTGCACCGGCACCGTTATAAACGGTGCCGGTGCATCCGACCTCCCCATTCCTATTCAGTCGTATGGGAATGGGGAGCATCTTTTTTCCGGTGCCTGCAAATGGGTAAATACCGGGGCCGGCGGACCGGAATGCCCCGGTAATTGCTTATTCGTGGGCCCCGGAAATGTTCAGAAGTTTGGCAGCAGCCTGCCGGTTTTACTGGCAAGGCTACCTCCAAACTTATAATGATGCCCATTGTCGTTTTGTGGTATCAGTGATGGCACATCAGGCACACATGCAGTGCGCTCTATCAGGGCGCTGTGTGTCTGGGTGTAGGGAAGATGCTTCTACACCTGGCAGGACAGCGTGCATGTGCAGTGTTCAGCATGTATTACAGGCATGGGTCATTGTGAGGGGGACAGACTGTATGGCCACACTGGGTGTTGGGTCAAGTGTGGGTGTGTGTGCTTGCAGGGTGTGTTCTGCGGGATGGGAACAGTGCAATTCCCATCTCAGTGATATGGCGGTACAGTGGTGAAAGCAGGGTGACCGGGGGAATGTTCAGTATATTGGGGCTATGCGTACTCACCGGCCTCGTCGGGTATCCCGGCTACGGCCTCCACATTGCCAACCCCTTCAATGGCCTTCATGTGCAGAACATTGCTGCACTTCTCCTCCCAGGGCATGAGTCAGATTGGCCTGGAGTGTCCACCCCCTGTGGCCATGCTTTGTCTGCAGTGTTTAGACAGGAGGTTCCGGACCCTCAAGCAGAGGTCGTCACACTGCGTGTGACAATCTCTAACTGTGCGTGGGGTTGTCCCCACTGCTGACACCTTCTGTGCCACTTCATCCCATATTGCCTTTTTCCTATACTGTGTTTGGCGGCGCTGGTCTGTGGAGAACAACTCTCCTGCATGCAGGACAATGCTCTCTGCAAGCATGTGCAGCTCAGGCTCAGAGAAGCGTTGCTTGCACTGCCGGGTTTCACGGATCTGAGATGTCATGGTCCTCCATGGATTTCTGCAGTCAGGAGGAGTGGATGTAGACTGGATGCTGCATATTGCAATGGATTGTGTTTTTATGATGGCCGCCGGCCTGTTTCCTGTTCTGGCGATCACTTTATTACCAGTCACGGTCATTCTGGTGCCGCTGTTTCCGGTGCCACTGGGTCTGTCATCTTGATGCCGGATCCAGGGACACCGGCACTAAGGGTGACACTGCAGACGGTTTTGGCCACTTTACACAGTGTTCCCGTGATGCCGGTGTTACCATTTCAGGCATGTCAGAATGCGCGCGCCCGATAACCCATGATTGACTGTTGTTTCCAGCACCACGGGTAGCCGAAACAGTGGGACCGCCATCACGGAAACTACGATTTCTTACCACCAAACTTGTAATGAGGGCCACTGTCTGCATTGCTCTAAGGACTTGCAACTGTAGTAATGCGTTAAGGTCTGAAGATGACACCTTGCGGTGGGTATCAACAAGGTATTGACAGCTCATGCGAAATCTACCAGTGATCAATCGAAACCATAAGTATATGAAGCTAATAATCAAAGCGTTAAATATGAGGCGCCTTGTGAGACAATCACGGAATGGAAATTCTGGATTTTCATGTATTTTGTGAGCAGTCTGAGCTATCTCCTCTTTGGAACTTGCCTCATTAGCTGGTGTTCTTATATTCAGCTTCCCTCTCTCTTCCTGATGTTTGTTCTCCCATCTCCTCTGTATCAACTCGACTAACACTTCTACTTTCACTTCTCCTTGATGATTGATGGTCTAAAATACTCCACTTTCATGTTAGTCTTTCCTCCTGATATTTTTAGCACGTGATTCATTTGCAAAGAAAACATTGGGTAAGCTTGTGGAATTTGTTTCACTGAGCGTGTGGACAACTTGTAACATTCTATCCCTGATATAGGACTCTCTGGCTAGGGAATAATGTCCCTGCAGCTTGTCCCACACACAGAACCTTTATCGTTCAGGAAATATAAAACTGGCAACATTAGATCCACAGTATCATGAAGTTCGGTGCAGGTTATTCAAATTCGCTGTGAATAGTCTAGCAGAGCGTCAACAGTATCAAACCACTCACTATCATTGTGTACCATTGTGTAAGAAAAACATTTCCCTTACAGGAAAACTTTGTTTTCCTGCTTTCGAGTGTGGAGTTTGCTTAGGGGGATCTCCAGGCCTGTGATGCAGCAGCATGATTGCCATCTGCCATGCATTAGGGACCACAGTGGGGTGACACTGGGACACCACCATATCACCCCGGACGCAAGAACCCTTGGCTTCGGTTGGCACCCTGCCCCCTGGTCACCATCTTGCTAATACCCAGGACCAGGCAGTGGACTTCATTAAAAAAACATAGGGCCTCATCATGAGTTGGGCGGTAGCCCTTAAATGCAGTGGTAACAGGGGATATCATTAAGGGTCTGCCCAATCATGAGAATGGCATGTACACCCCCAGCTAAGAACTGGGGGTAAACACGCTGGAAAAATTCAGATTTTTGGCACAATTACCACCCGGTCCATGGACCTGTAGAGGAGGAGCAAAGTACCCCTACTCCAACCGCCCCACCCATATTAAATGTCTGTTGGAGACCAGAGTATGAGACATACACAGAGCAGTTGAACAGACAAAGAGCAGAGCGTGGACTCTGTGCAGTACCAGTGAGAGTGCCAATATCTAAGAAGATCTGGGAGGCAAGGAACCCATTGAGAAAACTGTACCTGCATGCAAGACAATATGATGGCCATTTGAATGAGATTCCTGAATAAGCAGAGCAGATGAATGGCAAAGGTCAATGGTGATGTCACAAAGAAGAGAGATGCTGCACACAGAAGAGATGCAGAGACCAGAGAATAAAGATATTCTATAAGGCATCAAGAAAGTACCAAGGAAAAGTGACATCTTGGGATCAAGGTGAAGAAGCTTATGCCACCGAACAGATGAAGATATTAAGATAGTTTATACATGTGCAGATGCAATAGAAACGCAAGCAGCAAAGTCATCTTAAAAGCTAGCCTCAAGCTTTATAGTAAATAGATTGTGGGAAGCGCCAATATATATATATATATATATATATAGATGCATATCAACAGGTAAAGGAGGGATGTTTCCACCACGCATTATAAGCAGTGCTGAACATTAAGCAACAAGACCTCATTTCAGTCTGTCAGTTAAAAAGCAAATTGAATTACAAATGAATCTCAGCAGAAGGAGCTGGATGAGCCAAGAAGCCAAGGTCTTATCAAACTGGAATTAGCTGACATTGGATACAATTGTGTGAAAGAACAGACTCCTGTTCGGAAGGCTTGAGCAAAACAAAAGACGTCAGAGTATTATTAGAAAATAATATTAAATACACAAAAAGGCTCTGTTTCATGGTGTCCAGTCACGTGGAAGAATGAAGCTGGCCAATCTAGGTGGTCACACCTACGCACAAGGGCAGGATGTGCCACACTCCTTAAATTTCTCAGAGCACAGTACAAACTCAGGGCCAAACTTCAAAGCACTAATTGACACTGGACCATTGAGGTAATGATGGAGTGATACATTAATTGGTGGGAAGCTAGCGTTAAGACGAGTTCACCTGCACCTGGATGTTCAATCTGCATGCTGCTAGACGTAGGTGGAAAAGTATTGACAGGGGTTAGAAGCCAACCAATTAAAGAGGACCGCGTAATTAAGGGTCATATAGTTTGTGTAGCTAATGGAACGCGTGTATTAAGTGACGTTCATAGTGGCCATTTTAAGGGGAGGGCTTAGTTGCCCTACCTGATCTTAAGTACCCTATCACTTTCCTTCACTGTTCTATACTGATATGGAACTTATACCTAGATATTCACTTAGAGCCTATCACCCCCTCCAATAGGTTTTGTAGTTTGCCTCGCAGGATGACATGGGTAAGTGACGCAGGTCAGCACGTCACTGATGATGATTTTGCATGATATAACCTCAGTTTTTACTAAAGATAAGTTGAG
Organism: Ambystoma mexicanum; assembly: GCF_040938575.1. Classification (NCBI taxonomy): domain Eukaryota; kingdom Metazoa; phylum Chordata; class Amphibia; order Caudata; family Ambystomatidae; genus Ambystoma; species Ambystoma mexicanum. The sequence goes on along the minus strand of NC_090927.1, from coordinate 627,181,481 downwards.
TAAGCGGATTGAGCAAGTGTTGATGTTCATTGTACTACTTGTTTTAGATATTTGACATTCAAACAGACTCACTTTTGTCAAACTACCTGAGTCGTCTTGATTATTGATGTATGAATAAAATCTGCATCCCCATCCATCTTCAGGGTATTGCTACTCATGTTAAAGGGCTGGGCAACTCAGTTCAGACCCAATGGGGAATAACATTTACTGCCCAACCTGTGATCTGGCGGTAATACAGCTGGATGGATGGGCGGTAATGCAAATTAAGTCGGGTGGTATTACAGCCCAGATACCACCCAACTTGTGGGGCAGTAACCCTTAAATGCGGCGGTAACAGTATTACTGCCGCCTTTAAAGGCTGGCCCGATCATGGGTTGGGCACTAAATGGGCTGTTTTACTTCCAGCTTTTTTCCTGGAGGTGATAATCCCATTTAGCGTCCTGTATTACCGCCGGCTGTATAAGTGCACAGTATTAACGCTGAAGATTCCCCGTTGGGTCTCCAATGGAGAATGGGGATTCACAGTTAACTCTAAGGGACTCATCACGAGTTGGGCGGTAGCCCTTAAATGCAGCGGTAATGCTATAACTGCCGCATTTAAGGGCTAGCCCTATCACAAGTCTGGCGTGTTTACCTCCCAGCTCAGAGCTGGGGTAAACACGCTGAGAAAATGCCAATTTTTGGCACAATTACTGCCAGAAGTAGTAACACATGGTAATTGCACTGAAAATTCCCCATTGGGTCCGTAATACCGCCGGACCCGTGGGCGCTAATGCTAATAAAGTTGGGTGGTATTACAGCCCAGATACCACCCAACTTGTTGGGTGGTAACCCTTAAATGCGGCGGTAACAGTATTACTGCCGCCTTTAAAGGCTGGCCCTATCATGGGTTGGGCACTAAATGGGCTGTTTTACTTCCAGCTTTTTTCCTGGAGGTGATAATCCCATTTAGCGTCCTCTATTACTGCCGGCTGTATAAGTGCACAGTATTAACGCTGAAGATTCCCCATTGGGTCCCCAATGGAGAATGGGGATTCACAGTTAACTCTAAGGGACTCATCACGAGTTGGGCGGTAGCCCTTAAATGCAGCGGTAATGCTATAACTGCCGCATTTAAGGGCTAGCCCTATCACAAGTCTGGCGTGTTTACCTCCCAGCTCAGAGCTGGGGTAAACACGCTGAGAAAATGCCAATTTGTGGCACAATTACTGCCAGAAGTATTAACACATGGTAATTGCACTGAAAATTCCCCATTGGGTCCGTAATACCGCCGGACCCGTGGGCGCTAATGCTAATAAAGTTGGGTGGTATTACAGCCCAGATACCACCCATCTTGTTGGGTGGTAACCCTTAAATACGGCAGTAACATTATTACCGCCACATTTAAGGGCTGGCCCTATCACGGGTTGGGCACTAAATCGGCCGTTTTACTTCCAGCCTTTTTCCTGGAAGTGAAAATCCCATTTAGCGTCCTGTATTACCGCCGACTGTATTAGTGCACAGTATTAATGCTGAAGATTCCCCATTGGGTCCCCAATGGAGAATGGGGATTTACAGTCAATGCTCAACCGATGATCCGGAGGTAATACTGCTGGAGTGGTGGGCGCTAACGCTATTACAGTTGGGCGGTGTTACAGCCGGGATAACGCCCAACTCGTGATGAGGCCCTAAGTTTGAGGTTAGAAGTGTATCTAAGGCTGGAAAGGATTGCAGATCCTTCCTCCTGAAAGCATATGCTCGCAATGCTGCTAACTACTTTTAAAAAACTGACCTAATTCGTGACTGCTGCTGACCTTCAAAGCCTGCTCTCTGCTCTCTTCTGCTTCTGTTTCTCTATGATGCAAACCCTTCATGTCTTATGTCTGTTTGGACGGGTATGACTGCAATAGGATGGTGTGACAGATACCATCTGAGAAGGTTTACTGTCCTAAACTCTGTTGATTTTTCGTGTGCAAAGAGAAAGTGGTTTCGCTTGGCAAAGAACAGCAGGAGAGTTCGGGGGATAAAGGATGCCTATAGCACCCGAGGGAGGGGCATAGTAGCAGCCCGAGCTTTCCCATTTCATGTGTATCCATTTCACTATGTTTTGGATGTTCTCGAGCTTCAGCAACACTTTCATAAAATATGAAAAACATGGTTATTTTAATGAAAGCGTTTCTGTACGCCAGCCACACCCTCTACACACTCTTTGCTACTTCTGCATTCTCTGCCATTCTTGGACCGAAGTCTGACTGCGAAGGATGTGGCAGGTGGTGGATGTCGAGTAAAGTCTGCAGCTGTTTACCCACTATTCTTTCAATGGCCTTAGCGACGGAGGGGAACATGGTAATGGTCTGCAATTAAACAGCAAAGCAGAGTCTAGGCTCGGGTATTTACCGAGGGGTTGTCATTAGGCCATGTTTGAAGGAATGCAGTCTCTGCCCTCACAGAAAGAGTAATTAAACATATGTGCCACCAAAGGTGACATTTCAGTGGTGCAGATTATGATGGGCTGGGGAATAATTAGGTGTACAAGTCTTTGAATAGTTTAAGGCCTAGAGCACTGAGGTCATGGCAGAGTTGGAAAGCTCAAGTCCATATGATAGGAAGACAGCACACGACAGTCTGGCTTAAGTGCATCGAGCAGTAGCACCTGCAAAGGAACCAATGGTAAATACCATATCATGTGCTACTGCAGATTTCCACTGCACCACTGCTGTGCACCCCACCCAGCCTCTTGAGAACACACCCAACATGACCACACATCTATTCCTGCATTCTGCGCCATGCCTGATGCCAAGGATCATATCTCCAGTGTTGAGATGCATGTGCAGATTGCCGCATGAAGAATAGGTGCAGGACGGTGTAGGGGTTTGGGAGGCGCATCATGGGTGGGACTAACTGGTGGGAGCGGGGAATCATATAGGGGGACCTAACCAGTAGTTCTTATAATAGAATTATGTAAGATAGATAATGTACATATAAAAATGGTAATCACAAGTAGGCTTGGATCCTCGCAGGCCATGTTGAAAACTGAGGCATGGCGAGAAACACATGCCTACACCCACACCAGCTAGGCCTATGAACAATTAGGCAGGAATGTGTGTAGCAGATCAGGCAAGGGGCTGCGGCCTAGCACAAGGGTCATATTCTTAGGTAGTGAGGTAGAGGTCTTGGAGTGCCAAAACATTAACCAAGATTTAAGACACAAGCACCCCCCAGAACGATGGTCTCTGTATTTGAACTACCAGATGTGAAGGAAAATGGGTCTTAAATCCTTTGTGAACTGAACTGATTAGTGGGATACTAAGTTTCCTCTTGGGGAGGGGAACTGATAAAGGGGAAAGCAGAGAACAACATGATCTATGCTTTGTGCCAGGGAGAGCCAAGAATGATGCCCATACTGTGGGGAGGGCATGATGGGGCGCCAATGTGTCTAGGATGGGAAAAGGTCTGCATTGTTTGCCGGGACCAGACTGACCTCGTAGTTGATTGCTTAGTTCATGCTGATAAACATGTGTATATCACTTGATTAGGATTGAGATAGGGTGGTGCCAATTGAATGTAGCCAATTGCCTTGCATGGTCTCAAGATGGAAAAGGACCCTACCACGTGTGGTGAAGATGGGTGTGAAAACAGCAGAACCTATTGGAAAATGGTCTATATGTAATTATTAGCATGTATATAGGCGGTAGCCAATGCAGGTGGGGCCAACGGTAAGGGTAGCGCAATTGGTGTCAATTGCAGAGATGGTGCTTGCAGCATTGAGACTCTAAGTGTGCCGGTCCGGAAAAGGGTGCGACCGGCACTGCTATTTCCAGACCACCACACATGTAATGTGGGCGAGTGTCAGCCTCTTCCCATGAGACTTGGCTTAGGTTTGGTCTTCCACCCAACAGGTCAAGTCCTTTACCAAGGTCCAAATTTTATTAGTAGTAACTGGTTTCCATGAAGTTTCCGTTAAGTTACAAAAATGGAAATCCAACGTTGTAGCCTGTAGCCAAATGTTAAGGCTCTCATTACTTCAGCTAAGGCTTAAAACAAAGGAGGTAAGATGTGCAAATAATTAAATTCAAATAAAAAGGAGGACCATGAACAGAGGGGAAAACATATCCAATTTGCAATCTGATAAGAAACATGCAAAGGGAATATGCAATTTCCAATGGTCTAAAAGAGTTAAGGTTCCCACCTATTCAAGCAGAAAACCAGGGAACCAGCGTTCCAGATAAGCAGCAGGCCATCTGTTTTACTCCTTCAAAACTAGGTAAATACTCCCCAACCAAAAACAATAAATGGCAACCTTAACAGTTTTGACCTTTGTGTAGGCATTTTACAGGCATTTAGCCTAAACTAGGGCCAAAACTGTTGGATTGGCCAATGCTTGTTTTTTTTACACAAATTCTGTGCATGGAAGAAATACAATGTTAGGATAGAACTCCCAGGCAGGTCGAGGGGTGCTAGGAGTTCATGAACTCAGAGCTCATGGAAGGCCTAACTCCTTCCCTTCCCAAAAGGAACGCAGGCCCACACAGACAGCAAGTTCAAACTGTGGTTTATTACAGCCAAAACCAACAAGGATCAGTACAAAGATAGAACAAATCAGTGGACATTGCGGTGAGCTCTGGCTCGCAGGCCAGTTTTGTAGCACTGTGTCATCAGCATGACATCACAACCTGGGCCCTTCTCCAGAAAACCTATTGAGCGAGTGGATTGGGTGCTGAGTGGTAATTCCCCTATAGCAGTCCCTATAACTGTCAGATTATTGACTCTCCCATGTCGGATGGTGGGCCTGGTTCATCCCCAAAAATGCTACTTCTACAATGTTGCAGTGTGAGGGTCTGATGATTGGTCAGTGCCCGTTGCTACCCACCCCTACAGTCCTGAACTTTGATTGGTTGGAGCTGTTGCATCCAGGCCTGGGAGCCAAGTCAGTTCTCAGCTCGAAGTATACCTTTTCAAGGTAGTAGGTGCAACTATGTGTCTGCATTATAACATGTGTGAACCACCAAAGACCATGAGAGTGCTCATTCTCATCATGCAATACCCAGATTTTTCTGTAACAATTTTGTTGCAGGCCATTTTCTGGCCGCGTGAGACTGCTCCGTTTTCTCAGCTGCTAGTTTCAGTTCATCATCGGCTTAGCCGGTCACATGACCAGATATCGTGTTTCTGAGCTCTAAATTAGTCTGAATTTGTGGGCAATGACTTGTATTTTCCGTGCGGGTGTTACTGCAGTTCAGGGAATGGAATGTCACTCGCATTGTGGTGACCTTGGCAGCAGGCGCTGTCCGACATGGTTTGCTTTTCAGTTCACGCTGAATTCAGCTCAGCAAAGCATTTACTGAAACGGTTGTGGCCTACTTGTAATTTGCCCGAGCCATGGCGTGGCTCCTGGCCTGTTTGTGCTGTTCTATAGTATCCATAGATTAGTTGTGTGTGCACTGCCGGGTCCCTCAGGTGCTCCTGCAGTTCCATAGAGTTAATTGCACATAAGCATCTGCAAGCATTTACACAGGATCTCTTGGTTCTTGCGGTTTCCACGTTGCTGCAGTCAAGCTAATGACGAAATAATAAAGGCAAAGAAAGTATGTACATGTAACTGTCCTCTATCTTATAGAATGGTACGCACGTGTTCTTCATGTATTCGGGTGCGTGATTATGTCCCGATGTGCGGATGGCACATGTGCTTCATGTCTAACGCTGCAAAGTCGTGGTGTCTCTAAGGACTTTGAGTACGTTTTCCCTGTGCTTTAGTCGAGGCTGTCACTTGAAGTGTCCTTAACGGCATCCGGTGGCTCCTCATCCACTCTAGGCAGTTTCTGTGCTGACCCTGGGCTGTAGGGTTGGCAGAGTGGGTACCTCTCAGCGTGTTTGTCAATCAGGGGAGCAGTAGGGGTCAGTCAGGGATGGTACAAATGGTCGTGATTCCTTCGGTTCTTCTTCCAGGTCGGGTGTCTGGTGGGATGGGAGGCAGGGGTGGATTTCGTCCTTCCCTCTTCAGCAAGGACACACTTCTTATAAATCAAGCAGCTGAAGGCACACTTTTGCTAAGACATATTTAGTCGAATAGGACCTGGTCTATTGCTACAATTAAGCCATTACCTTTAAGAAGAGTCTTTTTTTTAATAATAAAGGAATGACCCTAAAAGCGCATTGCTAGGTCAAAGAGATAAAGGGTATGGTGTGTATTGAGCAGAGGGAGGGAGGTAGTCGGTAGGAATGAACATAGGGACTAGAATGGCCATGGGCGGTGACGGGGTAGGTGAAAAGCCAAACACTACTCACAGGCTCTTTATCCTTCCTCACATCCCATCTCTCCTATCAGGCCAATAGCTTTGACTTATTTGCAGCGCTTGAAGCGCCATCTAATAGACAAAACTGAAAACGGAATGTGAAACTTCCAGAAAGGAAGGACTCTGTTGAAAAATAATACACTTTAGCACACGCTTTCATGTGCTTTGTACAGCCACAGGAAAGAAAACATGATCCATAGATTAATGAAGCCTGTAGCCCTTTGCAAGACCACGAATGCCCTTAAATAAGTCAAACATACAGGTTTTAAAAAATAAAATAATAAATGCAAAGACCTGTAGAAGCAGAGGCGTTTCAAATAAAGGAGCGTGCTGATCGACGCCCCTGGTGAGGAGCGAGAGTTGTCATTATATAAATTGGCAAATGTCTGTTTTTCACAGCTCATATTGCTTCGGTTATATATGGCTGAGAAAAGCATCCCGCAGTACAGCGGTTTCTTTGTTAAATGCACATGTGCAAGTTAAAGCGCATTGCACAGCTCATTAGCAGTATTATACAATGTTTTGCATTTCAATGCGGTGTTTGACGGTTGTTTAATCTCACATTCTGGTAAATATTGATGTAAAGAAGTGGTATTTTTTTTCCTGGTTGATGCAGAATGCTCAAATAATTGTTTTACATCTGCCTGGCATATGTTCAGTGATTTCACAACGACCTAAAACATTGCATCAGTGCCGAGACAAAGAATGAAATTACAACCATAATATATTATGCAATTATCGCAAACATTGCGGGGCTCTCCAGCCTGTAAGATAGTTAAGAGAGAGAGAGAGAGTTTGCTAGCTCCATTAATGAGATCTGATTTTGTATAATTGAACGTATTGAACTTGTTGTTCCATCTGCAGAAGGCAGGAAGTGCTTCGTGGTGGCACATCCTCTTTACCGGATTACAGGGAAATTGTAGAGGTATGCTGTAGATTAGTGTTTCACTGCAACATTATTTCATTTGGTGTGTTGTCACTAACCAGTGTGAGGTCACAGGCCTTACTGGCCAGGGCCCAGATAGAAAAAAGAAACTGCATGCCTTGGTAGGAATTGGCGCCGTCTTTGGAACTCAACCGTGGAGTTATGCTGATGAGACATGCTCATGGTTTTAATAGGGCCAGGAGCCAGGCCGAGTAAAGCCAAAACACAAACATATATAAATAGGCGCCTGCTGTCCCCCTATAGTCAAAATGAAGCCTGTGTACATAAACGTTTCACGAAATTCTATTGCTGTTAACATTTGACTAGCTGGGCGGATATGGATGAAATTAACAAAAGAATCATTCTGTCCCAGGTCCCCCCCGAACTGGAAATTTGGAGGAAAATGTGTTAAAAGGTGAAAAGGGTATTAAGAAAACAAAAAAAAACGGTTTGCTCCCTACTCCCATTTATTTTCCCACCGAGAAAAAGCACATCGATTGAACACACATAACACGAAAACCACTGGATGGATTTAGACCAAATCAGAAACAAGTTTGGCACAAAGCGATGCAGATATTATATACCTCCCATGGTGCTTTGCGGCTCAGAGGCTCACAGGCTTTTCAGATGTTAAAAAACGCCATTTTATTTTTGATCAATGCAAAGGATTCCCACATGAATCTCTGGGGAAGTCGAAAATCAAGAGTGCTGAAAATGATGTTTGGAACAGGATAACTGCTGCATTCACATGAGGGTATAGTTGGGGAGGGAGAAAGAGGACCCCATGTGCAATGAGGGAATTTAGGGTTGGCTGGGGAGCCAGTTTGGGGGGCAGCATTTTTGGCGTATCGAAGGAATCCTTTGGGAATCTTGCGAGATTTGTGCAATAATGCTGCAAGACGCATTTGAAAAAGAAAATGCGTCACACTGATTTAATAATGATGAGGGAGTGATGGGAGAGGGTTAGAGAAGAGACAAGTAAGGAATATGTTGAATGAAGAAAAGAACAGTGGTATTAATACAGAGTGGCAAAGTGGACGGGAAACAGTGTAATATTTTGGAACGTTTTTCTAGTACAGTGGGAGTGCAAAAGGCCCACGGCACTCCCGTTGCAAATTTTACAGGGTGATATTACCGAAGGAATGAGAGAGGGAAGTAAAAAAAGAGGGGTTTTGTCACACAAATTGCACAAAGGATTATGTATGTAATATAAATCTGTCTATGCCAATGTTGGCTTATTTTTCATCTTTTTTAAATACTTTTGGTGGAGGTTCTTAAAAGAACGTGTTGGGGGGTTGTAAGGAGGAGAGGCATGGAAACCTGAAAGGGAAGATCATTAGGGTAGAATAATTTAACATGCTAAAAAACGAAGTAACAAGATATACAATATTCATATTTTTGTTTAACCTTTAACACAATATCTATAAGAAACCTGTGAGGAGGGGAGTCTCCATTTTAACAAAAAAAAGCCTAGAAGTGGCAGTTCTGCTTGTGTTTATGCATGCCAACTGCCCACTCATCTATGGTGGATCCTCCCACGATGATTGTATTGTGGCACACGAGGCATAACACTATGCACTTGCCTAGATTCAGCGATAGAGCAATTGCAGCAGGTTGGGGCATAGAGGTCAAAGACTGTGACTATATTGAAGCTACTCTTTCTGGAGAAGCCACTGGAGATGTAGCTGGTTGTGGCATTGGTGTTGGAGCTGGTGGAGCAGCAATAGAGGGTGATGGGGCACTTGATGGTCGTTGTGCCACGTGTGTCCCATTTTCCTTGCATTTTGTGTGCCTGGTGTGCCTCCTGGTACAGTGCTTCCACTTTGTCCCAGTGGACCATGATGAGATGTTGGATTAGGGACGATGTCCCCGGGCTCTGGGGCAATGTTGTGGATGGCCCCCATAACAGCATCTTTTGGCAAAAGGTCACCAGACCGATTCTGTTTTCTTTTAGGCATTAGTGCTATGGCACCAGGGAATACCACTAGCTAGCTGTCGGCAGCTTTTATGGAAAGCTTTGCTTTCTTCTTCTGTGGGAAGGCCATGGAACGATCTTCAATCACCATTATTGATGCACTCATTTGTCGCTGGTGCTGTCATCGAATTAAGTCCTGCTCATTTGTCGCTGCATGAAGGAAGAAGAGAAGGACGTGGGAGGAAAAATTAAAACTAAAAATATCCACAATTCAAAAGGACAATGGCACGTAAAGAAAGTAACAAAAAGACAAGAAAATGAGAATTATAAATTGACAAAAGAAACACCAGACAAGACAAGGGAAATAGAGTGAGGAGGTAAGTGGGAGAAAAGTGGATGGGTCCCTGTCGGTAGTGCTCACTAAATAGTATGGTCATCACACCTGTGGGGTGAATAGGCCCCTTTCACATGAAAACCAGGATTTTTTCAATACTGACACAGAAACGGCTTTGCATGAATGATTGCAAATGAAAACTGAAGGGCCATGTGAAAAAGGCCTACCTGTCATTACCCAAGGAAAAGCAGCATTTTAATTCACAAAGCAAGAAGAAAAATCAAAGGTCCCTTTCACATGACAAACTGAAAAACAGGATTTTTAAAAACGGTCACAAAAATGGCTAAGCATGTGTATTTGCAGCTTAAATGTGAAAGTTGTACCAGTGCTAACAGGAAAAATGTCAAGGAAAAAGACATGGTGTGTGTTGACAAAAAGTAATGTATATTATATTTTGCATACAAAATACCAATGTAATTTGAAAAGCCACTTTGTTTTCCATGGTAATAGTACTCTAGGACAGAGGCAAACCCTTTTTCTGGCTGTTGGACACATGTCACAAGGAACTTCAACACTGGAGGGTTGGTATCCTAGTGTTTACAACTGCAATAAAATGTGGCTTGTTCTGTAAGGGGTGGAAAGACAATTGTTCTTTAGACTGGCTGTCTCTGTAGGACCATTTCGCCTGGTTGATGCATGACTGCCATGTAGGCAGTAGGTGTGAAGAGGGGAGCTGGGAAGACAATTCAATTAAGGGAGCCTGAAACTCCAACTTTCAACAGATGACCCACTTCAAAGAGACTGATAAAGAAAAAAGTCTGCTTACAAGAGAGCCCACTTAGACCATAAGGTCTGAAGGCAGGAGAATTACCATTTATCCCACATGAAGATTTACTATTAATTTAAAAGGACTATTGTCATTAAGGCTTTTTTTCCAGCAACAATAAGGCAGATTTCCTTCATTTAATACCATTCTTTAGGTAATTTCTAGGCAATTTTGTAGATATAAAATTCATGCACCTATGAGTTAGGGAACTGTAATGGCCAGTTAAACTAGGTTCCTGGTTGATCTGAAAATGTCTCGAATGTAAGCGATGGTGAATTGGTGAAGGGTAAAATTAGGAATATGGGTAGGAAATTACATGTCCATAACTGTTATGCTTTCTGTGAAAACGACGGAAAATTTCCAAACAGCCGTGCAAAATGGTGCAGACCTGGCTGTCATCGTCCCCATGATTAACTGAAAAGGAAAATATATATGTTATGGCAGTTATGAGTAAAATTATAAAGTTTTGCCACATAACTAGATTTTTGCAAAAAAATAGACATGCAACCAAATGGGACTTTTAAATTAAGCTAACAAAGAAAAAAATCCCAAATTTGGGAACTCATGTCCCCTGCACACTATCTTGTGTCTAGAAAACCAGACCAGCAACTAATGTTATTTTAAGTGATCATATATACAAGTAGTAAATATTATATGGCATCATACTGTAATATGTGGTAATTTAGTCAAAAGCGAATTTCAGAAAATCAGTTCAGTCAGAAGTTTATCACAAGAATCTTCATTTTATTCATGGTGATGATACCAAGAGGGCCCAACACGTTTTGAGTGACATTCACTCTTCTTCAGGGGCATGTAACATTCTATAGAAAAAGTTCATATAACATAACATTAGGATTTATGATACAAACGTGCATCCATACATGTAGACTAAATTTATATCTCATAATTTCAACAAATACTCATAATGATCTGTCGTGTTTTTAGCCCATTATGTTAATACACCAAATACCAGTGAAAAAGAATTGTCATTACAGTTTCAGTTATACTAGGATTCAACCACTAGTTCTCATGTAACTGTCATTCTGCATTAGTGATCTCGGGTAATTGCTCAGGTGCCTAGTAAAGTCTAGTAGGGATTGAAAAAAGAAAACAATCTTAACCTTGTGAACTTGTCCTTAAAAGAAACTTCTTGTCATGTAGCCATAAACAATCAGAGTAAAGAATAAGCCATGTCCACTTCCTGTAGAGATTTACAATTCAATGTGCCTAAGTATAGTCAAGGTCAGGACAGGAACCAAAGTCGTGTGTGGTAAAGTACAGAAAGTAATATCAATAACGGGGGATACTAAAGGGAGTAAAAGCTCATTACATTGAGTAAAATAGCTCAGAAGGAGTAAGTTTTGATCAATGTTAGCTTTTTTCATGGTGGTCAGGCAATAAGCTTTCCATGCATCCAAGGAGTTATCGTGATTATTTGCTAAGCAGCCTGCAATAGATGGAATCAAGCTTAGCAAATGAGTTTTATGCAATAAACATTTTCTGTAGAGGGCCATGGTTTGCCAATTTACTTTAGTTTGCAGAGACACTAAACCTAATTCAAATCATATTATTTGAATAGGGATACTTTTTGGGAGCAATTGTATTTTTTTCCAATAAATGCCTTCTAAGTAGTTCCAGTTAGGGTGGTTTTCTGGGAGTTTTGCTTGAGCTCCGTAGGTAAATACAGGGCCATCTTTTTTTGTAATAAGTTATAATTGATATGCATGAAAATGTACTTTATTTACTTATAAGAAGTGTCACACACGTTATCATTAATATTTTGCCGCAAGTAGCAAAAGTAATGAATTGGATCTAAGTTTTGGTTGCTGTGGACCATTTAAATTTAATCTTTTTTTCCCATTAGTCGATGTAAGGCTAAAATATTGTATTTCTTTATATTAATGGTCAGGGAATGTGTCACTGCATTTGTCTGGAGTGCAATCAGCTTTCTCTGCAGACCAATCAGGGTCTCATCAAGAATGACTAGATCATCCGCATAGAGGAGCCAAGAGATAAGGGTTTCACCAATTTTAGGCGGAAAGGATCTTGTTGCTTCCAGGGTGATGTTTAAGTCATTAATGTAAAAATTGAATAATGTTAAAGCTAGGATGCAGCCTTGCATCCTTGTAGTCAAAAGCCTGTTTAAAAACTATAAATGATAAATACATCATCTGCTTAGATGTTAATATTTGTTTTTTAATTGCAGTTTTGATTAATAGGTTGACAGTTGTGCCAAGGCCAGCCTCAAAACCTGATTGATGAATGTCTATTTTGGATGATCTCTTAAACCACTTGCCTAGTTCTTTTAATATCAATCGGGCAAAGATGTTCCCCGTTATGTCAAGGAGAGCTATCAGGCAATAATTCAGTGGATTTATTTGGATTGCCCCTCTTGAATATAGGAATGATAATTGAGGTTTTCCAGGAGTTTGGAATTTGACCAGTTTTTATAATTTTTGGGAATATTATATTTAGAATATGGGCCCAGGCATCAGGGTGGGCTTTTAAAGAGGTATTCGATAACCCATCTGGACCAGGAGCTCGAAAGGAGCTCAATCTATTAATTTTATAAGTATGTCATGATGGTCGAATACCAAAGATTTTAGGTCATTGGAACTGCCGTATGTCTTCTGAGTGGATTCTACTGGGCTTGCAAATAATCTTGCAAAGTGGGTTGTCTACGTTTGAGCACTAATTGCATTGGGTAAGCATGAGGACGATGCGTGGTTGGATCCTTCCTTTAGTAATCTCCATATTTCAGCGCTCGATTTCGAAGCAATAGCAGATAGCATCACTCTCCTGATAGCTGGAGTTTCAGTGCCTTATGTTGTTTAAGACAATTGTTGTAATTTGTGCACAATTTGGCTATTTTATCTGAGGTATTTATGGAGCTATATTGTTTAATTTGGTGTATAGCTCTTCTCATAGTGGCTTTCATAGTTTGTAATACCGTGATCATATACGTGTTTATGCAGAAATCGTTGGCGAGCAGCCTTTTGCACTGGACGCTCAAAGAAGTGTAGAGTTTCACTATAAAATGAGTTTTTCAGCACTAGTCGGTGCATCAAGTTCATTTTACAATTTTTCTGATAAATTCTTGAGCTTATATTATAAAATATTCCTAATTCTATTCCTCCCTTCTCCAAGTTCAATAGGAGGTCTGTAGTACTCGTGAGGAATCACAGTAATTCCTAGAATGTTATGATCACTATTCAGGGAAGGGGTGATATTGAAATAGTATACATTATTGATTAAGTGGGTAGACATAAAAACATAATCCAAAATGGCGGCTGACATATCTCTACGCCATGTTGGATTTGGGTGGATGTCACCTTCAATCATGCCATTTAACATTGTAAATCCCCTTTCTCTCATGAGTCTCATCCAACGTGCCGCTTCGACTCGATAGTTTATTTGCTGTGAGCCTAATGCATTTTATATTAAGATCACCAATGATTATAGTGGACTCAATTTTTGGATTTGTTTCAATCAGGTCTAACATGTTGTTCACGAGTTCCAAAAAAGAATTGTCATCTGTTATAGCTAGATTTCAGTATAAATTAAGAATGGCGGTGTGAATACCAAAAGGGCTCAATATGTTTGATGAGGATAATCTTGACAGTTGTTTACAAGGGTGGGAGAGGCCCACGGTGTTAGGCTGCTTTCTAAATTCTATTTAACTGCAGTTATTAAACCCGCAGATGGTCTTCACTTAGCATGGGAAATTGCAGGAATCCAGCAAATCTCATAGCATGGCCATGTGGGTTCAATTGATATCCACGTTTCTTGTAAAGCTTCGATATCATAGATGGAAAGAGGATTTTTATTGTTGTAACTTGTCAAGTGTTTGAAACCACTTGTGTTCCACACAGCCATCCTGATATTGCATGGCAATGATGCCTCTTGGCATGTGTCCCTGGTATTGTGATGTGACGCTTTGAAGGACACTTCATGATGTAGTTGACCCTGCTTGCCTTGGCAATTAATACGGAGGAGTTCACATTTATTTGGGTGTGAGGGGTTAGTTGACAAGGTCCTAGAGTGGATCGATTTACTCTGATTGTAGTCTAACCTTGTTTTGTTTTGTTTATGTCTAGTTTGAACCCAACGTGCCTTAATTTATCTTTTGTATTCTAAATTAATTCTTTAATGATTTGTGATGGAACAGTTAAGGTAACTTTTTCCATCTTTCTATTATTGATAAATTTAATGTAGGGAATGTCTTGAGAGCAAATTGATTTTAGGGCAGATATAGACCTGAACACAGTAATGATTGTAGTTCTGTTTGGGAAATGGTCTTCTCTTTGCCTAACTACCATCATTAAGATCAGCACATCTGATTGTTTGACAGGCCAATTTTTAGAGTCACTTTAATTTTCAGTGTCCATATCCACAGGCGTGGAAGTTGATCTCTTATAAACACTTGTCTTTTTGGGCGTCCATGATATTTCTGTCTTAGATTAGTACACAAGCATGAATTCTCCTTTGTAGGGAGAATATTCTGATGCTTAAGCTGTGCCTTATATGAACATTTTTTTTCTATTCTAAAGTGAAAAACTTGCAGTCCTCAGAATCTTCAAGGTCCTCAATATTACGATTCTTATATGTGACCTTACTTAAATTCACAAGATCTGCAGGGCAAGCAGATTTCTGAGATATTCTCTGTGGGGGTAAAGTGGATGTAGAGTAAGTAGATTCATTAACTCTTCATCTTCTGTTGAGGCACACTCATTTATAGCATATGGTAAGTGCTCACATAGGTTGGCAAGTCATTTCTTGGGACATTATTTTATCCATTGTCGGATCATCAACAAGAATTTGGCCAGATCTGAGTTGGGTAGTAGAACTCTTCGTTTGAGTTGGCGTAGTCAGATTCTCTTTGATTTTTTTTAGATTTACTTGTTGTCGATTTGGTGACAGTTGATAAGATCTTTGTATTCTTTGTGTTGCATTACCGGTTCGTTTACATTTTTTCTTTCGTTTTTGGGGATGGAATACCTCATACACTGATTCTTGCAAAATGTGTTCCTCCACAATATCCGGTTCATTTTCGGGAAGAGTAGGTGAAGGCTTGGGGGAAATATCGATTTGCTCCACAACCTCCCATATCTCAGTTGTCTGAGAACCCACCTTGATCACTACCCTGGGACACTGAATCAATTCCTGTGCAAACTGAACCCAAGTGAATATTATGTAACAGCGCCACAATGCCACAGGGCCGCTGTGCGCTATATAAATGGAAATAAATACATTCTGCTTTCTAACATGCAAACATTGGTTTAGCCACAGCTTGTTGGACCTTTCTCATTTCTGAGGTTATCCAATCTACTGTGGCTGATACCAAATTAAGTAGATTTGTCTGTACATCATTTGTTTAATCTAAAGTTTCAAAGATTTTTGTCATGCCAAATATTCCTTTATTGATAGCATTCAAAGTGCTTTCATATAACGAGATTGGAGGTTGTCTCAGTACGAAAGAGGACGCATGGTGGGTTTTACAAAAGATATAGGTGATCAGACCAAGGTATTGAAGGACACATTAGATGATTCGGGATATAGAATTGCAGAGTGTGATAAATCTAAAGGTCTATTGTTTGGCACCCGTCTAGTTGTGTTTCACAAATTGTGCCCTAAATGTTGGGAATATTGACACTGGGTCGTAATATATTACCTGACTTTAAGAGTTTGCTTACTGCTTTGTCCAATGACTGGGTGTTCATTTGTTGCATAGTTATTTCTTTTGTGATTGATTTGACCGCCTGAGAGTACAATAATGGTAAGTGAGAATTGTCCATTGAATATATTACGGCCTCAATTGTTTTTGAAGCAGAGAAGATGAGATGATCTATAGTATTTGCCGGAATGATCTTTGCTGCGTATTCTTTGTTTTTGCTTGGTTGGGTGGGGACTGCCAACAACTCGGCATCTGTGATATGGTGAACGCAACTAGTAGAGATTTGCATATC
Organism: Ambystoma mexicanum; assembly: GCF_040938575.1. Taxonomy (NCBI): domain Eukaryota; kingdom Metazoa; phylum Chordata; class Amphibia; order Caudata; family Ambystomatidae; genus Ambystoma; species Ambystoma mexicanum. The sequence continues at coordinate 627,165,243 of NC_090927.1, read as the reverse complement.
ATTTCAGGCAATTGCTCGTTGACTTTTTGAAAATGATTGCTCATACTTGGGTTGGACATCTGCTTCGACAAGGAAGCTGTTGCATTCCGGGTGTTGGGAGACCACAGATGTCCGATATCCGTTGTTAGTGATTTGGAACATTTTTTTTTCTCGCTGTTTTTAGGGTTGCATTTAAGATCTTGATCTTGCATAAGCTTTGGATCTAGGATCGTATCTGTGAGGAGAGCAGACGTTAATTTGTTTGTATGTTTCAGCATTGTGGATTTTAAGTTATATACCAACATTTTTCTGTTCCAGAACAGCTCGTACTTAGCTTGGTGATGAGAAAACCTTTACACAATGAGGGGTCGTGGGCGCCTCGTGCCAGGTGCTAGCTGCACAGCTAAACAGCTCAAAAGCACTTGCATCACACTCCCACTAGGCGCGTGTGATATGCGCACGGGTGATTGTGTAGGGTTTCCGGGTTAAGGGCAGTCACTGGGAAGGTTTATGACTAAATATCAAGCAACAATATAATCGTACCACAGTCCTGGATGAAGGAGTGAGTCTGGAAAGAGAAGCTGTAATTCCACAGTAATTGGCACGCTAAGGGTAAGAGTTAGATGCCTCCGACCAGGTTCAGCTCAACAGCACTCACCTCGCACTCCCACGATGCGTGCCCGCAGGTGATATTGTAGGGTTTCCAGGTTAAGGGGAGTGGCTAGCATTTTGCTGTAAGATAGAAATTAAAGGGTTTAGCAACTAGATCACTGGGAAGGCTTATGACTAAATATTAAGCAACAATATGATCATACCACAGTCCTGGATGAAGGAGTGAGTCTGGAAAGAAAATCTGTAATTTCACAGCATGCCAGGGGTAAGAGTTAGATGCCTCCGACCAGGTTCAGCTCAACAGCACTCGCCTCGCATTCCCACGATGCATGTCATTTGGTGGAACACTGCAAGAGGATTTTTGTTAAAATTCGAAATAAACAAAGCTCACTTCCCAATGTGCACTAAAAAACTATAGCCTATGATTGAATTGGGTAATCCTTTTTGTCCTGTTCACCCCAACTTCTTTAAGGAAGTGTGGTGTCTTTGTTCTTAAATCAGTCAATCTTGTTGTCCAACTTCCCCCTAACACAGGCCTTTCAGTGGAGGGGTGACTGAAATACACAATTCCCCAAATCATTCAAATATTTCTGTATGACTTCCCCAACAAAGATCAAATTAGGGGGGTCTAAATCACCCTGTGTTTATTTTAAACCAAAAGTGTGGGTGAAATCAAAATTGCCATGTGTATTTGTACCAATAATGAAATCCTACTGCTAGACTTTTAACCACGCAGTAAATTCAACATTGCGCAGCACTACATCTATAAATGTGTTCACTAACCAGCACAAATTATTTCTTGAAGGGAAATTTGTAGAAAGTAAAGAATTGTGATTTGTGTTCTTTTTAACTCACTTTTGTGATTTATTTATGTTAGAGAAATTCATTTTGTTGTGCCACGGATAGACTGGAGTTTGACATTTTTTGTGCAAATTTCGTTTACTTTTAATTTAAATAAATTCAAATATATTTCTTGTACACCGGCCTGGTTGTTGGCTCATTGTTAGCTCAGGGAGGGAAAGGATCCAAGGAGCATGATATGTTTTTGCTGTAGGGCTGAATAAAAGAATCTGTTAACAGTTTGCTGCATAACACCTTGATTGGGGAGGGAATGACCTCCCCGTGTTGAGGGTGGCTTCTCAATAAACCGTTACACACCAGAGATAGAAAAGCAATGAGAAAAGCATATGCATTTTTAAGGAATTTGACCAGATTCTTACAGGAATGACAGGCAGCTAAAGAGGTGGCAGAATTTGATCTGGCTATTGCCGCAGGAATCTCGCAAATCTCGGGTCAATAACAGGTGAAGCAGTAGCCAATGAGGTGTTTAGTGTGAGGGGGGCCTTCCTTCCCACAGGAACTGGGAGAATATGAAAAAAACACTTACAAATCAATGGAAACACTATTATGTAGTGTAAATATGCCAGTAATGTTCGTTTGGGCCTCATTGGGCAAGAATTTGAATTTTTGATGTGTTGCATCTTTGTTTTGGAATTGTATATTTTGCAGCAGGAATCACGCATTAATGAGATAGCTCACAGTAATAATTGGTGAGTAGGTAGCGAAAGGGTTTTTGGTGGACCTACGTTTCTGCGAGAATGTGGCAAATATAAAGAAAATGCTTTCAAAATAGAGAAATAAATGTTCACTACGTAAATTCACCAGGCATGTGTTTTTGTGTCACTGAGAAATAATTGTAATTGGGGATATGTTTAGAAACTTTGCTCTGGGAATGCCTATTTCTGCTGGCATCCTGCGTGAACGTGGAATCTCGCAGCAATGACCGGTGAGGAGGTAGTCAGTGAGATGGGGCCTCTGTTCCCATGGGAATGGGGGAATATAATGATTTCTCATTTTTATCCCATTGTGTGTCAAATACCTCAGCGAGACATTTATTCTGAAGCTAATGAAAAGTTGTTTTGTGTATAGATTAAGTCATTGGGTAATAGAAGGTATTTTTGTGACATTCTGCTTGATAGTAGTTAAGAGAAAAGTATGCATTTATTGACAAGCAAATGGATGTATTTTAATAAGTTGAAATGTGGAAGAGTGTGCACTAAGTACTCGTTGTTTTGATATTGCTGCGCTTTAGTGCTTTCATAGGGAGTACAAAATATGTATAGTAATTTTGAAGCACATTCTGGTTCTTCTATTGTTTCCTTGGATTATGATTGTCAATTTTGCGAAAAGTGTAATGGCACATCTTGAATAGATGTGGCTATTATAAGTGATGTAGAGAATGCAGGGGGCCTCATTGCAAGTTGGCTGGTATGTGGAAAAAGTGTTGGTAACAACGTATGCTGGCACTTTTACCAGACCGGCCAACCACAGTTACCGGATACACCGGCACCGGTAACAAAACATCCATAATTTCAGGCGCTGGTGAATCCGGTACCATAAATACCAGATAACCCTGAAACCAGTGCCGGTACTAACAGCACAATGGAAACAACAGCACACCCCAAGCCAGTATTTTCCTGTATTACTGCAAAAAAATGCCAGTAAGGCAAACGCTAGGCAGCCAAACCCTCACCTGAAAGCATGTGGTAAATGCCAGGTGTGGCAAATGAGGCCACAGGTGCACCCAATGCATCCAGGTGCACCCAATGCAGCATGGAGGAGCAGCAGAAAAAGGCCACACCTTCAACAGACACACTTCCCAATACCACCATGCTGCCACTGATTGCAGTCAGCATCGGTATGCAGCAGCTCCAGGCCAACATAGCGGGCCAGGGGCTGGAGGATCAATAGAGGACACAAGAGGCAGCGGATAGGAGTGTGAGGATGAGGAGGCGGAATATGAGGAGGAGGCTCCATGCAAGGCGTAAGCCCACACCCCGTGTGAGGGCCACACCATGGACCTCCACTGATATGTAAATCCTCACCCTGTACCACCTCGACAGGGAGAGCATTGCATAGGTCCTCAGCATGATCCAGAAAGACATTGTGAGCGGGATTGGCATCAAGACAGCCATACCACTGCTGGTAAAGTTGGTATTGGTCCTGCATTTCCTTGCCATGGGAACATTCCAATACACCGTGAGCCATCTGCACAGCATTTCTCAGCCTGCATACTCAAAACTGATGGTTGAGGTGCTGGACACACTTCTGCTGCATGTCAACAGCACATTGCACTCCCCACCACCATGGCACCGGTGCACACCACCAAGGCAAGATTCTATGCCATTGAAGGCATGCCCAATGTGGTGATTGCCCTGGATTGCAGGCACATCGAGCTGGTGGCAACCCAGGCCTCGGAGGAAGGCTACAGGAACTGGAATCAGTACCGTTCACTCAATGTCCAGGTCACATGTGATGCAGACCTCACGATCACCCACTGCTGTGCCCAGTTCCATGGTTCAACCCATGATGCCATGGTCAAGCAGAACAGCATGCTGCCAGCGTGCATGGAGGGGCACAGAGGCCAACGTACCTGGGCACTGGGTGAGTACATGGCCCATCACACTGAGCCTGATGTATGAGGGGGTAGCCACAACGAAAATAACCACCCACCCAAAACTTGACAGGTTGCAGGCCACTGTAGTAGGACATGACTCACGAAGCAGCAGTCAAGGGCCAAGATATGCAACCCAAACAGGCCAGTCACACACACTGGACCACATGTACCAGAATGGAACAGTGCACAACCCACACTATGCAAGGACTACAAGGGGGGCATGGTGCCTCGGAGCATCCAATGTATGTTCAGTGGGGCACCAAGGGCCATCAAGGAGGTACAAAGATGACAGGCGGCAACATACACGATCACCAAGGTCACCGGCCGTGGTTATTAGAATCACACATCCAAATCATTCAGTCTGCATAATGGCACACTGGGGGTTTGAATGGACTACCAATTGTGCATGCTGAGGGACTGGGGTAAGGAACAAGGGCACGTCCCACCAACACTGATTGAACCCATGGGGTGTACACCATGTGAATGCCTGCATTACACAGCCATACACGAGACATCACCGTGATTAACTGCAACAGAGGGACACAACACCAGCAATGCACTTGGCATGTGTCCTGTTCACCATGCATATAAACCCAACAAGTGATGCACACAGACGACACACATGTGAAAATTAGACCCCCCCCACCCCCATTAGCCATACAAGGTAGCAAAGGACAGGCCCAATCCTCACAATATGCCATGTGTACCTTATCTCTGAGGCACCACCCATGGTTGCTACGACTGTCGTGTGTGTGCAAGATATTCCTTAACTGCTCGATCCCTCCCCCACCCCAGAGTAGTACACTCCATATGCAAAGTCTTAATGTGAATTGTTGTAGTGGGATGACACATGTGATATGCAATCACAGGCTGACTATTGAGAAACTGCTGTGATAATGAACCAAACCACAGTACACCATGACAGACTCCAATGTCTATCCCCCTTGCAGGTGACTCTGGATATCCACAGCTTCTGTGGTGGATGGCTCCTCTCAGAAATCTCCAGACTCCACAGGAGGTGGCCTATAACCGGGCCCACATCAGCACCAGGGTGGCAATTGAGCTTACCTTCAGCCTGTGGCAGGCCCGCTTCTGCTGTTTTAGCATGTGCCATGTTGCACAACATTCGCATCCGTCGCAACATAGCCCTGCCCCCCGATGTGGACATGCCACCCCCTGAGGAGGATGGCATTTTTCCTGCAGGTGGCTCACATTTACACACTGAGCATGCAGAGGCCAGGCTTGGGTGACTGGCTGACCAAGAACTCATTGAGAACTTCTTCTGATGTGGACATCCAGTATCACTACCCATGTACCTTTTCGGAGTAACCTGACACAATAAACACATGCACTCAATGATGAATGTCCATGTGAAAATATTTATCTAACTAAATTCAACTTGTACAGTGCATCCACACAACACCACACCCTCCCCAAACACCCACCCCAGCACACCCTCCACAAACACCAACCGCACACACCCTCCCCAAACAACTCAACATGAATACACCCTAGATGTGTCCATGATTAATATTCATGCCACTTAGACTTGGGGTCTTGATTTCTGGTAGCGAGGTAGTGCAGTGAACAGCACCTTGGGGTGCTCTCAAGTGAGCCCTCAGTGGGTTTTGCAGAGGTGGAATGCTCGGATCTCTGGGCATGGATATATTGCAGGGTCAACTGAATGGCCTGGTTCAGTGACTCTGCCGATGAGGATGTTGAATCTGTATGCTCACTGACCCTTTGGCCCTGTGTCGCCATTGCGGCAGTGGCATGGCCCAAGGAGCGCGCCATGTGCCGGGAGCATCCCTGCAGGCAGTCAACCATCGCCCACATTTCTGCAAGCTGTTGGCCGCAAGTGCGTGTATTTCCGCCTGCTGCCTATCAATGTTATCCAGCCTAGCCCGTATTGCCGGCAAGTTGGACTTTGCCAGTGGAGGTGGTCTGTGCAGACTTGGGGACAGAGCTGGGCTGAAGCCAGGTGTTGTGTTTCCCTCACACTCCTCCTCCTCTTGCCCTTCAGTGGACGGCACATGGGCCCTGCCAAACTGTGCCATGGGCCGCTGTGCATGGGATTGGGATGATTGTGTGGTGGGGGGTACACTGTACACATGCATGGGTGTGATGTCCCTCTCAGGGCTGGTCAGGGACACCTTAACAGCGGCTGTTGGGGGAGGTGGCAGGGCTGCTGCATTTGTCATAGCCGGTGGCTGAGCTGCAGCAGGAGTTGGAGGAGATGGCTGTGCTGCTACAGGTGTCATAGCCAATGGCTGGGCTGCTGGAGGTGTTGGAGGAGGTGACTGGGCTGCTGCAGGTGTTTGAGCCGGTGGCTGAGCTGGGCCCACAGCACTGCCATGCTGCTTGTTCCTGCTTGTGGATGGTTTGGCCTGTGAAGGGGTGGTGGCTGTTGCAGTAGCTACATTTGAGGGAACAGCCTCTTCGCTGTCCATGGACAGTGTACCTATTGGAGAAGTTAGAAAGGTTGTTAGTCATTTAGCAGACATGCCGGGTATGTTGCATTCCACCCATGCCAAGATATGTGTGTCCCAGAGTTATCAATTTTATGTGGCTCACGTGGGTGCTATTGGTCAGATTGCTGCCCATGCAGGGGGGTCAGGGGTGTCTGCTGAGTGTGTACACTGTGCATGCATGTGCATTATTTTCATGAGCTACATCCATTGACATTTGTGTACGCTAGCTGACCATTTGATGTGCCTGGCATGTTTCTGACCATTTGACATGCCCATTTATCCGTGCTATACTGGTGGATGCATGCAATGGGGGGAGGGGGACATGCACATCTACATGCAGTTGTACTTCCTGCCATTTCCTTGGGTCCCTGCTGTGGCCCCACCACCCCCAATGCCCGCTATGTCCTCCATGTGGCGGATACGGCTGGCTCGCTCCTCCCATAGCATGAGGCAAAGTGGGTCCACTGTGCCTCCTCCGGTGGCTGCACACTCGCTCCTGTGCTTGGTGATGGCACGACAGACCTTGGTCTTGCGGTCATCCCACCTCTTCCGACAGTCCCTGTTGGTGCGGGGGGGGGCAGTTCCTCCAGCCGTCACGCTTTCTCCCACTGCTCTCCATATGGCAGTCTTGCGCTGGGTGCTGGTCTTCCTCTACCTGCTCCCAAAAAAGTTAATCTTTATGCTTTTTCGGTGGTGACGTGGTTTCCGGCACCAGTACTACCAGCGCTGCATTATTGTGTCAGTGTCACTGGCAGTTTTTTGCTGTAATCATTATTAGCAGAAGTTTTTGCCGATTATCCCTGCATGTTGTCTTTTTTTTCTGCTAATACCAGCATGCCGGTATTGCCGTTTCCGGCAGGGGGAATGTGCGTGCATCCGCGGACTCATAGTACGGCGGTGAATCCGGCACATACCCCGTCGGAAACGGTAATAACGGCATGCCGATATTGCCACCATTTTACAGGAAAACTTAGAATGAAGGCCAGTGTGTGGAAAACATTGGCAATGCATACTTTATGGGTTCTTTGATATTACTTTAGATAGAGTATATGTGCAAAGAGCTATGTGCTCAGCTTGTCGAGACATATTTTTGACTGGCAGAACAGGTCTTTACTTTTTTGTGAAAAGCTAATTAGTCTGGCATTTGGAAAGAAAACACAGAGAACATTTCAAGCTGTATTTGTATTCTCCCGAGCCATTCAATATACACTTTGCGAAAGGATTTTGTCTGTCATAATTGAGAAAGTCACACATTTGTAATTGTGAAAAAAAAATTGTCCTTCTAAGAAGAGCCTCATTTAAGTATATTGAAACATACAAAAACCTAAGTGAAAGTGTTTTAACATCAGTTAGAATTTGGCGGAATTCCCTTGAGAATTATGTAGATTTAAAAAAAGATACGTTTGGGAAATAGTATTTTGATGTATAAAATGAGTGAGCCCCTAACTGAACGTTTTATGGTTTATTTTGACTGAATGCTGTCAAGAAAGAGTGCAAAGACCTGCAATACATCATCAACCAAAGAAACCATGAGTCATTAAAAACCACCCAGTTTTACCTTGGTGCATCATGTCTTCACTCTGTACCTGATCCGAAGCAAGTAAATGAATGGTAGTTCGTGGTTGTTCTGTGTGTTCATGTGATACAATGATGTATGTCACCGAGACCCTGATCACAATTGGTTGTTTTGTATGTGTTCAGTGGGTTCTGATATTGCGTAGGCTTCAGTGAACATTTGTTGGCCATCTTGTGAAATTGGGATGCTTTTTATGTCACTGTTTTGCAAGGGGTTTTCTATGCACCATTTTGCACTTTTCTCTCATTGTAATCTGAGTTTGACTAGTGAGGTGCTGCTCCCCAATTGCCTTTTTGAAAGAACTTTGATGCACTTGAAAGCTTAGTTTTGCTATTTAATTTTGGAAAGTTAATCTTTTTTAGGAACGGTTTTAATTTTCGCTTCCCTAAAACTGAAGCAATGGCTGTCAAAGCCTTATATAATTGATTTTAAATATGTGGAAACTGTGAATGGTTTGTGTGGCTTGATCTAGACATTCGTGTGGCGTGATTGTTTGTTGTTGAATAGCTTTTACAGTAAGATGTTCGTTGAAGGTGTGTATTTAAAATCTGCATATTGTAGCCAATATATATGAGAAAAGGTGACCACCAATGTAAATAGTGTGTTAGTGCTCACTGCTTATTATATATGCCAACACGATTTTGGCAATGATGTGTCGTGTGTTCAACTGCTATTTGTTTTTTGCTGAAAGATTAGACTGAATCTGTGGATTGGTCTACACATTTTATTTTTTTATTTTGCATTTTTTGATTAAAGTGTTTGGTTGAAAAGACAAACCTTAAACACTGAACACAGATAACAAGTACCGTCACATTATACAGAAAAACAAAAAAAGAAAAAAAATCATAGACAAATCACTATAAAATATAGCCTAATAATAAGTTCTTATACCTAAGGTCTGCTTCCCTGGCTACTCCAAGACTGGACAATGAAAATATTCCCTGGTTAGCCTACGCCACGGGTGCATAATTTACGGCCTGCGGGCCAGTTGCGGCCCAGTTGCGGCCTGCCATGCCATTTTGTCTGGCCTGCGAGGAAAAAAGACTTTCCTAATGGAGTGCGGCCCGCAAGCAGCATCGGTCGCCATCCCTTAGGAAAGTCTTTGTTGTCTTCCGGGCCGGACAAAACACTGACCCTCATTGGTTCAGTGCACACGCACCATGTCGCTCCTACGAGCCACGTAGTGCGTGTGTGCTGCACCAATGGAGTGCCAGCACTACAGCTGGTGTGGTCAGTAAAACTTGATGCCGGAAGGCATTTCAGCCTTGCCACACCAGCCGTAGTGCCAGAAGCCTCGCCAGGGTTACAGCTAGCTTGACTTCCAGCACGTCTGGTAAGTACATGGGATGGGGGGATGGGAGGATAGGGGGTGGGGGTTGTATATTTGTGTATGTGTCTCGGGTCTGTCCTGGCTGTGTTTTTGATTTTGTGTGTATGTTGAGATTTTGGGGGTTGGGGAGGGTCGGGTCTGTATAGGTGTTTGTATTTGTATGTCTGTGCAGTGTATGTTGAGATGGGGGAGTTGGGTCTGTATGGGTGTTTCTATTTGTATGTCTGTGCAGTGTATGTTGAGATGGGGGTGTCGGGTCTGTATGGGTGTTTGTATTTGTATGTCTGTGCAGTGTATGTTGAGATGGGGTTGTGGGGGGTGTTTGTATTTGTATGTCTGTGCAGTGTATGTTGAGATGGGGGTGTCGGCTCTGTATGGGTGTTTGTATTTGTATGTCTGTGCAGTGTATGTTGAGGTGGGGGGTGTCGGGTCTGTATGGGTGTTTGTATTTGTATGTCTGTGCAGTGTATGTTGAGATGGGGGGTGTCGGGTCTGTATGGGTGTTTGTATTTGTATGTCTGTGCAGTGTATGTTGAGATGGGGGTGTTGGGTCTGTATGAGTGTTTCTATTTGTATGTCTGTGCAGTGTATGTTGAGATGGGGGGTGGGGGGGTGTCGGGTCTGTATGGGTGTTTGGATTTGTTTGTCTGTGCAGTGTATGTTGAGATGGGGAGTCGGGGGGTGCCGGGTCTGTATGGGTGTTTGTATTTGTATGTATTTGCAGTTTATGTTGAGATGGAGGGGGTGGGGAGTGTCGGGTCTGTATAGGTGTTTGTATTTGTATGTCTGTGCAGTGTATGTTGAGATGGGGGAGTTGGGTCTGTATGGGTGTTTCTATTTGTATGCCTGTGCAGTGTATGTTGAGGTGGGGGGGTGTCGGGTTTGTATGGGTGTTTGTATTTGTATGTCTGTGCAGTGTATGTTGAGATGCGGGGTGTCAAGTCTGTATGGGTGTTTGTATGTGTATGTCTGTGCAGTGTATGCTGAGATGGGGGATGGGGTGGGGGGTGTCGGGTCTGTATGGGTGTTTGAATTTGTATGTCTGTGCAGTGTATGTTGAGATGGGGGTGTCGGGTCTATATGGGTGTTTTAATTTGTATGTCTGTGCAGTGTATGTTGAGGTGGGGGGTGTCAGGTCTGTATGTGTGTTTGTATTTGTATGTCTGTGCAGTGTATGTTGAGATGCGGGGTGTCGAGTCTGTATGGGTGTTTGTATGTGTATGTCTGTGCAGTGTATGCTGAGATGGGGGATGGGGGTGGGGGGTGTCGGGTCTGTATGGGTGTTTGAATTTGTATGTCTGTGCAGTGTATGTTGAGATGGGGGTGTCGGGTCTATATGGGTGTTTTAATTTGTATGTCTGTGCAGTGTATGTTGAGGTGGGGGGGTGTCAGGTCTGTATGTGTGTTTGGATTTGTATGTCTGTGCAGTGTATGTTGAGATGCGGGGGGTGTCGGGCCTGTATGGGTTTTTATATTTGTATGTCTGTGCAGTGTATGTTGATGTGGGGGGTGTCGGGTCTGTATGGGTGATTGTATTTGTATGTCTGTGCAGTGTATGTTGAGATGGGGGTGGGGGGGTGTCGGGTCTGTATGAGTGTTTGTATTTGTATGTCTGTGCAGTGTATGTTGAGGTGGGGGGGTGTCAAGTCTGTATGGGTGTTAGTCTTTGTATGTATGTGCAGTGTATGTTGATATGGATGGGTGGGGGTGTCGGGTCTGTATGGGTGTTTGTATTTGTATGTCTTTGCAGTGTATGTTGAGAAGGGGGTGTTGGGTCTGTATGGGTGTTTGTATTTGTATGGCTGTGCAGTGTATGTGGAGATGGGGTGGGGGGGTGTCAGGTCTGTATGGGTGTTTGTATTTGTATGTCTGTGCAGTGTATGTTGAGATAGGGGGTGGCAGGTCTGTATGGGTGTTTGTATTTGTATGTCTGTGCAGCGTATGTTGAGATGGGGGGCTCGGGGGGGTGCCGGGTCTGTATGGGTGTTTGTATTTGTATGTCTGTGCAGTGCATGTTGAGATGGGGGTTGGGGGATGTCGGGTATGTATGGGTGTTTGTATTTGTAAGTCTGTGCAGTGTATGTTGAGATAGGGGTGTTGAGTCTGTATGGGTGTTTCTATTTGTATGTCTGTGCAGTGTATGTTGAGATGGGGAGTGGGGGCGGTGCCGGGTCTGTATGGGTGTTTGTATTTGTATGTCTGTGCAGTGTATGTTGAGATAGGGGTGTGGGGGGGGTGTCGGGTCTGTATGGGTGTTTGTATTTGTATGTCTGTGCAGTGTATGTTGAGATGGAGGGGGTGGGGAGTGTCGGGTCTGTATAGGTGTTTGTATTTGTATGTCTGTGCAGTGTAATGTTGAGATGGGGGTGATGGGTCTGTATGGGTGTTTCTATTTGTATGGCTTTGCAGTGTATGTTGAGGTGGGGGGTGCCGGGTCTGTATGGGTGTTTGTATTTGTATGTCTGTGCAGTGTATGTTGAGATGGGGGTGTGGGGGGTGTCGGGTCTGTATGGGTGTTTGTATTTGTATGTCTGTGCAGTGTATGTTGAGATGGAGGGGGTGGGGAGTGTCGGGTCTGTATAGGTGTTTGTATTTGTATGTCTGTGCAGTGTAATGTTGAGATGGGGGTGATGGGTCTGTATGGGTGTTTCTATTTGCATGCCTGTGCAATGTATGTTGAGGTGGGGGGTGGCGGGTCTGTATGGGTGTTTGTATTTGTATGTCTGTGCAGTGTATTTTGAGGTGGGGGTGTCGGGTCTGTATGGGTGTTTGTATTTGTATGTCTGTGCAGTGTATGTTGAGATGGGGGGTCGGGGGGGGCCGGGTCTGTATGGGTGTTTGTATTTGTATGTCTGTGCAGAGCATGTTGAGATGGGGGTTGGGGGGTTGTCGGGTATGTATGGGTGTTTGTATTTGTAAGTCTGTGCAGTGTATGTTGAGATAGGGGTGTTGAGTCTGTATGGGTGTTTCTATTTGTATGTCTGTGCAGTGTATGTTGAGATGGGGAGTCGGGGGGGTGCCGGTTCTGTATGGGTGTTTGTATTTGTATGTCTGTGCAGTGTATGTTGAGATGGGGGTGTGGGGGGGGTGTCGGGTCTGTATGGGTGTTTGTATTTGTATGTCTGTGCAGTGTATGTTGAGATGGAGGGGGTGGGGAGTGTCGGGTCTGTATAGGTGTTTGTATTTGTATGTCTGTGCAGTGTATGTTGAGATGGGGGTGTTGGGTCTGTATGGGTGTTTCTATTTGTATGCCTGTGCAGTGTATGTTGAGGTGGGGGGTGTCGGGTCTGTATGGGTGTTTGTATTTTCATGTCTGTGCAGTGTATTTTGAGGTGGGGGTGTCGGGTCTGTATGGGTGTTTGTATTTGTATGTCTGTGCAGTGTATGTTGAGATGGGGGATGGGGGGTGTCAGGTCTGTATGGGTGTTTGTATTTCTATGTCTGTGCAGTGTATGTTGAGATGGGGGTGTCGGGTCTGTATGGGTGTTTGTATTTGTATGTCTGTGCAGTGTATGTTGAGATAGGTGTGTTGAGCCTGTATGGTGTTTCTATTTGTATGTCTGTGCAGTGTATGTTGAGATGGGGAGTCGGGGGGGTGCCGGGTCTGTATGGGTGTTTGTATTTGTATGTCTGTGCAGTGTATGTTGAGATAGGGGTGTTGAGTCTGTATGGGTGTTTCTATTTGTATGTCTGTGCAGTGTATGTTGAGATGGGGATTTGGGGGGGTGCCGGGTCTGTATGGGTGTTTGTATTTGTATGTCTTTGCAGTGTATGTTGAGATGGGGGTGTGGAGGGGGTGTCGGGTCTGTATGGGTGTTTGTATTTGTATTTCTGTGCTGTGCATGTAGAGATGGAGGGGGTGGGGAGTGTCGGGTCTGTATAGGTGTTTGTATTTGTATGTCTGTGCAGTGTATGTTGAGATGGGGGTGTTGGATCTGTATGGGTGTTTCTATTTGTATGCCTGTGCAGTGTATGTTGAGGTGGGGGGTGTCGGGTCTGTATGGGTGTTTGTATTTTTATGTCTGTGCAGTGTATTTTGAGGTGTCGGGTCTGTATGGGTGTTTGTATTTGTATGTCTGTGCAGTGTATGTTGAGATGGGGGATGGGGGTGTCAGGTCTGTATGGGTGTTTGTATTTGTATGTCTGTGCAGTGTATGTTGAGATGGGGTGTCGGGTCTGTATGGGTGTTTTTATTTGTATGTCTGTGCAGTGTATGTTGAGGTGGGGGGTGTCGGGTCTGTATGGGTGTTTGGATTTGTATGTCTGTGCAGTGTATGTTGAGATGCGGGGGGTGTCAGGTCTGTATGGGTGTTTGTATTTGTATGTCTGTGCAGTGTATGTTGAGGTGGGGGGTGTCGGGTCTGTATGTGTGTTTGTATTTGTATGTCTGTGCAGTGTATGTTGAGATGGGGGTGTCGGGTCTGTATGGGTGTTTGTATTTGTATGTCTGTGCAGTGTATGTTGAGATGGGGGTGTGGGGGGGTGTCGTGTCTGTATGGGTGTTTGTATTTGTATGTCTGTGCAGTGTATGTTGAGATGGGGGTGTGGGGGGGGTGTCGGGTCTGTATGGGTGTTTGTATTTGTATGTCTGTGCAGTGTATGTTGAGATGGAGGGGGTGGGGAGTGTCGGGTCTGTATAGGTGTTTGTATTTGTATGTCTGTGCAGTGTAATGTTGAGATGGGGGTGATGGGTCTGTATGGGTGTTTCTATTTGTATGGCTTTGCAGTGTATGTTGAGGTGGGGGGAGCCGGGTCTGTATGGGTGTTTGTATTTGTATGTCTGTGCAGTGTATGTTGAGATGGGGGTGTGGGGGGTGTCGGGTCTGTATGGGTGTTTGTATTTGTATGTCTGTGCAGTGTATGTTGAGATGGAGGGGGTGGGGAGTGTCGGGTCTGTATAGGTGTTTGTATTTGTATGTCTGTGCAGTGTAATGTTGAGATGGGGGTGATGGGTCTGTATGGGTGTTTCTATTTGCATGCCTGTGCAATGTATGTTGAGTTGGGGGGTGTCGGGTCTGTATGGGTGTTTGTATTTGTATGTCTGTGCAGTGTATTTTGAGGTGGGGGTGTCGGGTCTGTATGGGTGTTTGTATTTGTATGTCTGTGCAGTGTATGTTGAGATGGGGGGTCGGGGGGGGCCGGGTCTGTATGGGTGTTTGTATTTGTATGTCTGTGCAGAGCATGTTGAGATGGGGGTTGGGGGGTTGTCGGGTATGTATGGGTGTTTGTATTTGTAAGTCTGTGCAGTGTATGTTGAGATAGGGGTGTTGAGTCTGTATGGGTGTTTCTATTTGTATGTCTGTGCAGTGTATGTTGAGATGGGGAGTCGGGGGGGTGCCGGTTCTGTATGGGTGTTTGTATTTGTATGTCTGTGCAGTGTATGTTGAGATGGGGGTGTGGGGGGGTGTCGGGTCTGTATGGGTGTTTGTATTTGTATGTCTGTGCAGTGTATGTTGAGATGGAGGGGGTGGGGAGTGTCGGGTCTGTATAGGTGTTTGTATTTGTATGTCTGTGCAGTGTATGTTGAGATGGGGGTGTTGGGTCTGTATGGGTGTTTCTATTTGTATGCCTGTGCAGTGTATGTTGAGGTGGGGGGTGTCGGGTCTGTATGGGTGTTTGTATTTTCATGTCTGTGCAGTGTATTTTGAGGTGGGGGTGTCGGGTCTGTATGGGTGTTTGTATTTGTATGTCTGTGCAGTGTATGTTGAGATGGGGGATGGGGGTGTCAGGTCTGTATGGGTGTTTGTATTTCTATGTCTGTGCAGTGTATGTTGAGATGGGGGTGTCGGGTCTGTATGGGTGTTTGTATTTGTATGTCTGTGCAGTGTATGTTGAGATAGGTGTGTTGAGCCTGTATGGTGTTTCTATTTGTATGTCTGTGCAGTGTATGTTGAGATGGGGAGTCGGGGGGGTGCCGGGTCTGTATGGGTGTTTGTATTTGTATGTCTGTGCAGTGTATGTTGAGATAGGGGTGTTGAGTCTGTATGGGTGTTTCTATTTGTATGTCTGTGCAGTGTATGTTGAGATGGGGATTTGGGGGGGGGTGCCGGGTCTGCATGGGTGTTTGTATTTGTATGTCTGCGCAGTGTATGTTGAGATGGGGGTGTGGAGGGGGTGTCGGGTCTGTATGGGTGTTTGTATTTGTATGTCTGTGCTGTGCATGTAGAGATGGAGGGGGTGGGGAGTGTCGGGTCTGTATAGGTGTTTGTATTTGTATGTCTGTGCAGTGTATGTTGAGATGGGGGTGTTGGATCTGTATGGGTGTTTCTATTTGTATGCCTGTGCAGTGTATGTTGAGGTGGGGGGTGTCGAGTCTGTATGGGTGTTTGTATTTTTATGTCTGTGCAGTGTATTTTGAGGTGTCGGGTCTGTATGGGTGTTTGTATTTGTATGTCTGTGCAGTGTATGTTGAGATGGGGGGTGGGGGGTGTCAGGTCTGTATGGGTGTTTGTATTTGTATGTCTGTGCAGTGTATGTTGAGATGGGGTGTCGGGTCTGTATGGGTGTTTTTATTTGTATGTCTGTGCAGTGTATGTTGAGGTGGGGGGTTGTCGGGTCTGTATGGGTGTTTGGATTTGTATGTCTGTGCAGTGTATGTTGAGATGCGGGGGGTGTCAGGTCTGTATGGGTGTTTGTATTTGTATATCTGTGCAGTGTATGTTGAGGTGGGGGGTGTCGGGTCTGTATGTGTGTTTGTATTTGTATGTCTGTGCAGTGTATGTTGAGATGGGGGTGTCGGGTCTGTATGGGTGTTTGTATTTGTATGTCTGTGCAGTGTATGTTGAGATGGGGTGGGGGGGGGTGTTGGGTCTGTATGGGTGTTTGTATTTGTATGTCTGTGCAGTGTATGTTGAGATGGGGGGTGGGGGCCGTCAGGTCTGTATGGGTGTTTGTATTTGTATGTCTGTGCAGTGTATATTGAGGTGGGGGTGTCGAGTCTGTATGGGTGTTAGTATTTTTATGCATGTGCAGTGTATGTTGAGATGGAGGGGTGGGGGGCGTCGGGTCTGTATGGGTGTTTGTATTTGTATGTCTGTGCAGTGTATGTGGAGAGGGGGGTCGGGGGTGTCAGGTCTGTATGGCTGTTTGTATTTGTATGTCTGTGCTGTTTATGTTGAGATAGGTGTAGGTCTGTATGGGTGTTTGTATTTGTATGTCTGTGCAGTGTATGTTGAGATGGGGGATCGGGGGGGTGCCGGGTCTGTATGGGTTTTTGTATTTGTATGTCTGTGCAGTGTATGTTGAGATGGGGAGTCGGGGGGTGCCGGGTTTGTATGGGTGTTTGTATTTGTATGTATGTGCAGTGTATGTTGAGATGGGGGTGTGGAGGGGGTGTCGGGTCTTTATGGGTGTTTGTATTTGTATGTCTGTGCAGTGTATGTTGAGATGGAGGGGGTGGGGAGTGTCGGGTCTGTATAGGTGTTTCTATTTGTATGCCTGTGCAGTGTATGTTGAGGTGGGGGGTGTCGAGTCTGTATGGGTGTTTGTGTTTTTATGTCTGTGCAGTGTATTTTGAGGTGGGGGCGTCGAGTCTGTATGGGTGTTTGTATTTGTATGTCTGTGCAGTGTATGTTAAGATGGGAGATGGGGGGTGTCAGGTCTGTATGGGTGTTTGTATTTGTATGTCTGTGCAGTGTATGTTGAGATGGGGGTGTCGGGTCTGTATGGGTGTTTGTATTTGTATGTCTGTGCAGTGTATGTTGAGATTGGGGTGTTGAGTCTGTATTGGTGTTTCTATTTGTATGTCTGTGCAGTGCATGTTGAGATGGGGAGTCGGGGGGTGCCGGGTCTGTATGGGTGTTTGTATTTGTATGTCTGTGCAATGTATGTTGAGATGGGGGTGTGGAGGGGGTGTCGAGTCTCTATGGCTGTTTGTATTTGTATGTCTGTGCAGTGTATGTTGAGATGGAGGGGGTGGGGAGTGTCGGGTCTGTATAGGTGTTTGTATTTGTATGTCTGTGCAGTGTATGTTTAGATGGGGGTGTTGGGTCTGTATGGGTGTTTCTACTTGTATGCCTGTGCAGTGTATGTTGAGGTGGGGGGTGTCGGGTCTGTATGGATGTTTGTATTTTTATGTCTGTGCAGTGTATTTTAAGGTGGGGGTGTCGGGTCTGTATGGGTGTTTGTAGTTGTATGTCTGTGCAGTGTATGTTGAGATGGGGGATGAGGGGTGTCAGGTCTGTATGGGTGTTTTTATTTGTATGTCTGTGCAGTGTATGTTGAGATGGGGGGGTGTCGGGTCTGTATGGGTGTTTGGATTTGTATGTCTGTGCAGTGTATGTTGAGATGGGGGGGTGTCGGGTCTGTATGGGTGTTTGTAGTTGTATGTCTGTGCAGTGTATGTTGAGATGGGGGATGAGGGGTGTCAGGTCTGTATGGGTGTTTTTATTTGTATGTCTGTGCAGTGTATGTTGAGATGGGGGGGTGTCGGGTCTGTATGGGTGTTTGGATTTGTATGTCTGTGCAGTGTATGTTGAGATGGGGGTGTCGGGTCTGTATGGGTGTTTGTATTTGTATGTCTGTGCAGTGTATGTTGAGATGGGGTGGGGGGGTGTCGGGTCTGTATGGGTGTTTGTATTTGTATGTCTGTGCAGTGTATGTTGCGATGCGGGTGTGGGGGGTGTCAGGTCTGTATGGGTGTTTGTATTTGTATGTCTGTGCAGTGTATATTGAGGTGGGGGGTGTCGAGTCTGTATGGGTGTTATTATTTGTATGCATGTGCAGTGTATGTTAAGATGGAGGGGTGGGGGTGTCGGGTCTGTATGGGTGTTTGTATTTGTATGTCTGTGCAGGGTATGTTGAGATGGGGGTGGGGTTGTCAGGTCTGTATGGGTGTTTGTGTTTGTATGGCTGTGCAGTGTATGTGGAGATGGGGGTCGGGGGTGTCAGGTCTGTATGGGTGTTTGTATTTGTATGTCTGTGCCGTTTATGTTGAGATAGGGGTAGGTCTGGATGGGTGTTTGTATTTGTGTGTCTGTGCAGTGTATGTTGAGATGGGGGGTCGGGGGGTGCCGGGTCTGTATGGGTTTTTGTATTTGTATGTCTGTGCAGTGTATGTTGAGATAGGGGGTTGGGGGGTGTCGGGTCTGTATGGGTGTTTGTATGTGTATGTCTGTGCAGTGTATGTTGAGATGGAGGGGGTGGGGAGTGTCGGGTCTGTATAGGTGTTTTTATTTGTATGTCTGTGCAGTGTATGTTGAGATGGGGGTGTTGGGTCTGTATGGGTGTTTCTATTTGTATGTCTGTGCAGTGTATGTTGAGGTGGGGGTGTGTCGGGTCTGTATAGGTGTTTGTATTTGTATGTCTGTGCAGTGTATGTTGAGATGCAGGGGGTGTCGAGTCTGTATGGGTGTTTGTATTTGTATGTCTGTGCAGTGTATGTTGAGATGGGGGTGGGGCTGTCGGGTCTGTATGGGTGTTTGTATTTGTATGTCTGTGCAGCATATGTTGAGATGGGGGGGTCGGGGGGTGCCGGGTCTGTATGGGTGTTTGTATTTGTATGTCTGTGTAGTGCATGTTGAGATGGGGGTTGGGGGGTTGTCGGGTATGTATGGATGTTTGTATTTGTAAGTCTGTGCAGTGTATGTTGAGATAGGGGTGTTGAGTCTGTATGGGTGTTTCTATTAGTATGTCTGTGCAGTGTATGTTGAGATGGGGAGTCGGGGGGGTGCCGGGTCTGTATGGGTGTTTGTATTTGTATGTCTGTGCAGTGTATGTTGAGATGGGGGTGTGGGGGGTGTCGGGTCTGTATGGGTGTTTGTATTTGTATGTCTGTGCAGTGTATGTTGAGATGGAGGGGGTGGGGAGTGTCGGGTCTGTATAGGTGTTTGTATTTGTATGTCTGTGCAGTGTAATGTTGAGATGGGGGTGATGGGTCTGTATGGGTGTTTCTATTTGTATGCCTGTGCAGTGTATGTTGAGGTGGGGGGTGTCGGGTCTGTATGGGTGTTTGTATTTGTATGTCTGTGCAGTGTATTTTGAGGTGGGGGTGTCGGGTCTGTATGGGTGTTTGTATTTGTATCTCTGTGCAGTGCATGTTGAGATGGGGGTTGGGGGGTTGTCGGGTATGTATGGGTGTTTGTATTTGTAAGTCTGTGCAGTGTATGTTGAGATAGGGGAGTTGAGTCTGTATGGGTGTTTCTATTTGTATGTCTGTGCAGTGTATGTTGAGATGGGGAGTCGGGGGGGGGGGTGCCGGGTCTGTATGGGTGTTTGTATTTGTATGTCTGTGCAGTGTATGTTGAGATGGGGGTGTGGGGGGGTGTCGGGTCTGTATGGATGTTTGTATTTGTATGTCTGTGCAGAGTATGTTGAGATGGAGGGTGTGGGGAGTGTCGGGTCTGTATAGGTGTTTGTATTTGTATGTCTGTGCAGTGTAATGTTGAGATGGGGGTGATGGGTCTGTATGGGTGTTTCTATTTGTATGCCTGTGCAGTGTATGTTGAGGTGGGGGGTGCCGGGTCTGTATGGGTGTTTGTATTTGTATGTCTGTGCAGTGTATGTTGAGATGGGGGTGTGGGGGGGCGTCAGGTCTTTATGGGTGTTTGTATTTGTATGTCTGTGCAGTGTATGTTGAGATGGAGGGGGTGGGGAGTGTCGGGTCTGTATAGGTGTTTGTATTTGTATGTCTGTGCAGTGTAATGTTGAGATGGGGGTGATGGGTCTGTATGGGTGTTTCTATTTGTATGCCTGTGCAGTGTATGTTGAGGTGGGGGGTGTCGGGTCTGTATGGGTGTTTGTATTTATATGTCTGTGCAGTGTCTTTTGAGGTGGCGGTGTCGGGTCTGTATGGGTGTTTGTATTTGTATGTCTGTGCAGTGTATGTTGAGATGGGGGGTCGGGGGGGTGCCGGGTCTGTATGGGTGTTTGTATTTGTATGTCTGTGCAGTGCATGTTGAGATGGGGGTTGGGGGGTTGTCGGGTATGTATGGGTGTTTGTATTTGTAAGTCTGTGCAGTGTATGTTGAGATAGGGGTGTTGAGTCTTTATGGGTGTTTCTATTTGTATGTCTAGCAGTATGTTGAGATGGGGAGTCGGGGTGTGCCGGGTCTGTATGGGTGTTTGTATTTGTATGTCTGTGCAGTGTATGTTGAGATGTGGGTGTGGGGGGGGTGTCGGGTCTGTATGGGTGTTTGTATTTGTATGTCTGTGCAGTGTATGTTGAGATGGAGGGGGTGGGGAGTGTCGGGTCTGTATAGGTGTTTGTATTTGTATGTCTGTGCAGTGTAATGTTGAGATGGGGGTGATGGGCCTGTATGGGTGTTTCTATTTGTATGCCTGTGCAGTGTATGTTGAGGTGGGGGGTGCCGGGTCTGTATGAGTGTTTGTATTTGTATGTCTGTGCAGTGCATGTTGAGATGGGGGTTTGGGGGGTGTCGGGTATGTATGTGTGTTTGTATTTGTATGTCTGTACAGTGTATGTTGAGATGGGGGGTGGGGAGTGTCGGGTCTGTATGGGTGTTTGTATTTGTATGTCTGCGCAGTGTATGTTGAAATAGGGGTGTCGGGGGGGTGCCGGGTCTGTATGGGTGTTTGTATTTGTATGTCTGTGCAGTGTATGTTGAGATGGGGGTGTGGAGGGGGTGTCGGGTCTGTATGGGTGTTTGTATTTGTATGTCTGTGCAGTGTATGTTGAGAGGGAGGGTGTGGGGAGTGTCAGGTCTGTATAGGTGTATGTATTTGTATGTCTGTGCAGTGTATGTTGAGATGGGGGGTGTCGGGTCTGTATGGGTGTTTGTATTTTTATGTCTGTGCAGTGTATTTTGAGGTGGGGGTGTCGGGTCTGTATGGGTGTTTGTATTTGTATGTCTGTGCAGTGTATGTTGAGATGGGGGATGGGGGGGTGTCAGGTTTGTATGGGTGTTTGTATTTCTATGTCTGTGCAGTGTATGTTGAGATGGGGTGTCGGGTCTGTATGGGTGTTTGTATTTTTATGTCTGTGCAGTGTATTTTGAGGTGGGGGTGTCGGGTCTGTATGGGTGTTTGTATTTGTATGTCTGTGCAGTGTATGTTGAGATGGGGGATGGGGGGGTGTCAGGTTTGTATGGGTGTTTGTATTTCTATGTCTGTGCAGTGTATGTTGAGATGGGGTGTCGGGTCTGTATGGGTGTTTGTATTTGTATGTCTGTGCAGTGTATGTTGAGATGCGGGGGTGTCAGGTCTGTATAGGTGTTTGTATTTGTATGTCTGTGCAGTGTATGTTGAGATGGGGGTGTCGGGTCTGTATGGGTGTTTGTATTTGTATGTCTGTGCAGTGTATGTTGAGATGGGGTGGGGGGGTGTCGGGTCTGTATGGGTGTTTGTATTTGTATGTCTGTGCAGTGTATGTTGAGATGGGGGGTGGGGGGTGTCAGGTCTGTATGGGTGTTTGTATTTGTATGTCTGTGCAGTGTATATTGAGGTGGGGGAGTTGAGTCTGTATGGGTGTTAGTATTTGTATGCATGTGCAGTGTATGTTGAGATGGAGGGGTGGGGGTGTCGGGTCTGTATGGGTGTTTGTATTTGTATGTCTGTGCAGTGTATGTTGAGATGGGGTGGGGGTTGTCGGGTCTGTATGGGTGTTTGTATTTGTATGGCTGTGCAGTGTATGTGGATATGGGGGTCGGGGGTGTCAGGTCTGTATGGGTGTTTGTATTTGTATGTCTGTGCCATTTATGTTGAGATAGGGGTAGGTCTGTATGGGTGTTTGTATTTGTATGTCTGTGCAGTGTATGTTGAGATGGAGGGGGTGGGGAGTGCCGGGTCTGTATAGGTGTTTCTATTTGTATGCCTGTGCAGTGTATGTTGAGGTGGGGGGTGTCGGGTCTGTATGGGTGTTTGTGATTTTATGTCTGTGCAGTGTATTTTGAGGTGGGGGTGTCGAGCCTGTATGGGAGTTTGTATTTGTATGTCTGTGCAGTGTATGTTGAGATGGGAGATGGAGGGTGTCAGGTCTGTATGGGTGTTTGTATTTCTATGTCTGTGCAGTGTATGTTGAGATGGGGGTGTCGGGTCTGTATGGGTGTTTGTATTGGTATGTCTGTGCAGTGTATGTTGAGATTGGGGCGTTGAGTCTGTATGGGTGTTTCTATTTGTATGTCTGTGCAGTGTATGTTGAGATGGGGAGTCGGGGGGTGCCGGGTCTGTATGGGTGTTTGTATTTGTATGTCTGTGCAGTGTATGTTGAGATGGGGATGTGGAGGGGGTGTTGGGTCTCTATGGGTGTTTGTATTTGTATGTCTGTGCAGTGTATGTTGAGATGGAGGAGGTGGAGAGTGTCGGGTCTGTATAGGTGTTTGTATTTGTATGTCTGTGCAGTGTATGTTGAGATAGGGGTGTTGATTCTGTATGGGTGTTTCTATTTGTATGTCTGTGCAGTGTATGTTGAGATGGGGAGTCGGGGGGGTGCCGGGCCTGTATGGGTGTTTGTATTTGTATGTCTGTGCAGTGTATGTTGAGATGGAGGGGGTGGGGAGTGTCGGGTCTGTATAGGTGTTTGTATTTGTATGTCTGTGCAGTGTATGTTGAGATGGGGGTGTTGGGTCTGTATGGGTGTTTGTATTTTTATGTCTGTGCAGTGTATTTTGAGGTGGGGGTGTCGGTCTGTATGGGTATTTGTATTTGTATGTCTGTGCAGTGTATGTTGAGATGGGGGTGTCGGGTCTGTATGGGTTTTTTTATTTGTATGTCTGTGCAGTGCATGTTGAGATGGGGGGTGTCGGGTCAGTATGGATGTTTGGATTTGTATGTCTGTGCAGTGTATCTTGAGATGCGGGGGGTGTCAGGTCTGTATGGGTGTTTGTATTTGTATGTCTGTGCAGTGAATGTTGAGGTGGGGGGTGTCAGGTCTGTATGTGTGTTTGTATTTGTATGTCTGTGCAGTGTTTGTTGAGATGGGGGTGTCGGGTCTGTATGGGTGTTTGTATTTGTATGTCTGTGCAGTGTATGTTGAGATGGGGGGGTGGGGGTGTCAGGCCTGTATGGGTGTTTGTATTTGTATGTCTGTGCAGTGTATATTGAGGTGGGGGTGTCGAGTCTGGATGGGTGTTATTATTTGTATGCATGTGCAGTGTATGTTGAGATGGAGGGGTGGGAGGTGTCGGGTCTGTATGGGTGTTGGTATTTGTATGTCTGTGCAGGGTATGTTGAGATGGGGGTGGGGTTGTCGGGTCTGTATGGGTGTTTGTATTTGTGTGGCTGTGCAGTGTATGTGGAGATGGGGGTCGGGGGTGTCAGGTCTGTATGGGTGTTTGTATTTGTATGTCTGTGCCATTTATGTTGAGATAGGGGTAGGTCTGTATGGGTGTTTGTATTTGTATGTCTGTGCAGTGTATGTTGAGATGGGGGGTCGGGGGGGTGCCGGGTCTGTATGGGTTTTTGTATTTGTATGTCTGTGCAGTGTATGTTGAGATAGGGGGTTGGGGGGTGTCGGGTCTGTATGGGTGTTTGTATTTGTATGTCTGTGCAGTGTATGTTGAGATAGGGGTGTGGGGGGGTGTCGGGTCTGTATAGGTGTTTTTATTTGTATGTCTGTGCAGTGTATGTTGAGATGGGGTGTTGGGTCTGTATGGGTGTTTCTATTTGTATGTCTGTGCAGTGTATGTTGAGGTGGGGGGGTGTTGGGTCTGTATGGGTGTTTGTATTTGTATGTCTGTGCAGTTTATGTTGAGATGCAGGGGGTGTCGAGTCTGTATGGGTGTTTGTATTTGTATGTCTGTGCAGTGTATGTTGAGGTGGGGATGTCGAGTCTATATGGGTGTTTGTATTTGTATGTCTGTGCAGTGTATGTTGAGATGGGGTGTTGGGTCTGTATGGGTGTTTCTATTTGTATGTCTGTGCAGTGTATGTTGAGGTGGGGGGTGTCGGGTCTGTATGGGTGTTTGTATTTGTATGTCTGTGCAGTTTATGTTGAGATGCAGGGGGTGTCGAGTCTGTATGGGTGTTTGTATTTGTATGTCTGTGCAGTGTATGTTGAGGTGGGGATGTCGAGTCTATATGGGTGTTTGTATTTGTATGTCTGTGCAGTGTATGTTGAGATGGGGGTGGGGCTGTCGGGTCTGTATGGGTGTTTATATTTGTATGTCTGTGCAGTGTATGTTGAGATAGTGGGGTGGGGGGTGTCAGGTATGTATGGGTGTTTCTATTTGTATGTCTGTGCAGTGTATGTTGAGGTGGGGGGTGTCGGGTCTGTATGTGTGTTTGTATTTGTATGTCTGTGCAGTGTATTTTGAGGTGGGGATGTCGAGTCTATATGGGTGTTTGTATTTGTATGTCTGTGCAGTGTATGTTGAGATAGTGGGGAGTGTCAGGTCTGTATGGGTGTTTGTATTTGTATGTCTGTGCAGTGTATGTTGAGGTGGGGGGTGTCTGGTCTGTATGGGTGTTTGTATTTGTATGTCTGTGCAGTGTATGTTGAGATGCGGGTGGTGCCGGGTCTGTATGAGTGTTTGTATTTGTATGTCTGTGCAGTGTATGTGGAGATGGGGGTCGGGGGTGTCAGGTCTGTATGGGTGTTTGTATTTGTATGTCTGTGCCATTTATGTTGAGATAGGGGTAGGTCTGTATGGGTGTTTGTATTTGTATGTCTGTGCAGTGTATGTTGAGATGGGGGTGTGGAGGGGGTATCGGGTCTTTATGGGTGTTTCTATTTGTATGCCTGTGCAGTGTATGTTGAGTTGGGGGGTGTCGGGTCTGTATGGGTGTTTGTGATTTTATGTCTGTGCAGTGTATTTTGAGGTGGGGGTGTCGAGCCTGTATGGGTGTTTGTATTTGTATGTCTGTGCAGTGTATGTTGAGATGGGAGATGGGGGGTGTCAGGTCTGTATGGGTGTTTGTATTTCTATGTCTGTGCAGTGTATGTTGAGATGGGGGTGTCGGGTCTGTATGGGTGTTTGTATTTGTATGTCTGTGCAGTGTATGTTGAGATTGGGGTGTTGAGTCTGTATGGGTGTTTCTATTTGTATGTCTGTGCAGTGTATGTTGAGATGGGGAGTCGGGGGGTGCCGGGTCTGTATGGGTGTTTGTATTTGTATGTCTGTGCAGAGTATGTTGAGATGGGGGTGTGGAGGAGGTGTCGGGTCTCTATGGGTGTTTGTATTTGTATGTCTGTGCAGTGTATGTTGAGATGGAGGGGGTGGAGAGTGTCGGGTCTGTATAGGTGTTTGTATTTGTATGTCTGTGCAGTGTATGTTGAGATAGGGGTGTTGAGTCTGTATGGGTGTTTCTATTTGTTTGTCTGTGCAGTGTATGTTGAGATGGGGAGTCGGGGGGGTGCCGGGTCTGTATGGGTGTTTGTATTTGTATGTCTGTGCAGTGTATGTTGAGATGGAGGGGGTGGGGAGTGTCGGGTCTGTATAGGTGTTTGTATGTGTATGTCTGTGCAGTGTTTTTTAAGGTGGGGGTGGCGGTCTGTATGGGTGTTTGTATTTGTATGTCTGTGCAGTGTATGTTGAGATGGGGGATGGGGGGTGTCAGGTCTGTATGGGTGTTTGTATTTCTATGTCTGTGCAGTGTATGTTGAGATGGTGGTGTCGGGTCTGTATGGGTGTTTTTATTTGTATGTCTGTGCAGTGTATGTTGAGATGGGGGGGTGTCGGGTCTGTATGGGTGTTTGGATGTGTATGTCTGTGCAGTGTATGTTGAGATGGGGGGGTGTCGGGTCTGTATGGGTGTTTGTATTTGTATGTCTGTGCAGTGTATGTTGAGATGGGGAGGGGGGTGTCGGGTCTGTATGGGTGTTTGTATTTGTATGTCTGTGCAGTGTATGTTGCGATGCGGGTGTGGGGGGTGTCAGGTCTGTATGGGTGTTTGTATTTGTATGTCTGTGCAGTGTATATTGAGGTGGGGGGTGTCGAGTCTGTATGGGTGTTATTATTTGTATGCATGTGCAGTGTATGTTAAGATGGAGGGGTGGGGGTGTCGGGTCTGTATGGGTGTTTGTATTTGTATGTCTGTGCAGGGTATGTTGAGATGGGGGTGGGGTTGTCAGGTCTGTATGGGTGTTTGTATTTGTATGGCTGTACAGTGTATGTGGAGATGGGGGTCGGGGGTGTCAGGTCTGTATGGGTGTTTGTATTTGTATGTCTGTGCCGTTTATGTTGAGATAGGGGTAGGGCTGGATGGGTGTTTGTATTTGTGTGTCTGTGCAGTGTATTTTGAGATGGGGGGTCGGGGGGTGCCGGGTCTGTATGGGTTTTTGTATTTGTATGTCTGTGCAGTGTATGTTGAGATAGGGGGTTGGGGGGTGTCGGGTCTGTATGGGTGTTTGTATGTGTATGTCTGTGCAGTGTATGTTGAGATGGAGGGGGTGGGGAGTGTCGGGTCTGTATAGGTGTTTTTATTTGTATGTCTGTGCAGTGTATGTTGAGATGGGGGTGTTGGGTCTGTATGGGTGTTTCTATTTGTATGTCTGTGCAGTGTATGTTGAGGTGGGGGTGTGTCGGGTCTGTATGGGTGTTTGTATTTGTATGTCTGTGCAGTGTATGTTGAGATGCAGGGGGTGTCGAGTCTGTATGGGTGTTTGTATTTGTATGTCTGTGCAGTGTATGTTGAGGTGGGGATGTCGAGTCTATATGGGTGTTTGTATTTGTATGTCTGTGCAGTGTATGTTGAGATAGTGGGGTGGGGAGTGTCAGGTCTGTATGGGTGTTTGTATTTGTATGTCTGTGCAGTGTATGTTGAGGTGGGGGGTGTCTGGTCTGTATGGGTGTTTGTATTTGTATGTCTGTGCAGTGTATGTTGAGATGCGGGTGGTGCCGGGTCTGTATGAGTGTCTGTATTTGTATGTCTGTGCAGTGTATGTGGAGATGGGGGTCGGGGGTGTCAGGTCTGTATGGGTGTTTGTATTTGTATGTCTGTGCAGCATATGTTGAGATGGGGGGGTCGGGGGGTGCCGGGTCTGTATGGGTGTTTGTATTTGTATGTCTGTGTAGTGCATGTTGAGATGGGGGTTGGGGGGTTGTCGGGTATGTATGGGTGTTTGTATTTGTAAGTCTGTGCAGTGTATTTTGAGATAGGGGTGTTGAGTCTGTATGGGTGTTTCTATTAGTATGTCTGTGCAGTGTATGTTGAGATGGGGAGTCGGGGGGGTGCCGGGTCTGTATGGGTGTTTGTATTTGTATGTCTGTGCAGTGTATGTTGAGATGGGGGTGTGGGGGGTGTCGGGTCTGTATGGGTGTTTGTATTTGTATGTCTGTGCAGTGTATGTTGAGATGGAGGGGGTGGGGAGTGTCGGGTCTGTATAGGTGTTTGTATTTGTATGTCTGTGCAGTGTAATGTTGAGATGGGGGTGATGGGTCTGTATGGGTGTTTCTATTTGTATGCCTGTGCAGTGTATGTTGAGGTGGGGGGTGTCGGGTCTGTATGGGTGTTTGTATTTGTATGTCTGTGCAGTGTATTTTGAGGGGGGGGTGTCGGGTCTGTATGGGTGTTTGTATTTGTATCTCTGTGCAGTGCATGTTGAGATGGGGGTTGGGGGGTTGTCGGGTATGTATGGGTGTTTGTATTTGTAAGTCTGTGCAGTGTATGTTGAGATAGGGGAGTTGAGTCTGTATGGGTGTTTCTATTTGTATGTCTGTGCAGTGTATGTTGAGATGGGGAGTCGGGGGGGGGGGTGCCGGGTCTGTATGGGTGTTTGTATTTGTATGTCTGTGCAGTGTATGTTGAGATGGGGGTGTGGGGGGGTGTCGGGTCTGTATGGATGTTTGTATTTGTATGTCTGTGCAGAGTATGTTGAGATGGAGGGTGTGGGGAGTGTCGGGTCTGTATAGGTGTTTGTATTTGTATGTCTGTGCAGTGTAATGTTGAGATGGGGGTGATGGGTCTGTATGGGTGTTTCTATTTGTATGCCTGTGCAGTGTATGTTGAGGTGGGGGGTGCCGGGTCTGTATGGGTGTTTGTATTTGTATGTCTGTGCAGTGTATGTTGAGATGGGGGTGTGGGGGGGCGTCAGGTCTTTATGGGTGTTTGTATTTGTATGTCTGTGCAGTGTATGTTGAGATGGAGGGGGTGGGGAGTGTCGGGTCTGTATAGGTGTTTGTATTTGTATGTCTGTGCAGTGTAATGTTGAGATGGGGGTGATGGGTCTGTATGGGTGTTTCTATTTGTATGCCTGTGCAGTGTATGTTGAGGTGGGGGGTGTCGGGTCTGTATGGGTGTTTGTATTTATATGTCTGTGCAGTGTCTTTTGAGGTGGCGGTGTCGGGTCTGTATGGGTGTTTGTATTTGTATGTCTGTGCAGTGTATGTTGAGATGGGGGGTCGGGGGGGTGCCGGGTCTGTATGGGTGTTTGTATTTGTATGTCTGTGCAGTGCATGTTGAGATGGGGGTTGGGGGGTTGTCGGGTATGTATGGGTGTTTGTATTTGTAAGTCTGTGCAGTGTATGTTGAGATAGGGGTGTTGAGTCTTTATGGGTGTTTCTATTTGTATGTCTAGCAGTATGTTGAGATGGGGAGTCGGGGGGTGCCGGGTCTGTATGGGTGTTTGTATTTGTATGTCTGTGCAGTGTATGTTGAGATGTGGGTGTGGGGGGGGTGTCGGGTCTGTATGGGTGTTTGTATTTGTATGTCTGTGCAGTGTATGTTGAGATGGAGGGGGTGGGGAGTGTCGGGTCTGTATAGGTGTTTGTATTTGTATGTCTGTGCAGTGTAATGTTGAGATGGGGGTGATGGGCCTGTATGGGTGTTTCTATTTGTATGCCTGTGCAGTGTATGTTGAGGTGGGGGGTGCCGGGTCTGTATGAGTGTTTGTATTTGTATGTCTGTGCAGTGCATGTTGAGATGGGGGTTTGGGGGGTGTCGGGTATGTATGTGTGTTTGTATTTGTATGTCTGTACAGTGTATGTTGAGATGGGGGGTGGGGAGTGTCGGGTCTGTATGGGTGTTTGTATTTGTATGTCTGCGCAGTGTATGTTGAAATAGGGGTGTCGGGGGGGTGCCGGGTCTGTATGGGTGTTTGTATTTGTATGTCTGTGCAGTGTATGTTGAGATGGGGGTGTGGAGGGGGTGTCGGGTCTGTATGGGTGTTTGTATTTGTATGTCTGTGCAGTGTATGTTGAGAGGGAGGGTGTGGGGAGTGTCAGGTCTGTATAGGTGTATGTATTTGTATGTCTGTGCAGTGTATGTTGAGATGGGGGTGTTGGGCCTGTATGGGTGTTTCTATTTGTATGCCTGTGCAGTGTATGTTGAGGTGGGGGGTGTCGGGTCTGTATGGGTGTTTGTATTTTTATGTCTGTGCAGTGTATTTTGAGGTGGGGGTGTCGGGTCTGTATGGGTGTTTGTATTTGTATGTCTGTGCAGTGTATGTTGAGATGGGGGATGGGGGGGTGTCAGGTTTGTATGGGTGTTTGTATTTCTATGTCTGTGCAGTGTATGTTGAGATGGGGTGTCGGGTCTGTATGGGTGTTTGTATTTGTATGTCTGTGCAGTGTATGTTGAGATGCGGGGGTGTCAGGTCTGTATAGGTGTTTGTATTTGAATGTCTGTGCAGTGTATGTTGAGGTGGGGGGTGTCGGGTCTGTATGTGTGTTTGTATTTGTATGTCTGTGCAGTGTATGTTGAGATGGGGGTGTCGGGTCTGTATGGGTGTTTGTATTTGTATGTCTGTGCAGTGTATGTTGAGATGGGGTGGGGGGGTGTCGGGTCTGTATGGGTGTTTGTATTTGTATGTCTGTGCAGTGTATGTTGAGATGGGGGGTGGGGGGTGTCAGGTCTGTATGGGTGTTTGTATTTGTATGTCTGTGCAGTGTATATTGAGGTGGGGGAGTTGAGTCTGTATGGGTTTTAGTATTTGTATGCATGTGCAGTGTATGTTGAGATGGAGGGGTGGGGGGTCGGGTCTGTATGGGTGTTTGTATTTGTATGTCTGTGCAGTGTATGTTGAGATGGGGTGGGGGTTGTCGGGTCTGTATGGGTGTTTGTATTTGTATGGCTGTGCAGTGTATGTGGATATGGGGGTCGGGGGTGTCAGGTCTGTATGGGTGTTTGTATTTGTATGTCTGTGCCATTTATGTTGAGATAGGGGTAGGTCTGTATGGGTGTTTGTATTTGTATGTCTGTGCAGTGTATGTTGAGATGGAGGGGGTGGGGAGTGCCGGGTCTGTATAGGTGTTTCTATTTGTATGCCTGTGCAGTGTATGTTGAGGTGGGGGGTGTCGGGTCTGTATGGGTGTTTGTGATTTTATGTCTGTGCAGTGTATTTTGAGGTGGGGGTGTCGAGCCTGTATGGGAGTTTGTATTTGTATGTCTGTGCAGTGTATGTTGAGATGGGAGATGGAGGGTGTCAGGTCTGTATGGGTGTTTGTATTTCTATGTCTGTGCAGTGTATGTTGAGATGGGGGTGTCGGGTCTGTATGGGTGTTTGTATTGGTATGTCTGTGCAGTGTATGTTGAGATTGGGGCGTTGAGTCTGTATGGGTGTTTCTATTTGTATGTCTGTGCAGTGTATGTTGAGATGGGGAGTCGGGGGGTGCCGGGTCTGTATGGGTGTTTGTATTTGTATGTCTGTGCAGTGTATGTTGAGATGGGGATGTGGAGGGGGTGTTGGGTCTCTATGGGTGTTTGTATTTGTATGTCTGTGCAGTGTATGTTGAGATGGAGGAGGTGGAGAGTGTCGGGTCTGTATAGGTGTTTGTATTTGTATGTCTGTGCAGTGTATGTTGAGATAGGGGTGTTGATTCTGTATGGGTGTTTCTATTTGTATGTCTGTGCAGTGTATGTTGAGATGGGGAGTCGGGGGGGTGCCGGGCCTGTATGGGTGTTTGTATTTGTATGTCTGTGCAGTGTATGTTGAGATGGAGGGGGTGGGGAGTG
The DNA here is from genome assembly GCF_040938575.1 of Ambystoma mexicanum. Lineage (NCBI taxonomy): Eukaryota > Metazoa > Chordata > Amphibia > Caudata > Ambystomatidae > Ambystoma > Ambystoma mexicanum. The sequence goes on along the minus strand of NC_090927.1, from coordinate 627,134,032 downwards.
TCGGGTCTGTATAGGTGTTTGTATTTGTATGTCTGCGCAGTGTATGTTGAGATGGGGGTGTTGGGTCTGTATGGGTGTTTGTATTTTTATGTCTGTGCAGTGTATTTTGAGGTGGGGGTGTCGGTCTGTATGGGTATTTGTATTTGTATGTCTGTGCAGTGTATGTTGAGATGGGGGTGTCGGGTCTGTATGGGTTTTTTTATTTGTATGTCTGTGCAGTGCATGTTGAGATGGGGGGTGTCGGGTCAGTATGGATGTTTGGATTTGTATGTCTGTGCAGTGTATCTTGAGATGCGGGGGGTGTCAGGTCTGTATGGGTGTTTGTATTTGTATGTCTGTGCAGTGAATGTTGAGGTGGGGGGTGTCAGGTCTGTATGTGTGTTTGTATTTGTATGTCTGTGCAGTGTTTGTTGAGATGGGGGTGTCGGGTCTGTATGGGTGTTTGTATTTGTATGTCTGTGCAGTGTATGTTGAGATGGGGGGGTGGGGGTGTCAGGCCTGTATGGGTGTTTGTATTTGTATGTCTGTGCAGTGTATATTGAGGTGGGGGTGTCGAGTCTGGATGGGTGTTATTATTTGTATGCATGTGCAGTGTATGTTGAGATGGAGGGGTGGGGTTGTTGGGTCTGTATGGGTGTTTGTATTTGTGTGGCTGTGCAGTGTATGTGGAGATGGGGTCGGGGGTGTCAGGTCTGTATGGGTGTTTGTATTTGTATGTCTGTGCCATTTATGTTGAGATAGGGGTAGGTCTGTATGGGTGTTTGTATTTGTATGTCTGTGCAGTGTATGTTGAGATGGGGGGTCGGGGGGGTGCCGGGTCTGTATGGGTTTTTGTATTTGTATGTCTGTGCAGTGTATGTTGAGATAGGGGGTTGGGGGGTGTCGGGTCTGTATGGGTGTTTGTATTTGTATGTCTGTGCAGTGTATGTTGAGATAGGGGTGTGGGGGGGTGTCGGGTCTGTATAGGTGTTTTTATTTGTATGTCTGTGCAGTGTATGTTGAGATGGGGTGTTGGGTCTGTATGGGTGTTTCTATTTGTATGTCTGTGCAGTGTATGTTGAGGTGGGGGGGTGTTGGGTCTGTATGGGTGTTTGTATTTGTATGTCTGTGCAGTTTATGTTGAGATGCAGGGGGTGTCGAGTCTGTATGGGTGTTTGTATTTGTATGTCTGTGCAGTGTATGTTGAGGTGGGGATGTCGAGTCTATATGGGTGTTTGTATTTGTATGTCTGTGCAGTGTATGTTGAGATGGGGTGTTGGGTCTGTATGGGTGTTTCTATTTGTATGTCTGTGCAGTGTATGTTGAGGTGGGGGGTGTCGGGTCTGTATGGGTGTTTGTATTTGTATGTCTGTGCAGTTTATGTTGAGATGCAGGGGGTGTCGAGTCTGTATGGGTGTTTGTATTTGTATGTCTGTGCAGTGTATGTTGAGGTGGGGATGTCGAGTCTATATGGGTGTTTGTATTTGTATGTCTGTGCAGTGTATGTTGAGATGGGGGTGGGGATGTCGGGTCTGTATGGGTGTTTATATTTGTATGTCTGTGCAGTGTATGTTGAGATAGTGGGGTGGGGGGTGTCAGGTATGTATGGGTGTTTCTATTTGTATGTCTGTGCAGTGTATGTTGAGGTGGGGGGTGTCGGGTCTGTATGTGTGTTTGTATTTGTATGTCTGTGCAGTGTATGTTGAGGTGGGGATGTCGAGTCTATATGGGTGTTTGTATTTGTATGTCTGTGCAGTGTATGTTGAGATAGTGGGGAGTGTCAGGTCTGTATGGGTGTTTGTATTTGTATGTCTGTGCAGTGTATGTTGAGGTGGGGGGTGTCTGGTCTGTATGGGTGTTTGTATTTGTATGTCTGTGCAGTGTATGTTGAGATGCGGGTGGTGCCGGGTCTGTATGAGTGTTTGTATTTGTATGTCTGTGCAGTGTATGTGGAGATGGGGGTCGGGGGTGTCAGGTCTGTATGGGTGTTTGTATTTGTATGTCTGTGCCATTTATGTTGAGATAGGGGTAGGTCTGTATGGGTGTTTGTATTTGTATGTCTGTGCAGTGTATGTTGAGATGGGGGTGTTGAGGGGGTATCGGGTCTTTATGGGTGTTTCTATTTGTATGCCTGTGCAGTGTATGTTGAGTTGGGGGGTGTCGGGTCTGTATGGGTGTTTGTGATTTTATGTCTGTGCAGTGTATTTTGAGGTGGGGGTGTCGAGCCTGTATGGGTGTTTGTATTTGTATGTCTGTGCAGTGTATGTTGAGATGGGAGATGGGGGGTGTCAGGTCTGTATGGGTGTTTGTATTTCTATGTCTGTGCAGTGTATGTTGAGATGGGGGTGTCGGGTCTGTATGGGTGTTTGTATTTGTATGTCTGTGCAGTGTATGTTGAGATTGGGGTGTTGAGTCTGTATGGGTGTTTCTATTTGTATGTCTGTGCAGTGTATGTTGAGATGGGGAGTCGGGGGGTGCCGGGTCTGTATGGGTGTTTGTATTTGTATGTCTGTGCAGAGTATGTTGAGATGGGGGTGTGGAGGAGGTGTCGGGTCTCTATGGGTGTTTGTATTTGTATGTCTGTGCAGTGTATGTTGAGATGGAGGGGGTGGAGAGTGTCGGGTCTGTATAGGTGTTTGTATTTGTATGTCTGTGCAGTGTATGTTGAGATAGGGGTGTTGAGTCTGTATGGGTGTTTCTATTTGTTTGTCTGTGCAGTGTATGTTGAGATGGGGAGTCGGGGGGGTGCCGGGTCTGTATGGGTGTTTGTATTTGTATGTCTGTGCAGTGTATGTTGAGATGGAGGGGGTGGGGAGTGTCGGGTCTGTATAGGTGTTTGTATGTGTATGTCTGTGCAGTGTTTTTTAAGGTGGGGGTGTCGGTCTGTATGGGTGTTTGTATTTGTATGTCTGTGCAGTGTATGTTGAGATGGGGGATGGGGGGTGTCAGGTCTGTATGGGTGTTTGTATTTCTATGTCTGTGCAGTGTATGTTGAGATGGTGGTGTCGGGTCTGTATGGGTGTTTTTATTTGTATGTCTGTGCAGTGTATGTTGAGATGGGGGGGTGTCGGGTCTGTATGGGTGTTTGGATGTGTATGTCTGTGCAGTGTATGTTGAGATGGGGGGGTGTCGGGTCTGTATGGGTGTTTGTATTTGTATGTCTGTGCAGTGTATGTTGAGATGTGGAGGGGGGTGTCGGGTCTGTATGGGTGTTTGTATTTGTATGTCTGTGCAGTGTATGTTGCGATGCGGGTGTGGGGGGTGTCAGGTCTGTATGGGTGTTTGTATTTGTATGTCTGTGCAGTGTATATTGAGGTGGGGGGTGTCGAGTCTGTATGGGTGTTATTATTTGTATGCATGTGCAGTGTATGTTAAGATGGAGGGGTGGGGGTGTCGGGTCTGTATGGGTGTTTGTATTTGTATGTCTGTGCAGGGTATGTTGAGATGGGGGTGGGGTTGTCAGGTCTGTATGGGTGTTTGTATTTGTATGGCTGTACAGTGTATGTGGAGATGGGGGTCGGGGGTGTCAGGTCTGTATGGGTGTTTGTATTTGTATGTCTGTGCCGTTTATGTTGAGATAGGGGTAGGGCTGGATGGGTGTTTGTATTTGTGTGTCTGTGCAGTGTATTTTGAGATGGGGGGTCGGGGGGTGCTGGGTCTGTATGGGTTTTTGTATTTGTATGTCTGTGCAGTGTATGTTGAGATAGGGGGTTGGGGGGTGTCGGGTCTGTATGGGTGTTTGTATGTGTATGTCTGTGCAGTGTATGTTGAGATGGAGGGGGTGGGGAGTGTCGGGTCTGTATAGGTGTTTTTATTTGTATGTCTGTGCAGTGTATGTTGAGATGGGGGTGTTGGGTCTGTATGGGTGTTTCTATTTGTATGTCTGTGCAGTGTATGTTGAGGTGGGGGTGTGTCGGGTCTGTATGGGTGTTTGTATTTGTATGTCTGTGCAGTGTATGTTGAGATGCAGGGGGTGTCGAGTCTGTATGGGTGTTTGTATTTGTATGTCTGTGCAGTGTATGTTGAGGTGGGGATGTCGAGTCTATATGGGTGTTTGTATTTGTATGTCTGTGCAGTGTATGTTGAGATGGGGGTGGGGCTGTCGGGTCTGTATGGGTGTTTGTATTTGTATGTCTGTGCAGCATATGTTGAGATGGGGGGGTCGGGGGGGTGCCGGGTCTGTATGGGTGTTTGTATTTGTATGTCTGTGTAGTGCATGTTGAGATGGGGGTTGGGGGGTTGTCGGGTATGTATGGGTGTTTGTATTTGTAAGTCTGTGCAGTGTATGTTGAGATAGGGGTGTTGAGTCTGTATGGGTGTTTCTATTAGTATGTCTGTGCAGTGTATGTTGAGATGGGGAGTCGGGGGGATGCCGGGTCTGTATGGGTGTTTGTATTTGTATGTCTGTGCAGTGTATGTTGAGATGGGGGTGTGGGGGGGTGTCGTGTCTGTATGGGTGTTTGTATGTGTATGTCTGTGCAGTGTATGTTGAGATGGAGGGGGTGGGGAGTGTCAGGTCTGTATAGGTGTTTGTATTTGTATGTCTGTGCAGTGTAATGTTGAGATGGGGGTGATGGGTCTGTATGGGTGTTTCTATTTGTATGCCTGTGCAGTGTATGTTGAGGTGGGGGGTGCCGGGTCTGTATGGGTGTTTGTATTTGTATGTCTGTGCAGTGTATGTTGAGATGGGGGTGTGGGGGGGGGGGTGTTGGGTCTGTATGGGTGTTTGTATTTGTATGTCTGTGCAGTGAATGTTGAGATGGAGGGGGTGGGGAGTGTCGGGTCTGTATAAGTGTTTGTATTTGTATGTCTGTGCAGTGTAATGTTGAGATGGGGGTGATGGGTCTGTATGGGTGTTTCTATTTGTATGCCTGTGCAGTGTATGTTGAGGTAGGGGGTGTCGGGTCTGTATGGGTGTTTGTATTTGTATGTCTGTGCAGTGTATTTTGAGGTGGGGGTGTCGGGTCTGTATGGGTGTTTGTATTTGTATCTCTGTGCAGTGCATGTTGAGATGGGGGTTGGGGGGTTGTCGGGTATGTATGGGTGTTTGTATTTGTAAGTCTGTGCAGTGTATGTTGAGATAGGGGAGTTGAGTCTGTATGGGTGTTTCTATTTGTATGTCTGTGCAGTGTATGTTGAGATGGGGAGTCGGGCGGGGGGGTGCCGGGTCTGTATGGGTGTTTGTATTTGTATGTCTGTGCAGTGTTTGTTGAGATGGGGGTGTGGGGGGGTGTCGGGTCTGTATGGATGTTTGTATTTGTATGTCTGTGCAGAGTATGTTGAGATGGAGGGTGTGGGGAGTGTCGGGTCTGTATAGGTGTTTGTATTTGTATGTCTGTGCAGTGTAATGTTGAGATGGGGGTGATGGGTCTGTATGGGTGTTTCTATTTGTATGCCTGTGCAGTGTATGTTGAGGTGGGGGGTGCCGGGTCTGTATGGGTGTTTGTATTTGTATGTCTGTGCAGTGTATGTTGAGATGGGGGTGTGGGGGGGTGTCAGGTCTTTATGGGTGTTTGTATTTGTATGTCTGTGCAGTGTATGTTGAGATGGAGGGGGTGGGGGGTGTCGTGTCTGTATGGGTGTTTGTATTTGTATGTCTGTGCAGTGTATGTTGAGATGGAGGGGGTGGGGAGTGTCGGGTCTGTATAGGTGTTTGTATTTGTATGTCTGTGCAGTGTATGTTGAGGTGGGGGGTGCCGGGTCTGTATGGGTGTTTGTATTTGTATGTCTGTGCAGTGTATGTTGAGATGGGGGTGTGGGGGGGTGTTGGGTCTGTATGGGTGTTTGTATTTGTATGTCTGTGCAGTGAATGTTGAGATGGAGGGGGTGGGGAGTGTCGGGTCTGTATAAGTGTTTGTATTTGTATGTCTGTGCAGTGTAATGTTGAGATGGGGGTGATGGGTCTGTATGGGTGTTTCTATTTGTATGCCTGTGCAGTGTATGTTGAGGTGGGGGGTGTCGGGTCTGTATGGGTGTTGGTATTTGTATGTCTGTGCAGTGTATTTTGAGGTGGGGGTGTCGGGTCTGTATGGGTGTTTGTATTTGTATCTCTGTGCAGTGCATGTTGAGATGGGGGTTGGGGGGTTGTCGGGTATGTATGGGTGTTTGTATTTGTAAGTCTGTGCAGTGTATGTTGAGATAGGGGAGTTGAGTCTGTATGGGTGTTTCTATTTGTATGTCTGTGCAGTGTATGTTGAGATGGGGAGTCGGGCAGGGGGGTGCCGGGTCTGTATGGGTGTTTGTATTTGTATGTCTGTGCAGTGTATGTTGAGATGGGGGTGTGGGGGGGTGTCGGGTCTGTATGGATGTTTGTATTTGTATGTCTGTGCAGAGTATGTTGAGATGGAGGGTGTGGGGAGTGTCGGGTCTGTATAGGTGTTTGTATTTGTATGTCTGTGCAGTGTAATGTTGAGATGGGGGTGATGGGTCTGTATGGGTGTTTCTATTTGTATGCCTGTGCAGTGTATGTTGAGGTGGGGGGTGTCGGGTCTGCATGGGTGTTTGTATTTATATGTCTGTGCAGTGTCTTTTGAGGTGGGGGTGTCGGGTCTGTATGGGTGTTTGTATTTGTATGTTTGTGCAGTGTATGTTGAGATGGGGGGTCAGGGGGGTGCCGGGTCTGTATGGGTGTTTGTATTTGTATGTCTGTGCAGTGCATGTTGAGATGGGGGTTGGGGGGTTGTCGGGTATGTATGGGTGTTTGTATTTGTAAGTCTGTGCAGTGTATGTTGAGATAGGGGTGTTGAGTCTTTATAGGTGTTTCTATTTGTATGTCTAGCAGTATGTTGAGATGGGGAGTCAGGGGGTGCCGGGTCTGTATGGGTGTTTGTATTTGTATGTCTGTGCAGTGTATGTTGAGATGTGGGTGTGGGGGGGGGTGTCGGGTCTGTATGGGTGTTTGTATTTGTATGTCTGTGCAGTGTATGTTGAGATGGAGGGGGTGGGGAGTGTCGGGTCTGTATAGGTGTTTGTATTTGTATGTCTGTGCAGTGTAATGTTGAGATGGGGGTGATGGGTCTGTATGGGTGTTTCTATTTGTATGCCTGTGCAGTGTATGTTGAGGTGGGGGGTGCCGGGTCTGTATGAGTGTTTGTATTTGTATGTCTGTGCAGTGCATGTTGAGATGGGGGTTTGGGGGGTGTCGGGTATGTATGTGTGTTTGTATTTGTATGTCTGTACAGTGTATGTTGAGATGGGGGTGGGGAGTGTCGGGTCTGTATGGGTGTTTGTATTTGTATGTCTGCGCAGTGTATGTTGAAATAGGGGTGTCGGGGGGGTGCCGGGTCTGTATGGGTGTTTGTATTTGTATGTCTGTGCAATGTATGTTGAGATGGGGGTGTGGAGGGGGTGTCGGGTCTGTATGGGTGTTTGTATTTGTATGTCTGTGCAGTGTATGTTGAGATGGAGGGGGTGGGGAGTGTCAGGTCTGTATAGGTGTATGTATTTGTATGTCTGTGCAGTGTATGTTGAGATGGGGGTGTTGGGTCTGTATGGGTGTTTCTATTTGTATGCCTGTGCAGTGTATGTTGAGGTGGGGGGTGTCGGGTCTGTATGGGTGTTTGTATTTTTATGTCTGTGCAGTGTATTTTGAGGTGGGGGTGTCGGGTCTGTATGGGTGTTTGTATTTGTATGTCTGTGCAGTGTATGTTGAGATGGGGGATGGGGGGTGTCAGGTTTGTATGGGTGTTTGTATTTCTATGTCTGTGCAGTGTATGTTGAGATGGGGTGTCAGGTCTGTATGGGTGTTTGTATTTGTATGTCTGTGCAGTGTATGTTGAGATGCGGGGGTGTCAGGTCTGTATGGGTGTTTGTATTTGAATGTCTGTGCAGTGTATGTTGAGGTGGGGGGGTATCGGGTCTGTATTGGTGTTTGTATTTGTATGTCTGTGCAGTGTATGTTGAGATGGGGGGTGGGGGTGTCAGGTCTGTATGGGTGTTTGTATTTGTATGTCTGTGCAGTGTATATTGAGGTGGGGGAGTTGAGTCTGTATGGGTGTTAGTATTTGTATGCATGTGCAGTGTATGTTGAGATGGAGGGGTGGGGGGTGTCGGGTCTGTATGGGTGTTTGTATTTGTATGTCTGTGCAGTGTATGTTGAGATGGGGGTGGGGGTTGTCGGGTCTGTATGGGTGTTTGTATTTGTATGGCTGTGCAGTGTATGTGGAGATGGGGGTCGGGGGTGTCGGGTCTGTATGGGTGTTTGTGATTTTATGTCTGTGCAGTGTATTTTGAGGTGGGGGTGTCGAGCCTGTATGGGAGTTTGTATTTGTATGTCTGTGCAGTGTATGTTGAGATGGGAGATGGGGGGTGTCAGGTCTGTATGGGTGTTTGTATTTCTATGTCTGTGCAGTGTATGTTGAGATGGGGGTGTCGGGTCTGTATGGGTGTTTGTATTTGTATGTCTGTGCAGTTTATGTTGAGATTGGGGTGTTGAGTCTGTATGGGTGTTTCTATTTGTATGTCTGTGCAGTGTATGTTGAGATGGGGAGTCGGGGGGGTGCCGGGTCTGTATGGGTGTTTGTATTTGTATGTCTGTGCAGTGTATGTTGAGATGGGGATGTGGAGGGGGTGTCGGGTCTCTATGGGTGTTTGTATTTGTATGTCTGTGCAGTGTATGTTGAGATGGAGGAGGTGGAGAGTGTCGGGTCTGTATAGGTGTTTGTATTTGTATGTCTGTGCAGTGTATGTTGAGATAGGGGTGTTGATTCTGTATGGGTGTTTCTATTTGTATGTCTGTGCAGTGTATGTTGAGATGGGGAGTCGGGGGGGTGCCGGGCCTGTATGGGTGTTTGTATTTGTATGTCTGTGCAGTGTATGTTGAGATGGAGGGGGTGGGGAGTGTCGGGTCTGTATAGGTGTTTGTATTTGTATGTCTGCGCAGTGTATGTTGAGATGGGGGTGTTGGGTCTGTATGGGTGTTTGTATTTTTATGTCTGTGCAGTGTATTTTGAGGTGGGGGTGTCGGTCTGTATGGGTGTTTGTATTTGTATGTCTGTGCAGTGTATGTTGAGATGGGGGTGTCGGGTCTGTATGGGTTTTTTTATTTGTATGTCTGTGCAGTGCATGTTGAGATGGGGGGTGTCGGGTCAGTATGGGTGTTTGGATTTGTATGTCTGTGCAGTGTATCTTGAGATGCGGGGGGTGTCAGGTCTGTATGGGTGTTTGTATTTGTATGTCTGTGCAGTGAATGTTGAGGTGGGGGGTGTCAGGTCTGTATGTGTGTTTGTATTTGTATGTCTGTGCAGTGTTTGTTGAGATGGGGGTGTCGGGTCTGTATGGGTGTTTGTATTTGTATGTCTGTGCAGTGTATGTTGAGATGGGGGGTGGGGGGTGTCAGGCCTGTATGGGTGTTTGTATTTGTATGTCTGTGCAGTGTATATTGAGGTGGGGGTGTCGAGTCTGTATGGGTGTTTGTATTTGTATGTCTGTGCAGTGTATGTTGAGGTGGGGATGTCGAGTCTATATGGGTGTTTGTATTTGGATGTCTGTGCAGTGTGTGTTGAGATGGGGGTGGGGCTGTCGGGTCTGTATGGGTGTTTGTATTTGTATGTCTGTGCAGTGTATGTTGAGATAGTGGGGTGGGGGGTGTCAGGTCTGTATGGGTGTTTCTATTTGTATGTCTGTGCAGTGTATGTTGAGGTGGGGGGTGTCGGGTCTGTATGTGTGTTTGTATTTGTATGTCTGTGCAGTGTATGTTGAGGTGGGGATGTCGAGTCTATATGGGTGTTTGTATTTGTATGTCTGTGCAGTGTATGTTGAGATAGTGGGGTGGGGAGTGTCAGGTCTGTATGGGTGTTTGTATTTGTATGTCTGTGCAGTGTATGTTGAGGTGGGGGGTGTCTGGTCTGTATGGGTGTTTGTATTTGTATGTCTGTGCAGTGTATGTTGAGATGCGGGTGGTGCCGGGTCTGTATGAGTGTCTGTATTTGTATGTCTGTGCAGTGTATGTGGAGATGGGGGTCGGGGGTGTCAGGTCTGTATGGGTGTTTGTATTTGTATGTCTGTGCCATTTATGTTGAGATAGGGGTAGGTCTGTATGGGTGTTTGTATTTGTATGTCTGTGCAGTGTATGTTGAGATGGGGGTGTGGAGGGGGTATCGGGTCTTTATGGGTGTTTCTATTTGTATGCCTGTGCAGTGTATGTTGAGTTGGGGGGTGTCGGGTCTGTATGGGTGTTTGTGATTTTATGTCTGTGCAGTGTATTTTGAGGTGGGGGTGTCGAGCCTGTATGGGTGTTTGTATTTGTATGTCTGTGCAGTGTATGTTGAGATGGGAGATGGGGGGTGTCAGGTCTGTATGGGTGTTTGTATTTCTATGTCTGTGCAGTGTATGTTGAGATGGGGGTGTCGGGTCTGTATGGGTGTTTGTATTTGTATGTCTGTGCAGTGTATGTTGAGATTGGGGTGTTGAGTCTGTATGGGTGTTTCTATTTGTATGTCTGTGCAGTGTATGTTGAGATGGGGAGTCGGGGGGTGCCGGGTCTGTATGGGTTTTTGTATTTGTATGTCTGTGCAGAGTATGTTGAGATGGGGGTGTGGAGGAGGTGTCGGGTCTCTATGGGTGTTTGTATTTGTATGTCTGTGCAGTGTATGTTGAGATGGAGGGGGTGGAGAGTGTCGGGTCTGTATAGGTGTTTGTATTTGTATGTCTGTGAAGTGTATGTTGAGATAGGGGTGTTGAGTCTGTATGGGTGTTTCTATTTGTTTGTCTGTGCAGTGTATGTTGAGATGGGGAGTCGCGGGGGGTGCCGGGTCTGTATGGGTGTTTGTATTTGTATGTCTTTGCAGTGTATGTTGAGATGGAGGGGGTGGGGAGTGTCGGGTCTGTATAGGTGTTTGTATTTGTATGTCTGTGCAGTGTATTTTGAGGTGGGGGTGTCGGTCTGTATGGGTGTTTGTATTTGTATGTCTGTGCAGTGTATGTTGAGATGGGGGATGGGGGGTGTCAGGTCTGTATGGGTGTTTGTATTTCTATGTCTGTGCAGTGTATGTTGAGATGGTGGTGTCGGGTCTGTATGGGTGTTTTTATTTGTATGTCTGTGCAGTGCATGTTGAGATGGGGGGGTGTGGGGTCTGTATGGGTGTTTGGATTTGTATGTCTGTGCAGTGTATGTTGAGATAGGGGTGTTGAGTCTGTATGGGTGTTTCTATTTGTATGTCTGTGCAGTGTATGTTGAGATGGGGAGTCGGGGGGGTGCCGGGTCTGTATGGGTGTTTGTATTTGTATGTCTGCGCAGTGTATGTTGAGATGGGGGTGTTGGGTCTGTATGGGTGTTTGTATTTTTATGTCTGTGCAGTGTATTTTGAGGTGGGGGTGTTGGTCTGTATGGGTGTTTGTATTTGTATGTCTGTGCAGTGTATGTTTAGATGGGGGAAGGGGGGTGTCAGGTCTGTATGGGTGTTTGTATTTCTATGTCTGTGCAGTGTATGTTGAGATGGTGGTGTCGGGTCTGTATGGGTGTTTTTATTTGTATGTCTGTGCAGTGTATGTTGAGATGGGGGGTGTCGGGTCTGTATGGGTGTTTGGATTTGTATGTCTGTGCAGTGTATCTTGAGATGCAGGGGGTGTCAGGTCTGTATGGGTGTTTGTATTTGTATGTCTGTGCAGTGTATGTTGAGATGGGGGTGTCGGGTCTGTATGGGTGTTTGTATTTGTATGTCTGTGCAGTGTATGTTGAGATGGGGTGGGGGGTGTCGGGTCTGTATGGGTGTTTGTATTTGTATGTCTGTGCAGTGTATGTTGAGATGGGGGGTGGGGGGTGTCAGGTCTGTATGGGTGTTTGTATTTGTATGTCTGTGCAGTGTATATTGAGGTGGGGGTGTCGGGTCAGTATGGGTGTTTGGATTTGTATGTCTGTGCAGTGTATCTTGAGATGCGGGGGGTGTCAGGTCTGTATGGGTGTTTGTATTTTTATGTCTGTGCAGTGAATGTTGAGGTGGGGGGTGTCAGGTCTGTATGTGTGTTTGTATTTGTATGTCTGTGCAGTGTTTGTTGAGATGGGGGTGTCGGGTCTGTATCGGTGTTTGTATTTGTATGTCTGTGCAGTGTATGTTGAGATGGGGGGTGGGGGGTGTCAGGCCTGTATGGGTGTTTGTATTTGTATGTCTGTGCAGTGTATATTGAGGTGGGGGTGTCGAGTCTGTATGGGTGTTAGTATTTGTATGCATGTGCAGTGTATTTTGAGATGGAGGGGTGGGGGGTGTCGGGTCTGTATGGGTGTTGGTATTTGTATGTCTGTGCAGGGTATGTTGAGATGGGGGTGGGGTTGTCGGGTCTGTATGGGTGTTTGTATTTGTATGGCTGTGCAGTGTATGTGGAGATGGGGGTCGGGGGTGTCAGGTCTGTATGGGTGTTTGTATTTGTATGTCTGTGCCATTTATGTTGAGATAGGGGTAGGTCTGTATGGGTGTTTGTATTTGTATGTCTGTGCAGTGTATGTTGAGATGGGGGGTGCCGGGTCTGTATGGGTTTTTGTATTTGTATGTCTGTGCAGTGTATGTTGAGATAGGGGGTTGGGGGGTGTCGGGTCTGTATGGGTGTTTGTATTTGTATGTCTGTGCAGTGTATGTTGAGATGGGGGTGTGGGGGGGGTGTCGGGTCTGTATAGGTGTTTTTATTTGTATGTCTGTGCAGTGTATGTTGAGATGGGGTGTTGGGTCTGTATGGGTGTTTCTATTTGTATGTCTGTGCAGTGTATGTTGAGGTGGGGGGGTGTTGGGTCTGTATGGGTGTTTGTATTTGTATGTCTGTGCAGTTTATGTTGAGATGCAGGGGGTGTCGAGTCTGTATGGGTGTTTGTATTCGTATGTCTGTGCAGTGTATGTTGAGGTGGGGATGTCGAGTCTATATGGGTGTTTGTATTTGTATGTCTGTGCAGTGTATGTTGAGATGGGGTGTTGGGTCTGTATGGGTGTTTCTATTTGTATGTCTGTGCAGTGTATGTTGAGGTGGGGGTGTCGGGTCTGTATGGGTGTTTGTATTTGTATGTCTGTGCAGTTTATGTTGAGATGCAGGGGGTGTCGAGTCTGTATGGGTGTTTGTATTTGTATGTCTGTGCAGTGTATGTTGAGGTGGGGATGTCGAGTCTATATGGGTGTTTGTATTTGGATGTCTGTGCAGTGTGTGTTGAGATGGGGGTGGGGCTGTCGGGTCTGTATGGGTGTTTGTATTTGTATGTCTGTGCAGTGTATGTTGAGGTGGGGATGTCGAGTCTATATGGGTGTTTGTATTTGTATGTCTGTGCAGTGTATGTTGAGATGGGGTGTTGGGTCTGTATGGGTGTTTCTATTTGTATGTCTGTGCAGTGTATGTTGAGGTGGGGGGTGTCGGGTCTGTATGGGTGTTTGTATTTGTATGTCTGTGCAGTTTATGTTGAGATGCAGGGGGTGTCGAGTCTGTATGGGTGTTTGTATTTGTATGTCTGTGCAGTGTATGTTGAGGTGGGGATGTCAAGTCTATATGGGTGTTTGTATTTGGATGTCTGTGCAGTGTGTGTTGAGATGGGGGTGGGGCTGTCGGGTCTGTATGGGTGTTTGTATTTGTATGTCTGTGCAGTGTATGTTGAGATAGTGGGGTGGGGGGTGTCAGGTCTGTATGGGTGTTTCTATTTGTATGTCTGTGCAGTGTATGTTGAGGTGGGGGGTGTCGGGTCTGTATGTGTGTTTGTATTTGTATGTCTGTGCAGTGTATGTTGAGGTGGGGATGTCGAGTCTATATGGGTGTTTGTATTTGTATGTCTGTGCAGTGTATGTTGAGATAGTGGGGTGGGGAGTGTCAGGTCTGTATGGGTGTTTGTATTTGTATGTCTGTGCAGTGTATGTTGAGGTGGGGGGTGTCTGGTCTGTATGGGTGTTTGTATTTGTATGTCTGTGCAGTGTATGTTGAGATGCGGGTGGTGCCGGGTCTGTATGAGTGTCTGTATTTGTATGTCTGTGCAGTGTATGTGGAGATGGGGGTCGGGGGTGTCAGGTCTGTATGGGTGTTTGTATTTGTATGTCTGTGCCATTTATGTTGAGATAGGGGTAGGTCTGTATGGGTGTTTGTATTTGTATGTCTGTGCAGTGTATGTTGAGATGGGGGTGTGGAGGGGGTATCGGGTCTTTATGGGTGTTTCTATTTGTATGCCTGTGCAGTGTATGTTGAGTTGGGGGGTGTCGGGTCTGTATGGGTGTTTGTGATTTTATGTCTGTGCAGTGTATTTTGAGGTGGGGGTGTCGAGCCTGTATGGGTGTTTGTATTTGTATGTCTGTGCAGTGTATGTTGAGATGGGAGATGGGGGGTGTCAGGTCTGTATGGGTGTTTGTATTTCTATGTCTGTGCAGTGTATGTTGAGATGGGGGTGTCGGGTCTGTATGGGTGTTTGTATTTGTATGTCTGTGCAGTGTATGTTGAGATTGGGGTGTTGAGTCTGTATGGGTGTTTCTATTTGTATGTCTGTGCAGTGTATGTTGAGATGGGGAGTCGGGGGGTGCCGGGTCTGTATGGGTGTTTGTATTTGTATGTCTGTGCAGAGTATGTTGAGATGGGGGTGTGGAGGAGGTGTCGGGTCTCTATGGGTGTTTGTATTTGTATGTCTGTGCAGTGTATGTTGAGATGGAGGGGGTGGAGAGTGTCGGGTCTGTATAGGTGTTTGTATTTGTATGTCTGTGCAGTGTATGTTGAGATAGGGGTGTTGAGTCTGTATGGGTGTTTCTATTTGTTTGTCTGTGCAGTGTATGTTGAGATGGGGAGTCGGGGGGGTGCCGGGTCTGTATGGGTGTTTGTATTTGTATGTCTGTGCAGTGTATGTTGAGATGGAGGGGGTGGGGAGTGTCGGGTCTGTATAGGTGTTTGTATTTGTATGTCTGTGCAGTGTATTTTGAGGTGGGGGTGTCGGTCTGTATGGGTGTTTGTATTTGTATGTCTGTGCAGTGTATGTTGAGATGGGGGATGAGGGGTGTCAGGTCTGTATGGGTGTTTGTATTTCTATGTCTGTGCAGTGTATGTTGAGATGGTGGTGTCGGGTCTGTATGGGTGTTTCTATTTGTATGTCTGTGCAGTGCATGTTGAGATGGGGGGGTGTGGGGTCTGTATGGGTGTTTGGATTTGTATGTCTGTGCAGTGTATGTTGAGATAGGGGTGTTGAGTCTGTATGGGTGTTTCTATTTGTATGTCTGTGCAGTGTATGTTGAGATGGGGAGTCGGGGGGGTGCCGGGTCTGTATGGGTGTTTGTATTTGTATGTCTGCGCAGTGTATGTTGAGATGGGGGTGTTGGGTCTGTATGGGTGTTTGTATTTTTATGTCTGTGCAGTGTATTTTGAGGTGGGGGTGTCGGTCTGTATGGGTGTTTGTATTTGTATGTCTGTGCAGTGTATGTTGAGATGGGGGAAGGGGGGTGTCAGGTCTGTATGGGTGTTTGTATTTCTATGTCTGTGCAGTGTATGTTGAGATGGTGGTGTCGGGTCTGTATGGGTGTTTTTATTTGTATGTCTGTGCAGTGTATGTTGAGATGGGGGGTGTCGGGTCTGTATGGGTGTTTGGATTTGTATGTCTGTGCAGTGTATCTTGAGATGCAGGGGGTGTCAGGTCTGTATGGGTGTTTGTATTTGTATGTCTGTGCAGTGTATTTTGAGATGGGGGTGTCGGGTCTGTATGGGTGTTTGTATTTGTATGTCTGTGCAGTGTATGTTGAGATGGGGTGGGGGGTGTCGGGTCTGTATGGGTGTTTGTATTTGTATGTCTGTGCAGTGTATGTTGAGATGGGGGGTGGGGGGTGTCAGGTCTGTATGGGTGTTTGTATTTGTATGTCTGTGCAGTGTATATTGAGGTGGGGGTGTCGAGTCTGTATGGGTGTTAGTATTTGTATGCATGTGTAGTGTATGTTGAGATGGAGGGGTGGGGGGTGTCGGGTCTGTACGGGTGTTTGTATTTGTATGTCTGTGCAGGGTATGTTGAGATGGGGGTGGGGTTGTCGGGTCTGTATGGGTGTTTGTATTTGTATGGCTGTGCAGTGTATGTGGAGATGGGGGTCGGGGGTGTCAGGTCTGTATGGGTGTTTGTATTTGTATGTCTGTGCCGTTTATGTTGAGATAGGGGTAGGTCTGTATGGGTGTTTGTATTTGTATATCTGTGCAGTGTATGTTGAGATGGGGGGTCGGGGGGTGCCGGGTCTGTATGGGTTTTTGTATTTGTATGTCTGTGCAGTGTATGTTGAGACATGGGGTTGGGGGGTGTCGGGTCTGTATGGGTGTTTGTATTTGTATGTCTGTGCAGTGTATGTTGAGATAGTGGGGTGGGGGTGTCAGGTCTGTATGGGTGTTTGTATTTGTATGTCTGTGCAGTGTATGTTGAGGTGGGGGGTGTCTGGTCTGTATGGGTGTTTGTATTTGTATGTCTGTGCAGTGTATGTTGAGATGCGGGTGGTGCCGGGTCTGTATGAGTGTTTGTATTTGTATGTCTGTGCAGTGTATGTTGAGGTGGGGGGGTGTCAGGTCTTTATGGGTGTTTGTTTCTGTATGTATGTGCAGTGTATGTTGAGATCAGGGGGTGGGGGGAATTGGGTCTGTATGGGTGTTTGTATTTGTATGTCTGTGCAGTGTATGTTGAGAGGTGGGGGCGTGGGTGTCGGTCCGTCAGTGTGTTTTTGGTGTGTATATGCAGTGTATGCTGAGATGGGGTGGGAGGGGTTCGGGTCTGTATGGTGTTATTGTATGTATGTGCAGTGTATGTTGAGATGTGGGGATGGGGAGGGTGTCGGTCTGTCAGTGTGTTGTTTTTTGTGTATGGGCAGTGTATGCTGAGATGGGGTTGGGAGGGGTTAGGGTCTGTATGGGTGCATAGTGTATTGTGAATGCTTGTGAGTTTGTGTGCTGAGTTGGGGCTGGGGGTTTGGGTCTGTATGAGTACATGATGCATACTTGTTAGTTTGTATGCAGGGGTGGGGATGTGGGGTTGGGTCTGTATGGGTATGTATGCAAGGTGCAGGCCTGTGGCATTGGGCATAGTGTTTGGTTTGGGTGGGAGCCATGGGGCATAGTGTTTGGTTGGGGGTGGGGGCCATGGGGCCTAGTGTTTGGTTGAGGGGTGGGAGCCATGGGACATAGTGTTTGCTTGAGGGGTGGGTGTCATGGGGCGTAGTGTTTGCTTGAGGGGTGGGGGCAATGGTGCCTAGTGTTTGCTTGAGGGGTGGGGGCCATGGGACATAGTGTTTGCTTGAGGGGTGGGTGTCATGGGGCATATTGTTTGGTTGAGGAGTGTGAGCCATGGGGCATAGTGTTTGGTTGAGGGTTGGGCGCCATTGGACATAGTGTTTGCTTGAGGGGGGGTTTCATGGGGCTTGGTGTTTGGTTGAGGGGTGGGGGCCATGGGCCTAGTGTTTGGTTGAGGGGTGGGGGCCATGGGACATAGTGTTTGGTTGAGGGGTGGGTGTCATGGGGCATAGTGTTTGGTTGAGGAGTGGGAGCCATGGGGCATAGTGTTTGGTTGATGGGTGGGAGCCACGGGGCATAGCGTTTGGTTGAGGGTTGGGTGTCATGGGGCATAGTGTTTGGTTGAAGGTGGGTGTCATGGGGCATAGTGTTTGATTGGGGGTGGGAGCCATGGGGATATAGGCCATGGTTGAGGGGTGGGCACCATGGGGCATAGTGCTTGGTTGGGGTTGGGGTTATGGGGCATAGTGTTTGGTTGAGGGGTGCGGGTCATGGGGCATAGTGTATGGTTGAGGGGTGGGGGCCATTAGTTATAGTGTTTGGTTGAGGGGTGGGGGCCATGGGGCATAGTGTTTTGTTGGGGGTGGGGGCCAAGGGGCATAGTGTTTGGTTGAAGGGTGGGAGCGATGGAGCATAGTGTTTGGTTGAGGGTGGGAGCCATGGGACATAGTGTTTGGTTGAGGGTTGGGTGTCATGGGGCATAGTGTTTGGTTGAAGGTGGGTGTCATGGGGCATAGTGTTTGATTGGGGGTGGGAGCCATGGGGAATAGTGTTTGCTTGAGGGGTGGGTGTCATGGGCCATAGTGGGTGCTTGAGGGGTGGGTGTCATGGGGCATAGTGTTTGGTTGAGGGGTGGGTGTCATGGGGCATAGAGTTTGGTTGAGGGGTGGGGGCCATGCGGCATAGTGTTTGGTTGGGGAGTGAGGGCCATGGGGCATAGTGTTTGGTTGAGGGGTGGCGAACATGGGGCATAGTGTTTAGTTGGCGGCCATGGGGCATAGTTTTCGCACTGCAAGAGTGAACCCAATAATAAAGCTAAAACAGGCACAGTTAGGAGATATACATCCTTTGCTTTTTGTGGAAACCTGACTTAACGAAGGCCATACTCCTCTTGGGCAACCCAAACAGCAAAGTATAGCAGTCCAAAATAACGTAATGTCCAATCAAGGGTCAATAAAATATTGTTAGGCAGAATGATATGCAGTACCCTTTGGGAACACCACACACAATTAAGACTAAGGGCCTCATTACACGGATGGCGGTGGACCAAGGTGCTATTAGCTATTAGCACCTTGGTCCATGCCGGTAAAATACCGGCACGCCCTTGGTGGAAAGGGGAATTACCGCCCTATTCCAAGGTTGGTGGGGCGGTAATTCCCCCTTCCCCCATTGCCCTTCCCCATTCCCATTTTTGCCCCATAGGGCATAATGGGAATGGGGAAGGTGCTAATTACGACACCGCAAATTGCGGTACCGTAATGAGCTCCCTGGTCCCTTTGGGGGTTGGTTTTTAACGCCTGCAAAAAGCAGGCGTTAAATTCTCCGACCCGCAAAGGGACCTCGTAGTAAGGCGGTAAGGGTTTACCGGTACCGGTAAAATACCGGTACCGGTAAACCCTTACTGCCTACCGTGTAATGAGGCCCTATTACTGGTGTACAGTGTTGAGGATAAAGTATAGTGATTACACTTCGAGTGCTGCCATTACCTTGGATCAACTAACCACTAGGCTACACATCACTAAACAGCAATATTCATCATGTCTGATATGGAAAGCTACAGTCAGGAGACCCTCCTTAGTTACACTGTGGATTATCTGAAAAATCTATGTAGAGAAAGGAATCTCTCTGCCGAAGGCAGAAAGTCTGAATTGATTGAAAAGTTGTTAGAGAAACAAAGTCTGGAGGGTAGGTCTGAAATACCGGACGCTTCAGCAAATGTGGAAAATAATGAGGATGATAATGTGTCTATTATTGATGAGTTAGAGGAAGTAGATGTGTCTCATAATATAGGCCTCACTGCTCCCTTACCTGCCCAGTCACCTCAAACTTTGTCCACTGGGACCCCTACAGGTCCTACACTCAGTCCTGAATTCATTGCTCTAGAAAAGATGAGGCTTGAATTGGAATTTAAACGTTTAAATGCTCAAAATGAACAAAAGCATCAAGAACTTAAGCTCAGAGAAATGGAGATGAACCATGCCTTAGAAATGAAATGGTTGTCTATTGAAAATGCTTCTCTCCCAGAGTCTTCTAGGTCTTCCAGTCCTAAGAGACCCTGTATGCCTAAAGAAATTGTGGGCATGTATGAGGTTAAACTTGATATTTTGGATTGGTTGGCAATGTTTGAATATAACCATGGGATTCAAGGTCTTACAGGGAATCAGTTGCTTCCCTGGCTCTTCTCTAGGCTACCCACTGTTGCATCTGATGTTGTGATGAAGACCCCTTCCCAGAACCTTCCCAGAACCTTAAGAGGTTTAGGATCCTCAAAAAGCATGATGGTACCCCTTGGGCTACCTGGGTATGTGAATGTTTGAAAAACTTAGATGGTTGGGTTAAGGGTGCTGACTTGTGGGTTGCCAACAGGGCTACTCACAAGGATTCTGGGGCAACTCAGAAGAAGGATGAGGGAAAGCAGCCAAAGAAAGATAACAACGAGAATCCTTATACCTCCAATCCAAAAGAGGGAAACAAACAGCAACATAAGGGTAAACTACAAGAGAAACTGAATCAGGCTAGAGCACCATCTGGACCCAAACCAGATGGAGGTCAGAACAAACCCCCATTCATCAAAACATTTGGGAAATGTTATGTTTGTGGGTCAACTGACCATGTGAAAGGGGATCCCAGCTGTAAGGGTAAACCTTCAGGGGTCCACACTGTATCCTTAGCCTTCTCCCCAAAGGAAGAAGTACCTATGGCAAGTGGAAACTTTCACCTACTGACTGATGAACCGATGAGAGTCTCAGCTAATGTTTCTTTAGTGTCCCTGGGATTTTGGGAAGAACAGAATTTAGCTGTCTATAATTCCATCCAAGATAATACTAAAGAGTATTATAAAGATAGTGTTCTTTTGAATGGTCAAGAGACTCCTGCCATCAGAGACACTGGAGCCAGCACCCCTATGCTGAGTGAATCATTTCTCAAGGTGACGGATGTTGCTAAGGCACCCAAACGCCTCACCAAGTTAGCTGGAGGCCCTGTCCAAATGCTTCCCCAGTTACCAGCTCTCATCCAGTGTAATGACATGACTGTCAAGATACCTGTTAGTGTGCAGTGTGAAGTGCCTGGGAGAGTCCTGTTGGGTAATGACCTGAAAACTCTTGGAGTTGTGTCAAGCACCCCCAGTAAAAGGAAACAGGAGCTCACTAGGCCTGCAAGGGAGAGGACCTTAAGAGGCTATCCAGAGGAGTTAATAGAGGAAACTATCACTCCAACTCCACAGGAGTTATGATATGATATGGCATTTGTAATGCGCCTATACACAAGTGTTTCAAGGCGCAACGAGGCAGGGAGGGGGGAACAAGGGGAGACAGACAACGATCCTACTAGGCCAGGTGTCATTCAGATCGCGCAAGTGAATGGGTAGGGGGGACGGGAAAGGTGCAAGGGGGAAGTGAGAGGGGAAGTGCAGTACAGGGTTAGTGATGAACAAGATAAATAATGAGGGCCAGCTGGTGGCAAGTGCAAGATAAGTGCAGACAAGTGCTGGGAAGGGGGACTGTAGGGATAAAGAGACAGTCCCTCAGTGCAGGGGTTGCAAGGAAGGCAGTGCAGGGGGGAGTGGCTGGGCCAAGGACAGAGATTGGTGAGTGGCCCAGTTGCTGATTCAGTACAGTTTCAGTGATTTAGCACGGGAGAGGGGGAGAGAAAGCAGAAGCAAAGAGGAAGGTTTTGAGGTGCTTCCGGAACCGGAGATGGTTCTCCTCAAGTTTCAGGGAGGCAGGAAGGCTGTTCCAGAGGGAAGCCCCTGCTGCAGAGAGAGATCTCCCCCCAACTCGTTGCTTGGAGAA
The DNA here is from genome assembly GCF_040938575.1 of Ambystoma mexicanum. Lineage (NCBI taxonomy): Eukaryota > Metazoa > Chordata > Amphibia > Caudata > Ambystomatidae > Ambystoma > Ambystoma mexicanum. Next base: position 627,112,853 of record NC_090927.1, on the reverse strand, counting down.
GCGGCTGACCCTGAGGGAGTTGGAGGCGGAAGAGCGAAGTGCTCGAGAAGGAAGATATTTAGGAAGGGAGAGTTGAAGGTATTTTGGCTACATGCCCCAGAAGGTCTTGTGGACAATGCAGAGGGTTTTGAACTTAATCCTCGCAGCAACAGGGAGCCAGTGTAGCGATTTCAGTCCTGGAGAGATAGGGTCCCTGGGCTTGAGGCCAAGGACAAGTCCTGTTCTGAATGAGTTGCAGAGGGCGGAGAGTAGAGGCAGGAAGATTTAGATAGAGGCTGTTACAGTAGTCCAGCTTCGAGAGAACCAGGGCTCTGGAGACAGTGAGCTTCTGGGGGAAGGAGAGGAAAGGAAGGATACCTCTGAGGAGGTGCAGCTGGTAGTGTGACTTCTTAGAAACGTCAGAAATGTGAGGAGAGAAGGAGAGTGTGGAGTCGAAGATGACTCCGAGGTTTTTTGCCTTGCAGGTAGGAGCAGGAAGAGGGCCAAGAGAGGCCGGCCAGAGAGCTGCAGGGAAGGAGGGAGTGGGTGTGCAGATGAGTAGAATCTCGGTCTTACTGGTATTAAGGCAGAGGTCGTTGGCGGCACACCATTCCTGGATAGCAGAAAGACAGTCAGAGATGAGGGAAGGAGAAGAGGAGGCCGAGGGCAGCCTGAAAATGAGCTGGGTATCATCCGCATAGCACTGAAAGTTGGGGCAGAGAGCAGCGATGCGGTGGGCGAGAAGTGCCAGATACTGGTTGAACAGCCAGGGAGAGAGGTTAGAACCCTGGGGGACACCACAGGTAGAGAAAAAGATGTCAGACAGGAAAGACCCCAGTTGGACCTGGGAGGGTCGATTTGAGAGGAAAGAGGTCGGCCAAGCCAGAGCCAGTCTAGTGATGCCCAGGTTATCACGGAGACGGTTGAGCAGGATGGTTGACACTATCAAAGGCAGAAGAGAGATCAAGTAAAATGAGAACACATGGAATGTTAGAGTCAAGGTTTGAGAGCAGGTCCTCACGGATGTTCAGGAGAGCAGTTTCCATGCTTCTGGCAGCTCTGAAGCCAGACTGATGGTCGTGAAGGCTACCAACAGATTCAGCATGGAGATTAAGCTGGGAGATGGCAAGTTTCTCCAGGAGCTTGCCCAGGAAAGGAGTGATAGAGATAGGGCGATAGTTAGCTGGGCAGGATGGGTCGGAAGAGGGTTTCTTGAGAAGTGGATGCACAAGGCAGTGCTTGAGAGGGGATGGGAAGACTCCAGAGGCGAAGGAGTGATTGCAGAAGTTAGCAAGGGCAGGAGCCAAGGAGTAGATGTGGTCCTTAATAGTTTTGAAGGAGCAGGGGTGGACCTGTGCTGACGAGACTTTCATAGATCGGACTTGTCTCGAAACCTCATCAGCAGAAAAAAGGGGAAAGGCAGAGAAGGAGAGAGGAGGGGTGGCTGCAGAAGGGCCAGAGGATGGGCAGGGAATAGAGGGGGGGAGGTGATGGGAGGAGAGTGAGGACAGGATGTCCTGAGTTTTAGAAATGAAGTGAGAGGCCAGTGCCGTCCAGAGGGCCTGCGAGGGGACAGGAGAGGTAGAGACTGCAGCAGGGTTGGCCAGCTCCTTGTAGATTTTAAAGAGTTCAGCCGAATTGTTAGATGCCGCAGTGATGCGGGCTTGGATAAGGGCTCTCTTCTTGGTGAGAATGGAGAGCCGGTATTGCCTTTGGAGCAGGCGACAGGCCAGTTTGTCAGAGGATGAACATGAAGCACGCCATTTCCTCTCTGCCACCCTGCACAAGCGTTTAAGGGTAACTAGATCCGAGTCATACCAGGAGTTACATTTTGCTTTGGGCTTCAGGCAGATTCTCATGACAGGGGCAAGGATATCAAGAGTATCAGATATAGCAGAGTAGAGAGTGGAGTTGCTCACTGCTATTTCTGGAAAGAAAGAGGCAAAGGGGAAACCCAAGACCTCAAGGAAAAAGTCAGACAGCACCCCTGTGCTACCAACAAGAACATCCCCAAGATTGTCCAAAGTCACACCTGTGACTCCTCCACCTGCTGAGGCAAAGTGTGAGGTGCCACCATGTGTGGTTGATCCAGTTTCTGAGGAATCAGATCTGGAGGAAGACACTGTTTTGGATGGAAATCTTGACCCTGTTGACCATCCTGAGCTGCAGTCTTTACTGGCAGAATATGGACCCAACAAGGCAGACTTCAGCAGAGGATAAAGAGAGTGTCCTACTCTCAAAGATCTTCGACAACAGGCTGCTAACCAACTTGATGGGCAAGAAGTTGGAAAGCATAGGTTAAGCTGAGAAGATGGCCTTTTCTACAGTGAACCGACTGAGTCTATCCCTGGGGACTGCCAAAGAATTGTAGTGCCCCTTGCCAACAGACTCCAGTTCCTACAGTTGGCCCATGAGATACCTTTGGCTGGTCATTTGAGTTTCAAAAAGACCAAGGAAAGGCTCTCTATATACTTCTACTGGCCTAAGATGGGCTCAGGAGTTGACAAATTGTGTAGGAGCTGTCACACTTGCCAAACCTCTGGCAAGAGTGGAGCCAATAATGTGGCACCCCTGGTGCCCCTCCCAGTGGAGGGAGTTCCTTTTGAGAGGGTGGGCATCGACATTGTTGGTCCCCTTGACCCTCCCACATCTTCAGGGAACAGGTTTATCCTGGTTGTAGTAGGCCATGCTACAAGATACCCAGAAGCAATACCTATGAGGACTGTTACAGCTCAGGCTGTGGCTAAGGCTCTACTTGGTTATTTTACCAGAGTAGGGATGCCTAAGGAAGTGATATCTGACAGGGTATCCAATTTTATGTCCCACTACATGCAAGCCATGTGGAAAAACTGTGGTGTCACTTACAAGTTCTCTGCAGCCTACCACCCACAGACAAATGGACTGGTAGAGAGCTTTAATCGAACTATGAAGAGCATGATAGGTGCTTTAGAGGAACCCCTTAAAAGAAAGTGGGACTGCTATGCCTTCTCTTTGCTTATAGAGAAGTCACTCAAGAGGGAGTTGGTTACAGTGCCTTTGAACCTCTTTATGGCCATCCAGTCAGAGGCCCCTTAGCCCTGATTAAGGATGGGTTGGGGAGTGCTCCTTCCCCTAAGCCCGTCAAAATAACTGACTATGTGATAGGTCTCTGGAGGAGATTGTCACACATGATGGCAGAAACTAGTGATAACTTAAAAGCAGGCCAGGCTCTGGTCAAACATTGGCATGACCAGAAGGCCAGCATGGTTGAGTTTACTCAAGACCAGCTTGTATTAGTTATGGTTCCAACAAGGCAGAGGGCCTTGCCAGACAAATGGATAGGACCCTTCAAGGTTGTCGGCAAACTTGGAGAGGTGAACTATTTGGTGGACTTAGGCAGACCAAGTCCATGGTCTAGTCCAGTTGTTCTAGTACCAAAGGCAGGATACAAGGAGTTGAGATTCTGTGTGGACTATAGAGCTCTAAATGCCGTCACTAAGGCTGATGCCCATCCTTTGCCAAGGACAGATGAACTGGTGGATAGACTTGGTTCGGCCAAGTACCTCAGTACATTTGATCTGACGTCAGGCTATTGGCAAATAGCCCTGACTGACGATGCCAAGGAGAAAACTGCATTCTCAACCCCAGCAGGCCTCTACCAGTTTACGGTTATGCCTTTTGGACTAAAGAATGCACCTGCTACATTCCAAAGGATGATCAATCAAGTTCTGAATGGGATGGAGGAATTCTGCATGGCATACTTGGATGACATTGCAGTGTTCAGCCCTACATGGAAAGAACATATTTATCACTTAGGATTTGTTTTGCAGGCCCTTGAGCAGGCCCATCTGACCATAAAGGCAAGCAAATGTCAAATTGGTCAGAGCAAAGTGGTCTACCTTAGTCATGAGGTAGGAGGAGGTGAAATAAGGCCATTGCCTAGCAAAGTACAAGCTGTACAAAACTGTGCCACCCCTACTACTCAAACCCAAGTGAGAGCTTTCCTAGGTCTCACTGGGTACTACAGGAATTTCATAGAGAACTATGGAACCATCGCTTCTCCCTTGAATGTGATCTCCTCTCCAAAATGCCCTAAAAGGGTTAGATGCAATGAGGAGTGCACTCAAGCCTTTGAAAACCTGAAGAAAGCCCTTTGTCAAGCTCCAGTCCTAAGAGCTCCTGATTATCGCCAACCCTTTATTGTGCAGACATATGCCTCCAATACAGGTATAGGTGCAGTCCTCAGTCAACTGGATGAGAAAGTTAGGGAGCACCCCATTTGCTTCATCAGTAGGAAACTGAAGAAACCAGAAACAAGGTTGGCAACCATAGAGCATGAATGTTTTGCCATTGTGTGGTCTTTGAAGAAGTTTAGACCATACTTGTATGGATCTACTTTTGTGATTCAAACTGAACACCAACCCTTGAGATGGTTAATGCAAATGAAAGGCGAGAACCCAAAACTTCTGAGATGGCCAAACTGCCTTCAATGGTTTGATGTCACCATTGAGCACAGAGCAGGATGTCACCACCAAAATGCTGATGGTCTCTCTAGGATGTTTTTAACCGACTGGAGGTAGAGATTCATCCAAGAGTGGATTACATCCTCCTGTCCCTTAGTCTGGGGGAGGAGATTGTTAGGGAGAATTCTCCAGAATTGACTAATTTCCCTTTCCTACTGAGTCCCTCAGCAGCTTTGCTGGATTACTAGGATTGAAAGTGTGTGAAACCTTTTACCAATCCGAGGGCTTCACCTTCTGCATTCTTTAAACTAACATTTCTGCTGACCAACTTTGTCTTGAACTCTTGGCAAAGACTTAATGTGTAGTACAAAATATAAGTTTGAAATACAAATAAAAATCGTTACACCTCAAAAACGTATTCTTTTTCCATGTGTTTAATACAAATTGGGGGTTGAAAAAGCCTCTATTCACGCCGCACTATGCCTACCGCCCCACCCACATTTACTTTTCGGCCCACTATAACCATCATGTAAGGTACTTTCGGCCCTCTGTCAAACTCAGTTTTGAACCCCTGGCCTACGCGGACACATTTTTGTTGTTTGACCATACATGTAGGTATAAGGAGGCTGCTATCTGCTTTCTTTGTATTTAAGGCTGAGAACGGCTTAATAATTAACTCTGCAAAGACTAAGATCCTATGCTTTAAAACTACTCTTCCGGCATGGCTGGCTGAAAAGGTCACCCACTTTGCCCTAGCATGACCTACCTGTTTTTTAAAACTTGGCTCAACCCTCTCATCGTAACCTAGAGCAAACTGTGACACAAAAGGCATCTCTTATGCTTAACCAGCTGGCAATTGTGAACCAAAAATGTGGTCGCTATTCGATCAAACCGACTTTAAATTTCTACAAAGGGAAATTACTCCCTAAAATCATTTACGGCTTTTAACTTTATTTCAGGGTGGTACCGAGATTGTTAGAACGAGCAGAGTCCAAAGTTTGGAGGAGAATACTAGGTGTACCAAATTGTGTTCCCATTGCAGCCATTAGGTTTGGGTTGGGGCTCATTTCTATGAGAGCCCGAGTGCCATGGAAATGCCTGCAACTATACTTCAAATTATTGTTTCCTATGGATGCCACACTAGCTAATGAGTAGATCTATGGGGATGATCCCGTGGGGAAATAGAGTTAGTTTCCTGTTTGAATTCCGCTCATATTGTAACTCTATCATGGAAGAGCTAAAAGTGGACACAAGATCCCTTGTTGACAACCCTGATATGGTAAAAAACAGGTTATATGATCAAGACTGGGTTGAGACAACTGATAAATTCCACAGCTATCTGTCCCTGAGTCCCTTGAGCCATGAATACAAAAAAGGGACACAATCCCTCGTACCTAATTCTGTTCCCTTGTATTACACGAAGAGCAGTCTTCTTACGCTTCCATTGGAACCTGCTCCCTACACTTGAGATTCTACAAAGGAGGGGGCAAAAGGAAAAGGATGACCACTCTTGTATATTCTGTAAAACTAGACCCACTACAGAAAAAACAAAGCATTTTCTTATAGAGTGCCCTGCATTGAACATTCTGCACATGAGCTTAATGGGAAAGAAGTTCCTCTCAGAAAATTGGATACACACTGATTTCCTGTGGCAAAGACGTTTAAACTCACCATTTGTGTTCAATGATTTTACCCTTTTTGATTAATTGGATAATAGTTTTTGGGATTTGTTTTACTTATATTTTTAATTAATAATGTCCTTACATGTAGCCCTTTTTATTCTTTTCTATATTAATAGTATTGTAATTGTGTATTGATTTTATGATGTTTGAATTTAACTGAAACAGTTGTAAAGGTTTATTTGTTAAACAATAATTAAAAAAAATAATACATTATTTAAAATTCTCTATGTATTCACTATAATTCATTTATCTTCTTCATCAGAGACATCCAAATGTAGTATGCATTACAACTTAATAAAACATGTTCTCCAGAATAGATATATGCCCAGGTTTGGTCACCTTGCGTATTTTCAATCCCCTAAAATATCCATAGCCCTTCCTGTATATTTCACTGAGTTTAGAACAGCCTGTTAGAAGGTGCCTAGAGGTCTCTATCTTCACCTTGCACAATGTGCATAAGTGTTCCTGCCTCAGGATACACATCCACACGCCTACAATGGACAAAGTGGGAAGCTGTTCGACCCGAATCTGGAGGATAAACCTTCTTACATTGGAATTGGTTATCTTAATAATGTAATTGACTGGGGCATCTCTGGGAAATCCCTGCTTAATATAGTTGATGAATGCATATGTCCTGCCCAATTCTCTCATATTGATATCTTCATCCCAAGTGGTCGCTTTCAATGTTATCTCCTTTACAGCACAGGAGAGATTAATGGGAGGGATAATTTCTAAACCAATATTATTGAAGAAATCATTGATGTCTTTCATCCATATCACTAGTGTTTTATGAGAATTAATAAATAATAACTTAGCAAACTTATTGTATATGGATGTTAGCTTCAAGCTTTCAACAATCATCTCTAAAGAAAAGATGCTTGGGGCTATCTTTTTTAGTCCAAGCAAGGAGGTCAAGCCCAGCTTGAATCGGAGTTGACTTCGACAATCCCAACATAGCACGCCAGATATAACCCTCCAGCTTCGGGAGCCACTTCACCTCATTGTTGGTGTATACCTCCATCCAATAGAGAAAACTGGGTATGGTACAGCTTTTGTATACCTGTAGAATGCCCTCGGTAGAGAACCCACAATTATGTGCCACGCATTGTTTATAGCATTGAATTTTCTAAGTGTTTTCCTATTGATATCCAAAGATACATTACTGGCAATAAGGGATTCTGTTATCGGGAGACATAAATATACATATTTACTGACCTGCTCAATGGCCTTGTCTTTGATCTTCCATATAAAATTACCACTCCTGATCTTACGATTTTTAATCACCATGATTTTAGTCTTCTTGCGGTTAATGCTGAGGTTGTTTGTCTCATCATGTGCGCACAAAGCAGTGAGGCTTCTTTGTAAACCAATAGGAGTTTTAAGAATCACCACATCATCGGCGTAAACTAGCCAAGCAATGGGTTTCGTGTCTATACACAGAGGGAAATTCCTGCACTTTGCCAGAACTGCCTCCAGGTCCAAGGTGTACAGATTTAATAACATCAGGACTAGGGTAGACCCCTGTTTGAGGCTGTAATTTGTTTTAATAATTTTACTAATTAAGCCCCCTTAGCTAAGCTGCAGTTGGACAATAGTATCTGTATAAAAACATGTAATAAAATGGAGAATTTAGGGAAGGATGCCTTGTGCTTCCAATTTTCTCCATCGTGTCTGCCTGCTAATGGTGTTGCATGCTTTACTATAATCTATAAAGCAAATATAAAGCGTTGATGACTTATCACTTATTATTGTCAGAGGTAGGTAAGAGGGCTAAAACGTTCTGTCCCACTGAGAATAATCTTAAATGTACCTTCTTGTCATAGGTGGTGGATTTTTGTTGGGCTTGAGCTTTCTCCAGCTGAGTGTGGACTAGACTCTGGATGTATTTCATGTTCTCTTGCAATCACTAGCTGTATGGGAGAGGGGAATAGGTTCCTCTTCTCTTCTTCCCAGGTCACGCAGAGCCTTTCTAAGACATCTCTTGGTTCTCTACTATAGAGTAACTCAAAAGGAGAATCCAGTAGATGCCTGAGGGGTGTTCCTCACTGCAAATAGGGCCCAGAGGATCATACAATCCAAGTCCTTCCCATCCTCATCTACCAATTTTATCAAAATCATTTTGAGGGTTTTGTTAAATCTCTCTACCAAACCGTCCGTTTGGGGGTGGTAAACTGAAGTTCTGAAGGTGGTACTGTGTAGTAATTCCTTGACTTCACCTATAAGCTTACTCATGAAATTGGATCCCTGATCTGTTAGAATTTTTGTGGGAAAACCAACCCTAGAAAAGAATGGCAGCAGGTATTTTAAAATTTGCTGGGTTGTGTTATTCCACATGGGAAAGGCTTCTGCGTACTGTGTAGCATAATCAATGATTAACAGAACATATTTATTACACAGTCTAGAAGTTTCCAACGGCCCAATGATAATCATCCTGATTCAGGAAAAAAGGACTTCTATTGTCGGTAATGGGTTTAGAGGGGCAGGTCAGAGAATATGAAAGCTTTTTTTTGGCATATCTGTTAGGCACTCTGTCACACACTCACGCACATCCCGGAGCACCGCTAGCATTACCACAGCACCTCCTTCCCGCTCGCACAACGTTTCCAGGGTACGAGACTCAAGTGCTTTGGTGGCCCCGCAGGACCGATTACGGCGTGCCAGGTGCAATATGCAGACTCGTCTACATCCTTATTTGCACTGGCAGTTGCCCTGGAGAACGCAAGCTAGAAGGATCGGGAGAACACTTCCGCACCGATCAGCTGTTCCTACCAGATCACGTGATTCAGGGCGTCTGTCACGTGACAGCAGTACGAGTCACGTGACAAGGAAGCGCTCAATACAAAACGCTGAATAAGCGAAGCAGTCCTCGCTTCTCAGCTGTCTTCTGGACCCTGTTTGGCGTTACGTCTTGTTTTGCTTCCTGGAATTGCCTTGACCTCGGATTACTCACCTGGACTTCTTTGGATTACCCTTTGTCTGTCAGCTTGGAACTGTTATCCCGTTGCCGAGTCCTGGACCGTCCTCCACTCCGCATTTTGATTACCCTTCGACATTCGAAAGTGATTCCGCTACGTTCTTGTTTTCTGACAGTTACGCTACGCAACCAAGCCTTCCGCTCAGGTGGGCTAGCCTGCAGTCACACGTGGCTCTGGTTCCTGCAGAACTTGGGGCTGCCACGTACTTGAGTCTCGAACCACCTCTAGGTTTATCGCATCCTGACCCACTGGATAGGTAAGACCCTTTCAAGTTGTTTTATACTGCATTACTGTTATTGCCTGGTACTTAATATCATTTTTTCTACAGCGGCTTTGTGGTTCTCGAGGCTCCGTGGATCCAAGCAGCGACATCTCCCACCTGTGGCCTCAAAGGTTGCACAGGGAGTGCTTTTTGGTTTCCCTGCACTTGAGGACAGAGGTATCTACGGTCTACACGACCCTCAAGTCACTGAGAAGCCATATAGTCGTGTTGGACCATGCAGGGATCCACAGACGAACCCATGGCTGCGTTAGTCCAGGCCATCACAGTATTACGGGCAGACATGGTCGCAGCAAATACGGTCATACAACAAAGGCTAGACTCCATACAGAGCGTTCAGCATCCCCTCCCTGCAGACCCCGAATTCGGGGATGCTGCCGCTCCACCCACACCACCTCCGGTGGCTAGCGCCCGCGCCCCAACTCCTGTAGTTCTCCCAACACCCTTCCCTTTGGCAGCTCCTGAACGCTATCATGGCGATCCCAAGAAATTCTGGACCTTCATCAACCAGGGCTAATTACACTTCTTGTGTAGACCTCTAACCTTCCCTGATGCAACCACCAAAGCAGCCTTTACTTTATCACATTTGGCGGGCACAGCCGCTGCCTGGGCTAATCCATTATTAGAGAATGACAGCCCTGCACTCTATGACTTCGACCTTCTCGTGGCTGAAATGTCCCGAGTCTTCGACACCAGACACAAGGTTCAGTCCAGGGATTTAGAGCTACTTGAGTTAGCCCAGAGTAGGGGTTCTCTAATAGACTACATTACACACTTCAACCAGTTGGTCGCAGAAACTTCATGGCCAGAAAGTAAACGGGCGGTGGTTTTTTACAGAGGTCTGAATAACCCTATGAAGGATGCTCTGTCAGTGGTTCCCTCCTTACCTACTCAGTATCAAGAGCTAGTCTGGCGTTGCAGGTAGACGCATGCCGATCTGAGCGCAGGGCCGAGTTGGGGTTCTCTCAGTCAGCTTCAGTCACTCCCTCTGCATCTGCCGCAGAGGAACCCATGCAAGTGGGGGGAATACGGAGCCCCATTACCTCGCTAGAAAGGGAACGGAGGCGGGTGGACAATGCATGTTATTATTGTGGCTTAACAGGACATTATGTTAAGGAGTGCCCCCGATGCCCAAAAAAACTCCCAGGTTTTTCGGACTGCTTGACCCTAGATCCGGGGACTAGGTCGAGCATCCAACCATCATCCTCGGCCACACCTCCTGCTTTTGGTCGCATACAACCCATCTTTGTGCAGGCCATCCTGCGTCCCTCTTCGGGTGTTTCTCATTCAGTCACGATAATCGTAGATTCTGGTGCCACGGGAAACTACATAGACATTGCCTTGGCTCACTCACTTAACTTGCCTTTAGTGGTTAAGTCCCGACCCGAACTGGTACAAGCCGTGGACGGTACTGCTTTGATTTCTGATCCGATTAAGCACCAAACTGCCTCACTCTTACTGACCATTCAGGACATCCACACGGAGACAATGAGTTTTGACCTAATTTCCATGCCTCAGTTTGGCCTTATACTGGGTATAGCCTGGAGTCAGAGATCTGTCAAAATTACTGTCTCCTGGCTCCACATGGGGTCGACACACCACCACAGGCCCTGGGCGCTATTGCTCGTCTCACGGTGGAAGACAATGGCCCCGTGTTTCAGGGGACACACTCGATTGGAGTGGTTGCCAATGGGGTTCCGCCTGTGTGTAGGGATTACGAGAAGGGATTTGACCGTGGCTCCTCGGAGATGCTTCCTCCTCACCGGTTTTATGACTGCCAGATAGAACTAGTTCCTGATTCCTGACTCTGTCATTCCCTCGGGTAGGATATACTCCCTATCCCCCTCAGAGGAACAAGCCCTGAAACAATACGTGCAGAAAGCCCTACAACTAGGTCACATACGTCCCTCTACTTCACCAGCTGCAAGTCCCATTTTCTTTGTCCCTAAAAAGGAAGGGGACCTTCGTCCCTGTGTGGACTACCGCCGCCTCAATGCCATCACTAAGAAAGATAGATACCCGATTCCTTTGATCACTCCACTTCTGGACCGTTTGTCTCACGCATCCGTTTTTACCAAACTAGATTTACGGGGCGCGTACAATTTGGTGCGCGTCCGCGAGGGGGATGAGTGGAAAACCGCCTTCTGTACTCGCTATGGACTATATGAATACCTAGTCATGCCCTTTGGCTTATGCAATGCCCGAGCTACTTTCCAGCGATTTATGAACGATATCTTCAGGGACATTCTGGACGTATTCATGGTAGTGTACTTGGATGATATCCTTATCTTTTCACGAGATCTGGATGAGCATGTGCAGCATGTTCGGGAAGTTCTTTCTCGTCTTAAGGGACATTCCCTGTTTGCGAAACCCAAAAAATGCTAATTCCACCAAAATTCTGTTGAGTTTCTGGGCTTTCACATCACCCCTGGAGGTCTAGCAATGAATGAATCTAAGGTACGAGCGGTCTTGGAATAGCCGGTTCCCCAGACACTCAAGGCTTTGCAGGCATTTTTGGGCTTGGCCAACTTCTATAGGTGTTTTATTTCTTCTTTTTCTGCTATTGTAGCACCACTTACGGCACTAACCAGACCCCAGGTACCTTATCATTGGCGGAAGGAGCAGCAGAATTCTTTTGAGGCCCTCAAAACTGCTTTCACCACGGCTCCGGTCCTCCAGCAGCCCAACCCTGAGCCCCGTTTATAGTCAAGCCGGATGCTTCTTCTTTCGCCCTCGGTGCCGTCCTATCACAGGCCTGTCCTACCTCCGGCAAACTACACCCGGTGGCGTACCATTCCCGCAAGTTCACTAGTACCGAGGTCCATTATAGGGTGACGGAGAAGGAGCTCCTAGCTATAATGGATGCCTTTCGGGTTTGGAGGCACCACCTCCTGGGGGCCAGACACCAAGTCACTGTGTATTCAGATCAACAAAACCTGCAGGACATGGCTTCCCTGAAGTGCATCAACAGCAGGCAAGTCAGGTGGCACCGGTTTTTCGCCGCTTTCGATTTCCGCATCATGCATCGCCCTGGGGTCGCACATGGTAAGGCGGATGCCTTGTCCCGTTCTCCAAGGGGGTCTCCTTGCCAAGTTACCCTGAGTCTATCCTCGACAAAAGCCATGTAATCTGTACGCCTTCTCCCTCGTTGTTGGATTCAGTACGTGAGTGGACAAGAGGTCACCCTGAACAACTGCAGGATTGGGATCCGGTTTACCGTGACGGGTTGCCCTTCGTCCACGATCGCCGGTTTCTTGCCACACCCGACACCCACAACCTGGCCCTCGAATGGTTCCATGATGCTCCCGTCAATGGGAATCCCAGCCAGAAACGCACCATGGACCTCCTTAAACGATGGTGTTGGTGGCCCTCCATGAAGCGCGATGTAGAGGGTTATGTGAATACCTGCTCTGTTTGCGTGCAAAGCAAACATCGAAGGGGTCATCCGATTGGTCTTCTGCTACCGCTTCCCGTACCCCCAAGGCCGTTGCACACATTGACCATGGATTTTGTGACCGATCTCCCCAGGGTTCAGGGTTTTGATACCATTTGGGTGTTAGTGGATGCTTTTACGAAAATGGCCCACTTTGTTCCATGTAAGGGGATTCCTTCGGCTCCAGTCCTAGCTGATTTGTTTTTTTAATCTGTATTCTCTTTGTTTGGGCTTCCCTCCATTCTCATCTCTGATCGTGGTTCTCAATTCACGTCTCGCTTTTGGCATGCATTGACGAAGCTCCTCGGCATTGATACGCGGTTTTCCTCGGCCTACCATCCTGAAACCGATGGACAGACTGAGCGGACTAATCAGTCCATGGAGCAGTATTTGCTCTGTTATGCAACAGCAGGCCTCCTGGCTGGGTGTCTTGCGCCTTGCAGAATTCGCCTATAACAACGCAACTCATTCTGCTACGGGCCTGTCTCCTTTCTATGCCCTTTATGGTCAACATCCTAGGGTGCTGCCCATCCCTGATTTGTCCATGCCCTCGAATCCTGCAGCTGCGGCTTGCCTTAGAGACCTGTCTTCTGTTCATGCCCGTACCCTTGTGCACCTTGGAGAGGCGAAGACCTCCATGATGGCTAATGTTGATGGGAAGCGCCCGGCTGCCCCAGCTTTTTCTGTGGGTTCCCGTGTATGGCTGTCCTCTCGCCATCTGCGCCTGGTTGGCTGTCGTAAACTCCTGCCCCGCTTTGTTGGTCCCTATGGGGTCTCTCAGGTGATTAATCCGGTGGCTTATTGGCTGGTTTTCCAGGCCTCTTGCCGCATTCATCCCGTCTTCCATGTCTCCCTTCTGAAGCCCTGCCCTGATGCTTCCCGTCTCCATGCCCCGGTGGCCACTGTGTCTCTAGCTACCCCTGATGTGTTTGAGGTGTCTGCTATCCTGGGTTCTCGTTTCTTTAGGGGCTGTCTTCAGTATCTGGTGGACTGGTCGGGTTATGGTCCGGAGGAGCGTTCCTGGGTCTCGGCCGTGGACGTCCACGCTCCCCGGCTGGTGTCCCATTTTCACCTGGACCATCGGTCTTGCCCACGGGGTCGTGGGCCCTTGGGGGGGGCTCTGTTAGGCACTCTGTCACACATTCACACACATCCCGGAACACCGCTAGCATTACCACAACACCTCCTTCCCGCTCGCACAATGTTTCCAGGGTACGAGACTCACGTGCTTTGGTGGCCCCGCAGGACCGATTACAGCGTGCCAGGTGCAATATGCAGACTCGTCTACATCCTTTTTTGCACTGGCAGTTGCCATGGAGAACGCACGCTAGGAGGATCGGCAGAACACTTCCGCACCGCTCAGCTGTTCCTACCAGATCACATGATTCACGGCGTCCGTCACGTGACAGCAGTACGTGTCACGTCACCAGGAAGTGCTCAATACAGAACGCCTGATACGCGAAGCAGTCCTCGCTTCTCAGCTGTCTTCTGGACCCTGTTTGGCGTTACGTCTTGTTTTGCTTCCTTGAATTGCCTTGACCTCGGATTACTCACCTGGACTTCTTTGGATTACCCTTTGTCTGTCAGCTTGGAACTGTTATCCCGTTGCCGAGTCCTGGACCGTCCCTCCACTCCGCATTTGGATTACCCTTGGACATTCAAAAGTGATTCCGCTACGTTCTTGTTTTCTGGCAGTTACGCTACGCAACCAAGCCTTCCGCTCAGGTGGGCTAGCCTGCAGTCACACGTGGCGCTGGTCCCTGCAGAACTTGAGGCTGCAATGCACTTGCGTCTCGAACCACCTCTAGGTTTATCGCATCCTGACCCACTGGATAGGTAAGACCCTTTCAAGTTGTTTTATACTGCATTACTGTTATTGCCTGGTACTTAATATAATTTTTTCTACAGGGGCTTTGTGGTTCTCGAGGCTCCGTGGATCCAGGCAGCGACATCTCCCACCTGTTGCCTCAAAGGTCGCACAGGGAGTGCTTTTTGGTTTCCCTGTGCGTCACATGAGGGCGGAGGTATCTACGGTCTACACGACTCTCAAGTCAGAACAATATCTCACATGTCTGAATGAAGTTCTTTATGTCAGCATGGATACCCGGCCAATAGAATTTCCCACTGATGTGAGCTTGGGTTTTAGATTGTCCAAAGCGTCCCCTGTCAAATGTGAGTGTACGATCTCTGGCATGATCTTGCAATGGGTTGTGGGTATTAAAAACTGAGTCCCACCTGGCCTTCCACGTTAACGTCTTATTTTCCAATTTCCAAGTTAAGTTCACATCGGTCTCCCCTCTGTCGGGCTCAGACCTGTTAAAGCACAAGTTCACGTCGGTCACCCTCTGTCGGGCTCAGACCTCTTAAAGCAAAAGTACACAACACTTGCAGGGGTTCGCTTCCCCAAGCTTAACTCATATCCCTTAGGGGTTCCCTTCCCCTAACTTATTACACTTCCGGTCTCCCTGAGTCTGGCTCGGACCATTTCCTGATGTCAATGGGCCTCATTACAAGTACTCCGGTCCGGAATTAACACTGCCGGTAAAACCATACCGGCACCGTTTGCATGTCCGCGCAATCATGACCCGCGGCCCCGGTAATAACACCACCCTAAACCGCCACCGCGGAAATAGGGTTCCCCTTAATTCCGCCTGCACGGAAACCCCTCCGTTACCGGCAACACGAAACACCGTGAGCATCACAACTAGCGCGGACACGGAAATACCGGGAAAAAAATGGCGGAAATACCGTGATCACGGTGGCGGAACCGCCGCCACCGCAAACATGGCGTTATACACTGCCGGCTGAACTGAATCAGGGCACAGGTGCACCAAATCAGCCCAGCTGGACCTAGCAGGCCACTGGGAGCCTACAAAAGGGCCACACCCAGCCCAACACAACACAGAACCATGCAGGCAGCAGGGCTAGTAGCACTGGGACTGGGCCTACTCAACCAACAGGCAGTACTGCACATGGTGGCAGCAATGGCGCAGAGGAGGAGGCGTAGGCGGAGGAGGCGCAGGCGGCAACCAGCCAACCCTGCAGCTATGGCAAACCCCATTGCCCAGCCAGCCCGACCCCGCCGCCAGCCACCAATACCACGCATCAGGGCCTCACCCTGGAACCTCACCCCAGGACAGATCCACACCCTATACCGGCTGGACCGTGCAACAATCATGCACATCACCGCCATGATTGAGGACAACATCAGCAGCCTAATTGACACCCCCACCGCCATCCCCCCCCTCTTGAAGGTTGTCTCAGTTCTGCATTTCCTTGGCACTGGCACCTATCAACACACGGTTGGTGAGCTGCATGGCATATCACAACCGTGTTTCTCAAAAGTCCTGGTACAGGTACCAGATGCCATGTTGCGCCATGTGTCGGAACACATAGCCCTACCCCGCACCCTCCCCGGGGTCATTGCCACCAAGTTGGCCTTCCATGCCATAGCAGGCATGCCAAATTGCATAGGCGCAGTTGACTGCACCCACGTCGAGCTGACAGTACCACATGCAATTGAGGCGGTGTTCCGCAATAGGAAACAGTATCACTCTTTGAATGTCCAGATGGTTTGTGATGCCATGCAACTGATTACACACTGCTGCGCATGTTTCCCAGGCTCATCACATGACTCAATGGTACTGCGGAATTCCACGTTGCCACGGTACATGGAACGCTATGCCGGACAAAGCACGTGGCTATTGGGTGAGTACAGCTGACGATGCTACAACCCTGTCGGAGTGGTGTGTGTGTGTCCAGGCAATGAGCATTGTGAGTGTGCCGCTGTGACCGCACATGCATCACCCCCCTTCCATCTACCAAATACACAGAGGATGCCAAACATCATGAAGGAAGACATGACAGGGCACCACAATGTGCCCGTGCACACGCTGCCACAGCCAATCCCGTCACTGTCCCATGAACCCTGTGCCACTGCAGACACCCACCCTCAATTGAAACACTGCCCCAAAAAGCACGAGAGGCGTGTAAATGATACGACGAGTATTTACTACTTCCGTACAGTGGAGTCACTCTGCCATGTGTGGACAGCACTGCACCATGACATGCACACAATCAAATGTCACCCGCAGGGCACAGCAAACATGCAAGTTAATGTGTAGGCCCATATGCAGTCAGCGACATTCCTCGTGATGGCCAAAACATACCTCCAGACACTGCATGGTTCATATGCATGAATGAATGATGATACAAGAATGCACAGCAGCAGATGAGGACATGATGCCACAAACACTGACATGTTCCCCCATCTACATCCCATGTAGGTGATGCGGGATATGCACTCACGCCATGGTTGATGACACCTGTACGGAGACCAAGGAACAGGCATGAAGAGGCATACAATAGGGCACATATCCGCACACGTGGAATGATTGAGAGGACATTTGGACTGCTGAAGGCCCGTTTCCGCTGTCTGAGCAGATCTGGCGGATCACTGCTGTACAGCCCAGTGAAGACGGGCAAAATCACGCTGGTATGTGCCATGCTGCACAATATATGCCTGCGCAGGAACATCCCAATGCCACCAGACGCAGATGAGGAAGATGGGGATGGGGATGGGGATGGAGATGGGGATGGGGATGGGGATGGGGATGGGGATGGGGATGGAGATGGGGATGGAGATGGGGATGGAGATGGAGATGGGGATGGGATGGCACTGCCTCCCCCTGGGGGTGCACATGATGGCCAGAGAGCACGGGATGCCCTGATTCGCATTTACTTTTGAGTCACAGCACATTCACAGTAATGCACAAACATGGTGACGACAATGAATTAATAGTTGCACTGCAAAATAAATGATCAATGTCCACACATGTATGTCTTGATTTGAAATGGTGATGTATTGATGTAATAACAACAGGGAAGAAGGTGCATTGGTTAGGGAAGCTGTACACCCGGGGCCACCCACCACCCAAACGTGCCCACCCCCACCCAGTGCCCATTGTCCAAACCCCCAAAACTACCTACCCCACCACCCAAACGTGACCACCCCTCTCACACCCTTGTAGTCCACATGTGTCCTGCACTGCCCCACACACATGCCATCACTTCCGTGTGCGCTTCTGTGCAACCTTGCCCAAGGGACCCGTTAGCCTACTCGAGCGCCTCCTTGGACTGGCAGTAGTGGAGCTGGATGGGGTGGTAGTGTTTGATTGGCCAGAATCAGGGATTGAGGGCATCCGTGCCAGATTTGCCTGTTGGCCAACCAACATGGCCTCCACAAGCCTGGAGGTGTGGTCATTGCCCTCCCGCACATGGCATGCAAGGGTCACTATGGTGCTCGCAAAGCGTCCAATGGACCTCGACAGGCGACGCACTGAGGCGCTGTAGCTCTCCCTCTGCAGCCTGGATTCCTCTAGCTGCCTCTCCACCAGCTGGGTGAGGGTAGCCTGCTGGTCCTCCATCCGCTGCATGCGGGCATTCAGTTCGGCCATGGATGGGGTGGGCGACCTCATGGGACTCCCCAGTGAAGTGGGGCTGAACCCCAGCTCATGGAAGGAGCCCAGGTCTTCCAATGTGGGCATCTCCCCCTTTGGCCCCGTTTCCGAGTGCTCTTGCGGGGCACTGTTATCACTGCAGGCCGCCCCCTCTGCAGTGCTGCTGCCTTCGGTGTTTTGTTGGGTGGCCATGATAGGTTCCTGTGGCACCTGTCTGGACTCAGCCAGTGTGGAGATGGTGGGGATGTTGGTGGTGGTGGTGGTGTGCTGCACATCTGTAGTGGCTGGTAATGTGGCCAGAGGTGCAGAACTGCCGGCAGCATCCTCCTGTGTGGTGGCGGTGGCTAGTGTACTTGCCGATGCTGATTGGCTGGCCTGTTGTGCAGTATCACTGTCACTTGAAACGGCTGTGGGGACACAAAGGGCATGCAATTAGTGTTGTTGTGGTGGCAGATGGGTGCATCACATGCGTCATTAAGATTGTACATTGAATAGTGTTAGTCACATGCATCTGATTGCTGGTGTCTGCATTCAGTGATATTGGTTGCCATACGGATCATAATGGGTCCTTTGGCCCACACATGCACTGCCTGGGGGGGGGGGGTTGTTAATGGGTCCTTTGGCCCACACATGCACTGCCTGGGGGGGGGTTGTTAATGGGTCCTTTGGCCCAGTACTCACAACTGCATATTTACATGTGGCATTCATGTTTGGGCACTTACCGGCATCTGCAGGTGGGCTCACTCCTGCCTCAGCCTGCCCAATCCCATGGATTCCCTCTAGGTGGAGGACGCTGCTGCAACGCTCCTCCCATGCTTGCAGCCTCAGTGGGAAAGGGGGTCCTCCGCCTGTCCCACTGCTGCGTTGGCGGTGCGTGGAAATGAGGTTGCGTACCCTCAGCCTCAGGTCGTCCCAACGCTTGTGGCAGTCCTTCACGCTCCTCACTGCCACGCCCACAGCGGTGCACTTGCGTGCAGCTTCGGCCCACACCTCCTTCCTCCGCTGCTGTGTGGCACGCCGTTGGTCGGCGCTGAACAGCATCTCAGCATTGTCCACAATGTGCTCCACCAAGACGGTTAGCTCCGCCTCGCTGAAGCGCTGTTTGCGCTGCCTCTGAGCAGGAATCCTGGCAGACATGCTGGTGGTCCCTTTTGGCTTCTCAGAGTCAGGATTGTGCTTGTGCTGGCTCTGGATGGCAATGGATTGTGCTTTTATATGATGGCCGCCTCTCTGTTTCCTGTTTTGGCGATCATGGTATTTCCGGTTCCGTGTCCGTGGCGGCGGAGGCGGAAACGGGTTTTGCGCCACTTGTGGCTTCGTTATTTCCATTTCCGTGGGGTATTCCGTGACGGCGGTAACAACGTTTCCGAATCCGTGTGGTGCGCGCGACCGACAGCGTGTAATCGTGCGGTTTTTCCGCACCCTTGCGGACACGGAAACGTTTTTACCGCCATCACGGATTTTGCACGGTCCCGGACTGGCAGGTTGTAATGAGGCCCAATGTCTTTCAAGTGTGCGTCTTTTTTTCTACAGACCTCCAAAAGACCACTTTGACTTTCCAGCTTTCGACTTACATTTATTTGTTATTTGCCCAGTGCTTCCTGGTCTCGTTAGTTCACTGTATTATGCGCCAAAGTTCAACGTTCAGCTTTTTACTTTTTACTTTTCTCTGGATTTAATTCAATTACCTCGCTTAATTTATCGCTACAAACCTTTCACCTTTCACAGACACTTTCGAGTGGGCTACTTCCCTTCACCAGACCATTCAGTTACTCAGTATCGCTGACATTACAGCTATCGTTACTTTAAAGTTCATACACGGGTCTGCCTTTCTTCACATCTCATCCACATACGTCCATCCTTCAATTATGTGATATTATGTTGCCACTTCAATCTTTCTTTAGCACACACCAGTCTCTCATGTCGCTTGCCAACTCATCGGCTGTGTGCATTTCTTTCTTGTCTTTACTGTCTTCCAGTTTAGGAGTTAAGGTTAGTACCACAGACTTGGTCTCGCCTCCCCAACTCTGCTGTTCACCCGGGAGGGTCACTGGCATCCTTGAAACACAATTCAGCCTTATTGTTTGGGATTCAGCCTTCTTCACATATCTTTCGTGGCCTTTTGGATGCAACGACCTCCTGCAGGGAATTCCTGAGGTTCGCCACCTGTGGCTCTCGTCCCTCACGCCGTTGCTCTGCTCCAGTAGGTTCGCCTTCACTCGGAAGTTCTGCTCTCACTCGCGTTCCACCTTGCACAGACGGTGTCTCTATGTTTCCGCCTTTCATCCATGTGAGAAGAGCTAATTGGTATCATGTGTATTAATTTAGAGTCAAGTGCCTTACTTTGCCTGACCCTATTAGCGGGACCTGTCCAATGGGATGTGTAAGAGTTACCATTGTTACCCTCTTCCTTGGCCCAGTGTTTGTGTGGGAAGGGGGGGTTGGGACATCGGTGAATCCTCTGAAATAGGAGGGATCACGGGTACAGGAAAGGGAGGAATACTACGTCTCACCATCGGCTGCCTCACTGCCACGCCCTGAAGACCCCTCAGCCAGGTGATCTTCCCACACTGGTCCACCTGCATGGTCTGGATCCAAAGGCAATGGCCATGTCATGGCCAGCTGAGAGAGAGATCCCCGGGGACTAGCAGGTGGGACACCATTTGGTTTTTCACAGCATAGTCAGCTCATACAAGCCCGGGCAAGGCAATGAAAGACCAAAGTATATACTTTTCAAACAACATTAACAGAGAAAATAGCAATGTCATTAAAGCCACATTTCTGAATAGCAGGTCTCTGAATAGACATGCTATAGATGTACATGACTATATAGTGGACAATGGCATCAGTATATTATGTTTGGCTGAGGTTTGGTTGAAAGATTCTAGTGGGCCTAAAATTGACCTATAAAAATCAGAAGGGTATGTTTAGGTCTCTCAAATTGGGAGAAAGGGAGGAGGGGTTTCCATTTTGGCAGGGAAAAAATATTGACTCTAAGCAGTTGCTAGTGTTTGAAATGATTGCAAAATTCTCCATCTTAAGTTAAATCCTATTTATAACAGATGTGTTAATGTTGTTCTCCTATACAGTCCTCCCAAGGATATGCCCAATTTCAGTGATGAGATTGTGCAACTATTAAGGACACTGAATAAACCTAACTGTGCAATTTTATTTTGGGGGGACGTACATCGCTGGCAAGGTAATATTACCTACAAGGACACAGTACTGTTGGAACAAAACCTTAATAATATCGAGTTCCAAGTACATATGAACAAACCTACATCCAACAAGGGGAATATTTTGGACTGGGTGACTTCACAGAAACTGGACATTAATGTTACTTGTACCAGACCATGTATCTGGTCTGAACACTCATTCATCAAGTTCAGCATACTGCTTCAAGAGACACCTAAAAAGCAAAGAACACGGCTAGGAGTGTTCTAAGTCAGAATTTCAAGAAGATTCAACCTTTGCACCTATAGGAACAGTTTGACTGTTTACTAGCATCTACTTCAGACTCTGACTCCCCCTATGTCTTAGTTGTGAAAAATCTATCTTCCTTGATACATATGCTAGATAGCTCAGCCCCGATGAAAAAGAAGATAGTAAGGGATGGCACTTGTCACAATGTGTGGTTTACACCAGGTCTTGACATGCTTAAGAAAAAGAAGAGACAGGCAGAACGGGAAGGGTGGAAAACCAACTCAGACACCCTCAAAAAAGTCTGGAAGAACTATGAGAAATTGTATAAATTAGCCATTTACAAGACAAAGACAAATGACTTTAATAAACAAATGGATAACGCTGGAAATAATATCAAGAAACTTTTTAAAATATTAACAATGCTAGAGAAACCCAAAGCGTTAGCCCAGCCCTTTAACACAAACTACTTCAGACTACATAAGAATACAGCAAGCGTTTGCTGAAAAAATCATCACGGCTCAAGAAAAAAAAGAGATAAACACTGAATCTTCTTCGAGGAAATATGATCCACATACTGATTCAGTGACATCCTCAGAATTTTCTTTCAAATCCATCTTATTGATTGAAATAGAAAAATATCTGTGTGAAATGCCACCTACATCCTGTCATGGAGATGTCATCCCTTCAAAGTTAATCTTAGAGAAGAAAAACGTTTTCCCACCATTTTATGTGCGATTTGTGAATGCGTCTTTTTTTATAAGTGTATTTCAGATGCTACAAAAAAGCTTATAGTCATGCCTCTAGTGAAACAAGCTAGTCTTAGCCCAAATGCTACGAATCTTAGGTCAATCACTAACCCTTTTTTCTTATTGAAATAATAGAAAAAAAAGTGGGTACAGCACAGCTTCAAGAACTTCTAGAGGCTGCCTCTAAGTTACATACTAGTCAATCTGGTTTTCGGCCGGGTCACAGTACTGAAAGTGCTTTGCTAGACCTCCAGACGCAGATGTTCGACATCCTGGATAAAGGTAAATCAGGGCTTCTGGTGTTACTGGATTTATCAGTGGCTTTTGATCGATGAGTGTATCAGTGGATTTCGATCGATGAGTGCATTTCACCAACTACGCTGACAATACGCAGCTGTTACTTGAGCTCAGTGGGGATTATGCAAGTGGTGCAGCTAATCTTGCTCGTATCTATAAAATTGTCAAGGTCTGGATGTCTAGACACAGGATGTGCCTCAACAGCTCCAAAACAAAGCTCTTAATCTTTGGTTCTTCCCACAAACATGCTAAATTAGACCCTAGCTATGCTAGCTTGGCCATCGAGTGCTGCAACGTACAAAACACTGTCACAAGTGAAAACGTTAGGTGCCTATCTGGAATCTTCTCTTGGTACAGAGGCACATACCAGCCAAATAGTTCAAAGTTGTCAATATCACCTCAGACTTCTCAGGCACAATAGACCCTTTGTGTCCCAAAGGAACTGCATTACATTAGCCTAAGCTATTATCCTGCTGAGAATCGATTATTGCAATGCATTCCTAGTTGGTGCAAGTAAAAAGTGCATACATAGACTTCAAGTCTTACAAAATGATGCCATTCTCATTGCTAAGAATGTGCCTTACAGAGCTCACATCTCCAGCATTAGGAAGGGTATTACGAGAAACATGACGGTATTCTCCCACCCACTCCCTTGGGATCTTCCATTCAGGTGATCAGGGAAGAACCTTCGCTTTTGGATCCCAACCCTGTGGGTGGACAAGCAAGGGAGGATCACCGGATTATAGTCATTTCATCGACAGCCAAAGCATCTAATGCCATACCATCTAAAAAAAAGCACCAAATAAAAGCATCTAATGCATTTCTTTTTTCATTTTCTTTTAAATGGGCATCCCCTCAACCCTCCTTTTTTTAACCTTTAAAACCTATTTTTATCGAACTAAACCCTTTACCATCTAAAAAAATGCATTAGATGCTTTTTTTTAGATGCTTTTTTTTAGATGGTATGGCTGTCGATGCTTTGGTTGTCGATGCAATGACTGGATACCAGGATATCACCTGAGTGGAGGGTCACAAGGGATTGGCAGGAGGATACCCAAGGGTGAGGCATGCCATTCCCCCAGTCCCACAAATATCCCACCCTACTCTCCCTCAGCCTTTATGGGGTATTTTCAAAAACACTCAATTTCCCCCTCCCCATTTCCAACAAATACTGAGACGAGGCAACTAAGATAAGTAAAGATTACCCACAGGAATTACAAGGGGAAAATAAGGTCAACCTACCCTATAAAGAACTCATGTTGTCCCACCAATAGAGTCAGGCAGGGTCAGGCACTTATTAGTGGCCATTCACACCTGACGCCACTTGACTGGATGTTTCACTATAAAAGGTGTGGTCTTACACATAGAAGTGAGCAAGCTGCGGATGCAGTCTCGTCCGGAAGAGCCCAGGAGCAGAGAGAAGCAGGAGCTACAGGCTGGAGGAGGACAGCATGCAGAGACGCTGGCCAGGTGTGGATTTAGAAAAAAGATTAGTTGTAGAGGTGCACTTGCAATTACTTGGGTTAAACTAAGCTATAGTAAATATCAATAAACTTATAGGTGCTCCCTGTTGAGATCTATGCTACTAGATCTAATGTAAAGAGGCGAGGGAAAGGTACCTTGAGATAACTTGGGTACCTTGGGGTACAAACAGAGGCACAAACAAAAACAACCGGTTGGTTGCAAAATTGTTTTGAATAGGACTTGCTGCTGGGTAAAAAGATTAATTCAACACAATGTAACATTAAGCAAAAAAGTGTGTTATTAATAATGATTTGTTGTAAAGAACAAACAAATTAGTGACAATTGTGCTGTTACCAAACACGGTAGCGTATTCATCAAGCTAATCACAAAAATGTACATATATTTACATCAAACAATATGCAGATGATTTGGTACTTCTCTCTAAAACTCAAATGGGGTTACAACGACTGTTGAACGCCTTTTTCAATTACACCCAGACTAACGAATTAAAAATAAATCTTACTAAAACCTAAATCATAGTCTCCTCTCCAAAAAGGCGATGCCCGCTCTCTTATGTGTTGTCACTCAACCAAACCCCGATCAATAGGGTGCCTTATTACAACTTTCTGGGCATCGTGTTTGAGAGTTTAAAACATCAAACAGGACATTTAATGCGTCTGGAAACAAGGTTAACATCATTTATATCGCAAGCCAGCATTCTAGTGTACAAATTTGGTAAATTCTCGGTATTGCCAGCTTGGCATTTTTGGACCGCAAAAACTATTCCAGCTCTATTATATGGTCTGGAAACTTTCCAAGAAATTCCGTCTCTACAATTGGCAAAATGGGAGGCAAAATACTGGCGCCGAATACTACATCTTCCGAATTGCATCCCAGTTGCCTGGATAAGGTATGAGCTTGGTCTAATTTCAATACAGGCATCTTTCAGTTGGCGCCAATGTTCCTTCTTTAGAAAGTGTCTGCTGCCTACAACATCTCAAGTTCTACTAAAATATGTTTCATCATATATCTTTTCATCAAAACAGTTGTTTATTAAATCCTGGTTAACGAATGTCTATCGTGTGCTAATCCGGGCGGAAGTATCATTAGACCTATTAATGCAAAATCCAGATAAAGCCAAACTAAAAATATATTATACAGACTGGATTTCTACTCGAACTGCATGTCTTGCATATCATGATGCTGATGAAGCTCGTTTTCCACATAAGAATATGCGTACGCTACCATCTTATCTAATTCGTTGTCCATCACCCAAATATCGGAATCACATTTTAAAATTACGATTTAATTTGAGGGTCACTAGAGAGTTACAAGTCAAAAGAAGAGTATCTCAATGAATTTTTGCCGCTTTTGCACGTCGACGGACACTCGTGAAACCATGATGCACCTCATCACGGAATGTAGAGCTCTTCGTCCTATGCGTGAAATTCATTTTGCACGACATTGTAATTACTTATGTATCACATCTCAAGACTTCACCTGGTCTTTGATCCTGGGCTCAGGTTATTTGCCATTACAGATCGCTACTGTACATTTTCTTTTAAGCCTAAATTTAGAGCCTAAGTAATCAATCAACTAATTAATTAATTAATTGATTATTCAATATTATTCAATATTTCTGTATACTTTTTAATTGACAATTTTTGCTTCTCTCTTTTAGGTTCATTTTATTTAAGATTAGGATTAACAATCCTCTGTGTTTCTTTTTTCGGTTCCTTTGAATTTATGTCTTTAATGTTAGCATACATTTTATTGTATAAAGTTCCATATGTATATGCATTTTGTATTTGTATTTGAAAGGTTGATTTATTTCAACTAAAACAAATTAAAAAAAAAAATTAAAAAAAATATTCATCAAATAAAGCTAACATCAAATCAAACAATCATTTCATTGGTAATCACAACCAAATACAATCAATTAAATATTTGTATAAACACATTTTTTTGTATCCTGATATCTTAGACAGGGAGTTGTTGCTATTATACCTCCTGTCTCATACTACGCGTTTCAGGCTGCTTGAACCCTTCTTCAGGTATTGATATCAGCAAGTTAATTATTTCTGAAAAGTTAATACAAAGGAAGCTTGATTACTTAATTATGGATCTCTAAAGGTTATAATCCGTGATTTTTTAAGGACAGAATCTTTCATATAAACTGATACTGTTTTTTGCCCATGAATATCTATACAATATGCAGTTACCCCATTGAGATCACTCTTGATAGAACTATATTCAACTCGTTATAGACTATCATAACGAGATAGTAGAACTTTCCGTTTACTTTACTACTCTACTAAATTATTGATTTTTACAATTACAAGGCCCATTTAAATAGCACCATACTCCATTGTTTTTCTCTTATAGAACATGCAGGGTTTATTTCTATTTAGTACACGTAATCGCCATTTCTCCATCCAAGATGGCGGTCCCTATCGTATTCTGATAACGGAGGGATGTCCTAGTTTATATTAGGCAACTTTGGTCAGCAGACGTTGCATAGCAACGGTCGGGCAAACAGGAACTAGGCTTCTGTATCCGAGACGGCGTGTAGACGCAAAGTTGTACTCGCTTGCAGGTAATTTATTTAATTTGTTTATAGGAAGGCGAAATACTTTAAAATAAATTTTCTGCATGTGTCACTAGCAACAAAGGGCAACCAATAATACCACAGGGTTGTTTCACTCTCTGTCTTTCACAGTCCCCGAACGTCGCAGGCAGACAGTCTCTGCCTTACCGTATTAAAATAGTCGTGGAGAAAGCGCACCTGGAATTCCATAAGAACTTTGGCAGCCTTCTTTATAAAGATTACAAACGTAAACGAGAGTGACACCACTTACACGTAAATTACCCTATGTTCCTCGCTAACCAACAATATTCTTAATAGCTAACGAAGCCATACTCTTTATAGGTATGAATACGTAGGTGAGGAATTCCTAATTATAAAATGGAGACGCTGCACAAAATCCAGTGAAGGTACTTATTTACTATCCAACGTGCTAGTTGCCATGTTTAAAAAACTAGAGCAGACAAGCTCCCTGTCCCTAGCAACAACTCCCTGTCTAAGATATCAGGATACAAAAAATTGTGTTTATACAAATATTTAATTGATTGTATTTGGTTGTAATTACCGATGAAATGATTGTTTGATTTGATGTTAGCTTTATTTGGTGAATATTGTTTGATGTAAATATATGTAAAATGTTGTGATTAGCTTGATGAATACGCTACCATGTTTGGTAGCAGCACAATTGTCACTAATTTGTTTGTTCTTTACAACAAATCATTATTAATAACAACCTTTTTTGGTTAATGTTACATTGGGGGTCATTACGAGTTTGGAGGTAGCCATGGTGCTATTAGCCGTGTCTGGGTCCGGGTTCCTTGAATGGGGATTTACCGGGTCATTCCAACCTTGGAGGACCCGGTAAGTCCCCATTCAAAAACCCATCCCCATTCTCATTCGAGCCCCCATAGGGCTCAATGGGAATGGGGAGGG
This sequence comes from Ambystoma mexicanum, assembly GCF_040938575.1. Taxonomy (NCBI): domain Eukaryota; kingdom Metazoa; phylum Chordata; class Amphibia; order Caudata; family Ambystomatidae; genus Ambystoma; species Ambystoma mexicanum. Next base: position 627,085,156 of record NC_090927.1, on the reverse strand, counting down.
AGCTAATAACGGGCCCGTTAATAACGGGCCCGTTATTAGCTCCCTGGTCCTTTAGCGGCTCACGATAAGGACGGCTGGTTTTACCAGCCAGCCGTAGTGGGACCCGCTAAGGGACCTCGTGATGCGGTGGTAAGGGGTTAACGGCACTGGCATCCTTACCTGCGCCGTTAACCCCTTACCACCAGCCTCGTAATGAGGCCCGTTGTGTTGAATTAATCTTTTTACCCAGCAACAAGTCCTATTCAAAACAATTTTGCAACCAATCGGTTGTTTTTGTTTGTGCCTCTGTTTGTTCCCCGAGTTATCTCGAGGTACCTTTCCCTCTCCCCAGGTGTGGATTTAGGGCTGCAGCGTGACGAGGGAACCTTGCCTCCAGGGAGCGGGAGAAGAGCATGCATTCTGCTGGACAGGATCAGGCATGTGCTTTTCCCCCTGGAGCCTGTTCCGACCCCAAGGGTGCCTGGGGGGCAGGTGGTGAGACCCTACCTCAACCCCACGTATGACATGATATGATAGGTTATTTATAACGCGCTTAATACCCAGAGGTTTCTAAGCGCGGACCCAGGTATCGAACCTGTGTTGCTCCGTGTCGTGTCTTGTTTCCCAGCCGAGCATATTTCCCCTGAACTATCCTCCCGAGACGCCTCTCATTGCGACTCTGCCCAGTGAGTTTTCAGAAGAATGTGAGAGAAACTCGAGAGCGTGGGTTTGGATGAGAGCAGAGCAGCAGAAAGGCCGGAAATTCAAAGCAGCCAGAATTAAAGGGGAAGAAAAGTATAGAAAAGGTGAAAGCAAGAGAGAAGCAGAAAGTGTAAAGTTGACAGAACGGAGCAGAAAGTAAAGCGAAAGGCAGATCAAGAAGAGTAAAGGAAAGTGAGGCAACAGTACAAGTGTGCACAAGGGTGCAAGTGACCTGTAAGGGGAAAAGAGATGCAAGGTGGCGCGAGAGGAGTAAAAGAGAAGAGTGAAGGAGACATGCAAGGGGCACGACAAAAAGGAAGGTAGCAGTGCAAGTGTACAAGTGTGCACGGAGAATAAATAGAAAGTAAGGGGGTGCAGGAAGCACCCAAAGAAGACAGAAAGAGAAGATGGCAATACAGAGAGGGGCTATAGGTGAGAGTGGTTGCACTGAGGAGGAGTTAATACTCTGGCATTTTCAAAAGTCTCTGACTTCACCCCATAAGTGAATGATATGCGCAAATAACTTTATGGAATAGGCAAGGTTCATCCTGACAACTTGAACTAACTTTTTGAATTCATGTTTGAACATGGAACGGGCCTGAACTTGGGGAAGGGAACCTTGAGAGGCTTATCAAAGAAAGCCCAGTGTGTGTTGATAAAACTGAACTGTGCTATATTCTGTTTTGGTGTTCAAAGCTGGAGGAGGCCTGAACTTGAGGAATGTAACCATGAGAGGCCTACAAAGAAATCAAAGTGCATCCTGGTACAACTGGTTTTGTGTTTGGAAAGGGACCTGAGCTTGGGGAAGGAAACCCTGAGAGACCTATCGAAGAAAGCCTAATGCATCCTGATAAAACTGAACTGAAACATATTTTGTTTTGTGTTGAATGTTGGAAGAGGCCTGAGCTTGGGGAGGGTACCCCTGAGAGGCCTGCAACAGCATCCTGATAACACTGGGTTTGTATGTGAAAGCTGAAAGGGCCTGAGCTTGGAGAAGGGAACCCTGAGAGGCTCAAACCAAGTGGAGACTTTTTGGTTATATTTATAGTGTTGAAAGGAGTGAAGTGTGGGGAAGTGAACCACGAGAATCTTAAAAAGGTACTGTGTTATATTTTTTTGTAGTGTTTGGAATTTGAACTAGTTGGTATTAGAAATCACTAGTCTTTAACTTATCAGATACCATATTATCCGACCAAGAAATCCAACTCCTTATTAAGGGCCTCTCTTTCGTCCCCACCAATAGGACGGATTGGTACTCCACGGAAGTGGAGATGAAACAATTCTTCCGGAAAGTTAGACTGAGTAACTATTTCCGAGAACAGGGGGAAGGCGAAACCGTAACTGATACAGGACTGAGGGTCCCTTCTGCCTTTACTCCATCAGACAATCAGGTGGCGGAGGAAATCATCTTATTTGAGAAATGTGTCCTGAATGATCTGAAAAAACTTCAGAGCACGAATCACCAGGTTAGAAACAACCTCTCTAACGAAGAGAAAAAAGCTTTGGAAGAATTAACATCTAACCCAAATCTGATTATCAAACCTGCAGATAAAGGGGGAGGGATTTTCCTTTTCTCATGGATGCGTTACAACCGCATGGCCCTGGACCTCTTGGAAGATACCCAAAGTTATTGTCCCCTGAGAAAGGATCCCTCATTAGATATAGAAAGAGAGATCAGGGATGTCACTCAATATGCAGCAGATCGATCATGGATAATGAAGGAAGAACTTGAATATTTAAATCATTCTGAGAAAAGGACTCCCTCCTTCTATAGCCTCCCTAAGATACATAAGGATCAAACACAGCCACCAGGCAGACCGATTGTGTCTGGTTGTGGCTCCATTTTTGGAACCGTTGTGTAAATTCATAGATCTATTCCTGCAACCAATTAGCAAACAAACTGACACATATCTGAAAGATACTACAGCAACTATAAAAATCTTTGAGGGAGAACCGTTCGATGCAGACCAGGACTTTTTAGTCACGATGGACATTACTGCACTCTATACTAATATCCCTCAGGAGGAGGCAATAGAGATAGTCCACCTTTTTCTTACCCATCAGGCAACCCAACACAGGGTTCCAGCGTCTTTCATAACAGAACTAATGACGATTGCACTACAAAGGAACTTCTTTGTTTACTCAGGGCAGTTCTACCTGCAAACAAGAGGTACGGCAATGGGAGCTGCCTTTGCCCCCAGCCTTGCGATCTTGTTTATAGCGGCCTTTGAGATGAGATATGTTCTCTCAGAAAACAACATCTATAAACCACACATTAGAAAGTGGTATAGATATATTGACAATGTCATTTTCCTGTGGAGAGGCAACATTGAGTCCCTACAGGAATTTTTATCCTACTTGAACTGCCAACACAACACTATTAAATTCACGATGTTACATTCCAAATCAACAATTAATTTCCTGGATTTATGTATCAACGTGAAAGTTGGACATTTGGCATGTACTTTATATAAGAAAACTACTGACAGAAACACTTTTTTACATTTTAAGAGTTTCCATCCTAGATCTCTTAAAGAGAATCTGCCATTCAGTCAATTTCTTAGACTTCGAAGAAATTGTACTGAGATTGCTGATTATTACACACATGCCAACAAATTAGCAAGTGATCTTAAGGAACGAGGCTACCCGAAGAAACTGGTATCCCATGCCCTAAAGAGAGCAAGATTCACGCCTCGAGAAAACTTGCTGGAATCCAACTCGAGAACACAAAAACAGGATCGCATAACATGTGTCACTACTTATAGCACACAATCATTTGCAATCAAGAAGACACTCTTGAAATATTGGTCCATGGTGAGTAACTGTCTCCAAGATAAAGGCAAACCTCTATTTGCATTTAAAAGATCGAGAAACTTGAGGGACAAGCTGGTACATTCTACTAGCCACGGCAAACCCAACACAAGTCACAGAATCCTTAGACCGTTGTTGGGACATTTCCCCTGTGGAAACTGCCGGGCTTGTAAATATACAAAGAAAATGTCCAATTTCAAAATTCAGGAGAGAACATGGGACATACGCTTTTTGTCGAATTGTAAAACCGCCAATGTCATTTACTGCATCCAATGCCCATGTGGACTGAGGTATGTGGGCCAGACCACAAGACCAGTCCACATAAGGATCAACGAACACCGATCCAGGATTAAGTGTAAGAATCATCAAGCGCCAATGGTGTCTCACTATGTGGCCTTTGCCCATACGTCTGAGGACATTCAATGGTGGGTATTGGATACTGTGAAAAATAGTTCCAGCCCTAAGGGAGCATTGAATGACAAAGAGTCTAGATGGATCCATCGACTGCAAACTCTTGATAAATTGAGAGGTCTGAATGAGGAAACCCCCTCCTATCAATTTTTACATTGACTTTGGATACCCCCCAAAATGTATCCTAGATTTTGGCGTGTGATTTTCCGTGTACTTTTCTGATGCTTAGCACGATCCATGTGGTCACTCCTTTCCCATGTTATTGACTATGACTGCTCTGCACTTACAGCAGCCCCGTAGCAGTAATAGCTCCAACACACCCAGGCAGCCACCATACAGACCAGATGGTTTTCCGTCTGCAATGCGCATTATTTTTTGATGTTGTATTTAGCGGCCTGGCCCGCTTGACCGCTGCACTACCATCACGAGCAGGGTGTTATTCCCCCTTCTGGCCACCACCACTACAATGGTGCACTTTTCTGGCGCCTGGACTGCATACCCAGTCTCGAATTACGCCAGTAACGTGGCTGCTCAGGCGCACGCCACACAACTCGATGATCTTTCATCTATACGATTGCATATCGAGCTCGCTTAACTCAATCAGGGCTGCATTACTATATCTTGGACATCATTGCCGTGAGGACCTTTCAGCCTCGCACGGCTTAACTGGTGAGACTGCGGAAACTGTATGATGATGACACGCGCTTCTTTTCATCCCGGTACACCCACATGACAGCCCTGCTGTGCTTATCAGAGTTTTTCTTCTCACATGGGATTCGGGGGGAGTATGAATGATTAGAGGCCATACTTGCTCTTGTTGCTCCCTGTAGTCCCCAGCCCACACCTTAGTTGTGGTCCGCATACAGTGAGCGCTTTACCTTAATGCATTATTTTGGCATTTGTTTTCCTTGACCTTTAGGTGCACAGATTCAAGACGAGTAACGAACGATCCATCTGATACGTGCACACAAGAATACACGCTACTTTTCAATGACCAGCATTAACCACGGCTTCAGGTCAGCCTCTTCTTTTAGTACTTTTACTGTCTATACACTGTCTACCACGTAGGCTTTAGGAACATGATGCGAGAGAACTTGACATATTTTTCGGGTTCTACTCTTGTTTCCTCCCTAGAAAAGCGATGCGAATATCGGGCCCTTTGCACCTGATTGCATTCAAGCTAGTTGACACCATAATACTCCAATCCAGCCGAGTCGAGATTTGTCTCCAGGCACTTCTTCTATTACTCCATCTGAGGTAAATTTACCCTCCATGAGGTGGGGCACATTACCCAGATCTGGTGATGTTATTACACCGCATTATGTTTCTTTGCTTGTTTCTATCAATAAGTCTTGATCTGTACTTGATCTGTACTATCTGTTCCTCTGACTCAATTTAACTATACACAGACTTAAGCACTTTTTATTTTTTGGATTATGGGCACACACTTCTGCCAGAAGCACTACTCTCTAGAACTTGACTTTTTTCTGGCTTTGGGTGTTAATCTCCGCTTTTCTTCCCTATCCTTAGCGGAGGTATTGATCACTTTTGTTCAAGACTTGAGTTTCTCTTCTTTTTTTACATTTATTTCCGACAGGAATTGAAATGTTTTTAATCTTTCATTAGCCATCTACGGGTGGCTTTTTAACTTGAATTTTTTGCCCTTTCCATTTACCCTTTTCTGTTTTTTTCATAGGGGTTAAAAACCGTATACATCTGACTTTTGGTCCTGAGGAAGGCGTTTTCTGTTTAGACCTCTACGCCGAAACGTATTTGACCACACCTGACTGACCTCTTTGGCTGACAGCGGTGGCCACTGTGCCTATATGCATTAGGCCAGTTCACACATACGTAGACCTGAGCAGCACTGTAAGAAGCGGTTGGCAAGTGTGAATGTATAAACCAAGCTTACACTAGCCATACATCTCCACACCCCACTAGGAATTATAATTGTTTCTTTCGTTCCTTGGTTTTCCTTGGAATGTACACAGGTGGACTCCCATAAATAAAACAGGGTGAAAACTAAATAACTTTATAATATTTTTCTGCCTATAAGGATAGAATTGATGTCCTGTGATATTTAGAATTGTTTTGTTTAAATGTAAAGTCTTTTTTTCAGTGGTTTGTCCTTTTGAACTGTTTAATTTTTTGTATATTTTCTTTACTTTACCTGTTTCCAATTATTATTGTTTTTTTACGGTGCATGATTTATTCTGATGCCGTTAACATGATTATAATATGTTATGTATTCAAAATTGAACCTGCTTCCAGATAATATTTTGTTAAATGACATTGAGGCTCATGCACAAAAGATTGTTTTATGTTTTTCATTAAAATAACGAGAAATACTAATTTTTGTATGATCAAGATTCTGCATTGTGTCAAATGTATATCTTCAAAGCAATGATCTTCTGATAACATTAATGACATAATTATATGCAAAGAAGAGGTTAAACACACATAACTTAGGAGCAATAGATTTAGTCTGTGGTAATCCTTGTTTAAACCAGTTTAACACACAAACTGAGGTTAGAGAAAATAAGGTGAGCATCGGTAATGGATATACCGCATCACCATTACTTTATTCCCTGTGGGGACACAATTTTGTGATTTTTGTTGGTATTAGAAATCACTGCACAGGCTGTGTGGAGGAGGCCTTTTGAACAGCCCTGTTGATTGAACTCATTTTTGGGACATTGCCCAAACTGCATCTGGTGAGAAGACCACCTGAAACCAATCTTGGTTTCCAACTTTTTGTTGAATCACTATTTTCCCTTTTAAGAAGACGTCCTATCACATTTTTGAAAGGAGTGAGGGCAAGCATAGGTTTAGATAGAGGCAGACTTTTAATTTGGACTGCTAGACAGCGACGGCCATTAGATGCATCAGTTAAGGGAACCACTCCTTTAGAGTTAGGGCCAGTCGGGCATTACACCAACCCCAGAACCTTAGTAACTAAAGGTTTTAAAACAAATAATTTTGAGTCTGTGTCTCACAGTATGCATTGGCTGCCAGACGCTGCCCAAATACAGTTCAAGGTGGCTTGCCAAATACATAAATGTATTCACAGCAAAGCCCTGGTTTATGTTCAGTATGAAGAGCTAGTCAAATATGAGCCCACGAGGGTAATGCGATCTTATAACACTAATCGTCTGTGTTGTCCTAGATTTAAACGGACTAAAGGAAATGGTAGGTCCTTTCCAGTCCAGGCAGGCTACATTTGGAATGACCTACCTCTGAATATATGGCAGTAGGAGAATCTCCCCTCATTCTGTGAACTGTTGAAAACTGCCTTGTTCAAGTAAACTATTTCTATTTAGCTAATAGAATAACCTTCTCTTCTTCTGTCTTGACTTCGATGTTTTTGTCATGTGTGTCCATGTGCGCCCTGATGCCTGTGGACTTTCAGCGTGCTAAATAATAAACATGCGCTAAAGGAAAAGATGCTGCATGTGGCAAAGGAACGAGGTCTAAGTGACTTCAAGGGTATGCATTTACAACTGTTCCAGTATGTATTGAATTTAACACTCCAAAGGAGTCACCAGCTGAAGCTGATCACTGAAAATCTCAATCACGAGGGGGATCTGATATAAATTGACATTCCCTATGGGAGTGCAATTTGAATGGAACATAAAAATGCAAGTGGTCAATGATTTAGACAAGGGATGCAAGTTGCTAAAAATAGCGATCTCTGAGCAACAGAGGCTGCCTAGCAACAAGAAAACCCCTAACCTGAAAGCAAGTGCAACTAGGAAAACGAAAAGAAATAAAACAAATACATGAATAATAATACAAATCCATGAATGCATTCCTAATACACACTGGGATAAAATGTTCTGGCCTTGACTAACTACTCTACACAGCACAGAAGGATTTAAGGAAAAGAAAAAAACTGAACGAGATGGCAACACTGTGAATTGCAAGAACGAACAATGACATATGACTCCTAGAAAAGATTAGAGGAAGTAAATGACACACTGATGAAGAGAACTTTAAAGAAATTATTAACTATTGTCAGTGAGACAAAGTCTTGGTGGCGAAGCATCGCATGCAGACCCTGCACAATACAAGCAGGTCTACAAACTTGTCAGTAATGTTTCATATTATAGAGTTGAGGGAAGTGGGCGGGGTGTGCGAGGGAGCGTCTATTACAAGTGTGACGGTCCGGAATTATGGGTGCTAGTTGCACCGTACCAGCACCCATTTCTAGACCACCACACTGCATCTCGGCGGATGGGGGCCCTTGCGCCCGGCAGGTCTGATTTGCTGGGCGTAACGTCTCCCGCCCGCAGCATTTTCACAGAAGCAGTGTCCCCATTCCCATGGAGTCCCATGGGAATGGGGATTAACATTTTCCGGCACCTGACTTCCCGATCCACCGGGACTTGTAATGTACCAGTGGCACCAGGGAAGTCAGGCGCTGGAAAAGTGCTACGGGTCTGGCGGCAACCCACCAGAAGCACCAGCAGGGTTACCGCCGGACTCATAATGAGGCACACATATCTCTGAATATGAGGGAACAAAAGTCCCTGAATAAAAGGACACACATGTTTCACCTGCTCAAAGACCTGAATATGGCCCTGATTTAAGAGATTCACCCTCTGAGCATGAACAAAGATCAGCTTAGAAATAGATACTTCTCCTTACAGTTCACTGAAACAGCACCGACCAAAACAGCCAGGGTGGCAATCCCTTGTAGAAAGTCCTTTGGCTTGGAAGTGATTAATACTCTGATAGATACTGGTGGTAGGTATATAGCCGCAACGGGTAGGCTAGGAAGCAGACTGCTTACTGTAATTTATGTGTATGCTGCAAGCATGAAACAGGCTGAATTTTTACTGAAACTTGCCCGCTGTGCAAAGGGGGAAATGTATACAGGGAGGACACCTGCGCATACTTAAGGACAAATATCTAGACCACTCCAAAGGGAACCACGCACAGTGGGTGCAGGCCATGGAAATGCACAAACAAGAGTTGTTTAATCTAGGCATTTCTGATACATGGTGGGAATCACATGAAGAAGGAAGGGACTTCTCGCTATTCTCAAATGTGAATAGAATTTACACTAGAATAGATTACCTCTTTGCCTCCCAGACACTAAGATGCAATATCAGATGTGTAAATGGGGGATATACCGATCTCAGACCACAGCCCGATCAGTCTGCAACTCAATCTAGGAAACCTACTGAGCACCCGTTGCCTAAACATTTACTCAAGGACCCAACAGTCAAAGAAGAAATAGTGGCGCAAATCAATGAATATTTTTATAATAATCTGCCAGCCGACACGACCTTTAATAATGCCTGGGACCGATTTAAAGCTATAATTGGGGGAGCATTCCTGTCCTTCATCCTCCTACCTAGATTAAAGAGGAGCGAGAGTGAGAAATGATTGCAGGAGCTATAAGATCTGGAAGCAAAATATAAAGTGGGGAATCCCTAAGAGTTCTCAGGAAGATACCCGCTTTAAGAGGCCAACGAAACACAGGCAAGTAACAGAGCGTAACACCTATTTCTAAATCGTAAATGTATGCACTACGATAAAGCAAAAAAACCAAATAAACTCCTGGCCCAGGCACTATGGGTGAAACAGGTTATGGCATGAATTAAAGCACTGAAGGGGTCCAGAGGCTCCCTGATATGATAATGAGGGCATAGTAGAGACCATGCAGTATTTTATGAGACACTGTATACAGAAGAAGGGACAGCCAAAATGCAGAGTCACAGATATATGTATGAGGCGAAGCTGGAGAGCATCACAGAAGAGCAGAATGTCTTTTGGATAGGCCCATAACTTCCGAGGAGATCAGAATAGCCGTGGAATCTCTAAAGGTTTGCAAATCTCAAGGGCTGGATGGTCTGTCCGATCAATTCTATGACATATTCTGTAGGGAATTGCTAAACCTCATTCCTGATGTCAGGTAAAATAACTTACACCATGAACCAAGCAATAATCAGTGTAATACCTAAACTGGACAAGGATCTAAAAAAATGTTGTTCATGCCGTCCCATCATAGCTCTGTTGATTCTGGATGAAAAGATATTTGCAAAACTATTGCTGTTGAGGCTAGAGCCGATACTTGCGCAACTTATTCAATCAGACCAGATTGGAATTGTGGCGGACAGGAAAACCTTTGACAATGTCAGGATGTTGGTCACCTATTAACAAAACAAAAAAGATTTTGGAGAGATCCAGCTCTGCTACTAGCACTAGATGCCGAAAAGAAAGGGTCAACTGAGCTTTTTTTGAGGGTGGTACTCACGGAATCGAGATTCAGATCCAGCAATATCCAATGGATCTCTGCTATATACATAGAGCCCACTGCCAGTGTAAAGGCCAACAGATTATTACCGGCCCCTAAGCATTTAAGCAAGGGAACTAGGCAGGACTGCCCCCTCTGTCCCACTGGCACTTTGTATTGGTTATGGAGCCATTCGCTAGGAGAGTTAGGACTAACCCAGGGATACAGGGGATTACATTTGGAAAATGTTAATATCATTTAGCATTATTTGCAGATGATACTACTAAATTTTAGAAACTCAGGCACTTCTCTGGCGGCGGTGCAGAAGGAGCTGAGAAAGCATGGACTAGGCTCGGGTTTTCATGCCAATCACAAGTCAGAGAACTTAAATTTAACAACACCCATGGACGGAAGAACTGCCTTGCAGGTTACATAACCTTTCAAATAGTAAAAAACCTGCATTAAATACTTGGGAGTGCGATTAATGACCAATATTACTGAATTATACGATCTAAACAATCCAGAGGTGTTGGTCCAAATTAGGGGACATGGCAAAATGGGGGAGGATCACTATTGCATGGTTCGGCAGATTAGATACAACTAAAACGAAAGTATTTCCTCACCTTGTATATTTATTTCAGGTGCTGCTGATTAGTGTCCACAGGCAAGAACTAAAGAAACCACAAAAGGCCATCACTAAGTTTATCTGGAAGGGGGAAGAGAGTAGGATCTCCAAATCGGTTCAGATGGCGGAAGCCAACAAGGCAGAGTTGCAGAGCCCAATTTTTCAGGCATACTGTGTAAGGAACTCATGGTGGCAACAAGTAAGAGTAAGGCTGTCAGGAATCGGCTCACTCGATTGCATAGGCTCGCACCTGTGCCTGTTGGGACACCATCTAGAGCTGTAAAATCGCCCAAGCCCTTGGTACCCTGCTCCCGATCATTTAGGATGCCATCTCTTTCTCTGTTTCAGCAAAGAGCAGCGTTTCTCACAAGCTGGCGGTTGCCGCGGAGGCATTGGAAGCCTTTCGTTGCTCAACATCATTCTAGAGGGAAACACTTCTCCCGCTCACGTGACATGAAGGCATGTGACACAAGGAGAGTAAAAGACCGCCCCAAGCCACAACTCAGCGCTTCTGATTGAAGTTGTTTTAGGACTTCCGTGTTTCTGCCCGACTCTGTGTGTTTCTTGGATTCTGGACTCTGGCTTCGTTTCCCAGGACTTGCCTTGCTGAACATCTTGACCCTTTCACTGCCCACTCATTGTCGACTATGCTTGTCCAATGGACAGCCTTGCTGAACTTCTTGACCCTTTCACTGCTCGCTCATTGCTCACTCTGCCTGCCCAATGGACTATTTCCGCCACTCCCACATGGAACCATTTTCGCACGGACTAGAGATGCTTGCAGCTTTGTGTGGGTTTCCATCCAGGCGTCCGCGTGCTGTCGGGATAGCTCTCTGATACTGTGTGTGGATTCCAGACTACAGTTCTTCCAAGGATTCTATTCAGGCATCCTCGTGCCGTCAGGGCAGGTCTTTGCTGTTACTTGGACCCCCGAATCTTCACCGTATCATCTGGACCATTCTCTGGTAAGAACCTTCTTCCTGTTCATGGTATTTAAGCCTAGTCTCCCTGTTCTTGTTATTACCCAGTGCGGGTTCTGTTGTTTCAGGTGCTTCTATCCCCTTGGGAGGTATGCAGGGACACTGAATCAGTCGATCCACTCCACTACCCGTTATCCGCCATGGGCTACCCACAGATTGATAGATTGGTTTTTCCATCAGACTGAGTGTTTTGGAGTTGACTTCTGGAAACCGAGTTGTAATAATTGCTTCTTCTTCTTTCCACAGCCGGTATGTCATGGGTGTGTGTCCCATCTTCCAACTACTAGATCCCTCTGCTTGTAACCATTCACACAGAAGAGGGCTACAATACTAGGAAGAATTTGTCAGCAACTTACCAGTCGTGTCTCCCTTACCAGTGCCCCCTCCACCATGCAACACAGTCTTGGCAGTGAGTCCTAACAAAGACAGACACAAGTGATCACAGTTCAGGGGTGTTTATTGAACAATGAATGCAGGGTGGAAAAACTCCTAATCCAAACCTAAATCAAAAGAAAAATAAGGCAGTCCTACTGGTGTTGAGTCAAATAAAAAGGCCTATACTAAGAAACCTATTGCCAAGCCTTACAACCAATTTTAAAAACGGTGTGGGACAGTTTTCAAGAAAATAAAGAAGTGTTCTCAAATAATATGTCAGGATGCGGTAGCCTGGGTCTCCCTTCCCCATGTTTTGAGCACGGGGTAAAGTGGGATCTTGGAGCTTCTCCAGCATGAGGCGACAGTTCAAATGGCAGCTCTAAGGGCCATTGATGGCCAAGTCTTGGTTCCAGTGAAAGTCTCTTGCTTTCGAGGGCCGGATGAATTCAATATAACTAAACAAACAAATGTTCCTTCAACAATTGAAAGTTGGTATCTTTCTTTTTACTTAGGTTGAGGATTCTTCACCCTTGGGTCCCCCTCTTCTGGGCGCTGACCCCTCTTGATTCTTTCAGCCTCCCTCGTCCAGGTCCACTATGGCTCTTCGGCTTTCTGCAAAACTTAATGTACTTTTCTTAACATTTCAACATGCACAATCATCTACAAGGTTCACTCTTATCAACACACTGTTTCCTGGGACTTTGGACTTTGCCCCTCTTTACTGGCATCCCTCGTTCTGGTTCACTCTGGCTCTCGATTAGGGCAATAGTAACTCACCCCTAGGTTCCCCTCTTCTGGGCGCTGACCCCTCTTTATTTTAAACAAAGCTTTTTTTATACAGTTCAATGCTTGTGGGATTCGCTCCCCTTGCTTTTCAACAGTTTGTAGATCAAAGCCTTTTGATTGTACAGGGGTTTTGCTTGACCTCCTATATGACCACTTTGACCTATCTTGGCAGCCTTTCTATGGCCCTCTGGGATCTGTAGTTTCACTCAGATGGGGATTGACCAGAGTCTCTCAAGTTAGCACCCACATGGTGCTGGTTCCCGTTGCAGCTGGTCTCCTCTTTACACTGTTTCATTTCTTTGAACTTAGTTCAATTTGCTACTTTGATTCATCACAGCCCGGCTCTTATCGGTTCTCCCCTTGACTCACCGGCTGTGATCAAGTGCTTGGCTTTCCATCTTTCAGAGTCAAGGCTGGTACCACAGTGGCAGGAATCTCCCTCATTCCTGCTTATCGGCATAGACTTGCCCTGTGTACCGTTGATATCTCCGTCAAGACACTTTTGCTATTGTCCGAGGCCTTTTGTCCTTTTCCACGAAGGTTCCATGGGCCCGGGATGGAAAGGCCAATGTCCCTTTAGATCACCACCCTCTCGCTTCCCACCGCCTTTCTCCTTCTCTTGAACTGCCGTGCCTCTTTAGCTGTCTCATCGTGCTGTCTGCCATGCTTGTCCTGTGCTCTCTTGCTCTACCTTTTATCCCTGTGGGGAAAGGAAAGGGCTGTCAGCTGTGTGTGATTCTGATCAATTGCCTGACTTTGCCTGACCCTTGTATTGGGACATGTCAAGTAAACGGCTCTGGTGTGAGTCCATCATCTTTCGTGTTCTGTGAAAGTGTTTGTGTCGGAAAAGGGGGGCAGTGTTTTTGAATGTCCTACGTGAGAGGATGGGGAAAAGGTGTTGAAGGAAGGAGGATACTGTGTCTCACCTGTCGGTATCCCACGCCCACTCCCCAAGGACCCCCCATCCAGGTAACCCTCCCTCACTGGCCCACCCCCAGGAACTGGATCCAATAGTGATGGCCGTGTCCTGGCAACCTGGATGACAGATCCCCAGGGACTAGCTAGGGAGACACCTTCAGGTTTCTCACATACACTTCCTCCATGCAATGTAGCCATATTTGTTTCACAGGGGAACCGGGAAAGGAAATCTACATTTCCATGTTCTTTTCCTTTCTGGTGTTCCACTGTGAAACAATAGGGTTGTAGTTCTAGAAACCATTGCATGACCTGAGGGTTGGACTTTTTGCATTGGCTAATCCAAGCTAAAGGTGAGTGGTCTGTTATCAATGTGAATTTCCGACCCAATAGGTAGTACCTAAAATGAATAATGACCCACTTGATGGCTAAGGCCTCTAGATCCGCCACAGAGTAATTCTTTTCGCTTTGGAACAACTTACGACTGGCATATAATATGGGATGTTCTAGTCCATCGCAAATTTGGGACAGGACTGCTCCTAACCGTGTAAGGGAGGCGTCCATCTGTAACACAAACTCCTTTGAGAAGTCAGCTACCTTTAGGATTGGGTTTTGGCATAACATCTGCTTTAGGATGTCATAGCATACGTCGTCATCCTCGTTCCAATTAAGTTTCTGGGGTTCAGCATTTTTAAGTTTATCTGTCAGCCGGCTGTTTTGTCCGAAAAGTTAGGGATAAACCTACGGTAATATTCTATTAACCCAAGGAAAGCTCTAAGGTTTCTTTTGGTCTAGGGAATTGGCGTTTCCAAGGCGGCTTTTACCTTTTCCTGTTAAGGTTGTACCTTCCCATTCTCTACAAAAAGCCTAGATATTTTATGGCTGATTGTACCACTATGCAATTAGATAGATTAGCAGTTAGGCCAGTATTACTGAGGACATTCATGATGGTATAAAGATGGAAGAGATGGTCCTCCCAGGTCTTAATATAAATGATGATATCCTCAATGTAAGCTCCTCAAAAATCAGAATAGGGCTGTAGGATGTGTAAAGACTGGTGGGGGGTATCTGTATTCCTGCCCTCTATATGGCAGAGTAGAAGCACAGAGCACCCCAGGCAAGATTCTCTATAAGGTAGCTATGAATGAGCAATCAAGGATTAAGCTCTCAGGAGGTGATGCAGGCTGGTTCTTAAGTACAGTGTAGTCCCCAAGCACCCACAAAGGAATGTCCACACACTATGTTAGTGATAACACAGTTCTTTATATAAATAGGCTCAAGTTATGTAAACAATCACAATAACACCCTTTGTGCTCAAGTTAATCTAAAATGGTAAATATATACTGTTTCTATGTGGTACCACAATCACTCTTTGATTCCATTAAAAAGCATCAACTGTACTCAGTTCAAATGTCATACAAATCAGTTAATAAAGTGAACCAACAATAGACATAGGAGGAAAGCAGGTTGGTTAAACAACAGGCATCGAGGCAGCAGCTTCAGTCCTGGCGGTGCTGATCGGCGATCGGTCATGGACGCCCTGCGAAGACGAGGCGTGCGGTGCACCTCGACGATGATAGTTCATTGCCACAAAGAGTCACTGAAGAACTTTGGGCCAGCAAGGGCATCGGGTCATCGGCGTCCTTGTGGTCTTTGGGTCTCGGGAAACCCACCGGCGGTTTCTCCTCGGCACGTCGGCGGCCTCGAGTTTCTCCGGCGGCACAAAGTGATCGGCGGTGTGGGCGAGAGAGTCCTTGGATTCAAATGTTCTTAGGCAATGGAGCGTTGCGGCTCCGGTCGTCAGTGGTACAGTGTCAAGCTGTCCCTGTTTCTGGGCAACATGGCTTAGATGGTCCACCAGCGGTTACGGTGGTCCTCCGAACCCTGGTCGACGACTGTGCATCAGGAATGTCCAGGGGCTTTACTTCGGATTCCTCAGCAGTCCCCGTCTCTAGTCGACAGTCTTTTGAAGGCTGGCTTCCAGGGCTCTTCTGCAAAGGTTTAGCGCTCTGCACAATTCTCCCCCATAGCTCAGGGAGAGGTCTCGTAGCCAGGTCCTCTCTCGGACCAGTCCTCGACAAACTCGACAGCTTTCAGATTGGGTTGAAGCAAATGCAGCAGCAAGTCTTCTTCTTCCAGCTGGGCTTAAAGGATAAGTATCAAGTATCAACTTCAGCTTCTGAACAATTTTCCATCAGTGAGAGGTCCCCAGATATACTGTTTGGTCTCTCATTCACTCTGATGGGTCACACTCAGGCAACCACTCAGAAGGGCATTCATGCAGGAAGGCAGCCAATCAGTCCCACAGTACATTCAGGCCATTATCCTCCCTCCAGACACTCACAACAAGGAATATGTATTGGGACAAGTACCTAGCCATTCACTCCACACTGCATTCATACCAGTTTGAGGCAGGGCTGTCTCAGTCTTTGTGTCACATACCAGAAACAAGACACCCATACCAAGAAGTGTATATTGGTCACACACTGCATTCACCCAGGTCCCACCCCAAGGTACCCACAACATACAGTCACTGGGAGGGCTCCAGCCAGTCTGGCCTGGACTTCCCCACAATACCATATATGGAACTTCCACCCAACAGCCAGTCAGGGGAAATGGACAGAGTTAGGGCTTCCCAGGATTTTGGGAAAACAAGGTAACCGGCAATAGAAAGCAAGAGGCCACAGGGGCCATCTTGTCTACTATCAGGAATCAACTGATGCCAATGGCAGGGCCCGGGGATCAAAAAATGGAGGATACTCAGAGCACCTGTCAAATTCAGCATGGAGCTGCCACCAGCCCATACCCTGCTTGATGGGCCACAAACAGGTGCCCAAAAACATACATTAGGGGTACAGAGTTGTACCCCCACCCATGGGTGCCATAAAGGTATCCCAAGGGTCTGTACACCAAACCAAAAAGAGAAAGAGCTGCACTGCCAGGAGTCCCATATGGACTTCTGGGAAGATTGTAAGGGAGAATTCTCAAGAATGGCTAATTTCCCTTTCCTACTGAGTCCTTCAGCAGCTTTGCTGGATTTCTAGGATTTATTTTTTTTCACCTGGTAAGCCTTTTTTCCCACTCTTACATCTGTTTTGTTGTGTGTTTAACATTTTTGTGTTCATAGACTGTGGAGCCTCACCTACTCCATAGGCATCAACTTTTTACTGTGTGTCACACTGCACAATTAGTGCAGTGAAACAGGGTTGTCTTTTTCAGAGGTCCCACTTTACACTCCATTTTCTGGGACTGACTACTGTCTCCCAGAACATGTAAAGTTGCCATTGACTTTATTAATCTTTTTAAATTCACAAACCCAGTACAAACTATCTTCCATAGAGTATTGGAAAGGGTTAATAGTTATCCCTTTTTGTCTGTCTCTCATGGAACATTATTTTGTTCCCCTTTCTTTAAGATATGGCTGGTGGCAGTGGTATCTGCCATATTCTTCCTACAGGGATCTATGAAAATAGGCTTGATACTGTTTTAAGCTAAATTAGTAGCCTCAAACTTTAATCCGCTGGACCCCATTTACTTTTAATTGTTCTGGCTGGATTTATTCACCATTTCTATTTGTAAAAGTCTTTCTCATGTTTAACTCTGCGCGCCAAACCAGGTTTGGTTCCTTTGTTCGCCGTCCTTTGGCGGCTGAGAGTCTAGGTAGACAGGATGTAAGTGAGGGGTTTTAGGCCCCCTGCACAGGGTCTCCTTGGAGACCCAAGTCGCACTCTTGTTTGATTGGCTAGGTGACTGTCCGGATAGGACAGCCACCCTGCTGTGTGATTGACAGCCAGCCTGTGTGAATGGGGGAAAACTGCATAAAAAGCAGGTCTCTGGGACTTGGAAGGCAGAGTCGCCACTGGATCGAGAGAACCAAAGAGAAGCAGAAGGAAGAGGACTGCTGCAACTACTGAACCTCCCGGTGAAGCCCTGCCGCGGTTCCGAATCTCCTACACTTCAACGACAGAGAAGATCTGCAATGAATCTTCTTCCCTTGAGCTGGTGGGACTAACCAGTCCGCCAAACACCAAGCAAGGCCTCCCTCCCCGGTCGAATTTGCTGTGCATCGCTGAAGTGAACCGGATAGCCAGGAGGACCGGGCCCTGTTTGGGTTTTAAGGATCGCACCTTTTAATTGTTGCTTTGCTCTGCTGCTGGTTTCTTCCCTGGGCAGTGCAGGACCCTCCAGTCTTCCTCCTTTGTGTCAGCCTGACAGTCGCTTCAGGAACCGTGAGCCTGCAGGATCAGCCAGGAACTTCTGCCTCAGCTACAGCATTCTTCTTCTTCTAAGGTACTGTTCAAACCCAGTTGTTCGTTCCGTCCGACCGTGGTGAAAGTGTTTTAAATCTTTCGCCAATCCATTGGCTTGTCCTTCTCTACTCTTTAAAGTAACTTTTCTTCCGACCAGCTTCATTTCAAACTCTTGGCAAAGACGTAACCGCAAACTACTCTGAACTGTGTGATCCTCTGCAAAGACTCTGAACCATTGACATTGGCCCCGGCCTATTGATTTGAATCCTCATTGTAGTAAGCCTTTTCTAAATTGCCCTGCCTACTTACTTGTTGGTGCTGTTTAATTTTGTATAACCTTGTCTTTCCCTCCCTTTTTAAATTGCTGGAGTGCCATTTTGCTCACACTTCATTTTGAGCTTAACTTGTCCAGAATGCATTGGGTGTTGTGTAGTGTATTAAGATTGTGATTTTCTGTTGCTTTACTTAGTGAACTGTTTTACAAATGATTGTGTAAATAAATGTATATTCTTTTACTCAGAAACCTTGAGTCAGTGTTCTTTTGAACCATAGCAATTGCTGTCCTTTGTGTACCTTCTGATACAGCTCACTTTACTCTTGAGATAAGTCTGGCTGCTCAGCCATCACTACCACTTTACTGTGTAGTATGGGCTTGTACCAAAGGTGAATTTGTACTGTCACTTGTAGTCTTAATTGTGTGTGGTGTTCCCAAAGGGTACTGCATATGATTCTGCCTAACACTGGTGTACAGCGGTGAGGATCAAGTATAGTGATTACACTTAGAGTGCTGCTATTACCTTGGATCAACTAACCACAAGGCTAAACATCACTAAAAAGCTATTTAATCATGTCTGATATAGAAAGCTACAGTCAGGAAACCCTCCTTAGTTACACTGTTGATTATCTGAAAAATCTGCGTAGAGAAAGGAATCTCTCTGCTAAAGGCAAAAAGTCAGAATTAATTGAAAGGTTGTTAGAGAAACAAAGTCTGGAGAGTGGGTCTGAAATACCTAATCCACCAACAAATGTGGAAAATTATTTTGATGATAATGTGTCAGTTATTATGGATGAGTTAAATGAGGCAGATGTGTCTCCCAATGTAGGCCTTACTGCTCCTCTACCTGCTCAATAACCTCAACCTTTGTCCACTGGGAACCCATCAGGTCCTACACTCAGTCCTGAATTCATTGCTTTAGAAAAGATGAGGCTTGAATTGGAATTCAAGCGTATTAATGCTCAAACTGAACAAAAGCATCCAGAACTTAAACTCAGAGAAATGGAGTTGAACCATGCACTAGAAATGAAGAAATTGTCTATTGAAAATGCTTCTCTCCCAGAGTCTTCTAGGTCTTCCAGTCCTAAGAGACCCCGTATGCCTAAATAAATTGTTGGTATGTATGAGGCTAAGCTTGATATTTTGGATTGGTTGGCATTGTTTGAGTATAACCATGGCATTCAAGACATTACATGGAATCAGTTGTTTCCTTGGCTCTTCCCTAGGCTACCCACTGTTGCATCTGATGTTGTGATGGAGTTGGGGGAAGTGGATAGGATGGATTATGAGTGTGTGAAGCTAGCTTTAATTGCTAGATATGGGAAGACCCCTTCCCAGTACCATAAGAGGTTAAGGACCCTCAAAAAGCATGATGGTACCGCTTGGGCTACCTGGGTATGTGAATGTTTGAAAAACGTAAATGGTTGGGTTAAGTGTTACAGAGTAAACACTTATGAAGGTATGAGAAATCGTGTTATGTTGGAGTCAATTTATGATGCCTGCTCTCCTGAGCTCAGACAGCACTTGACTGATTCTAAGGAAATAGATCCAAAGAAATTAGCTAAGGCTGCTGACTTGTAGGTTGCCAACAGGGCTACTCACAGGGATTCTGGAGCAACTCAGAAGAAGGATGAGGGAAAGAAGCCAAAGAAAGATAACAAGGAGAATTCTAATACCTCCAATCCAAAAGAGGGCCCCAAACAAAACAATAAGGGTAAGCCACAAGAGAAACCGAGTCAGGCTATTGCACAATCTGGACCCACACCAGATGGAGGTCAGAACAAACCCCCATTCATCAAAACATTTGGGAAATGTTATGTTTGTGGGTCAACTGACCATGTGAAAGGGGATCCAAGATGTATGGGGAAACCATCAGGGGTCCACACTGTCTCCTTAGCTTTCTACCCAGACAAAGAAGTACCTATGGCAAGTGGAAACTTTCACCTACTGGCTGATGAACCCATGAGAGTCTTAGCTAGTGTTTCTTTAGTGTCCCTGGGTTTTTGCGAGCAACAGAATGTATATGTCTATAATTCCATCCCAGATTATACTAAAGAGTACGATAAAGATAGTGTTCTTGTGACGTAAAAGCAAGGAAATATCGAGGCTGAGTACCACAAAAGGAAATACACCAAACACGGGCTATAAAGATTCACAGATCTTTAATACTGGGCAGTTACAAAGAAACACAGATCTGATACAGATAGCTGTCTGGCTCTCGACACCCCGCAATGAGTACCAGCCCGTCAGAGTGAGGAGGGAGAGTGCTGGACATCTAAGCATTTGGGTTTATATACATTTCTAACAATATTGTCCAGCCCCTCTGCATGTTAATAATCTGTGGTCTAGAGTTTGTGCCGAGTTCACCTATAGCTCATACAATAATATGCACACAGATTACATGAGTTTGTATTTCCCTCAAATTACAATGGCAAAGTGTATTCCTGGATTTAGCAGTGAGCCACATTAGATGGAGGTCAGAACAAACCCCCATTCATCAAAACATTTGGGAAATGTTATGTTTGTGGGTCAACTGACCATGTGAAAGGGGATCCAAGATGTATGGGAAAACCATCAGGGGTCCACACTGTCTCCTTAGCTTTCTACCCAGACAAAGAAGTACCTATGGCAAGTGGAAACTTTCACCTACTGGCTGATGAACCCATGAGAGTCTCAGCTAGTGTTTCTTTAGTGTCCCAGGGTTTTTGGGAGCAACAGAATGTATATGAATATAATTCCATCCCAGATTATACTAAAGAGTACGATAAAGATAGTGTTCTTGTGACATAAAAGCAAGGAAATATCGAGGCTGAGTACCACAAAAGGAAATACACCAAACACGGGCTATAAATATTCACAGATCTTTAATACTGGGCAGTTACAAAGAAACACAGATCTGATACACATAGCTATCTGGCTCTCGACACCCCGCAATGAGTACCAGCCCATCAGAGTGAGGAGGGAGAGTGCTGGACATCTAAACATTTGGGTTTATATACATTTCTAACAATATTGTCCAGCCCCTCTGCATGTTAATAATCTGTGGTCTAGAGTTTGTGCCGAGTTCACCTATAGCTCATACAATAATATGCACACAGATTACATGAGTTTGTATTTCCCTCAAATTACAATGGTGAAGTGTATTCCTGGATTTAGCAGTGAGCCTTAGTATACCTTCACAATGTAGTTCTGCCAGTGTCCATGCTCGACATTCACATAACATTGTCCTCGATGTGTATTCGTGGATGAGGCTTGTTAGTGCAGACAATCCTAGGACAACAAGTCATTCTCGGTGCAAGGTCTCATTACCTAGTCTAAACAGTCGGCCCTCGGACAGTCTAACCATTAACAGAACTCAAAGGTCGGGAAGGCTTGGTTGCAAGTTAGAAACACAGTCCACCATTTTAAAACAGAGAATCACACAAACAGAAATCAAAATGGCGGATGATTCTAAAATGGCGGCGAAGTCGATCTAAAATCGGAACTTTGCAACACGGTTTTGTAACGCTCACCTGACTCCCATGGAGGCGCTGGCCTGGTTCGCGCTGCTGTGACCTCTTCTAAGGTGATGCGCAGGGTTCGGAAGACGGACTGGACCGGGCCCCCAAATCTGGTTTGTCTGGCTCGCAGAAGTATCCTTCTGTAGGCGTAAATAGGGGATTAACTGTCTGCGGGGTAATGGAATCGGCCTCACACTTTCCCCTCTCACCCTCCTTGAAACCCTTCTGTGATTCCTCGTAGCGTCTCACCTTAGGGTCTGGAAGGACGAGCTCTCCATCCTGCTTCTGATGCAGGGGCGCGTTGGTATCCAGTTACTTCATTGGATTTTCGGATTGGTGAGAACCAATCTTGCTTGGCTTCCAGGTAAGCTCTTTGATAAGAGGTTCCCCTTGTGTCCATGCATTAATGTACTAATGCTAGTGTCTTTTTCCCCATAGGGGCCGGGGTACAGAATGCCGGGGAACAGGCACCGACCCGAGATGAGAGGTGAAATCCTTGTAGAAATCAGGTAAGTCTTTAATGAGCGTTTTTTGGTAATGTCTTTTCATTCGCTCATTAACGCTGATGTCTCTTTTTCCCCTTCGGGGCCGGGGTCCGGAAATGCCAGGATCCGGCGCGGACCCGAAATGAAGAGGGAATGAATCAACAGGTAAGTCTTAACATGGAGATTTAGCTTTCCTTATTCCCTTCTCTCTCTCACCTTTTGTTCTGGTCTTTTTCTCCCTAGGCGCTGGGGCGTGACTGCGAATCCGGATGATCGCTGCTGAACATGGAGGCGCCCTGTAAAGGTGAGTGGAATGCGGCGCTGCAGCGATCGATGCGATGAGCTTTTAAATAAAAGTCTTCCTTTTCAGGATTGTCGGCGAGATGTCTCCGGGATGCGGATTTAGCAGGTAAGGACTTTTCCTTCTTCTGTTCTCTTCTTCACTTCCTTTGCAGGTGATCCAGGATGCTGGCAGGCGTGGTAGAAGTCAGGATGCAGACACGGTGAGCGTCCAGCTGCTAGATGCAGAACAACGCGAAGCACGTGTGGCTGTTCGGGTGGGGTTTAAATAGCCTTGGAAGAAGTTCCAGGTATGTATCCTTCCTCCAATCAGGTATGTATCCTTCCCCGACCACGCCTGGATGGTAAATTAGTCCCACAGGTAAAGTAGTTCCTTTCAGGCCTCAAGGAGGCCGGGATCCTGCAGCATGGTCTGCATCAGGTAAGTGCACCCAAGCACTCCCATAATGAGCCTGGCGCCTATGGCGCCAGGACTGATGTCTTTTATGAGCCTGGCGCCACAGGCGCCAGGACACTGTCCAAAGGGCCCCTATATGGGGTTGCTGGGTCCTTCCTTGGGGACTGGATGTCCGCTTTCGGGGACGCAGAGCTTGAACCGGCTCCCCGGGAGCGGGCATCATGACATGTTTTCTTCGCAGAGTGACTAGGCTTATGCCAATATAAATCAAAAGGAGGCATGATATGATTTCCCGTTTAACAACCCTCCTTTTGGCATAAGTCAAATGCTAAACTACAACTAGTCACTTTACGAGTAACTCCACGTCTCAATGTCCATACAACCTGAATCACAATCATCAGAGATATCAATTGCCATAAGGTCTGTAACAGAAATTTCCTTCAACACAAATTCATTGGTCATTCTTTCCGGTGCGCATACCTTTTATCCTAACGTTCATTTAGTCTGTGCACAACATCCCCCTAACATTGAACATCTGGCAGGAAAACATTGTATACAGCAACAGCAGAACAACAGAATACCCAGAATAATCAATAAGACTGAAAGAAGCTTCCATCCCCACGATCGTAAGAAGACCCAGAACCAAGTGCTAAGATCCCAATTTCCCTCGGGAACATGCACTTCTGAACTAAGGATGTGCAGATTTTGTACAGCCTTAAAGATGGTTGGGGAGGAATCTGGATTGAAAACACAACAAGCGAACCCCACTAATTTGCATACTCCACCACGCTCAGCCAGGATGACGTCTAATGCCATCCGGTTCTGTAGTGCCACTAATCTGATTGCCTTTTGCTCTAGAGTCATGTTATTGAGTATGTCAATGGTCCGGTCGATGGTTTTCTCCAGTACTCTCGCTAGACTTCTGATATCCTCGGAATTCATAATCTGACCACAAAATGGTACAAAGGATTTCGCTACATCGCCCAGAATTGGTGGAGGAGTATCGCCATTCTCGTCCCGCCTTGGACGAGCCCTAGAGATTTCCATGGTACTAGCTATAAATACCCCAGGCAACAGAATTCCTAAATAACAGGTTCCCTGCCAATCCCTAGGTAGCCATGGGAAGGCTTCATTACCGCAACCGAAGTAGACAGGTTTGCCTACATAAAAAGGTCTGTCCTCACTAGTCAAGTTTGCAACATTGGTGCAACCCTTGAAATTACCCATTGACTGAGTACCATTCCTCTGTATGCAGAAAGAAACTGAGTTGGGGCTGTGGTTAACAGTGTAGGAAGGTGGCGTGGCATCCCTATTGCCCATAGGAGCCATCTTGAAAGAGATCAGAGATTGAAAAGGTCGAGACAGTCTATCAGAACGCCTAATGGAAGCAACATTAAGCTTGCTTCTATTTGCAAAAAGTGAGCATCCCAGGGGCGTTAGAACTCGTCTTTCAAACTCATTCAAATTCGTTCCATCAAAGTTCCCTGAGATGCTATCGTTCTATCGACCAAAGAATACTGCCCTTAGAGAATCATAACATGCAGAAGTTAGAGGCAAAGGATGAATATACCAGCCCAACTTTTTGTCTCCATGTTGCGGTAAATGAGAACATACCCAACAGTTAGACCTGTTCAAAATGGCATGTGTTGCATTCATTATAAGTAGTAGTGTGTTATTGTGTTAACTCTGTCTGTGTTGAGAGTCTCCTGGAGAAAGAGTATGCAGATGCACGAAAGGTGTAGATACAGTGGGTACATTTTCAGTGAGCAAAAATGTTTCTAGCGGACGTACTTCTTCCATATACCAAAATCCTAAGGCAGTTACTATTGTGAAACCGGTTAACATGATTACAAGAAAGCAATACGTTTTAAAAGACCATGGGCCTCATTAGGACCCAGGCGGATTTCGCGGTGCTAAATGCACCGCGAAGCACGGCGGAAAGCCGTCGATAGCGCCATGGGGGTTGGCGGATTTACCGCCCCATTCCGACCTCGGCGGAGCGGTAAATCCCCAATCCCCATTCTGCCCTTCCCCATTCCCATTCTTGCCCCATAGGGTATAATGGGAGTGGGGAAGGAGTTAATTACGCCACCGTAAAATACGGTGGCGTAATTAACAACGAGGTCCCGTAGCGCCATGGTTTTCTCCGCCTGGTAAAACCAGGCGGAGAAAACCTCCATGGCGCTAAGGGAACTCGTAGTACGGCGGACGGGTCCCCCGCGATTAGCGCTGGCGGAAACCCGATCCGCCAGGGTCCTAATGAGGCCCCATGTATTTGATCGTCCATTGTCTTTTCTGGCCACAGAGTCACTTATTTGTTCCGTACGGGTAGAGGCGATAACAGGCATTGCTCCTTTGAAATGAAAACTCTGTAGTCCGTTTTCTGGTGATCTCCAGATCACGCGTTTTCTTAGTCTTTCCCTATCCCCAGCCAACAACTTTCCTTCCGATGCAAAAGATGGGCGAAGAACAAGCCCTGCAATTATTTTCCTGTTGGCACAGTCGAACCGTGCAGTAGGTCTAGCTCTGTGGACGCAGATTGTACCTTGTGACTCCTGGTACAGTGTGATCTGCGAACAGTGTGTCGTTACTTCCTGATGGAAGTGGGGAATTTTCAGCAGAACCTAACAGTGGTGCAAAAGGATCTGCAGGAGAGTGTGGAGATGAAGCAGCTGTTTCCCCAGGCTCCGCGGGCTCAGGGAGTGTCTCCGTAGCACTCTCAGTACTGCTCAATGCTGAATGATCATTGGGAGCAGAGCGAGTACGTTTCTCCATATCTTCTTTGTTGTGTGGCAAAGGGAAAGGTATCCTCTTGACATGCGATGCATGAATCCAGTGTTTCTTGCCTTCCACCCGTATTACTGTCTGCTTGGCCAGGAGGACCTGGTGCGGCCCTCTCCACAGCGGTGCAAGACAGGATGCTCTCTCAAATGCCTTAATAAGCACCCATTGTCCAGGTCGGATGCTATGACCTGGCCCCTCGTATTTTGCTGGGAGGGCTTCTCGCACCTTTTGGTAAATCAAATACAGATTTTTAGTTAACCGGTCACAATAATCGGAAAGAAGTACATTCTCAATGACCCTCAGAGCCCTAGGTTTCGTGAGGTTCCAAATGTTAGCTGGCCTACCCATTACTACCTCATATGGGGAGAGCCCAGTCTTAGTCTGTGGGGTGGTGCGCATTGACAGTAACACTATCGGTAAGGCGTCCGGCCATTTCAAATTGGTGCGGGCACACGTCTTAGCGAGCTTGTTTTTCAAAATTCCATTGCACTCTGAGCATGTCTAGCCGAATGGAACCATTTATTGATCTGTAATCCCGCGCATATCTGCAGAATTACAGCAGCGATAAAATGTGGACCATTGTCCGACCAGATGACCCTTGGCAAACCAAACCTAGGAAAATATTCCTTAAGCATGGTTTTCGCTGTTGTCTTTGCTGTGGCATCTTTCACAGGAAAGGCTTCAACCCATTTACTAAAGGCGCAAATAACAACCAAAACAAATTTAAAATTATTGCAATGCTCCATTAAAATAAAGTCAAAGTGGATCACTTCAAAGGGGACAGAAGATGGACCAAAACTACCCCTTGGTGTCGATGTGCCCTTGCCCATATTGGGCTGTAGACAGATCATGCAACTCTGGACAAAACACTTGGCTGTTTTCAGGATGTTATAGTTTACCAAGACACTTTATAACATTTTACAAATCTTCCTAACGCAGATGCAGGTGGGGCCAGAAGCCATTGCGACCATCATAGTAATGTACGCATCTGGCAGCATCCATTTTCCCTCTAGCTTATCCACCCAACACCCATCATCATCCAACCTCGTCAAACCCTCAGCCCATTGCTTAGTTTCCTCTAAAGTGGCATCATCTTGGATATTCTTTACAGATTCAATTCCTTCATCTATGGTACAGACATTTGTGGCTTCTCTTGTAGTGTACATATCTGAATAGAGATCAGTAGCGGTTCGTTTGGCTATCTGGTCAGTGAAAGCGTTTCCTTTTCCTATATCATTTATGATTTTCTGATGCGCTTCGCATTTCATGATCGCTAACTGAGTGGGAAGTGCAAGCGCTGAAAGTAACCGCACTATCAAAGAGCCATATTGAATCTTCATTCCATGTGAGGTCAGGAAACCTTGT
The DNA here is from genome assembly GCF_040938575.1 of Ambystoma mexicanum. Classification (NCBI taxonomy): domain Eukaryota; kingdom Metazoa; phylum Chordata; class Amphibia; order Caudata; family Ambystomatidae; genus Ambystoma; species Ambystoma mexicanum. Next base: position 627,057,976 of record NC_090927.1, on the reverse strand, counting down.
TCTGCCCAAAGTCTACCGAAGTTGTGAACTACCCCAAAAGCATACTATCAGTATATATGTTTACTCTAAGCCCTTCGGAAAGTTCACAAGCTCGAGTCAATGCAATAATCTCTGCAGCCTACGCAGAGTTATGTGAAATTCTTTTGGTTTCCACAATCGTGCTTAGTGTAGTGATGGCATAAGCAGCTATGGATGTTTGAAACAGGAGCCATCGCAAAACAACTCCCCTTGTGGGTCATTCAAAGGTGTATTCTTCAGATCAATCATGCCTTTCATTTCTTGTTCTGAAGTGTAAAAGCAGTCATGTGTCATTTCGTCACTGCAAGTAGTACCTTGGGGAAAAGGTAATAGTTCAATACACAACACCTCTTGATTTGTATATGCAGTGCAAACAAGATCAATTCATATCTCGTTAATCGTGAGGAAGTGAGGTGTTGTGTTTGCGTTCTATTTTATAGAACATCTACAGAGTGAGGTACCAACAAGGTTAAAGAATGGCCTAGGACCATACCCTCGCTCTGTTTTACAGACGCAGCAGCAGCAGCAACAGCTCTCCGACATCTCGGAAAAGCGCATGCAACAGGATCAAGGGCGGAAGAAAAGTAACTGCACAGCCTATTCTTCCCTCCATGTTCCTGCGTTAATACAGCCAAAGCACATCCATCACGTTCATGCACATACAACTCGAATGCCTTTTTCATAATTTGGTGTGCCCAAAACTGGTGCTGAACACAGTGCAGTCTTGAGCAGATCAAAAGCTTTCTGGTGTTCCAAGTTCCACGGCAATGGAAAAGAAATGCCCTTCTTTGTCAAAGCCAACATTGGTTTGATCACTAGTGAGAAATTGGGGATCCACTGCCTACAGTAAGAATCCATGCCTATCAAGGCTCTTCCTTCCTTCTGTGTATTTGGGACAGACATGCTAGAAATGATTTTAATCCGTTCAGGTGTCAACCTTCTTCCCTCCTTTGACAGGAGATAGCTGAAATAGGCGACCTCCTGTCGACAATATTGAAACTTTTTCAGTGAAGGTTAATGTCCATGTTTTGCTAGGTGAATAAGCAGCAGCACGGTGCCCTCCTTACAGGCACTTTCTGAATCTGCAGCTAAAAGAAGATCATCCACGTACTGAAGCAATATACAAGTAGTAGGAAAATCGAGTGTATCAAGCTGCTCTTTCAAAGCCCTACTGTAAATGCTCAGACTTTCCGTATATCCTTGTGGCGCACGGGCAAATGTAAACAAGCATCCCCCTATGGTGAATGTGAACAGATATCTGCTATCCTTGTGTATAGGAATGCTAAAGAAAGCATTTTTAAGATCTATGACACTAAAATGAGTAGCAGAAGCTGGAATCATAGTTAATATCGTTGTTACATCAGGCACAATAGGAAATTGTGGAGCAACAATCTTATTGATAGCGCGTAAAGCAATGATAAAACGAAAAGGAATTGCATTATCTCCTTTCTTATACACAGGCAAAATCGGACTATTGCACAAACTACCTGCAATTTCTTCAATTACCCCATGGTGTACAAAATCGGAAACTATACACTTCAAAGCTTGCTCACCATCAACCGAAATCTTATACTGAGGAATACGTGGCAACTTTACTCCAGGTTTCAAAATGATTTTAACAGGCTCAATCTGTAAGACACCAACATCGTTGTCATCAATCGCCCATAAACACTCCAGAATGTTACGAAATGCCGGCGGCAAAGGTCTAGTCAGGAACTGTGAGGTAGAAAGTTGCTGTGGTGAAATCGTCAAACGCACTCCATCCGAAGAACAATGAATTACTGCATTTAATTCCTTCAACAGATTCAACCCCAACACATTCTCTCCACAGTTTGTTGTCAAAAGAAACGGACAGTGATCCGTGAATGGACCCAGTGTAATCGGTACAGGCAAATAAACCGGACTAACCACTGGTGTACCAGAAAACCCTAAAGAAACATTGGTTTACCCTGACAGTGGAATGTTTGGAACCCGTGCATGGTCAATGGAACACTTCTGTGCTCCTGTATCTATCAAGAATAGATGTTTCCTATTTCCCACTATCATTTCAACGTAGGGACCTTTCTGATTAACGGGAATGATGACAAAGAGAGTGTCCTACTCTTGAAGGTCTTTGCCTACATGCAGCTTCTCAGCTTGATGGGCAAGAGCCTGGGAAGCATAGGTTGCATTGGGAAGATGGCCTCTTCTACAGTGAACCGACTGAGTCTATCCTTGGGGACTGCAAAAGACTTGGAGTGCCCCTAGAAAACAGACTTCAGTTCCTACAGTTGGCCCATGAGATACCTTTGGCTGGTCATTTGAGTTTCAAAAAGACCAAGCAAAGGCTCTCCTTACACTTCTACTGGCCGAAGATGGGTTCAGAAGTTGACAAATTATGTAGGAGCTGTCACACTTGCCAAACCTCTGGCAAGAGTGAAGGCAAGAATGTGGCACCCTTGGTGCCTCTCCCAGTGGTGGGAGGTCCCCTTGACCCTCCCACATCTTCAGTAAACAGGTTTACTCTGGTTGTAGTAGACCATGCTACTAGGTATACTGAAGCAATTCCTATGAGGACTGTTACGGCTCAGGCTGTGGCTAAGGCTCTACTTGGTATTTTTACCAGAGTAGGGTTTGCTAAGGAAGTGATATCCGACAGGGGATCCAATTTATGTCCCACTACATGCAAGCCATGTGGAAAAACCGTGGTCACTTACAAGTTCTCTACAGCCTACCATCCCCAGACAAATGGACTGGTAGAGAGGTTTAATCATACTATGAAGAGCGTGATAGGTGCTTTAGAGGAACCCCTTAAGAGAAGTTGAACCTTCTACTGCCATGTCTTCTCATTGCTTCTAGAAAGGTCCCTCAGGAGGGAGTTGGATACAGTCCCTTTGAACTTCTCTATGGCCATCCAGTCAGAGGTCCATTGGCCCTGATTAAGGAGGGGTTAGAGAGTGCTCCTTCCCACAAGCCAGTCAGAGTGACTGACTATGTGACAGGTCTCCGTAGAAGAATATCACACATGATGACAGAAGCAAGTGATAACTTGAAAGCAGGTCAGGCTCTGGTCAAACATTGGCATGACCAGAAGGCCAACATGGTTGAGTTTACTCAAGACCAGCTTGTACTAGTTATGGTGCCAACAAGGCAGAGGGCCTTGCAGGACAAATGGATAGGATCCTTCAAGGCTGTGGGCAAAGAGAGGTGATCTATCTGGTGGACTTAAGCAGACCGAAGGAGGCTCCCAGAGTCTTTCACACCAACCGTTTGAAGGCATATGTCTTGAGACCAGAAGTAGGAGCTTTGCTTCTAGCTTCAGCTCAAGAAGAGGAGGAGAGTGAACCTCTACCTGACCTACTCAGAGGCCAACCTTTGGATAAGAACATAGAAGGAGTTAATCTCTCTTCTAATCTGACATCTGAACAACAGGATGAGTGCAAGTTTGTGTTAAACCAGTTTGCCTCTGTGTCTTCACTTTCACCAGGCTTGACCCCTTGGGGCCAGCATGATATTTTAACTGGTAACTGTTTGCCTGTGAAAAGCAGAGGTTACAGAATGTCAGAACATATAAGATCCCACATAAAGGAAGAGGTCAACAAGATGCTTGATCTCGGGGTTATAGAGCCATCTAGAAGTCCATGGTCTAGTTTAGTTGTTCTAGTACCAAAGGCAGGATCCAAGGAGTTGAGATTCTGTGTGGACTATAGAGCTCTAAATGCAGTGACTAAGACTGATGCCCATTCTTTACCAAGGACAGATGAACTGGTGGATTAACTTGGTGCAGCCAAGTACCTCAGTACATTTGATCTGACGTCAGGCTATTGGCAAATAGCCCTAACAGACCATGCCAAGGAGAAAACTGCAGTTTCAACCCCAGTAGGCCTCTACCAGTTTAAGGTTATGCCTTTTGGATTAAAGAATGCACCTGCTACATTCCAAAGAATAGTCAATCAAGTTCTGAATGGGATGGAGGACTTCTGCATGGCATGCTTGGATGACATTGCAGTGTTCAGCCTACTTGGAAAGAACATGTTGATCACTTAGGATATGTTTTGCAGGCTCTTGAGCAGGCCCATCTGACCATAAAGGCAAGCAAATGTCAAATTGGTCAGAGCAAAGTGGTCTACCTTAGTCATGAGGTAGGAGGAGGTGAAATAAGGCCATTGCCTAGCAAAGCACACGCTGTACAAAGCTGGGCCACCCCTACTACTCAAACCCAAGTGAGAGCCTTCCTAGGTCTCACTGGGTACTACAGGACTTTCATTGAGAACTATGGGTCCATAGCTTCTCCTTTGAATGTAGTCTCCACTCCAAAATTCCCTAAAAAGCTTTGATGGAATGAGGAGTGCACTCAAGCCTTTGAAAACCTGAAGAAAGCCCTTTGTCAAGCTCCAGTTCTAAGAGCTCCTGATTATTACCAACCCTTCATTGTGCAGACGGATGCATCCAATAAGGTATAGGTGCAGTCCTTAGTCAACTGGATGAGCACCCCATTTGCTTCATCAGTAGGAAACTGAAGGAACCAGAAACAAGATGGGCAACCATAGAGCGTGAGTGTTTTGCCATTGTGTGGTATCTGAAGAAGTTTAGACCATACTTGTGTGGATCTACTTTTGTGATTCAGACAGACCACCAACCCTTGATATGGTTAATGCAAATGAAAGTGGAGAACCCAAAACTACTAAGATGGTCAATCTGCCTGCAAGGGTTTGATTTCACCATTGAGCATAGGTCAAGATGTCACCACCAAAATGATGATGGTCTCTCTAGGATGTTTATAACCGACTAGAGTGAAGAGATTCATCCAGGAGTGGATTAAATCCTCCTGTCCCTTTGTCTGGGGGGGTGGGGGTGAGTGTAAGGGAGAATTCTCCAGAATGGCTAATTTCCTTTACCTACTGAGTCCCTCAGCAGCTTTGCTGGATTTCTAGGATTAATTTTTTTCACCTGGTAAGAGTGTGAGCCTTTTTTCCCACTCTTACGTGTGTTTTGCTGTGTGTTTAACATTTTATGTGTTCATAGACTGTGGAGTCTCACTTACTCCACATGCATCATCGTTTTACTGTGTGTCACACAGCACCTTTAGTGCAGTAACACAGGGTTGTCTTTTTCAGACTTCCCACTTTAAACTCCATTTTCTGGGACTGAGTACTGTCTCCCAGAACATGTAAAGTTGCCATTGACTTTATTAGTCTTTTTAAATTCACAGACCCAGTACAATCTATCTTCCGTAGAGTACTGGAAAGGGTTAATAGTTATCCCTTTTTGTCTGTCTCTCATGGAACATTATTTAATTCCCCTTTCTTTAAGATTTGGATGGTGGCAGTAGTATCTACCATATTTTTCCTACTGCGATCTATGAAAATAGCCTTTGTACTGTTTTAGGCTAAGTTAGTAGCCTTGAACTTCATTCCGCTGGACCCCATTTACTTTTATTTGGTTCCGGCTTGGTTTATTCGCCATTTCTTTTTGTGAAGGTCTTTCTCGTGTTTTACTCTGCGGCCAAACTTGGTTCCTTTGTTCGCCGTCCTTTGGCGGGCTTCTGCACAGAAGCCCTCGTTTGGCGCCTGAGAGTCTAGTAGACAGGATGTGAGGGAGGGGTTTTATACCCCCTGCACAGGTTCTCCTTGGGGAACCAAGTTGCACTCTTGTTTGATTGGCTAGGTGATTGTCCGGCCAGGACAGCCACCCTGCTGTGTGATTGACAGCCAGGCTGTGTGAATGGGGGAAAACTGCATAAAAAGCAGGTCTCTGGGACTTGGAAGCCAGAGTCGCCACTGGATCGAGAGAACCGAAGAGAAGTTGAAGGAAGAGGAGTGTTGTAACTACTGAACCTCCCGGTGAAGCCCTGCTGTAGGTCTGAATCTCCTACACTTCGATGACAGGGAAGATCTACAAGGAATCTTCTTCCTTTGAGCTGGTGGGACCAACTAGTTCGCCAAACACCAAGCAAGGCCTCCCTCCCCTGGTCGGATTTTCTTTGCATCGCTGCAGTGAACCAGATAGCCAGGAGGACCGGGCCCTGTTTGGGCTTTAAGGAGCGCACCTTTTAATCGTTGCTTTGCTCTGCTGCTGGTTTCTTACTTGGGCAGTGCAGGACCCTCCAGTCTTCCTCCTTCATGTCAGCCTGGAAGTCGCTTCAGGAACCGTGAGCCTGCAGGATCTGCCAGGAACTTCTGCCTCAGCTACAGCATTTTTCTTCTGCTAAGGTACTGTTCAAACCCAGTTGTTCGTTCCGTCCGACCGTGGTGAAAGTGTTTTAAATCTTTCGCCAATCCGAGGGCTTGTCCATCTCTACTCTTTAAAGTAACTTTTCTTCCGACCAACTTAGTTTCAAACTCTTGGCAAAGACTTAACCGCAAACTACTCTGAACTGTGTGATCCTCTGCAAAGACTCTGAACCATTAACATTGGCCCAGGCCTATTGATTTGAATCCTCATTGTAGTAAGCCTTTTTTAGATTGCCCTGCATACTTACTTGTTAGTGCTGCTTAATTTTGTATAACCTTGTCTTTCCCTCCTTTTTTAAATTGCTGGAGTGCCATTTTGCGCACACTTCATTTTGAGCTTAACTTGTCCAGAAATGATTGGGTGTTGTCTGGTATATTAAGATTGTGATTTTTCTGCTGCTTACTTAGTCAATTGTTTTACAAATGAAGGTGTAAATAAATGCATATTCTTTTACTCAGAAACCTTGAGTCAGTGTTTGTTTGAACCATAGCAATTGCTGTCCTTTGTGTAACTTCTGATACTGCTCATTTTACTCTTGAGATAAGTCTGGCTGCTCAGCCATCGCTACCACTTTACTGTGTAGTACGGGCTTGTACCAAAGGTGAATTTGTACTGTCACTTGTAGTCTTAATTGTATGTGGTGTTAACAAAGGGTACTGCATATGATTCTGCTTAACAGCAGAAAACAATACAGAGCACACATGACAAAAGACTACAGAACAAGGTCAGGGAGGCCCTGTCCCTCCAATGCATTTCCAGCATCACAGCATGTTATCCATGAGGCGTTGGAATGTAACTGGTGCCCTGTTTGTGTTACACATTGCACAGGTACTGGGGCGCTTTTTTCCTTTTGACCCAGGGTTGATGTTATTAGGCATCCCAACTGAGAAAACATGCCCATTAGTCTCAAGAGAAGGGTGGTGAATTAAATTGATGCTGTTGGCAGGTCATCTGGTTGTGGCCTAAAAATGGTGGGACCGTGAAGCGTTGCACATAAACCTTTGGTGGGCCAAACCATGGAATATGCTGGTAATCGAGAAATGATCATCAGACTTAACCCACAGGAGGTGCAATTTTGTCTGCAAGTGAGGACTGGTGATAGCCTCCATATCTTCAGAGTTTATGTACATCACATGTCCACACTGGCTCAGAGCAGTCCATTTGTTTTATATACAACATCAATAAGTGGTGTTAACTTCTGTTGTGGGAGACAAATATTTTTCTTTCACTTTACCTGTCGTCGTGATCCACCTGATTTGGGCAAGTGGGTGGTGGGAGAGTTTCTCGTTGGGGAAAGGAAGGCATTGGTTCATTCTCGCGTACTTATGGCTCTTGTAACGCTGTGCTATAATTGATGCTGAAATTTAATGAAATGTTTTTGACAAATAATAAATTAATCAAGTTGGATTCTGCCTTGCAGGAGTAGAAGGATGAGTAGGGGTAAACTTACCCACTCATCCCTCACACATCTGCAAACCAAAACAGAACACAATCATAAAGGTAAAACAGGAACAATCAAGAGATATACCTCCTTCTACTTTTCCGATAATGCCGGCTGAGCGAAGGCTATACTCCTAAGAGGGGTGTGAAGGTGAACCACTAGTTACCCAAACAGCACAGTATCACAGTCCAAAATAAAGGGAATGTCCAATCAAGGTTCTATACAAATATATACACTTCAATAAAACACACAATTTGCAAGAAGAACGAAAAGAGAGTACAAACAAGCCCCCTAAAGGAAAGAACAGAAGAGCTGCAACAAACTTGAAAAAGTAGCACCCTGAGTGTAGTTCCAGGGGTAGTAGATAAGGTACTACCATAAAAAGGATATTGGGTTGAAAACAGGAATGATCGTTACCTAACCAGTCTCTAGCATCCAAGTGGAACGTGGGGGCAGTTCAGTTTTACAGTACCTAGATTTAGTTCTTGCGGGGCTGACTCATCAGACCCGGGTTTTAATGTCGATGCAAGCTGGTCAGGCCCAGTCGGGGACATAGGATCGCAGAGGCCCTAGCAGCAAATGGATATCAAGGAGGAGCGAATGCAGGTGCTCCTTGGGGACAAATGGCAGTGGTTCAACTGATGCAGGTCAGGCGGTCCCAAGAACGCTTCACAGCAGGCCAGGCCGAGTCAGACTTTAGCCGTTGAAAGAGGTCGGCTAGTGAAACTCAAGCGGTTCGAGTCGGGGGCAATGGTTGTCAAAGTGGGGATCCAGGTTGCATTAATCTGGGATAGATGAGGCAGCATTTCACTGGCTAGCTGGGCTGAGCAGTGGTCATAACTCCCAGTTAAAGCCAGTGAGTGACGTTCCAGAGATCCGGTTCGGTTTCTGCCATTAAGCAGTCACTTCAGGCTTAGCAGGTTATTTGCTTTGTTAGGACACGATGTAGAGTTGAGGTGGTTTAGATGCAGTGCAATAGTTTAACTGGTTGGAGGAATGCAGACACCAGCACCTTCTCTATTGTTCTGGATGCAGGGAACATGGAGTGACCGGTTCAATGTGATAGAATGGGGAGCTTCAGCTGGTCAGGCCTTGTGGTGCTGTGAGGCCTTTGCAAAGGACTCGAGGAGAGGATGCTGAGGTTCAGGGTCTGCTTTTCTTGCACAGATCTGTTGCAGAAGGGTTGGTCCTGGTTCACAGCACTGGTCACTCCCGATGTTCCCTGGGAGTGGTTAGGGGACGGATCTTCCTTCCATCCTGGATGGCTCCTTCTTCACCTCAGACTGAGGGCTTTGGAATGGGCAACTGTCCCATAGGACGTTCAAGTGACAATGTTCAGAACATCTCTTCAGCCTTAAAAGTTCCTTGAGGAACTGAGTGAATTCTGCTGAAGGAGTGCAAGGCTCTTTTTATAAAGACACAAGCCCGCAGGTGACTGGACTACATCTAGGAGGCCTAAATGAATCCATTTAGGCCATGAGGCCTAATCTGCACACAATTCTAATTTTAAATAAGTCCTTCTTTCAAAAACATCCTTAGAACATATGTCTTTATTCTTATCATATGTACATCACATCTGTGTATTAGAATGTATCCTTTAAAACAAGTAATACTATTCTAACAAGTGTTTTCAAATTGCCTTGCCAACATTGTCCTAATGGAGCACATGCTAGTGTTTCACACAATACTGCGCATTTTCAAGGCATGAAGTCTGTACAATTAATATTCAAATTAATCATTCTCTAACCAAAAATCACAATACTCTAATCATAATCGAATGCTTATTGCGATGGAACATTTGTAGTATCCAGTTCAATTCCTTTGCAATTCTTTACAGTTTGCTTGACTCCAAGTTATTTTCAATTTTTGTGATTCTCTTATCAAAGAAACCTATATATTTCACGTTCAGAATTTTTATTCTTTTTTACAAAATTCTGTTCACTTCTCTGTATGTTGTAAATGGGAAGAATAATAAATAGAAAGAAAAGAGTATTGAGATTATTGTTGTATCTATTCCAAATAAATATAGTTGTTTTTCTTAGAAAATCATGTGTTCTTACCAAGCAACTTTAGCTGTCATTTCAAGTTTGTGCAAGTGATATGGATGCTTTGTATGGTGTCTGTTAGATGTACTCGCAGTAAGTTTGCTCTGGTGTCTCATGTGCTCTGGAGGATGTTGGTCTTGTCCTCATGTCAGCAAGTCTTGCTTCCGTTTGCTCTGGCATCTCATTCGCCCTGGAGAAAGTTGCTTGTGTCCTCTGGTCGGCAATTCGTGCTACTATTTGTTGTTCTGTTTTAGAAGCTCTTGATATTGATTTTTGCTTTGCATTCGTTGGAGCTTTTCCAAGTGATGTTCGTTTTTTTGTGTGGCATGTTTCAGTCACTTAATGGCTTCAGCACATTTGAGAAAATGTCCAAGAAAGATTGATTGATTGTGCTCTCTTCTTGTGAATGAACTTAAGTAAACTGTAACCTTGCCATTTCCCATATTTTGAATGGCGTGATACAAAAATATATAATACTTTTTTAAAAATTCCCTTTAAAAATGCTTTAATAAACATTTTTGAAATGTATACAGAAGTAATACATTTCAATGGAATAGCCAACACATTGAACATTTTGCTTCAGAGACCTTTCCAAATGTTGCCTCCTTCTAGTACCTACTATAGTGAATCGGGGTGAGCATCAGTAAATGAGGGTGTCTACGGAGTGAGTTTTTTGCATCTGAACATAGACTACAATATTGCCCCATGCACACATGCGGAATCCATGCAAAATTTGGCAGAAGTGGGTTCAACAGTGTGGATTTGTATAGCCGGACAAACATACACACACGCATCCATAAATGTTTTTCCATATAAGATTTTTGCATCCAAACATAGACTACGATCTTTTCCCAGACAAAAGAAGAATCCATGCAAAATTTGGTAGACATGGGTTCAGCGGTGTGCATGTGTATAGCTGGACAAGCATACACACATACATGCATTCAGCTTTATACATGAAGATTAGTTCTAGAAATGTGTCATGTTAAGTATATGATGTAGCCAATTTTTACATGTACACTTGCACTTTTGAATCTGGTATTGACTAGTGAAACTGTGGAAAGTGTAATAGCTACTATTGAGATGGTACATGCTTTCAAAATGTTACTGCAAGTGACATGGTGCAAAAAGAAAAAGTGAAGAATTAGGTTTTAGATGCAAAGGTTACAAATATTCTAGCCAATATGTGTGGTACTAAAGAATACTGGTACAGATGACATTTAGAGGTCCAATACATGCTGCAAAACTTTGGTCCTTGGTTTTTGACTTCAAGTTGTGCAGAATATGGCCTGGATGATCATGCCGATATTATCCATGAAAGTAATAAAAATAGAGCTTTATAAGGCAACCAACACCAACAGACTTTGCTATGGATCCTTTTCTTGTTTTATGCTCTTTCATCAACAATTCTTAGCCATGCTGAATTTTACATGGAATAATAAAAGTGCTTCTATGGGTAGTGTTGAACACTTGTTTTGTGGAAAAGGGTATCACACTTGTGGAGCACACCACATACATATGCCTTTGTGAGTTAAAGATGTCCCACACTTTGGGCAGGACAATGATAGCTCTGTTCAAGCTCTGATTATGCCATAATGCCCCACGCGGCCCACGCCGCAATACACATCGGCCGCGAGCCGTGTCTCGCCTCCATGGCAACCAGCAACATCCATGCCCAAACCGAGTCAGGTGACTCGAACACCGCTGCCTGCAGCCCCTCCTCTCCCGCTTTAAAGGCAGAGGAGCAGTGCCGCCAGGCGAAGCCGCTTCATGGCGAAGGCCTGTGGAAAAGGCCTTCACCACTCTCTGCAGCTCCACTGCGAGTGGTCTCCAGAGGTCCCCAGCCCAGGCAGGAGCCTGCACCTGCACCCCGAGGAAGGAGGCCAGCACCCGACGCCATAATGCCCCACGCCGCCCATGCCGCAATACACATCGGCCGCGAGCCGTGTCTCGCCTCCATGACACCCAGCAACATCCATGCCCGAACTGAGTCAGGTGACTCGAACACCGCTTTAAAGGGAGAGGAGCAGCGCCGCCAGGCGAAGCCGCTTCATGGAGAAGGCCTGTGGAAAATGCCTTCACCACTCTCTGCAGCTGTAATGGAATTAATTGAAAAATATGTTATACTTCCTATTCGTACAGCGGATATTAATGCAGATTTACAGACAACAGTGCTGGTATTCTAGATGTGAAAATGTGGCAAATAGTGGCAAAGAAAATGTAAAAGAAAAGGAAAATATTACAAAAGGCACAGATTTGGATTTCCAAAGCCCATATGTGCAGTTGTTCATGCACACAGTGTTTTGTCGACTGTACATTAGCATGTTACTGGCAACTCACCCAAAAATGCATATCACATGAAAAGAGATAAGGAGGCTCCAATCATAATTGATTGCAATCCTGTTATTGTTCAGCCTTGTATTGCCCATATAAATGTCCAGTATATATCTGATAACACAACAGCAGTAGGTCTTTATGTCACATCATACTAAATGAATGCAGAGAAGAGCAATGCAGAAGAGGTGTGGGCTGATTTGTCAGTAGACAAAACTCTAAATCAAAAACGAATGGCACCAAAATGCTCTCTCTTAAACACTTAGAGCGAGTGGTTCCTACAAAGCCGAAAATGAATTTACTAGATCACCTTTGTATGGATAAAGCTTCAGCAATATTTGGCTAAGTCTTGGTCCTACCATTAGCAGGCACAGAGTGCTTACACCCATGACAGATATTGAAGAATTAGCTGAAGGGGTGCCTGAGAGTACAGACATTCTCAAAACAAAATTAATTGATAATGAATACCCAAATAGGTGTTCATACTTGGACAACCCTTGCTTGTATGATGTAGTATAGCACTGTATGTACTGTAATGTTAAAGGTGACATAAAACAATGATGTTTTGATGTACATGGAAGTCCTGGTTGCCTGTTGAGACATGAAAAGGTAAGTCTCATCAACCATATTAAATTGTCTTGCCAAACTGCAGAACAAAGGGATTTATTTACTTTTGCCTTTTGCAGTTGTTCTTGCCTTGACATAAATAGATAGCTCTGTTTGGAAGTTGCACAATCTTTAAAGTAGCTTTTAATGAAATGAGAGGAAATATCAAGTACTCAAAATGTGATGAATACTAGAAGAAGAAATACGTCAAGATTAACCTTTCGCAGCAAAACTTCAAAATACATACCTGAGGGTAGGCAGTATTCTCCAGGGAGTCAAAATGCATTAGGATATCCTGTTGTTCAAACTGATGTTGAGCTTGCATTTTTGGAAGCCAAACATGCAATGAAACAAACAAAGGCTGCAGATATGGATTTAGAAAGATTAGTGTCCAAATTGAACACAGACCATAAAGAGATATGGAAAAATATAAGATTGCTTAATTCATGGCCTGAAACATGACAGGAATCGATGCTCTTGTGTGCATTATCATCCTTTGTTGTTGTATGTTGGAGATTTGAGGTGACTGATCCAGAAAATACTGTCTACACTGTGTCTTGTGGTCTGACTGCTCCCACAGGTTTGTCATCCTTTTTCATAGGAGGTGTTACTTTCCATCAATTATTTGATTCTAGCAGTGGAGCTGTGGGATGTATTTACCCATGCATCCGAGCCATACCTCAAAACTGTGCAGTACTGACATGGAAAACATCATGATGGCCAGAGCTTCCCAGAAAATGCACAGGGAAATGCAGGAAGAATAGGCTGCCACCCATTTTTGCCGATGTTATGGGCACAGAAGGACACTGCCTAAAACCACCATTGGACTACCCGCACAGTAGTCTGAAACCATTGGGATTGGCAATGCTGATTGCCAAATGCAACCTAGAATTGTGGGGAATTCATTTTCTTAAATCCCAAAAATGGGTGCAGTACCAGTACTCACCACTATCCAAAAGCCGGCAGTTTAAAACCACCCTGTGTTTCTCTGAAGGCAAGCCAAAGTGCCTATTTCAAACATTGCAATATGTGCAAAATATTCACTGAACACCAGCAGACATTTGGTAGAATGGAGTTTTGTGTGCCTACAAAATCTGGGAAAGGAAGAGCCCAGAACAATGCTTATAACAAAACTGGCTGAGCTATGGAGTCAGCAGTTTAAGTTGCACTGGATTTAAAGACACTAAAATCGAAAATGTTTAGATTAAATAAGTGACCTATGTTTGGTGTCACATGCCTTTGTAACTGTTGAAATGTCATAGTTTTGCACTAAGAATCAGCCTTCTAGCTGCATCTGTGAAAATGTTGAGTTTTATTTGAAGGCAGAAACTGGGGAACAAAAAGTGACATTTTATCTGAAACCTGGCTTAAGGAACTGAATTCTGCCTGGCAACTACCCCCATCAGGAGTGAAACTTGAGTCACCACTGTGTTCCCAGGCCAACCTTCCTTTTGCTGCCCACACTAAGGATATGCCATCTATCTGATAATTGAATTACCTGTGCTCTGCAGGAGAGTGAACAAAGCCCTCTTCACTCAGGCAAAGGTTTTTATTACCGCAGTCGTAAAATGTAGCTTCCTCTTGGCAGGAGCTGGGAGGGGCACTGCCTGTGAGAGCAAGCTGGCTTGGCAGAACTGGATTAACCAGTATTTCTACCTTGTGCTGAGAGAAAACCACACCCCTTTGAAGCCAGAACATAACTTTAAAAAGATGAATAACTCATAGAGCGGACATGTGAAAATTTTATAAATGATACCATAATTCTTGTGATTTTTCTGCCCACAGTTTAAGAGGTTTTTAGAACCGGTGGTATGTTCAGGGGGGTGTCAGCGGAAAAGTGGGGATAACTCTAAATGTATGCATGTTAAAAATCTGAAACTTCATCAGTTAATGTCCGTACTCCCTGCGCACATGTATGTAAAGTTGGGTCAATGTCAGAAATTGCAAAATCAGTTAAAAAGTGAAATATGTGCCATTTCTGAATGCAAGCTCCCAGGAAGAGCAGAGTTTGAACAGGGGATACCTCCTGTAATGCATGATGGGTGCATATGATTTTAAAACAATATGTACCTCTGCAAATATGTATTTGTTTCAAATCTAGATTTGTGTGTAAGTTGACAGGAGGAGTGGACTTTCGGCAGGCTGTAAAATGACATCACTCTGACTCACAGTTCATTCCCCAATCAAATGATAAATGGAAGTTTGACCAATTAGAAGCTGAGAGAGAGGTAGGGTCAGTGATGCTAGAACACACCCACATTCTAAACACATAAAAGCAGACAGACAGGACAGATAGGGACCTTCAATTCCATTTGCTGCAACGCGCTCTGCCGGACCATACAACATCCAGAGATCCAGACTTTACCTCCATCAAACCTCCAGAGAGCCAAACTAGAGACTTCAATCTATCCAGAACTAGAGACCAGACCAGAGGGAGAAAGCAGTGCTGTACCCAGAGAGAAAGCAGTGCTGTGCCCAGAGAGAGACCCGAGCCCAGTCCAAAACCCTGACCAGATCCATGGCGAGGCCCATTTCACTCAAGAATATAGTGTGAGTACCTAGAAAACTGTGCAGAACCAATCTCTTAGTTAAAATAATATAATTCAATCTATTTAATCTAAGTAGAACTGCCTCCTAACTGTCACCTGTCATTTGTAAAGCTGTCACTTGTCATTTTCTAGTCGCAAGCTGCACTTGTCGTTTTGAACTTTAAAATTTCAAATCTGAAAAACGACCTTCACAAAATCGCTCATATCTCCGCAACCGTTTGTGCTAGAGACTTGCAATAACTTTTATTTGAAAGCTTAGAATCTTAGCTTTGAGTCGCACCCAGAAACGCATTCCTACCCCTTATAGTTTTACCGCAATCGCGGAACACGCATCCGCGAATTTTGCAGCGATTTGCAAATTTCTTCACATGTAAAAACTGCTGCTGCTTGCCTTCCATTTGCCAGAAATTCGTTTAACCTGCTAACTATCCCTGCCCCATTGCTAGTGTGAGCCTGGACTAATATTAACTAGATACCACTCACCCTGAACCTCTGAAAGGGAATTAAAAAGCATTTCCAGCATATTTCTCATCCATTGCTAGCACATATCAAAGCATTTGGGCCTGTGTTTTCAAAACTCCTATCTGTTTTCTGTAAGCTTGCTGGGATTGAACTGAATCACATTTGATTGCATTTCTGAGAACTGTGTGCTTCCTTCCATTTCCTTGCCTTGCATCAAGGGGGGGAGGGGATTGCCAGAGAAAAGTGATTACATTGTTTTGTTGAAATCATATTGAGTATTTCTATACTGCATTTCATTCATTCAACCTTGCATCCATTTGAACTCTATAAAGCATTTTGTACCACCTTCTTCTTTTGTTCCTATTTACCAGTGTGCTACCTTATCCATTTCATGTCAACTCATTAGTGATTATAAGAAGTGTGTTAGTGCCAGATTCTCCGTTGTTAATCTTCATCATATCAGATTAAGTGTGCTATTCAATTATTAATTTATTATAAAGCGTGATATAATATATATTGTTTAAATTATCAAATAAACCTTTTAAACTTGCAAAACAGAACTACTTCTTGGCTCAGTGGGGTCAGGGGGATTCCAAGAGAGGGGTGTTATATAGGGGTAGTCATCCAGAACGCATGAACTGGACCTAAAGATATATCAATAAGGGTTTTCATTCAGTATTATAGACTAGGCGTTGATTTAGCTGTAGTGTTGAATTGAATCCTCTTACAAATTGGGGGCTCGAGCCGAGACGTTGGGTTAGATTTACCACTTGTGCAGCTTAATACAGTGTGCTAACTGACGGGATACATACATCCGGTCGGATCACCACGCTGCATTACGCTGTGAAGCATTCCTCAAAAGGGACACTCCAAGAAAAGTTCTGTTCTGCAAAAATAAAATACAAACTTCTGTAAGTCAGGACAGAGACCAATCTCTAGAATGACGACCTTAGTAGACATGAAAATAGCCAGAGAGCACCTCTTGCATAAGCTATTTGTGAGAGGTGAATGGACCGAACAGGGCCAGGATGTGTGGTTGCAGGCCATCACACAACAGGTCACTGAAACAGGGTCAGATATATATAGAGATCAGGGTCCCTTACATGTGGCCCTGAGTGAACTATATATGGCTCCTAAAGCCAAAGAGGAACACAATAAGATTGCCAGGATAGCAGCATACCTGTACCTATATATGGGAGACATGCAGGATAGATGTGCTGAAAGCCAAAATCTGGCAAATAGGCAACAGATGGCGTTAGAGAAGGTCCAATCTGACCTGGTCTCTTCTGAGCAGAGGCTGCAGAGGAGCCAGGAGTCAGAAGATGATAGTAGGCAGCACATCATTAAAATAAAGAAGGATATGGATGTGCTGCAACAGGAAAAGGTAGAACAGGATACCAGATTTCTGGCCTTGCAGAAGGAATACCAAGAAGGTTTGGACTCCCTACTGCAAAACCAGAAAAAGCTGGAGCAACAACTGGACTTCAACAGGGTATGTGCTGAGCAGGTAGTCACCCTGCAAGGCCACCTGGATAGAGTGAAGGCGGAGAGCAACAAACTAATTCTGAAAGATCTGGATACCCAGGCAGAGTTTGATCAGGAGCGCCAGAATGCTGGTGCCTTCCAAAGGCAAAGGGACGACCTGGCAGCACAGATGCAGGCTCTCAGTCAGGAAAGGGATACCTTAGGCCAGGAAGTCTGCCATTTAAAAAGAAAAATGGAAGAAAATCACTTGGCCCTCCAGGGGCTGGGTGATCTCCAAAAAGAGCATGCAAACTTGTTAGAGCACACCAGAAGGGTGGAAGATGCTCTGGCAAGAAAGGAGCAGGCCAGTAGGGATGGGAATCAGGAGGTAACCCTCCTGCAGCAAAGACTGGCCCAGTGCTCCAGGACCAATCAGGAAGCACAGAGGGAAAATGAGGCCCTCTGTCAACACAATGATAGGCTCCAACAACAGGTAGCGATGCAGGAGAAACTGATAGAGTCGAGTAAGGCCTTAACAGAGGAACTGAAGGCACAAATGCAGGCTCTTGCATTGCAACAGGGAGCAGGGGCGGATAGAGATGAGGTTCGCTGGGAAATGGAAACTCCGGAGCATAACCTCAGGAGCCCTAGTACCAGAGGCCCTCATACCTCTCAGTCCCTGGACTCTGCCACCCCCATGTCCCCTGGCGCACACGAGCACAGGGCCACAGGGATAGCAGATTACTATCCAACCAGAAGCATGGGGCTCATAGGCCAGTACCACTCAGGAATGGAGGGGTGGGCATCCGGGTATGGGCACCCAAGTACAGTACAGTTCAATGGGGAACCCCAGGAGAGTAGGCCCATTAAGGGCATCCTGAAAACCTCTACCCAGTTAGGTCAGTGGAGGGGGTACCCATCAAATCCTGGCAGCAAGGAGGAATCTGAAGACTCCTCTGAACTGCGCAGGACACAGGAGACCAGGTCTCCACATTCTGCCAGCCATTCCCAGGCTCGCAGAATCTGGGAAAACCTGGAAGAACAGACAGGAACCTCTGGGAGCAGTGCCTCTGAGTCCGAGGACGATTGGACCAGGGTTACCCGGACCAAAAGGGCCAATAAGACAAAAAGGGCCTTGCTTAAGGACCCTTTAAAGCAGATTAAGGCGATCAGGAGCGTCATCACGCCTTACCATAAGAACGCTAAGTATTCTGTTTGGGAGCACTTAGAGTTGTTTGAGCAAATGATGGAGACTTTCCATATGAAGGACAGCCAAAGCTGTATTCAATATGTAAAGTGGACCTTCTCCCCGGAATACTCCAGTTTCTTTGCGGGGCTGGAGGACCAAAATCATTTAAGATGGTCCACCTATAAGGCGGCCATCTTGAAACATTTTTCTGTTCACAGAAATCCTCAAGAGGCTCGCAAGGCAGCCTACAATTTGCAATGTGGGGAGGATCAGGCCCCACAAGAATTTGTGCAGGAGTTAAAGCGTGCTTTTGCACAGACCACAAGAAGGGTGCGCACAGATAATAGAGAGTTCATAAATACGTTTTTCCATGCCTTGCCCAAATACATCATGACCCAGCTCGTGAGGGATTTTCACGAGAAAAGATCCTTAGATTGGGTCATTGAACAGGCTACCCGGATCTATGAGGTGCAGAAACCGATAGATAGCAAAAGTAATGCCCAGAAAAACCCCAAAACCAACAGCACCCCTGCTGCTGCCAAGGTGGCAGAGGTAAAGGTCACCCCCGTTTTGGATTTGGAGATGGGGGGGCCTAAAAACCTACCTGCACCTAATAATGCTAGGCCCAGGAGGTCCTCGGGTCAGTCACAGACCGGGAGCCAAGGAGGCAGCCCCACAAATGGGGTCCCTCGCTCTCCTGATTATGTAAGTCCCCGTTACAAGGGAAATCGACCCATCCTGGGTTATGTGTGGACTCCTCCAGCCCAAGGGGGGGGATCCAGACAAGCACCTAACCCAGGGAACTTCCCTCCAAACTTCCCACAGGAGGGCAGAAATTTACCAAACCCTGGGCAGAACTTTTTCCCCAGATATCCACCCGACTTTCAGCCCCAAAACCATCCATCCTTCTTTCCCCAATTCCCTGAGCCCAGACCACTGAATCCGGGAGAGGGGAGGCCAAGGGTGGAGGGGTACCCAAATCTTCCCAACCCGGGGTATTACCAGAGGAGGGACAGCTACCCTTCCCGGGATCAGCCCAGGGGAGAAAACAGGGCCCCGTATCAGCCTGAGCGGGTTTCCCAGTTAGAGCGCCAGGTTCAAAACATGGCGCGGGACCTGGGTCACATACTGAGGGCTCAGCAGAACCCTCAGATGGGCGTGCCGGCGCAGAACGCACCCAACTCTGGACCTGGTGCTCCAGAACAATGACGGGGGCAGCACCCCGATAACTCACCGGTTCCCAGGGAGGCGGCACAAGGGGAAGGGGGGTGTAAAGCCTTGGAGGAAGCTTCCTTCCTCACTTGTAAACAGCCCCTGGAAACCCAGGAACCGGAAACAAAATCTCTTGCCCCTGAAGGTCTGCCTCCTAAGGAGCAGAGGGGGGGTAGGAGAAACAAAAGACCCAAACAGACTCAGTTTGAGGAGGAGGTACAGATCTTCCAATTTGAGGGAGAGGGATCCTCAGAGGATCCTGGGAAAAGGATCTTCTCCTTCAGAGAGGGGGGAACTCCTCCCAAAGAAAAATGGGTCCCTAGGGATGCAAATCCAGACTGGGGAGATGTGGAGACTGAGCTACCGCCGCCCACCATCTCATCCCAGAACCAACAGCAAGAAAATCCCCTGGTTCAAACCCATCCTGGGGACTGCCTCCAAAAAGGGGGGGGCGGCCCAGAACCGGAACCAGGGGAACCCACAATGGCTCTGATCTCCAGTTGCCAACTGTTTCTTTCAGATTCCCAAGACTCTCCACAGAATTCTGCCCAAATCTCTTCGCTAGCAATGTCCAAAACCAGAAAATTAGCCCACCAGTTGTCCAAAAATGTACATTATCTGTGCCCCCTTGAGGAGAAGGAGGGAAGATATTATGCCCCGGTACAAGTACAGGGGCAGGGTACAATTTTGGCACTGGTGGACACTGGATCTCAAGCTACCCTTCTGTCCAGAAGGGCCTTTGACGAACTGAATGCAGGAAGGGGAGAGAATTACCGAATTCCTCTCACCTCTCTTCCTGGACAACTGCAGAACTTTGACGGGAAGGAAATTCCCGTCGAGGGGACGGCAGATTTGGACATAAAAATTGGGCGACATAAGTTGAAACACCCGGTCATAGTTGTGACCCCAGAGGGCACCCCTTGTTTACTAGGGAATGACCTCCTGAGAAGGTTGTCACCCCTAATAGATTGTGTAAACAAGGTCCTCTGGACCCAGACTAGCCGACCAATAAAATTAAAACAGAGTGTCAACCATGTTAGTTTAAACGGCACATGCCACATGGTTGAACAAAAATCTGACCAAGTAGAATTTCACTTCCAGAACAACCAGATTCCAGACGTGACAGTAATAGCAGTAGGACAACAGACTAGTGATGGGGGGTCCTCTCTGTTTCTGAAAATCAACCTTCCTTCCAGTCTAAAGTGGTATTCCACGCTGGAAGGAAACACTTTGAAATTCTATACCAATCCACAATCTGAAACTCCCACTCCTATAGTCCAGAAAGATGTGAAATCAGCTCAAAGCCTGGCTGATATTCAGCAAATTGGAGAGCAGTTGTTCATCCCTGTTCAGTTAAATGATGGGAAGGACTCTGTTCTCGCTCGAGTGTGTGTGAACAACGGTAAGAGCTTCATCAGCGAAGCCATGTTTCGCCAACTTCCAAAAGATCCAGCCATTCCCACCTTCAAACTGATAGACAAATGGGAAATGGACCTGGAAGCACCCAATTCAAAACATCTCCTGCCAAGCAGGTGTATGCTCAAAATCTCCATTGGCAACAAGAGCATAGTCCATAATTGTTGGGTCGTGCGAGACGTCACTGCCGCCTTTTACTTAGGCAGTGACATTCTCAATCGCTTTGCCATTAGTTTGGACCTAATAAACTTCAAAGCTTGGTCCCGATTAGCGGATAATCCCATGGGCTTTGATGATCCAGAAAAAGCATTTAGGTCAGCTCAATTGCTACCTTATGCAGTTGAAATTCAGGTTAAAGAGGAAGTCACCATCCCAGAAAGGACCCGACAATTCTCCCTGGAAGTGAAAGTTAAAAGGGGACAAGAGTTGAAAAACCCTGATGCTTACATACATCTAAATGCTTCTCTCCAACAGCAAGGGTTGGGGGTAAACCCAACTCCATTAGTCAACATAGAACATGACACCATTCTAATAGAGGTGGATAACAGCGACTTAAAGAGTATTACTCTAGCCGCAGGCACCATTATTGGAATGGCGGTTGATGACCGACATTTTTCCATCGACTTAGTAAATGAACTGTTAGGACCAATCCCCAAGGACTGTTTTGACAGTGACAGTGATGACAATACAACACCAGACAGGATCTTTACCCGGCATGGGGGGAACTTCCTGGTGTACACTTCCTGCCCCTATGGTAAGGAAGATGTGACTTGTGACTTCAGGAGGGATGAGGTGATTTTCCAGGTCCATGAGGGCTGCCTTTCCCACCTGAAGCCTCCGGTCCAAATCAGCACTCTAACCAGGGACTTCTCCACCCAGCTGGAGGAGGCCGCTGAAATAGCCAAACCAGAAGTCTTTCCAGGCTTCAGGCAGATGGTGGAAGAGAGAGTCAACCTAGCTGATGCCTGTGTGACTCTGGAACAAAAGCAAAAGTTGAAACAAGTTTTCTTGGATTTCCAAGATCTCTTTGCGGTAGACTCATATGACTGTGGTCGCACTGACATCCACACAACAACAATCCCCACGGACCCTGGCATGACTCCTGTGTTTGTGAAGCAATATCGCTTGCCTCTCGCATCAATGGAGTCCCTTACCGAAATAATTAAGAACCTTGAGTCCCGGGGAATAATCCGTCCCATCCACAGCACCTTCAATAATCCGGTGCTGGGAATATTAAAGCCAAACGGCCAGTGGAGACTCTGCGCTGACCTCAGGGAGCTCAACAAACGGGTCCATACTTCCCGATGGCCTCTGCCCTACATTGACCAAGGTCTGGCCCAGATTCAGGGGTCACAGGTATTCACTGCAATAGACCTGACCAATGGATACTGGACCGTGCCTGTCAGTAGGGAGGACCAATACAAGCTGGCTTTTACCTTTGGGGGCCAGCAGTACACATGGACCCGGACTCCCTTCGGATACCTCAACTCCGGCAATGAATTCAACATTTTTCTACACAAGGCCATGCCCGACTTGGGTGCAAGGGGTAACCTGGCTTATGTAGATGATGTCCTCATCAAAAGCTCAACTGTTGAGGATCACATAGCGGAGATCCGTTATTTTCTGACACAGTTGAGGGCCGCCGGAGCAAAACTTTCCTTTCAGAAAGCACAGTGGTGTAAAACCCGTGTTAACTTCTTGGGGCATGAGATTACTCCTCAGGGTCTTTGTCCCCAGGAAAAGAAAGTGGAAGCACTTCAGAAACTGAAAGACCCCACAACTCTGCGGGAACTAAGGAGCCTCCTTGGACTGACTAATTACAGCAGAAAGTTCATTGAGGGCTACGCAGAGATCACCAGACCCCTGATTCATCTCCTGAAGGGGGGGGGTCAAGTGGGAATGGGGTCCAGAACAAGCCGAGGCAGTAAGACAACTCAAGAGAAGCCTCTCACAAGCGCCTTGCCTAGCTTACCCTGTCAGAAACAAGGAGTTCTTCCTGGAGACGGGGTTCTCTAATACGTGCTTGATGGCAGTATTATACCAAAAGCATGACAAGGTCAATAAAGTAATCTCCTATGCGAGCAAAACTTTATCCTCTGTGGAGGAAAAATTCAACGATTGTGAGAAGGCACTCCTGGCAACGGTGTGGGCATTGAAGAATTACCGTCCGTTTATCCAGGGGGAACACATTATAGTGGAGACTCCACACCAGCCTCTGCAATATCTCCAAAGTGACAGAATCCGGGCTGGAAATGTGAGTAATTCCCGAATTACTTCCTGGATTCTGTCAATGCAAGGCTTTCCTGTGGAGGTCCGATATGGCCAAAACAAGAAGAGTCCCCTCGCGCAAGGTCTGGCTGACTTGCATGATTGTGCCAGAGAAAACTGTCTCGAGGACGAAAGTCTAAAAATAAAGGACAACATGGAGGCATACCTTAATTCCCCACACAAAGTCTTTGAAGAGGACAAGTGTGAGGGAATGCCCACTGTGTATGTGGATGGATGCTCTTACCATGTTGACAACGACGGGGAGAAAGAACTGGTGGCTGGCGTAGGGAATGCATGGGTGAATGAGTCCCCAGAACCCTCCGCTGGATACAAAATTGGTCCCCGAAGTAGTCAGGTGGCAGAATTGATGGCTGTGCATCAGGCCATCCTCACTGCTGTCCAGCATCAACTCCACGAACTGGTCATAATCACAGATTCGGATTATGTACGGAACGGGTTCGTGGAGCACCTGGTTAATTGGAAAACCAGAGGCATGTTATGTGCTAACAACAAACCCTTGAAACATGGGAAGTTGATTCAAAACATTGATGATCTGGTCACCTCGAATGAAATGACCATCTATTGGAAAAAGATCAAGGGTCATTCCAAAGTAGAGGGACCAGACAAAACTGGAAATGACTTAGCTGATCAGCTGGCCAAAACCGGGGCCATCCAAGGGGATCTAATTGAGATTCAGTCCCTATTGGGGGAAATCCAGGTCACTGCCATCACTAGGTCTCAGACAAATGCTCACAACGACCTTTCAATTGCACAATGGAGTAAGGAGACCCCTGATGCTGATTTGATTACTGCTCAGAAGGGGGATCCAATTATTGGTAAATTTTACCAGCACCTTGAAGACCCTGAGAACTTTCCCCTGTCGGATACCGATTACATTGGGAAAGAGGACCTAAGAGTGTTGATGAAATGTCCAAAAATGTTCCGAATCCAAGACGGTTTGTTGGTAAGGAAATCCAAGGCTGGCCACGATCAGTGGGTGGTTCCTACCTCATTCCGAAGCCTGATGTTAAGTCACGCCCATGATGCGGCCACCGCCGGTCATAGGGGGTTTCACACAACACTGGAAATCTTAAGAGAGGTTGCATACTGGCCACACATGGGCCAGGACCTCAACCAATATTTGAAGGGTTGTCTTGTGTGTGCACAATTTCAGCCGACATCCCTCACACACCGGGCGCCTTTACAAAAGCGGGGGATGACACTGCCATGGTCAGATTTACAAATCGACTTTGTAGGCCCTGTGATTCGCTCGGCTAGGGGGAATAAGTACATGTTGACTGCGACATGCTTGTTTACCAAGTGGGTGGAATGTCTCCCAGCCCCAAATTGCAAGGCAGAAACTGCAGCTGCCTTGATGATTAACCACATCTTTTCCTGTTTTGGTCTACCTCAAAGGATTGAGTCAGACAGAGGTAGCCACTTCACCAGTGAAGTAATGACAAAGATGTGGGAGATACTGGGGGTCAAGAGAAAGCTGCATATTGCTTATAGACCAGCTTCTTCTGGGGCAGTAGAGAGATATAACCGGACAATTGTGAGCATATTAAAGAAGTTTGTGGCAGATTCTGGGCCAAGTTGGGATATCCGACTACCTCTGGTCCTAATGGCTATCAGATCTACCCCTTCATCTGCAACCAAAATGTCACCATTTGAGTTGATGACTGGGCGCAAGATGGTGCTTCCTCAGCATTTGCTCTACAGGACCCAAGAGCAGACACTGATAAATGCCTCCACTACTCATGAGTATGTAGAGAATTTAAGGAAACACCTCCAACATGCTTTTGCTTATGCTCAGCGGAATCTAGAAAGATCAGCTGATAGCATGAAGACCCATTATGACCTGAAAACTTCCAGGAAGGAATATCAGGTGGGAGACCGGATCTATCTATACAACTTCCAAAGGAACCAGGCCAAGCAGCGCAAATTTTTGCCTACATGGAAGGGACCATTCGAGATCATAGACAAAATCTCCCCTGTGGCCTACAAAATCCACATCCCCAAAGGTCCTTTGGCAGCGGGGGAAGACAAGTGGGTACACATAAACCAGTTGAAGTGTTGCCATCCCAGGCACACTCTGCAACAACTGGAGGAATCCTCTGGAATCCTAGCGGGTACTGTATCAGACTAATTCAGTTCCAATCATAAAACATACCACATCTAGTCTCTAAAATATTGTGATTTGCATGAAACTCTCTTAGTTATACTGTTTTTTTTTTTTTTTCAAAATAAGAATGTAATGTTTTGTTATGATGAAATGCATATGCTGCCCCACTATCTCAACAGTGGTGGAAAAACGTCTATGAGTAGGTATTGCCGCTTTTGCTTTATCATCCTAGGAGAGATGAAACCATGGAGAATGACCAAGGAGGACGATCCGGAGACCGCGAGCAGAGACGCAACGGGCCCGGGGTACCGCCCAATCTTCCCATCAGGACCGGCGAGGAGAACCGATCGATCAGTACCGGATGGAGGAAAAGATGCTGAACTGTGCCATCTATTGGAAGAAGATGAGGAAACATCCCAGGTCTTGCGAGTCCCATTCGTGAAATAGAATGGCCATCGCAAGAGGGGGGCTTGTGGGATGTATTTACCCATGCATCCGAGCCATACCTCAAAACTGTGCAGTACTGACATGGAAAACATCATGATGGCCAGAGCTTCCCAGAAAATGCACAGGGAAATGCAGGAAGAATAGGCTGCCACCCATTTTTGCCGATGTTATGGGCACAGAAGGACACTGCCTAAAACCACCATTGGACTACCCGCACAGTAGTCTGAAACCATTGGGATTGGCAATGCTGATTGCCAAATGCAACCTAGAATTGTGGGGAATTCATTTTCTTAAATCCCAAAAATGGGTGCAGTACCAGTACTCACCACTATCCAAAAGCCGGCAGTTTAAAACCACCCTGTGTTTCTCTGAAGGCAATCCAAAGTGCCTATTTCAAACATTGCAATATGTGCAAAATATTCACTGAACACCAGCAGACATTTGGTAGAATGGAGTTTTGTGTGCCTACAAAATCTGGGAAAGGAAGAGCCCAGAACAATGCTTATAACAAAACTGGCTGAGCTATGGAGTCAGCAGTTTAAGTTGCACTGGATTTAAAGACACTAAAATCGAAAATGTTTAGATTAAATAAGTGACCTATGTTTGGTGTCACATGCCTTTGTAACTGTTGAAATGTCATAGTTTTGCACTTAGAATCAGCCTTCTAGCTGCATCTGTGAAAATGTTGAGTTTTATTTGAAGGCAGAAACTGGGGAACAAAAAGTGACATTTTATCTGAAACCTGGCTTAAGGAACTGAATTCTGCCTGGCAACTACCCCCATCAGGAGTGAAACTTGAGTCACCACTGTGTTCCCAGGCCAACCTTCCTTTTGCTGCCCACACTAAGGATATGCCATCTATCTGATAATTGAATTACCTGTGCTCTGCAGGAGAGTGAACAAAGCCCTCTTCACTCAGGCAAAGGTTTTTATTACCGCAGTCGTAAAATGTAGCTTCCTCTTGGCAGGAGCTGGGAGGGGCACTGCCTGTGAGAGCAAGCTGGCTTGGCAGAACTGGATTAACCAGTATTTCTACCTTGTGCTGAGAGAAAACCACACCCCTTTGAAGCCAGAACATAACTTTAAAAAGATGAATAACTCATAGAGCGGACATGTGAAAATTTTATAAATGATACCATAATTCTTGTGATTTTTCTGCCCACAGTTTAAGAGGTTTTTAGAACCGGTGGTATGTTCAGGGGGGTGTCAGCGGAAAAGTGGGGATAACTCTAAATGTATGCATGTTAAAAATCTGAAACTTCATCAGTTAATGTCCGTACTCCCTGCGCACATGTATGTAAAGTTGGGTCAATGTCAGAAATTGCAAAATCAGTTAAAAAGTGAAATATGTGCCATTTCTGAATGCAAGCTCCCAGGAAGAGCAGAGTTTGAACAGGGGATACCTCCTGTAATGCATGATGGGTGCATATGATTTTAAAACAATATGTACCTCTGCAAATATGTATTTGTTTCAAATCTAGATTTGTGTGTAAGTTGACAGGAGGAGTGGACTTTCGGCAGGCTGTAAAATGACATCACTCTGACTCACAGTTCATTCCCCAATCAAATGATAAATGGAAGTTTGACCAATTAGAAGCTGAGAGAGAGGTAGGGTCAGTGATGCTAGAACACACCCACATTCTAAACACATAAAAGCAGACAGACAGGACAGATAGGGACCTTCAATTCCATTTGCTGCAACGCGCTCTGCCGGACCATACAACATCCAGAGATCCAGACTTTACCTCCATCAAACCTCCAGAGAGCCAAACTAGAGACTTCAATCTATCCAGAACTAGAGACCAGACCAGAGGGAGAAAGCAGTGCTGTACCCAGAGAAAAAGCAGTGCTGTGCCCAGAGAGAGACCCGAGCCCAGTCCAAAACCCTGACCAGATCCATGGCGAGGCCCATTTCACTCAAGAATATAGTGTGAGTACCTAGAAAACTGTGCAGAACCAATCTCTTAGTTAAAATAATATAATTCAATCTATTTAATCTAAGTAGAACTGCCTCCTAACTGTCACCTGTCATTTGTAAAGCTGTCACTTGTCATTTTCTAGTCGCAAGCTGCACTTGTCGTTTTGAACTTTAAAATTTCAAATCTGAAAAACGACCTTCACAAAATCGCTCATATCTCCGCAACCGTTTGTGCTAGAGACTTGCAATAACTTTTATTTGAAAGCTTAGAATCTTAGCTTTGAATCACACCCAGAACCGCATTCCTACCCCTTATAGTTTTACCGCAATCGCGGAACACGCATCCGCGAATTTTGCCGCGATTTGCAAATTTCTTCACATGTAAAAACTGCTGCTGCTTGCCTTCCATTTGCCAGAAATTCGTTTAACCTGCTAACTATCCCTGCCCCATTGCTAGTGTGAGCCTGGACTAATATTAACTAGATACCACTCACCCTGAACCTCTGAAAGGGAATTAAAAAGCATTTCCAGCATATTTCTCATCCATTGCTAGCACATATCAAAGCATTTGGGCCTGTGTTTTCAAAACTCCTATCTGTTTTCTGTAAGCTTGCTGGGATTGAACTGAATCACATTTGATTGCATTTCTGAGAACTGTGTGCTTCCTTCCATTTCCTTGCCTTGCATCAAGGGGGGGAGGGGATTGCCAGAGAAAAGTGATTACATTGTTTTGTTGAAATCATATTGAGTATTTCTATACTGCATTTCATTCATTCAACCTTGCATCCATTTGAACTCTATAAAGCATTTTGTACCACCTTCTTCTTTTGTTCCTATTTACCAGTGTGCTACCTTATCCATTTCATGTCAACTCATTAGTGATTATAAGAAGTGTGTTAGTGCCAGATTCTCCGTTGTTAATCTTCATCATATCAGATTAAGTGTGCTATTCAATTATTAATTTATTATAAAGCGTGATATAATATATATTGTTTAAATTATCAAATAAACCTTTTAAACTTGCAAAACAGAACTACTTCTTGGCTCAGTGGGGTCAGGGGGATTCCAAGAGAGGGGTGTTATATAGGGGTAGTCATCCAGAACGCATGAACTGGATCTAAAGATATATCAATAAGGGTTTTCATTCAGTATTATAGACTAGGCGTTGACTTAGCTGTAGTGTTGAATTGAATCCTCTTACAGAGCATGATAACAATCTTCAATAAGAAAATTTTCATCAGATGCAGCACAAGAAGTAGAATGGGTTCTTCAAAAATTGAAGGTATTGATTGTGCATGAAGTTAGCATGGTCTCAAATGTATTGCTTGCTTTCATTCACTTGAGAATGCCAGATGTTTTGAAGACTGATTAGATTGTATCATTTGAGGAAATCATGTTCTTTTATTTTGGAGACCGCCTACAGTTAACTGGTGAAAAAGGTCAACCGTTTTGCATATACTTCAATAAAAAGATAGTCAAAAAACAATTGGCAGCACTGGAAATGATAATCAGCAGAATTATTTCCAAGGTAAATAAATAACTTTGAATATGGGAAAATCTGAAGATCATGAATATGCAGCGATGCTAAAAATAATTTTCAGTGGAGTACTTGATGCTGTAAAAACAGCTCAGGAAGGTAGACTCATTTCAAACATATTTTGAGAAAGAAACAGTCATAGAAATCAAATTTCCAGGCATGGTTACATCAATTATAAAATACAATATCAAAATCAGCTGGTCTTGATTGTATTTTGAAACTGCATAATATCTTGGGTTGTGTTAAAACAAAACTCAGGGTGTACTTGGTTTGGTGAATGGAGCAACAGGCAAAGTCCTTGCTTTTCCACATTGTACAGCTCTTGAGTCTATTCTAATAAAGTGTGATTCCTTAGCTGTACCTCACCTAGTATATTATATTGACCCCTCCACTGCCTCCAGTGACGCTTCATAGTCTAATTTTGTATATTTGTCATGTGATCTAGATAAACAGGGACAATGCATTCAGCGAAATGAGCAAGCCATGTTTGGCAGAGTAGCAGAAAGTCGCATTTGATTTGTATTCAAATTACAACTACAAATGAATCCTTTACCATCTTCTGTACTAGTCCGGGCTTCGCACCAAGTGTATCAAATGTTTTGGAACACAGGAAGAAAATAGTAAAGTGTCTGGGCAGCGATCCGGTGGCAGTCTTATTTATGTATTTTAGTACCCAATGTTCCAGTAAACTGTAAATAATGTTCAAATGGATGGCAACAGACTACAATAACAGAGTGACGTGGATTCTGGGTAAGGCTGGGCATAGGGAATTTCATAATTAAATTCCCTGATGCGCTATTTAATTAAAACAAACCAGATGGTTATGTTTTGATATTCTTAAAACTGATGTTTAAATAAAAAACTACAGAAGAAAATGTTATGGTATTCTCTGAGCCAAAGCCAATGTTTAAAAAAAAAAGCCTAGAAGTTAGAAAAAGCAAGGTTCTGGGAGGGATGGGTCAGAATGCTGTTCAGAAATCATCTGGAGATGATGTCAGGCTGTTAACTGGAGGCAGAGCTGAGACCATAGGAAGCTGGAAATCCTACTCTATTCTGGCTTATGGAGGAAGGAGGGGTGCATTTTGCTCCTTATTTCTGCCCTGGATTTTGAAGCACAGAAATTGGTTTTCTGGTTAGAGAAGCCCCAAAAGCTTCCCGTTTCTGCTTTTTGAGAGAGCTATTCTTTTCTATTCCTTTTTAATCGAGCTCTATAGGAAGTATGATTACCCACAACAGCTCAATAACCTTGAGCTATTCTATTCAGATTTAGCTTACTTGTGCCTCGTGGTCAATTCCAAGTGATACCGGATCTCTTTTAAGGTTTAGCTAAGCCAATAGAAATTGTGATGGGCTTTGTAGGTGGTTGTTGCCATTGGATAAGATAATTTGTGGATTTGGGATTTTTCCGTAATTTTTTGGAGTGTGCAAACCCAACAAGAATTCCTCCAGCTATAGGCTTTCAGCTCTCAGTTCTCTACCTACACAGAGGCCTTTTGTGAGTATGGGAGATGGTGTCACCCATTTTTGTATCACATTGAGAATGACATGAGCTATTGAAAGGCAATTCATTTCATGAGGCTTAATAGTGAGAACTGATGAGCAGGAGATAGTCTTTGAAAATGCTTTTATGATTTTAAGTTGGTTGCTTCATTTGGAGTAGAGATATAGGTTGGAAAATAATAGCTGAGTTTTCATTGACACACTTTCTCTTATTGAGTGTGTTATGTGTAGTTACAGTTTAAATTGCAAAGATGTTCTATTAATGTTTTCTCTTAATAACAAGAAATGCACTTTACAGGAGATTGTGAGAGTTTTCATTGAGTGTTCTTTAATGAGAATCAATTCATGAGCATTTGTGCATGCATATTAAGTGTAGGCCATCTATCTATTGTGCATGTGTTGAAAAGGAATGGATCAGTTGGAGGTTTAACAGTAGGCCCACTCTAAATTACCAGACATATGTGAATCAGTTCTGTGTGGATAAGTGAGAGTGGCTAGCCCACTACAGGGGTTTATTGTCTAATGTCTATTTGATGCACAGTGACAGGTATATGCTTTTCTCTACTTCTATTCCTATCACAGCCC
Source organism: Ambystoma mexicanum (assembly GCF_040938575.1). NCBI lineage: Eukaryota > Metazoa > Chordata > Amphibia > Caudata > Ambystomatidae > Ambystoma > Ambystoma mexicanum. The sequence goes on along the minus strand of NC_090927.1, from coordinate 627,026,647 downwards.
CTTCTTGTAAAAGTGCAACTGTGACCAACAGGTATCATGGCACTATTGAAGAACCTAAACAGGGAGACATAATACTTAGAATAGGATGGAGCAAAAAGGCTAGACCACATTACAGAAGAAGTGAGTTTTTAGGAATTTCCTGAAAAGAAAGTGATCATGAATCCTATGAAGGCAGAGGGGGTGGGAATTCCATAGACTGGCAGCTGCCACTGAAAAGGCCCTTTGCCTTATGGCAGCTCTGCAAAACCTAGGGACCCGAAGAAGACAAAGATTCCCAGACCGAAGATTTCTGACAAGGACGTATTGACTAAATTTCTCCCTCAGGTATGAAGCCGCGAAGCCATGTGAAGCAAGATGAACAAAGCAGAGGGACTAACATTTTATTCTGCTGTCCACAGGCAACCAATGGAGGTCTCGCAACATTGGGGAGATGTGAGTAAAATTTGGTACAGCTGCTACTAAGCGGATTGCAGAGTTTTGCAGTTATAACCTTGGCACCGTTGAACAAATCTGGACAAAACTTAGCCACAAAATGTAGCCCCTAGATTTAACAATTAAAGAAATTGGCAAAATGTAAGTAAAACCAATTTAGTGATATCTCTATCCGGTTCATGGACTTACTTTACATTACATTACATAAAATTATTTGTTAGGCCAATTAGTTAGGTTGCAGAAGTCTGATCAGACCCCCTTATTTAAATAGATGAGTTTTAAGTTTTTTCTTAAAAGCATCTAATGTCGGACAGTTTCTTACATCTGAAGGTAGAGCATTCCATTTCCAGTGAAGTTTTTGGAATCTGCAGTTTTCTTTCACCATTTGAGCAAAGGGTACGTGCCGCAGATTTATTTGTCAGTCTATTCGAGATATAGGCAGGAAAGGATCTGTTGAGAGACTTATAAGTGATGGTAAGCAACCTGAACTCTATCCACTCTGCAATGGGAAGCCAAAGCAGTTTTCTCCTCATCTCCCACACATGTGCGAAGTTTCGTAAACCTATGATTGCTCTAATGCTGCTATTCTGCACCACTTGGAGTTTTGCAAGTTCAGTTTTTCCTATTCCTATGAGAACAGACCCACAATAGTCGATTTTCGAGGAGATGGCGGTTCGAGCAATTGTTTCCCAAACCTTTTGGGATGGGAATGGGTGAATGTGTGAAATAAGTCTGATATAATAGGCCGATACTGCTACTAAGCTGTTAACATGGGCAGACATGCCTAAGGTCTGATCAAATATGACTCCTACATTTTTATTTCCTTCGTCGGAATATCATGGTCCACAATGCAGAAGGATTCATACTCTGGGGCAAGTTTAGAAAGTCTGGGTCTGGAACCAATGATCATAAGCTCATTCTTACCATGATTCAACACCATCCCACTCATGGCCATCCACTCATGTATGAGGTTGTATACTTGTGACACTACCATGGCATCTTTCTCATAGTCACCCGTGAGGTGGATAAGGCACTGTGAATCGTCGGCATATTTAGAGAAACAGATGTTTTTTTCTTCTAACATGTAGAAGAAGGGGAACACCATAATTAACTGAAGTTTGCTCTGCTTCTGCTTACTTGCTCCAAACCCGCATAGTCCTTGTCCCCAGAAAGGACTGCATCTAGTCCTTTGCTAGCTCACTAAAATGCGCTATCTTCTGCAATATATCCAGTAGAAGAGGGTGATCCACTAAATCGAAAGCAGCCGATAGGTCCAGGCACATCAGCAACATTGTTGTACCCTTCTTAATATTGGTCATCATGTTGGACCTTAGTTCCAGCAGTGCTGATTCAGTCCTGGATTCTGGCTGGAAATCTGACTGGCCTTCATTCAGGATAGGATGATCTTTTATGTGGTAGAGAAGTTGTTCATACACCACCCTATCCATTACCTTCAGGATGAAAGGAGAGTTAGAGATAGGCCACTAATTAGTGGCAATTTATTCATTTATTTATGTATTTGTTACGCGCACAATGGACCCATAGACATGATGGCACGTACAGACAAACAACAAAATGTATGAACAACATAAAAATAAATAGGGAAGGGGAAAACAAGGGATCTCAATGGCAAGTGTTCTAATGCAGTAGTGACAGCCAAGAAAAAGTAAACATTGCATAAAATACTTCCCCTTTTCTCCAAGGTTTGAATAGTTGCAGCAGGGCCATGTAATAACGTTCTCTGTGCTCTGTACATTTAAAGGATAATTGTACATTGTTAATTAGACTGGGTTTTGAAAGTCTCACTAGAGTTGATTCACAATTTAATACTGAGTATATGCCAGCTGTCTCATTTGGAATTACATTATTTTGTAGGGGTAGTTGTGTGCTATGTCATACAAAAACATGTTTTCCAAAGCAGTACTTCTGTTTGGAAAGTATTTGTCAATCAGAATATTTTTTAAGATGTCTTGGCTGCTGGGATTTTCTGTAGTTATAGATTTGATTTCTTGGTGAGATTGTAGTCCTCTTTTTCGTGATGAAGCTGGACCAATGTTGTGTCAGAGAATGTTTTTGGATTTCCCATACAAGGCTGTACCTGTTAAGCAATCTGCAGCTTCGTATGACCCGCATTCTCTATGTGACAGTATTTTGATATCAAAACTATACAATGTTTGTGAAAGAGTTTTGTCAGATGATATGTCAGATGATATGCCAGTGGTCTTTTAGCTCAGTTTTCTAAGCTGCAACATATTTTGCAACTGCAGTTGAATTGTCTGCAATGATTGGATTGTAATCATTGATGTACTTGAAGGCTTCATCTCTTTTAATGTTTGATGTGTTTTTTGAGAGATTTGCCTTTCACACTGTGCCTAATAGAAGACATGAAACTATTTACGTATCCTTTGGTACAAACTAGTCTGGGGAATCCAAAATGATATTTGGTGAACTATTTCTGTTTGTTTCTTTGTTTTGTATCAACATCAGCATAATATGCCACACTTACATTTTTGGAAACATAAGATATGTGTCTGTCGGTCATTATGTATGTCTTCTGAAAGAATGTCACAGGTAATGTACTTTTCAAGACATTGTAAAACAGTGTGATCACTGTTGTGCCCAGATTTGCGAGCATTTCTTATCCACAAAAACATGTGGATGTGTGGTGCTCTTCTGGATTGATATTCTTTTCTCCAAAAGAAGTGTTCTACTTTTCCAAGTATAGAGCATGTTTTATTACGGATGAAGTGTAACATGGCAATAAAACGGCACCCGAAAGTATCTTGAAACATTTATAGGCTCAAGAGAACAGAGTTCTTCTGTGGTTTTTTGTTTCTATTCCTTCTTAATTTTGATTTGGAGTGTGTAGGAAGTCTTGCAAGTCATCCCAATCATGATTTGCACAATTGATTATAACAAACCATGTAGGTGGGTAGGTTCCTTAACATGCAGAGAACATCAGCCTGATATTGTAACCAGTATTCTTTTGCACCACTTATATTTGCCAAATGATTTGTTATAGTTCTTTGTCTTTTATCTTTTAAAGGAGTTCACTTGCTGACATGTTTATAAAAATGGGTTCCAATTTTCAGTGTGTGTAACTCTGTAACATAGAGTTTCTAGTTCACTTTCAAACAGGAGAAGGAAAATGTATTCAATATTGTTCTGGTATCTTGGATTTGTATTGTTCTTTCATCATGTCTTCCCCCTTTTCCTGTAGGCAAGAGCAGTAGAAAACCAAGTTCTTGTAAAAAATCAATCCCATATGCTGATTGGTAACCCTTTGGCTTGATGCATTTGATATGTTTCTAATGTATCTTCCATGGTATCTCTATAATGTAGTCAGTGAATTGTATACTGGTCATAGTGCTAGGGTCAACACATTTAAATTGACCAGTTTGTGGCATATTATACTATATAATAAAAGGCCAGATGTATGTTTGTCCGAAGACATCCTGCCTGCTTCACCTGTTATCACTGCTAGAGGGAGATGTTGCCTTACATATATAACAATAAGACTTCAAGTTCATCTTCCAGGCGAACAAAATGTGTATTTCAATAATAACAACATATAATTAGCTGCAGAAAAGGCCCAAGACAGGTATACCACTGTAACAGCATACATCAAGTTGCATACAGTTGGAAAATATATACATTTAAAACATTTATAAACAGAAATTCATTTGATTAAGCACTATTTATCTAACAAAATAAATAACTTTTTAAAAATGTACTTATGTATCATGTAAGTATTAATTGTAATATTTCTTGGTATGGCTTGTTATGTTAATAATATTATTCATATATGTTGTAAACTTTATTTGACTTCAATTTACTTTATTTTATGATCTCATGTCTACTTCGAATCATGCTGCATGTGAATTGTATTACTCAGACATCCCTCAACATTACATATTTGAGTCCTAAACCCTTAAGTGGAGTCCAAGACAATGAGGAGCACATAGAACAATTGGCCAGATGTACTATGTTGAACTTCCAATGGATTCTGTGAGATTTTGTTTGAGGTTATTACTCCTCCACGTGAAAGGAGTAAGATCCTTTACAAAACATGTTCTTATTCTATTAACATAAATTATGTTACAATACACCACATAATACATTTACACTGTAGAAATGTATTTCTTTACCCACATTAGCCTGTGTACCCAGGCTTTTCACTAGTCTAAATATATTTGTGTTGTTTCTCTTAAATTGTCTTTTTTGAATATGTCTTTGTGATATTCAGTGTTTTGTTTGAAATACTCTAGGGCTTCTTTAACTTTAAGTGAACTAGTTGTTGCAATATTTTTGTATTTTTGTTGGAACACCATTAACTAGTACAATTAAAGATTGATGTACTAGTCATCCTATTCCTCGTGCTTCAACGTTTTGCTTAAGGTCTGATGGCAAATATACTACTTTGAAACAAATATCTTTAAGAGACACTGATGGAGGTTATTTGGCAGTCTTGGACTGTAGTCGTATTATAGCTTTGAACGGGTGTGATGTTTGAATTATAATACTCTCATATAGATAAAATTGCTGGAGATCATTTGGAAGTGGAAATATTTCTTAGTTATTGTTGATAGCTCGAGATGGCATTTGGTTCTCATCAAGCTTATTATTGTAGGATGTGCAAAGTATTAAGGAGTTGGTATGTTGCATTTATTTTCTGCTGATAGATACAAGACCAAATGGAACTATTGCAATACTTCATTTTTGTCAGTCTTGTAGGACCTATCTACTATTTTTGTACTTTGCTTATAGAAAGTTCTGCAACAACAGACACATACTTTGTCTGGAATTTCAGCAGACATGTTTTCAAACTTTGCTTTTTCTTTTTTGTAGGTGTGTGTAAATAGGGTAGTAGTTGAAGGTTGTTGGCTTCTATTTTCTAAGTTACATTTGTTTTGTAATTCTACTTCAGTTTGAATTTTTTACTTTGTATGTCTTCTATTTTTCTCAGCACTTCTTGGGCTGCCCCATTTAGGAGACTGTCATTGACTTGTTGTGGTTCTAGAGATGGACTTTTAGCACAGTATAATTTATGCACGAGGTTGTGCATTGTACAATAGGGTATAGCTAACATTTTTATGTGATGAATGGTGCTTTTACAAGATGCTCCTGAAATGCAGGCGAATTCATGTCACTGTAGTCCAGTGTGGATGCGTACTAGACAGGAGTACATGGTTTGTAAAATGTTGATTCTATGTTTGTCTTATATTTTAACATATTGCTTGAGAAATTATGAACATTTGACTGACTGTTGGGGCACATTGCATGTTGATCTGCATGTCCATTTGGGTCTATCCCTGGATGAGCTTTGTGGACATGAGGAGCATTTAGTTGAAGATATGTTTGGGAAGATTTTTCAGTTACGGTTTCTTTTGTCATACTGGTTCCTCCTACTATTTCATAGTCTCTTCTGTTATTATCTAAGGCAATTGGGTTTGTTTGCCTTTGGTTGTATGTTTCTTCATTGACGTACAGGTCTGTGATACTGGTGTGACACCATTCACATGCAAAGAAGTTGCAAAAGTTATCTATGTTTACATTGCATATGTTTTGATATTTTGATTGTCAGCTTTTAAGTAATTTTGCCAGTGTATTCATTCTGTTTAAAACATGTATAATTAGTTTTCTTTTTAGTTTGAATGCAGTGGCAATCAATGCCTAAAGTACCAGCTTTCTCCAGGGGTTTTTGAGTGGGGAATGTGACTTTTCAGATTTTTTTATGAGATTGCTAGCTCTCTGCAAAGGAATTATTTTGTAAAAATTGATTCTTTTGAATGTTTCATTGGGACTACAATGACATTGCTAGATATAGTTTGGGCTTCATTTTCAGTTGAAATTGTTTTAGCGCATATTTGATTACTTTTCTTTTTGATGCAGGAATAATACCTGTTGTACTTTGCAACTGCACAGTTACTTATTTTCTTGCTTGTACGTTTTCAATACATTGTTTTAGTGGAAGATGAGCCTATGAATTTCCTTTTTTTATCTGCTCATTCTTTTCTTTGTTTTTTACAGAGCTGAGTTTTAGTAGGTATTCTTTTGTATCTGTTGGAGAAAAGTAAGTGTGTAGTTTAATGTTATAGAAGGGATGTGTGATAAAGATTAATATCAAATAGTGGAATGAGGAATACAGATTAATGTAAAGTTAGTATTATTGTACTGGGATGAGTAAGAGCGTGCATGGATAATTATGGATAATTAAATGGATTAATGTAGGGTACTGGGACAGGAAGAAGGGTGTGGGGATAATGATATGGATTGTGATTGGGAAGTGGCTTGATGAAGAGGGATGCACAGGTAATGGGTATTGTGGGCCAAAACATTTGTAGAGTGACAGGTTGTATATCTATAGTGTCCTGGGACAAGGAAGAGGAGTGAAAGGATATTGATATAGATTGTAATTGGGAAGTAGGATGTGGAAGAGGGGTGTATAGGTAATGGGAGCTGTGGGCCAAAACACCTGTAGAGTAAGACGTTGTAGACCTCTGGTGTACTGGAATGAGGAAGAGGGGTGCATGCATAATGCAAACAAGTGTGAATGCAGTAATTGTTTGAGGAAGGGGGGAATATGGCAATTAGGGGATTGCTGTTAGTGTATTGAGATGAGACAGAGTAGTGTAGCATAATGATGTGGATTAATATTGAGTTCGGAGACGAGGAAGAAGGGTGTTGGATAAATGATATGCATTGTAATTGAGAAGTGCCATGAGGCAGAGAGATGTATAGGTAGTAGGAAGTCCGGGCCAAAACATTTGTAGAGTCAAAGGTTGTACACCTCTGGTGTAATGAGACAAGGATGAAGAGTGTTGGGGTAATGATATATATATGTTATAGTTTGCAGAGTGCTAGTGTTATAGGATGTGGAAGAGTGGTGTGGGTGTAATGCCAAAGAGTGTGATTGGAGTAATAGAATGAGGAGGTGGGAAATATGACAAAGAGTACAGTATGAATGGATAGTTTAATAAGCTCTTAATAGATTAGGGCCATACAGAGTATACTTATGTTATCAAAATTGTAATTACATATATATTACATTAATACACTTACTTTTTAGAAATATCAGAGTTTGATTTGTTGAATAGGTTTCTTTTGTAATCTTTTTTTCTGGAATCTGGAAATGTAAAGGAAAGCTTGCTGGCAAAATGTAAAGAAGTTTATAGTAATACATGTCTTTACATGGTTGGGATGGGTGCTTCAGGCAATTATGGTTTGCAACACAAAAAATAATTTAAAGTTGGGAAGGCAAGGTTGTACATTATATTGTAATAAAAATGTCTGTTGTAGTTTTGGGAGAAGGCAGGGCATTTATTTAAAATAATATGTCATTTATTGTACTATAGCTTAGTAATTGAGGTATTTGTAATTATGGAATTGCACAGTGCTATAAGTAGTAGTATATGTAGCAGTCACAACGTAAGCAGAAGTACTTTTAAAAGCACTAAAGAACAATTGGGATGGGTGTGTCAGTGAAGCATGTTTTGCAGCACAGAAGACAAGTTATATTTGAAGTCATATGATAAAAAACATGGTATATAATATTATTTTTGAAAATAAAAAAAGACCTGTCGTATATCTTCTTAGCTGTTGATGGCTGTAGATCCTGGAAATAGAAATCTGTGGAAATGTATGAAGTAGGTTGTGTGTTGAATCCTGCAGAGTCATCACTGATTCCCAGGTGATGATCTCCTCCCACATTGCCAGGGGACGGCAGACACTACCTGACCCTGATGCTGGGGGTGGTATTATGAGGGAGGAACATGTGAGAGGGCAAAACTACCAGGAGGAGGTGATGACTCCATTAGGAGAGATGCAGTATTCTGCCCCACTTATGAAGAAAACCCTATGACACCTATAATTCTGATGACATACTGTCATTCTGAGCAGAATACCATTCACACCTCATATATACATTATACACACATAACATCTCCTGTCTCAACCAAAAATCCTAAACAAAATCCCCTTAGATCTTTCTATAGATCCTGTGGATGCCAACTCACATAAAGCCTCACGTAATGAGACGAGGAAGAGGAAGAAGAAGTTAATGTGAATCAAAAGAAATCTTAAACTGAACATGCAGGCTAGTTGTTGTAATGAGGCTCATGTGAACAGGACATTTTAAAATGGTCTCTGTACTGGAGGAAAGGAGTGAAGCAGGTTGGAAGAAGAAGGGAGTCGAAGAGAGGGAAAAGGCAGCAGCATGGGAACGGACCGTGCTGGAGAAAGCAGGCGCTTTCATTCTGCCGCTCACCAGCAGTGCCTAACAGAGTGGCATGAGACCACCGAAGACACTGCAGGTACTGAGGAAAAGACGCTGGGAATATGAAGTCCAGAAGCAGCAGGCTTCCTGACAGGTGCATGCAGAGCCAGGGCAGGAGAGCTGGGAGAAGATTTACAGAGCAGGAGACACTGTCTTAAAGTGAAAGCTTCACCAGAGCAATTTACCATGGGCTGGGAAGGCTACCAGACACTGGCGAGTCTGCCCATAGATGTTGGGGACCCCGAGGGGTACCAACAGGCATGTGACTTATTAAGAATTTATTTTGAATTTCGACCAAGTAGAATACAAAGACAGAATTTGGCCAAATCTTCATGTATGAGGTGTCAATATGGGGAAGGTTGGCGCAGGTATTGCCACAAGCCAATGAATACTAGTGAACGCTAGTGAAGGAGTAAAAGGGCTGAACTTGACCAAGCCTCCAGATATGAGATATCAATATGGGGGAAGTTGAAGCAACTGTTACCAAAAGTAGATGAATACTACTGAAGAAGTTGAAGTATTACCTCAAGCCAAAGAAGTATAGACAGTGAATGAATACAACTGTGCTATATTGAGAAAGGCATTGAAAACATTAAGAGAAGCCCGGGTGAACGAAGCACATCAGGCAGTGAGCACTTGGGGTGGAAAATACCTGGCAGAGAAGCATACCAGGGGATCTGCAAGCCCCAGAAAGGGATTCCTGGCAGGGGAGTATACCAGGCAATCCATTTGAAATTCACAGAGGAATAAAACATTGTGGGCAAATACCTGTCAGGAGAATATACATGGTGATATGTGATGATATTTAAGGCTTCCTGGCAAGGGAGTATTCCTTCAGAGGTTACTGTTTGAAATAGCCATTTTTGCCATTTTTAAGGAGCTAGTGTTTGAGAGAGACATGTATTGTCATCCTACCTGAGACATCCAGGGGAAGGGAACCACCCTCTGGATCCAACTATTGTTTTGTTGAATGTATCTGTTTGATTTTGAACACTTTTTGCCATACCTACATCAGAGACACTTTACTTTCACCCTTAATTGTTCATTTTAGTCTGAGGGTCAGATTAGTATGTTTTGGACACAAGGAAGGTGTATATAATGTTGACGACGAGACATAGACTGATCTTTAGCTTTAGTTTCCCAGGTAGGGAAACTCTCTTTAGGATAGGGATGGAGAGGCCTTTATCCAACCCTTTTATTTTAAAAATGATGTCTGATGTTGAAAACACTACCACTTTGTGTACGGCTCTCATTTCTGACCCCTCACAGTTGTGATGGAGCAAGCTCTGAATTACAGCACAAATGCACTTTCAGAGTTGAAAGATACATTTGAACTGTTGAACTAAGGTGAAAAGTTCAAATAGAGGGTCTGTGGGTGTAATTGGTGGATGGGTTTGTGACTGTTTGCATGTAGCCACTCAGGGCGTGTTACAGAGCTAAGGTTACAAAGGCAAGAAGGGCTGTCCTGTGCAACGATGTCCACATAGACATGTGACTGTTCACGGACAGATCACAAGTGCCATCTGGGCCCTTTTACTATGCCCTGTAGAAAAAGAGGACTGCAAAGGCCACAGACATTTTGAATGTTAGTCAGCACCCAAAGGCTGAGCCAATCAGGCTTTCTGTATATGGAGGAGGAGTTGAACTGCAGAGGACAGTGCAGCAAGCACTTAATTTCTTGTTTGCATTGCTGAAAGCATGGAGTTGACTCTTTGGATCATATGAATTTTGTGGGTTTATTGGCTGCAGATATGCAAAGCAGTTTGGTATTTCACAAAAATGTGGCTTTGATTCATTGGAGGTGCTATGGTATGTTGTTCATGGTATGAGGTGTAATCAACTGTTACCCATGTGTGGATATAGTGCATTTGAATGATTATCATAGAGGATGGGTAGTCTCAAAGAATTCAACTAATTTGCCAGGAGCATATACAACACACAGTTAAATAGTCCTGAAAAAATAAACCTAACCTTAGTCAATTTACAAAAAAAAATCAAAATGTTATTAAGAAGTTCATCATCAAAAAATGTTTAAGATATAATACAACATCCATTCAAATAGGTACAACAGAATCCCTATTCAAATATGCACATCTTACTCCACCAATAGGAATATCGATATATATCTCGTAAAATAAAGAGTAAGATGATAGAATTCCACTACTCACACCCCTACCCCTCAAATAAGACCCTCTGATAGATATTCCGGCACTACAAGTCTTGACAACATAGACTGCATGCAACACTTTGACTTTCAAAAAACATATTTTGTTTATTCAAAATGTGTTCAAGTAAAACATAAAACACTACCCTCACCTAACACAGTGTAGTTACTAACACTAAAACCACAGTATCTAAAACTTAGGCCTCAAATTATACACATACCCAAGACACAAACGATATCACATAACAAAATACAAAAAACCTTAATGTATCATTAAAAAACATATAATCCCAACATGTTTCTGTTCTTTAAAGCCCTTTTCGGACGAACATTCTTCAGGGGATAATTTGAAACATCCACTATTCTCCTCAACACCGTGTTGAATGGGTAGTATCAGGCAAACAGAGCCTGTAAAGGAAAAAACAGAGGACACTAATAAGTTCCAAAGGGTGGGAAAATACTACAAAATGTAAATGGGAAGACGGCTCAAGCCATGATGCCAACCGCACACGGGTCTAGAACAAATGGACCGCTAAGATTTACCTTCAATTGGTGAACCTCCAAAGCACGTCTGTGAGTGATCAGTATGCTAATCTCTCGCAAATCAGAAACTAAAACTTTGCAGGCCATCACAGTCCGCCGAGATATCGCAACACCTGAAAGGACAAACCAACTTTCAGACACCATGCACCCTATGTCAGCCAAAAATCACTAAAAGACTTCAGCTGTAGCACATTCATGCCAAATATAGTGATAATTACCTCCACACAAGTAGTGATGCCCACTGTCGGGAACACAGGAAAAAACTCCCTGGCAGCGCAAAAATGACCAGATCCACAGAATTCTATGGCATTTCACAGTACCAATCTGTAAAGCAAAAATGGACAACCTATAATGCCTCTATAAGTCAGGTTCTCCACCTTTCTCCCATGCATTAGCAGAAACGGGGGTGCATCATAGTGTATATCACTCTCATGCCCTGCAGTGCAGAAACCGCTAGTCAGCTGTGTACAGTGTCTGTATGGGAGCAGTTTTAAAGGGGCACCACCCCAGTCACCAACCAAATGGTAGCATGCAGCAAGAAATAAAGTATAAATCCGGTGTCACTGTTAAACACTCTCATGCCGTACATTAAAAGCAGCCGCTGGTCAGCTGTGTCCTGTGTCTATATAGGTGCAATCACACTGAGGCTACACCCCAGTCACAGACCAAATGGTAACATACAGCGGGAAATGGTGTGTAAATACTATGTGCGTGTCTTCCTGCCACTAACATGCTCACCTTCAATTGTGCGTGCAAACTTCCTACACGGACCAAGTCGCTGAAAGAGTCGTGGAGCAACCACGAGCCTTGAAAACACAACAGCCATCTACCGGCAGGTATTTACAAGCGCAGAAGCGTTGTCTGGGTAGCAACGGCTCCCACCTCGAGAGTGAACACAGAAAAGAGACTAAACTTGTCAGAGGAGCGCTCGCTCATAAAAATAGAGCGGCCATTTTAACACGGACCCTGCATAGAGTACAAGGTCGATGTTGAGGAGATTAATGGACCCCAAAAAAGACTAATTGGAGCAAAGATGACACATAGAGCACAATTTGTTGTGATTATAAAATAATATCCAATATTTTAAGGTTACCAAACATACAATATCTTGCCATTATAAAGAAACAAAATGTGAAAGCAGCTTGTTATTTACTAAAAATGCAAAACGCAACAAGTTGTAATTGCAAACAGTTACAAAAAGTTATGGGTATGCTGAGATTGCAACAATGTAAAAAATACACGAAACTACAATATTTCAAAATATCGTGACAACTATGGCACTTCATGTTTAAATTCACATACTCAATATTTGAAGGCAAGATATGTACATGTAGTATTGATCGAGCATTACTCTCTACTTTGAAAATAATTTTCTGCTCCAAATTCAATAGTCTTTGATCTATCTCGGCTTTACTATGGCCAGGCACCTTTTTCAATATGAGCCAAGTGAAATCATTACATCAATGTTTCATATCAATGAAATATTTTACTAAAGGAGCTGTAATTACTTGATTTTTGATACAGCTGCAGTGTTCCACCATTCGGACTTTACATTGCCTGTTGGTCTTGCTCACATAATGTAGGCTACACGGACACGTGATTAAATACACAACATTAGATGTGTTACAATTGGTCATTTCACTGAACACCCATTTAACATTAGGCAAAATTTGTATGGATCTTATTTCTTTGGTTTGGGCACACATACTGCATTTACCACATGGAAAATGTCCTTTTACTTCCGGCAGGCCCCACAGTCTTGTTTGTCTGACAGGAGGTGTTTTAATTTCTGTCACATCATTCCTAATCAATACATTCTGTAAGTTCTGACTTTTTTGAAGGCCACCAACGGTGGCAAGACCTCTTTACCTCTATAAACTTTCTTCCATGTTTTCATGACAATGGTTTTAATTTTATAGGATAAATTTGAAAAAGTGTTTACAAAAACAGTGCCAATCTTTCTCTTGGTTTTCATATTTTTCTCTAACAGAGCCTCCCGGTTATTATTATACCCCTCTCTTAGAAGCAGTTCTAATCACTCTAGACGGGTAGCCTTTGGCTAACAATTTCTGAGTCAGTACATCCGCACTCTGGCTGAAATCCTCTTTCCTACTACTGTTACATTTCAACCTTAAAAACTGTCCAGAGGGTAAATTGGTCTTTAAATGCTTAGCATGATGACTGTTAAAATGCAATAGAGAATTTTTGTCAGTAGTCTTGTTGTAGGGCCTAACTTGTAGTAGCCCATTGTAATGGAAGATGGTAATATCCAAGAAATGAGTTTCAAGATCACATATCGACCCCGTGAATTTCAAAAAATGATTTTGTTGGTTAAGCCAAATCAAAAAACCGTCAGCCTCTTCCCTCGTGCCATCCCATACGATCAGTATGTCATCTATATACCTCAGCCACTTCCTCAGGTGATGAATATAAGGATTTGTGGCTGGGTATATTTCGCCATTTTCTTAAAGTACTCAACGTAGAGGTTAGCTAAGTTTGGGGCCATGGCAACCCCCATGGCAGTACCCTCAATTTGTTGGAAATATGTCCCTTGAATTTGGAAGAAATTTGGAATAAATTTTGAGATGGGGATGGGGTCTGCGGCCACAGTGGGGGAGAAGACTCTCATAGTCCTGTTGTTAAGAAAGGATTCAATCCATACTATGGCTTCTTTAGAGAAGTGAGCTGCCAAGTCCAGATGCCTGCAAAAGGACCCCATGATCCACGAGGTCAAATGCAGCCGATAGGTCAAGGAGCAGGAGGAGGGCTGACTTCCCTTTATCTCTCAATTTAGGGTTCTTTAAGGTTGCTTGGTATGGTGCCAGAAGAGAATAAGGCATTGATGGGTTTTGTGATGAAAGGGGCCAGATCTCTGGCAGCATCCTTTATCAATTGGGCAGGGCATTGATCTCCCTGACAGTTAAAAGGTTTGAGCGAAAGAATAATTTTTTCAGTCTCGATGATGGAGACTTTAGAAAATTTTAAGCGGGGGAAGACTATCTGTAAGTGGTGTGGTGGACTTTAAGGGTGATGAGTTTGTTGTTAGTGATGCTTTTTTTAGGCTATTTTAGCTTGATGGGTCGAAACCTTGTCAGATAATGCTTGCTGAATATAAGAGCACCAAAGTTTGTCTTTAACACAATTATCGGGTATTGGCATGGGGGCTTCTAATTCCTTCACGATAGCAAAGAGTTCCTTTGTACTTGAATTGGCTTGTGCAATTCTGGAATTGTAGGTTTCACGTTTAGCTGCGATTATTTCATTTTTGTATAAGGCAGATATCATATGGAGGTTGGCTTTATTTTCCTCGGAGGATAGTAGTCTCCAAGCTGCCTCGCATTATCTTCTTTTAGCTTGTAATGTTTTCAGGTGTGGTGTGTACCAAGCGTTAAGGTGGGCTTTAGGTTTGCTTAGATGCATGTGTAAGCATATGCTATGTTATTGGGACTTGTACCGTGCACTGCTGCCATTTTTCATGGTTTCCAAGCGCTCTGGCGGATCTGAAAAGGAAGGGGTTTGGGAAGGTTAGTGGGGATGAGAGTGAAAAGCGCACGAAAGCTTTGATGTGATTTTGCTAGCTGAAGTTCAGAAAAACGGGTCACTGTGCTAGCATGATTTTGGTGGATTGGCATTTGTATGTTGTATGCAGGTGTTTTACATGTGTGTTGGCTGTTGTGCAGAGATGGGAGCGTGTTTATAGTTTTGGTGTCTTGTCTCAGAGGTTTGTATCCATTTAGTTAAGGAATGGGTGGTGGATATGCTGAGGGTTAGGCAGTTAGAGTGTTATTAGTAAAGAATGCAACACATTCGCTCCACCCTCAAAAATTCTCCAACTGCAACACATTGGCTATCTTCATGTTTCATCTAAGTGTGGTGTGTTTGCTATTCTCCTAGATCTATTGTGTGCTACGCCTAGGCTAGCTTCACCACCTTCAAAGTGCAGTACATCGCTACCCTGTACATTGTCAGAGTGTAAAGCAATGGCTAACCTACAAGCCTCAACAGGAGCAGTAGAGGACTATCCATTGCAGTTTATCTAGGAGCAATACACAGGCTGTGCTTCATATTCTTTCTAGATGCAATAGATAGGCCAACCTGCACAATTCATCCATGTGCAACACATAGGCTGACCCAGGCTGACCCTCACAGGTCTTTCAGGTGCAATGCACAGGCTAACCTTCACAATTAATCTAAATGCAATACATATGCTAACCTCCACATTTCATCTAAATGGAAGACATATGCTAACCTTTACATTTCATCTAAATGTGATACATATGCTAATCTCCACCTTTCATTGAAATGCGAACCATAGGCTAACCTCCACATTACATCAAATGCGATACATAGGCTAACCTTCATATTTCATCTAAATATGATGCATATGCTAACCTCCACAATTCATCTAATTGTGGCACATAAGCTGACCTTCACAGTTCATCTAATTGTTTATGTATTTATTTATTTATTACATTTATATAGCGCACCTAAACCTCAGGCATCTGGGAGCGTGTGCATAAGAATACGGTTAAAACCAGTTACATTTTTGTCTTGTGCTTGAGGAGATGGTTACATCCAGTTACATTTCATGCTAAGTCCAAATGCAAATGCAAATACATATTGTGATGCATAGGCTAACCTGAACATTTCAAGTAAATGCTATAAATATGCGAACCTCTACTTTTCAATCTAAATGTTATACATAGGATAACCTTCACATTTCATCTAAATGCAATACACATGCTAACCTCCACATTTCATCTTAAAGTGGCATACATGTTAACATGTACATAAGTGTAGTACATAGGCTACCCATCACAATTCTTTTAAATGCAATAAAATGGCAAAACAAAGAGTACAGAGCAGGATAACAAAGGGGTCGATTCATGGAATTAATGTGCGCCGAAATTTCCCGCGCAGAGGTGCCAAAACGAGCGATTCGCAGTAAAACTGCGAAAATCGCAGTGCAAGTGCGAAAATCTCAGGAAAACCAGCGCACATTGATTCATGGAAGTCCGTGCGCAAGAAAAACATTGGATGTGCGCTGAAAAAGTGCGCCGCGCACGCCGGCGCACAGGTCATCCAACAGCATGCGCCACGGCCACTGCGAAATCGCACATAGTGCGGCGCACATCACAAAAGTAGGCGGAACACGGGGCGTAACACTCGGAATGGGGAACAACGCGTGAAAATATGGGCGTCACGGGGGAAGTACAGGAGGCAAGTGCGCGGAACGCTCGCCTACAACCCGTATTCATGGAATCGAATAGGGCAAACCAGCGCACAGTGAAAGACGCGCACAGGGCCAAACAAGTACGCCACAAGAAAGCATGCGGTAGCGTCCCTGCGCCTGAAATAAATGTGTGCCAAAATGTGCGCTAACAAAAAGCACCCATATACAGCCATGATGAATGGACCATACAGTGGCCCTCTAAGACAAATGAGGTGCAGAGGGGTACCGACAAACACGGACACCCGCTGTGTGAAAAATAGCGTGTGCGTGTGTTTCTGGGTGTGCGGGAAGTTCCACACGCGATTAGCCTGGGTACGTGTACTTCGGGGTGCGCGGGAAGTTCCACACGCGATTAGCCTGGGTACGTGTGTTTCGGGGTGCGCGGGAAGTTCCAGACGCGATTGGCCTAGGTACGTGTACTTCGGGGTGCGCGGGAAGTTCCATACGCGATTAGCCTGGGTACGTATACTTTGGGGTGCGCGGGAAGTTCCACAAGCGATTAGCCTGGGTACGTGTGTTTCGGGGTGCGCGGGAAGTTCCACACGCGATTAGCCTGGGTACGTGTGTTTCGGGGTGCGCGGGAAGTTCCACACTCGATTGGCCTGGGTACATGTGCTTCGGGTGCGCGGGAAGTTCCACACGCGATTGGCCTGGGTACGTGTACTTCGGGTGCGCGGGAAGTTCCACACGCAATTGGCTTGGGTATGTGTATTGCGAGGTGCGCGGGAAGATTCACACGCGATTTCAGCAGGGTAGGTGTATTTCGGTGGTGCCGGGGAATGCTACACGTAATTTGGCTGTGTGGGTCCTCCCAGGTGTTCCCTCTACACCCTCCACGGTCCCTGCAGGCAGCCCACACCACAGGGGACTACCGTGCACCCCTGCTCATGTCCCACAGGCAACCCATCCACCATGGCCATGCCCCCCAGCCAACCCACATGTCACCTTGCACTACTGGTCACCAACACATGTCTCCCAGCACTCCCACCCCCCAGCACTGTGGGGCACTCTCCACCAGGCCCCCACTCATGTCTCCCAACACCCCCACCCCCCAGCATCCAGGGGCACCCTCCACCAGGCCCCCACTCATGTCTCCCTGCACCCCTAACCCCCAGCAGGGCAGGGGCAGCCTCCACCAGACCCCCACTCATGTCTCCCACCACCCCCACCCCCCAGCAGTGCAGGGCACCCTCCACCAGGCCCCCACTCATGTCCAACTCATGTCTCCCTGCACACCCACCCCTCAGCATCCAGGGCAGCCTCCACCAGGCCCCCCACTCATGTCTCCCACCACCCCCACCCCCCAGCGCAAGCAGGGAAGCCTCCACCAGGCCCCCACTCATGTCTCCCATCACCCCCACCCCCCCAGCAGTGCAGGGGCAGCCTCCACCAGGCCCCCACTCATGTCTCCCACCCTCCCCACCCCCCAGCAGTGCAGGACACCCTCCACCAGGCCCCCACTCATGTCCAACTCATGTCTCCCTGCACCCCCACCCCCCAGCAGTGCAGGGCAGCCTCCACCAGGCCCCCACTCATGTCTCCCACCACCCCCACCCCCCAGCATCCAGGGGCAGCCTCCACCAGGCCCCCACTCATGTCTCCCATCACCCCCACCCCCCAGCAGTGCAGGGGCAGCCTCCACCAGGCCCCCACTCATGTCTCCCTGCACCCCCACCCCCCAGCAGTGCAGGGGCACCCTCCACCAGGCCCCCACTCATGTCCCCCAGCACCCCATCCCCCAGCATCCAGGGGCAGCCTCCACCAGGCCCCCACTCATGTCTCCCACCACCCCCACCCCCCAGCAGTGCAGGGCATCCTCCACCAGGCCCCCACTCATGTCCAACTCATGTCTCCCTGCACCCCCACCCCGCAGCATCCAGGGACAGCCTCCACCAGGCCCCCACCCATGTCCCCCAGCACCCCCACGCCCCAGCATCCATGGGCAGCCTCCACCAGGCCCCCACTCATGTCTCCCACCACCCCCACCCCCCAGCAGTGCAGGGACAACCTCCACCAGGCCCCCACTCATGTCTCCCTGCACCCCCAACCCCCAGCAGTTCAGGTCAGCCCCCACCAGGCCCCCACTCATGTCTCCCACCACCCCCACCCCCCAGCAGTGCAGGGGCAGCCTCCTCCAGGCCCCCACTCATGTCTCCCTGCACCCCCACCCCCCAGCAGTGCAGGGCAGCCTCCACCAGGCCCCCACTCATGTCTCCCACCACCCCCACCCCCCAGCAGTGCAGGGCACCCTCCACCAGGCCCCCACTCATGTCCAACTCATGTCTCCCTGCACCCCCACCCCCCAGCATCCAGGGGCAGCCTCCACCAGGCCCCCACTCATGTCTCCCTGCAGCCCCAGCCCCCAGCAGTGCAGGGCAGCCTCCACCAGGCCCCCACTCATGTCTCCCACCACCCCCACCCCCCAGCATCCAGGGGCAGCCTCCACCAGGCCCCCACTCATGTCTCCCATCACCCCCACCCCCAGCAGTGCAGGGGCAGCCTCCACCAGGCCCCCACTCATGTCTCCCTGCACCCCCAACCCCCAGCAGTGCAGGGGCACCCTCCACCAGGCCCCCACTCATGTCCCCCAGCACCCCCACCCCCCAGCATCCAGGGGCAGCCTCCACCAGGCCCCACTCATGTCTCCCACCACCCCCACCCCCCAGCAGTGCAGGTCACCCTCCACCAGGCCCCCACTCATGTCCAACTCATGTCTCCCTGCACCCCCACCCCCCAGCATCCAGGGGCAGCCTCCACCAGGCCCCCACTCATGTCTCCCACCACCCCCATCCCCCAGCAGTGCAGGGGCAGCCTCCACCAGGCCCCCACTCATGTCTCCCTGCACCCCCACCCCCCAGCAGTGCAGGGCAGCCTCCACCAGGCCCCCACTCATGTCTCCCACCACCCCCACCCCCCAGCAGTACAGGGCACCCTCCACCAGGCCCCCACTCATGTCCAACTCATGTCTCCCTGCACCCCCACCCCCCAGCATCCAGGGGCAGCCTCCACCAGGCCCCCACTCATGTCTCCCTGCACCCCCACCCCCCAGCAGTGCAGGGCAGCCTCCACCAGGCCCCCATTCATGTCTCCCACCACCCCCAACCCCCAGCATCGAGGGACAGCCTCCACCAGGCCCCCTCTCATGTCCAACTCATGTCTGCCTGCACCCCCACCCCCCAGCATCCAGGGGCAGCCTCCACCAGGCCCCCACTCATGTCTCCCAATACCCCCACCCCCCAGCAGTGCAGGGCAGCCACCACCAGGCCCCCACTCATGTCTCCCATCACCCCCACCCCCCAGCAGTGCAGGGCAGCCTCCACCAGGCCCCCACTCATGTCTCCCACCACCCCCTCCCCCCAGCAGTGCAGGGCACCCTTCACCAGGCCCCCACTCATGTCCAACTCATGTCTCCCTGCACCCCCACGCCCCAGCATCCAGGGGCAGCCTCCACCAGGCCCCCACTCATGTCTCCCATCACCCGACCCCCCAGCAGTGCAGGGGCAACCTCCACCAGGCCCCCACTCATGTGTCCCTGTACCCCCACCCCCCAGCAGTGCAGGGGCACCCTCCACCAGGCCCCCACTCATGTCCCACAGCACCCCCACCCCCCTGCATCCAGGGGCAGCCTCCACCAGGCCCCCACTCATGTCTCCCAATACCCCCACCCCCAGCAGTGCAGGGCAGCCACCACCAGGCCCCCACTCATGTCTCCCATCACCCCCACCCCCCAGCAGTGCAGGGCAGCCTCCACCAGGCCCCCACTCATGTCTCCCACCACCCCCTCCCCCCAGCAGTGCAGGGCACCCTTCACCAGGCCCCCACTCATGTCCAACTCATGTCTCCCTGCACCCCCACGCCCCAGCATCCAGGGGCAGCCTCCACCAGGCCCCCACTCATGTCTCCCATCACCCGACCCCCCAGCAGTGCAGGGGCAGCCTCCACCAGGCCCCCACTCATGTGTCCCTGTACCCCCACCCCCCAGCAGTGCAGGGGCACCCTTCACCAGGCCCCCACTCATGTCCAACTCATGTCTCCCTGCACCCCCACGCCCCAGCATCCAGGGGCAGCCTCCACCAGGCCCCCACTCATGTCTCCCACCACCCCCACCCCCCAGCAGTGCAGGGCACCCTCCACCAGGCCCCACTCATGTCCAACTCATGTCTCCCTGCACCCCGGCCCCCCAGCATCCTGGGGCAGCCTCCACCAGGCCCCCACTCATGTCTCCCACCACCCCCACCCCCCAGCAGTGCAGGGGCAGCCTCCACCAGGCCCCCACTCATGTCTCCCACCACCCCCACCCCCCAGCATCCAGGGGCAGCCTCCACCAGGCCCCCACTCATGTCTCCCTGTACCCCCAACCCCCAGCAGTGCAGGGCAGCCTCCACCAGGCCCCACTCATGTCTCCCTGCACCCCCACCCCCCAGCATCCAGGGGCAGCCTCCACCAGGCCCCCACTCATGTCTCCATCACCCCCACCCCCCAGCAGTGCGATTTGCCTGGGTACGTGTATTCCTGGGGTGCGCGGGTAGTCTCCCATGCGATACCATCAGGGTACGTGTATTATGGGTCCGCGTGAACTTCCACACTCTATACCAGCAGGCTACGTGTATTACGGGGTTCGCGTGAAGTTCCACACGCGATTGCCCTGGGTATGTTTATTTCGGGGTGCATGTGACGTTTCACACGCGATTTTGCAGGGTACGTGTATTTGGGTGTGCGCGTGAACTTCCACACGCGACTGGGCCTGTGAGAGTGGTGTACGTGTATTCCAGGGGTGGGCGGGAATATTTACTCACGACTGGGCCTGGGAGAGCGTGATACGTGTATTCCTGGGGTGGGCGGGAAGATTCACACGCGTGCCTACAACGCGCCGAAAAATAAATGGTCCAATCCTGAAACAGCATGAAGCAGGCGTACGTCGATCCGCGCAGCATAAAAGTGCGCGCAAGCAACAAACAAGCTCAGACGCCAAGATGAATATACCGTTCCTAGCAGCAGTGGCCGTGGGTTACCAAAGGAGGAGGAGGAGGAGGATAGTGAGGGCCTGAATTTTCACTCCCAGAACCAGCCTTTTTTTGATGCCTGATGACCAGGTGTATGGGAGGTACAGGTTTCCACCAAACATAATACTGGACCTGTTCAGTGATTGGGAGGATGACCTCACATCACCCACCCTTGCTCCCAAGCACTCAGCCCCCTGGAGAAGGTCCTCAATGTACTGCACTTCTTGGCCACCGGATCATTTCAGCGGAAAAGTGCCATAGTGGGTGGGGTGTCACAGGCCACGCAGTCACGCTGCCTACACCAGGTCTTGAACATCATCACTGCACGCCCATCAGTCCGCAGGCACATATACCTGCCCAGGACACCTGCAGAAAGGCAGGCTGCCACCCTGGATTTCTATGGTGTGGCACAATTCCCCAAAGTGCTAGGTGCCATTGACTGCACCCATGTGGCACTACGTCCCCCCCAGGGCATCTGAGCACATCTATAGGAACCGCAAGCACTGGCATTCCATCAACGTGCAGGTAGCATGTAATGCCAAGGGAATCATCACCTCAGTATATGCCAACTATCCAGGGTCCACCCACGACAGCTTCATTTACCGAATGTCTAACCTAAGCCGGGACCTAGAAGCTGGGCGGCATGGCGATACATGGCTGCTTGGTGAGTATGAATGCCACTGCACATGCATGCATGTCAGATGCAAAGTTATGTCATTACCCCACTAATGATACACATCACCTCCTCACCAGGGGACAGTGCCTACCCTCTGAGCACCCACATGATGACGCCAATTCTGAACCCTATCACGCCTCCCGAGGTAAGATACAACACAGCCCATATTGCAACCCGGGGCATAGTGGAGCGCACATTCGGAGTGCTCAAGTCACGCTTTCGCTCCCTTGACCGTTCTGGCGGTCAGCTGTTATATGCGCCCCCAGTAATGTGCAGGATCATAGTGGCAGCATGTGTCCTGCACAATCTTGCAACACGCCGGGGCCTGGCTGTTGACATGGTGGTGCCCCCACATCCCCAACCACATGCACGCCCGCTGCACATGGGAGGGGAAACGGCACGGGGTGAGGCAGCCCGTACGCAGCTGGTGGCTAATTACTTCACATAGAAATCACACCCCTGTGGAGTGCACACAGCCCTGGCACGTACCATCTGATAAGCAATGATGACTCAACCTGACAATTATGACGAACAAAGGGACAGTCAACTGTTAGAACCATAGCAGCCTGAGATTGTTCATGTGGAAGTGTCACAATGTGTGCATCCATACCTACACAAACACCACCAATGCAGTGTCATCAAAAGACACACTTCCATGCTGCAGAAATGAATACCCACTTGCAAAATACTACATGAGAACAGTGCCATGTCACCCAACCCCTCCCCGGCCCGGCCACACAACACACCATGGCATGTCATGCAATGTGAGAGCAAACAAATGAATACCCCCAACATGCCCCAAGTGTCACCAACTACAGTGTCCCTAATGGAAACATGGCCACACATGAAATGCTCACAGTAATGCAGGACCTACAACACACATTACCAAATACTTACCAAGAAAGCCAATCACCTACACAACCTCCAACCTACCTTAAACATGACATTACAGACTTAAAAAATTGGTAGCCTCACTACCTGATGATGCCAGCACTTTGAACACTTCCAAGTATACAGTGTTAGCGCCATGCAAGAGTGTAGGTGCACTGCTTACAACATGGACTCCAGTTCCAAGGTGGACCGCCTTGTGAAGACATGAGAAATGGACCTGCAAATTAGGAGGATGAGATGGATGCAGAGGCACATATCAATACACAATACAGTGTACAATACAACAACAATATGCACTATGAATGTATACACAGTATTGACTACAGACTGCCCACACATCGAATGGGAGTCCAACGTCACCATGTACGTCAATGTCACTTGGGCACACCCTTTGCAAGCCCATGGAAACGGGAAGCAGGAGGGGTGTGTGTCACACAAACCCAAGCATCTGAACCAAATTCATGACAAGCCTGCATGTGCCCAGCCACAATGCAGCGTATGCCCACGGGAGCCACACAAGGCAACACACTGTCCAAAAAACAAAATTAAAAAAAATAAAATCAAAAATGTCCATTAATGGGCCCGGGGGGGGGTGGTGGAGGCCACCCAGGAGGTCCGAGGACAGGGTGCACACCAAAACCCACCTGTGTGGATCTTGCAGAAAAAAACCACCTCCATGGGCTCATGGCCTACACGGCTACCCTATTGTGAGAGAATCACTGCTGTCGCTCTCCTCACCCTCTGCAGCTGCATCAGGAGGTGGTGGCACTATGGGAGGCAGCCCACGCAAAGCCCTAGTCTGTTCCTCCATGGCAGCAAGCATGCAGGTGTGGTAGGTCTCGTTCTGGAGGATAATTGTGCGTAGGTCCCCATGCAACAACTCACGGGATGCCCGGACCTCTGCCCTAGTTGCCTGCATCTCAGCTGAGAGCGTACGTGTGAGACGCTCCAGCTGCTGTTCTGTCCTTCTGTTTGTTGAAGCCTCAAGCTCAACAAGAGTCGTCCTGAGGTGAAGGAGTTCCACCCTCAGGGCTTCCCTGTGGCCCTGGGACTCTATGGAAATGGCTTCCCGCAGAGTCTCCAGAGCCGCCCGCCTGTCCCTGTCGGACGCCAACATGTCCTCCCTGTGTGACTGGCAGATGGAGTCTGTTGCCTGCTGTAGTTGCTCCATCAGCCTTTCGGGGGGGACAATGGAAGTGGCCACCCTATCCATGGCCTGAGCCATCATCTCTGATGATGCTGCCTGTTGGGTTGCCATACCGTATATGGATTGCTCCCATGCGGTATTGCCAGGTGGCGGACGGCCACCACGTCGGCGGGCACCACACCTGTCTGGGGCAAGGGCGAACTGCGCCTTGCTGTGCCAGCACTGCCTGAGGCTGCAGGACTGCATTCCCCCTCTGATCTGCTGGCCCAGGAACAGGATCAGATGTTGCGGAGTGTGACCCTGCCTCCGTAACCACCCAAGGCGTACCTGCCAACATTGACATCCCCATTGAGGGTTCTAACCCTGGTGCAGGTGGGTCAGACAGAACAGAATCCCTCCCAGGAACACTCACCTGCGACGGCACATAGGTCTCATCATCCGAATCGACACCTGAATACAGCTCGGAGGAGGTGCAGCCAGAGACACCCCTTGAGAGCACGGCCTGCAGCAGTTGTGGGTTCTCACCCACCACCACACCACGTCCCTCACTGGTGGTCGGTCGGGCCTGAGACCCCTCCTGGGTCTGCACCATCTCCACAACCCCAGCAGTATCAAGTGCGTCATCCCCTGCAAAGACATAAAAGAAAACAAATGGAAACAGGCATTAGCACTATGGCACACAATTAGGGCTGAGAAGCTACAGAAACAGTACTTGATTGACACATGTCCCACATTACTAAAACCCTCCCATGCATGCACCGTTACTGCGTGTGAAGGGTAGGCAGATGGCACACATTGATGACACCAAGATGGAAAATGAACACATTTGCTGCATGCTGCCTATCAGTGGCATCACACATTGGCCAGTGATTGGCAGGTCAAATACACATGCCATCAAACAGATGGCATGTACCCTAGCCATAAAGTGAAGAGGGAGAGGAGGGCACCAATTGTTCATTCAGTCCAGTTTGCTCATGAAATTGATTTCTTCATTGAAATGGTTCAAATGTTTAACCTGGAGCTGCCAGTCCAAAATGGTCCTATAGCACAGGGACATGTCTAAACAAATCATGTCCAGGAAACAAAGCCAGTCCACTGTACCATAGCCATGTCAGACATGTGACAATAGGACTGAGAAATGCAGAGTAAAAGTGGTGGTATGCAAACAATCTGCCTGAATAAACAGAGGAAAATAAGCAACAATGTTGTGGCAAGATGACACTTCAAGGGCAACTGGCGTGGTGTTGGGCTGGATGTCTAATGTTGGCAGAAGGGATACTGCTATACCCAAATGCTGGTGCGCAGAATGTATTGGATGAGGCACATGGGTGTCCCAAACCACTCAGGCACACACACCCTCACCTGGCACCCAAACAGAAGCCCTCCCACACACACCATGCACATGGATGACACACACATGCATGTGCACTCACCGGACAATGCCTCGTAATCTGCCAGTTCTCCCACGCCTTGGATCTGTTCCTCCGTGACGTAGGTCCCAGCAACCTGCTCATGTGGAGTGAGTTCTATGTCCTCTGCTGGAGACCCACCTCCAGTCACTAGAGTTGCGGCATGACTTGAGGCCAGCTTATTCTTTGCCCTGCGCTTCAGGTCGTTCCAGCGCTTGTAGCATTCTGTAGCTGTGTGCCTCATGATTCCAAGGGCGCTTATGATGTCCGCGATGGTCTGCCAGTGTGCCTGACGTTGTGCAGGTGTAGTCTTGGATCCTGCAACAATCACCATTTCGCGGTCATGTGCGGACACATACTCTACAAGTGCATTCAGTTCGGCGTCATTGAAGCTGGGCTTCCATGACGGGCCGGACTGTGTAGCCGAGTCTGGGGCATCAGCCTCTACTGGACGAGCACTCGTCCTTTTCCGCTTGGAAGGTGGTGGGGATCCTGAGTGTCCTACGCCGCTCTGGACAGTAGGGGCAGGAGCCCCGGTGGACTCTGTGCTAGGAGTGTGGGATTGCACACTCAGCATGGGAGTTGGTGCAGGCATTAGCTCAAGTGTGATGGTCTCAGGGGGAATGTCAGCATGATGGACTTGGACCGACACTGTCCTGGCTGGGTGTGTGAGAGGTGGGGTGGATGGAGCCGCAGCTGCCCCTGCAGCCTCCCCAGCCTGCCTACGTGGGGCAGCAGATGACCTAGCTGCCCCTGATCCACATGGCCTAATGACACCAACGTGCACCGGCACACGTGGCCTAGACCTGCTGACCTGGAAGTCAGCCATGGAGTCACCCTGTGCCAGGTCTGGTTCCACAGTGGGCTGGTCCAACAAGGGCTGAGCATGGATGGTGTCAGCCACGTTACCCTCAACCAGGGGAGGACACAATGGGTGTCCCTGACTGCTCCTCCACACATGGGGGGCTAGGGGCACCCTGCAAGTCAAGGCCACGTCCCCTACCAGATCCACCACGGCCACCACTTGGGGCTCGGCCACCTTTGCCACCCTTACGGCTTGTTCGCCTTCCAGCCATGGCACTGATGTTATTGGGCGTATGGGAGTCGATGTGAACTATTGTCCTGGGCAATTGGGGGTCAAAGGGGTTGGGTACCAGATGGTAATCGTACCCTAGTACTCTAGCAAGGCTGTATGTCACCCCTGGGGAAAGATGACGAGTCACGCAACGCACAGGCACCCCAAAAAAGGGAAGTAAGGTGCACGCAACCCCTCCTAGACCACGTGTGTGGAAAAATAAACCTGCACTACGCTGTGGCACCCAGAAACACAAGAATGAACGTATGCGTGTCACACGCAGCCTAGAATGACCTCTGAAGGGGTATGCGACACACGGGGCAAGCACAGATGTTAAATACGTGCGCGACTCACCGTTTGCCAGGAACAAAAGCGTGAAAAATATGCACGTGTGCACGTTGGCAACACCCCCGCCAAAAGAAGAATTGTATGCTGTCTGAGGAGACAGGACAACAGTAGAAGGGAACGCTGTTTGAGGAAACAGGCCCAGGAAAAAGAGGAAAAGAGAAAAAGCTGTCAGGGGTAACAGGGAGTACGAACTTGAAACGCTGTGAAGTAAATCGCGTGTGAACCGACAAGAAGTACAGATTTCACCCACTCGCTCTCCACGAAAAGCACGTACAAGGAAATGGCGTGCTACACGTACCTTTTATACACACGTCACAGACGCGCATACGCGATAAGGCCATTTTCACCAATTACACGCTTTGACACTCGGACGTGTATCTTTTTTTTTACACGCGCCATTCTCTACGGCCATGCGCGTGATGTCATAGCTGCGCATGGGGGACTTTGGGCCAATGAAATCGCGTATGCGTACAGACGCGCTTGCGCGCTAAGGGCCTTTCCTCGAATTACACGCAGACGTGCAGGATTTTCACGTGCCAAATCACTCCGTATCAAGCTGGCCACGCATAAGCACGCGGAAGACCACGCTCCTGCCCAGAAAGCCAATTTACTGCCCCCCAGAGCCCCGAGCACGCTCCCACCTGCCATCCGCTGCTGCCTGACTGCCTGCTGCCCACGTGCCCTGCCATTTGCTGCCTGCACATCAGCCAGGGGTGCTGTTGCTGTGACCACCCCTGCTGGAACCGAAGACTCCCGACTGGGATTCCATCACTCCACAGCCCTGCCGCAGGACCCAGTTGCCCACCCACTCCTGCCTCTGGGGTTGTCATGTCGGGCACTGCAACATCTGGCACCACTGACAACCCAGGCACCAGCTTCAGTGACAGGGAAGTTGGTGTCCTGGTAGAGCAAGTCCTGGGGCAGTATGATGCCCTCTTCGGAAGAGTGTGCGCCGACAAGGAAGAACGGACTCGGATCTGGACGGACATCGTGACTGCCATCAACGCGGAGGGGGTGGCAGTCCGCGACTTCCAACATGTCAAGAAGTGCTGGGATGACTTCAGGTCCAGGACCCTGAACAAGGCCCGGCGCCTCTTGAATGCAGCGGATGCTAAGGGGCGCCGGGGCCACTTGTCGGAAGATCAGATGAGGGTCCTGGAACGCATATCCCCAGCGCTCCACGTCCAGGTCCTTGAGAGGCAGACCCGTCTGGAGTCGAGCAGTAACGTACATGCATCATTATTGTAAGCTGTGCGTGTGGTGCCAGTAGTGTGCCGGTTACACATCTGTTTGTATGGGGCAGAGTATGGGTGGGGGTGTACAGGATCGTGAGGCTAACACATGCGAGGGATGTCATGTGTGAGACATGGATGGTGCTTGTGTGTGTAGGCTTGCATGCCAAATGCAGTTGTGTGGGCACACATGTTTGGATGAATGTGTATGTAAGTAGGCATGTTCGTGATGTCACGCATGTATGTTGTTTTCAGCTGCATGTATCAGCACTGTGTACATGTGCACGTGTGTGTATTTGACAAGGGTGCAACAGTGATGCAACATGGATGCATGTGACAGCGGGATGTGGAAGCCTGATTGGCAGTTGTGACATGGATGCCCATCTGAACACTGCGACAGTTGGCTGGGGTGTACACATGCATGCAAGTGTGGTGGTGTGCGTGCATGTGTAGTGCACTCCCTGTGTTGCATGTGATGTCTGGCTCACCTTTGCCTGCTCATGCTGTTGTATGTGTATAATTGGTGCTGGCAGTTGCGATGTGGCTGTGGTATGGCTCATGTGTGCAAGTTGAAATGACATGTGTGTTGCCAATTGTGATGCCATGTCTGAGGTTTGCCAATGCCACTCATGTGCAACTGTCATGTGTGTATGTGTCCATTGTACAGTGCCCTGATGCCTGTGTTATATTTCTCCCTGTCTGCAGCGTCAACTGATGAAGAGGGCAGAGAAGGTGCTGTGGAGCACAGCGGCAGGGATCGCACCGCCAGCCGGAGACGCAAGGCCCGGCTCTCCTCCCAGGTTGTGATCTCGTCAGGGAGTGAGAAGTCCGGTGCCACGTCCCAGGCTGCCGGGGGGAGGTCCAAGAGGCGGAGGTCGGAGTAGGACTCCTCGGCAGCAAAAGGGGCAGCTGGGACCCCACAGGGCCCAACGGGGGAAGATGGCACTTGATGGGGCTTGCTACGACCCCCTCCTCAACTGAACCCCCTATGCACCAGTCGTCCTCCGTGCCATCTTCCCACCCATCAGTCACCTGGGTGCCCTGTGGAGCTGCCTCTGACGGTGCGGCCAGGCTGGTGGAGGAGGCATCCTTGCCACAGTCAAGAGTCGGACGTCCAGCAGTGGTGGCCACATCAACGACTGCACCCCAGCCAGCGGAGGATGTGCAGGCAGCAGGAGGCAGTGCACGGGCAGAGGCACAGTAGCAGCAGCAACGTGGTGGGAGCCATGATGGCTCGGGGCCTTCGACATCGGAGGGGCAGGAATCGGCCAGAGGGCAGGAGGACCCAGGCCGGGAAGTGTCTTCCATGTGGCAGCGGTTGGGCCACGCCATAGATGCGGAGCGGCAGCGGGCGGAAGAGGCACGGCTCACGATGGTCAGGGCAGAGAACTCCATGCAGAGGGCCCTGAGGCGGGCCGAGTGCCTCGAGGCAATCCGCAGGGAGTTTGGGGTGAACATGTGGACGGCCCTGAGGACCCTCGGGGCCATGGAGGAGGACCGCCTCCGGGACATTGAGCAGAAGTTCGATGATGCCCTGGCCCGGAACATCCCAAAGTGAGCTGTCGGACTAGCCCGCTGCCCTTGTAAATAGTTCTGTAGTTAGTGTTAGGTTTCCTTTGGTTTTGCATTTTTTTTTACCTTTTGGACAATGGGCCACATTTTTGTAT
This sequence comes from Ambystoma mexicanum, assembly GCF_040938575.1. NCBI lineage: Eukaryota > Metazoa > Chordata > Amphibia > Caudata > Ambystomatidae > Ambystoma > Ambystoma mexicanum. Next base: position 626,996,552 of record NC_090927.1, on the reverse strand, counting down.
ATATTTTTTTTTTTTAGGTAGTGTTATTGGATAGGTTTCATTTCTTCGGTTGGGATCATGGACCCTGGATTGTTTATCTGTATATAGTTGACTTTTGGATTTTCATTTTTTTTATGATTTCCCCATGGAGCAATGGTTTTCGATTTTAATTTTCCATCGGATTTACTTTTGTGGACTGTGGCTTTGGACACCTTTCCTTTGGATTATGATTTGTGGTTTTGCATTATTTCACGGACCTGATGGTTTTTTTAAAAAAAAATTCCATTATTGTTTGTTTATTTTTGATTCAATTTAAGTTGCTTTTAATACATATTTTTTCTTCAAACTTCAATGTGTAGTATCATCTCATTGGTTTCATGCATATCATGATATGGGTTTTGACATTCACTGACACCCATTGGGTGTATGTGAGGGACATGTGTTCATTTCCAAACTTGCAATTGGGGTTCTATCATGTTTTTACCATTTCTAAGTGGGTGGATGCAATACTCAGGTGGGTGTTTGGCATTTGGAGGCTGACCATAAGGGCCAGGGATCTAGATTGTGGTGACATGTTGGCTGGGGGACATGAGTGGGGGCCTGGTGGAGGCTGCCCCTGGATGCTGGGGGGTGGGGGTGCAGGGAGACATGAGTTGGACATGAGTGGGGGCCTGGTGGAGGCTGCCCCTGCACAGCTGGGGGGTGGAGTGGTGGAAGACATGAGTGGGGGCCTGGTGGAGGCTGCCCCTGCACTGCTGGGGGTTGGGGGTGCAGGGAGACATGAGTGGGGGTCTGGTGGAGGCTGCCCCTGGATGCTGGGGGGTGGGGGTGCTGGGGGACATGAGTGGGGGCCTGGTGGAGGCTGCCCCTGGATGCTGGGGGGTGGGGGTGCAGGGGGACATGAGTGGGGGCCTGGTGGAGGCTGCCCTGCACTGCTGGGGGTTGGGGGTGCAGGGAGACATGAATGGGGGCCTGGTGGAGGGTGCCCCTGCGCTGCTGGGGGGTGGGGGTGCAGGGAGACATGAGTGGGGGCCTGGTGGAGGCTGCGTGCACTGCTGGGGGTTGGGGGTACAGGGAGACATGAGTGGGGGCCTGGTGGAGGCTGCCCCTGCACTGCTGGGTGGTGGGGGTGGTGGGAGACATGAGTGGGGGCCTGGTGGAGGCTGCCCCTGCACTGCTGGGGCAGCCTCCACCTGCCCCAGCAGTGCAGGGAGACATGAGTGGGGGCCTGGTGGAGGCTGCTCCTGGATGCTGGGTGGTGGGGGTGCTGGGGGACATGAGTGGGGGCCTGGTGGAGGCTGCCCCTGGATGCTGGGGGGTGGGGGTGGTGGGAGATATGAGTGGGGGCCTGGTGGAGGCTGCCCTGCACTGCTGGGGGGTGGGGGTGCAGGGAGACATGAGTGGGGGCATGGTGGAGGCTGCCCCTGCACTGCTGGGGGGTGGGGCTGGTGGGAGACATGAGGGGGGGCCTGGTGGGGGCTGCCCTGCACTTCTGGGGGGTGGGGGTGCAGGGGGACATGTATGGGGGCCTGGTGGAGAGTGCCCCTGCACTGCTGGGGGTTGGGGGTGCAGGGAGACATGAGTGGGGGCCTGGTGGAGGCTGCCCTGCACTGCTGGGGGTTGGGGGTGCAGGGAGACATGAGTGGGGGCCTGGTGGAGGCTGCCCCTAGATGCTGGGGGGTGGGGGTGCTGGGGGACATGAGTGGGGGCCTGGTGGAGGCTGCCCCTGGATGCTGGGGGGTGGGGGTGCAGGGAGACATGAGTGGGGGCCTGGTGGAGGGTGCCCCTGGGGGCTGGGGATGCAGGGGGACATGCGTTGGTGGGCAGTAGTGCAAGGTGACACGTGGGTTGGCTGGGGGGCATGGGCATGGTGGATGGGCTGCCTGCGGGACATGTGCAGGGTAGGCCCCTGTGGTGTGGGCCGCCTGCAGGGGGCGTGCAGGGTGTAGAGGGAACACCTGGGAGGACCCACACGTGGTGCTCCCCGCGCACCCCTGGAATACACGTACCCTGATGGAATTGCGTGTGATACTTCCTTCGTACCCCTGAAATACACGTACCCTGCTGCTTTTGCGTGTGATACTTCCCGCGCACCCCTGGAATACACGTATCCTGCTGCTTTTGCGTGTGATACTTCCCGCGCACCCCTGGAATACACGTACCCTGATGGAATCGCATGTGATACTTCCTGCGCACCCCTGAAATACACGTACCCTGCTGCTTTTGTGTGTGATACTTCCCGCGCACCCCTGGAATACACGTACCCTGCTGCCACCTACCCTGATGGAATCGCGTGTGATACTTCCCGCCCACCCCTGAAATGCACGTACCCTGCTGTTTTTGCATGTGATACTTCCCGCGCACCCCTGGAATACACGTGCCCTGACGGAATCGCGTGTGTTACTTCACACGCACCCCTGAAATACACGTACCCTGCTGCTTTTGCGTGTGATACTTCCCGCGCACCCCTGGAATACACGTACCCTGCTTCTTTTGCGTGTGATACTTCCCGCGCACCCCTGGAATACACGTACCCTGATGGAATCGCGTGTGATAGTTCCTGCGCACCCCTGAAATACACGTACCCTGCTGCTTTTGCGTGTGATACTTCCCGCGCACCCCTGGAATACACGTACTCTGCTGCCTCGTACCCTGATGGATTCGCGTGTGATACTTCCCGCGCACCCCTGAAATGCACGTACCCTGCTGTTTTTGCGTGTGATACTTCCCGCGCACCCCTACACGTACTCTGCTGCCACGTACCCTGATGGATTTGCGTGTGATACTTCCCGCGCACCCCTGAAATGCACGTACCCTGCTGTTTTTGCGTGTGATACTTCCCGCGCACCCCTGCAATACACGTGCCCTGATGGAATCGCGTGTGTTACTTCCCACGCACCCCTGATGTACACGTACCCAGGACAATCGCGTGTGAAACTTCCCGCAAACCACTGAAATACACGTTCCCCGCTTGGCGTTTGCTGTTTGGCAGCCTTGTGAACTGGTCCAGGGTTAGCGCAGCCCTTTGCGATGATTTGGGAATTTTGAAGGCTTTTCCTTGCGCGACTGCGTTCTTGGGGGCGTAACTGGTGCTGCTGCAGGATCGCTGCGCCACTCTGCGCGACGGCTGGTTTCGGAGGCTAAAATCCATGAATACGCTGTGCGATGAAAAGGATTTTTTCGCACGCGGATGGCGCAGTGTATCGCACGGGGACACTGTGTGCCAGCCGCATGCGCCACTTTTGTGCGGATTTCTATGAATTACCCTGAAAATCTTAAGAGAAGGTGGTAGTAATGTAATGAGTGGCAGGGTTTTACCAGAGCATAGTAATGGCTGTACTCTCCGCACATACCACCTTACCTGGATGTAGCTGTAGGTTGTCTCATCAGGTGTCCATGGGCTAAGAGGGGCAAACTGGGATGTGAGCTGATCAGAGGGGAGCTGCCCTTTGCTATGGCCCTTAGCCTGCTGGCCAGGTAAAGCTGCCCTGATGGAGCTGGTCAAGAGGGCCGATTCTGGTCACATGGGTGAACCACCTATTGGCAAGGGGTAGGACAGGAGGTGGAAGTGGGAATGGAGGGAGATGGGAAAACAGATAAAGAAAATCAAAAGAGCAATGGAGAAAAATGGAAAAGAAAAACAAATGGAAGAGAACAGATTGAGAGGGATAACGTAGGGTGGGATTTACCCTCAGCTGCACACCACGCTGGAAAGCGATGGAATGGCCAAGTGTATGCAAGCAAGGGAATACGGTCCCCGGGACGATTTCGGTCATGTGGGTGAACCACAGACCTATTGGCAAGGGGTAGGGCTCGAGGTCGGAGTGGAGATGGTTGGGGAGCACAGAGTTAGGAGCAAGAGGGGGAAACAGAGAAAGAAAAACAAAAGAGTATTTCATCTAAATACGATAAATATGCTAACCTCCACATTTCATCTAATTGTGATACATAAGCTAACCTTTACATGTCATCTAAATTCAATACATAGGCTAACCTTTGCATTTCCTCTAAATTCGATACATATGCTAACCTCCACATTTCATTTAAATTTGATACATAGGCTATCCTTCACATTTCATCTAAATGTGACACATATGCTAACCTTCACATTTCATCTAAATTCGATACAGAGGCTAACCTTCACATTTCATCTAAATGTGATACATATACCAACCTTCACATGTCATCTAAATTTGGTACATATGCTACCCTGTACCATTCTTCTAAGTGCGGTACATAGGCTACCCTTCACAATTCTTCTAAATGCAATACAATGGCAAAACAAAGAGCACAGCGTAAGATAACAAAATGGTAGTGGTAGTAATGTAAGAGTGGCAGGATTTTGCCAGAGCACAGTAATGGCTGTACTCTGCCCATACCACCTTACCTGGATGTAGCTGTATGTTGTCTCATCAAGCGTCCAAGGGCTAACAGGGACAAACAGGGATGGGAGGTCCTTTGCTGTGGTCCTTTGCCGACTACCAGGGCAAGGCTGCCATGAGGGAGTTGGTAAAGAGGGCTGATTCCAGTCACGAGGTTGAACCACAGACCTAGCAACAAGGGGTAGGGTGGGAGGTGGAAGTGGGGATCGTGGGGAGCATGGAGTTATGAGCGAGAGGGGGCAAAAGATAAAGGAATTTAATTCAGAAAAACAAAAGTGCAATGGAGAAAGAACAGAAAAGAAGGACAAACAGAAGAGAGCAGATTGAGAGGGATACCATAGGGGGAGACTTACCATCAGCTGCACACCGCACTGGGATGCGATGGAAAGGCCCAGTATATGCAAGCCAGGGGATAAGGTCCCCGGGCCAATTCTGGTCACATGGGTGAACCACAGAACTGGGGCCTCATCCTGAGTTGGGTGGTATCCCGCCGCTAATTGCGCCGAGATACTGCCCAACGCTATTAGCAATTTGCACTGGATACCGAGTTGTGATGGGGAGGTAAATCCCCTTTCCCATTGGATCCATTGGGGTTTGTTGGCGCTTTTAGCACCGGCACAATTAGTGCTGTGCTAATAGTGCCAAAAACAGGTGGAAAGGAGAGATTTTTACCTCCAGCAAAAAGCTAGAGGTAAAACTCCCACTTTCCACACAACTCGAGATTGGGCAGAGCGGTAAATGCAGCAGTAATAGCGTCACCACCACATTTTACCGCTCCACCCAACTCATGATGAGGACTCTAGTTAGTTAAGTAATGGGTGGTGGATATGCTGAGTGTTAGGAAGTTGGAGAGTTATTAGTAAACAATGCAACACATTGGGTCCCCTCAAAATCCTCCAAGTGCAACACATTGGCTATCTTCGTGCTCGACTAAGTGTGGCGTGTATGCTATTCTCCTAGATCTATTGTGTGGTACGCCTCGGCTAGCTCCACCATATAATAAGCGCAGAACATGGCTACCCTGTGCCCCCTCTCTCTTGCCTCCAAATTTGTAGGGGCGCTTGATACGCGCAACTCCCACTTACTTGTAGGTGCACACGTGGAGAGCAAGATGTGTTCCATAGCATTGCTTCTTTTAATCAGATCTGTGGCTTTCTGCAGACACTACAACCTGCTCCCAGAATCCAGAATAATCTTTCTCACCATACCAAACACTAAAAGCCAGAAGGTAGAAGTGCCATTTCAGTATTTGCTTTACCTGACACTTCAGTCTCAATATTTTCCAAACCAATTTCCATTTTCCCCTTACAAATTCCACATGATAAAATAGAGGCATATTGGCATAATCTTTACATTTGCTAACCACGGATTACATTCCTAATGTCCACGTCTAAATGCAAATGGCTCACTCCCAAGAAATCTAAAACACTATTCACACATATACCGACTGAGTTTGATTAATTTCTTTCAAGGTCATGAAGTAATTAAAGTTAATGCATGTCATGATTCTTCCAATCCATGTGATTACAAGTAGTCGTCTGTGTTGGCACTAAGGGGTGCTGAATTCCGCATGCAGTATTTCCTGATAATTCACATGGACTTTGTTATACAAATTCTTTAAATCCTATTCCACCTTCCTTTGGGACCGGAAATAGATTGTGTACAGTAGCCGATTGTACCACTACTTTGACAATTGAACTATGCAGAGAAGGGTAATTCTTTACACTTGTCTGTATTACACTGGAAACTGAGTGATAGGTGGATGCCCGCAGATTGAACCCTTTTGAGTGTCTCCATGCAGAATTATTGAATTGGGCTGATTTTCCCGAGCAGGAAATGTTCAAGGGAGAAATGACTGTAGATTATTTGCTCTAAATAATCTTTGGTCATTTCTCCCTTGAAAATTCCCAATGTGCCCAAACCCTCTACCCCCACTCCTACCCCCACCCCTACCCCCACCCCCACTCCTACCCCCACCCCTACCCCCACCCCCAACAGACCCCCACCCCCACACTTACCTTGCCTTCCATCGCGCTGTGTCCCTGCAACGCTGGTTCCCTTCCATTTCCGTGATCGGGAACCGGCGCCGCAGGGTCCTTTTCTTTTTTTTGGCGAGCAGCTGCGAGGGTTTCCCCCGCTGCCTCCGCTCACTATACTGCATAGTATAGTGAGCAGTGTGTTGCGGGGGACACCCGCACAGCCCCTGCAGCCTTTTTTCTTCTTTTTTTGGGGGGATGACTGCAGGGGACACCCCTGCAACCCCCGCTCACAATATAGTGAGCAAGGGTGCAGGTCCCCCCCCCCGCATCGAATGCGTGGTTTGGTCAAACTTTTCAGCCGTTCAGATCAGCCAAATCACGCATTCGGACATTTAAATTCGGTCTTTTTGGCCGAAACCAAATTATTTGTCCCTGTAGTGAAAGTGTATGCTTGTGCTACTATTCACTACATGAAAAAACACTTTTATAAAGTGAGGGCACTTTTTAAAAATGTTACCTACACCTCTTAGGAAGAGGGTGGAATTTGATGACTGTTTTGAAAGTATTCAACATCAACATTAGGCAGTAGTTACTAGATGTGCCCTTGCCCAGGAATTCCATGTGGACTAAACACTGTCAAGCCTGTATTCAGGAGGATTTAGAAAATGAGCAGTATTGTAAACGTGTTGCCTGTTTCTATCTTTACTGCAGTTCCTTAAAGGCGAAGGGGGTTCCCAGAGTGACTAAATTACATAATTGTCTAATATATTGTGTTTTGAACCAACATGTTTCGGCATAAGGGTAATTCCTTTCATGCACTTCCTTATTCAGGGTAAAATATGGATTAATTAGTCATCCTCTGGCGGTGTGTCATATTCTACATAAGGTGTGTGTGGGAATTCTTTACCATAATTAATTCATCTCTGCTGTCTCTATGTTGCGAGTATTGCTTCAATAGTAGAGTCAGGACACTTTTTAGGTTGTATTTTTATGTTATGCAGCCTATTCAATATGTGACTTCCACCATTGCTGACAAACACGTAAGGAGGACCTTAAGCAAAATCATTAAGTTGCTGATACCATGCCATGCAATGCTGTGCTCCTAAGATCTTACCCATAATCAATATTTGAACCCGCCTCATGATAAAACACACGCGTCACGAGATGAACTGCATACTGCATTTGAATGCCTACACATGTAAAATCACACACACAAGTAGTTCATGGTGTTTTGGGTGGTGAACTGTTATACATATTTATAAAACTTTACTCCCTGCTTGTAACAATGATCACTACTTTCCAATGCTAGGAGTATTAATAAGCATCAAACAATATGACACAGTGGTGAAATTACAAGTTAAGACAAGTTATACAATTGTTGAATGAAAAAACAAAAATGTCAATGAAAATATTTACCCTACTCATCTTACTACTGCAAGCTTTAAAAAAAATCTCTAACTTAATCAAGATATTTGGTGCATTGTAGAGTATCAGATTCTTATACATTATGTTGTAGAAATATTGGCCATAAAAAAGTAGCTTATTAGTAAATCATTAATACAGTAAAATGCTACACATACAACCACAAACAAAATCTTGGAAACCATTAAAATAAATGATGTAAATCCTTGAAATAAGTATGTAATGCTAAACATATTACATGTTCAAATAATGTACATATTATTCAGCCCCAGCAGTTCATAACAGGGTCCTAAAATGGAATCCCCTATCAGCACGGAACCATAGATGAGGAGTATGTAGCAGTCGCACTGCAGTATTTACATTCACGTTTTGATTGCATACTTCCATTATACTGCAACGTTTTGATGTCATTGCATTAAAACTTTTCAATAAACCCCAACAGTTGTGATTATGTGTGTCTTCTCTGAACCAGGACTCCTTTTCTAGGCCTCCCAGATTCGAAGCCAAGTCTGCAAGTTGTTTAGATAGTGTGACCTTAATGAATGGTAAATATGGGAACTGAATAAAATATCCAACAGCGATTCTTGTTTCCAGCCCCCACCTATACACAATTATTTATTGCCAACGAGTGGCTTCCGGTGTTTGTGGCTAATTTAGCATCATCCTGGTATGATGACCATTTTAAGGAATGCCAGCAAGTTTTAATTCCTGACAAAGCACAGAAATAGTCCTGTGTTGTATCCTGACAGAGGCAGAGTTTAGTTTGCATCTGTAATCCTACCAACACATGATATGTTCGTGGCCATGCTGGACAGCTTGAATTCATATTATAGCAAGCACAGAACAGCAGCCATTACTTGTTTGGACAATACCTCCTCTTCTAAACAGTTCTCCCTCCAATGTGCCGTAATCAAATGCATTACCAACAGTCATCGCCTGCAGTGATTCAAACAAATTAACTAAAAGCTGCCACGTAGGGCTTTCTGATCTAACCTCATAATCTAGGCGTTTACAAGTTTAAGTCTAGCTGCGTGCCATTGACAGCAGGCTCTTGCATTTAGGCCCCAGAGACCCGGATCTATATGGTTTCCTTTGACACTGAACAACAGGGCTGGAAATAAGCTGGCTCTCTTGCTCTGCGCCTGTTCTCCTTGTTGGAGTGGACCAGGGCCGCAATTCTGTGCCTGCTGCTTTGTCTGCTTCCACAGATCTGCCAAAGTGGGACAGTCCCTCTGTTCCTGGCAATAGTCAACCTGTTCTGGGGCTCCAGTTGAGAACAACACGCTCACTTCTGGCATGCCCTTTAGGTCTGAAACTACCCTGTCAAACATCCTAATTCCTTTTCTAATCCAGTAGGCAACCCTGAGATCACTGAATACTGTGCTACATACATCCTCAGATATCTAAGTGGCCGCTGAACCCTCTCTAACAGGAGTAGGTGCCTCAGGGGACCACATGTCTGGACTGGGAATTACCAGTGAGACCAGTTTGCACTCTCCAGCTGAGAAATCCTGAGAGCTTAATCACTGAAGCACTTGCTCATTTGCTGCTCTCAGAGCTCACCCTCTAGTCCCTGCTTTGACTATACCTAGGTCCCAGAAGCCATTACCCAATAGACACCATACTTCCTACTGGAATGGAGTCTTTTACTGCAACATTGAGACCCTTCAACTGAGCTCTACTATTGCCATGGGACAGCCACCAAGACCATTGTGACAAGGCAACCACTCTGACCTTGTCAAGAGGGGATCAGATCCATCTCAGCCTGGGGTAGTGTGATGCTGGAAATGCATCGGAGGGACAGGGCCGCCGTATCCTTGTCCTTTACTGTTTTTTATCATGTGTTCTGTTTTGTTTTCCGCGCAGGAGTTCATGTGGGACTCCTGGTGGTGCAGCTCTCTTTCTTTTGGTTTGGTGAACGGACCCGTGGGACACCCTTATGGCACCCATGGGTGGGGGTACAACCCTGTGCCCCTAGTGTATGTTTTTGGGCACCTGTGGGTGACCCGCAGAGCAGGGTATGGGCTGGTGGCTGCTCAATGCTGAATTTGACAGGTGCACAGTGTATCCTCCATTTGATCCTCCTGCCGTTGGGATCAGTTGATTCCTGATGGAAAACAAGATGGCCCCTATGGCTTCTTGCTTTCTATTACCCATTACCTTGTTTTCCCAAAGTCCAGGGAAGCCTTGACTCTGTCCCTTCCCCCTGACTGGTTGTTGGGTGGAAATGCCATATATGGTGTTGTTGTGAAGGCCCGGCCAGACTAGCTGGAGCCTTCCCGGTGATGTATGTTGTGGGTACCTCCTGTGGGTGGGACCTGGGTGAATAGAGTGTGTGATGAATATGCATTCTGTGTTGTGGGTGTCTAGTATCTGGTGGTTGACAGAATGACTGAGACAACCCTGCCCGAAACCGGTATGAATGCAGCTTGGAGTGTTGAATGGCTCAGTACTTCTCCCAATACACATAACTTGCTGTGAGTGTCTGGAGAGAAGTGAATGGCCTGAATACCTCGTGTGCCTGATTGGCTGCCTGCCTGCATGAATGCCTGTAGTCGTGATTGGATGCTTGAGAGTGACCCAGCGGAATGAATGGTAGATCAACAGTATATCTGTGGACCTCTCACTGCTAGGAATCGTGTTCAGAAGCTGAAGTCCACTACGACGAGGAACTGGATTAACTTATGCTTGACCTTGAAGCCCTGCTGGACGAGAAGAATTGCTGTTGCTCTCCTTCACAATCTGAAAGCTGCTGTGCCTCCAAGGACTGACCCAGAGAGGACCTGGTAAGGCGCCCTCTTCCCGAGCTACGAGGGACCATCGTGCACAGCTGATCTTTGCCGACGCTCCCTGGTAGACAGACCTTCGACAGGCTGCCGACCCAATATGGGGACTGCTGCGGAACTGCAAGGAGAAGCACTCGTACTGTTGTCTGCCAATGTCGACGACCACCGTCGCCGACCAGAGCCGCCGTGCTCCCGTTTGCCTAAGAACTTCCATTGATCATCGGACGCTCTCATCTGCATCATCAACCGCTTGTCTCCCACTGGAGAAGGCCCGACCGTCGACACGCAGAGGAGCATCCACCGGTGGGTTTCCCGCCACCTAAAGACCGCAGAGACGCCGACGACTCGACGCCCTTGCTGGGCCACAGTTCTTCATCATCTCTTTGCGGTCTAGAACTATCGTCCCCGAGGTGCCCCGCACGCCTCTTCCTTGCAGGACGCCAACGCTCTGTTGTCGACGAGCACCACTAGGAACGAAGCTGCCACTTCCCTGCCTTAGTTCACCCTGTTCACCGTCGGACGTTCGATGACCCGTGACTCCTGCCTTAAAGGGAGGGCACTCAAGAAGGGCCGTCGATTCCCCGACACTGAACGCCAAGTTCCCCGACACCTCTCGACGATCCGTGGCTCCCGCCTGAAAAGGAGGCACTCAAGAAGGATCGGTCGACGCATCGTCAGAGAACTCTACTCCACCAGATACATTGGGGGGGTAAAACCTTAATAGGAAGAAGTAAGACTATCGAACATTATATGGACTGGGCTTGTGCTATATATCTTTATTTACATGTTGCCCAGGTGGGGGGGGGGTCTCCACACAGAACTGTGCCTAGTGGTAGGGGTCAGTATGCTGCCTATTGTTTCAACCATATTGCGTTCCTTCCTATCTCTATTGCTGGTTTCCTCGTTATTAATCTGTGTGACATTTTAACCGTACAGTTGATGCACTTTAATGAGATTTGATAACATTGGTGGTACCACTTTAGAATTGTATATATTTATCATTATTGACTTCCAAATACAAAGTGCGTTATTGTGATCGTGTACATACCTTTGAATATTAATTATATAAAGACTGTGTTTTCAGTAATACAGTGTATGGACATTCCTTTGTGGGGGTTCGGGGACTACACTGTACTTAAGAACCAGCCTGCATCACCTCCTGAGAAGCTAGGCCTTGATTGCTCGTCCATTTCTACCTTATAGAGAATCTTGGCTGGGATCCGCTGTGCCTCTTCTCTACCATATAGAGAGCGGATTTACAGACACCCCCTACCAGTCTTTACAGGTAGGATGCTAAAGCAAAGAGGTGATGCTTACCAGGGAGTTACCCAGAGCCAGTGCTACCCGAGAGTAGGCTGGGGTGGAGGGGTGGTGGCAGTAATACAGTGTATGGACATTCCTTCCTACCAGTCTTAACAGGTAGGATGCTAAAGCAAAGAGGTGATGCTTACCAGGGAGTTACCCAGAGCCAGTGCTACCCGAGAGTAGGCTGGGGTGGAGGGGTGGTGGCAGTACCTCTTTTTCTTTCAGAGAAACAACAGACTTCGGAGGAGACTGTCCACACCCCTCACACATCTATCTAACAACCCCACTGGAGAGGGAGTGTCGGTGGGAAGAAAACTATCTTACTGATCAGGAGTTCTATGTGAGTGGGATACAGACACAGAAGAGGAAGCAACAGAACAAGGAGCTGGACCTCCTACATTGCTGCTACTGATTCCACAAACCACGCCCCAGCATCAGACTGCATGTCAATGAGACTGTCGCAGGCCCCCGAGACCAGCAGGAAAACACAGAAAAAAACCACCAAAATAGAGACTGGGCTTACCTTGGGTGTGGACAGGCCAGACCCCATAACACGAATTGGGAGATTATACAACACAAACTGCCATTGATGTTCTGCACCAGCCTAACAAGGACGCAGGGCTTAAATCCCTATGTGAAAAATTCTTGCATCTAACACCTCTCAGGAGGGAACGACAGGGCCAGATTGGCCAGGTGCAGCACACCAGCTTAAGGATAGGGAGTTGGTTAAAAGAGATACTAGGAAGATGTGGTTTGTTAGGGTGAGGTCAAAGGAGGAGGAGGTGACAGACCAAGAGACCAGACTGAGGAAAGATGTTGGAGTGGATTGTGGAGGTGATTTTGGAGCAGGTGAGGCATTGGTTAGTAAGCGCAAGTGGTACTGTGCTGTGTGTGTGCGAGAAAGACTGGCAAGTTTGATTAGGAGAGGGAGAGAAGGGAGTGAATATCAATTGTTTGTGTGAATGAAAGGAGGGTATCTGAGTAGGAGGTGTGGTGGAGGGTAGAGGAAGGAGTAGTAGGGTGTAGGATGGAGCAGTAATGTGGAGGAGGGAGTAGTAGTGTAGTAGGAACATCAAAGGGTGGAGGCAAGTCTTAGAAGGAGTGATAGACATTGGAAGGTTAAGCAGAGGAAGACACAGGGATTAGAGGAAGAGGTGGGAGGATCAAGCAGGAGAGTAGTAAGAAGAAAATATCAGAAAGTGAGAGGGTAAGGAGTTTGTGGGTGTGAAATGAAGAAGACCAAATTGGGCAGTGTCTGAAAGGCACAACCCATTATCCCTAACCACTGGATAGTGTAAGGTCAGTCTAGGAAGTCCCAGAGGGAGGTTAGATAGAAAAGGCATTTGACCTTTAGGTTTTCCCTCCTAGCAAACGTCAGGACTTACAAAGCAGGGGTCAATATTTTGTATTTACTATTAACCTGGGGATTAGGGACGCATAGGCTAGGGAGGATTGGTACTTGCTAGATGAGAGAGAGGGATGGCACCTAGGGCCCAGAAACTTCTTTTAATAAAACCCCTTGAACCATCTTTGAATCTCAGAGTATTCCTTCAGCCATCTGTCCCACATGGTGTCATCGTGGGATTCCTCTAACCCTGTAATGGAGGCTGCTTACGCCATGAGATTGGAAGAAAGATCTGAGGCCAGAGACACCTGGGTGAATGCCAGCACTGAGTTGTTAGATGAAGACTTTTGGGAAATAGGAATAGGGCTAGAATTCCTAACTCTCAATCTGATGTACCAGAAGTAGCTGAAGATTCTTGGGAATACACTTGATAAGAGCCTAAACCCGTTATGTCCAGTAGTCCAGAGGAATCCACCATTCTGTCAGTGAGCACCAATAAATGTTTGTAAGATCAAATACGAGAGGCCAGCGAGAGAACCTGCCAGTGGAGAAGGATGCAAGGTAGTGGACACTGGCTACAGGACCTCCCCGCTAGCTCTGATTTCCAACAGTGGGGTAGTCCTGCCAGCTCAGATGATGAAAAACATGTAGATGTACCTTCCAGTTCAAAAGAGACACATGACATCCAGAAACAAGTAACACCTCTGTGGAGGACCTATTGTGAGCCATCAGTTGACAACATCAAGACAAATTAACAGCACTACAGGGCATGGTTACTGAACAGCTAGAGCAACCAGCAGTGCCTGCGTCAATCCTTCAAAAACTCATCACTGGTGAAACAGTCAGGTGGCAGCAGGAACTCTGAGCTAGATACATCGCCCCTTAACAAACTGGATAAGCCCCATAAGCTTTTCAAGCACCAACATTTAAATGCAGTGACCAACCGAGATGAACATTAGTTGCTCGACTTCAAGGCACTTACTGCATAATTCAAAACTCTCAATGCCCAAAAACATGAATGTTGTGTTGTGTTCGTTTTTATATATAACTATTTTATGTTTATGGTAACATCAGTGGTTACTGAAAAGCAAAAGTAATTGGGTAGCCAGTAAACACATAATGGTGAATGCTTATTCTGTAATACAGTCACTCGAGAATTCATTAATTACTAGTCTTGACAGGAAAGGGTAGGCAAAAACTGAAATCTTGGACAAAAGAAAATAATCTATTATATGATGAAACCAACACACAGGATGTCTTAAACAGAAAATGTATATCTTGAATTGCCTATTGAAAAAATGGGTGAGTACCCTCTTTTTTGTTTTTGGGGGGCCCGACTCTTGAGGGTTGTATCAGTTCAACAGAGGAAGGAAATGAGGCAAGGCTAACCCTCCCTTCAATGCACAGGTAGTGCAAAACAACCTACAAAGGGCTATGGTGTATTTCCATTAACCATTCATGATCAAGCTTACAAGTTATGATGCCGTTAAAAAAATGTATTCTGAATCAAGTATCACAATAAAAACAAAAACAAACATATGACTTAAGTTGTCATTCACAATACAAGAACATTTGGTTCTAAAAGACTGAGGTTAGTAACAAAGGCGTGCTTCCTGTACTGCAAACAGTGACAACACATTTCTACTGTTGACACTATTCCGTGTTTCCAGTTCGGAGATCATGCAGAAAAATATTTTCTGGTTAGCACAGTTTGAAATATCCTCTGAACTTTCCGCAGGACACTGGTGCAACAGGCAGTGGGAAGTTGTTATCAAACACGTTTGGTGACAGATGTTCCTTTTCATCTAGATAAAAACAGATAAAAATGTATCGGAATGGTGCATATAATATATGTGAGATCAATGAATTTCCATAAGCATAGGGTACTGGTGTATGGAGGTTGTAACCAGACATGTCCTGGTTTATTATTCAAACAGTCATAAATACTTTCAGAGGAGAAGACTGTGGTCTCTTACTGAGAAAACTGGAAAAAAATGGATCTCTCATTTAGATTCTGTGAAGAATGGTCTAAACGTATCAATGGAATGGAATCTGTTTTTCAATTGAGACCACTATCTTCCTTTTGTAGCACACGTCCCTGATAGGACAAGCAACATTTTAGCAATTCCTGGCACTACCTCGCACAGATCCATTTCAATACTAACTGCCCTTGTGCTGCTGCCCCTAGGTAAATACTGGGTAAACACACCTTAACCTCTATTAATTGTGTTTTGAAGTGAGTGGTAGCCTTTATCCTTGTGAACTGAATATTCTGTCTAATATCTTGTCACCTATTCGGAACGCACTAGTCCTTCTTTTGAATCTATGTAGAATCACTCCATGGGCCTCTTTTTCACAAATCTGAATACCTCTGTATCTTGAATTGCCGACACATGTTTCAACATATTAGGGCCGAGGCTGTCGTCAGTTCAGTCTTGTTTACTGTTCCCAGTTAATTAATCAATATATTTCAGTAGCCCGGCTACGTCTCATCAGGGCAAATGTAAGTGTGTTCGAAAGCCTAAGAATCAAATAAAATTGTCTATAGTCACTAATCTCAGACTGTACCTGAATGAAAGATTGGTCAAAGAAGCATGACTTGTTCCACAAATTAAAAGCTTTTCAAGCCCTGAATCTCGATTGGAGAACTCAATATGAAGACCCGAAGAAAGGCATCCTGGAGAGACTAGGACAAGGCAAGGAACATTACCGATGTTTGCTTCATCACCTATGCCTGTGACAAGGAGAAACACCCCGGAAACTGTTTAATCGAGTTAGAGACTTAAATAAGTGGCTGGCTAATAAAAACTATGGAGAATTAAAGGACAAACTGGTTCTAGAACAACCGATACCCTGCTGCCTTATCTACACAACTCTATATGGAAGCTACATGAACCCAATGTAGAAGAGGCCATGCAAACAGCTGATGCCCACTAAAGAGCTTTGTATGCTTGAGAATCCAGAGGGGGGCCGCAGAAACCAAATGACACGGGACTGGTGGCGTGAGCGAGGGGAGAAAGCAAAACCATAAGGAGAGCCAGTCCTACCCTCCCAACCAACCCCAAAAGTAAGCTAAGGACCCTAACACCAGCAGACTGGTCGAAAGCCAGACCTCCACGCTGCCACGAGATCGTAACGTGTTCTACATGCGGGAAACCTGGGCACCTGACACCATTTTGCCCTGAGCAGCCCAAGGCGGAGATGATACGTAGTGGTAATATACCCTGGAGTGCCAATATTTGCATTCCTGCCATTTGCTTGGGCCTGCTGCGAATGGATGTGTTCTTAGGCATGTGGCATGCTGATAAATCGATTGGCAACAGTGCCAGCACGACCAAAAAGCAAAAACATATGCACTGTGCAAAAGTGCAGGGACCTTTCTTATTTTCCTGAGATGTATACTTGGATGACATGGTTCAGTACAAAGGCAGACATCCTACGGATGTTATGAAATGCATTCGGAACATTTATGTATACAGGTCATGTCCATGTCTTCAGTACATATTGAGTGGCTTGGGAAAATCAATGTTTCGTTTGTATGACCACACACTAATGACGCATTGGCTTGGAGATGTCGCATGCATTAATGGGTCGGAGTGTTTATAAGAGCTTGCGAGGCTAGACTGAAGGGCATGCTTTGAAGACACAGAGGGCCAGGTTTAGTGAAAAGCAATAACCCGCTGTGATTGTATTCAAACACTCGTAGTTTTGTATAAATTCCAAACGGACATTTAAAGTGCAGCTTTTCAATGCTGCTAGTACAATAGCACAGTAAAAGTACAGGTTGTTTTCTAAGTGGCGCTCCAAATTGTTTCTTTTTTTATTTTCTGAGAATATTTGCAGATATGTTGACGAGTATAATTCATAGTCACTATGTGCACGTGATGACATTTTTGTAATTAGTCGCTGCATTATTCTCAAATGTCACGTTGCACGATTGAAATCTGTTTCGCGTTCTAAGGCGTCATGTTGGGGTTGCAGAGGGCTTAGGTCTGATCTCTCTAAGGGAAGGTATGGTAGTCTTTTCAAATCGCAGTCAAAGACCAAATGAAAGCGCTCAAGTATTTATGAACTAAAAACCCCACTAGAAAAATCGAGGAAAATGCACGGGGGCTAGAAACAACATGCACATTGGAGTCCCCGAATAAAGAGTAGAACTCTCTGAAACTCTGTAGGCGTGGGCGTAACCTAGTTCTAGTGATGCTTACAGAGGATGGATGAATAACAGCACTATAGTAACAACGGTTTACAACCAAAATGTCTGACTAATTTAATGAGAGAATCACCTACGGTGAGTGGTCGAAGTGTACAAAAAGGAAGTAGTGAAACTATGTTTCCTGCAGGCCCGCCCCCCACAAACTCCATCACCATGCGCAATGCAAAAGCCCTACCTCGGTCCTGCCTTTCCTGCATTCCACCCCTACCACTGTTTAAAGGCTGAAAGAAATACAGTGAAAGAAAACGTAAAATGCATTTTAAACAACCCCCGTTACCTTTATTCATTGGGGGTCATTCCGAGTATGGAGGTAACCACGCCACATGGCTACCCCCATACCGGGTACCGGGTCCGGGTTCCTTGAATGAGGAATTACCGGGACATTCTGACCTTGGAGGGCCCGGTAATTCCTCATTCAAGGAACCCATCCCCATTTGAGCCCCCATAGGGGTCAATGGAAATTGGGAGGATGCTAATAATGGGCCTGTTAATAACGGCCTGTTAGCATCCTGGTCTGCTTGCGGGACCCGCTACGGACGCCTGGTTTTATCAGGTGTCCTTAGCGGGTCCCGCAAGCAGACTGGTAATGGGGCGGTAAGGGGTTGACGGCTGCGGCACCTTTACCGGCGCTGTTAACCCCTTACCGCCAAGGTCGTAATGACCTCCATTGTCTCCCACAGCATCCAGCTTTACGCCCCCTCTCTTTTCTAATCACCCACCATGTGCACCTTGTAAAGGTCATGGTAAAGATTAAAGCCAACCCTCCCACCTGCACATTAACTGCACATACAGCTCTGCCTGCAGTATTTTCACATTAAGTTGCTTAAATGCAGAAGATAAATTCTTATTACTGCGGGAAATGGGCTATGATGGGGCTTCAGAATGGGTGTTGACCCAAGCAGGCCACTGAAAAAATAACAGCAACCCAGCAATTCTATGATAGCTACCATGATGTGAGGCTTGAACTGATACGGCAAAACCCAAGTTCCGGTCCGCAGCAAGGCAAAAGCAAAAAAAAAATGTGCCTGTTGTTTATGTGAAGGTTCTAACTCAATTGATATTGCATCTCAGCCTCTAATCTGGAGTATCAAAGCTGCAAACGTTCGTAGAACTATTTCTAAATGCTTAGGGCCTCATTACACGGTAAGCGGTAAATCCTTACCGCGTTACTACGAGGTCCCTTTGCGGGTTGGGGAATTTAACGCCTGCTTTTTGCAGGTGTTAAAAACCAACCCGCAAAGGGACCAGTGGCGCTAATTACGGTACCGCAATTTGCGGTGCCGTAATTAGCGCCTTCCCCATTCCCATTATGCCCTATGGGGCAAAAATGGGAATGGGGAAGGGCAATGGAGGAAGGAGGAATTACCGCCCCGCCAACCTTGGAATAGGGCGGTAATTCCCCTTTCCTCCAAGGCGGTACCGGTAAATTACCGGCATGAACCATGGCGCTAATAGCGCCATGGTTTACCGCCTACCGTGTAATGAGGCCCTTAGTGTCTTAGAATGCTGGTCCTACACTGCAAAAATTAAGCTGCAAATGTGTTACTCAATCCCTTATTCAGAAATGCACATCTGTACGGTGCGTCAAGGACCAACCTTCAGAATTCCTGCCACTCTGCCTTGTCAAGGAGGATGTTCTCCCCTCTCTTTGGGCCTCATTACACGGATGGCGGTATTAGCACATGGACCAAGGTGCTATTAGCACCTTGGTCCATGCCGGTAAAATACCGGCACCGCCGTGGTGGAAGGGGGAATTACCGCCCAATTGCAAGGTTGGCGGGGCGGTAATTCCCCCTTCCACCACTGCCCTTCCCCATTCCCGTAATTAGCACCAAGGTCCCTTAGCGGGTTGGTTTTTAACGCCTGCAAAAAGCAGCCGTTAAAACACCAACCCGCTAAGGGACCTCGTAGTAAGGCGGTAATGGTTAACGGTCACCGTTACCATTAACGGTGACCGTTAACCATTACCGCCATCCGTGTAATGAGGCCCTTTGACTCTTCTCTCCGGTCCAACATTGGCTTGTTTGTTTGTTTGTTTTATTCATTTATAATGCACACCATACCCGAGGGTATAAGGGCGCAGCAGTATTCAGTATGCAAAGCTTGGGTTACATGGTTACAGAAGATAATATAAAGGCGATATTACAAAAAAGTAATGCACATCTACAGGTAAAAAAACATATACAGTGACGGTAGAAAATAATATACAGTTAGTAACGATGGCAGGGAGAATAAAATACAGATAATGTACAGGCATTGGTGAACATGGATGACAAGGGATGGCGATACGGGAGGAATATATACAGGTGGATAGGGAATGAGTACAGGTGTGAGAAGCTGGGCCAAAATGTCTAGTTATTAGTGGACTTCAGCTGGTTGATGTAGCTGCCTCTAAATTTCTGGTAGAATTGCTCGATGCGTAAAGGATGGGTAAAGAGTTCCATACTTGGGCCGCCCGTACGGGGAAGCTGGCATCCCCAGCCGTATGCCAATTTTTATCTGGGAATTATAAGGCTATTGATATGACAGGTTCTTGACGATCTAGAGGAGTTTTTAACTACAAATCTATCCATCAAATAATGAGGTGCAGCATTATTCAAAGCTTTATGCGTAAGGGAGGCAACTTTTAGTAGTATTGTGTCTTGGGTTGACAGCCAGTTTTTATTACGCCTTATCATTGATATATGTGATCTTTTGGATATACCCAACACTGCTCTCAAGGCATTGTTTTGTAGAATTTGGATTCGGAGTGGGATAGACTTATTTGCACCAATGTATAAGGCATTGCAGTAATGAAGCCTGGATAGAATAAGGGCTCTGGCTAAGAAGATGCAATTGTAATCTGAGATAAAGTGTTTATCAGCTCTGATAAGCTTACATGTATAAGTGGTGGCTGATGCTAATGAGTTCACATGTTTGTTGAAGGAGAGGGTGGCTTCCAAATAGAAACCAAGTGTCTTGACCCCCTAGGCCACCTTGATAATATTCCCATCAATCTTAAAGGACGAGTAGTCTTGGCCTAGTTTTCTAAGATTGGGGTGTGTGACTAGGATGAGAGTTTTATCATCATTCAGGCATAGACCAGTTGCCATCCATGCCTGGATGATGAGATACACCCTATTTACCAAGGCCAAATCCTTGTTGTAATCCCCTGAAAGTGGGAGGAGAATCTGGGTATCATCTGCATGATTAGTGTAGGTGACAGCAAGATGGTCCAGAACATCAAAAAGGGGCTTGGTAAATATGTTGTATAGGGTAGGGGATACGTAGGATCCCTGAGGAACGCTGCACAGGATGGGGATTGGGTCTGCCGCATCTGAGGGGGTAAACACCCTCATATTCCTGTCACTGAGGAAGGATTCGACCCATGTAATGGCTTCTTTGGAGAAGTGTGCAGCGGAATTGAGATGGCTGCAGAGGACCTTGTGATCAACAAGGTCGAATGCGGCCGAGAGATCTAAAAGTAGGAGGAGGCTGTTTGACTTTTGTCACAAAGCTCATCTATTTGGGCCTTCAAGTCTATGAGAGCGGTCTCGTGCCATGTTGGGGGCGGAATCCCGGTTGCCATACTACCAGGAGCTTGTGTTGTTGCAAGAATTTTGGGATTTGGGTATATGCAATCTTATCAATGATTTTTTACAGGAATGGGACTGTTGTTATAGGTCGGTAATTGGGAGGGATGAGGGGGTCAAGGGTTTGTTTTTTCAATAGTGGTAGTGCACATGATTGTTTCAGGTTGGTCGGCACTGTGCCTGATGCAAATGAGGCATTGACCAGTTTGGATGTGAAGGGGGAAAGTTCTCTGGCGGCATATTTTATGAGTTGTGCGGGGCACATGTCACCTTGACAGTTAGATGGTTTAAGAGATAAGATGACTTTTTCAACCTCCAGGATGGACGTTCGGGCAAATCTGAATTGAATAGCTGGATTTTGGTGTTTGGGAGGTGGGTTAGTGTTGATAAGTGATGGTTGATTAAGTGAGGCTTTCTTGGAGGCTATTTTCTTTTGGAGCATGACTATTTTGTTGGCTAGTGCATGTTGTATCTTTGTGCATCATATCTTGTCTTGAGTGCATGCATCTGTAATGAGAGTGGGCGACTCTAATTCTTTGAGGATAGAGAACAGTTCCCTCATACTCGAGTTGGCCATGGAGATACGCTTGTTGTATGAGTTACGTTTGGCCAGGATTATTTCCTTTTTGTAAATCGAGGATATTTCTGTAAATGTATTTTTGTGGTCTATTGATGGGGTTAGCCTCCAGGTGGATTCACAGCTCTTCTTGAGCTGCCATAGGTCCTTCAGTTCTGGAGTGAACCATTTATTGAGGTTTGGGTTTACTTGGGTTTACTTGGTCTGAGTTTTAACGGGGCGATGCAGTCAAGTCTGGTTAGCATGATTTTGTTGTATTCTTCCACAAGCAGCTCCGGCTCTATGTATTCCTCAATTTGATTTAGAGTAGGTAGGATGGCAGGAATTACTCTATCCTTTGTGATATCCTCTGTGATACTCTTTTTGTTCCTAGTTGGACATGGAGAGGCCATAATGGAGACTGGTGGGTGTGGTCTGATGCTGGATAGTTCAAAGGTTACAAGCTAATGATCTGTCCACAATTGTGGGGAGATGGAAGAAATGGTGGCTGTGCAGTTGTACTCTGCTAGCCAGTCGAGGATTCTACCTTTGCTGTGAGTTGGTTCTAGAATATTTTTGAATAAACCGAAATCCGTAAGGGTGTTGGCCACAGTGCTGGCGTGATTGTCAGATGGGTCATTATAGCCTAGATTAAAGTCCCCTAAAATGAGCAGCTGTGTCTATATTTTAAGATTGTTTGATAGAAGGCTGCTAATATCTTCCTCGAATGATCCCACAGGGCTGGGAGGGTCTGTAAAGGAGATAGATAGACAATGGGGGTCATTACGATTGCAGCGGTAAGGGGTTAATGGTGCCGGTAAGGATGCCGGTGAAGTTAAACCCCTTACCGCCACATTACGAGGTCCCTTAGAGGGTCCCACTAAGGCCGGCTGGTAAAACCAGCCGTCCTTAGCTGGAGCCGCTAAGGGACCAGGGAGCTATAATGGTCCCGTTATTAACGGGCCCGTTTTTAGCTCCCTCCCCATTCCCATTGAGCCCTATGGGGACTCGAATGGAAATGGGGATGGGCATTTTGAATTGGGAACTTACCGGGTCCTCCAAGGTTGGAATGACCCAGTAAATCCCCATTCAGGGAACCCGGACACGACTTTCGAGGCAGCCATGGCGCTAATAGCCCCATGGCTACCTCCAAACTCGTAATGACCCCCATGTCTGAGAATTGTGAAGAGGAAGTTTGATTGCTAGCACTTCACAAGAGTTTGAGACTGGAATGGGAATGGATCTCATACCTAGGCTGATTTTGGTTATGATGGCAATGCCGCCACCTCGCATATTGCTCCTGTCTTGTCTCAGAATGGTGTGACCATCTGGGATTCCTAGAGACAATGGAGTGCCAGCTGCATCGTGCAACCAAGACTCTGTGACGGTGAGGAAGTCCAGCTTATTGGTCAAAATAAGTTCACAGATGTCAGTGGCATGCGCAGTCAAGGATCTGGTGTTTATTAATCCGCCTTTGAGAGAGGGAGGTGTTATAGTGAGTTTAGTTTGTTTGGTTCATTTTAGTAGTTAATGGGACCCAGAACCACAAGAGATTATAATCAAGAGTCCAAAGGTTAAGATGGTAGTGGACAATGTTGTATACAACACCTAACTCTTTATGGAAATTTGGGAGTAAGGAGATTTCAAAGGTGATTTTATAAAGGCCCTCTGCCTTCCCATCCCAATAAATTGACCTCCTTTGTCTGTACTCCTTCATGCCAACATTGTTCATTCCATGTGGGAGACGATAGTCCAGTCCCAGTTTTAACTTTTCATTCAGGGACTTCTAGTCCTCTATTTATAACGGGGACTAAAAGCCCCAAAATGCTGAGTTGAATCCAGGACTGGACTATTTTTTATTTTTTTTATTTATTGGATATTTATAAGGCGCTTATACAACAAGACAGTGGGCCTCATTACGAGGTCGGTGGTAAGGGGTTAACGGCAATGGTAAGGGTACCGTTCCCGTTAACCCCTTACAGCCGCATTACGAGGTCCCTTAGCGGGTCCCGCTATGGGTGCCTGGTTTTACCAAGCACCCTTAGCGGGACCCGCTAAGGGACCAGGGAGCTATTAGCGGGCCCGGTATTAGCTCCATCCCCATTCCCATTGAGCCCTATGGGGGCCCGAATGGGAAAGGGGAATGGTTCTCAGAATGGGGCTTACCCTGTCCTCCAAGGTTGGAATCACCCTATTTCCAGAACCCGGAACCGGAATACGGTAAGGGGGTAGCCATGGCGCTAATAGCACCATGGCTACCTCCAACCTCGTAATGAGGCCCAGTCTGGGCCTCAATACGAGTTTGGAGGTAGCCATGGTGCTATTAGCGCCATGGCTGCCTCCAAACTCGGGTCCGGGTCCAGGGTCTGTGAATGAGGAATTACTGGGTCATTCCAACCTTGGAGGACCCGGTAATTCCTCACGTTCAGAGATCTACACTGTCTCCTTAGCCTTCTCCTCAGAGGAAGAAGTAGCAATGGCAAGTGGAATCGTTCAATTCCTGGCTGAGGAACCCATGAAAGTCTCAGCAAGTGTTTCTTTTGTATCCCTGGGTCTGTGGGAACAACATAACTTAGATGTCTATAATTCCATTCCAGACAATACTAAAGTGTATTAAAAATACAGTGTTCTTGTGAATTGTCAGGAGACCCCTTGCCATCAGAGACACTGGGGCCAGCATAACTGTAGTTGATCAATAATTTTTCAAGGTTGAGTATGTTGCGAAGGCACTCAAATTCCTAACTAAGCTTATTGGAGGCTCTGTCCAAATCCCTCCAGAGTTACCAGGTCTCATCCAGTGCAATGACATGACTGTCAATATACTTGTATGTGTGCAGAGTGAAGTACCTGGGAGAGTCCTGTTGGGGAATGACTTAAAACCTCTTGGATGTGTTTCAAGTACCCCCAGGCCTCCCAGCAAAAGGAAACAGGAGCAGACTAGGAAGGCCAGAGAGAGTACCTTAAGGGGCTCTCAAGAGGAGATTACAGAGGGAACTATAACTCCCAGTCCACAAGACTTACTGACTGCCTTTTCTAAGAAGAAGAAGGAAAAGGGGAAACCTAAAACCTCCAGACAGAAACCAGCCAGCACTCCTGTGCTACCAACAAGGACATCCCCGAGAGGACTATCCAAAGTCACACCTGTGACTCCACCAGCTGAGGATGAGTGCGTGGAACAACCTTGTGTGATTGAATCAGCTTCTGAGGAATCAGAGCTGGAAGAGGACCTTTCTCCTGTTGTAGATCTGGATCCTGCAGACCATCCTGAGCTGCAGTCTTTACTGGCAGAAGGTGGACCCTGTAGGGCAGACTTCAGCAGAGGTCAAAGAGAGTGTCCTACTCTTGAAGGTCTTCGCCAACAGGCAGCTTCCCAACTAGATGGGCAAGAGCCAGGGAAGCATAGGTTGTACTGGGAAGATGGCCTCTTCTACAGAGAACCGACTGAGTCTATCCCAGGGGACTACAGAAGACTTGTAGTGCCTCATGAAAGCAGACTCCAGTTCCTACACTTAGCCCATGAGATACCTTTGGCTGGTCACTTACGTTTTAAGAAGACCAAGGAAAGGCTCTCTTTATATTTCTACTGGCCTACATTGGGGTCTGATGTAGATAAGTACTGTAGGAGCTGTCACACTTGCCAAACCTCTGGCAAGAGTGAAGCCAAGAATGTGGCACCCTTGGTGCCTCTCCCAGTGGTGGAGGTCCCTTTTGAGAAGGTAGGAATCAACATTGTTGGTCCCTTAGACCCTCCACATCTTCAGGAAACTGGTTTATCCTGGTTGTAGTAGACCATGCTACTAGGTATCCTGAAGCCATACCTATGAGAACTGTTGCAGCTCAGGCTGTGGGTAAAACCCTACTTGATATTTTTACCAGGGTAGGTTTTCCTAAGGAAGTTATCTCTGACAGGGGATCCAATTTTATGTCCCACTACATGCAGGCCATGTGGAAAACTGTGGAGTAACTTACAATTGCTCAACTGCCTACCATCCTCAGACCAATGGATTGGTAGAGAGGTTCAACCGTTCAATGAAGAGCATGATAGGTGCTTTAGAAGACCCCTTAGAAGAAAGTGAGACTTTCTACTGCATTGCCTTCTATTTGCTTATAGAGAAGTCCCTATGGAGGGAGTTGGATTTAGTCCCTTTGAACTTCTTTATGGCCATCCAGTTAGAGGCCCCTTGGCCCCAATTACGGAGGGGGTTGGAGAGTGCTCCTTCCCCCAAGCCAGTGAGAGTCACTGACTATGTGATAGGTCTCCGGAGGAGAATGTCACACATGATGGCAGAAGCATCAGATAACTTGAAAGCAGGTCAGGCTCTGGTGAAGCATTGGCATGACCAGAAGGCCAACATGGTTGAGTTTTCTCAAGACCAGCTAGTTCTAGTTATGGTACCTACAAGGCAGAGGGCTTTACAGGACAAATGGATCGGACCCTTCAAGGTTGTAGGTAAACTTGGAGAGGTCAACTATCTGGTGGACTTAGGCAATCCTAAGGAGGCTCCCAGAGTCTTTCACACCAACCGCCTAAAGGCTTATGTCTCAAGACCAGAAGTGGGAGGTCAACAAGATGCTTGATCTCGGGGTAATAGAGCCCTCTACCAGTCCATGGTCTAGTCCAGTTGTTTTAGTACCAAAGACAGGATCCAAGGAGTTGAGATTCTGTGTGGACTATAGAGTGCTTAATGCAGTCACCAAGATTGATGCCTACCCTTTACCAAGATCAGATGAACTGGTGGACAAACTTGGTTCAGCCAAGTACCTCAGTACATTTGATCTCACTTCAGGCTATTGGCAAATAGCACTGACAGACCATGCCAAGGAGAAAACTGCATTCTCAACCCCAGCAAGCCTCTACCAGTTTAAGGTAATGCCTTTTGGACTAAAGAATGCACCTTCTACATTCCAAAGGATGGTTAATCAAGTTCTGAATGGGATGGAGGACTCCTGTATGGCATACTTGGATGACATTGCAGTGTTCAGCCCTACTTGGAAAGAACATGTTGACCAATTAGGATATGTTTTGCAGGCTCTTGAACAGGCCCATATGACCATAAAGGCTAGTAAATGTCAAATTGGTCAGAGTAAAGTGGTCTACCTTGGACATGAGGTAGGAGGAGATGAAATCAGGCCATTGCCTAGCAAAGTACAAGCTGTACAGAACTGGGCCTGACCTACTACTCAAACCCAATTGAGAGCCTTCCTAGGTCTCACAGGCTACTATAGGAACTTCATAGAGAACTATGGGACCATACCTTCTCCCTTGAATGTGGTGTCCTCTCCCAAATTCCCTAAAAAGGTCAGGTGGAATGAGGAGTGCACTCAAGCATTTGAAGGCCTAAAGAAAGCCCTTTGTCAAGCTCCAGTCCTAAGAGCTCCTGGCTATAACCTAACCTTCATTGTGCAGACAGATGTTTCAAATACAGGTATAGGTGCAGTTCTGAGTCAGCCGGGTGAGAATGGTAGGGAGCACCCCAGTAGGAAGCTGAAGGAACCTGAGACACGGTGGGCAACCATTGAAAGAGAATGTTTTGCTATTGTGTGGTCACTGAAGAAGTTTAGACCATACTTGTATGGATCTACTTTTGTGATTCATACTGACCACCAACCCTTGAGATGGTTGATGCAAATGAATGGGGAAAACCCTAAACTACTGAGTTGGTCAATCAGCCTGCAAGGGTTTGATTTTACCAATGAACACAGGTCTGGGTGTCACCACCAAAAGGCTGATGGTCTCTCCAGGGTGTTTGACCGACTGGAGTAAGGAGATTTCTCCAGGAGTGGATTAAATCCTCCTGTCCCTTAATCTGGGGGGGACGAGTGTTAGGGAGGATTCTAAAAATGTGCTAATTTCCCTTAACTTTTGAGACAACCTAGCAACTTTGCTGGATTTCTAGCATTTGATTTCTTTACCTGGGAAGAGTGTGAGCCTTTTTTCCCACTCTTCCATGTATTTTGATGTGTGTTTTACTTTTGTGTTCTTTGGTTATGGAGTTTTAAAACAACTCCATAGGCATCATCTTTTTCTGTGTGTCACACTGCACCTTCAGTGCAGTGGCACAGGGATGTCTTTCAGACTTCGGGCTGACTACTGTCTCCCAGAGCATGTAAAGTTACATTGGCCCTCATTAGGACCCTGGCGGAGAGGGGTTTACGCCAGCGTAATGCATGGCGTACCTCTCCGCCAGACTACGACATTCCGTAGCGCCATGGAGATTTCTACGCCTGCTTTTTGCAGGCGGAAAAATCCATGGCGCTACGGGACTTGTTGTTAATTACGCCACCGTAATTTACGGTGGCGTAATTAACGCCTTCCCCACTCCCATTATACCCTATGGGGCAAAAATGGGGAAGGGTAAATGGGGATTGGGGACTTACCGCCCCGCCAACCTCGGAATGGGGCGGTAAGTCCGCCAACCCCCATGGCGGTATTGGCAGCTCTGCGCCATGGTCCATGGTGCAAATTGCACCATGGACCTCCGCCAGGGTCCTAATGAGGGCCATTGACTTTACTAGTATCTTTAAATTTACTGACCCAGCACACACTATGTGCCTATAGAGTACTGGAGTGGTTGCTGAGCTTCCCCTGAGTCAAAACACTCATGTAACTTTTAAATATTACCTGTTCCTACTTTAAATGGCTGGTGGCAGTGGTTTAGATCAAACTACCATGATTTTTCCCGACCGTGAACAACAGTAGCTAAAAATTGGGTCAACCATGTTTTTCAATATGGTGCCCAAGACCTATCTGTAAAAACAGACTCCGGTCGACATTTTTCGCCATTTCTTTTAGGAAAGGTCCTTCTTGTGTTTGTCTCTGTGCGCCAAACCAGGTTTGGTCCCTTTGTTCATTGGCCTTTGACGGGCTTCAGTGCTGAAGCCCTCCTCTGGCGCCAGGGTGTCTTGGGTGGACAGGATGTTAGGGAGGTGCCCGAAACTCCCTGTGCTTAGTCTCCTAGGAGACCTGAATGCACTCTGGCGTGATTGGCTGGATGGCTTTCCAGCAAGGACAGCCACACTGCTGTGTGAGTGACAGCCAGGCTGGAATGAATGGGGGAAAACTGTTTAAAAGCAGGTCTCTGGGACTTGGAAAGCAGAGTCGACCACTGGAACGAAAGAACCGAAGACGAGCTGAAGGAAGAGGACTGCTGAAACTCCTGGATGACTGGTGAAGCCCTGCTGCAGGTCCGAATTGCCTTAAACTCCATCGACAGAGAAGTCCTTCAAGGTTAACTTCTTCCCTTGAGTTTGGTGGGAACAACCAACTCGCAAGCCACCTGGACACCGTCCCCATCTAGTCGAATTTTCATCCGAGTGCTGTTGAAAACTGGATAGCCAGAGGGAAGGAAACCAGCGTGTGGACTTTAAGGCACGCGCATCTTAAACCGACGTCTTGCTTAGCTTTTGGCCTCATACCTTGGCAGTGTAGGAACCTCCCGACGTCCTCCTTCTTATCCCCATGACTGAAGCCCAGGAACAGCGAGATCTGCTCGAACTGCCAGGATCAACTGCCGCAGCTACAGCTCTTCTTCACAAACAAGGTACTGTGCAAACACGGTCCGGAAATCTTTTCGGCCATCGAGAAAGTTTGTGGAACTTGTCTCTTCTTTGAAGGCTTGGCCTTCCCTAAACATTCATCAAACTTTTCACCTAGCCAAATTCTTCTAAAATCCATGGCAAAGACTTACATGCCGATTCATGGAACAATTAGCGCGGCGCAAGTGGCCAAAAACGTGCGATTCGCAGTGGAATAGCGAAAATCGCAGTGCAAGTGCGAAAATCGCACGAAAAGCAGCGCACATCGATTCATGGAAGGGCGTGCGCGAGAAAACCATCGGATGTGCGCTAAAAAAGTGCGCGGCGCACTTTGGTGCACAGGCCATCTAACGGCGTGCGCCAGGTCACAGCGAAAATCGCACAGGCCACAGCGAAAATCGCACATAGCGCGGCGCACACAACAAAAGTAGGCGGAACACGGGGCGTAACACTCGGAATGGGGAACAACTTGCCAAAATGTGGCCGTCACGGGGGAAGTACAGGTTGCAAGTGCGCGGAACGCCCACACGCTCGCCTACAACACGTATTCATGGAATCGAATAGGGCAAAAAAGCGCACGGTCAAACCAGCGCAAGGCACAAACACGACCGGCACAAGAAAGCAGGCAGTAGCGTCTCAGCGCCTGTAATAAATGTGCGCCAAAAGGTGCGCCAACAAATAGCACCTATATACAGCCATGATGAATGTCCTATACTGTGGCCCTCCAGGACAAATGACGTGCAAAGGGGTACCCACAAACACGGACACCCGCTGACTGAAAAATAACATGTGCGTGTATTCCGGGGTGCGCGGGAACTTTCACACGCAATTTGGCTGGGTACGTGGATCTCAGGGGTGCGCGGGAAGTACCACACGCGATTTGGCTGGGTACGTGGATCTCAGGGGTGCGCGGGAAGTCCCACACGCGATTTGGCAGGGTACGTGGATTTCAGGGTTGCGCGGGAAGTTCCATACGCGATTTGGCCGGGTACGTGCGCGGGAATTTACACACGCGACTTGGTTGGGTACGTGGATCTCAGGGGTGCGCGGGAAGTCTCACACGCGATTTGGCAGGGTACGTGGATTTCAGGGGTGTGCGGGAAGTTCCACACGCGATTTGGCCGGGTACGTGCGCGGGAATTTACACACGCGACTTGGCTGGGTATGTGGATCTCAGGGGTGCGCGGGAAGTCTCACACGCGATTTGGCAGGGTACGTGGATTTCAGGGGTGCGCGGGAAGTTCCACACGCGATTTGGCTGGGTACGTGCGCGGGAATTCACACACGCGATTTGGCTGGGTACGTGGATCTCAGGGGTGCGCGGGAAGTCTCACACGCGATTTGGCAGGGTACGTGGATTTCAGGGGTGCGCGGGAAGTTCCACATGCGATTTGGCCGGGTACGTGCGCGGGAATTTACACACGCGATTTGGCTGGGTACGTGGAACTCAGGGGTGCGCGGGAAGTCTCACACACGATTTGGCAGGGTACGTGGAATTCAGGGGTGCGCGGGAAGTTCCACACGCGATTTGGCCGGGTACGTGCGTGGGAATTTACACACGTGACTTGGCTGGGTACGTGGATCTCAGGGGTGCGTGGGAAGTCCCACACGCGATTTGGCAGGGTACATGGATTTCAGGGGTGCACGGGAAGTTCCACACGCGATTTGGCCGGGTACGTGCGCACGAATTTACACACGCGATTTGGCTGGGTACGTGTATTTCAGGGGTATGCGGGAAATTCTACATGCGATTTGGCTGTGTGCTCCCAGGTATTCCCTGTACACCCTCCACGGCCCCTGCAGGCAGCCGACACCACAGGGGACTACCCTGCACACCTGCTCATGTCACCCAGCACCCCCACCTCCCAGCATCCAGGGGCAGCCTCCACCAGGCCCCCACCCATGTCTCCCACCACCCCCAGCCACCATGGGCATCCCCCACCAGGCCCCCACTCATGTCTCCCACCACCCCCACCCCCCAGCAGTGCAGGGGCAGCACCACCAGGCCCCCACTCATGTCCAACTCATGTCTCCCACCACCCCCACCCCCCAGCATCCAGGGGCACCCTCCACCAGGCCCCCACTCATGTCTCCCACCACCCCCACACCCCCACCCCCCAGCAGTGCAGGGGCAGCCTCCACCAGGCCCCCACTCATGTCTCCCACCCACCCCCACCCCCAGCATCCAGGGGCACCCTCCACCAGGCCCCCACTCATGTCTCCCACCCACCCCCACCCCCCAGCATCCAGGGGCACCCTCCACCAGGCCCCCACTCATGTCTCCCACCACCCCCACCCCCCAGCCACCATGGGCATCCCCCACCAGGCCCCCACTCATGTCTCCCACCACCCCCACCCTCCCCAGCCACCATGGGCAGCCCCCACCAGGCCCCCACTCATGTCTCCCACCACCCCCACCCCCCAGCATCCAGGGGCACACTCCACCAGGCCCCCACTCATGTCTCCCACCACCCCCACCCCCCAGCCACCATGGGCATCCACCACCAGGCCACCACCCATGTCTCCCACCACCCCCACCCCCCCAGCCACCATGGGCATCCACCACCAGGCCCCCACTCATGTCTCCCACCACCCCCACCCCCCAGCAGTGCAGGGGCAGCACCACCAGGCCCCCACCAATGTCTCCCACCGCCCCCACCCCCCAGCCACCATGGGCAGCCCCCACCAGGCCCCCACTCATGTCTCCCACCACCCCCACCCCCCAGCAGTGCAGGGGCAGCACCACCAGGCCCCCACTCATGTCCAACTCATGTCTCCCACCCCCCCAACCCCCGCAGCCACCATGGGCATCCCCCATCAGGCCCCCACTCATGTCTCCCACCACCCCCACCCCCCAGCAGTGCAGGGGCAGCACCACCAGGCCCCCACTCATGTCCAACTCATGTCTCCCACCACCCCCACCCCCCAGCAGTGCAGGGGCAGCACCACCAGGCCCCCACTCATGTCCAACTCATGTCTCCCACCACCCCCACCCCCCCAGCCACCATGGGCATCCCCCACCAGGCCCCCACTCATGTCTCCCACCACCACCACCCCCCAGCAGTACAGGGGCAGCACCACCAGGCCCCCACCCATGTCTCCCACCACCCCCACCCCCCAGCCACCATGGGCAGCCCCCACCAGGCCCCCACTCATGTCTCCCACCACCCCCACCCCCCAGCAGTGCAGGGGCAGCACCACCAGGCCCCCACTCATGTCCAACTCATGTCTCCCACCACCCCCAACCCCCCAGCCACCATGGGCATCCCCCACCAGGCCCCCACTCATGTCTCCCTCCCACCCCCACCCCCCAGCCACCATGGGCAGCCCCGACCAGGCCCCCACTCATGTCTCCCACCCACCCCCACCCCCCAGCGACCATGGGCAGCCCCCACCAGGCCCCCACTCATGTCTCCCACCCACCCCACCCCCCAGCATCCAGGGGCACCCTCCACCAGGCCCCCACTCATGTCTCCCACCACCCACACCCCCCAGCCACCATGGGCATCCCCCACCAGGCCCCCACTCATGTCTCCCACCACACCCACCCCCCAGCCACCATGGGCATCCCCCACCAGGCCCCCACTCATGTCTCCCACGACACCCACCCCCCCAGCCACCATGGGCAGCCCCACCAGGCCCCCACTCATGTCTCCCACCACCCCCACCCCCCAGCATCCAGGGGCACCCTCCACCAGGCCCCCACTCATGTCTCCCACCACCCCCACCCCCCAGCCACCATGGGCATCCCCCACCAGGCCACCACCCATGTCTCCCACCACCCCCACCCCCCAGCCACCATGGGCAGCCCCCACCAGGCCCCCACTCATGTCTCCCACCACCCCCACCCCCCAGCAGTGCAGGGGCAGCACCATCAGGCCCCCACTCATGTCTAACTCATGTCTCCCACCACCCCCAACCCCCCAGCCACCATGGGCATCCCCCACTAGGCCCCCACTCATGTCTCCCACACACCCCCACCCCCCAGCCACCATGGGCATCCCCCACCAGGCCCCCACTCATGTCTCCCACCATCCCCACCCCCCAGCAGTGCAGAGGCAGCACCACCAGGCCCCCACTCATGTCCAACTCATGTCTCCCACCACCCCCACCCCCCAGCCACCATGGGCATCCCCCACCAGGCCCCCACTCATGTCTCCCACCACCCCCACCCCCCAGCAGTGCAGGGGCAGCACCACCAGGCCCCCACCCATGTCTCCCACCACCCCCACCCCCCAGCCACCTTGGCAGCCCCCACCAGGCCCCCACTCATGTCTCCCACCATCCCCACCCTCCAGCAGTGCAGGGGCAGCACCACCAGGCCCCCACTCATGTCCAACTCATGTCTCCCACCACCCCCACCCCCCAGCATCCAGCATCCAGGGGCACCCTCCACCAGGCCCCCACTCATGTCTCCCACCACCCCCACACCCCCACCCCCCAGCAGTGCAGGGGCAGCCTCCACCAGGCCCCCACTCATGTCTCCCACCCACCCCCACCCCCCAGCATCCAGGGGCACCCTCCACCAGGCCCCCACTCATGTCTCCCACCCACCCCCACCCCCCAGCATCCAGGGGCACCCTCCACCAGGCCCCCACTTATGTCTCCCACCACCCCCACCCCCCAGCCACCATGGGCATCCCCCACCAGGCCCCCACTCATGTCTCCCACCACCCCCACCCCCCCAGCCACCATGGGCAGCCCCCACCAGGCCCCCACTCATGTCTCCCACCGCCCCCACTCATGTCTCCCACCACCCCCACCCCCCAGCATCCAGGGGCATACTCCACCAGGCCCCCACTCATGTCTCCCACCACCCCCACCCCCCAGCCACCATGGGCATCCACCACCAGGCCACCACCCATGTCTCCCACCACCCCCACCCCCCCAGCCACCATGGGCATCCCCCACCAGGCCCCCACTCATGTCTCCCACCACCCCCACCCCCCAGCAGTGCAGGGGCAGCACCACCAGGCCCCCACCCATGTCTCCCACCACCCCCACCCCCCAGCCACCATGGGCAGCCCCCACCAGGCCCCCACTCATGTCTCCCACCACCCCCACCCCCCAGCAGTGCAGGGGCAGCACCACCAGGCCCCCACTCATGTCCAACTCATGTCTCCCACCCCCCCAACCCCCCCAGCCACCATGGGCATCCCCCATCAGGCCCCCACTCATGTCTCCCACCACCCCCACCCCCCAGCAGTGCAGGGGCAGCACCACCAGGCCCCCACTCATGTCCAACTCATGTCTCCCACCACCCCCACCCCCCAGCAGTGCAGGGGCAGCACCACCAGGCCCCCACTCATGTCCAACTCATGTCTCCCACCACCCCCACCCCCCCAGCCACCATGGGCATCCCCCACCAGGCCCCCACTCATGTCTCCCACCACCCCCACCCCCCAGCAGTGCAGGGGCAGCACCACCAGGCCCCCACTCATGTCCAACTCATGTCTCCCACCACCCCCACCCCCCCAGCCACCATGGGCATCCCCCACCAGGCCCCCACTCATGTCTCCCTCCCACCCCCACCCCCCAGCCACCATGGGCAGCCCCCACCAGGCCCCCACTCATGTCTCCTACCCACCCCCACCCCCAGCGACCATGGGCAGCCCCCACCAGGCCCCCACTCATGTCTCCCACCCACCCCACCCCCCAGCATCCAGGGGCACCCTCCACCAGGCCCCCACTCATGTCTCCCACCACCCACACCCCCCAGCCACCATGGGCATCCCCCACCAGGCCCCCACTCATGTCTCCCACCACACCCACCCCCCAGCCACCATGGGCATCCCCCACCAGGCCCCCACTCATGTCTCCCACCACCCCCACCCCCCCAGCCACCATGGGCAGCCCCCACCAGGCCCCCACTCATGTCTCCCACCACCCCCACACCCAGCATCCAGGGGCACCCTCCACCAGGCCCCCACTCATGTCTCCCACCACCCCCACCCCCCAGCCACCATGGGCATCCCCCACCAGGCCACCACCCATGTCTCCCACCACCCCCACCCCCCAGCCACCATGGGCAGCCCCCACCAGGCCCCCACTCATGTCTCCCACCACCCCCACCCCCCAGCAGTGCAGGGGCAGCACCATCAGGCCCCCACTCATGTCCAACTCATGTCTTCCACCACCCCCACCACCCCCACCCCCCCAGCCACCATGGGCATCCCCCACTAGGCCTCCACTCATGTCTCCCACACACCCCCACCCCCCAGCCACCATGGGCATCCCCCACCAGGCCCCCACTCATGTCTCCCACCATCCCCACCCCCCAGCAGTGCAGAGGCAGCACCACCAGGCCCCCACTCATGTCCAACTCATGTCTCCCACCACCCCCACCCCCCAGCCACCATGGGCATCCCCCACCAGGCCCCCACTCATGTCTCCCACCACCCCCACCCCCCAGCAGTGCAGGGGCAGCACCACCAGGCCCCCACCCATGTCTCCCACCACCCCCACCCCCCAGCCACCATGACAGCCCCCACCAGGCCCCCACTCATGTCTCCCACCACCCCCACCCTCCAGCAGTGCAGGGGCAGCACCACCAGGCCCCCACTCATGTCCAACTCATGTCTCCCACCACCCCCATCCCCCCAGCCACCATGGGCATCCCCCACCAGGCCCCCACTCATGTCTCCCTCCCACACCCACCCCCCAGCCACCATGGGCAGCCCCCACCAGGCCCCCACTCATGTCTCCCACCCACCCCCACCCCCCAGCGACCATGGGCAGCCCCCACCAGGCCCCCACTCATGTCTCCCACCCACCCCCACCCCCCAGCCACCATGGGCATCCCCCACCAGGCCCCCACTCATGTCTCCCACCCACCCCCACCCCCCAGCCACCATGGGCAGCCCCCACCAGGCCCCCACTCATGTCTCCCACCCACCCCCACCCCCCAGCATCCAGGGGCACCCTCCACCAGGCCCCCACTCATGTCTCCCACCACCCCCACCCCCCAGCCACCATGGGCATCCCCCACCAGGCCCCCACTCATGTCTCCCACCACCCCCACCCCCCAGCCACCATGGGCATCCCCCACCAGGCCCCCACTCATGTCTCCCACCACCCCCACCCCCCAGCAGTGCAGGGGCAGCACCACCAGGCCCCCACTCATGTCCAACTCATGTCTCCCACCACCCCCACCCCCCCAGCCACCATGGGCATCCCCCACCAGGCCCCCACTCATGTCTCCCACCCACCCCCACCCCCCAGCCACCATGGGCAGCCCCCACCATGCCCCCACTCATGTCTCCCACCCCCCCCACCCCCCCAGCAGTGTGGGGCACCCTCCACCAGGCCACCACCCATGTCTCCCACCACCTCACCCCCCCAGCCACCATGGGCAGCCCCCACCAGGCCCCCACTCATGTCTCCCACCACCCCCACCCCCCAGCAGTGCAGGGGCAGCACCACCAGGCCCCCACTCATGTCCAATTCATGTCTCCCACCACCCCCACCCCCCCAGCCACCATGGGCATCCCCCACCAGGCCCCCACTCATGTCTCCCACCACCCCCCCCCAGCAGTGCAGGGGCAGCACCACCAGGCCCCCACCCATGTCTACCACCACCCCCACCCCCCAGCCACCATGGGCATCCCCCACCAGGCCCCCACTCATGTCTCCCACCACCCCCACCCCCCCAGCCACCATGGGCATCCCCCACCAGGCCCCCACTCATGTCTCCCACCACCCCCACCCCCCAACAAATCCAAATCCCAAAAAAATGTTGTTCACAGTCACATTAAAAATAAAATCAATCTGAGAGAGAAAAATAAATGCAAAGACCATTGCTCCATGGAGAATAAATAAAAAATAAAAAAATAAAACAATCCAATGAAGAACTATGTACAAAACATCCAAGGGTCCATGAGCACAACTGAACAAAGGAAACCTACAAAATACCCTAACTAAAATCCAACTATATACAAAAAGTGGAGCAGTGTCCGTCGACTCCAAATCATAAGAAGAAACAAAGGAAACCTAAAACTAAAGAACTATATACAAAGGCGGCGGGCAAGTCCAGCGGCTCACTCCGTGGTGTTCCGGGCCAGGGCATCATCAAACTCCTCGTCTATGTCCCGGAGGCGGTCCTGTTCCATGGCCCCGAGGGTCCGCAGGGACGACACCATCTGCTCCTCCAACCCCCTGCGGATTGCCTCGAGGCACTCGGCCCGCCTCATAGCCCTCCGCATGGAGTTCTCCGCCCTGACCATCGTGAGCCGCGCCTCTTCCGCCCGCCGCCGCTCCGCACCTATCTGCTGGCCCAACCGCAGCCACACGGAAGACACTTCCTGTCCTGGGTCCTCCTGCCCTCCGGCCGATGCCTGCCCCTCCGATGTTGATGGCCCCGAGCCATGATGCCTCCCACGTTGACTCTGCTGCTGCCTCCGACGCAACTGCCTCTGCCAGCACGACGGCATCCAGGCTGATGGAATCCACCGACGCCGTCGTGCACGTGCCCTGCCTGATGATGCCGGCACATCCTCCATCTGCTGGGGTACAGTTGCTGTGGTGTCCACCCCTGCTGGACCTCCGACTCCCGACTGTGGCAGGGATGGGATCCCCACCGAGCTGGCTGCATTGGTCAGGGCAGGTCCACAGGGGGCCCTGGTGGCATCTGGGCCGGAAGACGGCAAGGAGAACGACCGGCATATAGCCTCCACAGAGGAGGGGAGGGCCGCCAGATTGGCCGACACATGCAGGAAACCCCCGAACATGGAAGATCCCAATTGGGCCACGTCGGCACGGTGCTCTTCGTGATGATGTGCGTGCTCCTCCCGGGAAGCACGCACGTCATCACGAATTGCACCCGCGCGCATCGCGACCCCAATCAGGACCTTCTCCATACGGACACGGGTCCCCTCGTCCGCAGGTGGAGGGGAGTCAGGTGACATGGACATCCCCTCTACCTGCGGACGGGCCTGGGACGGGGCATCCCTGCTGGTGCATGGTGGTGCACTCACAGGGTCAGAGACAGTGACATGCACAGGCCCCTCCACGGTGACCTGTGCTGCCTCCTGCCCCTGCCCCTGGACTGCACCACTTGCACCAGCAGGGATGCCCCCACCAGGCCCCATGTGTGCCTCAGTGGCGGCCTCCTCCTCCTCTGTGGAAACCACCAACCTGGATGGCTCCTCACCGTCTTCCGCCATAGCAGGCCCCTGTGGGGGCTCACCCACCCCTTCCGCTGCAGCCGTGGGGGCATCCCCGCCGCCTTGCTCCACAGCGCCGTCACCGCCCTCTTCTTCACTAGCCGCTGCGTAGAGGGAGACATAGAACACAAGCATCAGGGTACTGTTCAATGGTCCCCTAGACAGGAAGCAATAGCAGATGAGTACCACTGGCAAAGTACACTTCCATCATGTCCCTCCACAACACATGGGTCAGTCCAGGCAAAACACACACAGTAACAGGCATGGTGCATGCCATGGACATTTCCATACATGTCCAATGGACTCTTGAAACATACAATGATATGGAACTCACATGCATCATGGGTCATGCCTATCACATGCACACACTTCACCTCAGTCACATCCATCTGGCCTCATACACCCCAAACACAACGGATACAAGGGTAACTAGGCTGCATCAGTGAATCTGTGCATTGTCACACACATGTGTCATGCATCCATGGCATTCACAAGTCACAGACACGCAGGTCAGGCACACAGACATGGCTACCATATATGTACCTGACATCAGCACCCATCCCTCACCCCCACCCATGTCCAGGAACAGAGACTGGCATGCTCTCATGTGTAAAATCTGCATAGGGCTCCCCATTTCGCATTTAAACACATGCAACAATCATGTGGTTCACACATCACTGGTCGCACATGCATTACCATGATGTCCCTGCACACATACATGCATACATGGTCTATGTCACACATACAGGCAAGTATCAGACAACCAGCACACCGCAACATGCCCTGTCTCACACAGCAATGCTTGGACACTTACCACTCAACTCCAGACGGGTCTCCCTCTCAAGGATCTGGGCGTGGGGCGCTGGGCGTACGCGTTCCAGGACCCTCATCTGGATGGAACTCATGCGGCCCCGGCCCCCCTCCACGAGGCGCCGGGCCTTCACGAGGGTCCTGGACCTCAATTCCTCCCAGCGCTTCTTGATCTTCTGGATGTCGCGGGTTGCCACCCCCTCCGCGTTGATGGCAACCACACAGTTGGCCCAGATCCTCTCCCGTCCTTCCTTGCTGGCGCGGGACGATCCAAAGAGGGCATCATACTGCCCCAGGACATGCTCCACCAGGACACCAACTTCGGTGGCAGTGAAGCTGGTGCCCCTCTGCCCCTCTGGCCTGGGGTTGCCAATGGTGCCAGATGTGGAAGTGCCCGACATGGCAACCCCAGAGGCAGGAGTGGGTGGGCAACTGGGTCCTGGGGCTGGGCTGTGGAGCGATGTTATCCCAGTCGGGAGTCTTCTGTTCCAGCAGGGGTGGACACAGCAACTGGACCCCTGCAGATGGCTGATGTGCAGGCACCAAATGGCAGGGCACGGTGGCAGCAGGCAGGCAGGCAGGCAGCAGCAGCAGATGGCACGTGGGAGGCTGCTCGGGGCACTGGGGGGCAGTAATTCGGCCTTCTGGGCAGGAGCGTGGTCTTCCGTGTGTTTTCGCGTGGCCAGCTTGATACGGAGTGATTTGGCACGTGAAAATCCTGCACGTCAGCGTGAAATTCGAGGAAAGGCCCTTAGCGCGTAAGCGTGTCAGCACGCATACACGATTCTATTGGACCAAAGGCCCTCAGCGCGTAAGCGCGTCTGTGACGTGACCCGCACGGGTGTTTCCCTCATAGCACGTGATGACGGAGCACACGTGGAAAGACTGCACGTCAGAGTGTCATCGCGTGTAATTGGACAAAAGTGCGCGTACACGCGATTGGCCTATGTACGTGTATTTCAGGGGTGCGCGGGCACTTACACACGCGAGTACATCAGCGCACGTGTATACCGGGGTGCGCGGGAATTTCCACACGCTATTGGCCTGGGTACTGGATTTCAGGGGTGCGCGGGAAGTTTCACACGCGAGTACATCAGCGCACGTATATACCGGGGTGCGCAGGAATTTCCACACGCTATTGGCCTGGGTACTGGATTTCAGGGGTGCACGGGAAGTTTCACACGCGAGTACATCAGCGCACGTGTATACCGGGGTGCGCGGGAATTTCCACACGCTATTGGCCTGGGTACTGGATTTCAGGGGTGCGCGGGAAGTTTCACACGCGAGTACATCAGCGCACGTGTATACCGGGGTGCGCGGGAATTTCCACACGCTATTGGCCTGGGTACTGGATTTCAGGGGTGCGCGGGAAGTTTCACACGCTCGCCTACAACACGCGCAAAGAAACACGTACGCCAGTAGGAAGCAGGCATACGTCGACCCGCGACGCATAAATTTGCGCGCAAAAAAAATAACAAGCTCAGACGCCAGGATGAATATACCGTTCCTAGCAGCAGTGGCCGTGGGCTACCAAAGGAGGAGGAGGAGGATAGTCAGGGCCAGAATATTCACACCCAGAACCAGCCTTTTCGGGATGCCTGATGACCAGGTGTATGGGAGGTACAGGTTTCCACCACACATAATACTGGACTTGGTGAGTGAGTGGGAGGATGACCTCACATCACCCACCCTGTGCTCCCAAGCACTCAGCCCCCTGGAGAAGGTCCTCAATGTACTGCACTTCTTAGCCACTGGATCATTTCAGCGGACAAATGCCATAGTGGGTGGGGTGTCACAGGCCACGCAGTCACGCTGCCTACACCAGGCCTTGAACATCATCACTGCACGCCCATCAGTCCGCAGGCACATATACCTGCCCAGAACACCTGCAGAAAGGCATGCTGCCGCCCTGGATTTTTACGGTGTGGCACGATTCCCCAAAGTGCTAGGTGCCATCGACTGCACCCATGTGGCTCTACGTCCCCCCAGGGCATCTGAGCACATCTATAGGAACTTGCAAGCACTGGCATTCCATCAACGAACAGGTAGTATGTAATGCCAAGGGAATCATCACCTCAGTATATGCCAACTATCCTGGGTCCACCCACGACAGCTTCATTTACCGAATGTCCACCCTAAGCTGGGACCTAGAAGCTGGGCGGCATGGCGATACATGGCTGCTTGGTGAGTATGAATGCCACTGCACATGCATGCATGTCAGATACTGAGCAAGGTCACAACCCCACCAATGATACTAATTACCACCTCCACAGGGGACAGTGCCTACCCTCTCAGCCCCCACATGATGACGCCAATTCGGAACCCCACCACGCCACCCGAGGTAAGATATAACACAGCCCACATTGCAACCCGGGGCATAGTGGACCGCACATTCGGAGTGCTTAAGTCACGCTTTCGCTCCCTTGACTGTTCTGGCGGGCAGCTGTTATACGCTCCCCCAGTAGTGTGCAGGATCATAGTGGCAGCATGTGTCCAGCACAACGTTGCAACACGCCGGGGCCTGGCCGTGGACATGGTGGTGGCCCCACATCCCCAACCACATGCACGGCCGCTGCGCATGAGAGGGGAAAGGGCACGGGGGGAGGCAGCCCGTACACAGCTAGTGGCTAATTACTTCACATAGAAATCACACCCCTGTGGAGTGCACACTGCCCTGGCACATACCATCTGACAATCAATGATGACTCAACCTGACACTGATCCTGAATGTCTGGAGAATCAACCGTCAAAACCATATCAGCCTGAGATTGTTCACCTGGAAGTGTTACAATGTGTGCATCCCTACCTACACAGACACCACCAATGCAGTTTCGTGAAAAAACACATTCATGCAGCTAAAATTAATACCCACTTGCAAAATGCAACATGAGGACAGTGCCATGTCACCCAACCCATCCCCAGCACCGCCACACGACACACCGTGCCATGTCATGCTATGTGCAGGTAAACAAAGTAATCCCCACAACATGACACAAGTGTCACAATGTACAGTGTCCCTAATTGAAACTCGCGACACCTGAAATGCTCACAGTAATGCAGGACCAACAACACACTTGAGCAGGTATTTAGCAATAACACTTATCAGCTACTGACCCTCAAAACTACCATTAACATGACATTACGAATGTAAGGAATTAGTAGTCTCACCACCTGGAAATGCCTGCACTCCCACCACTTCCAACTGTACAGTGTTGCCGCCATGTAGAGTTGTAGGTGCACTGCTGCCAACATGGACCCCATCTCCAAAGTAGAGGGCCTTGTGTAGACATGAGGAAAGGACCTGCAAATTAGGAGGTAGACACGGATGATGAGTTACACATCAATGCAACATGCAGTGTACAACACAACAGCAATATGCACTAGGAATGTATACACAGTATTGACTAGACTATCCACACATGTAGTGGGAGTCCAATGTCACCATGTACGTCAATGTCACTTGGGCACACCCTTTGCAAGCCCATGGAAACGGGAAGCAGGAGGGGTGTGTGTGACAAAAACCCAAGCATCTGAACCAAATACATGACAAGCCTGCATGTGCCCAGCCACAATGCAGCGTATGCCCACAGGAGCCACAGAAGGCAACACATTGTCCCAAAAAAAATAAAAATAAAGATAAAAAAAAAAAAAAAAAATCAAAAATGGCCATTAATGGGCCCGGGGGGGTTGGGGAGGCCACCCAGGAGGTCCGAGGACAGGGTGCACACCAAAACCCACCTCTGTGGATCTTGCGAAAAAAAAAACACCTCCATGGGCTCATGGCCCACACGGCTACCCTATTGTGGGATTATCACTGCTGTCGCTATTATCACCCTGTGCAGCTGCATCCGGAGGTGGTTGCACTATGGGAGGCAGCCCACGCAAGGCCATAGTCTGTTCCTCCATGGCTGCAAGCATGCGGGTGTGGTAGGTCTCGTTCTGGAGGATGAGTGTGCGGAGGTCCCCATGCAACAACTCACGGGATGCCCAGACCTCCGCCCTAGTTGCCTGCATCTCAGCTGAGAGCGTACGGGTGAGACGCTCCAGCTGCTGTGTTGTCCTTCGGTTTGTTGAAGCCTCAAGCTCAACAAGAGTCGTCCTGAGGTGAAGGAGCTCCAGCCTCAGGGCTTCCCTGTGGCCCTGGGACTCTATGGAGATGGCTTCCTGCAGAGTCGCCAGTGCCGCCCGCCTGTCCCTGTTGGACGCCAACATGTCCTCCCTGTGTGACTGGCAGATGGAGTCGGTTGCCTGCTGTAGTCGCTCCATCAGCCTTTCGGGGGGGACAATGGAAGTGGCCACCCTATCCATGGCCTGAGCCATCATCTCTGATGA
Source organism: Ambystoma mexicanum (assembly GCF_040938575.1). NCBI lineage: Eukaryota > Metazoa > Chordata > Amphibia > Caudata > Ambystomatidae > Ambystoma > Ambystoma mexicanum. The sequence continues at coordinate 626,953,171 of NC_090927.1, read as the reverse complement.
TGCTGCCTGTTGGGTTGCCATACCGTAAATGGATTGCTCCCATGCGGTATTGCCAGGTGGCCTACGGCGGGCACCACACCTGTCTGGGGCAAGGCAAACTGCGCCTTGCTGTGCCGGCACTGCCTGAGGCTGCAGGACTGCATTCCCCCTCTGATCTGCTGGCCCAGGAACAGGATCAGATGTCGCGGAGTGTGACCCTGCATCTGTAACCACCAAAGGCGTAGCTGCCAACACTGACATCCCCATTGAGGGTTCTGACCCTGGTGCAGGTGGGTGGGACAGAACAGAATCCCTCCCAGGAACACTCACCTGCGACAGCACGTAGGTCTCATCATCCGAATCAACACCTGAGTACAGCTCGGGGGAGGTGCAGCCAGAGACACCCCTTGAGAGCACGACCTGCAGCAGTTGTGGGTTCTCACCCACCACCACACCACGTCCCTCACTGGTGGTCGGTCGGCCCTCGGACCCCTCCTGGGTCTGCACCATCTCCACAACCCCAGCAGTATCAGGTGCGTCTTCCCCTGCAAAGACATAAAAGCAAACAAATGGAAACAGGCATTAGCACCATGGCACACAATGAGGGCTGAGAAGCAACAGAACCAGTACTTGATTGACACATGTCCCACATGACTAAAACCCTCCCATGCATGCACCCTCACTGCGTATGAAGGGCAGGCAAATGGCACACACTGATGACACCAAGATGGAAGATGAACACATTTTCTGCATGCTGCCTGGCAGTGGCATCACACATTGGCCTGTGATTGCCAGGTGAAATACACATGTCATCACACAGATGGCATGTACCATTGCTATTGAGTGAAGATGGAGAGGAGGGCAGCACTTATTCATTCAGTCCAGTTCCCTCATGTAATAGCTTTTCTAATTCAAACAGGTCTGATTTTTCACCTGGAGCTGCCAGTCCAAAATGGTCCGATTGCACAGGGACATGTGTGAACAAATGATATCCAGGTAACAAAGTCACTCCACTTTACCATAGCCATGTCAGACATGTGACTAGAGGACTGAGAAATGCCTAGTAAAAGTGGTGGAATGCAAACAATCTGCCCGAATGAACAGAGAAAAATAAGCAACAATGTTGTGGCAAGGTGACACTTCAAGGGCAACTGGCGTGCTGTTGGGCTAGATGTCTACTGTTGGCAGAAGGGATACTGCTATGGCCAAATGCTGTTGCGCAGAATGTATTGCATGAAGCACATGGGTGACCCAAACGACTCAGGCGCACACACCCTCACCTGGCACACAAACAGAAGCCCTCACACACACACCATGCACATGGATGACACACACATGCATGTGCACTCACCGGACAATGCCTCATAATCAGGCAGACCTCCCACGCCTTGGATCTGTTCCTCCGTGACGTAGGTCCCAGCGACTGACTCATGTGGAGTGAGTTCCATGTCTTCTACTGGAGACCCACCTCCAGTCACTAGAGTTGCGGCATGACTTGAGGCCAGCTTATTCTTTGCCCTGCACTTTAGGTCATTCCAGTGCTCATAGCAATCATTGGCTGTGCGCCTCACGATTCCAAGGGCACTTACGATGTCCGCAACAGTCTGCCAGTGTGCCTGGCGTTGTTCAGGTGTGGTCTTGGATCCTGCAACAATGACCATCTCGTTATCATGTGCGGACACATACTCGACAAGTGCATTCAGTTCGGCATCCGTGAAGCTGGGCTTCCTCGACGGGCCGGACTGTGTAGCCGTGTCTGGGGCATCAGCCTGTGCCGGACGAGCACTCTTCCTCTTCCGCTTGGAAGGTGGTGGTGATCCTGAGTGTCCTGCGCCGCTCTGGACACTAGGGGCAGGAGCCCTGGTGGACTCTGTATCAGGAGTGTGGGATTGCACACTCAGCATGGGAGTTGGTGCAGGCATTGGCTCAAGTGTAATGGTGTCAGGGGGAATGTCAGCAGGATGGACTAGGACCGACACTGTCCTGGCTGGGTGTGTCAGAGCTGGGGTGGATGGAGCCGCAGCTGCCCCTGCAGCCTCTCCACCCTGCCTACTTGGGGTAGCAGATGACCTTGCTGCCCCTGATCCACGTGGCCTGATGACATCAACGTGCACCAGCGCACGTGTCATAGGCCTGCTGACCTGGAAGTCAGCCATGGAGTCAGCCAGGTCTGGTGCCACAATGGGCTGGTCCAACAAGGGCTGAGCATGGATGGTGTCAGCCACATCAGCCTCAACCAGGGGGGGGGGATTATGGGTGCCCTTGACTGGTCCTCCACACATGGGGGGACAGGGTCACCCTGCAAGTAACGACCATGTCCCCTACCGGATCCACCACGGCCACCACTTGTAGCTCGTCCACCTTTGCCACCCTTACGGATTCCTCGCCTCCCAACCATGGCACTGATGTTAATGTGCGTATGGGAGTGGCTGTAAACTATTGTCCTGGGCAATTGGGGGTAAAAGGGGTTGGTTACCAGATGGTAATTGTACCCTAGTGCTCTAGCAAGGCTGAATGTGATCCCTCGGGAAAGATGACGGGTCACGCAATGCACAGGAAGCCCAAAAAAGGGAGATGACGTGCACGCAACCCCTCCTAGACCACGTGTGCGGAAAAAAAAACCTGCACTACGCTGTGGCACCCAGTAACACAAGAATGAACGTATGCGTGTCACACGCAGCCTAGAATGACCTCTGAAGGGGTAGGCTACACACGGGGCAAGCACAGATGTTAGATACATGCGTGACTCACCGTCTGCCAGGAAAAAGAGCGTGAAAAAGAAGAGCGTTTGGTTGGCAACACCCCCGCCAAAAGAAGAATTGTACGCTGTCTGAGGAGACAGGACAACAGTAGAAGGGAACACTGTTTGAGGGAACAGGCCCAGGAAAACCAGAAAGAGAGAAAAAAGAGAAAAAGCTGTCAGAGGTAACAGGGAGTACGAACTTGAAACGCCGTGAAGTAAATCGCGTGTGAACCGACAAGAAGTACAGATTTCACCCACTCGCTCTTCACGAAAAGCACGTACAAGGAAATGGTGTTCTACACGTACCTTTTATGCAGGCCCACACGTCCAGCGTCACTTCCGCGTGTACGCGCTAGGGCCATTTCCACCAATTACACGCTTTGTCACTTCCGCGTATACGCGCTATTTCCACCAATTACACGCTTTGTCACTTCCGCGTGTACGCGCTATTTCCACCATTTACACGCTTTGTCACTTCCGCGTGTACGCGCTCTTTCCACCAATTACATGCTTTGTCACTTCTGCGTGTACGCGCTATTTCCACCAATTACAAGCTTTGACACTCGGACGTGTCTTTCATTTTTTTAACACGCAACATTTCAAACGTGTGCCATTTTCAACGTGCACGTGACTTCATAGACCCGCATACGCTGGTGGCCTTTGGGCCAATGAATGTACAGATGTGTGCTGACGCGCTTACGCGCTAAGGGCCTTTCCTCGAATTACACGCAGACGTGCTGGATTTTCACGTGCAAATCACTCCGTATCAAGCTGGCCACGCGTTCACACACGGAAGACCACGCTCCTGCCTAGAAGGCCGAATTACTGCCCCCCAGAGCCCTGAGCACGCTCCCACCTGCCATCTGCTGCTGCCTGACTGCCTGCTGCCCACGTGCCCTGCCATTTGCTGCCTGCACATCAGCCAGGGGTGCTGTTGCTGTGACCACCCCTGCTGGAACCGAAGACTCCCGACTGCTTTTCCATCGCCCCACATCCCAGCCCCAGGACCCAGTTGCCCACCCACTCCTGCCTCTGGGGTTGCCATGTCGGGCACTGCAACATCTTGCACCAGTGGCAACCCCCGGCCAAGGAGGCAGAGGGGCACCAGCTTCACTGCCACCGAAGTTGGTGTCCTGGAGGAGCATGTCCTGGGGCAGTATGATGCCCTCTTTGGAAGGTTGCGCGCCAACAAGGAAGGACGGACTCGGATCTGGATGGACATCGTGACTGCCATCAACGCGGAGGAGGTGGCAGTCCGCGACTACGAACGTGTCAGGAAGCGCTGGGAGGACTTCAGGTCCAGGACGCTCAACAAGGCCCGGCGCCTCTTGAAGGCAGCGGATGCTAAGGGGCGCCGGGGCCACTTGTCGGAAGATCAGATGAGGGTCCTGGAACGCATATCCCCAGCGCTCCACGTCCAGGTCCTTGAGAGGCAGACCCGTCTGGAGTCGAGCGGTAAGTGTACATGCATACTGATTGTAAGCTGTGCGTGTGGTGTGCCAGGAGTGTGCAGGTTGAACATGTATTTTTATGTGGGCAAGTAGGGGGGGGTGTACAGGGCCGTGAGGGTGACACATGCAAGGGGTCTCATGTGTGACACATGGTTGGTGCTTGTGTGTGTGTGGGCTTGCATGGCACAGGATGTGGAGGAATGATTGTCAGGTGTGACATGGATGTCGATCGGAACACTGCGACAGTTGGCGGAGGTGTACACATGCATGCAAGTTTGGTGGTGTGTGTGCATGTGTAGTGTACTCCCTATGTTGCATGTGATGTGTGGATGACCTTTGGCTGCTCATGCTGTTGTATGTGAATGGATGGTGCTGGCTGTTGCAATATGCCTGTGGTATGGCTCATGTGTGCAAGTTGAAATGACATGTGTGTTGGGGATTGTGATGCCATGTCTGAGGTTTACCAATGCCACTCATGTATGACTGTCATGTGTGTATGAGTCCATTGGACAGTGCCCTGATGCCTGTGTTTTCTTTCTCCCTGTCTGCAGCGTCAACTGATGAAGAGGGCGGAGAAGGTGCTGTGGAGCACAGCGGCAGGGGTCGCACCACCAGCCGGAGACGCAAGGCCCGGATCCCCTCCCAGGTTCTGATCTCGTCGGGGAGTGAGGAGTCCGGTGCCGTGTCCCAGGCCGCAGCTGCCGAGGGGAGGTCCAAGAGGTGGAGGTTGGAGTTGGACTCCTCGGCAGCAGAAGGGGCAGCTGGGACCCCACAGGGCCCAACGGAGGAAGATGGCACGGAGTCATCCAGGTTGGTGGGGGGTTTGGAGGAGGAGGAGGCCGTGCAAGCGACAGAGGCGGGGTCTGGAGGTGGGGATTCCACTGGTGCTAGTGGTGCAGTGCAGGATCTGGGACAGGAGGCAGCACAGGCCGCCGCGGAGGTGCCTGTGTGCAATCCTGTCCCTGCTCCTGTCACTGCATCATCTTGCACCAGCGGGGATGCCTACCTCCAGACCCGTTCTCAGGGAGGGGATTGGCTTACAACACCTGGCCTTCCTCTCCCTGCGGATGTGGCTATCCTGCACCAGGTTGAGCCTGTCCAGGGTGGGGTGGCGTTGCGTCAACGGGCCATGCGAGCTGACCTGCAGTCTTTTCATGATGAGTCTGCACGTCTTCTTGCATGGCTCGTTGACTGCGTTGACCCACTGGGACAGCTCATCAGGGCTGGATTCCTCTGTTTCCTGGACCTTGTTCCGACCCCCTCCTCCACGGAACCCTCTATGCCCCAGTCGTCCTCCATGCCATCTTCCCACCCATGTGTCACCTGGGTGCCCTGTGGAGCTGCCTCCGACCGTGCAGCCAGGCTGGTGGACAACAGATCCCTGCCACAGTCGGGAGTCGGACGTCCAGCAGGGGTGGCCACATCAACGACTGCACCCCAGCTGGAGGAGGATGTGCAGGCACCATCGGACAGGGCACATGGACAGCAGCAGCTGCAGCAGCAGGAGGCTGTAGGTGGGAGCCACGATAGCTCAGGGCCTTCAACATCGGAGGGGCAGGCATCGACCGGAGGGCAGGAGGACCCTGGACGGGAAGTGTCTTCCGTGTGGCAGCGGTTGGGCCACGCCATAGATGCGGAGCGGCAGCGGGCGGAAGAAGCGCGGCTCACGATGGTCAGGGCGGAGAACTCCATGCGGAGGGCCCTGAGGCGGGCCGAGTGCCTCGAGGCAATCCGCAGGGAGTTGGAGGTGAACATGTCGGCGTCCCTGCGGACCCTCGGGGCCATGGAACAGGACCGCCTCCGGGACATAGACGAGGAGTTCGATGATGCCCTGGCCCGGAACACCACTAAGTGAGCCGCTGGACTGGCCCGCCGCCATTGTATATAGTTATTTAGTGATAGGTTTCCTTTATAGTTTATTTTTATTTGGAGTCGACGGACACTGCTCCACCTTTTGTATATATTTCCATTTTAGTTTTTTGGTAGGTTTCATTTCTTCTGTTGGGATGATGGACCCTGAATACTTTGTACATAGTTGGACTTTGGATTTGGATATTTTTTTTACTATGGATATTTTTTTCCATGGAGCAATGGTTTTCATTTTCTTTTTTCCCTTCATTTCCTTTTTATGGACTTGAACTTTGGAAGACATTTTTTAGGATTATCATTTATTGATTTTAATTTGAAAAGGGACAGCCAGCTTAATTTTTTTTTTTTTTTACTTGTGTATTTTGTTTCATTTTGATTGCCATTACTGTTGTTATTAATACATTATTTGGATTTTTTAATTCTTCAATGTGTGGTTTCATCTCATTGTTTTCATGCATGTCATGATATGGGTTTTCAGGTTCACTTGCAACCATTGTGTGTGTGTGAGACACATGTGTTGATTTACATTGTTTCCATTGGAGTAGTATCATGGGTGCATGTAATACTTGGTTGTGTCTTTGGGCTGTGGTGGCTGGCCATGAGGCCCATGCTTGAGGATTGTCAGGGCCTGTGGGCAGGGGGACATGGGTGGGAGCCTGGTGGGGGCTGCCCATGGTGGCTGGGGGGGTGGGGGTGGTGGGAGACATGAGTGGGGGCCTGGTGGGGGCTGCCCATGGTGGCTTGGGGGTGCGGGTGGTGGGAGACATGGGTGGGGGCCTGGTGGGGGATGCCCATGGTGGCTGGGGGGTGGGAGTGGTGGGAGACATGGGTGGGGGCCTGGTGGGGCTGCCCATGGTGGCTGGGGGGTGGGGGTGGTGGGAGACATGGGTGGTGGCCTGGTGGGGGATGCCCCTGCACTGCTGGGGGGGTGGGGGTGGTGGGAGACATGAGTGGGGGCCTGGTGGAGGCTGCCCATGGTGGCTGGGGGGTGGGGGTGGTGGGAGACATGGGTGGGGGCCTGGTGGGGGATGCCCATGGTGGCTGGGGGGTGGGGGTGGTGGGAGACATGAGTGGGGGCCTGGTGAAGGCTGCCCATGGTGGCTGGGGGTGGGGGGGTGGGAGACATGGGTGGGGGCCTGGTGGAGGCTGCCCCTGCACTGCTGGGGGGGTGGGGGGGGTGGGAGACATGAGTGGGGGCCTGGTGGAGGCTGCCCATGGTGGCTGGGGGGTGGGGGTGGTGGGAGACATGGGTGGGGGCCTGGTGGAGGCTGCCCCTGCACTGCTGGGGGGGTGGGGGTGGTGGGAGCCATGAGTGGGGGCCTAGTGGAGGCTGCCCATGGTGGCTGGAGGGTGTGGGTGGTGGGAGACATGGGTGGGGGCCTGGTGGGGGCTGCCCATGGTGGCTGGGGGGTGGGGGTGGTGGGAGACATGAGTGGGGGCCTGGTGGGGGATGCCCATGGTGGCTGGGGGGTGGGGGTGGTGGGAGACATGGGTGGGGGCCTGGTGGGGGCTGCCCATGGTGGCTGAGGGGTGAGGGTGGTGGGAGACATGGGTGGTGGCCTGGTGGGGGATGCCCCTGCACTGCTGGGGGGGTGGGGGTGGTGGGAGACATGAGTGGGGGCCTGGTGGAGGCTGCCCATGGTGGCTGGGGGGTGGGGGTGGTGGGAGACATGGGTGGGGGCCTGGTGGGGGATGCCCATGGTGGCTGGGGGGGTTTGGGGTGGTGGGAGACATGGGTGGGGGCCTGGTGGGGGCTGCCCATGGTGGCAGGGGGGTGGGGGTGGTGGGAGACATGGGTGGTGGCCTGGTGGGGGATGCCCCTGCACTGCTGGGGGGTGGGGGTGGTGGGAGACATGAGTGGGGGCCTGGTGGAGGCTGCCCATGGTGGCTGGGGGGTGGGGGTGGTGGGAGACATGGGTGGGGCCTCGTGGGGGATGCCCATGGTGGCTGGGGGGTGGGGGTGGTGGGAGACATGAGTGGGGGCCTGGTGGGGTGCTGCCCATGGTGGCTGGGGGGTGGGGGTGGTGGGAGACATGGGTGGGGGCCTGGTGGAGGCTGCCCCTGCACTGCTGGGGGGGTGGGGGTGGTGGGAGACATGAGTGGGGGCCTGGTGGGGGCTGCCCATGGTGGCTGGGGGGGTGGGGGTGGTGGGAGACATGAGTGGGGGCCTGGTGGGGGATGCCCATGGTGGCTGGAGGGTTGGGGGTGGTGGGAGACATGAGTTGGACATGAGTGGGGGCCTGGTGGTGCTGCCCCTGCAATGCTGGGGGGTGGGGGTTGTGGGAGACATGAGTGGGGGCCTGGTGGAGGCTGCCCATGGTGGCTGGGGGTGGGGGTGGTGTGAGACATGGGTGGGGGCCTGGTAGAGGCTGCCCATGGTGGCTGGGGGGTGGGGGTGGTGGGAGACATGGGTGGTGGCCTGGTGGGGGATGCCCCTGCACTGCTGGGGGGTGGGGGTGGTGGGAGACATGAGTGGGGGCCTGGTGGAGGCTGCCCATGGTGGCTGGGGGGTGGGGGTGGTGGGAGACATGAGTGGGGGCCTGTTGGGGGATGCCCATGGTGGCTGGGCCGCTGGGGGTGGTGGGAGACATGAGTTGGACATGAGTGGGGGCCTGGTGGTGCTGCCCCTGCACTGCTGGGGGGTGGGGGTGGTGGGAGACATGAGTGGGGGCATGGTGGAGGCTGCCCCTGCACTGCTGGGGGGTGGGGGGGTGGGAGACATGAGTGGGGGCCTGGTGGAGGCTGCCCATGGTGGCTGGGGGTGGGGGTGGTGGGAGACATGGGTGGGGGCATGGTGGAGGCTGCCCCTGCACTGCTGGGGGGTGGGGGGGTGGGAGACATGAGTGGGGGCCTGGTGGAGGCTGCCCATGGTGGCTGGGGGGTGGGGGTGGTGGGAGACATGGGTGGGTGCCTGGTGGGGGATGCCCCTGCACTGCTGGGGGGGTGGGGGTGGTGGGAGACATGAGTGGGGGCCTGGTGGAGGCTGCCCATGGTGGCTGGGGGGTGGGGGTGGTGGGAGACATGGGTGGGGGCCTGGTGGGGGATGCCCATGGTGGCTGGGGGGTGGGGGTGGGGGCCTGGTGGAGGCTGCCCTTGCACTGCTGGGGGGCTGGGGGTGGTGGGAGACATGAGTGGGGGCCTGGTGGAGGCTGCCCATGGTGGCTGGGGGGTGGGGGTGGTGGGAGCCATGAGTGGGGGCCTAGTGGAGGCTGCCCATGGTGGCTGGGGGGTGTGGGTGGTGGGAGACATGGGTGGGGGCCTGGTGGGGGCTGCCCATGGTGGCTGGGGGGTGGGGGTGGTGGGAGACATGAGTGGGGCCTGGTGGGGGATGCCCATGGTGGCTGGGGGGTGGGGGTGGTGGGAGACATGGGTGGGGGCCTGGTGGGGGCTGCCCATGGTGGCTGAGGGGTGGGGGTGGTGGGAGACATGGGTGGTGGCCTGGTGGGGGATGCCCCTGCACTGCTGGGGGGGTGGGGGTGGTGGGAGACATGAGTGGGGGCCTGGTGGAGGCTGCCCATGGTGGCTGGAGGGGTGGGGGTGGTGGGAGACATGGGTGGGGGCCTGGTGGGGGATGCCCATGGTGGCTGGGGGTTGGGGGTGGTGGGAGACATGGGTGGGGGCCTGGTGGGGGCTGCCCATGGTGGCAGGGGGTTGGGGGTGGTGGGAGACATGGGTGGTTGCCTGGTGGGGGATGCCCCTGCACTGCTGGGGGGTGGGGGTGGTGGGAGACATGAGTGGGGGCCTGGTGGAGGCTGCCCCTGCACTGCTGGGGGGGTGGGGGTGGTGGGAGACATGAGTGGGGGCCTGGTGGGGGCTGCCCATGGTGGCTGGGGGGGTGGGGGTGGTGGGAGACATGGGTGGGGGCCTCGTGGGGGATGCCCATGGTGGCTGGGGGTTGGGGGTGGTGGGAGACATGAGTGGGGGCCTGGTGGAGGCTGCCCATGGTGGCTGGGGGGTGGGGGTGGTGGGAGACATGGGTGGGGGCCTGGTGGAGGCTGCCCCTGCACTGCTGGGGGGGTGGGGGTGGTGGGAGACATGAGTGGGGGCCTGGTGGGGGCTGCCCATGGTGGCTGGGGGGGTGGGGGTGGTGGGAGACATGAGTGGGGGCCTGGTGGGGGATGCCCATGGTGGCTGGGGGGTTGGGGGTGGTGGGAGACATGAGTTGGACATGAGTGGGGGCCTGGTGGTGCTGCCCCTGCACTGCTGGGGGGTGGGGGTGGTGGGAGACATGAGTGGGGGCCTGGTGGAGGCTGCCCATGGTGGCTGGGGGGTGGGGGTGGTGGGAGACATGGGTGGGGGCCTGGTGGAGGCTGCCCCTGCACTGCTGGGGGGCGGGGGTGGTGGGAGACATGGGTGGGGGCCTGGTGGAGGCTGCCCATGGTGGCTGGGGGGTGGGGGTGGTGGGAGACATGGGTGGTGGCCTGGTGGGGGATGCCCCTGCACTGCTGGGGGGGTGGGGGTGGTGGGAGACATGAGTGGGGGCCTGGTGGAGGCTGCCCATGGTGGCTGGGGGGTGGGGGTGGTGGGAGACATGAGTGGGGGCCTGTTGGGGGATGCCCATGGTGGCTGGGCCGCTGGGGGTGGTGGGAGACATGAGTTGGACATGAGTGGGGGCCTGGTGGTGCTGCCCCTGCACTGCTGGGGGGTGGGGGTGGTAGGAGACATGAGTGGGGGCCTGGTGGAGGCTGCCCATGGTGGCTGGGGGGTGGGGGTGGTGGGAGACATGGGTGGGGGCATGGTGGAGGCTGCCCCTGCACTGCTGGGGGGTGGGGGGGTGGGAGACATGAGTGGGGGCCTGGTGGAGGCTGCCCATGGTGGCTGGGGGGTGGGGGTGGTGGGAGACATGGGTGGGGGCCTGGTGGGGGATGCCCCTGCACTGCTGGGGGGGTGGGGGTGGTGGGAGACATGAGTGGGGCCTGGTGGAGGCTGCCCATGGTGGCTGGGGTGTGGGGGTGGTGGGAGACATGGGTGAGGGCCTGGTGGGGGTTGCCCATGGTGGCTGGGGGGTGGGGGTGGTGGGAGACATGGGTGGGGGCCTGGTGGAGGGTGCCCCCCACTGCTGGGGGGGGTGGGGGTGGTGGGAGACATGAGCAGGTGTGCAGGGTAGTCCCCTGTTTTGTGGGCTGCCTGCAGGGGCCGTGGAGGGTGTACAGGGTACACCTGTGAGGACCCACCCAGCCTAATCGCGTGTGATTATTCCCGCGCACCCCTGTAATACACGTACCCAGCCAAATCGCGTGTGATTATTCCCGCGCACCTCTGTAATACACGTACCCTGGCTAATCGCGTGTAAAACTTCACGCGTACCCCTGTCATACACGTACCTAGCCAAATCGCTTGTGAAAATTCCTGCGTACCCCTGTAATACACGTACCCTGGCTAATCGCGTGTTTAACTTCACGCGTACCCCTGTCATACACGTACCCTGGCTAATCGCATGTAAAACTTCCCGCATACCCCTGATATGCACGTTACCCGCTTTGCGTTCCTTGTTTGGCAGCCCTATCAACTGGTCCAGGGTTAGCGCAGCCCTTTGCGATGATTTAGCGATTTTGATGGCTTTTCCTTGCGCGAGGGCGTTCTTGGGGGCGTTACTGGCGCTGCTGCAGGGTCGCTGCGATACTCTGCGCCACGGCTGGTTTGGGAGCCTAAAATCCATGAATACTCTGTGCGCGGAAATCGGTTTTGGCGCACCCGCCTGGCGCAGACAATCGCACGCGGACACTCTGCGCCAGCCGCTTGCGACACTTTTCTGCGAAATTCTATGAATTACCCTGTTAATCGTTATCTACCAGAACTGTGCTATCCTACACAAAAACTCTGAACCATTGAATTTGGCCCAGGCCTATTGAGAAGAATTGCTGGTTGTAGTTAACTGAAACCCTTTGCCCTGCCTATGAATGTATTTGGGCTGCCTTTCTTATAACCTTGTCTTTTTATCCCCTTTTTAAGTAACTGAAGTGCCATTTTGCTCCCACTTCAGGGGAGCTGAACTTGTTCAGTAACATATTGATGGTGTATTGTAGTTTATTCGTGAGTCATATTGAGCTGCTCTTGCTAGTGTAATGTTTTCAAACTAACTGTGTAAATAAATGTATATTCTTTTACCAAGAAACCTTGAATAAGTGTATATTTGAATCACTGTATTTGTTGGTCATTTGTGTAACTTGTTCTACTGCTCACTGAACTCTTGAGATAAGTCTGGCTGCTCAGCCACTGCTACCACATTACTGTGTAGTACAGGCTTGTACCAAAGGTGAAATTGTACTGACACTTGTAGTCTTAATTGCATGTAGTGTTCCCAAAGGGTTCTGCATGTGATTCTGCCTAACAGGGAGCTTGAAGAAGAGTTGTGGGTCATTGAAATAACATGGAAATGAGGAGAGAAGGCAGAGATCAGGTAAGCAAGAGGTGCAAGGTCAATGTTGCAAAGCCAAGGCAAGAGGATAGAACCCTGGGGAACACCACATGTAGAAAGAGTGGTAGAGGAGGAGGAGGAGAAGGAGCCCAGGATCACCTTGGAAAGGTGGTCAATGAGGAAGGAGGTCAACAATCCAGTGCCCAGTGTGAGATACCAAGAGTATCTTGGAGCCGCTTTATGATGATAGATTGGTTGATCGTTTCAAATGCGGAAGAGAGAGGTCAAGGAGAATGAGAACAGCAGGAGAGTTACAGTCAATATTTGCAAGCAGTTCTTCATGTGTGTTCAGGAGAACAGTTTTCATGCCTCTGGATGCTCGGAATCCAGATTGATGGTCGTGTAAACAACCAATGAGCCCAGTGTGTTGGGTCAATTGAGGGATGACCAGCTTCTCCAGGATTTTCCCAAGGAAGGCTGTAGTAGAGATAGGTCAGTATTTGGCCGGACACGAGGGATCGGCTGAAGGCTTTTTTAGGAAGGGATGCACAAGGGAGTGCTTGAAAGAAGAGGGGAAAGAGCCAGATGCTAGGGAATGGTTATAAATGTCGGCAAGAGCCAGAGCGAGGGAGGAGATGTTGTCCTTAATGGTTCTGGAGAACACGGAGACAACTGTTTGGATGAAACCTTCATAGAGCGGACTACTCTAGAGATCTCCTCTGTGGCGATAGGCGACAGGGTGGAGAAAGTGGGTGGAAGAGTAGCCAAGGGAGACAGGCGGACAGGGGGTGAAATGAAGGAGGGGTCAAAGAGAGAGAGGTCAGAATGTCATGTGTTTTAGAGGTGAAATAGATGGCCAGTGCAGAACAGAGGGCCTGAGAAGGAAGAGTTGAAGTGGAGACTGCAGATGGATTAGCTATTTCCTTTCAGATTTTGAAGAGTTCAACCATATTGTTAGAGTCTTTAGAGGTGCGAGCCTGGAGGTGAGCCCTCTTCTTGGAGCGGATAGAGTGACAGTATTGCCTTTGGAGTAGGCAGCAGGCCAGTTTGTCAGAGGATGAGCCCGAAGTCTGCCACTTCCATTCAGCAACTCTGCACTTCGGTTTCAGAGTAGCATCTCCATAATGGAATGGATAATGTTGGCATGTGTGTGTACTTTTACAGGTTTCAAAAGTGATGAAATGGAAGGGTCCGGAGGAAGGGGTGGTCAGCTATCACGGTTCCAGTGGGAAGTGTGTCTGCAGTAAACAGCTTACTAGATTAATAGACTAACAAGCAGTTGGCTGCTCAGTAACACTACAGAGCACCAAGGATGAAATAGGGCTCTCGGGCTTCCTACAAAGTTTTACATCTGAGCTCCAATTCACAAAACAGACTCAATTAATGGTGGTACATTCAAAATAACAATCTCATTTGTAATTGAAGAGGATGAAGATACCCAAATTTACAGAACACACTTCACATTGATAATTATTTCAAAGTCCGTGCTGCCAGAAGATATTTACTAGGTTAATAGGGGTAAGTCATATACAACTTTATACAAAGATTTTACACTTACTTTATCTGTAAAATGAGGTTACAGATTTGAGCTATTTTAATACAGGTTGGTGGTGCACCCTGCAATAACTTATACACTGCTACTTAGCCGGACAAAAACGCAAAAATAAGACACTATTCCCAAGCCCCAGTCCTTCACAAATCATCCTTCATTACCCAAACCACATGTTTCCTGACCTCAAAAACCAAGAGATAGGAGTATACTTGATGTTCATTGATTGTGGAAACGCATCTGAAATCTACATGTTTTAGACTGTCAGGGTCATCACGAGTTGGATGGTAACCCTTAAATGCGCTATTGCCGCTGCATTTAAGGGTCCGCCAAATCACGGGTATGGCAGTATTTACCCCCAGCTCTGAGCTGGGGGGAAATCCGCCAGGAATTTGGCGATGTTCGGTGCTATTACCACGCGGTAATACTGCGGACGGTAATCGCAACGAAAATTCCCCATTGGGTCCAATGGGGAATGGGGAATTCCCAAATGGGCCCAATGGGGAATAGGGAAGGACCGTTCTGCTAAACCCGTGATCCGGTGCTAATAGCGCCAGACTAGGTGGCGGTAGCGCAATTAGCAGAGGCAGTATCCCGGCGGAAATACCGCTGGGATACCGCACAACTCGTGATGAGGCCCTGGTGCACACTGCATTCCTGAAATTCTAATTCAAGAGTACATTTGCACTATTCATTGTAACATGTCTTTTGATTTATTTTATCTCAAATATATGTCTTTTCTTTTTTGTCTTTTCACTTTGTGTCAACTCAGAGCAAACAATAAATGGCCAAAAAATAGCCAGACTCACAGGAAAAAAGTTGAAACAATATGTGTGAATGGGCTCCCCCACTCAAGAAAAAAACAAAAAGAAACTTAATATTGTCCTTTTTTTTTATTGCGCTCGTTCACAAGTATTTCAGAGTGCAAGCAGACAAGGAAGGGGAAACAAGGGAGAACAAAAACAACAATCTTACTAGGCCCAGTGACATTGAGAACGCGCAAGTGCATGGCAGAGCGAGAGGGGAAAAGTGCATGGGAGGGGGTGAGAAGTGAAAAGTGAAGAGCAAAGGAGAAAAGAGATAATAATAAATAAAATAAATAAGGATAACAAACGGTGGTAGTGCAGCCAGTCAGCGGCAAGTGCTGGGTTTAGGGCAGTAGACAGGGTATGCCTGATAAGTGCAGGAAGAAAATGGGGGGGACTGTATGGGTACAGATACAGACCCCAGTGCAAGGGGTAGGCCGGAGGGGGGGCCCGGAAGACAGAGGGTAGGCCAGGTGCACAGTGCCGAGAGAGAACAGATCAGCAGGAGAGAGGGGGGACCAAGGCAGAAGCAAGGAGGAAGGTCTTGAGGTGCTTCCGGAACTGGAGAGGGTTTTCATCAAGCTTCAGAGTGGCAGGGAGGCTGTTCCAGAGGGAGGCCCAGCCGAGGACAGAGATCTACCCCTAGCTTGTTTCTTTGAAAAACGACTGACCCTGAGGGAGGCCTTTTGGACAATGCAGAGGGATTTGAATGTAATGCTTGCATCCACTGGGAGCCAATGGAGAGATTTCAGAGCTGGAGAGATAAGATCCCAGGGCTTGAGGCCAAGGTCAAGTCTCGCAGTCCTGTTCTGGATTAGTTGCAGAGGGCGGAGAGTACAGGCAGGTAGATTTAGAAAGAGGCTGTTACAGTAGTCCAACCTAGAGAGAACCAGAGCTTGAGAAACAGTGAGACAGTGAGCTTCTTGGGGAAGGAGGAGAAAGGCAGAGTACCTCTGGAGGCGCAGTAGGAAGTTTGACTTGTTAGAGACATCAGAGATGTGGGCGGAGAAGGAAAGTGTGGAGTCAAAGATGACCCAAGGTTCTTAGCCCCGCAGGTGGGGTAGGAGGAGGGCCAAGGGAGGCCGGCCAGAGAGTGAGAGGAGGGTGAAGGTGTGCCGATGAGGAGGATCTCCGTGTTGGTGGCATTCAGACAAAGATTGTTGGCGGCACACCAATCATGAATGGCAGTTAGGCAATCAGAGATGAGAGAAGGAGGGGAGGTGGACAAGGGCAGCCTGAAAATAATATGAGTGTCATCAGCATAGCACTGGAAATTGGAGCAGAAAATGGAAACGCAGTGGGCAAGAGTTTCGAGGTATTGGTTGAAAAGCCAGGGCGAGAGGTTAGACCCCTGGGGAACACCACAGGTAGAGAGGGAGATAGATGATAAGAAAGACCCAAGTTGGACCTGAGAGGGTCGATCCGAGAGGAAAGAGGTCAGCCAGGCCAGAGCCTGATCGGTGATGTCCAAATTATCACAGAGATGGTTGAGCAGGATGGTATGGTTGACCATGTCGAAGGCAGAACAGAGATTGAGTAGGATGAGGACAGAGGGAATGTTAGAGTCGAGGTTGAAGAGCAGATCTTCACGGATGTTCAGGAGAGCAGTTTCCGTGCTTCTGGCAGCTCTGAAGCCAGGCTAGTGGGCGTGGAGACAGCCAACAGAATTAGAAAGGAGGTTAAGCTGAGAGATGGCCAGCATTTCAAGTTTTCCCAGAAAAGGAGTAATCGATAGTTAGATGGACAAGAAGGATCAGCTGTGGGTTTCTTGAGAAGAGGATGCACAAAGGAGTGCTTCAGAGGGGAGGGGAAGGATACAGAGGCAAAGGGGTGGTGGCACAAATTAGCAAGGGCCGGAGCAAGGGTATCAACGTGGTCCTTGATAGTTTTAGAAAAACAGGGATGAACCTGTTTTGATGAGGCTTTCATAGATCAGACTTGTCTAGCGACCTCATCAGGGGAGAAAAGAGGAAAAGATGAGAAAGAGGGTGGGGAAGTGGCTGAAGGAGGGTCAGCAAGCACAGGCGCAGAGGGGAGAGGAGGGGCAAGAGAGGAGAGGGTGGACAGGATGTCCTGGGTTTTTGAGATGATGTGAGAAGCAAGGGCATTGCAAAGAGACTGGGAGGCAACATTAGGGGTAAAGACTGCAGCAGGGTTGGCCAGCTCCTTGCAGATTTTAAAGAGTTCAGCTGAGTTGTTAGATGCTGCAGATACACAGGCTTGAATGTGGGCTCTCTTCTTGGTGAGGTCATAGAGTCAGTATTACCTTTGGAGCAGGCGACAGGCCAGTTTGTCAGAGGATGAACAAGAAGCCCTCCATTTCCTCTCAGCCCCCCTACACTTAAGTTTAAGTGTAGCTAGGTTGGAGTCGTAACAGGAATTGCACTTGGCTTTGGACTTCAAAAAGATCCTCATGACAAGGGCAAGAGCATCAAGAGTATCAGAAATAGAGGATTAGAGCAGAGACAGGGCTGTGTCGGGATGTGAGTCAGCCAGAGGTGGAGGGGGGGAGAAGGTGGCGACGAAAGTCTCAACTGACACACGTTTCATGGGCCGGATGTCCGAGAAGGTAGGTGGCAATGTTGGGGTAGGCTTGGGCTAGGGAGAAGAGAGGAAGAGATGAGAGGAGAGGAAAGAATGATCGCTCCAGTAGAGAGGAGTGGTCAGAGGGATGAGAGGGGGAGATCAGAGGATATCAAGACATTGAGTGTGTGCCCTGCAGAGTGAGTCGGGCCAGAGGGGAGGATGGACAGGGAGAGGGAGTCGCAGAGGTCACGGAAGAGTAAAGAAGAGGAACACGGAGAGTCTAGATGGATATTGAGGTAACCAAGGAGGAGAAGTTGAGTGGTAGAGGCCAGGAGGGAGGAGGAGCGGTCCGCCGACTCAGAGAGAAATTAGGTGATTTGACCAGGAGGCCGGTAGATAGTAGCCACAGTAAGAGGGTGGCTATGAGAGAGAGAGAGCCTACAGACAATGCATTCAAAAGAGGAGTAGGTCTGAGTAGGAATGATAGAGGCAGGAATCCACTCAGGAAAGATCAGGGCTACCCCCCACTGGACTGAGAGGAGCTGGGTGCGGAAACGATCTTGTAGCCATCGGGGAGGAGAGTGTCAAAGCTAGTGACAGAGCTGGCCGTGAACCATGTCTCAGACCAAGGACATCAATCTACAGGCTATATAAAATGTGTGAGTCATACCGGGGCGTATAGCCTGGCAATTAGGCAATGGGGGAGTGCCACATTACTCCCATGGGACATAGATAATGAAATTTAGTTTATATATGTATATATTCCATGAAAAAAAATTGTTAAAGGGAACGTTATGGTTACAAGTAAAACCGAAAACCCCCAGAAATTCACCAATTATGGCAAGCTAAGCAACCATAACTTGCGCCACCAGCGTGCACTGCTAACACTAAAACCCAGAATACAAAAGATAACATCACAAATGTCATTGATCACATCACGGATCACATGGAATCACATATTTGGGCCTCTTGTTTTTGTTCACTGACATATGTAGGCTAGGGAGTTTTGTTTATTGAGAGTGAAAATATGAAAATTGAAAAGGTGGTATATATGTAGACATTAACCTTTTTGTATGTTTTTAAAGTACTTTCATTAGGGTTTGGTTTCAGCTCTTGGTCCACATATGTTCAACAATAAGCAGGCTTCAAACACACAATTCACTTGTACACATAATGATGAACTTCAATAGTATTGAGTTTTTATGGTGATGTTTCTTTTTTGTTTACTTTACTTTCCCTGTATGTGCCTCTAACGTGTATATATTGGGGGCCGTTATGACCCTGGCAGTAGCCGTGCTGGTAAATAACGGCACGGCTGCCGCTGTAGTCATGAATTTTCCGGCACATGGCAATGGGTACTTACCAGGGCATTACAGCCCCGGCGGTCCTGGTAATTCCCCATTGCTGGGTGCCAGAAAATATGACTCCACATTCCCATTTGAGTCCCATTGGACTCAATGGAAACTGGGAGGCCGGATGTACCGGCACCATTCATGAATGGTGCCGGTGCATCCGCAAGGTCTGCGCATGGGTGCCGTTCCACCTGCAAGTCAGACCTGGAGGGCTGAAAGGCACCCGCTCGCAGAACTCGTAGTTTGCGGTCGGGAAACAATGGTACCGGTAAGCTTACCGGTAGCGCTGTTTCCAGACCTGCAAACTTATAATGAGGCCCACAGTGTCCAGAGTTTGGGTCAGTTCCCAGAAACCTATCTCACCGTGTGATTGGGTGCTGAGTGACATGTCACATATATTTCCCTTATAGAGATTTTTTCCATTGCTCCTACGTTGTCAGAGGGTTGGTCTGGTTGTTCCCCAATTACTTCATTCTAAAAATTTGCATTGACAATGTCTTCCCATCGGTTTAGGTGATGCCTCAGGCCTCAGACATAATTTGATCTCAGCTTGAATGTATCTTTCCAAAGTAAAGGTAACTGTTTTCTATCTGTGTCATAATTATGTATGAATCACCACTGCGTTTGAGTGCACTCACTTTCAAATGCAACATACAGGTCTTCTTGTTACACTGTGTTGCAAATCATGTCTGGACTTTGCGAAATTGTCTTTCGTTCCCAGAGAAGAGTCCTTGGCTTGCTGTCAGGTCCACTGAGTCACATGTTCTGTCTTCATGCTCTGGGCTTTTCCAGCTCTGAATTAGCTGTATTTTATAAGAATTAATAATGCTGTCTGTGCTTGAGATCACCGCCGTTCAGAGAAAATAATTTTATCTGTCGCACAAGACCTTGGCTGAGAGCCTGGATTTGCGAGGTGTATTCCATTGTACACGCAGACCCCAATGCTAAAGGACTTCACAGAGACAAGTGTCCTTTTCTGTAATTTTCCTGAGCCAGGGATGGCTTCCACTGTGCCATTTTATAATGCATGAATTAATGAGTGATAGCGCTATTAGGTGGTCCAACTACTTCTTGCATTTTGCAGGTTTCCTCACTGCCTCAGTCAAGCTAATGAACAAATATAATAAACAATTACAAAGTGTAAATGTATCTGTCCTCTAACTACAGAACTGTGCATCCGTGTTCTTCATGTAATCACGTGTTTGAGTGGTTCAGTGTGCGGATGGCACGTGTTTTTCATGTCTAACGTGGCTATGTCATGAGGGCCCTAATGGCACTGAGCATGTCTTCTTAGCGCTTTAGTCAAGACTGTTAATTGAAGTGTTTCTGATAGCAGCTGAAGGATGAAGCTCTTCATCCACTCTGGCAAAGTTTGTGCTGTTTTTAGGTTGCAGGGTTGGTGAAGTGGGTATCTTTCAGCATATTTGTCACCCGTGGGCGCAATGGAGAATGGTGCAAAATGGTGAGTGCGCTCATTATTCTTTCTGCTCTTCTTCCTGTTCACGGTTCTGGGGGAAGGATGGCCAGAGGTAGATTCTGGCCCTCCCTCTTCAGTTTTTATTAGTGCAACGTAACCATAACGTCCATTTAACAATGTTTTTTCACCAAATTTCATGGGTTTTTACCAAAGCACCTTAAATTGCTACAACTTCCTAATATTAAACTTACCCCTAATATAGCAGCATTTTCGGCCGATGGAGAAAGTTTGACGTTGAAACTGTGCCATTCCCCTCCACCTAGTAAATTTGATGACACTACTATAATTTGTTTCCAGATGTTTCCACTGTTTTTGTGTTCGCCTACGTTCGTGAATGTCTGACATCATTGCAGACGTGCCTGTGCTTCACCGACAGTTCAAAACTGCATTTTTTAGCTTGTCTAAGAAATGTCAAGCTAAAATGTACCTTTGCACAGCTCCTACCCCTATTCTTACTTATTATCTATTTGCAATCTAGAGCAGCACACATATTTGCAAGAATATTAGCACAACTGCTATTTATCTTCAAAAATGGCAACAGCTATTACCATCTCTCCACCACCACCACCAGCTGGAGGGCCTAGACACAGGAAAAAGCTGAATAATGCAGAAAACAATCAAAAGGACCAGGAAGATGAGGATGAGGAAATGCCTACCTCCAGCACCCAGAGGGAATCATGGGTGTGGCAGTTCTTTACCACCGTTGGGGTTTGACCAACGGCTAAGGCTACCAAGGTGAAATGCACTGAGTGCAACGTTGTATTCAGTCGCAGACAACCTGGCCAGTACTCCTACAGGACCACCTCAATACTCACCACACCAAATCCAACCACCAGAATGTTCTCAGAATGGTATTCCGGGGGGGCATGGCCAACCAGCACACCATGAGGACGTGATTCCTCAGTGCTCCTGGGCCGCCAGCTATATCCTGTAAAATATCTTGGAAATACTGATCCAAAAATATAAAGAAACCACGACCCAGCAGACAATACAGCCACCAACAACTGACAGCCTTGCAGAACAGAACTGTTATGTGGAAGCAAAGATATCGGCTGCAGAGAGTGTGTGTGCCCCCGAAATCAAAATGGCCACCACAACCACTAAGTGAAAGAAGGCCTGGCGACCTCACAGTGGCGGAGCGGTGCTTTCCTCCTGCCAGGCCCTTCCATCAGCTGAAAAGGACCAGAGAATGGAGAGCTGTCGCGCTCGGCCCAGCCACGCTGAGAGGCTGCACTGCGTTGCGAGGCATCGGCGGAGGGGAGTGCGCGGGAACCTCGAGCAGGGACCCGGACCCGGCCCACGCCTCTGAAGGTGGCCACCGCCAGTGCTGGCTCGAGTCCCCCAGTGTGCCAGGAGGGGTCCTGCTGTGACCGAGATCGTGTCGACACCTGGATCGCCGGGGAAGGAGTGTTCAGTGCTGCCCAGCCACAAGGCGGGAGGTGTGGCTGCCGGCGCCAATCGGAGCATGGGAGCAGCACCCTGGAGATGAGGTGAGTGGGGTCACTGGGGTGCACCAAGCGGCCAACAATCGCCACACCGCTGAAGGTGGGCTGTGACCCCGGGGACATAGGCAGGGGAGTGCCTGGGCTACAGACTGCCGCAGGTCTGACCTGCGAGTCCTCCATGTGGTGCTTCTGACGGAGCCCCCCCCGCGGGGGAGGCCGCGGACAAGAGCCTGAAGGAGGCTGCCACCGGCAGCAGGCGACGAGCTAGTGCATCGACCTACCCTGCATTCTACGAACCGCTGGGCACCTCGGTTCTCCCCGGCGTGTGCCCGTTGGGGGCCTGGAGTGCTGCCGGGGGTGTGTTGGTGGTGGCTCGACCGTGCATTCAAGACATATGTGCACGCAAGCTGACACCAGAGGCATGATCCTCGCTTAATGTCTTTCCCATAACAATACACCCGTAACCTGACTAACTGACAGGCGAATGCCATTGCTACCCGCCAAAACAAAGTGTAACATATAATAGAGTCTCCCAATAACTCAGAAGTCAGACAGTGTGCCACTCAAGACCTGAAAACCGCCCCTGCTTGCCTGCCAGGAACTCGGTCAGAGAGAACGGGTGAAAGGTGGGGACAGAATGGCGGAGTAGAAGAGATCCCATATGAGCCAAGAGAAGAAGACCTACACGGTCCGGTGGAGACGTGCGGCGGGGGCCTCGCTTTCCCCCGCTGCGGATCTGGTTTCCCGCTATGGACTTGGTCCCACGGGCCCCTTCGGGAATGCCTGCTGGTAATAACTGAAAGGAAAAAGGGAACAGCACAAAGACATGAAACAGTGATAAGTGGCACACAAGTTGACACAGACCCCTCGGGGCGGTTGGGGCCGGGGGGATCCACATGCGAGGCAACATTCTCAGCACCCGTGTTGGACAACACTGACTACATTGGTCCGCGAAACTGAACTGCCTTACCTAAAAGTACAATACCAGCATAACGTACACCCTCACACTACCAGACCCTGGTAACGGCATAATAAGCCATACTTGCAAAAGAGACATACAAAGACACTGATTATAAAGGCAGCGGAGAGACCTTCATCAGAACGCGGGCTCTGTGCACGCAGGGATGGGCAAGGACCCAACCACTGAAACCACCAGGGTTCCATACCTCCTACGGAGATCAGCGACAGAACAGAGCAAACAACCAGTGTAATACAGCTTTGGCCCAACATCTCCTGCCATAGCACTGTGACCCACGATCCCGCAGATTGCGCTCCGGACCACTGAATGACAGCCGGACACCATCACTGTATGCGGCTCGGGCCTTGCACGAAGTGAAACAGATCCCCTACCACATAGCGATTAAAATTTGCAATATGGGGAAGGACAAACCCAAGAAATCCTCCACACAGAGTAGAATGGAACAATATACGACCGCGCCGCTGACCCACTCACCAGAGACACCTGCGCTAGCGGAAAGGGAGAATAGCAAAGACAACATCTCTCTCAGGGATGTGATGGCAGCCATAGATAGTTCCAGGTCATCCATGGAGAAAAAAATTGACAGTATAAGCACTGAAGTATCTCTCCTGCGACATGATCTACAAAAACTCACCTCCTGTACCGGGGCAGCGGAAGCCCTCATCTCAGAGACTGAGAACAGCCTGTGGGGTGTCAACCGACAAATGTCTGGTGTGCTAGAGCGTATCAAAATCCTGGCGGGCGAGACTAGACGAAAGCAAAGGGAGATCAAGACGCAATAATATCTGCATCCTTGGCCTCCCTGAAGGAGCGCGAATGGAGTTATTCCTCGAACAATGGCTCGTAGACTTATTTGAAATGAAATCCTTTTCCAAATTCTTTTCAACCGAGCGAGCACATTGCGTACCAACTGGAAGTGCCGTGCCTGGAGCTCCACCACGCACAGTCATTGCGAAACTCTTAAATTACACAGACAGGGACACCGTGCTACAGATGGCAAGGACAAAAGGGTCCATCACGCACAATGGCTCCAAAATTGCTTTCTTCCCTGACTTTACCAGAGAGGTACAAAAGGCTTGCCAGTCCTTTGATCCACTCAAGAGGTGCCTGCAACTAATGAAATTAAATATGGGCTGATCTTCCCGGGTCAGCTTAAAATATTCCATAATGGCACAACAGTACATTTTACAGATCCCAAGGAGGCGTGGAACTGGGCCGATGCCATGATGCCTACGCCCGGGCATCAGGACCAGGCCCATCAGCTCCGGGAGCAGGCATCCAGATACTTATTAGAACCCCAGCAGCCCCGGCTGGGGGCTGTTTGGGTTCAGTCCTGGCACCTTAGGCGCCAGGCTCATCATGGAAATCAGTCCTGGCGCCATAAGCGCCAGGCTCATAGACTTTACTTACCTGATGCAGACCATGCTGCTAGTGAGTCCAAGCCAACGTGAGGCCTGGATGGAACTATTTTTCTACAGGGACTATTTTTTACTCGGGCGTGGTTCTAGGGAACTTCTTACCTGGAACTACTTTGGAGGCTATTTAAACCACGCCCGAACAACAGCACACGCTTCCCGTTATTCTGCATCCAGCAGCGTAACGCTCACCGTGCCTGCAGCCTGCATCCAGTCTTCTACCACGCCAGCCTCAAATCTGGAGCTCCTAAAAACAAGAGGAAAGAAAAGGACAAGATTAGAAAACAAACTATTTCGAATTCCTCACCTGATTTCGGATCCATCTCGCCTCCGGACCTGGAAAGAACATCATTTCTGTACGCGTCGCATCTCCAGCTGCAGCACCGCGCCATACTCACCAGTCCTCACAGCATCTTTCGATTCGGCGCTGCCTCCTTCATTTCTTCGCCGAACTCCGGCACCTGAGGGACAAAAGAAAACAACAAGGTGAGCGAAGAAAACCAACAAATAAAACACTTTTCATCATAGACTTACCTGATTACCACCGGAGGCATTATTCTATAACTCTCCACATCCTCATGTGCCACACCTGCAAAGGGAGAGAAAACAACACGTTAAACACCAGCAACATTTACCGGATGGCGTCGGGTAATACAGACTCTTACCTGAGTGCCACCAACTGCCACGAGGGGTATCTTCTCACGATCCTAGTTGCAAGAAAAGGAAGGAAGGGGGGACAAGAGTGAATCATCAGACATATTGAACTCTATGAACTTGATACTTACCGAACTTTGCCAGGAAACCTCAGAGTCAATACTCTCCGGAACTCTCCCATGCCTTCAAACCAGTGAAGTAACTGGCATCAACGCGCCCCTGCAATCCACGCAGGATGGAGAGCTCATCATTTAAATACATAAGGTGAGGTTCCTAAAAGGGGATATCGGAGGTGACAAGAAGGGAGAACGAGAACAGTAGTAGGGAGCTATCACTCATATCCACGGGTGGCTAAATCCCTTTCTCCACTTGCAGGAGAATACTTCTACGGATCAAGCAGACGAGATTAGCGGGCCAGTCCAGACAGTCATCTCGGCACTACGCATCACGTTGGTGGACACCGCAGCTGTCCGGGTCCGATCGACGCCTCTGTGGGAACCAGGTTAGCGTAACAGCCGAAAGACGTATAGATGGAGATTTGAGTGCGCGGGGAGACGTGAGACCAGACATAACAGACCATGCCAGACCACACGTCGAACCACGACATCAACTAGACGGAATACAACAAGAAGAAAATGATTGAAAAGAAACTACTGACATCAATGATACTACTATTTTCTGGACGTGAATGCGTAGCACCACTCCTGAAACACATTGAAACAATGGATCACAAGTGTGTACAACAGCTAGCAGCCCAACCCGTGCCGCCCCCTGACATGGAACTGTGAAGGTATCGTTGGCTGTGGGAGAGATAAGTGGCTAGGAAACACCGACCATATCACAGGTCGGGGAACTTAACTTGTTGAGAGTTAATGTATGAGTGTTGAATTTTAGTAGTTTTTAAGTTTGCAATGGGATGACATATGCTTCAGTTGGGGATGGAGTATAGGGAGGGGGGAGTTGGGTATGAGTTTTTTATTCATTGGTTCACCATCAAAGGCACTGTGTTCACACCAAATATAAGTAAGACAGCAATAATATGCATCCTAAAATCCGCAAAACAGATAATTCCCACAAGACACACGCATAACCCACGAAATCAAAACACCCAATGGCGCCGCTAACTGTGATAAACAATAAACATCTGACACTTATGACACTTATGACATGGAATGTTAACACGCTAGGGTCCAGCATTAAGAGACGCCTGTTGACGCAATACACCAGATATAGTACTCCTAACTGAAACACATCTGGCTGGGACGGTGCGCAGTCTTTTTAAAAGATCTAACTATTGCACTGCGGTGCACACAGGCTTTTCCATGGGAGCTGGAGGGGTGCTGATCCTAGTCCACAAGAGGCTGCCACTAACGATATCGAAGGTGACCCATGACACTGGGGAAAGATATGTACACATAAACGCCACATTATAGAACCAAACTCTTGCCATTATGGCAATATACTCCCCGCCGGCAATCCTAGCTACACTACTGGCAGAGATTGCACCCATCTTTGCCGTGAACACAGCTGATATCTGGGTTTTAGGTGGGGACTTCAATGAGGTCATGGACAACACACTAGATCGCACACACATAAGGGGAGAAACCCCACAACTAGCACCAAACTAGCTACCTTTGCCTCTGCACTAGGTTTGAGAGATGTATGGTGGGACCTGCATAGAGATACACGCGAATACTCCTTCCACTCAGGTGTGCATGCCTCACTATCTAGGATAGACTACTTTTTCCAACCAGCCCAGAATATCCATACAGTACACAGTGCATCCCTACTGCCACGTGGCATATCCGATCATTCCCCAATAATGATAGAACTCGAGAAGGAAAGACCACGCCCCCCACACCCCTTAACAACTATTACTTGGGGTTCCCGGACCTACAAGAAGGAATAAGCAACACTACCTCCACCTACTTTGAGTTGAATACGGGTTCTGTAGACAATCCTGGAACATTATGGGAAGCTTATAAGCCGGTACTGAGGGGAGAAATCCTCTCATGGGTGGGTGCACAGAAAAAAACACACCAGAAGGAGGTCATAGACGCTGAAGAGGAGGTGACACACAAAGAAACACAACACATAGAAAATAACACACCTGAGGCAAACAGAGCTTTGATACTGACACAGAAGAAACTGCACAATCTATCACTGGACTGTGCCAAGAAAGCACATAGAGCCATGAGAGCACGTTTGTATGAAACGGTGGAGGAAGCAGGCAAATTGTTAGCCTGGTTGGAAAAACATGATATGGGGCTTTGGCAAATCAGAAACATCAAAGATGTAAACGCAGAGTTAGTCTCAACAAACAAAGAGATAGCAGAATGCTTTGCAAAATACCCCAATAGTGATCACGGCACTAGATGTGATCGACCTTCCATCGCTCAATACAGAAGAAGTGGGCATACTGGACAGTAAAATAATTGAGGAAGAGATATCAGCAGCCATCTTCCAACTCCAATCAGGCAAAACTCCAGGCCCAAATGGCTTTCCGGTTGACCTTTGGAAGAAACTAAGCCATGTAGACATAGCACCACACCTGCTCAACATGTCGAACACTCAAGGAGAGTAGGGATACTCCTGATGGACCTACGTAAAGCCACCATAAAAGTAATACCAAAAGTGGGCAAGCCCTCAGATGAATGCAGCTCCTATAGGCCCATATCCCCAATAAACATCGAAGTTAAATACTGGCGAAGGTACTAGCCAATAGATTCCAAAAAGTAATTACGTCCCTGATCCACCTGGATCAATGTGGCTTTATGCCACAGAGGTCCACGAGAATGAACATCCGCAGACTACATTTGGCGCTTGAAAGAGCACCAACCCTGCAACAATCACTGGCGCTACTGGCTATCGATTTTGGGAAAGCCTTCAACTCAGTTCACTGGGAGGCACTATGGATGATCATGAGGAAAATGGACTTTGGGGAACAATTCATAAGTTGGGTCTCTCTCTATGCGGACGACCTACTGATCTACCTGGGAGATCCGGCAGGCTCTTGTCCAATAGTTACACAAATACTGATACAATATGGTGCCTCCAGCAGCCTGAGAGTGAATCGACACTCTTCCCGGTTAAGGGAATAGACTGCAACCTCCCGAGGGCGCCCCATATAAACTCGAACTGGAACAATTCCGATATTTGGGCATCCTGATCTCGAACAGGCTGGAAGACTATGTAACCCAAAACCTACACCCAATTGTGAAGCACTTTGCACAAGACATAGGCCACTGGGTGACACTGTCACTGACCCTACTAGGAAGAGCGGCACTCTTCAAAATGCTGGCTCTGCCCCACTTTTTATAAATATTACGAAATGCCCCCTACACATCCCCACAGTAGAATTTCGTAAGATAGACAAGACACTGCAGAAACTATAATGGGGAGGGAAACACCCAAGGATAGCTCGTAGTACCCTCCAACGCTCAGTGTGGGAGCGAGGGATTGGGCTCCCACACATCCAAACATATTACTGGGCGAGCCAGATGGCGGCTGTAAATGATATACTACATGGTAATCCAGAACTACCGCACATACGAGCAGAAAAGGCAGGAAGGCATGGCATACCCCCCATCGAGAGCTTGTACAACATGGTGAGCCGCCCCCCTCCCCGTACGATAACAGCCCACACGGCTCAAATCTGGATGGAAACACACAGACACATGGGATGGAGAAATAAAATCACTCCCATACAACTCCTCTGGAATAATACCTACCTCCCAGAGCTTGACAAACTATCTAAATGGCCAAACTGGGAAACAGCAGGAATAATAATCCAACAAGTGTTCAAAGAAGGCAAAATTATACCCTTTGCTGAACTGTAAGCCTCCCATGGTCTCCCACCTACTGAACACTATCACCACACACAGCTGTCCCATGCACTCACCAAACAATTGACAAACAATTGACAAACGTCGCTGACCTCCCAGAATTTACATCGATAGAAAGGAACATAGTCTTAGATAGTGTGAATGCCAAAATTACATCTGTCATGTATAACGCAATCTCTTCCTTTGCCATGAACGAAATGTGTAGTCTAAAGGCAAAATGGGAGAGGGATGTGATCGCGCTGTTACCTGAGGAATGGATGTCAACACTAATGCCCCAGAGAGACGGCAATATCGGCCAGAATCAGACTCGTACAATTGAAAATACTACACAGAATATACTATCCGTGTGTAGCACTGTACCGCAGGGGCAAGACCACAGATGCCAAATGCCTACGTTGCAAACAGGAAGAGGGTACCTTTTACCACATCCTATGGCAATGCACATGTATTAAGCACTTCTGGCAAAAACATTGTGACAGGTTGTCAATGGTCATTGGCCGGCCAATCCCAAACGAGCCAAAACTCCTACTAGTGGGGATTGAAGAAGAGGGAGACATGACCCGCTTCGAAAAACTCCTACTACAGGGCTGGCCAAAAGGAATATCGCACAACTATGGGGAACAGAGATCACACCTCAATATGACCAATGGGTAACTGATGTGGACGCCTGTATAATAATGGAGCTCCGAGTCTATCAATCTAGGGGCTGCCCTGGGAAAGCTGGTAAAATATGGCAGAAATGGGAGCAGACTATGGAATGCATAAGCAATATATACAAACTTGGGGAGCTTTTTCTAACCGCACTCTTAGACCTCCGCGACTATTATCCTTAAATAACAGCTTAAACGTGTCGCAATGATGTGTGTAGAAAACGAAGACCCATAGTTCCCCCACTTCATTTGTTGAAAGTGAAACTAGAAAATTCCACACGCATCCATTACTGCGCCACAAGAAATATTGGTCGAGACCAGTTTAGTTTGATTTTTTTATATAAAGCATTGTTTCGTATGCTTTTTTATTTTTGGTTGTAGCCCATGTTGATGACACGTGTTTCGGCACTCATTTGCCTTTCTCAAATCTGGGCAATAACTTTCAATAACTTTCAATCTTTGGTGTTCATGATCTCACTAATAACGTGTGTAGAGCATAAGGAGTCCCGTCAGACTCATCGACGATGTACGTCCTGCAAAGTCACAGTACCGGCATCAAGCGTCGTATCCTACTAGGCTATGGAATGCATAAGCAAAACTATGTGACCCTGATAAGCAACAATTACACAATATGGAAACGACCCAGCCAGGATGCTATTACACTATGTGCAGTGCCTTTACTGTATTTATGTAAGTTATGTTTGTAGACTGTATGTTGTTGGAATTGAAGTAACAAAATACAATAAAATGTGTTATTAAAAAAAAGAAAGGCTGTTCCTTTTTCTGGAAGTAGTACGCTGCCTTCCTCTACCTCATCATCCACAACCAATATTGCCACCACACAGGCTCCTTCTATGGGGCACAAAATCCCACCAGCTACCTTACAAGCCATAAAAGAAAGAGGCTGTGGATCTATATCTTTCCAAGACAACAGTACTCTGTGTATACTGCAACACACCACTCTGCAGAGGGGAGCAGTTTCAAAGTGCGCTCAAGGCTGTAATCAAGGAGTATGAGAAACAATGCCCACTACCTTAGATTTAACGCACACCCAACATCTTCCCCTGTCCGCCTGCCCCTCCAAATCTGTGATTGGTGTCCCTTCCCTTATTTCCCTCCCCCACCTTACTTCCTAAACTCTCCTGCAAAAAAAAAGAAATACAAAATCAAAAAACACAAAAACACAAAAAAGGTTCCTTTAGGAACCACCTTTCACAATTGAAAACAGAAGTAAAAAAAATAAACGTATAGACTCCATGTACTTCCATTTATCAGTAAAGTAGTTAGCATTCCCATTAGCATTTTATACTATGGAAATGGAAATAATGGACAATCATGTACTAGAGAAAAAGAAAACAGTAGAGAAACAATTTTCTGTCCTAAACAATTACTCTGTAGCATACAATAAGGACCATAATCCATGGACCTTTATGACTATCTGCGCTCTCCGCACTCCGCGCTCCATGCCATCCATTATTAAAAAACACAGATTGCACGTGAACACCATCGCAGAAGACAGCCCTTCTACCCTTTTTACTGTGTAACACTCCCTCATTGCCTGCTTACAAACGGCCAAACATATATCAACCAATGAGTAAAAAAAAATCTACATATAACCCTATCAACATATTAAACTGCCACACACCAACTGCCACTTAAAAATGTTATACAAATCTTTTGCATATGCATTTTCCTTGCTTATCCCAAAAAAATTGTACACACTGCTACCATAAATGCACATATGTATTGTGCAGTAAATAAGTGCATGAATAGAAAAACGAGTACAGATTACCAAGTGCTGATATGAGCCCCGAAGTAAAGTACCAAAACATTCCAAAGTGGGATACCACTAGCTGCCTGCTGTGGCAGATGAGTCCCAAAGGTGTGGTACACAGCCGCCCGCAAGGGGTGTACTGGTGTGGACTAGATATAGGGCCTGGAACCTATGAGGTTCATGAGGGACCAGGCCACCAGTATTAGTGGCAGTGGTATAAATTAACAGGAAATGGATTAGGTAAAACAGGAACCCAAAAGCAGAGTTTTCAGAAGCATTTGACAAACAGTGCATTGCAGTTACAGCAGCAGAGGGCTCTAGCAGGGCAGTATTTATGGAAACAAAGTTCGACATATTATAGTTCCAGGCCCCAGAAAGCATTGCAATTATACAAAGGACCTCGAATTTCATCCTTGCAATTAGCAGAAGCCAAAGTACACATTTTAGGGCTGCAGTGATAAAATCACTGGGTTTGACACCAAGGATAAGTCGTGCAGCCCTATTCTAGATTAGTCGAAAGGAGCATAAGCAAAAAAGGGGGAGGTTAAGGGAGAGGTTGTTTCAGTGGTCCAGCATACACAGGACCTGGACTCTACAGACCTTTAGCTTCTGGGGGAAGGTGAGAAACGGAACAATGCATGTAAGGAGGTCAAGCTAAAAGCATGGGCATTCTTTACAAGCTGTAAGAAGTACAACAGAAATAGGACTTAAAAATGACCCTAAGGTTTTTTGCCTCACAGATGGTGAGAGTAGATGGCCCAAAGACAGCAGCCAGAGGGTAGGAGCAAAACAGGGCACAGGTGTTACAATAAGAAATATGTCTTACTGGCATTGAGGTTGTCAGCCGCACACAATACCTTGAAAACGTGGAGAAGAAATAAGTTCAAGGAAGTTTATGGAAAGCTGTGTGTCATTAACATAACACTAGACATGAGTAAAGAAGAAGAGCATCAAGTCAGCCAGAGGAAAGAAATAGATATGGAAGAGCCACAAACCTAGGATAACAACACCATAGGGTGCTTTGCAGGTGCTCATTGAAGTGGTAGAGTATAGACAGCCCAGTTGCAGCTGGTCAGGGTGGTGTGTAAAGAAAACAGATCAGCCAGTCCAGTGCCCAGTCCATAATGCTGAAGATATCATGTAACCATTTAATGAGGATACAATGGTTGACCGTGTGAAAGGCGGAGGACACATCAAGGAGCACTATCCTTAATTGTACTACAATCCTAAAAACTGTATACACTTTAATTTTATATCGTCACCATCTTACAAATACTGTATACTCCTCCAACAGTATCTATAATTACTATACACATATTACTATACTATGGGCCTCATTACAAGGTTGGCGGTCCAGTAATAAAGATACCGGTAAGGGAATACCGGCATTGTTTACTGGACCGTGCATCACGATTTGCAATGCCGGTCCTACCACTGTGACCGTGCACCACCGCATCGGATGGTGCGTGGACACACAGCCGCCGCGCCAGTAACATCGGCATGCCGCGAGGTAGAGGACATTACGAGTCACACAGACATGCACATAGCGGCATCCAGATGCCGGCAGGAAGGGTCACCAAGATGCCGGTAACACTGGCATCACGGGACAGCCATTAATGGCAATCTGCTGTGCTCAGACCTGCCACAGGTGCACACAATCGGCACAGGTGCAGGCAATGGAGTCTGGCCCACTATAAAAGGTGCACACCCACACACCACATCCATTCCAAGAACAAAATAATTCCATTAGCTGTTGCGATACAGGAGCTGGAGAACATGTCTGCACAGCTGCTCCTTTAGCAGGCAGTACACCAGAGATTACAGAGGAGATGCAAGAGCAGGAGGACGAAGATGAGACTGGCCCAGCAAATACCACCAGTGCAGGCAGTGGCTCCCCGCAGGCAGCCACCAATCCCTTGCATAAGGGCCAGTCCATTCGACTTAACCCCAGCACAGATCCACACCCTGTACCGCCTGGACAGAGACACCATCACCACCATCGTGGATCTCCTTCATGATGACCTGGTCAGCCTGTTCAACATCTGCACCGCCATCCCTCCTGTGCTGAAGGTAGTGTCTGTGCTCCACTTCCTGGCCACAGGCACCTACCAGCACACAATGGGGCAGCTGCATGGCATCTCGTAGCCATGTTTTTCCGGTGTGCTGAAGCAGGTGCTGGATGCACTCCTAAAGCACGCAAGTGCCTACATATCCCTACCATGGACTGCACAGGAGGTGAACAACACCAAAATTGCATTCCATTCACTGGCAGGCATGCCTAACGTCATTGGTGCCCTCAACTGCACCCACTTGGAGTTCGTAGTCCGGCATGCCATGGAGGTGGTGTACTGCAATCAAAAGCAATACCACTCCATCAATGTCCAGATGGTGTGTAATGCAAGCAAGATGATAACACATTGCTGTGCCAGATACCCAGGATCCACACATGATGCAATGGTGCTGCAGAACTCCACGCTCGCTCACTACATGGAACAACATGCTGCACAACGTGCCTGGCTGTTGGGTAAGTCTGACCACAGGGCCATGGAGTTCATTTTGGGGGAGAGGGGATCACATGCATACGCAACTTGTCTGCTTCCTGGGACATGGGGGTCATTTGGGTGTTTCGAACACTGTCCTTGGTGGCAAACACTGTGACCCTAATCATCCCAACCTGATGCATGACACTGACAATGGATGCAGACGTACCATGGCCGCACATCAATGTACAAATGTCAGACTCCAATTCAGCACCCACCCATGCACATGTTGACTGGACACCATCAGACCGCACCCACAGGTACCACGATGCACCATCCTGCAGTCACAAAGCTGAATCCACATTAGCACATCAAAGCACACCACAGGTCATGCATCCATGACTGCAATGTAAAATGCCACTCTGGGAATTCCCCTGTCAAAGCCCCACCCCGACAGGAACACTGCATAACACTATGCCATTATGTGCAGATGAGGGCAAACTCAAGAATCCCATGTCACAAGGATGCTGAAAATAGATTCCATGAAGTAGTGAACATCACCAACATGAGTGCGATTGGCGCAGGAACAATCCACAGTACATAAGTACCAGCATGCCAATTGACACCCTGCATCATGAAAGGGACGTATCCCTACACTGACGGACCATACCACCAATCACATCGTGCCATGGTTACATGGGTGAAGGTGTTGAGGGACATGTGCATGGCGTCATCAATTATTTGAAAGCATGATAGTCAAACCCACCTGTATCATGTCAGACAACAGCCAAATGCATCATACAGTGCTCAACATGCATTTGGTTTTATTCCCTGCCACACACCCTTCACATGTGAGTACATCATGGACCTTCACACTTCATCTGGGTAAGTGGTCTCATGTCAAGGTCCCTAAATTGAGTACATCACCTATGCCCCCCACCAGGGCTTGCCGAGTAGTACACAGGCCTGATATTTGTGCAGATGTGATGGCAATAGCTGTCATTGGAAATGTAGTGCATATGAACATGAACAATGTGAAGGCAGTGCACACATGGAATGGCATAAATACTCACAATAACACTTAATTTTGCTCCCATGCAGGTGACGCTGGCTATCCCATGAAGCAGTGGCTCCTCACCCCTGTCAGATATCCACTGAACCAGCACGAAGAGGACTACAATCGTGCACATACACAAACTCGTGTGGTGATAGAGCAGACTTTTGGCCTGTTGAAGGCATGGTTTCGCTGCTTCAGCAGGTCGGGTGGGGCACTCATTTATGGGCCCGAGAAGGTGGGCAAGATTGTATTGGTATGTGCCATGCTGCACAAGATGTGCATCCTGTGCACCGTACCTCTGCCACCTGACATGGACCAGACACCACCGGGTGAAGATGTTGAAGAAGATGCTGCACATTGGCCACATCGCGATGCGCATGAGGGATATCCTATACGCCAATCATTGATAGCACAATATTTTTGATGCACTGGGTCACAGAAGGTGCCGTTAATGTGTAACACTGGGCAATGGGATTGGGGGACTCTGGGCACTGGTCACTGTTGAATAATAAATTGACAAACGCTCAAGAAGCAATGTCTAGTCAGGTTATTTTTTTCACACAACAGGTGTATTAATGAAATGGTACTGTGTACATGAATTAACCCTCCACCCGCATTATGTTACAGACTACCCACCCCTCCCCCAACACCCCCACACACCCACACCCACCACCCCGAACACCCCCACACAACCATGCCCCCCCCCAAAACCCCCACACACCCACACCCCCCAGCCCCCAACAACACCACACACACATGCCCCCCACCCCAACACCCCCACACTACCACGCCCCCTCAGTCCAAATTGAGTTCAACAGGACTGCCACATAAGATGTCCCAGTGTACCTGGCTATTGTTGCCCCCTTTTGGATGGTGGGGTTTGTAGTTCCGGATGGCACACATTACATAGGGACCTGCGCACAGGGCTCGTCTGCGTCAAGCTTGCAGGTGTTGTGCTCGACGATGGTGGTTGTGGGTTGGCCGGGGCAGGACGTTGTTGCACCATGTTTCCAGCCAAACTGTTGACAGCCTGTGTCAAGGCTAAAATGCCCTCATGTACTCGCCTCGCCATACGGTTCACTGCACGGATGATTGCCTATGTGTTCTCCCTGTTAGCCCTGTGTGTGGCCTCCCCTTCGGCCAAGTACTCTTTCACCATGTCATGCATGGCTTGCTGTCTCGCCTCCATGTGGCGCAGCTGCCCCTCGATGTCCCGTATGCATGTGCTTCCAGACAGTTGTACGGGAGGTGGTGATATACTCCTCACGGGGCTGAAGCCATGTTCATCCATCTTCTCAGTGCTGTGGGCACCAGCCACATGTTCAGGGGAGCACTGTGGTGTGTCCTTCATGCTTGGAGTGTGTTGGCCATCCCCCAACATGCTTGGTCCTGCAGTGTGTTCACCTTCAGGCCCATCGTCCTCCTCAGCACTTTATTGTGCTGAGGCTGCCACCTCGCCCATGGAACTTGTGGCAGTTGAATGCATACCCTCGACATCACAGGCCACTGTAGTTGGTTCATTGCCAGCAAGAGGTATCTTCTGGGGGGCCAGTTTTCTCATTGGTGTGACCTTTTGGCCGCTGCATCTTTTGGCCAGTGTGCCATGATGGCACAAATGTCTCCGGCATGGTGCTCCTGAGTGACTGTTGCAGGTGGCTGCTCCTCCTGGTCTTGTGGGGGTGCACTTTATTGGGCATTTAGGTGTTCCTGTTTTACGCGTTGCAGGTCTAGAAGTTGATGGCCTGGTGGTGTCATCCTCATCCCTGCCCATGCATGCATGTGTCTTTCCTGTTGATGTGGTGTGTTTGGCGTTGCTGTCTGGATACGTGGCTGTGGGGGATGGAGAGGCAGGGCATCAGTCAGGGGAGAATTTACATCCTGCATACGTCGATGTTGGTACAATTTGGGTCATGTGCATCGTTGTGTGCATGTTTGAGGGGCACACATGGTGCTTGCAGGATTGGGGGGGGTTGTATTGGCATCCTTCTGATGCTGCCATGATGTCCATGGTGTCTGTTGGGTGGCCTAAAGGTGTGTTGTGGCTTGCGTGCTGTACCATGGCTCAGGGGCTGTGTGCCATGTGCTGTTTGGTTGTGTATCAAGTGTGCATTTGGTAGTGGAGAGGCGTGCAGCATGCATTTTAATGGGACAGTGGTGATGCCAGCATCTCAACAGGGATGTGTGTGTGTGTGTGCATGCATATCTTGTTTGTATGTGCAATTGTGTGATCATTTTGTTTGTGGCTTTGGGTTTGCTTGTGTGTTTTCGTGCCCAGGATGTGGTGTTTGGTTTAGGGATGTGTTTAAGTGGGGCTGATGGGCCATGTGTTTGCTCTCATCTACATTTGGAGAACAACTTTGTACTTCGGATATCAGGTGTGTGTGGTGACTTCTGTATTGCTCAAAGGGTCACTCACTGTCATTGTCCGATGATGGGACTCCCGTCTCCGCATGGCCAACTCCATCGATTGCCTCCTTATCCATCAGGGAGCTACACGTCTCCTCCCACCGTACCAACTTCATGGATGAGGCAGGTCCACCACCTGTTGCCTGCCCCTGTCTGTGGTTGGCGGAAAGGATGTTTCTCACTTGCAGCCACAGGTCATCCCATCTCTTGCGACAGTCCTTCACACTGCGTGGGGTTCTCTCCACGGCAGAAACTTTCCTGGCCACCTCCTCCCATATATTTTTGTTTTCCTTATTTGCGCTGCACGGCGCAGGTCAGCGCAAAACACAACATTGGCATGCTCGACGAGTGTGTCAGCGAGCATGTTAAGTTCATCATCGCTGAACCTGGGTTTTCGCAGGTGAGGGGTATCTTTTGTGGTTGCATTTGACATGTTCTGGCAGGCAGGGTAGTGTGTTTTCTGAAACAGGTCCTGTCTGCAGTGGATGGCACCGGGGCATTTCCCATTCCGGCATGATGACGTTGCTTGCGGTGGCTGTATTATCGGTGCCGGTGTCAACGGTGCCGCTCTTAGTGGAAACAACGATGCCGGTGGAGGTCTCTGCGTATTCAATTATGCCGCTATCGGGGGCGGTAAGGACCTTACAGGCATAGCGGTGGTTCCATTACCTGCATGCTGCTACGCGTGTGCACGTGGACTCGTAATCGACCGTTGATTATGAGGGCAGTGCAACACGGTCACGTTAGTACCAGCATGCCAGTAATTGCTATTTCTTACCACCAAACTCGTAATGAGGCCCTATGTGTTGCCTATGTGTTGCCAGTGGCTAGATTCTTGGGGGCATTGCCTACAGCTATGCCCCCAAGAATCTGGCCACTGGCCACAACCACCACAATTGAATTGAAGCATATAACAAGTGTGTACAATACACCTTCATATAACAAAACTCACCCAGAACCCCCTCCCATCCATATAATGTCCATGGACAGTAAGAATTGACCACGGACTCAGCGGCAAAGCTCCATATCATCTGTATTCCACTTTCCAACCCTTTCCAGGCCCTCTTTCGGCTATCAAATAATCCCAAATGTGTTTTCAAAACTGTTAGTTCACTCACATTGCTGTCCGTGGACCACTGCAGTATCCGCAGACTGGGCAGCGCCTGCACCCACTTTTTTCACCTATAAAACAGCTCCATGTTGACTATATTCCCCTGCCCTTTCCAGCCCCTCTTTCTACCACCAAATAACGCCAAATCTGTTTTACAGACTTTTTCCCCATTGTGCTATCCGTGGACACCGGCGGCTGTACGCGGATCCAACATGGTGACTGTTTAAAAAAAATGACGCACCTCATGCTTTTCAGCATCCAATCAGTGGGCGCGCATGAATCGGGAAGTGAGTTTGTGGATCGGACTCAGATATCACTCATTTTTTGCCTACTTTTTGAGCATTTTTTTTAAAACTACTGGACGGATTTACACCAACTTTAACAAAAGCACACTTTGCGGACCAAGCTGCTGCTCGTAGTGGAAATTCTGTAAAAATGCATCCAGCGGTTTGGCCTGCAGGCGTGAGCAAAATTTGTTTTCATTGCGTCTATGAATTTTTCCACAAATTTTAGAACCCCCCTATAACTTTGCCCCACCTGGACGAAACCGCACCAAATCGCAGAATCATTCCGAGGGGCATATACTTTGTTTGCAAAGTTTGGTGAGGATTCGTCCGGGGGGGCGAAGATATAAGCCACCCAAAAAGTGCTCTTTCTATGAGTTCAGCAACTTAACCATAACTACAGGGCTTCTACTGCAGGCCCTGTAATCACAGCAAGCTCATAATGTAGAAAAATACCATGCAACTGAAATGTACTTAGCTCAAATAATGCCACATGATATTTAGCCTTATTAATACATTACATTGCAGGAGGTTAATGTGATCCCGTATTGGTTTAAATTCCTTTATTAACGCTTTTGTTTCTAAACAGAAACATATTTTGAAAAAAAAAAGCTCTGATGGGTAAGTTCTAATTGTAAAACTAAATGTTATTTTCATAACGGGCACAGCTAAGTATGATTCTATTTTTAGCATTTAACAACTTAATATTATTTACTGTCAATAGACATGTTTACTTTACTTACTATAGAATATGCAGTTGTGAGGTTCATTTACCAGCCCATCAGAACTCCCCTGCACCAACCAACTGCATTTTCAGCAGTTACAAGAAGAATGGCTCTGCTGGTTCTGCTGAGCGTGTATTGCCGTGCATAAAAACTGTGTTTAGCAGTTACCAAAAATAATGGCTGCGCTGGCTCTGTTATTTTCTTCACGTGCACCAAAAAGAAGAATTCAAAAGCAGCCTGGTGCAGCACTGCTATGCTGAAAGCTCAAGATTTGTAGCTGAAATAGAAAATGTTCTGTGTTTAAAATGACTGAGCACTGATGCTATTTCAATCTTTTCAACATTACACAGTTTGGTTGCTGATAAGACACATTCACGCCCATCTATCTTCAGGTTATACACCAGCAAAGGAGGGCAGTCCTCCATGAAAGGCATTATGTGTCATGTACAATCTGTGAAATTTTACAGAAAAGGCTCCCGCTTGAAATGAAGCATATGTATTACATTTCTGCCATGTTATGTCCCAGTCCCAGTTCTAAAGCTTTTTCTTTGCTTTGTCTGGGTTTGTGCACAGTCATTCTACTGAAATGTCTGCTTCTTGAAGGATGCGTTTGCATTCTTCCTCCTAAGATTTAATGGGTGGAAATAGATTGGGTAAGAGCATTGTAGATATTACTGGGAATAAATTCAGATCTTCCACTGTGGCTAGGAGGATTTTTGTATATGCTGCAATTATTTGCCAGGCAACCATGGATGCAAGAGAATTTAGGCCCAGTTCAAATCGAATAATGGCTATAGGAGTGTAAGAAGGTAAGTTTAAGATTATTTTCCAATATATGCCCTCAAGGAGCACCCTATTGGGTGGATTTGTGAAACGTTTTGTCTGAGCTCCATAAATAATCGATAGAAAGACTTTTTCTTTATAGTAAATTCTTGCAGGCATATATGAGAATGTGCCATATTTGTTCTGAATTGCACATGGTTGGCCTGGTAAGGCTTGCATCCTTGTTCTTAATTCTAGTTGATATGGAAAACCTGAGACATGAGTATTTAGGTTCATTCCTAAATATTTATAATAATGAACTTGGGTTAACGGATTGTGTGCAAGCTTCCAATCTGATTCAATTTTTGTCTGCTTCATATTATGAATAAATGTTATCATCATTGATTTTCCTATATTGATACTTAAAAGATCAGTCGCAGCATATATATCTAAGGCTGCTAATTTTCTATGAAGGCCAATTGGAGTCCTATCCAGGATCACCAAATCATCTACGTAAAGAAGATACGGAATGTGTTTGTGTCCTAATTTTGGTGAAAAGGCTTGTACAGAATCAAACGCATTTCCAATATCCCAAATGAAAAAATTAAAAAGTATTGATGCAAATATACATCCCTGTTTAAAGCCTGTATTTGTGCACATTTGTTCCGATAAAAGGCCACTTTGTGTGAGTTTAACTCTTAGGCACTTACCTGTATAAAATTGTTTTATAAAATATCAGAGATGTACCGGGCATTGACTGTTAACCAGTTTAGCCCAGAGCATATGTCTTGGAACAGTATCAAAAGCTTGTTTAAAATCAAAAAAGCTACAAAAACTGGTTGTTTAGTTAAAATCGCCTGTTTTTTTTATTGCACCAAGAATAAACAAATGCAAAAAGGTGCCTACATTTTTAATAAAACCTGACTGATAAAAATCTAAAAGTTTATTGTTATTAGCCAGTTTGTAAAATCTTTTAAAACTATACGTGCAAGAATCTTACCCGGGATGTCAAGAAGCGCTTTTGGTCTGTAATTGTTTGGATCCTGACGATTTCCTTTTTTGAAAATTGGTATAAGTATTGCTTGTTTCC
The DNA here is from genome assembly GCF_040938575.1 of Ambystoma mexicanum. NCBI lineage: Eukaryota > Metazoa > Chordata > Amphibia > Caudata > Ambystomatidae > Ambystoma > Ambystoma mexicanum. The sequence goes on along the minus strand of NC_090927.1, from coordinate 626,912,384 downwards.
ATGAATCGGAAATTCGGGCAGACTGCACTATTTATCTAAAAATCAATAATAGAATTTTTGCCCATTTCTGCGGATGAGCTTTAAGAGTGACATTAGATAGTAAATCAGGCCATGGAGCGAAGGATGAGCTAAGTTTATTGATTAACATCCAAATATCGGTTTCATCGAAAATTAAATTGTGACAGTCAGGTATAGATAATTCTACACTCTCAATTATTTCTTTGCTAGAATTAAGAAGTGTGGAAAAATGATGCAGCCAGACTTGACTGCTGATGGGACCTATTAATAAAGTGTTTGCTGCGCCTCCATCTTGTGAATTTAGCATTTTCCAAATCTGACTCGAAGATTTTGGCAGTCATAGCTTTAATAATGGACTCCGCGTTGGTTTGCTGTAAATTAGCTCTAATTTGTCTTATGTGATCATTATAGTTCTTTTTTAAGTGTGCATCTTTGTTGTTGAGCCGTGACAGGAGATAGCATCCTCATTTCTCGCCAATATTTAGTTCTTATTTGTCTAATTTCCAAATTGTCTTTATAAGCATGTATAAATGCCTGACGAGTATATATTGAGCGAATTTCACTAATTGCACACATATGGTCAATATATGAAGTTAAGAATGGTATATGAGGATGTGGTTGATAGTGCAGAATATAGCGCATCTAACTTTCACTCCGACCATGTGATTCGATTTCTGCCTGGGTTCAGATTTAACAACATATGAATTGATGACTGGGCAGAATTCTAATGTGGATGCCAGAGCGTGACTAAGATGTTGTGGTCACTCGCTATATTGGGAATACTTTCAAAGTGCTGTATGCAGTTGAGTGCGAGCGTAAATATAAAATTGTAGTCTATGGTCGATGAGAACAAACCATTAGACCAAGTAAAAGCTGGCAGGACATCACCCCTTATGATCCATTCCGCATTGTTAGGTTCATAGCTTCCATCATGATTCTCCATTTGTCAGCTCTGGTTAGGTTTGCTTTTTTGTTTATGTTTAAGCAACTAATGGTTAGATATCCTGTTGTAATAATCGTCTTTGTATCTTTATCCTCCACAATTAGATCTAATAATGATTCTGCATGAGCAAGGAATGAATCTTCACTAATGGATTTCAGGTTCCAACATAAATTCAGTATAGCTGCAGATGGAAATAGCGGATGATGTGGATTAGAGGAGGAAAGCTTGGCTAATTGAATACCAAGAGCCAGTGAAGCCCAGGGTTGCAATAGTAAGTTTGATTGAATACTAACTGCGAGTAACTGTCCGGCACTTGGTCTACTTTGATTCCTGTGTATAAGAAATTGACCAGAGCAATGGAAATGTGCAGAATTAAGATGCAAGGAAAATCACATTTTTAAATGACTAAGGAAAGTAAAATTAACCCGTGTACAGAATGAAAGGTTGCTATGGTAGCCCTGCTACCCAGAGCTGACACAGTGGGGGTTGGATGACTGGGGAAATCTTAAGGACTGTTCTCCAGTGACAGATGCCATTCCATTTGATTTAAAGGACTTTTGATATAAAAGTATTTATTTCAGTAACCTAAAGAAAAAATAATGTGAAATTATGAACATTTTAAATGTCATTTTTGCGCAATTAAATTAAGACATTGTTTTTCTGACATGTGGTGGACCAAACGCCAGTATAATGTCATTTCTGGGGAGAGAGTACATGGTACAGTTTTGCAACTTAATGAAAATATGCCCAGTGATAATAGGTATATATGTAGACAATTCTAGAATTTTAGGTGAAATGTTTTTCATGGAAATGGCAAAAGATTGCCAGAATGACTAAACAGCATCGCACAAACTTGGCGTTTGGACAGAAATGTCCCTTGGGAAATATGGAATCTGCCTATCTAATTTTCCTGATGATGACATTTGTAAATATAAGTGTTTTGCTCCATAACCGATTTTGGCAAAAGTAACTTTGGTAGAACAAAGCACATTGTAAAAACACACACACTAAAACTGAGTCACTTCCTTCAGTCCAATCTGCTTACAGGGAGGCAGCAACAGTTACAGGCTGACCTATCAGATTTAGAGGTAGTCTAGCTTAGTTCTGCCCACATAGTAATCCTCTGATGTCATCCAGTCTGTATAAGGTGGAGACATACAGCCAGTCAGGACATTCAAAAATCCAAGATTCAAGAAAATCCAGCATTCATAAATCTTCATCCAGAGATCCAGACATTCTACATTCACCCTGCAAGATTCCAGATTCCAGTGCCAGGATAGGGTTAGCTGATAGCAGATCCAAGCAGAACCTCTTACCCAGGCGGAACCTCTACTCCAGAATTAAACCCTACAAGAATTCCAATAACTCAGGGAAAAAGAGGAGAAGGCTGCCGAACCGTTTTCGGACTATCCAGGGACCAGATCTGCTTTACCCAGCTTCCTGCTTTGCCCAGCTGATGCACCCTGCTGCCCAAGAGACCAGAGTCCGGTTGCCTCCCTGTGTCCCTAGAGGAGAGTCCAACTGTTGCCAAGTGACTAGATCTTTGTCCCGTGTCACAAGGCCCAGCTGGCTGTCTAAACTATTCCATTCAAGTGCTTATTGTAAGTATTTCGGGCAGCGTTGCTCTTTTCTGACCACTAAAATATAGTCTCAGTAAAACTTGTCATTTTCCTTTTAAACCTGATTTCCCCGTGCAACTGCTTTCATTTTAAAAAGCTGATTTTTCCTTTCCCTTTAAGAATCTCATACTGTCATCCATCCAGTTACCCTTTCACTTTCATGTAATACCTGCTATGTGCCTTTGTATCTTAGTATTAAAAACGCTTTCCGATTTTGTCCGTTAGCTCATTTTCCAAGCTGTTTTGCTATTTTAAACCAGTAAAAGTCAAGAAATTGCAATCCTGCCACGTGTGATTTTGCTGCACTGTTTTTACTTCCCAAAGTTGATTTTCTGCACTGTTTGCCCATTGTTTAGTACCTTGCCTTGTAGCTTGCGAGTTTTCATGCTTCTTTGGTACAGCCACACATATTCTTGCCTTATTCATTCAACCTCACATGTAAGACAACTGTTTAGTAATTCCGAGTGCCATTTTGCTCATTTTTCAAGGGAGCTCAATCCGATTTTTCCTCCCATTCAGGGGTAGTAGGTCAGATTTTCAATCCGATTTTTGCATAGTATACCTGACTCCTGGCTACTCCTCTCCACCAACACAAACTTTGGTTAACAGGGGCTTGAGGGGGTGTTGCAGGCGGAATGCTTGACTGTGGTGCCATTTAAAAGCACTACTCACAAAGTAATCTTGCTTTCTTTCAATTGTGCATTACATATCTTATATTAGAAGGTTAAACTAAGTGTATTCTATCATTTGTCCTGTGTAATTTTCACCACCCTGGTGATTGCTGCCCTTTATTGAATGGGTTTGATTTTTATTCAACATTAAAATAAATAAATATTTCATTATTACACACAGGCCTGATTCATTGTCCATTGCAACATGGGGTGTACATTAAAGGGGTTGTGAGACAGGTTGTCTGCCTTCTCAAAATTGAATCAAAATTCATACATTTAAAAGCGTTTTATTGTGTGCCACATCCCTTACCAGTGAAAGGGAGTCCTGGTTTGGAGTGTGACGCATCTTTAAAATCCTTAACACAGGTAGGTGTGTGATACATGCTGTTTCATACACCTAGGGCCTCATTATGACCCTGCCGGTCTGGTAACATCGGTGCTGGCACCATTGTTAACTGACAAGCAGAGTACAGGTCTGTGAGCCAGATGCCTTTCCTCCTGCCAGAATGGCACCCGCTCGCAGACTTTGATGGAAACACTGGCACTGTTGCACACAAAGTGCCGGTGCTTCCGTCCTCCCCATTCCCTTTGAGTCTTATGGGACTCGAATGGGAATGGGGAGTTACTTTTTCCGGTGCCTGACTTCTGGGATCGACGGGGCTGTAATACCCCAGTAATTTCCCAAAGCCAGGCACCGGAATAAAACACGACTCTAAGCCAGTCTAAGATTTATTAGTGTTTCATTCTAGCTTTAAGAAATAACAGCACATTAAAGAGTGGCTATATTGAATTTAAAGCAGAACAAAGCTTGGTGTTACTATGGTTAAACTGTGTATTGTGAACTATTTAAATCATTTGTTGATGTTTTAATGTTATGAAAGACACATGTTGGGCCTTTTTCCCAAGTTAGAAACAGCCAAGGAGGTTATGTAATGTTTTTGAAAAGCCTTTGCCGTGCCGGCTAGGACTGGACATTATTTCAAATGGCCGTATCCTACATCTGATCAACTAGTGTTACATAACCTAATTCATCATTGTGGGGGTATACGCTATATACCCATGCAAGTAATCATTCACTCTAATGTTGTTTATTCCATTTTAGCAGAAAATGTTTACATAAGTCATTGTTTCTCATAATACACAAATAACACCAAAACACCATTACTGTATAATTATCACAGTGACTGATGGCAAAAATGTCTTGCCTCGAATGTATAATTCCTCAAGGGCCCATCATTTTGCCTATCTTGTTTAATATCTACATTCAGCCTCTGGCCAAGCTCATATCCTCCCACAGCTTCCTGTGCTAATCCTACACTGATGATACCCAAATCATTGTGCATCTGGACTTCTGCTGTGTGGAGACTGTGTCCATATTTAGGGTGTGCCTGGCAGCCATGGGGGAATGGATGAGCAGAAATTGGCTCATGCTGAATGGTAAGGCCCCCCTACCTTATTCATCGGCTTCATGTTCTGCAGAACTCTGCCGCCAGGGCGGCCCCTTTGGCACTCTCTTACTCTCATGTTACCCTGACTCCTTGCTACATACACTGGCTCCCGGTGGACAAGCGGATTTCTTTTAAATCCCTCTGCTTGGTTCATTGTGCCGATTAGGGGAGGGGCGCGGAATATCTACAACAGAATTGTTGTCACTATGTCCCTTGCGCTTGGCTCAATCCTGTTTATTTGTGATCCTGCGCCAAGTTTGTGCGTATTGGTGGTCGAGCCTTTTCTGTGGTTGCGACAAGAATGTGGAACTCTCGTCCTCTGTTGCTTCATTGGTCCATTAGGCATGTGCTGAAAATTTATCTGTTCTGATTCTGCATTGTTTTTTGGTAGCTTTCGTCCTAGTGCTGTTCAGCGTCAACATGCCCTTGGGCGAAAGTTGTGCTACACAAGTACAACTACCCTACCATACTATACAATACCATATTATACCATCTTCTTATAAACAGAGGGAATTTTGGCCAGGTTTTCAAATTTGATCAATAATTTCAGAAATGGTTCCAAATTTAGTTTGACAAATATTTCTACCTCTTTTGATTTGGAAACCAGATCCTTAAAGTGATAAAGTGATCCTGCTCTAATGTGGGTAGAAAGTGTTGTGGGATCAGGTCCTCTATTCTGAAATTCAATCTGGTTTGGCTGTACCGGTTAGGGATCAGTTTAATCAGGCTACTTGCAATAGCTTAGGCCAGTAAGTAGCATTCTAAATTGTTCGTGAGATTGTCCAGTGCAGAACAGTTTGCTTCAGTGGTTTAACTTTCTTAGGCATGGTCATGACTGCAGTGTTACAATCTCTGGGTATGCCCTCAGTGTATCGTATATATTTTTAACATATGAGGATATATTCTGAGGCTCACCATTTCCAAAATTCTGCTGGAAAGCCAATTGGGCCAGATAATTTCCAAATATGCCTTTGCTATAATGCTTTTAGGACTTCCCATTCCATTATAGGGGACTCAAGAGTCCCCTTGTTACTTGCTGACAAGGTCTTAACGGGCATGTCCCTCCAAAATTACCTATTTAATTGACATCTGAAAGTATCCGCGATCTGCAGGGATGCACATACTAATCTGCAAATCATCAACTTTCTCTTGGGTGTATGTATTGCTTCTATCTTGAGCATCCTCAGTCTGAACAGCATACCAGGTTTCCTCCCTGCAGCTTTGTCCCAGCGTTCATGTAACCTACTCCAGGCAATGCTTATGTTGGGTTATGGTAACTCTGGGCTCATTAACTCCACTTGCTCTCTCACAGAGTCAAACGTCACGGAGTGCCTGTTCTGTTAGCGTACTGGAAGACGCGCTTTCTCTTTTAGAAGGGAATGCTCTACCTGCACAGTATCTTGGTATCTAGTGCCATTTTTCTGGTTTTTAATGGAGGGCCGTTTCATGAGACTCCTAAAAGAATTCCCTGGCTAGACCATCATTTATATTGTTCATGAAATCATTTTGTGATGTGTACTCAAAATGTTCCACAATGGTCGGGTAGACCAAGTGGTATGTCTTCAGTTCCATATTCACGGTTCCGTGGGTTACCCTCTACTTATAGTCACGATAAGTGGTGAGTGATAGGTGATTCTCTGGGTACAACAGAGCATCTTTCCTGCGCGTTGTACTTCAGCAGGTGATAATCTAACCTGGAGAAGCCTGTAGGGGTTATTGAACAAAAGGAGAACGCCTTCTAGTCACATGGGAAGTTTGTTGTTTAATAAGTGGATACACAGTGAACATAAGATACAGGATAAATGATAACTAACTCCTCACAGTTTCACTGTGTTAATCTCTTGGCACTATACTATATATAAAAGAATGTTAAAATATATTGGCGTTTATTTTTTAACCCTCAATTTTTAGAATATGTTAATAAAGAATAAATGAATGGCTAGGTATCTAATGCTAAGTAGCTGTACTCAGCGTATCATATGACTATTTCGTGGTGTCGCTCTTGATCCATCACTCTCTCTCTCTCTCGCTGTAGCTCTCCCTCGCAGTCTCCTTTTCTCTCAGTTTCAATCAATGCCTCGATCATGTTCTCTGATGGTGGGAGTTGTGTTGCCAAGTGTGCATTTGCTCAAGCCACCCAGCCAGTGCAGACAGCTGCGTACCCAGAGGAAATAAACTTACCTGGAGTCGGGGCAAAATCTGCTATTAGAAAATACAAAAGGAAAATGCTTAATTGCACTAACATTGCAAACTGTCTTGTTTGAAATGTCTGTTTCCAAGTTTCACTTCCAGTATATCATTAAGTCATAATAAGTAGGTTAAATGTGTCTTACTGAGCAAAACATATTGGGCCTCATTACATGGTAGGCGGCATTAGAAAATACAAAAGGAAAATGCTTAATTGCACTAATAGCTGTGAGCTATAATTTCATCCCTTCATGGCACCTCGCAGCACAAATCACGTGACCCAAATGTGAAGGCAAGATAACCTTGCTTACTGGTTTTTCTGATCGATCAGGGATCTTACAGTTTTATGGTCAGTGGTCTCGGTCTGGCTGGCACCATGGTATGTGGGGTTCTTGCGATCAAAGCATTGGAAAGCTGTAACTCTAACGTGTGGGGTGTTTGCCCTGAGGGGTCATGCTATCTGTATCACAGAATGATAACTGCCAGTATGTGCTCTGCTCCCTTCTCATGGCCTTGCAGGGCACATTCTTTCTGGGCGCGAAGGCCTACAGCCTCTCAGACAATGGCAGGCTTGTAACTCGCTCAAGCTTACTTGTGGTGGGGGTTGTGCCTATGTGGGCCATGCAAATCTCTTACTAACACATTTGGTGCCTTCCGCCATGCTTGGGCCTACTTACAAAAAATGGCTTCTACACTCGCCTCTATTATATAGCTCCTAATGCTTGCATTATGCAAACATACACTCTCTTGTGTGTACACCCCTCTACCCCCTGTTTCCTCGATGTGCGGTCTACAGTTTGCTTCTCATTCGGAATCGCTTAGGGGGGTGGGAAGATCTTCTCTCCTTCCCAACACACCCACATGTCCCTTCTTAACAGTAAACAAAGTCAAAATGAAATCCAATTATGAGGTAGAGATAAAAATAGATAGACGTTCAGTTTAAAGTCTACATGGAATACCACCAGTGGTATTCCAATGGCATGCCGCTGGTGTTATTTTATGCTACTCAGAATTTGGTGGGTGATCAATCCTACAGTATTTGCCAAAAAATGCTGGATTTATCACTAGCCCCAAACTCGTAATTTCCCCAGATACTAGGAAAAGAAAATAACTTGGTTTAGTGTAAAACCAGGAAAGTCATTGTGGTTCAGTCATCCCAATAACTCTAAATACCTATGGTTGCCTAACTGATATTTGATACACGCTTTTCAGAGACAGTTGTGCCCTTTTTCATTTCAGGGAAAATTGCCTTACTATGATGATTTTTATACAGTGAGCAGGGAAGTCATTTAGGGGTCGCAACTATGACCCCTGAGGTCTCCCTTTCTACCCCTGTGGTCTCCCTTGCTACCCCTAAAAAAAAGATTTAAAAAGTCTTTCTTTTTTACTGAAAGCTCCTGGGCTGTGGGCAACGCCATGTGGCTCTTTGCTTCTGGGTGTCTGGCTTCCTTTTTCAGGGCTCTTAAACAAAAGAAGCAACAGTGGATGCACAAGTCTAACACTTTCAGCAGTGACCCTAAATAAGAAAGAATAGGAATACCAAATAATGTGTCTTTCTGGAATTCCATACAATAATTGTTGGACTCATTAAAGGTTAATTTCAGGCACACTTCAGGGGGTGAGTCATCGATTTGGTCTGTTCTTAAACACCTCAAACCTCAGCCTTTCATCCTTCTGAGGTCGATAAATGAATACCAAACCAAGTTGGGTGATATCGTATGTATATTTATTCTATATAAAGCGCTTAAGCGTAAGTGCTATATAATAACACATCATTATCATTTGGCCATGGATGTCTGCTTGCATTCACAGTAATTTGGTAAAATGGGCCTATACACACATCTTAATGATACATATGGCTATCCATTATTGTATGAAATTTATATTACAATATAGTGATATCGTAACCATATTTTTCGGAGATGACCTAACGTTGATGTAAAACTAGTTGACCCAAAAAGATTAAATGTTTTCTCAATTTGGTGAGTAAAGGTCTTTATCAAGAAGCATGTTGCCTTCAATAGACTTGAAGTATATGTTGTCAATTCTGCTGCTGTGTCAGGTGCCTTACCTTTACCAAAGTCCATAGTCAGACTCTAAGAACTTTCTTTACATATTTAGGTCATCCTAAAATAAAATTAAAGGCAAAGCTGAAGACTAACACGCTGTAGGGCTGCAGCATTAGTGGGGATGAGAATGGGGCAACATGTTACCTTTGACAATTGTACTTAATGCCTGGTCTCAAAATCTAAGTAGCTCATTTGCTTTTTTGAAAAATAATGGTATATTTCTTTGTTTTAGAGGTGCGCAGGTAGTTTATTAATAAATCAAAAAATGATTGTTTAGGGCCTCATTCCGAGTGTGGTGGTCCAGAAACAAGGGTGCGGTAAGCTCACCGGCACCCGTGTTTCCGGACCGCCACACTACGAGTATGCCAGCAGGGGCCGTTGCGCTCAGCAGGGTCAGAACTGCCAGGCACAACGGTCCCTGCAGGCAGACGTTTCACAGAAACACGGCAGTTAGCAATGGTGCTGGTGCTTCCGAGTCCCCATTCCCGTGGAGTCCTCTGGGACTCCACGGGAATGGGAACTTACCAAATCCCCCGCCTGACTTCCTGCTCCGCCAGGACTTGTAATATCCCGGTGGCACCGGGAAGTCAGGCGGCGGATTCGGTGTGTCGAGGTCACAAGACAACACTCTAATCAAGTCACCACGGTACAATTCTTGATAAAGTTATCAAACTTGTCTTTACTAATCTGTTTTATCCCTGCCAACTCCTCTAAACAACGCTGTAAAACCCATGTACTGGGTTTATGAACAAACATTGCTGAGAGTTGTAATTCCTTAAATCACTATAAACTGGGTGGAATAATATATATATATATATTGTCAAAGTATCTTAAGCGCCGTAGGGTAGAAGGGGCACTAAAAATCCATCCTCTTTCTTGCCGCATATTCTCACCAGAGTTTCATTCACAATAGATTCAATCGAATTGGCGTTATAAAAAAGTGTTACTACTTCTTAAAGAACCATCCCAATATACGGTTGTATCCCCTTTGGCTGATTCATGCAAAAAATAAATTAATTACTAGACAAGAGGAGAAGTTTAACTTGCTGTTTAGGAACAATCAAAAATGCCTGTTGGGAATTAATCCATGTTAGCAAATTCAAATCAAACGCGCCATTTCTGACCTTTGTCAACCTGGGGACTTGCAGAGCCAGTTTGCTTTGGCATGGTAATTCTTCCACGTGAAAGCAATATGAGCATCTAACTAATACTTCCTAAATATTCTACATATTCCATGCCTAATTCTTTGTGCGTGGCTGTGTGGAAATGCTATCTGGCAAGGGTGTAGAAGCCCTGTTTTTTATTTGTATTAAATAATACAATGATGCTGGTAATTCCATCTCAGAAAGGGGGCATCTGCTAACCAGACCCCATTTCCTTAGGTTTCATGACAAAAGCATAGTGACACATGTGCACTGCTACATGAGTCTCCTAATCTGCAGCACATGCTATCCAGTGGGTCAGAGCAGGTTCAAAGGTCGCATGTGCCCTTTTGCCAGCTACATTGACAGCCAAGTCACTGGAGTACAGAAGCTGCATTTAAACTCTGCACATCTGTTCCAAAACCAAATAACTATGATGAACGATCATCCTGCTGTCAGTTAAATCTTTAAACCTAGGCCATACCAGAGTTTTGGGATATGGTGGCTGATAGTTCACCAAATTATTAAAGCCACATCGGATCTGCATCCGACACATCAACACTGAGTGAGTCCAGGGCAGCTATGGACAGGCTGTGTGCATCCCCCCTAGAGTGGCTGTCTCTACTCAAACCAGCAGGAAAATAGTCAGTGAGAGATGCCTCTCTTTGATCCTTTGTGAGGGCCGGTAACACTTCTGACCAGCCCATGAAGTTCTCAGCAGGAGCAAGATGGGAAGCATTCAGAGGGAACACCCTAAACAAAAGCACTAGCCTCATTCCAGCATGTTGAAAAGAAGGAGATTATATTACCTTTGGTAGCGCCGTCAGACTAAAGTTGTTCAAAATAACAGCAAGCAAAAGCATAAAAGTTAGTAAGTTGTAGTATTTATTGATAATTCAGTCTTAATAAATGTTTAAACTTTTGTATTTTTAAGAAAAAAAAGAAAAAGAAAAGAAACGATGTCTTGAGCCCTAATGTTAAATTCACAGAAGGGTAAGATAAGGTAAGTGCCAAGTGAGATTTGTAAAGTTGGTTACCCTTACTGTTATTTGCACAGTAGGGGCTCTTTGATGTTGATGTTGCTTACGTCCTTGGAGTCCTTATTGTTTCCTTATGTTGAGTTTTTGGCACTAATTTCTTGCAGGATCCATTTGTTTGTCAGATGGTAGCTCTTTTGCGTTTTTACCATAGATAGAGGCCTAGGTGTACCTAGGCTCTGTTATTTCCACAGGTAGTATCCTATGTTGTTGCTTGTTGCCTCAAGGTCCTTAGTTATTACTGCATAATAAGCTTCTTGGTGTACCTAATCCCCTCGACACGTGTTTCTCCAATATTGTGGTATTCCTCAGGAGGGTTGTTGGTTAGTTTTAGCTGTGCAAAAATGTAAGTTGCTCTGTTGAGGAAAGTAACGTAGGGTCAAGTGGATCATCGGTATGATAGCCAAACTCCATTCAGTGATTGGGATCATTCCAGCATGTTGCATACTGCTATGTTGCTATGATGCAACAAAGCAGAGGCGACTTGTCACAAGCAATGGGAATCCAACCCCTTAAAGCAGGTGGTATTTAGTCTATAAAAGAGGGAGTCTCCCACCCCTTATTTGTTTTACTTTTGGACCATTCAGGATTTAAGAAAGACATTATCTGGATCTCTTTTAGGAGAGTTGATCTTTCCAAAGCTCTCTGCCATTGAAGTGAAGGAGTGTTCCAAGGCAGAGACAGACTCTATTCCCTACCCAATCCCAGAGCACATTGCAGTTGACTCTTGCCGAGGACCAAAGCCTACCACTTTGCTTGCAGGGAGTAGTAGGCCTGAACTCCTAACATTTCATAGAGACTTTTGAATATGCGACTTCGCCTCACAGGACCACTCTGTTACTTTGTATCCTTTCCTTTCATCAATCATTCCCTTCATTTCCATTTTATCGGCACATGCGCAACCTTCAACTTTCAAATTACAGTCATTTTCCCTTTAACATCAACCAGACTTTTGTTCCCTTTAATAACTCACTGATCGTGTTAATGGGATTTCTTTCATCTTTTCTCCTGCAGCTCAAGGCGAGTTACCAACGCCTCCTCTCCCTCCTCCCCATCTCTGCCGTTCACCCAGGAGGGTCGTGGGCTGCTTTCTGGCAACTTGAAGGTTTCTTTCCCCAAAGCTTTGAAATCTTGCCTGGCTTTCTCTTGATCCTCTTAACTGCCAATCAGCCCGTTGGTCTTCCAACTTCTAAAGCATGGTTAGCATCAGCCTCGGAAGAGCTGTTCCTTCTCGTACCCAGCCTCGCTCAAAGTGTGCTTGCATGCACCACCCTTTATCTTCACAGGAAGTGTTAATAAGTGGCAGGTGTATCTTGCTAGAGCTAAGCGCCTGACTCTGCCTGGTCTCATTACATGGGCAGGGCCAATGCAAGTCAGGGGAGGTGATCTCTCTGGCCTCATTCCTCATCTTCCTCTGTGCAGTACTGTTAAAATAGTGTAGGGAGGAATTATGGGAGTTGTAGTTTCCCATAAAATAGGCAGGGATAGAGGTTAGATTGGTTGTGGAAAAAGGGGGATAACATGTTTCACCATTGGGTGCTTCACCCCAACTCCCCGAAGACCCCCTACCCTGGTGATCCTCCCTCGCTTGTCCACCCACAAGGTCAGGATCGAAAAAGTGATGGCCTTTCTCTGCTCACATGAGTATGTGATCCTCAGGGATTAGGTTGTGAAACACCCTCTGGTTTTTCACAACTGGAATCTTCCATCACCTCTCTCCACTACGATAGTCATGAAAGACAACGCTTGGTGTACTAAAATCCAAGATTCCCTTATTAGTAAAATCACACAATTGCAAGGCAAAAGCATCAATCAGCCTACCAGACCACTCCCAGGTTACTTCACCCGCCCATACCCAACCTTTCAAATTCAAACCCATCTCTGAGTCTGACTTGGCCACCATCATGAAGGGCTCAAACCAACTCGATGCAAAGGTGACATCTGTCCAACTGATTTGGTAAAAGAATGTGCAGAACTCCTTCTCACACTCATCATCACCATTGTTAACTCCTCATTTGCTTCAGGCACAGTCCCCACTGAAGCTGCCAGTTGGATCTCCTCATTCCTCGATAACAGAACCTCCAGAGTCTTCGCAGGTGATGCAGCCACCCTCCCTACTCCTATCTCATGTGGGGTACCGTAAGGTTCCTGTGTCTCCCCCACCCCCTACAATATCTATACAAAACCGCTATTTGACCACCTTGATTTGCTGGAAATCTCCTTCACAAACTATACTGATGACACCCAACCAACGATTTAGCTTCCGCCATGGTAGCACCTACAGAGTGGGATATAAGAGGTTAAACACAGTTTCAGTTGATCAATAGTTCCGGACATTAAAAGTACAGGTGCAATTTTGTAAAGATAAGGAAAAGGAAGAGAGAGAGAGAGAGAGAGAGAGAGAGAGAGAGTGTGAGAGAGAGAGAGAGAGAGAGAGAGAGAGGGAGAGAGAGAGAGAGAGAGAGAGAGAGAGAGAAAGAAAGCGAAAAGCGTGATAGACAATACATTATTTTTCACATAGCACATTTGAAACACATATATTTCTTGCTCTAAATATGTAGCTATTCTTACATTTCTCTTAATAATTATACTGCTGTTGCTCTGTTATCTTTATGTCACTGTACTGTTTTATCCAGTACCTTTTAAGGGGTTGCTTCTTCATGTTCATTTGGCTGTACTGTTTTGGGTACTACACTGTCATGTGATATTTTAACATCTAGAGCCAGTATTTTAGGCCCTTCACCTTTACTTCTGAAGGTGTGCAATATATTACCTCGTAAGGGCCATTAAATCTTGGAGAGTTCCATCTTTGTACAAAACTGCGGACATGTACTAGTTCCCCAGGTATAAAAGTGTTTGTGGGTCTATCTGCTGAGGGCGTTGAAGTATCTGTTTCATTTTCTGTAGTTTGGTGGGGCTGTTTGTTTTGAAATCACCCGTACTGCCCTTTTTAGCTGTGTGAGGTATTCCTTGAATTACTCTCCCAACACTGTGTCCTTTCTATGGGCATCGTACATCCTTCCTACTGGGGACAAGGGCGTCACTATTTCAGGGAGGACAAATGGTGGTCCCTACTAGGTTGTATGTGTAGTTGGAATAAGGCCAGTGGGACAATAAACCCAATTCTTTTTGAGAGTGTGGCAAAGTTTGGACAACCTACTTTAAGAAGGCTGTTTATTTGTTCTACTATTCCATTCACTTGCGGGTGGTAAATTGAACACTTTTTATGTTTTTTTTCCAGTAATGTGGTCACTTCTTTGAAAAGGTCATTCACAAAATGTGTCCCATTGTCAGAGCATATGACATCACATATGCCCCACCATGGGAACACTTCTCCCACTAAAAACTTGGCTGCAAATTTCGCATCTGGGTGGGCACCAGCGAGAAAAGGGACAAACAACTACTACCAAGTATCTAGCCCTATTGAACCTTTCTCCCATGTCTGCATAATCAATGTGCAGTTCGCTGAAAGGTCAGATGGGGTGGGTCGGTGTTCCCCACAGTGTCCTGAGAGTCATTCCTGAATTAGATGATTGGCATGTTATGCACTAAATTGCTAATTTATTAAGATATTCCTGAAGGTTTGGGATGAACCAATCCTTCTGGATGTCCACCGCAATGTGTTGCTTTGAGGTGTGGCAGGAAAGTGTAACTGTTGGAACGCTATTTGCAACAATTCTACTGGCATCACTACTTTCCCTGTTGTGTACTGTCTCCATAGGAGGTCTGTGGGTGACTGTGTGCATCCCTGTTTTGCTGATAGTTCTTGTTCTGACTGGGGTGCTTTCTTTTGGAGCTCTATTATTTGTACTGTCGGCAGAGCGTTATATCCACTGTCTTTGGGCTCTTCCACTCTTTCTTTTACCACGCACTCTGCTGCTAAGTCTTTTTGGAAGTATTCTGCTTGTGTTGCAATGGCATCTGCCGCCGCGTTCCTTAGTGATATTTCATCTTTGTTATTAGTGTGGGCTTGGCATTTTACCATGCTACTATTGACGGCTCTGCAAGTGCTTCGATCAACTCATTTAGCAATCCTGCATGTTGCACTGGAGACCCATCTGAACCCTCTTCTCCTCCATCTAGATAGTCCAGCATGTACCGTGGTTGTCACATGTGCTGAATCTGTGTATATCGTCACTGCACACCCTTTGGCCGCATGGAGTGTTTTAATTAGTGCTACCAATTCTGCTGCTTGAGCTGAATAAGGCATGGGAAACCTCTTCTGTATTAACACTTTGTACACCCCTTCCTCCACACCAACATGTTTTTCACCGGTCTTTGGACAAATAGATGCTGACCCATCTATAAAATATACCTCTCCTTCACTAAAATGAATTTCACTTGCTTTGGGAATGTCATCTCCTTCACCCTCATAGTTGGCACAATCATGTGCTTGCATATCCTCTAATGTACATGGCTCTGTGAGGAATGTGGCTGGGTTCACTGTTTTACAGCATATCACATGAACATTTGAGCTTGAGATGATAATCACATAGTGTGGTGAGTGTGGATTTTGATAATTTAAGTATGGCAAACAAAGAGTGTACGACAAACCGTGTGACAGACCATTCGATCAAAATTGTGTAACTTTTTTCAATCGTGAAGGCAGCTGCTGCAGGAGCTTGTTCTCAAGCGAAATGGCCCTGCATTACTGAATTGAGGGTACCGCTGTAGTAATCTACTAGATTGTGACCCAAGGATGTCTTTTGTATCAGTACTGCGGTCATCAGTGTTCCATTTGAATGTGAGAACAAGAACAATTCTCGGTCATAATCAGGTGTGGCAAGGACGGGTGCAATGCATATCAGTTCTTTTAATGTCGTAAAAGCAGCATGTATTTCAGGTGTCCATGTTATTGCTGTGTTTTCTTTCTGTGCTTCTTTCAAGCCTTGTAATAGGGGTCATATGTATGCAGCATAATCTAAGATCCATGCCCTGCAGTAATTACACATGCAAGGAATTTGTGCATGTCTTTCACTGTGTGAGGTCTGGCTGTTGCCCACACTGTCACTGCTCTGTCAGGGATCATTCTTTAACCATGTTTGGAGATTAATTGGCCCAGATGCAACACTTCTGCCATACAGTATTGAAGTTTGTTCTTGTCTAACTTGTACCCCTTGTGGGCCAATAATGTCAACAAAGTGACAGAGTCTCTACTGCATGCTTCCTCCCCTTCACTGTACACCTGGAGGTCATCAACGTATTGAATGATGGTGCTTTGAACAGCAATATTGCATAGATCTTCATGCAATATTCTGTTAAAGATGCTTGGGTTTTGGCAGTACCCCTGGGGCAGTTAGCAGTGTTCATACCTTTTCCACCCTAGAGTGAAAGCTGTCAGGTATTGGGAGTCTGGGTCAAGTGGTACTGAGAAAAAGGCATTTTTCAAGTCCACCACCGTGAAGTGTGTGGCTTGCTTTGGAATGCTGCATAAAATGGATGCCGAATTTGGAACAAGAGGGAACTCCTTTTAGACAATGTCATTGAGTGGGCAAAGGTCTTGCACCATACGCCACAACCCTCCTTTCGCTTCCTTAATTGGATAAATTGTGGTATTGCATGGGGAATTTGAGGGGACAATAATTCCCTTGTGTAATAGTGCGTATATGGTGTCCTTTATCCTCTCCTCTGCTTCACTTGATAGGGGGTACTGTCTGACCCTGGTCAACACTACTCCTGGTTTAATCTTTATTTTTAATGGGGTCACTTCCTTCAATCATCATAGGGGTTTGTAGTCCATAAATATGGTGGCACTAGCTGTAAGTCTTTATCACAGAAGGGTGGTGGTGCATTCACATTGGCCATGGGGGGGTTTGTAACTCATCTGTGTTGTATCATTATGTCACTAGGCATACATATTTCCATTCTTATTTCCCCATCAGTGTCATTGTCAGTGAACAGCTATTCATCAGTCAATTCGCGCAGTGGTATGTTTGGGTCAATACACAATACGTTTTGTGGAAACCTGAACCCCCTGCAGATTGAGAAACAAAATGGTGCCAGGAAGTATCTCTGGGGTCGCTACTGGGTGGAAAACAAAGTCAGAGGGCACTCTCCAATCCTTATGTGTGATCTCTGGCACCACCCTTGCTAACACCTGTATGCCATAAACGAACATGTCTGTGTTGGTTGGTACCCCTCTAATGGCTGTCTCATTTGCTATTGTTTGTATGAGAAGCATCGCTCGCATGGAGCACATGCCCGGGGTGGAGCATACTATCCCCCTATCTGTAAATTTGATGGTCATGTTTAGCCTACTGAGTAAATCTCGTCGCAGTAAATTTACAGGTGAGTTCTCATGATAGAGTAGGAGTGCTCCTACTGTTCTTCCTCTTATTTTGACATCTAGCTCTTCTGTATAAGGAACCGTGTCCACAGCTCCAGAGAATCCTTGCGTCTGAAGATTTTTGCGGGATAACAGGAAATCACCTTCACATGAACATGATTTCTCCACCCCCGAGTCCACCATAAAGATGAACTGTCTGTTTCCTATATCGGCCCTCACCAGTGGTTCCTCGTCTGAACATAAGGTAGTTGATAGGACTGGACACGCAAGTGCTCTCTGTGGCCTGTCCTAATCTGGGTGGGTGTTTGTCCTGGACAGAGAAAACATTTTCACTTAGCACACACATTGCCTGATAAGGTGCTGGTTCGCCATTAGCTGTAGTGGCAAACAGGTTTGCATGTGTTTGTATGAGATGCGAGTTTGCTGGGTTGGGTGTGTCGGTAAGCAATGCGGGGGTGTCTTGGTGCAGTATTCCCCAGTGTGGGCCTGTTGTCAACCTGCCCATCTGGTTCACCGGGGCTCATATGAAGTCCGTATGGGCTACCTGGGTTTGGGTGCCCATACTGCTGTTCACTACTGTACCTCTGCGCATTCTGGTAATTGGCCAAAGGTTGGATACAACATTCCCTTGCAAAGTGTCCCCACCTCCCACACGACCAACATAGTCCGGGTCCACCCCCCCTTGGTCCTTGCCCTCCATTTGCATATCCACCTCCTCTTCCTTGCTGCCCCAATAACCGCCTCTTCCTCTTGTCAGTCTTCCCTGCCATTGAGGTCCCATGTATCGTTCCTCTCCACCCCATTGCTCCTGGCCATTGTCTGCCCATGTGCCTGCCATCCTAGCCTGTAGTGCTAGTGGCCCCTCCCCTCCTTCTCCCTGCTGCTCTGACAGCGGTGAAGCAGTTACTGCTGTGACCTTCACTAACTTACTCTGTACCAGCTTTGCTTCATCAGCTAATCTCTTCTCAGCTATTTCCTTTTCCCTTCTTTGATCCTCCTGCAGTGGTGTACTAGAATGCTTTGTATTTCTGGCCACCCCTTGGCTTCTATCCCAGCAATTTTATGAAGTGCCTTCAGTACCTCCTTTGGGAGGTCTTGCTTAATGATAAAATAGAATATGGAGGTGGACTGTTCCCAGGCCATGCCCGTCTCCGCCCGCCACAGCTCCAGCACCCAAAGAATGAACTGCGCAGCATCTTCCTCGTCCCTCATGGTAAATTGCATTACCAAGTGTAAATCTGGGGTGTCTGGGAAAGTCCTAAGCAGTGCATCCCATACTCGCGTCCGCACATTGTTGAAGGATGCCCCGTCATGCATGTAATTTCCCATGGTCACTCCCGGAAACCCCGCTTTCACCCATACTGCGTCTGCTTGGCCTCCCACTGCAGATATTAAAAGACTTTTTATGTCCCCAATTGCTATTAGCACTCCCGCTGTATTCCTTTCAAATGCATATATACATTTTCCCGCACCCCCGGAAAACGGTGGAAGTGCTTTGAGGAGATTGTTCTTGCCCATCAGTGCCCAAGGCACATAATGAGGTCATCCCGCTCCCTTGTGGAGGAGGGGCTCCTGTAATTTTGATCTCACCTTCCCCTTACTCACCTTTACTCCTTTCTATTTTGCCAATGCCATTCTCCCTAACCTGTCTCGAAGCCTTCCCTTCCATCCTTCTTCTGTTGCTGCTTTTTGTGGAGTAGCTCATTGTATTTGCTGCACATCTCCTACCGCCCCTTCATTGGACTCATCAAAGTCACTGCAACATTCCTCATCCCTTTCTGAGGCTACTGTATCATATTCCACGCTTTCCACCTCACCTTCTTGTTCTACCCATACTGCTTCTATTGGGGTGCTGTCTTTCCTAAAAAGGAAATCCCTGGATTTCCATTCATCTTCTGATAATGCAGTGGTATGTGTTAGTAGGGGTTGTAATGGCAGTTGCCCACCCTGGACAAGCGCAGCGTTGTTTCACACAGTGTTCGTAATCGGGCCAGCTCTGCCTGGGTATGTTAACATTATTTCGAGATCTCGAGTGGTGGGACCTGCAGGGGCAGGTGTTGTGCCTGATGGAACGTATGGAGGAGGCGGTGCAGTGACTGGTTTTACGGTTGCGCTGGCATATACACTGGATCCATGTACCCTTCTGCGGGTCTTGTCTATTTTGGAGATGTTTCCCCTTGTATTTTGCCATTAAGTAAGTTGCCACATGGTCCAATATCCTTTAATCAAAAGACCCTTCTTCTGGCGAGGTATGAGGTGACCCCTCCCCCTTTATTTCAGCTACCCACTGCAGATGATATTTCTTTATTTGGTCAGTGTACAAGGGGAGATGCTTACAAATGTGTGAAAGTGACGTATCTAGACCCATGTTTGGACCTTTTCACTCTGTTCTATTTCCTCTCTACGGTGACACTTCAATCTTTTAAGTATCAATGACAGTTTTTAATGATTTACTTTAAAGCACAACTTATGCATTTTCATGTCAAATACATAAAACATAGATCATTGAACATTTTCACAGGACAAACCAACGATTATATCGACAACATCAAACAAAGAACATGAAACACTCTAAAATAAACCCATATGCCCCTAATCCCCTTTTTACTCAACCTTGGGTTTTCTTCTCCCACACTCAACTCCCATCAGATCTGGCCTTATCTCCACAAGAGTTGTAGAGTAGTAAAGATAATAAAAGACTACTAATTTCCAAGCCTACTAAATATACAAGGCTCCTACTTTTTTACTTTTCCTCACTTATTTCCAGCGCTGTTCGGGACAGTGCTTCGCAGCGCCGCCTTCCATACCATTTCGGAGCGAGGCTCCCGTATATACTCTTATTTTCTCACTGTACTCCTTTCTAAAAAAAAAACCTAATGGCCATGGAAAAAGAAAAAGCGCTACGTTTTCAACCATCACTCCATTCAATCACTCTAAACCCAACCGTACCCTTGCGTGTCCCCTTAATTAATCTGCTCCAAATCTTCCCCTTTCCCGCCTTTATTTCCCCTTGCATTCAATACACACATGCCCGTGGTATTCCGAGAGCCTCCGTCCGTTCGCGGTCTATCCACAAGTGGGGGCCTGCCCGTCGTGGCCCTGCCCGGCTCCAGCGAGCAGTTGGGTATTCGTAAAGCCAGGACCCACAAAAACTTCTTCACTGCGTGCACGTTTTTATTTAAATTTGCTCAGTCGTAGGTGGTGGTCGGTTCTTCCGGGGAAGCCCTGGATCTCGCTGCAGTAAGGGGGACATCAAGGAATATCACGTCAGACCGTCACCAAATGAAGGCGCCCATTCCACGACACAATATTCAAAACTCAGAATAATGGACACACCCCAGTAGGGAAAGAGACCAGTAGATAGATTGCAAGTAGAACAAAGTTTCATATAAGATAAATTGTGCACGCAGAGAACTCTGCTGCCCAGAGAGCGCTCTGTCAAACATTACATGGGCAGCACATTATAAGGTAGAAAATCGTCATTGATGACGTCACGTTATAAGTATACAATTCTACAATACAATTGGGTTGAGTCATTAGTACGCATGGATGTTTAGGCAATGACCATGTAGGATTGGCTGTTGCTTGAGTGTCACTCCAGCAGCAAGTGGGTCAGCTGGACTGATCTCCATGGGGTGAAGGTCGTGTTAGCAAAAATGATACTCTCCCTGACTAGCTAATCTAGAATGACAGGATCTGAGAGCATGAGAAAAATGACAATCATAAAAGTCTGGTAGGAAATGTGGGTGCTTCTCAGAGTTCATTGACAAGTTATAGGCATGCATTCTACCCTCTGCACGCCGGTACCCATAAACCTAAAGTCCCTGACGCAGGTGCCCATGTTGGAGGTTTTGATCTACCTGATGCCTCATGATACGAATAGACAAGTGTTAGGATTAGGGAGAATATATGAGTGTCTCGGGTCGGAGTTCTAGTGGGTGTACTTGGTTGGTCAACATGAGGGGTCAGATGGGTATCTTTATCAAAGGAGCAGAGGGGCATGGGCCTGGTAAACTGCAGCTCTGCAGGGTAGGGGTCAGAAGGGGCATGGGCAGGTTAGTGGAGATGAATTGGCACTCAGGCATGGACCTGTTCTGGTCTCACACGGCGCAATGAGCTCCTCTGTTCTGGAACGGCAATAAAGATTGCAACAATGAATGGCTGAACTTCCGTTGGAACAGGGTTTGTGCGAAGCTGGTAGGTGGCAGTGGGATGGGGGCCCAGGCAGGCGGTGTGAGGCACAGGGCACAGAGGGAGACAGGCTTTTAGAGATAATTTTCAGGCCTAGTAAAAGATGGCATTGGGTGCGCCACCGAAAATTGAGTCTTTACGCTTCAATAAAGTTTGGTGACATGTTTTCCTTATTAGTAATTAGTAAGTAATTATCACAGATTACAGTTGGGCAGGAGGGGGGACGTCTCCCCCCTTCTGCACAAGCAAGAACCGTCTATGCGCGAGTGGTGAGAGGAGTGGGAAAGACCACCTCTCCCCCAACACACCCAAATCCTTATCCCCCTCTCTTGTGTCCATGAGGAGGACTCGACTAAGGTAAACAGTATCTATGAAATGATCCAAACCTGGATGGCCCTACACAGTCTGCTGCCTTAATGTTGAGAAAACAGAACTCCTTCTAGTTGGTACGCCAGCCCAACTTGCACAACTTGACCCAGCCTTCGGCTTCATCAGGATTGATGGCCACAATGTCCAACGCAGCACAGGGAGCAGTGCTTTTGGTAACTTTGAGCCTATTTACATTTTTTACTGAGGTGTCACAGAGCAAGGCATTGCAATAGTCCAGGTTAGATCCCACGAGGGCGCAGGCAACAGTGAGGTGATTATCTGGAGATAGGAATGGTTTACTCTTCATTTAAGCTTCGTGGCATATGCTTTTGTGGGAGTAATGTGGTTGATTTGATGGAACATATTGAGTGAGACAAAGATTGTAACTAGATATTTGCTTGAGGGGGCCACCAGTTGAGGTCTTTGGAAGTGGGGGTTGATGCAGTCACATTTATGCAAGCCAGAATTTAGGACTGATGCAACATTAAATTGGTCATTGAAGTTGCCAATGGTGAAGTTCCGGAGGTCAGTGTGGCTTTCATTATTCCCATGAGTTTGAAAAAGGACAACGATCTTCCAGTGGAGGACCGTCTTTATTATCAAAAGGTTTGGGCTATCTTGAATATGGGTCACTGTTGAAACACAGAGACTTGGCACCTTGTTTATTTTAGGATTTTGTTTGGTGCATTTTGCAGACAAAATACTTAAAAGTGAAAAAAGTCACACTAGTCCATAGGGAGTGAATACAATTCTTCTGGAGCATCTAGATATTCTTTGTATCAGGTGCTGAAGTTTGCCATGAGTGATGAGAAAAAAATGTTTTGTGCAGTTCACAATGACTTACTGTGAACAGCCAAGGCTAAACAAAGTTCAGACAAGGGGGGGGTCATTACGAGTATGGCAGTAGGGGCTTAACGGCACCGTTAAGGATGGCGGTGTCGTTAAGCCTCTACCGCCATATTCCGAGGTCCAAGGTCCCTTAACGGGTCCCAGCAGGAATGGCTAGTCTGACCAGCCGTTCTTTGTGGGAACTGTTAAGGGACCTTGGAGCTAATAACGGGCCCACAATTTGCAGGCCTGTAATTAGCGCCTTCCCCATTCCCATCGAGCCCTACGGGGGCTCAAATGGGAATGGGGAATGGTTTACTGAATGGGGATTTACCGGGTCCGTATAGGTCGGAATGTCCGGGTAAGTCCCCATTCAGTGACACCGGACACGGGTTTGGAGGCAGCCATGGCACTAGTAGCGCCATGGTACCTCCAAACTCGTAATGTCCCCCAAGATCATAGGAGATGAATATCATTAGTTGAGATTTAGGGAGTTATCTATTTTTTTGCAGTTTGTTGGGATGGTGGGATGCCTTGCTTCACTTGGCTCGTAGGACCCCTAGAAGTTCTGTGCAGAGCATGACAATCATGGGAGGCAGGATGGAACTTTGGGCAGAGTTAAGTGTGGATGTGGAGTTGTCTGCCAGCAAAAAAAGAGGTGACCAGCGAAGTATCAGTGATGCCCATGCAGTTGGAAAGCGTTGAGAGCGGTTTGAAGAATCCTGGTAACAGGTCTGAGTAGGGTGAGGAGTTGATAAGTTTCAGGAGCAGGAAGAGGGTGGCTGGTGTGAGTGCTTTGGATGGATGTGAAGAGTTTAATTGGGATATGATCTGGCTGAATGGATTTTATCATTGTGTGAGAGCAGTCAATGGTGTATGTTTTTAATTTTTTTTTATTGTGATTTAGATTATATCAAACTTTTTACACATATGTGACCTTACATCTTAAAATTTGCATTTCAGTTTCTCCAATATTCATTACACTCTCATTTATCAGTTTGTTCCAAAAAACAAAAAAAAGAAACATGTATAAGTTATCCCTTTCATTTGGTGCGATAAACAAGTTTTATCCAGTATTTTATCTAAAAGGTTAACTCCTGTGCAGACTTGAGCTGGATTTTCACTTAATAAGAACATTCTCCACCAGTCCTCTAGGAGAACAGTCCTTGTGTCTATGACATACTTCTGCAAAAAGGTTGGTTTGATGGTAGTCAGTGCAGGAAACTTTGTTATAAGATTTTTGATTGTTTCAATCCAGTCCACGTGATTGCAAAAACGGCATATATTGTCATTACAGTTCTGATGTTTCTGGGCATACAATCGCTCCTTCGTTCCTTCGTTCCAAACAGATTTACAGGCCGATTCATGGAATTAATGTGCGCTGAAATTTTCAGCGCAAGCGTGTGAAAGCGTGCGAATCGCAGTGCCAGTGCGAAAATCGCAGGGAAACCCACGCACAGCGATTCATGGAAGTCTGTGCGCGTGGAAATCCCAGGATGTGCGCCAAATTTCTGCGTAGCGCACGCTGGCGCACACGTCTCCAAACAGCGTGCGCTAAGCGCACAGCGAAATCGCACATAGCGCGGCGCACGCAACAAAAGTAGGAGGAACAGGCGGAGTGACACGCAGAATGGGGAACAACTCGTGAAAATGTGGGCGTCACGGCGGAAGTACAGGAGGCAAGTGCGCGGAACGCCCACACGCACGTTCAAAACACGTATTCATGGAATCGGACGGGGCTAAGGCATGCGCCAAAAAAGATGCGCTAATCAGGAAACACGTACGCCAGCAGGAAGCAGGTGTACGTGGACCCGCGCGGCATAAAAGTGCATGCAAACAACAAACAAGCACAGACGCCAGGATGAATATACCGTTCCTAGCAGCAGTGGTCGTGGGATACCGCAGGAGGAGGAGGAGGATAGTCAGGCCCAGAATTTTTACACCCAGAACCAGCCTTTTTGGGATGCCTGATGACCAGGTGCATGGGAGGTACAGATTTCCACGTCACATAATACTCGACCTAGTCAGTGAGTGGGAGGATGACCTCACATCACCCACCCTGTGCTCCCAAGCACTCAGCCCCCTGCATAAGGTCCTCAATGTACTGAACTTCTTGGCCACTGGATCATTTCAAAGGACAACTGCTTTAGTGGGGGGGGGTGTCACCGGCCACGCAGTCACGCTGCCTACACCAGGTCTTGGCCATCATGACTGCATGCCCATCAGTCCACAGGCACATATACCTGCCCAGAACACCTGCAGAAAGGCAGGCTGTCGTCCAGGATTTTTACGGGGTGGCACACTTCCCCAAAGTGCTAGGTGCCATTGACTGCACCCATGTGGCTCTACGTCCCCCCAGGGCATCAGAGCACATCTATAGAAACCGCAAGCACTGGCATTCCATCAACGTACAGGTAGTATGTGATGCCAAGGGAATCATCACCTCAGTATATGCCAACTATCCCGGGTCCACCCACGACAGTTTCATTTACAGAATGTCAACCCTAAATCGGGACCTAGAAGCTGGGCGGTATGGCGATACATGGCTGCTTGGTGAGTATAAATGCCACAGCACATGCATGCATGTCAGATACTGAGCAATGTCACAACCCCACTAATGATACCCATCACCACCTCCCCAGGGGACAGTGCCTACCCTCTGAGCACCCACATGATGACGCCAATTCGGAACCCCACCACGCCACCCGAGGTAAGATACAACACAGCCCACATTGCAACCCGGGGCATAGTGGAGCGCACATTCGGAGTGCTCAAGTCACGCTTTCACTCCCTTGACCGTTCTGGCGGGCCGCTGTTATACGCTCCCCCAGTAGTGTGCAGGATTATAGTGGCAGCATGTGTCCTGCACAACGTTGCAACACGCCAGGGCCTGCCCGTGGACATGGTGGTGCCCCCACATCCCCAACCACATGCACGCCTGCTGCGCATGGGAGGGGAAAGGGCACGGGGTGAGGCAGCCCGTACGCAGCTGGTGGCTAATTACTTCACCTAAAATCACACCCCTGTGGAGTGCACAGAGCCCTGCAACATACCAGCTGACAATCAATGATGATGACATAAGGGACAGTCAACTGTCACAGCCATACCAGCCTGAGATTGGTCACCTGGAAGTGTTACATTGTGTGCATCCCTACCTACACAAACACCACCAATGCTGTGTCATTAAAAGAAACATTTCTATGCTGCAAAAATCATTACCCCCTTGCAAAATACAACATGACATGGCAGTTCTCCAACAGTGCCATGTCACCCAACCCCTCCCCAGCACCGCCACCCAAAACACCATGGCATGTCATGCTATGTGAGAGCAAACAAAGCAATCCCCAAAACATGACACAAGTGTCAAAGTACAGTGTCCTTAATGGAAACTGCCCACACACAATATGCTCCCAGTAATGTAGAACTAACAACACACATGACCAAATACTTACCAACAATACAATGCAGCTACACAACCTCAAACATAGCATAAACATGACAGTACTAAGTTTAGTCTTACAACCTGATCATGCCAGCACATCGGCCACTTCCAACTGTACAGTGCTGCTGCCACGCAAATGTCCAAGTGCACTGCTTACAACATGAACTCCATCTCCAAAGTAGACGGCCTTGTGAAGACATGAGGAATTAACCTGCAAATTAGGCGAAAGACATGGATGCACAAGCAGATAGCAATACACCATGCAGTGTACAATTCAACAACAATATCCACTAGGAATGTATACACAGTATTGACTACAGACTGCCCACACAGCTCATGGGAGTCCTACGTCACCGCGTAAGTCAATGTCACTTGGGCACACCCTTTGCAAGCCCATGGAAACGGGAAGCAGGAGGGGTGT
This sequence comes from Ambystoma mexicanum, assembly GCF_040938575.1. NCBI lineage: Eukaryota > Metazoa > Chordata > Amphibia > Caudata > Ambystomatidae > Ambystoma > Ambystoma mexicanum. The sequence continues at coordinate 626,885,713 of NC_090927.1, read as the reverse complement.
GTGTCTCACGAACCCAACCATCTAACCCAAACTCAGGACAAGCCTGCATGTGCCCAGCCGGAATACAGTGGATGCCCACAGGAGCCCCACAAGGCAACACACTGCAAAAAAAAAAAGAAAAAATCAAAAATCAAAAATGGCCATGCGGGGGCCAGAGGGGGGAGGCCTCCCAGGAGGTCCGAGGACAGGGTGTGCGCACCAACACCCACCTGTGTGGATGTTGGGAAAAAAAAACACCTCCATGGGCTCATGGCCTGCACGGCTATGCCAATGTGAGAGAACTGCTGCTGTCGCTATCATCACCCTCTGCTGCTGCCATAGGAGGTGGTGCAAAGCCCTGGTATGGTCCTCCATGGCAGCAAGCATGTGGGTGTGGAAGGTCTCGTTTTGGAACATTATAGTGCGGAGATCCCCATGCAGCACCTGACGTGATGCACGGATCTCCTCCCGAGTTGCCTGCATCTCAGCTGAGAGCGAACGTGTGAGCCGCTCCAGCTGCTGTTCTGTCCTCAAGTTAGTGGAAGCCTCAAGGTCAACAAGAGTCTCCCTGAGGTGATGAAGTTCTACCCTCAGGGCTTCCCTGTGGCCCCGGGACTCTATTGATATCGATTGGCGTAGAGTCTCCAGTGCCGCCCGTCTGTCCCTGTTGGACGCCAACATGTCCTCCCTGTGTGATTGGCAAATGGAGTCTGTTGCCTGCTGTAGTAGCTCCATCTGCCTTTCAGGGGGGACAATGGAAGTAGCCACCCTCTCCATTGCTTGAGCCATCATCTCAACTGATGCTGCCTGTTGGGTTGCCATACCGTAAATGGATTGTTCCCATGCGGTATTGCCTGGTGGCGTACGGCCACCGCGTTGGCGGGCACCACACCTGTTTGGGGCAAGGCGATCTGCGCCTGGCTGTGCCGGCAGTGCCTGAGGCTGCAGGACTGCATTCCCCCTCTGATCTGCTGGCCCAGGAACAGGATCAGATGTTGTGGAGTGTGACCCTGCATCCGTAACCGCAAAAGGCGGACTTACCAACACTGACATCCCCATAGAGGGTTCTACCCCTGGTACAGGTCGGTTAGACAGAACAGAATCCCTGCCAAAAACACTTACCTGCGACGCCACATAAGTCTCATCATCCGAATCAGCACCTGAATAGAGGTCTGGGGAGGTGCCCCCAGAGGCACCCCTCGACAGAATGTTCTGCAGCAAGTTTGGGTACTCACCCACCACCATACCACGTCCCCCACTGGTGCCCGGTCGTGCCTGAGATTCCTCCTGGGTCTGCACCATCTCCTCAACCTCAACAGCATCAAGTGCGTCATCCCCTGCAAAAACATGAAAGACAAAAAATGGAAACAGGCATTAGCACCATAGCACACAAATAGGCCTGACAAGCTACATAACCAGCACATGATTTACACATGTCCCACATGACTATAACCCTCCCATGCATGCACTGTCACTGAGTTTGAAGGGGAGCCAAAAGGCAGACACTGATGACACCTACATGGAAGAGCAACACATTTGCTGCATGCTGGGTAGCACAGCCATCACACATTGGGCTGTGAGTGGCATGTCCAATACACATACATGACACATGCCATCACACAGATGGCATGTACCATAGCCATGGTACATTCCACAAGTACATCCATATGTCAGTGAATGAATACTGTCAGCCATCCATGTGAGATGGACATGATGAGATGAAAAATGCTACATAGTGTGACAAAATAGGCATGTGCCACACACTGCAACACATCCAGTGTACAAAAATACAGTGATTGCAGGCCGATGTACACATCAATGGTTTGTCACTTCAACATGACAGGAAACAACTATCATGTTCCACATTCAAACAGGCCCCAAAACTCAATTAGCCTGAATGGTCAAATCATTCATCTAACAAGGTAACACATGTGGTCCAATGTGGGGTTCATCAATGACAGAAGCATGTCACAAATGTGACAATAGGGCTGAGGAATGCGTAGCAAAAGTGGGAGAATTGAAACAATCAGCCTGAACGAACACTGAAAAATGCAAACAATGTTGTTGCAAGATGCCACTTCAAGGCTGCTGAATGTTTTGGATGAAGCACATGGGTGACCCATACCACTCAGGCACACACACCCTCACCTGGCACTCAATCAGAACCTGTCACCCAAACAACATACACATGCATTACACACACATACATGGGCACTCACCGGACAATGCATCATAATCAGGTAGTCCTCCCACACCTTGGATCTGTTCCTCTGTGACGAAGGCCCCAGCAACAGACTCATGTTCAGTGAGTTCGTTGTCCTCTTGTGGAGACCCACCACCAGTCACCAGAGTAGCGGCATGATTTGAGGCCAGCTTGTTCTTTGCTCTGCGTTTCAGGTCATTCCACCGCTGTAGCAATCATCAGCTGAGCGCCTCACAAATCCAAGGGCACTTATGCGGTCGGCGATGGTCTTCCAGTGTGCCTTACATTGACCAGGTGTGGTCTTGCACCCTACAGTCACCATCATTTCGTGGCTATGTGCCGACACATAGCCCACAAGTGCATCAAGTTCCGAATCATTGAAGCAAGGCTTCCTTGAGGTACCAGAGTGTGTAGCCGTGTCTGGGGTCTCAGCCTGTCGTGCCAGAGCACCCTTCTTGCTCTTCTTTAAAGGTGGAGCAGAGCCAGAGTGGCTTACGCCGCTATGGTCAGTAGGGGCAGAATCACCGGTGGACTGGGTAGTAGGAGTGTGGGAATGCACAATGACCATAGGTCTTGATGCAGGCATTGGTTGCAGGGTAATGTTGGCAGGATGAACGTCAGTTTGATGGACTGGGACTGACACTGTCCTGGCTGGGAGAGTCAGAGCTGGGGCGGATGGAGCTGCAGCTGCCCCTGCAGCCTCCCCACCCTGCATACTTGGGGCAGCAGATGACAGAGCTGCCCCAGATCCACGTGGATTGGTGACAACTTGCACCGCCACACGTGGCCTAGACTTGCTGACCTGGAAGTCAGCCAGGGAGTCATCCTGTGCCAGGTCAGGTGCCACAATGGGCTGGTCCAACAGGGGCTGAGCTTGGATGGTATCAGCCACGTTTCCCTCAACCATGGGGGGGGGCATGGGTGTCCCTGATTGTTCCTCCACACATGGGGGCATAGTGGTACCCTGCAAATCCCGGCCACGTCCCCTACCGCGCCGACCTTTTGAGGGTCGGCCACCTTTGCCTCCCTTACCGCTTGGTCGCCTCTCAGCCATGGCACTGATGTTGTGCGTATGGGAGTTGCAGTAAACTATTGTCCTGAGCAATTGGGGGTCAAAGGGGTAGTATACCAGATGGAATTCGTACCCTAGTGCTCTAACAAGGCTGTCTGTGACCCCTGGGGGAAGATGACAGGCCACGCAACGCACAGGCAGCCCAAAATCAAAAATAAACATGCATGCAACCCCTCGTAGACCACGTGCATGAAAAAATGAACCCGCACTACGCTGTGGCACCCAGAAACACAAAAATAAGCGTACGCATAATACATGCAGCCTACAATGACCTCTGAAGGGGAACGCGACACACGGGGCAAGCACAGTTGCTAAGTACATGCAGAACTCACCGTCTGGCTGGAAAAAGAACGTGAAAAATACGCGCGTGTGCGCGTTGGCAACACCCCCGCCAAAAGAAGAATTGTACACTGTCTGAGGAGACAGGACAAAAGGAGAAGTGAACTCTGTTTGAGGAAACAGGCCCAACAAAAAATCAGAAAAGAGCTGTCAGAGGTAACAGGGAGTACAATCTAGAAACGCTGTGAAGTAATCGTGTGTAAACCGACAAGAAGTACAGATTTCACCCACTCGCTCTCCACAAAAAGCATGTACAAGGAAATGGTGTCCTATACGCAGCTTTTAAAGCGGCCCACACGTACACGTCAGAGATGCGTGTATGCGGGCGCTTTCATCCAATTACACGCGATGACACTCGGACGTGCAGTTTTTCCACGTGTGCTCTGTCAACACGTGCTATGAGGGAAACACCTGCGCGCCTAATGTAACTTACGTGTCTACGCGCTAAGAGCCTTTGGTCCAATGGAATCGCGTGCGTGGGCTGACGCACTTACGCGCTAATGCCCTTTCCTCGAATTACACGCTGACGTGCAAGATTTTCACGTGCCAAATCACTCCGTATCAAGCTGGCCACGCGAAAACACACGGAAGACCACGCTCCTGCCCTGAAGGCCATTTTCCTGCCCCCCAGAGCCCCGAGCACGCTCCCACCTGCCATCTGCTGCTGCCTGACTGCCTGCTGCCCACATGCCCTGCTATTTGGTGCCTGCACATCAGCCATCTGCAGGGGTCCAGTTGCTGTGTCCACCCCTGCTGGAACAGGAGACTCCCGACTGGGATACCATCGCTCCACAGCCCAGCCCCAGGACACAGTTGCCCACCCACGCCTGCCTCGGGGGTCGCCATGTCGGGGCAAACACCATCTGAGAACACTGGTGACCCCAAGCCAGAGGGGCAGAGGGCCACCAGCTTCAGTCAGAAGGAAGTTGGTGTCCTGGTGGAGCATGTCCTGGGGAATTATGTCCTGTATTTCAGGGTGCAGGGGAATCCTACACGTGATTTGGCAGTGTGGGTCCTCCCAGGTGTTCCCTCTATGCCCTCCATGGACCCTGCAGGCAGCCCACACCACAGGGGACTACCCTGTACCCCTGGTCATGTCCCGCAGGCAGCCCATCCACCATGGGCATGCCCCCAGCCAAGCCACATATCACATTGCACTACTGATCAACAACGCATGACCCACTGCACCCCCACCCCCCAGCAGTGCAGGGCACCTGCCAGCAGGCCCCCACTCATGTCCCCTTGCACCACCACCCCCCAGCAGTCAGGGGCACCTGCCAGCAGGCCCCCACTCATGTCCCCCTGCACCACCACCCCCCAGCAGTCAGGGGCACCTGCCAGCAGGCCCCCACTCATGTCCCATTCATGTCGCCTTGCACCCCCACCCCCCAGCAGTCCAGGGCACCTGCCAGCAGGCCCCTACTCATGTCCCACTCATGTCCCCTTGCACCCCCACCCCCCAGCAGTGCAGGGCACCTGCCAGCAGGCCCCCACTCATGTCCCACTCATGTCCCCTTGCACCTCCAACCCCCAGAAGTGCAGGGCACCTGCCAGCAGGCCCCCACTCATGTCCCACTCATGTCCCCCAGCCCCATACGGATCTGTACAAAGTGTGCTAAATCCATGCTGGGTCAGAGTCAAACAGGCGGGGTAGCCTAAGTCCCTGTCACTATTATATTAGCCGCCCTCATGATTTAGGCCCCCCTGACCAAAAAAGAGGGCAACCATAATTTACCCCCTTTTTTATCACTATATAAATATGTCCAATCAAATATATGAAGCTAACCCGATTGTAATATAACCCTCTTGAACCCTTATTGCCTGCTTGTGGGCAGACGTGAAGTTGGCCAGTATAAAATGTCAATGGTGCATAGTTGAAACTACCAAGATAAAATGCTCACCAAAAAAAGTCTAAAGTGAAAGGGTCAGATTATCTCCATCCCTTCTCTTTCACTGCCTGTGGGACCAGGTGTTCTACGATCAGTCTCCTAATTTACCGTTTACATATCTAGTTGCTCTGTTACTTTAGATGTTCTTGACTTTTTCTCCCCTCAGTCGGCCAATAAATGTGGCTAGACACCCCCTGATATTATAGCCACAGCCAACAAATAGCCAAACACATTGTGTGAGTTCAGGGACGTAGGAAATAGTACAATTCTGTAGGGGGACAATGCACAGCCTAGTGACATTACTACTGAAACAATCCACTCGAACCAAAACAAAAGATGCAGGTCGGAGTGTTGCATTCATGTTTATTGACACCCTTTTGCTTAAATAACCTTTACTTTGTACTTAACGGTGAACGGTTTCAAATGATGTTTTTGTTTTCGCATGTATACTGTGTGTGCACTGTGCAGTGCACTTCAATTAATCCCATTGGAAATATCAAATAGGGCTGGGCTGGGCTGGGCTGGCTTCTAGCAAGCCTGGCTGGGACTGGAGGAGTTGGAGTTTGCCTGGACCCAGGCTCGGCTGGGCTGGTAATGTGCCTGTGGTCTGAACTAGGAGGGCCCTGTCAGCCTGAGTCTGCTTCTTGCAAGCCTGTAAATGGCCATGCAGCTCAATACATTAGACTGCTGAGATGGGCATCGTAGCTTTGGATTGGCAGGTTTCTAGGGCTTCAGGGAGCCTGCTGGGTCTGGAGGAGGTGGAGCTTGCCCGGGCCCAGGCTGGGCTGGGTTGCTTCAGCGAGCCTGGACCACTGGAGGAGGTGGAGTTTGCCCGGGCTCAGGCTGGGCTGTGCTGCTAATTCAGATTTTCAACACATTTGTTCCAGAAAGTCATAATTCTATTAAAGACACAGAGGCAAAGGATTATGCTTCTCTTCCAATTTTGATGTTCAGCAGCAAAGTACGAACCAATAAACATAAATAGCAAAACTCAATAAACTACAATAACCATTGTTTTTGTGCTTTTGGTAGTTCTGTTCTTATAGGTCCTTAAACTGACCACGTAATAAACTTCAACCAATCATCATATTCTCTGTCCATAAATCACACTGTCCGTCTACTTTCCTCCTCTTTCTTTGCTGCTCGGCAGCGAGCTAACTGCCCTTTTTCATTATTCGTGTCAATGTATGTATTGATGGTGTTTTATGAGGCAGACTAGTGTGCGCGCACAAATAGGAATGTTGGCGGAGTAAAGATACAGTAAAATTGGAAGAGAAGCATAATCCAAGCCCCCGGTCTTGACATAGAATCAGCAACCTTGGAGGGCGTGGAATTATGAGCTTGGAGGAGGTGGTGTTTGCCCGGGCGCAGGATGGGCTGGGCCGCCTGGCTTCAGCGAGCCTGGGACTGGAGAGGAGTTGGAGTTTGCCTGGGCCCAGCCAAACTGGAACATTCCAGAATCCATTCTCGATGCACGTGTCACCTCACTGTTAGAGCAAGTTGAGCAGCATGCCGTTCGGGCTCCATATAACCCTGCTGCCTGTCACAGCTCCAAACTGTACAGTGCTGTGCCTGTGCCAAGGATTTTAAATGTAAGGTAGGTGAGTGAGCAGCCCCCACACCAGGACCGTTATCCTCTTTGTCTTCTTCCCCCCCTTTCTGTCTCATGGCCTTCTTTTCCTCTGTCCGTTCTGTTCCGCTTCCCCCCTTTGGGTTGGGGTTAGTGCAATGTGTTATTTTTCTCCGTTTCTGTCGCATGGCCTTCTTTCCCTCTCTCCATTCTGTCCCGCTTCCCCCCTTTGGGTTGGGATTAGTGCAATGCTGTCTGTGCACTGCGTGTGCCTGTGTGTTCGGTAATATGATGGCAGTAAGAGTGGATGTAGAAGTCAATATTTTTAGCTGTCCAAGTGCAAGGTCTCAACTTAGTGATAAACAAAAGCCTCTATTCCATTCAACCAGAGTAGACGTTTTAAGTTTATGGGCCTCATTCCGAGTGGGGCGGTAAGGGATAACGGGCACCGGTAAGGAGACCGGTGCCGGTAATCCCTTACCGCCCTACTATGAGGTCCCTCAGTGGGTCCCTTCCTTAACGCCTGGTCTGACCAGGGGTTAAGGACGGGACCCGTTAAGGGACTTCAAAGCTAATAACGGTACCGCAAATTGCGGTACCATTATTAGCTACTTCCCCATTCCCATTGAGCACTATGGCGGCTCAAATGGGAATGGGGAATGTTTTTTTCAATGGGGACTGGTCCCGCAAAGGTCGGACTACACCGGTAAGTCCCCATTGAACGAGACCAGTGCCGGTACCGTTATTGGGGGCAATCATGGCGCAAATAGCGTCATGACTACCTCCAATCTCGGAATGAGGCCCTATGTTTGTCTACTGGGCAATCTTAACTGATACTGCAAACACGGTTGCCCGTCTTTAATTGGGTTTAAGGGTAACCAGATTTGAAAATTGAGTTGCACATTGATGAAAGCTGATGTATTTTGCAAGTTCACAACATTTGCTCATCCTTTGGTTTCTTATTACGGTTTGGGTTTCGAAATGCACTCATGTTTTCAATCCACTTTCTTTGTGTGTTCTGCCTAAACGCTAAAGTGTTTGTAAAATGCTGACTTTTATAGGAGAATGCAATTTTTAAACAAGCACACTTAAACGGCCAGTAGCTACACGTGCGATTTGTGAATTTGCCAGCTGCACTTATGCCTAGGCACAATGGATGATATGAAGAAGATTTACATTTAAAATGTACTTGCACTGCATGTGCGATTTTTCTTTATGCATAACCATAGGGTTCTTAGACAGCTTTTACTTAATGAATGCTAGACCTTTCATGCATTAAAGGCAGTGGTCGAAGCGGTCGGGAGTGCTGCTCCTCTACTTCTTTTAACAAAGCTTTACTGTTCTTATACTTTTATTTTAAAAAGAACCCATTCCGGAATGATTTCGTTTTAAAATAAAAGTGTAGGAAGAAGTTGAATCTTGCGCTTTCAGTGCACTGCACTGCACTGGATGTGCCCTTAAACAGCAGGAGCATGTGTTTTGGTGTTTGTATTGTGCTTGGGAGGGGGTTTGTGGGGAGTGGGTGCAGGCCAGTAAAGAGCATAGTTCCACTACTTCTTTTCGTACACTCGACCACTGATTAAAGGCCTGGTGCTTAATTTCAAGCTAAAATGCTTTTTATTTTAAAGAAATCATATCTTGTGCAGTCCATGTGACGACAGAGCCAGGAGCTCTCCTGAGCATACCGACTAAGCCCAATGAACGAGACATAGCTTTTGTTTGTTGTTTAAGTGTTTCCCACACTTTGGGCCTCATTCCGAATGTGGCGGTAAGGCAACAACGGCTCCGGTTGTGCTACCGGCACAGTTGTTACCATGCCGCCACATTATGAGTTTAGCTCATGGGTGCCGCTCTGCATGCCTGGTCAAACCAGGCGTGCCGAGCGGCACCCGCAAGCAGAACTCGTTGTTGCACCGGCATCGTTATGAACGGTGCCGGTGCAAACATGCTCCCCACCCCCATTCTGCCCTATGGGGCGGAATGGGGATCGGGAGCCCGCCCACACCTGCACCCGCGAATGGGCCATTACCTGCCCCTTCAACTCGTAATGGGCCGGTTATGGCCCATTCGCGGGTGCCGGTAGCAAGTTTGGCGATAGCCGTGCCCTTAACAAGGGCACGGCTACCGCCAAACTCGTAATGAGGCCCTTAGTGTATGTGTAGCATACGGGGTTTCGGCCTAAGTGTGTTGGGATAATACAGATGTGGACCCCTTGCCATGAGGTGCCCAAAGAGTCAGCTGCACTTGAAGGCGAAGGCCCAACAGGCAGAAGCACATGTCTCTTGGGTTGCTGGTTGCTCTTTTGTTCAGAGGAGATTTTGATGCATTTCAGTGCTAGGCTTCCCTTATTGTTGCGACCAGACTCGTAGTATGCAAATGAATATACTACTCGTGAAGGGTACGCAGAACTAAAACAAGGTTGAAACTCTCTGCTGTGGGCCACAACCCATAAACAAATCTATTATTGCTGCTGTTTGTTCTTTGTTGAAAGCTTCTGATATCTTGTTGTATTACAATACATAAGATGAATTCTTCCTGACAAAATATCCCCAATGTGTGCCTAAAAATAATACAAACCTTACAATCAAATCGGACAGTAATTAAACAATGTGCCTGCAAATTCATACCTTATACATTCTTAAATTGATAAAGCAAGATGTAATCAGCGAGGTATATGCATGGCTTTTCCTCCAGGTTGCCCTTTTCCGAGATAAGTACCATTCTGTGCAACATCTTGTCTATAGATCCACAGTCGTGCTGCCCTCTGCCTGTAATAACTGAACCATTGCCTCACAACTAGTATACATACCATGGGTGGTTTCATGATGTGTAGTGATCATTTAAACTACTTAAGATGGCGCAAATTGGATGACTCTTTGCATTACTTATCTTTATAAAATATTGGCAGTCACAATATTTGGGACATTCTTTAACAGTTTTTTTTTACAATATAATGATAATGATTTGCTGCATGCGTTGACCGATGTCTGCACTTTCAAGTTAAATCTAAGGAGGGGCAGACATGTATGTTTTTTTTTTTTTTTAATAGAGTAATATGCTTTGATCAAGTTATCCGAACATGGGTCATATTGTCAATGTCAACACCTCCAACCAGTGAAGCACATTCCTTTCTCCCTGCAGCCTTGTTCCTGTACAATCCTCTATTATCTTCCAAACATAGCGCCTGAATGTACAGAAACTAGAGATAATGTTTCCCGGCAGAGTCCTGAGTACCCTCTATGAACGCATTGTTTAAGTTTGAATTCATCTCAGCACCCAGGTATCCTTTATTAAAATATGTTAAGTGTGCCACTCTGCCTTGTTCAGGCACCAGGTGGATATCTACTTTGAATCTCATGGTGCGCCTGGGAACTCCTAATACTGCCCTTAAGGATCTTTTTGTAAAATGTGCAATCTGTTGATGCGTGAAAAACTCCAAAACTCCACACTTTGGCACCAAACATAACTACAGCACAGATTTTAGCCCTCAAAACCTCAATACATGTTGGGAGAACCTGTACCCCGAATTTAAAATAAACTCCAGTCAAACCATGGCGCCATTGCTGTGTTTGCTTCTTAATTTATGGCCTACCAGATCCACTCACACTAATTGGGCATTGGGCAAAGTCTAAAATGTATTCTGCCTATTTGTTCTTTTCTAGCCTTGGTGAAAAAATATATTTTTCCTCTTTTTGTACATCAGAGGGAGAGGGGAGAGTTCATTGGCTGAGAGCCTGGAGGAAAGCAGAGCGCCTTCCGCATCTCAAGTTACAATTGAGGTAAGATGTGTGGGGCAGAGAGGAAGAGATGAGCTGACTACTGCTAGCGGGAGAAGGGCCTTGTGTGGGCCTATTGATTGTATTGCTAGTGCCACTATCCAATATCCATAATGCCAGACAAGTCGGCTACATTTCGTTTTTTCTGTCATTGCAAACGTGCTTCTAGCGCTTGCAGACTCACTCCCACTCCAACCCCCAGATCCTTCCCAGTACCTTCAATCAGGGGTGCACTGGCCTATAGAGAATCTGGAGATTTTCTGGTGGGCCTCTGTATCCTGAGCCTCTTTTGTGTGAAAACCTATTTTATTTCCACATTTTCTCATGGGAAAAGGGTTGGGCTTGTTGCAAATGTGTAATATGGGGCCACTTTGAAAATTATTTCCAGGGCCTCTTTTGGTCCAGTCCACACCTGCCTTCAATCCGCCCACCTCCTTCCCAAACCCACGCTCCATGATTGGGCCTGCTGCCCTGTGTTAACTTTTGCGAGAGTCCAAGACCCAGTTGCTGGCTTACCAACCGGCATGATTTAACATTGTGGCTGAAAGGTAAGTTTGGTGCAGCACTATTATGCCACTATCCATCCAAATGAGTCTGTCCTACAAATGTTCTTTGTGAGCGAGTCACGTCACGGGTCATATGTTAATAATTAAAAACCTAACCTATGATCTTATACTTGCACCAAATAGTGGAGGTTTGTTGCAAAGAATCTGCATATCTATGTATGTTTATTACACAACTTCTTTAATTACATGTCTTAAAATCACTGAAAGTACAGTGGGCTTAAAAAGATTTTTCAGGTCGAAATTATTTTGCATTCTGGGACTTATAGCTCTGTTTGCAGACTTTGCTGGATCTATGCGTCTGTCACTTTCCTCCTGTGTTATCACCTCAGTCATTGCCTTAACAATCTTGTGTTCCATCCTCTTCTTAGCTATAGCATTTTGCAGGCCATGGACAGTTGGGCATGTAGTGTTTCAGATCCTTGCTGGGTGGCCATCTCTTGTGACTGTCTTGAGTCAAGACACAAGGACATCCAGCAGGGATCTGAAATGCTAAATACACATTTGTCTGCCCCAATGTTTACAAAAATCCTTCTTTGCCACTAGATTCTCTACGGCAGTCAGAGGCACGCATCTGTGGGGTTAGAGTATACAATATAATGGAGACAAAAGAAATAAAGCCAGTGGGTGGTTGGGGCCGTTATATTATAGCTACAGATTATTCAAGAGCCTTCATTCGGCGGCCCACCCGCCTGTATGTATTTCTTTGTCACCCCTTATGTTTTCCATTTCCTGTCTGTGTAAACTAAAATGTCACATCATCAGACATCACATGAGGTGTGTGCCAGTCTAAAAGCACTTTCACGGTTCTACTTAAAAGGAGAGGGGAATGACCTCACAGTTACAAGTCACAGACTAATAACTTGAATCTATCTGAGCTATAGTTACTTGTTGATGTTGTTGACTAGTACTGTAACTGTACTATCACTGCCACAGACTGAGTGAAAAGTCAATAAGGCTATTTTATTTCCAATTCCAGGGTCAAATAGTGAGGCAAATTTATATAAATGCAGCTAGAGCAACTGTTAGGTGAAGTAGTGAAAACAACCAAATCCAACAATGATGAAAGAGTAAGATGACCACCATGCCACCACCGACACCGCCGACCCATCTTGTGAGGAAATGCAGCTGTACCCTCCCATGAAACGTAGAACTTCAGCAGTGTGGAACTACTTTCGGCTACGCTAATATCAGAGGAGAAATAAAAGAAGATGGCTTTCCCATTTGCTGTGCCTATACCAAATAAATGTCAGCTAAGGGCGGAAACACATCTAATATGTTTACGCATCTTCGAGAGCATCATCCAGCCCGTTTTCTAGAAACGCAGCCGTCCATCAAAAGGAAACATCTTGCTCCTCCTGCCACTTTCACCACTACAGCAGATTCTACAGAAGCATCATCCGGTACAAAGGTATTTGTAGTTTTAAACTTAACATTCATCACCAAATAAAATCATCATGATTAGGAGTGTAACATGCGCATTGCGCACTAGTGCAGACACTGCATCACACACAGCAGCACACAGGGCTGTCCACTTGTAGATGATTTTAACTTACCTACCTTAGTTTACATTTGAGTAAAACATTTTTGTATTTGCATTTGCAGTGGTGCCACCAATCCCCAGCAAACCTCACTCAATATACAATGTAAAAAATGTTTCAGAAGCAAAAGAAATATGACCGTACCTCTAATTCTGCACAACAAATGAATGCTGCTGTTAGTTTCTTCATTGCGAAAGATATGGTTCCCTATTACATAGCAGAAAGACCAGGGTTCAAGCATTTAGTAAACCAGCTGAATCCTAAATACGAACTTCCATCGCGAAAAAGAAATTCTGGAAAATAAATCCCAAAATTGTATTCAGCTTTGAGAAATGAAGTGCAGGAAGCTGTTGGCAGCAGAGCCAGGTGGTTTGCAGCAACTACTGATCTTTGGACAAGCAATGGTAGCAGAGGGGAGCCATTCATTAGTCTGACACTCCACCACATCTCACCAGAGTGGGTCATGCAGTCTCACTGTTTATAAATTCTGCGCGTTGACACAGCAGTGAAAAGTTGCGGATGGATGGTTGAGTCGTTCACCCAAAGCTGGAAGAAAAGACGAGAGCTAACTTTAAAGCAAACTGAACTCAACATTCATAAAAATTCCTTGATTGATGTTGTAGTCACAAGGTGGTGCTCAACATATGACATGATAGAGCGCTGCATTGAACAGCGGCAAGCAGTGTGTGCAGCTCTTGCGGCAGATAGAAATCTCTAGCATTTGATGCCACAACAAAATAACATGACGAACCTTGAAGACATTTCATTAGTACTTGGGTCAGTCCACATGTTCACAGATTCCCTTGCTAGTGTCACACATGTCACTGCATCAGCAATCAGACCAATATAAAACAATCTATTGAACAACGTTCTGGTTTGTGCTCCCACTGATCGTCCACTAGCGAGAGAAATGAAAGAAGATATGAGGTACCTGAAACACGATTGTTGCTTGACATCTGTTCATTCATGGATACAAGGTTCAAAGAACTATTCCTCAGTAATGTGACTGATACGGCAGAAGCAATAAAAGAAAAAGCTTTACAAGAAAAATGCAGCCTGGAAGAAAGTGAGGAACAGGAATCAGATTTTACCGCTGCCAAAATGACACGAAATAGGACCCCCCGCCAAGGTAGTGAAGAACAGCAGAGTGAGCAGGAGCTGCAAAACCTTGGAGTTCCATCACCAAGCCCAACTCCAGTACTAGCAAGCAAATAAACTGTTGATGTTACTCCCAGAAAAGGCCTATATGATTTACTTTGGGAAATCACTGAAAGTGTGAAACAGTCCACTTCCGCGGCAGCAGACTCTGAACAAGAAGCAGCCATCATAGCTCAAGTCGAACACTACAAAGCTCTGCCAATCCCTCCAGGAAATGAGAATCCGCTGATTTGGTGGAAATATCATCAAAAGGATTGACCCATTCTGTCATATCTAACCCAAAAATACCTGTGCATCCGAGCAACTAGTGTTCCTTCTGAACGTGTCTTCAATAACAGTGGCTACATATTGTCACCTTTCAGGAGAAGACTATCTACAGAGCATGTAAACATGCTGGTATTTCTGCATCATAATTTGTGATTTTTTTTTTTTTAAAGTTTGTTTGCTGCTCACTCAGACTTGCGTTCTAATAGTTTAGAATTTTCAAATTGTCCGTTCTTCCTTCTGTGATGGCAGGTTGACCTTGAAAAATGATAGTCTGGTCTGGGTGATTGCCCAGAGCTATGTCTGCAGTTGATTGATACCTTCCAGCTATCATACCTTGAGACCCTAGGGTCATACATGTCTTGGCCTCCTACTTCTTTAGTAAAACCTCTAAAAGGGTTGTACTGGTTTACAAAGTTAAATTAGACCTCCTGCTCAATTGGAATCAGGCTAATCCTAGATCTGGAAGATCTGAACAAATCGTTGAAGACCAGGACCATCATAACTGATATGTTGCAGAAGATCAGCATGGTGATACTGACGGGGGCTGGCTGGTGTTTATCGTCCTGCAGGAATGCCGCCTATCACATCCCCATGCTCAGGTCCCACTAGTGTTTCCTGAGGTTTGTAGCAAGCTCACTCCACTACAACTACCAGTTCGGGGTCTTCCAGATTGAGTTGAAATCAGCCTCCAGAGTTGTCTGCAAGCTCTGGATCCCCTACTCGCATCCCTGCATCAAGACTGTCACTCATCAGGTCTACATGACATAATTTGGCATGCATGGCTTGACTGACACTTGATCTGATAGCTTGCGTGAGACTCGACTGAAGACTCATTATAAATCCTTTGATGTCTGGAAAGGAGCAGTCCTTATCAGATCACCAGCGTCTTTTTGGCAGGCTATACCGTGCTGTTCATCTCATTTTCTGCAAACCAAGCAGCTGTCTGCTCTAACTGGTACTTTCCCAGACCTCTAACTGGCCCTGGACCCATCAATGTCAGAATTGCTGCCAAGAAATTCTAAATATATACACCAGCTGCAGGGAACTATCTATGAACTGCTGTTAGAGAATTATTTAATTATCTTGCATGAATATGTGTTTTTCCAGCATCTTGTTTTCCAGCATTTATTTTTAGAATTTTAGTTGACTTTTCTCTAGCCTGAATGTTCTCTGCCGCTACCAATGGGGAGTTTGTTATTTACCTTGGGGAATAACTCGGTTTCTGTTCAGTTTTTATACTAGATTTCTGATATTCATAATATATGTGTAATATCTGAGATACCTTCAACTGCATGGGGCATTTTGACCCTAAATAATATATATCACCCTAAAATTAGCTTTTTGTCATAAAAAAGCACTACAATTTCCCTTTTCGAAATACTGGAACTATTGATCAGCCTGACAAGTTATCTGCATTCAGTTTGTGGGCGGGGGGGTCTCTAGCAAGTCTAGCACCTCCTCTAAATGTCCATCTACCTCTACACAGAGTATACAGACTGAGGCTGTTTTTGTTCAACATTCTCAACAAGAACAGGCCAACTGGAAGGGATTGATCGACTTGATTGGGGCACATGGTCATGTGTGTATCTGTGGTCCCTTGGGCAAGACTGCATCTATGACCACAATGGTACAGGGAGAAGAAGAAACAATTCTCTGAACTGGAAAGATCTGCCAGCAATTGGGAAAGCAGTGATGGTCATCCAACAAACACTGCACAATCGATCAGTGGTGGTAAGGTCAGACAGTACCACTGCCATGTGCTACATAAATCATCAATTGGTACAAGATCCTGGACTCTGGGGAATCTGTCAGTAACAATTGGTTGCCTCGCAGAAGTGCATCTACACTCTCTTCAGGCCATCCATATTAGGGGGTGGACAATGTGGAGGCAGACAAACTCAGAAGGATTTTCTGGGCAATTAGGGACATCTGAAGGAGGTTTGCAGTCCCCTAGAAGGACTTGTTTGCGTACCTGTGCAATCTGCAGGTTCCGAGGTTCTGTTCCTGGTTCCATCTCAAAGGGCATGGGGCTGAATGCCCTGTTGGTGAAATGGCCCAAAACCCTGGGATAGGCCTTCTTTCCTGTTCGTTTGATACCACAGCATTCTGGTGGTTCCCTTCTGGCCCAGTAGAGGTTGGTTCCCAGTGTGGATCGAACTTGAGTTTGAACCCTCTTGGTATTACCTATGTATCCCGCCGCAGGGGGTGACAGCCCTGTTCTACCACCATCCAATATGGGGGTTCAGGGGAGCGGATTACAGAGACTAGGGCTTTCCTTTCAGGTGGCTGAAGTGGTCCAGCCTCGATTCAATCATTTGATTGTCATTGTGATAATTTTGTGGAATGGTGTGGGAAGAATAATCTACATGCACTAGAATGTGGGATCCCTGTCATTCTACAATTGTTGCTTTAAGGGGCAATGGAAGGACTAACTGTGTCTTCCTTGCTGCCACAATGGGTGGTCATTAGGGCGTTTAAGGAGAATTGGTCCCCTCTTCAAGAAAATGAGGTACTAGTAGTAAGGCTCCCTAAGAGCATTGAGGTGATTTGCGGCCTATGGTGCATTTACGGAGCCCTCCCTTGAGACCTACCCGTAGTTCTTAGCATGCTACAAAAAAAACTTAGAGCCATTAGGTGCCATCGCCTTAAAATATGTAATCCTGAAATCTACCTTTTTGGTAGTTGTCAAGTCAGACAGGAGATTGGGGCTCTCTTACGTAAAAGTCCACGAGGAAGCTCTTGTCCTGCAGTGTGATCTGGCCTTTGTCGCTACGGTCCATTTCAAAGTTTCACTGGTCTCAAAAAATAGTGCTGCCTGTCTTTTTTCCAGAACCTTACTATCCTGAGAAAGAGGCATGGCATTGTCTTGATGTTAAAAGATCACTCTTAGAATATCTTGACCACACCAAATCCATTTTTAAGACAGATAACTTGCTGATGACTTTGGGGACAGGTGGATGCGGGCATAAAGCTTCCATAACCAGCATTAGTAGATGGGTTAGGGCTCTCATCCTGATGGCCTATCAGAACAACAAACAATGTCCCAGGGGGCATATCAAAGGGAGATTGATTAATAGGGTGGCTGCCTTTGGGCTAATACGCCAGCCAGATCTCTGCAAGACATCTGTAGGGCAGCCAAATGGGCCAATCCTAACACATTTATTTGTCGCTACCAGTTGAACATGGAGGGTCCACGGTCCACTTCCTTTGAGGTGGGAGAGTCGCGATCTGGGACTCATTAAAGGCAATTTACTCTTGGTTACATATTCACAATAAATGGGCAATAAATGGGCAATGGGTGACTGAGCAAAGTACTTGTGTCTTGAATGATTCCTTTGCTAATTGGCCCCTGCCCAATAGCCCTGGTTTTGGTATATTTCAAAGGTAAGTACTGGGATGAGGAAGAGGGACGTGGAGGTAATTTTGTTATTACTTACCAGTAATCGTTATTACTCCTAGTTCCACTCTTCCTCATCACAGTATGGATGTCTGTCCTCTCCCTCCCTAAATGGGGAAGGGTCACATGACCAGGCTTTATATCACACGTTATGGCCATAAATACATGTAAAGTATATTTCTGTCATGATGCCTACCCCCGGGCATCCGGACCAGGCCCATCAGTCCCGGGAGCAGGCATCCAGATGCTTAGAAAAAGCCCTGAAGCCCCAAATAGGGGCTATCTGGGTACAGTCCTGGCGCCGTAGGCACCAGGCTCATAGAAGGGGTCAGGCCTGGCGCCATAGGCGCCAGGCTCATATGCTTACACTTACCTCATGCAGACCATGCTGCTAAGAATCCAAGCCAACGCGAAGCCTGAAGGGGACTACTTTACTTCAGGGACTATTTTCTTACTCGGGTGTGGTCTTGGGGGAACTTCTTACCTGGGACTACTTTGAAGGCTATTTAAACCACGCCCGAAGAGCAGCACACGCTTTGCGTTATTCTGCATTCAGCAGCGTAACGCTCACCATGCTTGCAAGTCAGCATCCAGCCTTCTGCCACGGCCGCCTCGTGTCTGGAGCTCCTAGAGAAAAGGGGAAGAAGGAGGAAAGGTTAGAACAAGAACATTACTTCTATTCCTCACCTGATTCCGGATCCATCGCGCCTTCAAACAAGGAAAGAGACGTTAATTTGATACAGGTCTCATCGCCCATTGTAGCGCCGCGCTATTCTCACCAGCCTTCGCAGCACCTCCACGATTTGCCACAGTCTCCATCACATCTTCGCCGAACTCCGGCACCTAAGGGGGACAAAAGAACAGCAAGGTGAGCCGAAAGAATAACCAAGGCAATTTCTGTTACCACCATAGACTTACCTGATTATACCGCCGGAGGCATTATTCATCAAGACGTCATCATTTCTCACGCCGCACCTGTAAAAGGAGGGAAAGCAACAGATTAAACGCAGGTATCAATTACCGGACAGTGTTGGGTAATACAGACTCTTACCTGAACGCTACCAGCTGCCACAAGGCAATCTTCTCTTGGGTCAAGCTGCAAGACAAAAGGAATCGGACAAGAGTGAATATCAGACATTTTGAACTCTTACGAACCATATACTTACGGTTCCTCGCCAGGGACCTCAGAGTCAATATTGGTCTGGAACTCTCCCAGTTCCTTCGGACCAGTGAAGTAACTGGTTCTCTACGCACCCCTGCATTCCACGCAGGATGGAGAGCTCATCTTTTACAAACATAAGGTGAGACTATGAAAGGAGATATCGGAGGTGATTGTGGGAAGAACAGTGGGGTGTTATCACTCAAATCCACGGGTGGCTAATTCCCTTTCTCCACTTTCAGGAGAATACTTCTATGGGTCAAGCAGACGAATTTAGGCGAGCCAGTCCAGTCTGTCATCTCTGCACTACGCGTCACATTGGTGGAGACCGCAGCTGTCCAGTTCCGATCAACGCCCCTGTGGGAGCCAGGTGAGCGTAACAGAACGTGAAGCCTCCCTACAAATTCCCACCCGGGCCTTATGGAGACCTCAGAAACTGACCAACTGGCCCAATTATTAGGGGAACTTAGGGCTGAAGTACATTCCGCCCGCCAAGAAATGAATGCCCTCAGGAGAGAACTAATTGTATCAAAGGAGCGCACTGATGACCTTGCTAGACAACTACTGCAAAGCCAGGCTGGGCAAACACCCCTACCTGGACTCGGGGGAAACCCAACTCCTGTTTCATCAAGCAACCCTGTGCAAGTAATTCTACCAGGAACTATTCCTTTAGCTCCACCCGAACGCTTTGCTGGGGACCCCAAAAGGTTTGCCGTGTTTATGAACCAATGCCGCCTGCACTTTTTATGCAGACCTGGAGCCTTTCCAAATGATCAAGCCAAAGTAGCCTTTGTACCATCATACCTCAGTGGCAGCGCAGCTGATTGGTTAATTCCACTAGTCAACCAGGATGACCCTCTTCTTCGGGATTTTCAGGGTTTCCAAATAAGCATGGAAAGACTATTCACCCGACATTCACAGGGACAGGGCCTGGATAATGAACTTTTGTCCCTGCGACGGGGTAACCAGGATCTGCTAACCTATATCGCTACCTTCAATAGGTTAGTGGTGGAAACCGGATGGCCCGAGGTAAAACGAATTACATTATTTAATCGTGGGCTGAGAGGAGAACTCAAAGATGTTTTGGCTCAAGTTGTGAACCCACCTCAGGATTGCGCTGAATATATAGACTTAGTGGTCCAGATAGATCACCGACTTCAGAATAGAAAGGCTGATCGAGCTAGGTTCGAGAATCGAGTGTTGGTTAAACCCAACGGTACCCCCAAAGGAACAGATGCACCAGAACCCATGCAGATCGGGGGGTTAAAGGACCTTTAACTCAGAAGGAAAGAGAAAAGAGTCAGCAATTGCACTTGTGTCTGTAATGTGGAACCTCGGGACATTTTCTCCGGGATTGCCCGGTAAAACCACCCAAAAAGGTGGTAGGAGTTGCAGACGAAAGCCATACAGAGTCTGATTCGGGAAACGACCACGCCCGACAAGCGTAGAACTCCGCTTGCCGAGCTTAAAGAAGGACACTCAGACCTCGCACCTAATCATACCAATGGTCCTTATTGATCCAAGACAGCCATTACGTATGCATGCAGTAAGAGCGTACATTGATAGTGGGGCCATAGGACACTACATGGACCACCAACTGGTTTCAATGATGAACCTATCTCTTTGCAAAAGGACCACTACAGACGTCATCACTACTGTCGATGGAACTGAAATTGCCGCTGGGCCAGTAACTCATTCCACTACAGAGATGACACTGTTGGGTCAAGATGGCATCGAGAAAGCATTGTGTTTGACCTAATCAAGGCTCCGCAATTCCAAATAATTCTGGGAATGCCATGGTTGGAAAAGCATAATCCTTGTATCGAATGGCGAGAGAAGAGAGTGACCTTCCCAGATTGTGCACACACCTGTTACCCGGAAAAAACCTTGAACAAAGGCCTGGCCACAGTCACTAATCCAGTCGTGCAGTTACCTCAGGAATATCAAGAATTCCAGGATGTTTTTCAGAAAGAACAGGCAAACACCTTACCACCTCACAGATCTTACGATTGTCAAATCGATCTCTTACCCGGTGCACAACCCCCATGCAGCAGGATCTACGCCCTTACAGAGCCCGAAAACCTTCACCTACGACAATACTTGGACCAATACCTTGCTAATGGCTTCATTCGCCCATCCAAGTCTCCTGCATCCTCAGCTCTATTCTTTGTGCCTAAAAAGGAAGGTGACCTTAGAACGTGTATAGATTACCGCGCATTAAACCAAATTACGGTAAAAAACCGATTCCCATTGCCTCTGATCCCCGAATTACTGGACCAAGTTAAGGATGCTTGTATCTACACTAAGTTAGATCTCCAAGCGGCATATCATCTGGTACGTGTGAAGAAAGGCGATGAATGGAAGACTGCCTTTCGCACCAAGTACGGATTATTCGAATATCAGGTGATGCCTTTCATGTTGTGCAATGCACCTGCAGCCTTCCAGTATTTTATGAATGATGTCTTTCGTGAACTCATTGACGTCTGTGTTGTCGTATACATAGACGATATTCTAGTGTACTCCTCCTCAAAATCAGACCATGTTAAGCACGTTTGTGCAGTCCTTGAGAAATTACGCCAGCACAAGTTATATGCAAAATTGGAAAAATGTGTCTTTCACTCTACAGAAGTCGAATTTCTTGGATTTATCCTGACCCCAAAAGGAGTCCGAATGGACTCTTGGAAGGTGGACGCCATTCTCAAATGGCCATCACCCAGTTCAGTGAAAGGAGTACAAAGCATGCTTGGCTTCGCTAATTACTACCGAAGATTTATCCCTGAATTCTCACATATTGTACATCCCATCACAGCACTCTTGCAAAAGAACAAGCACTTCTTGTGGACCGAAGAAGCTGAAAGAGCCTCCCAAGATCTAAAATTGAAATTCACGTCTGCACCTGTCTTAAAGCACCCACGCCCGAGCTTCCATACTTAGTTGAAACGGATGCATCCAGTTTAGCCATGGGAGCTGTCCTGTCTCAGAAGGATCCTGAAACCGGCCGACTTCATCCAGTAGCATTCTGGTCCAGAAAATTCTCGGCACCCGAATTAAACTATGCAGTTACTGATAAAGAGTTATTGGCCATCAAATCTGCCTTCAAGCGTTGGTGGCATTATCTTCTCGGCGCCAGGCATACCATCACTGTAATCACCCATCACAGGAATTTGCAATATTTGAAGACAGCCAAGGCCCAATCATCACGTCAACTTAGGTTGGCATTATTCTTTGCAGAATTCGATTTCGTGATCACTTATCGACCAGATTGTAAAAATGGAAAGGCAGATGCCTTATCCCGAATAGGAATGGGAGAAGCATACTCGAACCCAGAACCGCTACCTATAATTTCAGAAGAAAGAATTCTTGGCATAACTACTCTATAGACTCTAGAAGATATTCATCTAAAAATCAAGCAACTTTTCGATTCAGCAGCCCTACAGGACTGGGTAAAGAAAGGCCAAGATTATTCAGTCACCAATGACTTACCTTACTATCAAAGTCGTCTATTCATACCACACAAGAAACTAGAAGAATTGGTTATCTCCAATTATCATGATGCGCTGATTGAAGGACATCCAGGAGTCGCAAAAACTGAAGCTAAAATTAAGAGACAATTTTGATGGCCCACCTGGCGAAAATACATAAAGTCATTTGTGCTATCTTGTGGGATCTGTGCCCAAAACAAAAGCCTGAAGAAAAGACCAGCCGGTCTTTTACAACCTTTGGATATTCCACCTACACCATGGCACACTTTGTCCCTAGACTTCATTACCGATTTGCCTCCATGTAGTGGATTTAACACCATTCTAGTTGTAGTGGATCTTTTTTCCAAGATGTCCCACTTTATTCCTTTGAAGGGATTACCTTCCGCTTCGATGTTGGCCAAGGAATTTCTTGAAAATATTGTTCGACTACATGGATTCCCTTCCGTATTGGTCTCAGACTGAGGTAGTCAATTCATTTCGCAATTTAGGACGAAATGATGTCAATTGGCGCAAATCGATGTGAGGTTATCTACCAGTCACCCTCCCCAGACCGATGGTCAGACGGAGAGAACCAACCAGACTCTTGAGCAATACCTACGTTGCATGCTACAGCAAACCGAAGGCAATTGGAAGGATATTTTGTGGATTTTCGAATATGCATACAACAACTCTGTACATTCGGGAACCGGACAAAGCCCCTTTTATACCATAACTCTTTAGGGTGTAACATTGGCTTATTCCCAAGCGCCCACAAATAACTGAAAAGGATGACAAATGACTCCCTTTACAGTGTTCAGAAACTCCACATCTTGTGGTTTATTATGAGATATTCTGGTGCCCTTTGTGATTACACGTGTTTAGATGACTAAATCATCTTTTTCAAATCAGGGTTATTAGTATTACAATTTTTATTTATTTTTTATAATTTGATAATTTACACATGTTAAGCACATACCATGATATTCCCATATTAACAACATATGAGAGTCATTGATTTATCAAGTAAGAACATTCAAGTCAACACATTTCTGAAATCAAAAATACACAAATTAAGTAAGATAAAATCAAATTAAAGAATGGCCATTTTAGGGAGGGGTGAACGGTAGGAGTGTTAAGGATTGAAAAAAACAATTAAATGAGAAAAAAGAGAAAATAGTAAGTTAAACGACAAAATAACGTAGTGTTAAATTTCACTAGTACTTTTCAATGGTAAATGAACAGGTATTCATGTAATGGTCCATGCACGTCTTGATTTATATATTTTATTTTTTATTATTTATTTTTTCGTTATTATTCTTGATTTACTTTTAATTAATATGGTATCAGGTACTACGCACACAGCCTTACCTACTTGCACTGTTTCCCACTAGTATTCTTAATGTCTTGTGAATAATTTCATGGGATAAATCCCAGATCCATCTACAAAAAACAAAAGGAATTGTTGTTGGGAAGAATGTTCGTCCTGTTATGTGTTTACATTAACCGAAAAACAGAGTCAGAATATTCGTGTGACGAAGATCTTCTCAACCTCTCGACGCACGAAGATCCGAAAATACTCTCAAGCTTCATAACTATTGATAAATACAAAACAATCCAAGAACCAGCAACATTGGATATCTACGAACAGATCTCTGAGAACTCGCTACAAGAAATCTCCTCTGCGCAAATATCTGAAAACTCGCTCAGTCTCTGCTCATCAAGTAATATAGAATGCACGTTACCTTCATTTGTAAATCCACTACAACAAAACCAAATCTATGAAATTCACATAGAAAGCAAAATAAACAGACCTGAACCACTGATACTTAATAGAACAAACACTTTACGTCTTCTGAGAGCAATTCCGCAGCTACATCAAATAACATCAAAAAAGATTGACCTAATAACCTTCAAAGATAAAAAACATCTCGACAGAATCGTTGCAGAACTATCCGACCAATCTGACCAAGAATTGATCCTATCAAAACGTGCCCAGCTACACAAACTGGGATTCAACTGCTGGGCATCTATATCAGCAAGAATACACCATACAAAAAAACGGCGAAAATATACAAGGACTATGCAGACAATCCCAATTCTGAAACAGAAGGTGGACAAGTAGAAAAAGCAAACAGATCAGATCGACCGTTCAAAAGAATTTACGATGCAGAATCCTCATACACAGAAACAGTATCATCAAGCTATTCATTTTAACCCAATCATAACAATCAACGAATTCAGACATTACGTGGTCACTTTGCTCATGGAACACTAGAGGTAATATTCACTTGTTCACAAACCCATCAACTGACTTGGAAAACTTCCAAATTATATGCCTTCAAGAAACGTGGATCAGTCAAACTCCAGTGTGCGATGGCTTTCTGACATTTCTCAATCCTGCCATAATCAAAACAAAAGGAAGACCAGCATCAGGACTCCTCACGCTAATCAAAATAAATCCTCAATGGAAAGTATTGTCCAGCGAGAACATCAATCCCTGGACCCAAGTAACAATAATAACGACGATGCAGAAGACACAAAATCAAAAAAACCATCAAACAAAAATAGCTGTTTTTAACCTGTACTGGTTCCCCGCTGCAATAACAACAGAAGCATTCATTGACAGTGTATTTATCACAATTGACATGATTATTGGAACTCATACCCATGTGGAATTAATATTGTGCAGGGATTTGAATATCAACCTTTTTACCAAGAATGGCACGCTTAAAACCGATGACCAACTATCACCAAAAGCGGCAAGATGGATGCAAGAAATACTCATCCGAGACCTCTCTCCATTAAATCACGCAATGAATAACTCAAGTTCTTATGTGCCAACCTGGTCTAGAGGATCATCATCGGCAATAATCGACTATATATTCCTCTCAGAAACTCTACAAAAATCAGTGAAGTTAGCTCTAACAACAACTTCCAAAGACAGCGATCACAACAAACTAACAGTCTATTCCCACTCTGCCAACAAACAAGACCTACTACCAAAAGCAGTCCCATTGGAACTTGATGGAACATCTCAAGCGGCATTACCTCTACTACCAAAGAAACTACATGATTCGAACAAAACAGATTTTGAAAAGCTGAATTACGAGTGGATAGTTCTTCCCTTTCAACAAACAGTCAAAATTCGACCAGAGAAGACTCATCGCCAAACATGCAACCAAGAAATGGCGGAAAAGAAAAAGGCGTTGGCCAGATCGATAAGACAGTTGAAGAAAGTAAAAACACAAGAAAACAACTTACTAATTGCAAAACTGAAACAATCATACAACAATTGGAAAATATCCCACAAAAAAAGACTTGCTACAAACAGATGCGGAAACCATAATGAAGACTTACAAAACAAACAACACAAGAGAACTTTGGAATCTTCTGAATGATAACTATCAAAAACAGCACAAGCTAATAGCCAATGTCGCGCAACAAACGTGGATTACACATTATTCGAACATTTATGCAGACCATTCGGCCCAACCGATAGAAGAACCAATCAATAAAAAACCAACATGGACGGTAGCTGCAAACTATGATGATCTGCTATGTATGATGAAACACCTAAATGCTTCGCGAGCGCCAGGCCCGGATGGACTCTCAAATGCCGCATTGAAACAAGATCCCCCGGCATGGGCAAACTTCTTGTGTCAAATAATAGACATCATAAATGCACTTCACCAAATTCCTACCTCCTGGAGAACAGCAACAATTATCCCGATCTACAAACAAGGACCCCGTGACCAACCTCAGAACTTCCGTCCAATTGCCTTATTGGACCCTCTTGGGAAACTGTTTGCAACAATACTACAAAAACAACTAAGCTTTTGGGCTGTAAACAACGGCATGATATCAACACGCCAAACAGGCTTCACGGCAAATGTTGGTACTAACATCAACCTACTTTTACTTCACCTCATTAAACATGAAGCAATAAACAATAAGACCACAACATATGCTGCATTTATCGATCTGAAGATGGCCTTTGCCTCCATATCGCGACAGAAACTATGGGCAAAACTTAAAACATGGAAGTGCCCCGCGAACATATTGGAACCAATCATTTTGCTCTATTCAGAGACCTCAATAAAAGTACGATTAACAAAACAAGGCCTGACCACCAAGCAAATAATGACATCAAATGGATTAAAGCAAGGTTGTCCACTTGCAGCAACTCTATACAACCTGTTTACATCAGATATTGATCAACACTTGACCAGTACTCTAATCAATTCACCAAAAATAAATTCTACTCCCATTCCAATGATGCATATGCAGATGACATTATCCTGCTTGACAAAACTCCCTCTGGATTGCAAACTGCTCTCAACTTACTGAGCGACTACATGAATAAAAACGATTTAATAATCAACATTTTAAAAACAAAGACAATGACACTCACCAAATTACAACCAAAAAAAAACAACACGCCAACCGCAATTTAACATAAGCGGAATCCATTTAGAAAATGTGACAACATTCAAGTATCTCGGCATTCTGATTAACCAATTGAAAAAAGAAGAACAATGGCTGGACGTGTTGGCACAAAAAGCTGAGACACTGGCACGACAAGGCTGCATACTCCACAGGAAATATGGAAAGTTTTCTTTTAAACCAATCATTGCGTTCTACAAATCAAAATTCATCCCAATCATAACGTACGGAACAGGGGTTCTAATTAACATGGCAAAAATAAACTGGACGACATTTGAATCAACTTTTTGGCAAAAAGATTCTCCATCTGCCACAATCTTATCCAATGCCTGGAATACGATTTATACTAGCAACACAATCCATTGGCTCTATCGTATCCTGGAAAAAAACTAGACATTTATCGCAAGATACTGTCGGATGAGAAAACTGCTGCTATCCAAATCTTGAAATCACAGCCAAAAACTTTTAACAACACAGCGCTAAAAAAATGGAAAAACTCTATCATCAGTGAAATGGAACAGCAAGAGATATCGGAAGAACTCTTAATTATGCGCCCTCAACACGCGAAAATCAAACTCATGCAAAACGATTGGATTGAAACTATTCAACTGAACAATAGCTACAAGCAAACTTTACAATGTAGCAAAGATAATAGAAGAATTCACGAGCCACAGCCATACCTCTTAACTTTTCCAGACCAGTCAATAAGATCAACATTTCTAAAAATTCAGCTGAACATCCTACCAACAAACGCATACCTTGCCATAACAAGACAGATTGACAAATCACAAAACAACTGCCGATTTTGGAAAAGCCCGTTTACTCCAGAAACCATATTCCATCTGGTAATGGAATGTCAGTCTCTTGCAATCCAACGGAAACAATTTGGAACATACTTTGATCTTGCATCCCAAGAGATGACTACAGAAGAAAGATGGGACCTCGTCCTGAGCGGAAAGAACAATAAATACATATATACGATTGCTCTCTTTCTATCCACCATTCTTCAGCTTAACGGAAAGAAAACCTAAAGCAGAAGAACAACCAAATTTTTTTCTTTTCTCACTTAACTCTGACTAAAAACACACATCTTAACGCACAATGATGGAAAAGTTTGAATCCAAACTAAAACATCAAAAAAAATAAAAATAAATAAGGAATCGGACAAGAGTGAATATCAGACATTTTGAACTCTTAAGAACTATATACTTACGGTTCCTCGCCAGGGACCTCATAGTCAATATTGGTCTGGAACTCTCCCAATTCCTTCGGACCAGTGAAGTAACTGGTTATCTAGGCGCCCCTGCATTCCATGCAGGATGGAGAGCTCATCTTTTATAAACATAAGGTGAGACTATGGAAGGAGATACTGGAGGTGATTAGTGGGAAGAACAGTGGGGTGTTATCACTCAAATCCACGGGTGGCTAATTCCCTTTCTCCACTTTCAGGAGAATACTTCTACGGGTCAAGCAGACGAAATTAGGCGGGCCAGTCCAGTCTGTCATCTCTGCACTACATGTCATGTTGGCGGAGACCGCAGCTGTCCAGTTCCGATCAATGCCCCTGTGGGAGCCAGGTGAGCATAACAGTTTCCTCACTATTTTGGTACAGCACATACTTTATTGAAGACATGTGCTACACAATGTAGCAATTTAATCGGTCCCACCAGTATTTTGCGGTACAGATACAACAGCCACGACTTGGTTCCCGGTCTATGCACCGCTCTGCACATGCCTGCTAGGTAAGATCAGTTTGAGCATGAATCATTCTGACCCTCACTAATGAGTTAGTCATGAGGTTGTTAAGCGATCACTAAACCCAGAGGATATAATTAGGTTCACAATTTTGTTAAGCGTGTATAACGGAGTCAGTGCCAGGCAAGCTAAAGACACAGCACAACTGTTTATTCAGCTACATGACACAGGTAGTGACGATTGTGGTAAGGGACGCTTTTATTTTGTTGGATGGTTTTGTTGGACTGGAATTACTGAGAGATGAATCCATCTTTTAAAAATCAGTTATGACTCACAACTGAAAAAGGATAAGGTTTACATACATACTCTCACTTTGTAGGACAGCCACACGAGATAAGACTCCAGAGGTTTCCCTTCAAGAAAGACACGTGCTTGATGAGCATAGAGGAGCCTAATCGCCTTGAATCTCTTAATTTTTAAAATAGAGACCAGGTAGTATGGTATATTTTTGTTCATTATTGTTTCAATAAATGTGTATAATTAATTTATTTATTTCATTTATTTCATTTACATTTATAAAGCGCTCACACAGCCCGCAGGCATCGAGGCGCTGTTACAGGAATTGTTTGTTTTCTTAATTGTGTGTGTTTTTTTTTTATCTTAGTTATGTATTTATAACGCGCTTAAACACCCAGAGGTTTCTAAGCGCGGACCCGGGGATCGAACCTGTTGTTGCTTCGTGTCGTCTTGCTTCCAAGACGCGCACGCTGCCGCTGAGCTATCCTCCCGGGACGAAGCTGTAATTGACATCTTCTGTAATTTACTTGATCACGTGCTAAATGAATGTATCATTTTGTATTTATAGAGCTCGCCCCGATGAAGGACTGATGTCCGAAATGCATCAGCGACATTGTCCTCTGTGCAACAAATTAAGCAAATGAAGAATAAATAAGAAGATTTTTACTGATGAAATGATTTTTGTATGTTACTTTTCTGTATCAAGGATCTGTTAGGGAGAATTCTCTGTTTAGGCTGAATTTCCTAACCTAGTGAGTCCCCCAGCAGCTTTGCTGGATTTCTGGAGTTTGTTTTTTTCCATCCTGCCAAGAGTGAGACTCTTTTTCTCCCACTCCTGGACATGAATGTGTGTAATTCCTTGGAATGTCAATGTGTTCTATGGGCTATGGGGTCTTTTACTCCATAGGGTCTCATATGTTTTGCTATGTGTGTTACACCGCACCCTACGTGCCGTAACACTGGGGCGTCCTAGCGGACCTCCACCATAGACTCCATACCCGGGGACTGACTACTGTCTCCCCGGGCATGTAAAGTCACCATTGGCTTTACTAGACCTAAATATACTAACAGAACTGGTACAAACCATCCTATTGTGGACGTACTAGTAGGGGTAATTCGATTACTCCTAGGTCTGTTATTCGAGGGGGCACTGTCCCGTCCCCCCTCGTCGAGTTTTGGCTGGTGGCAGTGGAAACTACTTGTTATGTTTGACCCCGAACATAACCCTATGGGATTCTTCCCATTGTTGGAGATTGATACTTTTCCTCGTTAATCTCTAACATACCATCAGTTTACTTATCTTAAATAAGTTTACCGGATGGTATTTTCTGCCAGAACTCGGTTTTTAAAATGACTGTGTTCGTCTCTGTGACTCCTAAACCAAAGGTTGAGCCCTTTGTTCCACTTTTGGCAGGCTTCTGTACAGAGACCCTCCAAAGTGGTGCCATTCTGTCTGGGTTACCACAGGGGTGTGGGAGGGGGTTTAGGCACCCTGGACCGAGTTGCCTTGCCAATTCCGGTTGCACTCTGGTGTGATTGGCCCAAGTGGTGAGCCTCCCCGCACACCACTTAGCGTGTGTTGATTGACAGCTAGGCTGAATGAATGGGGGTTTTCTGCATAAAAGCAGGGCTTTTGGGACTGGATCTTCAGAAGTCGCCACAGGACCTAAGAATACGACGAGGGTAACGCTGAGCTGACCTGCACGATGACACCTCTGGTGGAGCCCTGCGGAACCGACTCACCACTTCCCGACAACAGAGGAGATCTCCCTGCCAGAGAGTCTCTTCCTCTGACTGGTGGGAACAACCAGTCCCCTTTGCTTTTTCTTCGCTCCAGGACGCAGTGGTCGAATTGCCCGTGCAGAGCACCTCGGCAACCGGATAGCCACTACCCCTGTACCGCGACCAAAAGGTGGTGCCTTGTGACGGAGCACTCCGCGGCTGGTCTCTTCCCTGGTGGTGCACCGGACTTCACTTTTCTTCGACGACGAGATCATCTCTACTCTTGGCAAAGAGCCGACGTGCATCCACCATCAGGAACAACTGCTCCCGCGGAGCTGTCTCTCCACAATCAAGGTACCGTGTCCGCCTGGCTTCCCTTTCTGCCGGATCGAGTGAGGTATCTTAATCCTCGCCTTTCCTTTGGGTCGCCTCCAAGCTTTCTTTAGCGTGTTGTTCTGAACTGGTCCAATCTTCCGATAACAATTTGCTACAAAGACTTGAACGCATTTCCACTAAGAGACTTTTTGGGACATATCGCCTTGCCTCTCTCCGAGTGGGCCTGGCCTCTGAACTTTATGATCTATCGTGGTTACTGTCTTCTTGCCTTGCATTTTTCCCGTGAAGTATTGAACTGTGTTGATTTCGTAACCTGCTTATTTTTCTCTCCCGTCCTAACGAATACTAGAGTGCCATCTAGGTTGAAGCATACACCTCTGTCTGCAAATAAGTGATGCTGGTAGAACCTAGACTTGTCGAACTATTATTAGGGGGATTGAACCGTTTCCGTCGTAGAGTAATTGTAATTGAAGTGTTTGCCGTGATAGTGCCAGAGTGTTTTCTATAGATGTGTCGTTATAAATAAATACCTTTATATCTTTACACCGAAGCCTTGTTGCGTGTTTGCTTGTCTTACTGTGTAGAATTGCCCTATATTGTATACTCCACATACTGCCTGACTCTTCTTGAGGGAAGTCTGACTGCTCAGCCACAGCTACCAAGTGAATCTGTGTGGTACAGACTGCTACCAAGTGGGTTTACTGCCAAACACCTGTAGTCCTAAATCTTTTGCAGTGGTCCCAGAGGGAACTGCACAGGTTTCCGCCTAACAGGATCTACTGAAGTTGACATGATCCCAATAACTTATATTGGTGCCCGGCAAGAGTCAAGCAGAATGTAACACACATTCTGATTTGCTCTCGCCGGGATTCCAGGCGGTTTGTCCACGGCAGGGGGCATGGCAGCCCCTAAGCCAATGAGGAGACTCGAAGTGCCGGCCATCCCCGCTGCGAGCCTCCACACAGCTGGAGCCTGCCATCGTACCCGCCAGGGAATTCAGGCACATTTTTTTTTATTATTTCTTTACCCTCCCTGCTTCCCTTCCTCCCCCCCCCTAACCAAACTTACCTTCTTTTCTGTCGTCTTTCGGAGTGAACGCGCTGGGAACACTTCTGTTCCCAGTGCGTCCGCTCCTGATGGCTGCCATGGAAACGGACTCTGATTTCCCTTCCCAGCGGCAGTTTCTTTTTTTTCTGTCCCGAAATGCTGCAGTGTTTTCGGGACAGAAAAAAAGCTTTTAATACCCCGGTCTTGGGCCGGGGTACTAATAGCAATATTCCCCTTGCAGCGGGGGCATTACCGAGTCCGGTAATACCCCAGGGCCCCTGCTGCTCAGGGCATATTTTTTAAATAGTATTTACTACCACCCTTGGCGTTAACAGGTCTGGAGATATTTTCACCAGACATTTTTTTGCTTGATATCAATTGAGGCCTCATGGGAAATAATGAGGTTATACTTCCAGAGGAGTGGCCTAGTCAACAAAGAAGAAGTTTGGAAAGGGTTCCGGTGGGAGGCAGATCCTCTCAAAGATAAGCACTGGGACAAGGAAATGTAGGGCTATGAGTAATCAAGATAACCATTACCTAATCCCAACATTAAATTTTCTCTATGATATGATATGATATGGCATTTACACCGCGCCTATACACAAGTGTTTCAAGGCACGATGAGTCAAGGAAGGCGGAACAGAGGGAAGACAGAGACAATGATCTTACTAGGCCAGGTGACACTGAGATTGTGCAAGTGCAGGGGGGGAGAGGAAAAGTGCTGGGGGGAAGTGGGAGGGGGCAGAGCAGTACATGGGATCGACAGTAAAAAAATAAATAGAATAAATAAAAGCAATAATGTGATGGGCACTGAGGACTGTGGAGTATTTTCTGTTCGCTTTAAATGTCATTTTTGTTGTATTCCTCTGAGAAATGAGCCATCCTACTGCCCTCTTCTCTACCCCACTCTAAGTTATTTCTGTATTTGGTAAGCAAGATATCTCCGTTTTGAGAACACAAAAATCACCGGTTTTTGTGCTGTTCTGTTTTGTTGGTCGGAAAGATAGCTCAGTAGGTTCTGTTTGATGCATATAGTGCCGATTTAACATACTGGTGGTCACAGGTGTAAATATTGGTGGGGCTGACTCGCCCTTTTAGCCTCCTTTGGGTAACACCTGTTGTTTTTAGTTCTGTGAAGGGCAAAAGCCTGTGGCAGAGACTACTACATAACACAAAATATGCCTTTTAATAAATAGGCACGCTATGATCAAGGGCTGCCTAGACAATCGGTTTTTAGACATAAACTGACCGTTTTATTTGTTTAGTCAAATTACCCTTTTATTTGTGGATACCCCTAAACAATGTGCCATGTTATTCACTCCAGCGTCTTCAACCAACTAGAAGAAATTCTAGTTATAACACATGGGTGTTTGTTTTGTGCCATGCGTGACAGGGTGTTTATGTTAGCACACTCTCAAGTGTACACTTGCTTACTCGACTCGCAGATGTCAAAAGTTGCCAGTGGCGGCTGGTGATTATTTTGATTTTAGGGGGGTGGGGCGTAACACTTTCCCTTGAATGTGGGTGAGCGACTGAACCCAGCGACTGAGCACCAACGTACCAAGAGTGATTGAAGGAGTGTGTCCTGTGAATTTTTGAAACAATTATATGTTAAGATGGTGCACTTTAAAACTCGCTTTTGTAGAAAGATTGGGAAAAAAGGCCATTCAATGCACTATCTGCAGTCTAGGGTAATGTAAAAAAAATCCCTAAGATTCCAGATTGCCACCAGTACACAGGAGTATTTTCCAAGTCACCTTTATGCTGCCTGTGGAAAATTGACTTTGAGCATAAGGCCAAGAATGCAACTCTAAAATAGCATATTCATGTTGGCTTTGACGCATTTTATGTTATGTTGTGTTATGTTGTGTTATGTTAAAGGTTCTTATACCGTGCAATATCTTGTTTATGAATCACGCAGACCACAAATAGAATAAATACTACCGTTCGCACAACCCAATATATGTTTGAAATATGTCATGTATGCAGTCTATGTAAGCATGTATGCATTCCTGGATCATGTTTTGTTGATCCTTTAAACAGTGTGTTTGCTATTTGGTCTTTTTTGTCAAAACAGTTTGTATGATCTTTGTCGGTGTTTCTATGTGTTCTTGCTTATGTTCTGTTCGTAGTGCTATGCTAATACATGAACAGGTGTGTAATAGCCTTAGTGTCCTTTAACAATTGTTTCTAAGAAATGCTTGCTTTTTTATTTGCATTATTGTATGGCTACTATCATATTTTGATGTTCAACAAAGGGTTTACTTGTTAGTCAACCCTAGAATAATAGGAATTATTTATTTATTTAACGTTTTGTTTTTAATTGGACACAAAGGTGTCACATGCCGTAGGTGGGGTTGTCCATTGTCTTTGTGGCTTTACCCATAATGCCAGTAATGCCCCAATGAACACAATGCCACTAATGTATGTGTCAGTATATGCCAATAGCAAAACATGGGAAATGGGAGGCTCAACTGGTTGTATATAATGGTGGTCCGTATTACGTTTTAAAGGATATTAATAGTGTAAGGGAATTTTTAAGGATAATGTACCTGATAAAATAAGAGAAAGCTTAGGTGCAGCTGGGAAGATCTCGAGGCCACTCGGGATCCAAGACAAAGGGGAAAACAAACAAACACTGGATGTTGCCGACCAGTAACCCAAAACTGCACTCCCAACGGGATCAGATCCCAGGTAAAGTATTGCAACAGCAAGGACTGAAGTAACTCCTATATGGAGTCTGTCATCCCTGACAGTTGTGAAAGGTAAAATCTAGTCTTATGGCAAAAAAAATGCATATTCTTACTTTCATAATATTCAGAAAATCATAGTTTGTAAATATTTCAATATACCCGTCTACTTGCTGAGATATAGTAAGGAAAGAAACCAAACTAACTCGGGATGGGGTTGAAACAGGTAAAAACACAATTGTATTATATAATCAAATCATTTGATAACATACTGTCAATTGCACAGTGCAGTATATAAATTGGGAAAATTGTCAAAACAGGCGTTTCAAGCAACATTAGTGTAGAAGAGCTGTCAGAATGCTCAGGTCAAACCACAAAGAAAAAATCAATACTAATATATACAAACATATGACAATTCAATCATTGTTCATAACTTTTGAACGTTTTTTAACATAGGAAAAAACACTCCCAAGGGATGGTTGGTGCCAACGTGTTTCGGATTATATTAATCCATCTTCAGGGCAGAGTGTATTAGGCTTTCATGCTGTATTCATGATACATATTTTCTTTAAATTCTAGAAATAATAGGGATATACTTTTTAGAATACTTGGGAACTGCAAAAATGGTCCAGAAAACAGGGCTCGTTGATTAAAGTCCGGTCTGGAGATATTATCTTCCGGACTAGAGAATACTGGATTGATAGTGGGAAGCGGGCCCCCTTCCTTTCAGAAATCTGAAACGAAAGGCAAGCCTCGGTCAGGGCTGAATCTGACAGTGCATACAGAGTCGATCCCCTGTATATTTGTACACAGACAGTAGTGTATGTAAAAACATTCGTATAAATCAAGGTACGTGTATATTTGTACACAGACAGTAGTGTATGTAAAAACGTTAGTATAAATCAAGGTACATGTATAGTGTGGCTCCACTAGTGCCCTGAAACGGTCTCAGCTATAACAACATAATTGGCAGGTAATGTCGGGAACAATAACATTGCGCTCCGTAAGCGAGAATGCATGAAACGGCTAATTTAACTCTGTCATTTACTTGTGAAATGTGAAGGCAGGTCGGAGTCGAGCAGCCCGTCGTCAATACGGGTCGCTCTCCTGTGTTCCATAAAAATGGTTGGCACGGACGCCAAGCATGCACGTAGGCGCCACGGACGCCATTCTGGTGTGGGCATACCACGACTCCACCGACTATGCTCGTAAAGGATCTGCCTGAGAACAACATGTACCTGATCGGGTACATGTGTCCCACTGACCTCTTGTGTGTCAGTGAAGTACAGGAAGTATCTCATCTTGAAGATGTGCCAGTAAGGGCAGGATATTCAATGTTATATAGATCGAAGAGCCTCTGTCTGGATCAATAGCTGGCGTCTACACAATGAAAGCTTTGTGTGAGCGGCAGAAAACATATCGTGTGATTAAGAGGCAAGGGGGGGCACCATAGTTCAAGATGAACTATTGGGTGCCCCCCCACTTGCAGTATTTAAGGGACCCGATCTAGGCAGACAAAGTATGTCCAGTGCCCATCAGGTTGTAGTTAACTGACATCTTATGTAGTAAGTTAGTGAATGATAGTTAGCCACAAGTCACTTAATGCATCAAATAATATTGCCTCACTTACTGTCGACCCCATGGCCGTTCACATTCTAAATATTCTGCATAGTAGTAGATATTGAACATGTGTAAGTAAGTCTAATGTAATATTACAATTTAGCGCCAGAGCGTTGATTTGTTTGATGCTGAGATAAAAACAACAACAAATATAAATTTCAGGGTGGAAGGCTACCAAACTGCCGGCACATGGGCCGTTCACATTCTGGATCTACTACCCTGTCATACACTTGCTGTGTATAGACATGTATGATAACATTTTGCAGTTAAACACCAAAATATTGAGTGGTCCACTTTTAGATAAACAGTATTCTAAAAAATACCTGAGGAGCACATAAATAAACCATGTCATACAAAGTACATAGGGTCAAATACACACGGGTTCTGCATCCCGTATTCAATAAGGAACATCACACAAAGCACATTAGATCGAACTCACAGTTCATACCTCTAGGGGTCAAGCAGTCTAATAAGTCGACCCACATGATTTCTCTTTGGAGCAATTTCTTGTGGATATCCCCCCCTGTTGGTCCAACCTTCACTTGTTCTAAAATCAAGCATTTCAATTGCTCAATCGTGTGTCTGAATTCCATAAAATGCATGGAAACCAGTGACTTAAGGCTTTTCGTCCTTATATTAGACTTATGCTCTGTCCATCTCGGTTTGGCCTTTCTCATGGTCATTCCCACATAGTAGAAACCACAGGGACATTTTAGGGCATATACCAGGTTTGTGGAATCACACGTTTATACCTTCCTAAAAGCCTCGGGAGATAT
This sequence comes from Ambystoma mexicanum, assembly GCF_040938575.1. NCBI lineage: Eukaryota > Metazoa > Chordata > Amphibia > Caudata > Ambystomatidae > Ambystoma > Ambystoma mexicanum. The sequence goes on along the minus strand of NC_090927.1, from coordinate 626,848,713 downwards.
TACCTTTTATAGAGGGCGCCCACACGTTCTATATGGATTACCTTGCAAAGTTGGAACATTTTACCAATGTCCTCCCCCTTTCCACCAACTCTGAGTGTATACTTCTGAGTAGATATGTATGTCCTCATTAATCGGTATGCACAGGCTCTCGGGTTGTGTTGGTCCAGCACTGCACAGGCCCCTCTGTCGAGCACGGACACTGGCCAGCTGTGCAGGGCACACAGATTAAAGAATATGAGGTGGACATTTGTAATAAGCTATTGTGTGACTTCTACCCTCTCCAAGTTCCTTTGCTTGCCATCTTGGGTGCGTACATGGTTTGTCCCTCTCTGCACCACCTTCACTGATCTGCTGAACTTGAACCCATTCACGGGATCTCTATGTAGCATTTTAATCTTTATCCAAGTCCCCTCTCTAATTGTACTTTGTTGTGACTTCCTTCTTTCGTCAATATATCTCTTCATGTTCTCCTTTCTCTTCTTCACTCGTCACACCAATTCTTCCATGTCCACTTTTTCATCCTCTCTTATATTAGCCAACCATCGGGGAACCAGCATGGACGCTGCCCTGCATCCTCCGAGGAGATAAACAGCGATATCTCTATGGTAAGACGATGGGCAGCCAATGCTTCCTGACTGTGCTGAGCAGATCAAGACCAGCTACAGTAGCTAACTGCTGGGCCCTGTGGGATGTATAAACCCACTCATCCAAGCCCTGCAACATCGCTGTGCCTTGCTGGCAGCAGAAACATCTTAATGGCCGCCGGAAAGCATGCTGCCCGGAAAGCATGCTGCTTGCCAGAAATCACCAGAAAATTTGCAGTAAAAATCTGAAAGACAGGCCGCCATCCACTTTTGCCTATCTTAGTGAGCACAGGAGTTCACTGGCCAAAACCACCATTGAGCTATCCACCAAGCAGCCTGAAACCACTTTGAAATAGCAATGCTGATTGCCAAAAGAAATACAGAGCTGTTTGGGAATCCGTTTCTTGAGTGTGAAAAATGTGCTAAAATCATGGCTCACAAAACCACCAAAAAGATCCAACCTTCTTGTTGGGTGTTCCACATTACTCTACTGCAAGAATCCACATCAATACAATATCAGCAGGAATCATATGCTTTCAGAGCAAAACCCCCTTTTAAAGATACTGATGGAAAGACAGCTGTCAAAATGGGTGTAGTACCGTTACTCGCCTCTGTCAGGTGCTGGCGATTTATAATTCTAACAGGAGAACTGGTGTTTCAGAAGTTAAATATGCCAAAGAAGAGAATTCCATCAACATGCCATATAGAGTGCCACACATTGATTTAATGTGGAAAAAGACTGGATTTAAAGATATGTTGCCTATTTCAAATGTATGAATGTATTTTTTTTTACAAGGAACTATGTTGCAATTGACCAGAATGTAATCTGATTTAGTTAAAACTTCAAGTGGCCTTCTTTTCATGAGAACCCTTCACACCTTGGGCCTTCCCACCAACAGGAGAGGATATTGCATTGACATGTAAATCAGGAGAGGAGGAGATTCCTCTGCTGGCTGGAGAAAGGGACAATAGAGTCTTTCAACTGAATAGAATATGCTGATTTGGGTGTGACTGGTCAACAACTCCTGTCAGGAAACAAGACATGTGACCCTCTGAGTCAGCCAGCTCTGGGGGCTGAGACAAACCATTGTGGTATTGAATTGAAATCAAATGTATGTTTTATAAAAATGCGTATAACAAAGTGTACCAAGCTGACAAAAATATGACATTTTGAGGTTCTTAAAATGAAAAATTCCCTCACGATTTAAGACTAAGCTGGACGCTGTGTGATGTTCTGAGACCAAACCCCGGAATTATTAATATTGCAGCTGCAGTGTTTTTTCTATGAACATAAGAAATTACAGTAATATGCTCAGAGAGGATATGCATGCATGTATCGAATTTGGAGCAGAATGAATATTGGGAAACCCACCAAAAGCGCGAAATGTTGTCATTTCTGAACCCAAGCTCGTAGGAACATGGGACCTGAACAGAGACATGCCCTAATTAATCTGTGATATGTATATGTATTATGAACAACTTGTGTATCTGGGAAATATGTTTTTGGGGAAAAATAGAGTTTCTATGAAAAAGCAAGGGGAGGGATTTCAGTTAAGCCATAAACACAGCATCACTCTGACTCATTCTGACACACTGATCCTGTCTCCAATCGGGGGATAGGAAATCCTCTAACCTATCAAATCCTTAGAGGGTTGGGCATGTAGAATCAGCACCCCGACCCACTTTGGGAACACATAAATAGAGACTGCTTAGGACAGATAGGACACACTCTTTTCCACTACTCAACTATTCTTGGCGCAGCACCCTGCCGTAAGACTCCAGAATCCAGATAGATCCAGATACCAGGCTCTAGAACCAAGCTCTAGAACCCTGAAGCAAAGGCCCAATCCCAAAAGCTGAACTCTTCTTAGCAGGCCTGCAGAATCTAGCAACCTGATTCTCACCTTCAGCAGCCGGGCTGTGCTGTTTGCTTCTAGCTAAGAACCCTCTGCTAGATCCTCGATCCAGACCAAGAAAGCAGAGCTGTATCCGGAATGCATCAGATCCAGTCTGAGGGACCGAGCAGACCAGAGGCCGTGCTGAGAGCAGAACCCAGTGACTGAGACCTGTCCGGTGGCGAGTGAAGTCAACCCCTTGACCAGATCTTTGACGAGGCGCATTCCATTCCAAAGCCTAGGAGTGAGTATCTAGTCTAGAACTGTCCTTATCCAATCTCTTAGTTTAAAGTTATCCTCTTCCATCCATTTCAACCTGTTCAGAACTGCGTTATTGAATCTTGTGTCCATCCTGTTGATTTCAAATCTGTAAAGCGCAATCTGTCAATTTGGAAATCTTGACTTTATTTCTGAAAAATCTACCTTCACAAAAACCTCTGTAACTTTTGAACCACAAAATGACATTCCAATTCATTATAGTTTTCCCGTAATTGCAATTTACGCACACAGAAAAATTGCCGCAAATTGCAATTTAGCTCAATTTCAACACATGTCAGAATAGCTGTTTCTTGTTTGCAACTGCTGAATTTCGTTTTCAATTTGATAATCATTCATGAATCATTGCTAGTGTTGACCTGAACCAATCTAAAGTAATTCTCACTAGTGCTGAATCTCCTTTAGTGAATTAAAAATCAATTTAGCATATTTTCACTTTAATAATAAATAATAATAATAATCACATTCAAAAGTATTTTTGCCTGTTTTAAAATCATACCAGTTTCTCAAAGCTTGCTGGGGGAACTGGAATTGAACTGCCTTCTTGATTGTATTCCTGAAACCTGTGTGCCCTCATTTCCATCTCTTCATATTGCATAGGGGGGAGTGAGTAGTCACAGGGGAAAAAGTGACCATATTATCTTTTGATTGAAATCATATCAAGTCTATTTCTGTGTTGTATTTTGCATTATTGCATTTCCTGGAATCACATAAAGGATTCTCTGCTACCGCATCCTTCATATTCATACTCCTAAGTGATTAAAGAGATTGTTGATTTTGTAATATTACCCCTTGTTGATTACCGTCCATATTCATAAGTGTGCTATTCAGATATTATTTTGTTCATAAAAGTGTGACATATATATAGTTTAATTCTTCAAATAAATATTTTAATTTGCAAAAAAAATCTACTTCTTGGCTCAGTGAGGTCAGGGGGATTCAAAGAGAGAGGCATTATATAAGGGTTCATCATCCAGATTTGAAGAACTTTGACATAAAGATATATGAATAAGGGCTTCCATTGGGCATCCCAGACTAGGCATTGACTTAGTTGGAGTGCTGCATTGAAGTCACTTACAGCCCCCTTGATGAACCTGTTGGTGCATTCCACCAACCCATTTGCTTGTGGGTGATATAAGGCTGCTTTAGTGGTTCTACGTTATTTCACCGCAGTATTTTTCATCGCAGGTTTTTTCATCGCGTTTTTTTTTCTCAAAAAACTCATCGGTTTTTTGGGGGTTTTTTGGGGGTTACTCCCCCAAACCCCCCTTTTTTTAAAAAAATGTTGTATTCCCTTACACCCACAACCATATATTGAATTTTTTAACCCCCCAAAAAAAAAACGACAAGTGTTTTTCGAAATAAAAATGGCGATGAAAAAATATGCGATGAAAAATACTGCGGTGCAATGCGTGTATACCGCTTTAATTTGCTTGATTATGTTCTCCTTCATAAACTTTTCCATGTCTCTAGATACAAGTTGAACACTGTTGTCAGTGACCAGTTCTCTGGGCAACCTTCTACCCATTTAGATAAATAGTCTACTAACAATATGCCATACTTGTGTTCATGTTCCATTAGTTCAAGCGGGCCTATGAAGTCCATGTCCAAGTTTTGCCACACCCCCTCTGGTACTTCTGTAGGGTGTAGTGGTGCTTGTCTTATTTTAAGTCGCTTGTCACTATTCACTCATTCATGACATCTCTCTGTCATTGTCCGTATTCTTAAAACATTCCTGGCCACCAATATGCTTCCCTCTCTCTCCTTTTCGTCATGTTGTTTCCAGGATCACAGGTGTGAGCCCTGCACACAATGGTTCTTCTCATTGCTACGGGTGGGATTATTTAGTCACCTCTCATGAGCATCACCTCATATTTGAAAATGTCATCTGCTACTTTCCAATATGGGCGCAACCCTTCTGGGATGGACTTCTCATACGGCCACTCTTTCCTGACCCATTCCGTGATTTTTTTTGTGGTGGCATCCTTGGCTGCTTCTTCTTTCCAGTGCCCTTCACTAATTTTGAGGAATTCTCAACTCCTCAAATCAGTGATTGATGCGACCACACGTTCATCTTGTAGAAACTGGTCTCTGTGTCTTTACGCACCGGTAGTCTGGACATAAAGTCCGCTTGGGCATTTTCCACCCCGCTATGTGCTCTATTTCCTATGAGCATTCTTGCAGCTTAGCTGCGATGTGAGTAAGGTGGGGTGTCGATGTCCGGGTCCCTCCCGGGCTGAGTAGGTGTACTAGGGCTTTATGGTCCATCACCAGTAAAGATGTTGTACACCAGCCGTATGTGTGGAACTAATCCACAGCCCAAGCATATGCCAAAATCTCCTTTTCTATGGTAGAGACATTTTTTACAATGTGTTCATCATTGCCTTTCTTTTGGGTGAGGGTTGCCCCAATGAATGGTTGTAGGCAGGAAGTATGCATGATACCCTCTTTGACTTCTTCGAAGGACCTTGATTGTTCTGCCTTCCACTAGTACTCTGCCCCTTTCTTGAGCAATTCCCTCATGGGGCGGAAGTCTCTGAAAAATTTGGCACAAATTGTGCATAGTATCTGGATAATCTCAAAAATGATCTCAATTCTTCTTTACTGTTTGGGGGAGGCGCTTTCACAATGGCTTGCAGTAGATCTTTTTTAGGATTGATATCTGCCTTCGATATGGTGTATCCTAGCGACTCTACTTCATCAGCCTGCAGTACACACCTATTGTAGTGCAGCTGCACCCCTGCTGCTTGTAACTTTGCCAACACTTTGCAGAGAGCTGTATCATGTGTCTTTTTGTCCTCCGCGTAAATTAAAATGTTGTCTTGGAAGTCTGAGACATTTCCCATATTTTTCAACACCGAGTCCATCATGTGCTGGAATTCAGAGGCCACTGAAGACAACCCGAAGGGCATTCTGGTGAATTGATATGTTCCAAAATGGGTTATGAATGTTGTGAGAGGTCTGGACTCCCGATGTAAGTTGATGTGGAGGTAGGCGTCTCTCATATCTAGTTCAAAAAAAGACCTCTGCCTCCTTCATCAGCAAAATCAGCTCATTTATGCTCAGTAAGGGTTAACTATCCACCACAACTTCAAGGTTTAGACTGAGTAAGTCAATGCAAATTTCTGTTTCTTTATGAGTACTACGGGGCTGAGCCACTCTGACCACTACACCATCTCTATGGTTCCTTTATCTAGCTTCTTGTTGAGCTTCTCTTGTAGTGCGACACTCGCTGTCGTCGGCACCGGTCTCACCCTGTGCTTGACTGGTACAGCTCCTTGTTTTAACCATATCTTGTGTACATAGTTCTTAATTTGTCCAGGCGTGTCTGACAATAATTCCGGAAACTCTTCTTTGGTGTCGACGTCCCACTTTTGTTTATGGACAGCACTTGTCCCTCCACGCTGGAGTCCAGCCTAACTTGCAATTTGGCCTGATCATCCGAGCCTAATACTGGAGGTCTGTTTTCTCCGAAGTACACTTTGGTTTTAGTGACTGTTCTCTTGAATTCCACTGTCGCTCTGATGTATTCTAGGAGATTCAGACTGGCGCATCTGTAAACCATGGGACTGATATTTGTTTTGTAGACCTCCACTCTTTCTTTCCCCACCATGCTTTTGTAAAGGTTCAATGGTAGTATGGTGAGGTCTGAGCCCGCCATCACGCTTGTTTCATTACCGTTGACTTTAATGGTACAATGAGGCTTTTCTCTTTGGGTTGTGAGGCTATTAACCATGAGAATTGTGGCGCATGCTTCTTCATCCAAGTAGGCCTCGTCTCTGCCCTCTTCCCTCTGGATTGCAGCCACTGTCTTCATTCCTTTCCAGGTGCACACCGATTCGAAATGTCCATAACTTCTGCATTTCAAACATTCTTTATTCCTTGCTGGACATTCTCTGCTGTTGGCTAGGTGACTAGTGCTGTCACATCTGTGGCATGTCTCCCTGCTGCGTCATCTCTAGCATTGGGGTGCCCTTTATCTCTTCTGCCTCTGGACTGTACCCAATGTACTTCTGGTGACTGTGAGGTCGTTTCCCACTCCTTGTGCCTGCAGGACGTCTCTTCCACCGCTCTCGCAATTTAGATGGCTTTGTCTAACAATATTTCCTTCTCAAGAATAAACGTATCTTGAAATTTTCTGTTATTCGTGTGCACAATGAGCATTTCGTAGATTCTTTCTTCTGACTGCTCCAAAAGGGCACAATGCCGCCAACTCTCTTAACTTTACCACTTAATCGTCTATAGGTTCCACAGGTTCCTGTTTCCTGGTACTGAACCTGATTCTGTGTAGCACAAGGTTTTCTTCACATGAAAACCTCCTGGCTATTCTCTGCTTTGCTTCTTGGGAGGCATCATTGCTTTCTCCCGACGGGGCTTCCGGGTTGAGGCCTGCAAACGTTCTTTGTCCTTCCACCCCCTGCGCATTCAACAACATGGCCTTCTTACATGCCGCTGGGTAGCCTGTTCAACCCATTGCTTCTAAGTGTGTTTGAAACTAAGGCACCTATTGGATCCATGGAATGGCTGGTTTGCCTGTGAACTTGTAGGAACGGCAGAGTAGGTGTTGCTCCCTGCATCGTGGGGTATGTGGGTCACACTTGGATCCTCATCACCAATTATGTTGTGGTCTGGCTAAGGATCACATGCAGGCAGGAATTTGTAGTTATGGATATTTAATTTCACTGCACACACAGCTCTGGCTTCTCCATTAACCGATGCACCCTAAGCATATATATCATAGCTCCATAGGCACAGTCCTTGCAGGATTCACCTATATGCAGAGCAGGAGGATATGTTTATTTAAATGGAGTCTACACGGAGAGCGCTGAGCTACTGTGCTTCCTCTGGCTCGCCACGCTCGTAGTAATCTTAGCGGGATGTCCTGCTTGGTATCTCGCACATGATCACACAAGACTTCACACAGGACTTCCTTGAAGTCCTTTACTCTACAAGGCCCTCCTAGAATCAGACACAGCCGCATGTGTGCAGCCAGCAGCCCATGGAAGAGCCACTCACTTTGAGAGAGCTGTGACCTGTTCCCAGGGACTAATTTCTCAGGCCTCTCAGTTGACATGGTCAGCATAAGTGGCCAAGCCCTGCACTGAATGGCAACATTGCTGAGCACTTTGGAAACTCAAAGCCCTTCAACGGCCCTCTTTCTCACAGAATGAAAGGGGAAGCAGGCTACTACATACAATGTGCAGCCTGCGGAAGTTGTCAGTGGCACTCGCACCTTACACCATTATGAGAAACCAAAACTGATACATGTCACATCAGACTCGAGAGGCTTTTGGATGCTGAAGATACATTTAGTACCGAAAAAGGTAGTTGCAAATTGAATAACATTTTTTGTTTGCAAAGTACAACTTCAACTTCTAGTTCAAGATGTTAAGTGCAGAATAACACAATGTTGCATTGTTTCAAAGCAAGTGATTTCTGCCCCCGTTTCCAGTCTTTGTTAATATGAGGACAAGACCATGAATTGCTGCTGCCTGTAAATTCAGCTTCTCCTGCCAGAATCTTCAGTGTTTTTAATGCGTTCATATTTTACATTTTAAGAGTATCAGCAGTCACGCAAACAAGGAGCAATTAGATTTTTCTAGCACCCACTCACTATCTTTCTTTGGATGTCATGACACAAAAAAAATCCCTTGCAAAGACAAAGCTCTGTTGTGTTCCAGTTGTGAGCTTATTTCCCAGCCCTGTTTTTCTTTGCGTTGTGGTACTTGCAGTTTTATTTTCCGTATTATAATTGCAGAAGTACAAATTCCACCATGGAAAGAAATACCACTGCTCAGGGATCTGTTGTCATAAGGCAACTTTCATGGGCAGCTCGTTCATAACGGGTGGCGGGGTGTCAACCGACCCATTTTTTAACAAGCCGCTGCCAAGCCAGCCCTGTAAAAACACTGAGCGTTCCCTCAGCTGCAACAAAAAGCTCACTTCTTGTTCATACCCATGCACGCATTTCAATAGGCCATGCCAGGCTGGGGAATTTTGCTTTCCCAGCCTTGCATGGCCCATTGAGCATGCAGGCTGCGGTATTGCAGTTCTGAACATGCAAGCAGGTGCTCCTGCACCTCCCCGTACATGCAGGTCTGTCAGGTCATCCTACAGGTCACGCTCCAGCTCCTGCGCTCATGCACAGGAACTTACGCAGAGCCAGAGATCGCAGGACATGGAGGAGCGGATTCTTGATCAGGGTGCCTGCAGGACAGATAAGAAAACATATGAGAATGTGTGCATGGCTGCATGTATGATGAATGAGTGTATGTTGTGTGGGTGCGTGTGTGAATGAGAAAGTTAATTATGTGTATGGATGTGTGAGTACATGTGTATGAATATGTGAAAAATGCACACCCTCCCCTCAAGTCACCTAATCCGAAATCCGCTCACTGTGCTGGTGAGTGGGTCTCTGCTTTGATTCATTTAATCAAAGGCCCATTCACCCGGCATGGTGAGCGTGCTCCCCATGTTGGTGAGCGTGTCTTTGATTTGAGAATTAATGAAGATGCCTGCTCACCAGCACGGTGCGCAAGCCTGTGATTTTGGGGCTCCACGTCCCCTTCCCCCCAAATGATTTGAGGGTGTGGGGGAAGGGGATCATTTTTTACTAGGCATCAGTGTTAAAGCAAACATGAAATCATGTCTCCTTTAACAATGATGCTGTGTAAAAGAAATGCCATGCTAAAGCCATAAAGTGTAACCAGACTGGCTGCAGCAATACACACCGTTCTAGCCACCTAACAACACATCATGTTTGCATTGTAAGTGTTGTTATGTGGCTAGACTGGACTGCATTTCTGCAGCCAGTCTAGTTATGTTTTCTGCCTCTGACATGGAATCACTATTGGGCATTTAGGATAAAGCAAGAATGTTATGTGGTATTACGTGGCTATAATGGCGTTTTGGTGCAGTCATCTAGCCAGTTCCTACTGTAGAATGACATTTTTACAGGGCATCTATGATCAAGCAAGTATAAGTGTTATTACGTGTCAGGCACATTTTCATATTGTGGCATGGCATTTTTAACAGTAAAGCAAACTGGAATATGCTATGTGGCATATATTAGCAGAGCCAGATTGGGCATGCTTTCATATAGTATCACTACTGGCATTATGTACAAAGCAACCATGAGTATGTGCTTATATGTGAATAATGGCATGTGTAGGTGCAGCCAGTATGCAACTGTATGGGCACAGCCATCATGAACATTTCTTTTACACTGGCATATATTGTGAGGAAAGGCATCATGAAAATGCATTGGGAAATGCTCCTGTGTACTGTTTGTGACTTGTTTGTTTGTTTGTTTGTTTGTTTGTTTCTTTATTTATAGCGCACTCCAGACCCAAAGGTATCAGGGCGCGAAGACAAGGATACTTTAAGCTTACATGTTGCAGAATTACATTTATACTTTTTACAAATATACAGGTGGTACATATAAGTTCATTAGGTACATATACAGTTGTATTTTACAGTGTGAATTCACGATAGACAAGCAGGGAACCATAGTGTAGAATTGGTCGTTGGTGAGATCAGCTAGGTCATTTCCCTTAAACCAGTTGATAATATTTGATCTAAAGTGTGGGTAAGATTAGTCAGTTCTTAAAGTCAGTTGGAGGAAGTTCCACAGTTGGGCCGCTTTGACAGGGAAGCTGTTCCCTCCCGTTGTGGCCATTCTGAAGTGGGGTACTGCGAGGCAGTTGGCGAAGGCTGTTCTAGTGGGTCTGTTAGAGGTTCTTCTTTGGAATCTCTCTGTCAAATATTTTGGTGCAAGGTTGTTAAGACATTTAAACATTAAGGATGCTGTTTTAAGTTTAATTTTGTCCACGGTGGAGAGCCAGTTACATTTTCATCTAGTTGTAAATATATGTTCTCTTTTAGAGATTCCTAGTGCAGCTCTCAAGGCATTGTTTTGAAGTATTTGCAATTTCTGAGTGACATATTTGTTGGACCCTAGGTAGAGAGGATTGCAATAATCCAACTTCGATAATACAAGTTCTCTTGCCAGGGTAATGCAGCTAGTTGTGGAGAGGTATGGTTTGGCTGGCCTGATCAGCTTACATGTGTAAGCTGTGGACGAAGCCATAACATTTACTTGTTTGGTCATAGTGAGGCCAGAGTTGAGGTAGAAACCTAATGTTTTTACCTCTTTCGCAACTTTAATAGCGTGGCCGTCTATGATGAAGGCTGTGTAGTCCTGGCTAAGTTTTTAATGTTTGGTGTAGTTCCCAGTATGATGAGCTCTGTTTTATCATCATTCAGGCATAGACCGTGAAGTGCCATCCATGCCTGAAGATGAGGTATATCCTGTTTACCAAGGCCAAATCCTGTTCGTAGTCTCCTGTAAGTGGGATGAGGATCTGGGTGTCATCTGCATAATTAGTGTAGGTGACACCCAGACGGTCCAGATCATCGAACAGGGGCTTAGTGAAGATGTTATACATTGTCGGGGAAACACAAGAGCCCTGTGGTACACCGCACGTGATGGGAGCAGGGTCAGCAGCTGCTGAGGTAGAGAAGACCCACATAGTTCTTTCACTTAGAAATGATTTAATCCAGGCTATGGCTTGGTATGAAAAGTGTGCTGCTGATTCTAGATGGTTGCAAAGCACTTTATGGTCCACCAGGTCAAATGCTGCTGAGAGATCCAGGAGGAGAAGCAGTGCAGTCTTCCCCTGGTCTCTCAGCTCGTCAACCTGGGTCTTAAGATCAATAAGTGCTGTTTCTGTCCCATGCAGTGGTCTGAAACCTGATTGCCGGGTACCTAGGAGTTGATGTAATTCCAGGATTTTTTAAATCTGTACGTATGCCACTATGTCTAGTATCTTTAGGAGGAATGGCACCGTAGTAATAGGCCTGTAATTTGTAGGTATGGCTGCGTTGAGTGATTGCTTCTTAAGAAGTGAGAGGACGCATGATTCCTTATTATTTGTGCTGGGCAGTTGTCACCTGGGCAGTTTGATGGTTTAAGAGATATTTATTTTTTCCACCTCAAGTATGGTTACTTTCGTGAAATTAAATCTAAGTTCAGGTTTTGGATTTTCTATGATATTAGAGTTGACTGGTTTGGCGGTAGTAGGGGGGATATTTATTTTTTTCTTGTCAATTTTAACTTGAAGGGTGGCAATTTTATCACAGAGGGCGTTCTGAATGTTGGAACACCATGTTTTGTTTTTGACGCAGTTGTCTGGTATTGGTATAGGGTTCTCCAATTCATTGAGTATGGTGAAGAGCTCCTTGGTACCTCATTTGGCTTGCATTATTCTGTTGTCAAATCTTTCTTGTTTTGCTCGTCGAATTTAATTTTTGTATTTAGTCGCAATGTTAATGAGGATAGTTTTATTCTTCTCGGATGGAGTTAGTCTCCACGAGGATTCACATTTGCGTTTTTCTTTCCTTAGTGATTTCAGGTAAGGGGTGAACCAGGCATTTAGGTGTGCTCTAGGTTTGCTATTACGCATTTGTAACGGAGCAATAGTGTCCAAGGCAGTGGTCATGACTGTGTTAAATTCCTTTACTAATGTAGAGGGGTCAAGATTGTTAGGTAGCGAGTTTAGTGTGGGGAGAATTAAAGGTAATTACCTGTCTGTTGTTATATTTATTTTGTTTATTGTTAGCGTAGGAGGTGCTATGCTCTTGTTTTGTGTTGAGATGATTTTGGATTCGATGGTGAAGGCTATGAGAGCATGGTCTGTCCAGGTTTGGTGGTGGATGGAGATGATAGTTGTGTTGCAATTATGTTTGGCTTTCCAATCGAGTGTACGGCCTTTCTGGTGGGTGGGTTGTGTCACTTTTTGGGTAAATCCTAGCTCTGCAAGGGCATTGGCTATGTTTGTGGCTTTTGTGTCTTTGTGAGCATTAAAGCCCGGTTCAAATCTCCTAGTAGGAGGGCTTGTGATTAATTTTTTAGGTTATCTGAAAGTATATTAGAGATGTCCTCTTTGAAGGAGCCAATGGGGCCTGGAGGCCTGTAGATAAGGTGCAAATTAATGGTTTGTGAGTTGGAAGTTAGGAGTTTGACGGACAATGACTCACAAGAATTAGTGTGCACAATGTATCTATTCTTTTTGATAGATTTGTTTCAGTAATGAACGCTAGGCCTCCTCCACGGGAGTTGGTTCTGTCTTCTCTAAAGATGGTATAGTTGGTTGGGACCACAAGCACAAGTGCAGGGCCTGCCACTTGGTGTTACCAAGTTTCCGTGATAGCTATGAAGTCATAATTGCCTGATTCTAGGATGTCGGCTATTTCTGTTGCATGTGCAATTAATGAGCAAGCATTAATAAGTGCTCCTTTGACGATGGGCATTATGATAGGTGGCTTAGTGGAAGTAGCTCTAGTACATTTGATTAGATTGGCTAGTGGTTTGGTAGGTTTGTCTTTTTTATGTTGATGGTTCGTAGTAACTTTGGTTAGGGGGGCGTTGTGTCTATTGAAGTTCTCATAGGGGGTACTGTGGTAGGTGTTCATCTGGTACCTGGCAGGTGATTCATATATTTTAGGGAGTCTCAAACGTAAATTATAGTTTCTACGTGTTAGGTCACTAGGTTTGTTGACTCTAGAGAAGTTAGCAATGGGTACAATTCCTAGGGGCTGTTCAATGTCTAGGGTCACCATTGGTAGCTTAAGGATATCCGACATTTTTGTGGATACGTTTTGAGGAGGCAGAGACATTATAGCACAGAGTGGTAAGGAGGATTGCAATGAGAAGCATTCTCATGGGGGTCTGGGCAACTCTAGAGAGTCAGTTAGATCGTTATACAATTCTGGTTGAGAAATACAATCAGTTGCTTTGCAGGTGGCTAAATGGGTACACTTGGACTTGCATTTGGGAAGCAGAGTGATGCTAATGTGAGTAGTAGTATGACAGTCTTGTGGTATGGCAAATCACACGTATATACAGGCACTCTTGGTAAAGATCAGTGCTGGCACTGAGCATGTACTATACATTAGCATGCATACGTTCATGGTAAGACTGGAGTGTTGAGATTTACACAATGCTAATAGTGTTAGACAGTAGATGAGTTAAAACATTTCTCGTAACGTTATGCATCACATTAACAGGGCACAAAGAGAATGTGTTCGTTATATTTAGCGGTCAATACATATGTGGATACAAGCTCAGTAAGTGACTATGGAGTTAGAGGCAGTGTAATTTTTACAATTTGTGTAACTTACAGAGTAGTCTTTGATAAGGAATGCAGGGTAGGCAGGCACAGTATAGTCTCACCTATAGTTCGTGGAGGGCATAGGTAGCATGGGCAGCATGCCGGCTCCTAGCTCCTATTGCGCTCTGTAAGCTCAGTCAGCCTTAGTCGCTGGCTGGCTGTCGCCTGTCTGTGGTGGGTGATTGGCTATGAGGCAGAGGGCAAGCCAATCGGGATCCGTGGAGGATTTTCATACTTGGATGGGCTGCCCACAATGCGGCGGCCATCTTTGAGGTGATAAAACCTTGTGATAAGAGTGCAGAAAGAAACGAAAAGCCTTTGGAAGTGGCAAAAAAGTATATCATGGCACTCCGGAAGGTGAGCAAGATGTACCCAAGAGGGGATATCAATTTTAGAAGTATGGGCATGCGAGGTTGCCGATCATCGTGCGGCCGCACCTTAATATGCCGTCTGGTGCCCCATGTTCAGCAGAAGGCTGGCATCGATTGGATTTTTTCATGCGTTAGCCTACAAAACTAATTGCAAACGGTCTGGAGTGGTTTCACTGTTGTATAATGCATCATTTTAACCGATTATTAAAAAACGTCTCTCGGGGGAGGAACACCCACAAGCTCCCCTTAGTTGCTTTGGGCTCCCTCGATATGCTTGGTCGCTCCCGCATATTTGTGGCAAATATGTACACCACTCCAATTAAAAAAATATCAGCCACCACTGAAAGGGATACAAACTAAGTGTTGACTGATATAAGTAATTGAAATCAAGTATAGCAAGGTGTGTCGTTTAAAAGAAAGAGCAGAAGGATGGCATTGTGCGCCATGTATGCACAGTACACAGATTGCCTCTCTCACTCACCTCCATCAAAGCCCACCAAAATGTGTACATTCTCAAACTTAGTTCCTAGCAGCCACCCTGCAAACTGTCACTATTGACGGGCTGTCCTTACTAGGTCACAAAAATGCTATGACAAGCATTACATTTATAACTTTGGACTGTATGGTGCATTCGTCCCTGTCTTTCATCCGCATTGGAGCATGGCAAAAAGGGACCTTCATTATCCACCCTGAAACTGAGTCAGCATGTTCCTTCTTACACTGGCTCATAGTCATTAGTGCAATGGCAAAATCATTAGTACACATAACACTGATCGCTACTGGGGTCTGCTAGCCAAGAGAACCAAAAACTATGCCACCCATCTGGACACAGTAGTGACAAAACAAAATGACATTTTGGCAACATTGAAAGAGCAGACCTGGCTTTACATGAACAAGCATGTCATTGCAAAGATGATTCGCTGAAGGGACCTATCCATTATCATGCAAGTGAATGCCTCTATGCCTGGTACATGTCTGGAAACTGCCTAATATTAACTGCCACAATATGTCTAATCATCCAGAATTAACAATAATGGAGAGGGCACTGATGAAACTCTAGACCCCCAGCCTAGTTACTAGAAAATAACCCAAGGGCAATGTGACAAATTGACTTCTGCCCTGCAGGATTACAAGGATGAGTAGAGGCTAAAATGGCCACACAACCCTCACACTTCTTCAAACCAAGAGGAAACACAATCATAAAGGTAAAACAGGCACAGTTAAGAGATATACATCCTTCGCCTTTTGTAGCAACATTGGCAGAGGGAAGGCTATACTCTCAAGAGTGGTGTGAATGTGATTCAGTGTCAACCCAAACAATAAAGTATCACAGTTCGAAATAATAGACTGCCCAGTAAGGTTCTATAAAAATATATACTTTAATCAAACACACCATGTACAATAATAATCAACTAGAAAACACTATAAAACAAACTCCACCCCTGTAGAAGGAACACTGAATATGCAAAGATAAAAAAGATACAGCACTCTGGGTAATGAGACGCGGAGAAAAGCCAATAAAAGACCACAATGTTCAAAGGATGTGTTCTTGAGGTTGCACACAGGATTAAAATGACCTATCCAGGCTCTAGGACCCAATGATTGACCAAGGAGCAGAAATTAGTCAATATTATCTCTGCAAAGATCTTGGTGGCTGGACGGCGTGAAACCAGTCTTCTCAGCCGCGATTGTGGGTTCTCTTTGGTTCGCAGATCTTGCAGTCTCAGTGGTCGAGCAACAAGCTGGCGTCTAATCGGGGTCGAACGGAAGGTAGCTTCAGTCGCAAAGCATCTACTTCAGCAGTGCAGATCAGGCAGTCACCACGTTTGGTCGGCGGTTCAAGTTTGACCGCGGTGAGCTGGTACCAAGATGGACAGACAAGTTGATTTGATGCAGAGGCTCGCAGGCTGCTTTTCGGTAGACACAAGTGTCAGGTTGATCGATTTACAGGAGCAGCAATGATGAAACTGGTGCTCCAGATGGTGACTCAGGCAATACAAGGCAGAAGTACTTAATTGGTTCGAGCTGTGATGTGCTTCAGTGTGCAGCCGAACAAGCAACAGTGATTCCAAGAACAATGAACACCAAAGGCAGTGCCGAAGAGTCCTGATAGTTTGCTTGGTGTCACAGCTTGCAGCGGGACAACATAGAAAACAACAATCATAGCTGTTCTGGCTTCCAGGTGCTGTGAGTCCCACTCAAGGGTCTCATGGGCCACTGTTAGTCCATTCTCGGGATCCCAAACACATGGGAGGCTGGCACACACTTTCAGGGGTCCTGCAACACAGTAAGGTCCCAGGCAACAGGGTGGCTGTCAGAGATGTTGGCTTCATCCAGCAGCAGAAGTCACCCCCAATAGCCCCTGGGGATGGGGATGGGACACAGATTGCCTCTGCCTTGGAATGCCTGCCTTCACCTCACAACTAGATGACTCTGGAAAAAACTGTTCTCCCAGCAGTGTGCAACAAAATCTTCTTTCATGATTGCAGTCCAAAGGATGATTCAAAGAAATGGTGTGAGACCCCTGCTTTTAAAGGCCAAAGCCAATGGGTGATTGGCCTAAAGTTAGTCCGCTTTAGGTGCCTAATCCCTGCTCTTAAGAGGAGTGGACTTTGTGCCTCTTACATCACTCCCAAAGTACTTTGTGCTATAGGAAGTGGATGGGACAGGAAAGAGAAAGAGAGGCAGAGAGAACCAAGATAGCAGAATCTTCCCAAAACTGTGCAGATCTCTCTCTGGCCACACTAGCCCCAGCCCTTCCCTTCTCAATATAATCAAAGGCCTTTCAAAATGCAGCACCCTGGCATGAGGTCTAGCCCTTTGTGAATGGGTGTGTGTAACACTCACCTGTTATCCACGGGGACGTCACTCAACCTGTTCTGACCTCTTACAACCTCAAACCCTTCCCTGGAGTCTACTCGACTGGAGACCGGGCCTTGTTTTCTTGGAAAGTGCGCTCTCCGTCCTGCTTTCAGCGCAGGGGCGCGTTGATTGATGCAGGCTCATTGCTGCCTAGTTACTTCACTGACAAGAGTCTGACAGGTAAGTATAATGAGTCTTTTGAACAATTCTCTAACTTTGTTCCTTTTATTCCTTAGATGATGGCCGGCGTCCGGGGATGGCGACGTGCTGCTGAGATGAGTAGCGCTGAAGGTGAGTGAGAGTGCGATGCGCGATGCAACCCTTTCGTATTTGTATTGAACTGAGTTCTTTTTCTGTGTCTTTTAGGTGCCGCAACGTTTTCAGCGTGGATGCCGGTTATGAAGAAGAACTGCAGTGAGTAAGCTTGGTATGCGGCGCCTCTAGATGTTTCCACGCTAACCTGGAGTGTCTTTTCCCTCTTGCAGATGGATGAGAAGTTCCCGAGACAGAGTTCCCCCAGAGCGGCTGGGATTCAGGTAATCGTTTGAAGCTCATACAGTCTTTAAAAATAAGTGAAGATTTTCTGAATGCTTACTAATGCCTTTTTTCTGTTCTTTTCCCTTTTCCTTAGGAAGCGTTGTGCCGGGATGGGAATGACACCGCCGAAGATGCCCGCAGAAGAGGCTGTTCCTAACGGTGTTCTTGTTCTTGCAGGAGTTGAGCGCAGAAGAAAGATGCAGGCCTACTGGCGACCGATCCGAACACGGTGAGTGTCACGCTGCAGGTACAGAAAACGCAATGCATGTTTCTCAGCCTGGGTGTGGCTTAAATAGTCTCTGGGTATCCCAGGTGTCTCTGGGCTGAACCACACCCAAAAGACTAGAGTGCACATGCAGTTCTGGGAACCGAAATATGTGGGGCATCCATCTTGTCCCCATCAATGCACTACAAGTCCAATCCCCAATGTTATCCTATGGGAGTGAGTGAGTCTGGTGCCACAAGCGCCAAGTCTGACTCCAAGTGGGTCTTTGGAGGGATGGAGAGGCCCTTGAGGGCCATGTAGTTGACTGTGGCCTGGCTCCAGCCTGACATCTTGGAGGGCTGGAGACATGAGGGGCAGGAATCATGACAGTGTGCCCTTTGATTCATGTTCCCAGGTCAGATTCCCGTGGAGTGGCTGTCCCTTGGGGAAAGTTGTTACCAGCCCTTACAAAGGAACAACGAGAGGCAATCCCCCAGGGCTACAGGCAAGCCAGTGGACAGGGGGAGCCTGGTCTGGAATTAATACACATAGTCATTCCACAGCTGAACTGGGCTCACAAGGCTTACACATGTGTGATATCAATTTAATGTGGCTGGAATAACTATGAGAGATGATGGGCATCACACCCTAACTCGTATATATGGTTTATATATACAGTTTATCATGCCACCAGGATAGGATCATCACAGTTATGTAGTTTCTGGAACAGGGGTGCATATCTCAAATGCAGCTTCTGCGCTGCAGAGACGTGGCTTCACAGGAGCTGTCAAGAGGGCACCTGTGACCTCCTGAACCTGCTCTGTGCTCTGGTCAAGCAGGTGCTGCAGGATACTAATGCAGCAGGGCATAAATACACACTGTGCTTTTGGCATGAAGCTTATGAAAGGGGAATCTGATCAGCGGATTTCACTTTCAGAGATGGAATTACCCACTTCATTTTAATATTGAATAAAAAATCCCCAAAAGCCAGGGATTTCACACACTTGCCAGATGGCAATTCATCACACGCCAAAAGAAGATGCCCTGAAATAACAGGGTATAACTAGGGGCACACACAAAGAACTAACTAGTTCAGTATTTTAATTAAACAGAGTAGGTCATAAACAAACATTCGAAGCAAATACTTTTCAATTGTTCAATACTTAATGAATAATCAAGCATATGTGTCAATCCGGCCCTTCTTCAGGTAAAGGAAGGGCCGGATTGGCCCGAAACGCGTAGTAGCTATATAGATAGATATAGAGCAACATTACCTGTCTGTTGATTTGGAGATCCACATACACACATATATGTTTGGAAGTGTTGGAAAATGATGTTATGTGTTTATTTTATGAATACAAACTTTTATGTTTGGGGCTTTTCATGAGAAATTGAATGAAATGTTCATGTATATATTATTTGGTGAAATTAAAAGATTCTTGAAAAAAAGATCGACACATACCTGGAAGTGACACATATGCTTGATTATTCATTAAGTATTGAACAATTGAAAAGTATTTGCTTCGAATGTTTGTTTATGACCTACTCTGTTTAATTAAAATACTGAACTAGTTAGTTCTTTGTGTGTGCTCCTAGTTATACCCTGTTATTTCAGGGCATCTTCTTTTGCACATTTTCTACGGTCTGGTAGCACAGACTCACTAGGGAGCACCTGGAATTTGATAAGGCTATTAGGATATTTGTTTAAGTTGTTTTCAATTTTTAGTTAAACTTTAAGGAGTGCACCTCTACCCTTAGCTTTGTTAATTCATCCCACGCCCCCAGCCAAAAAAGATTATGAACCACTCTACTAAGGGTCAGGCTCATACTTAAGGTGTGAAAATAACTGACTCAACATGCACTAGCATGTTGAGGTCCATACTTAGGCAGTGTGTCCATCGTAACTCTCTGTAGAGAGATGCCCCAATGCCCAAACTCTTGACTCTTCTCAACTAATGGCACGGTTTCTCTCTAATTCCATCAGCCACCTGTAAAGACAGTGAAGAGGGAAAATGGAGACCAAATCCATGCCCCCGCACCCCAAGCGCCCCAGCGCACCCATGGGTGACAAATATGCTGAAACACACCCACTTCACCAACAGTGCAACTTCTATGCTACATTAGAATCAATGCTGCAATATCAGAATCTACAAACACAAAAATCCCTGTTTAAAGGCTTGCAAATGCCTATATGAACTAACATGGTCTAAATGCACAGTTTAAAGCTATGTTTCAGGAAAATTACAGCTAAGTTCATTTCACTCACTGAACACTGAACACTGGCTGCGGGAGCCTTATCAACATTCCTCGCAAAAGAAGTCCGACCTGCCAAGGCCGCAAATTCAAGATAAAATTGCTTTCTGCAGACAGACATTTTTTTTTATCCACAAATGCGAGTAAATCACGGCAACCCAGTGTGCTTTTTTTTTCTTTCTGGGAAAGAAAGACATTTTCTCAAGGACACGCACAACATTGAAACATAACTTGTAACAAGCCAGAGCCCAGGTGCGAACTGCTTGTTCAGCTAAAAGTTATGGGAACAAAGTCACATTGCAACAAGATTAGAATTAGGTAATGGGGGCTGGCACAGCTAAATCAACCCACTGACGCAGGAGGTTAATATCCAATTATCAGGCTCTCTATAAGGGCTACATATGTAACCCACCACTCTGCAGCCAATAACAGGAGGAGATAGGTTTCTGGGAGCTGATCCAATTCTGTGAGGTCAGCCTGCAGTGTGATTATAAAACTTACTTGCAAGACAGCTCCGGGGGAGACGGCGCCTGAATTCGCGGTGTGCACGATGCTTGTGTGTTTTTTTTCTTTTCTGTGCCAGAAATAAATGCAGTTTGAAAACATGATGCTGCCTGCTTGGCACTCTGTTGCATTTCTGGGGGCCATATGGGAGGTGTTGGGGCCTCCCATAGCTGGTGAGGCTATGGCTGCTGGCCCCCCACTGCCCTGGGGGTGGGGGGGGATCCAGCTTCTCCCCGACAAGTTGGTGCCCTCTGTGAGGCTCATTGCTCATTGTAACATGGGTAAGTGAGCTCTGCCTGCGCAAGCCCTGCGATGGACTGAGCTCCCTGCCGCCGACTCAAGGAAGCTGTGAGACCCTCGCCTGCACCTGAAGACCACCGGAAAAACGCGTAACCGGCTAAAGGCTTCGGGGGCCACTTGGAAATACCCCGCTTGAGGGCAGGTGAGAGCCCTGCAGGAGAAGGGGTCCGGTGAAGCGCATTGAGGGAGTGTCCAGCAGTGGTGCAATTGCCAGTGCAGCATAGGAAAATGTAAGTAAACCAGCAACATGGGCTCTGAGGGGGGGAAATGTTTAAAGTAGAAATGTTAAAGTGTTTTTTTTTAATTTTTTTTTTTTTTAGGGAGGGATTGTAAATTGGGTGGTGGGTGATTGTACATTGTCACAAAATTCAGCGCATTGGTAGTGATCGGCACGTGAATTGTAGTTGGGACTGGGGTGGTGGCAGTGGTCCCTTCTTGTGTTTTTGAGCATATTGGGTGGGGTAATGACTCCCTACACATAGAACAGGAGTGCCGCGCTGATTGGTCTAGAACAGGAGTGCCGCGCTGATTGGTCTGGATGGTGATTTCATGTACGGGGTCTGGATTTCCTATGAATTGACGTTATAGATCAATGAGTAGATGAGGTTCCCTGCTAATTGAGCGTTTTAGTTCAGTGAGTGGATGATGTTTTCCCGCAGGAGGTAGCTAGATTGTTCCCGAGTGCGGAAGATAGTTGGCTGGTTAAGGTCCCCTGGTGAGGAGCGTATCATGCACTAGGCGACGCAGTGTGTGCAGTCCAATTATAAGAGTTTATTGTGGTTTACCTTGTTCCAGTTGAGACAGGAAGACAGCTGTGGGGATTGTGGGGTTTTATTTTGGGATTTTTTGTGGGGTTGGGAGAAATGGGTTATTGTTCTGTGTATGCACATTTGTCTTTTCATTTGCATTGTGTTTTTAGTTTGGTGACGTCACCTTCAGATTGATGTATAAGGACACAAAGTTTTGATGGTGAGGAGATAGTGGTGTGGTTTTGGATTTGGAGAATAGGTGACCAAGAGGCGGTGTGTGGAAGACACATGCGCAAGATTGTGGGGGTGTGCCGGAGAAGGCAATGGTTTGGTGAAGATGGATTGCACGTGGAGTGCACTGGCTAAGGTGCGGAGCAAAGAAGGCTCACAGAAGTTGAAAAAATGTTCAATTATTTTCTAACTTTTGCTCCCTGAACAGCGGACTACCGAAATTTTCGAATTGAATAGAGGTAAAATGTATCACACAATACAGAAATGACTCCCCTTCACTTGTTGTGTAGCACACAGCTTCCATGCTGAAATAAGTCAGTAAAACATAGTGTGCAAAGATTCAAAAGTACTGAAGGTAAATTAAAAAGACCATGGCTGCTCATAGGCGGCTTCTCCAGAAGCGTGCAGCAATCGCTAAGGACACACATACACAGCACTTACACGGGAATAGCTTTAAAAGCACATGTGCAGCAATCGCTAAGGACACACATACACAGCACTTACACGGGAATAGCTTTAAAAGCACATGGCTACAGTTGAACTGTGTGCACGAAGGAAAAGGAAAATGCGAGGGGTCAGCTGATGTTGAACAAACACGAGCAGAGGGAAGAGGGGACTCACCCTTCTGAACCTCCGGGAGTGTAATATTTGATGACACAGGGGCAGAGAAAGGCAGATGAGGACAAGTAGGCACAAAATAAATCATTCAAGCATGCGATGGGAGGGGCAGTTAAAAACAGCTTCAACACACACGCACAAGAATCACAATAGCAGTGTCAACAATCACCACAATATGCACCGCCCATGTGGGGAGGATACATGGGGCAGGATGGGATCATTTCAGCAGACACCACAAGCACCAATGCAGGTACTGTCACCACTACATGTACAGACACAACAAATGACAGCACCACTACCCCAGGACTGACTAGAATAACAACACAGGGGCACTGCACAGCAGCCAGCACCCATACAGAACACTGACACAATAGCAATGGTACCGGTTACATGACTGGGTGGGGTCTTCCTGATGGGGAACAAATCTTTCAAAGGACATAGATTGACATTATACCGCTAATAGGACAGCCCAAGACAAACTTGATTTGACTCACTCTGCCACACACACTCATGCTCCGCTTCACCGACAGAGCGGGCGAGACGCGCGCCGACACACACACTCACGCACACTCAATAATGCAGAGGACAATTGCATAGGGGTGGTGATAGGTATCAAAACATTTTCTTTTCTGGGTGACAGTGGGGCGACTAGGCCATGCATTAGGGAAGAGACATTTGTGACATCATGAGCAATGTGGATATGACCACCTTATTAACAGAGAAATACATAACTTGTTAAACACCAGACATACACATGTTGAAAGTAAGGAAGATTGTTTAAGAATAATGGGGGTGCACGATACAGAGGGGGGTGCATAATGATAGCGCATCACAAGAGAGTACATTTAGCTACATTTTGAGCACACATCTTTCAGTGAGGAGACTGGGCTCATGAATACACGATTAACACAGAACAATCAAATGAGACACACAAGATGGAAGAAAGTGCACTTGAGGGGGGAGGCCTACATTTCATTGACAGTTCACCACAGGAGGAGAGAAATAGGGGTAAAGGGTGGATGATCCATGTTCCCAACAGAATTAATTTGGCGACAAAATAACAGTGCAAGTGGTACTGCCACTAGCGCTTTTGAAAATAACACTGGCACAAATGCATTAGTCAACACACATAGGGAAAGAGGTCATTGCTGCACGAACTGGAGAATGATGGTTGTATTAAAATTTGAAAGCAGATATTGGGGGGAGAAATATATATTGTTTAAATGTAACAGTAATTAGAAATATATATTGTTTAAATGTAACAGTAATTACAGTAGTGGAGTAATAAAATACTAGACTAAATGAGTAATTAACAGAGTAGGTAAGCTTTAAAAAGTGGACATGGGGTGGGATAGAGAGAATGAGAGTAAATTGGTAGCGGATTTCATTAGTACCAGCTTAAAGTGCCTGCAGTTCACTGCGAGACACGTCCTGAGAAGTGTGAGAGGAGCCATAGAAAAAAATAAATAAATAAATAAATAAATAAAAAAAAAAGTTTTAAAAACCCTGCGATTATCTTAACTAAGTAACATGGTGCACTTAATTTAGAAACACAGCCACCCTATATGACAAATTTACCACCCTGATGTTTCCCTATTTAGCTTGTCAGTGCCTGATGCCCCACGGGACAAAGGCATGCACTATAAATAACTTATAACAAAAGCACAGTAAATACAAAGATCCAAAGGCCCATTTGTACACTAGCACCCAAATTGCATATATATGATCCAAGTGTGTAATGAGTATCTTCACAAAAATTAAGTGCCTACCCATTTTCTGGGTACATTCCGAATTGTGTAATAATTTACAGTCAGACCGCCATTGAACGCCACCAGGTGGTGACAGGATGGTGCATAGGTGTACCATTGGCTCCTCCCACTAGGACACTGAATAATGTGAGAGTAGTGCAGAGAGGTTAGGTCAAGAAAATGAAGAATATGTAAATTCTCAGGTCTCAAGCGCTTCCATTTCATTTCTCGCCAGATACAAAGGACCCAGGGCAGGCCTGAAGACAACGGACAACCAACACCCAATGGCTATGGACTACAGTGGGACATTTTCCCCTCCTGACAGACTTTGTCAGAAGTGTAAGGCGTCAAGCCCTACAAAGCGGTGGCCACCCTGGCAACGAGGGAGCAACGATCAACAGGGCGAACGCAAGAGATTTTCATGAACTACAAAATAGCACGAACTCTCCCGAGTTAGGGAAACATGGCCATCCCATGGTCCAGCGCACACTAGCAACTAGAATAGGGACTGACACACGCATTTCCAAAGTTTAATTGAGTTTCATATTACATTTTGTGCACCTACAGCTGTAACACTGTTTTGTTTCTTCTCTTTTCCCCGCACATGCAGGTTGTTGCGTATGTATGCTGTTAGAAATGTGTAGGAAATTTCCTTAATGTTATCTTCCATTAGAAACTGTGAGGCCTACTGATTAAAACATTGTGTAGCATTCCCCACTCAATTGCCCACCCTATCAAGAACCTCAGACCCCTTAGAGCATGTTTCCCTGAAGTATATTTCCTTGCTTCCATTGAATAAACAGCCCAAGATTTTCCCTACCCATATTGAGAAATTTTGAAAACACGAAATGTCCAGGGGGAGGTTTGATTTTGCCCTTAGTGATTGTTTAGTTCGCGGAGCTTGAGGTTACTAACATGTACTAACGTATTAACGCTTTTCTTGCGATTTTCAGGCGGGCAACTTTATCATCTCATCAGCTGCAAGGACCCAGCAGCGTAAGTGGTTATGGGCACGCAAATAAGGACTTCTATCTTCACGATGGGACTATTAATGATGAACGAAATTATGGGGGTGGTACTTTGAAAATTATTTGTAATAATGAGCATTACCGCTGTATCCCCTGCTAACATTCCCTAACCTAAGCAGGAACAGTTACGGCGTCAGTGGGTAAGGAAAAGCTGCTGCTAAAGTAAAGAGAGTTAAGGGCAGACACAAGGGGAGTAAAACATACACATAACACACATATCAGAAGTGACCAACAACATGCACACATGTACAAAATTGGTAGGGACACCACTGGAGAGAGCTGTCCTGACTGTTCTTTAACATATGCCGGAAGAGAATTGATTACAACAGAAATTACTACAGCAGAGCACGACACCCATGTATGACAAGGTGCGAAGAAGATTGCAAGGGAAGACAGCAACATTGAGATTGAAAAAAAAATAAATAAATAAATAATAAAAGAAGAAAGAAAACAAAAGGAGAGAAGAAAAATAAAATAATAAGAGACAAAAATATGATAAGTGCCTAACAGAGTGAGAGAAAAGAGCAAAGATGGTCACTGAAGAAGGACGTATACTGTTAAGGTACCAACGTTATGCTACCAGCACAACAGTGACAAGAAGTGGACAATAATGCTGGATGCAAGAAGGTTGAGAGAAGTTGCGAGATGAGAGCAGGAACATCACTGCTTATGGACTACTATTGAGCACATGCATCCAAAGATCAAGAGAAACTACCACTGAATTGGGGAGGAGAGTGTTCATTGGTGCACATCAGCATGCCCTTGTTGGTGATGACCAAGGAAGATGTGAAGAGTGACACATTCACCAAGATGGAAAACAACGGAAGAAGAGAAACAGACAGAGAAGTAAAAAGAGGGGGGAATTACTTCTCGAGCGAGAAAGAAGAATGAGTGGGTGCAGTACCAGCATACCAAAGAATGATCAGCAAAAAATGCATCTGAAAGGAGAAAGCAAAGAACTAGCTAGTGCTTGCATGGTGATGGATGACATCATGACTGCCTGGTTGCTTGAAGGTGATAACGGAAGGACGAGTACCGAGCACAGCACCATTGTGCAAGATAGAGATACATTGCAAAAGAACAACAGAAGAAGTTATCGGAATGCAAACAAGAGACATGG
Organism: Ambystoma mexicanum; assembly: GCF_040938575.1. Taxonomy (NCBI): domain Eukaryota; kingdom Metazoa; phylum Chordata; class Amphibia; order Caudata; family Ambystomatidae; genus Ambystoma; species Ambystoma mexicanum. Next base: position 626,822,261 of record NC_090927.1, on the reverse strand, counting down.
TGAAAGGAAGAGCCGGACTAAGATAGCGGTGCGCAACATGGTTCCAGCAGTAATAAAGGTGGCCACTCCCTGTGATCAGAGGAAGTACGAAGGGGAGTGAGTGTGGTGGAACACAGAAGGGGAACACTCCTATATGTACTGTTGATCAACAACAATGCAGAAAATTATGGACACTTCAAGGAATTGGCAAAGATATGCAGACCGGAAGGAGGTGAATGTTGCTTGGTGGTGTGGTCGACAAAGTCGACCAGAGGGGGGACTGAAGAGGGAAAATGGAGACCAAATCCATGCCCCCGCACCCCAAGCGCCCCAGCGCACCCATGGGTGACAAATATGCTGAAACACACCCACTTCACCAACAGTGCAACTTCTATGCTACATTAGAATCAATGCTGCAATATCAGAATCTACAAACACAAAAATCCCTGTTTAAAGGCTTGCAAATGCCTATATGAACTAACATGGTCTAAATGCACAGTGTAAAGCTATGTTTCAGGAAAATTACAGCTAAGTTCATTTCACTCACTGAACACTGAACACTGGCTGCGGGAGCCTTATCAACATTCCTCGCAAAAGAAGTCCGACCTGCCAAGGCCGCAAATTCAAGATAAAATTGCTTTCTGCAGACAGACATTTTTTTTTATCCACAAATGCGAGTAAATCACGGCAACCCAGTGTGCTTTTTTTTTCTTTCTGGGAAAGAAAGACATTTTCTCAAGGACACGCACAACATTGAAACATAACTTGTAACAAGCCAGAGCCCAGGTGCGAACTGCTTGTTCAGCTAAAAGTTATGGGAACAAAGTCACATTGCAACAAGATTAGAATTAGGTAATGGGGGCTGGCACAGCTAAATCAACCCACTGACGCAGGAGGTTAATATCCAATTATCAGGCTCTCTATAAGGGCTACATATGTAACCCACCACTCTGCAGCCAATAACAGGAGGAGATAGGTTTCTGGGAGCTGATCCAATTCTGTGAGGTCAGCCTGCAGTGTGATTATAAAACTTACTTGCAAGACAGCTCCGGGGGAGACGGCGCCTGAATTCGCGGTGTGCACGATGCTTGTGTGTTTTTTTTCTTTTCTGTGCCAGAAATAAATGCAGTTTGAAAACATGATGCTGCCTGCTTGGCACTCTGTTGCATTTCTGGGGGCCATATGGGAGTTGTTGGGGCCTCCCATAGCTGGTGAGGCTATGGCTGCTGGCCCCCCACTGCCCTGGGGGTGGGGGGGGATCCAGCTTCTCCCCGACAACAGATAATGTGATGATCAGTGTCACCTAGGCTCAGCTGCACTGAGTCCACTCCAATTCCAGTTTTACAGATAGCAGCTGCATAGCTGTTCTTTCTATGCCCATAGTCGGGGAGTTCTAGAACTAGGGCCCTGCTCAAGTCAGCTTTCCAGCACTGGAATGGGGATTTGGCAGGTACAGGTTTGCTGATGTTTCTGTCTTGTCTACACGACCACAGAGATGACATGGGGTCTCCTTTCGGGTGTTACGTCTTGGTGGTATTCCAGAGAGAAGTTACTTTTCCTTGCACAAGACCACCCAACCACAGCTAATGGATTTAAAGTGGGCTGCTGTGCATCTCCTGTCATTAACCAGGCAGTACTGGACTGAGTGCACAGTTTCCATTCCTGAATCCACACAGGGATTACAGACGTGATCTGGTGAAAAGCCAACTCCTGGCTGTGCCCTGCCCCAGAATTCCTGGGCACCTTGTCTGTGAACTGGCCTGGGTTTCTCCCTTGCACCGGTTCCTGGTTTTGAAATAGGCCAGGGCTTTCGCTCTGCACCTGTCCCCCTTGTAGGAGTGGTTCAGGGCCTCCACCTTGCACCTGCTCTTCTGTCTGCCTTAACAGACCCGCCAGAGTTGGAAAGTCATTCTGTTCCTGATAAATGTCAACCTCCGGCTTGATTACTTTGAATCCATTTGGTTGCAGGAGATTTGGTCTCATTTTCTTTTTACAGGTACATTTTGTTGCATATATATATATATGCTGTAAAATGCGGTAAATCCATTGCGGCCAATTCTCTTACGAGACCAAATTGGATGTGCAATAATCAACCAATCCCAACTCCTCTGGCTCTGGCAGATCCCTCAAAGAACGGGCTCTTCCAGCAAGACTACAGATTTTTGAGGAAGGCGGACATGAGAGAGGGCAGAGGTAGAGTAGGACAGGAGAGTAGGTGCAGTCAGAGAAGAGTTACACCATCTTTGAATTTCCCATCCCTACCATGTTTCCTGTTTCGCCTCCCCACTTCTTGCAGACAAAGCAATCTGGGATTCACATCACCAAGAAAAGACTCTTGTGTCAGCAGGCAGGGCTGGAATCTTACATAAGGCTTGAAATGGACCAATCAATGTGGCACATTTAGTATATAAAGGGGAGAGGAACTCCGGAACTCTGGAACTCTGGAACTCCCCCTCCCTCTAAGTTAAATCACCTTTGAAAATCAGACGGCTTCATCTGGACCTTTATTGGATCATTGAGGTGAAGCTAATGACTTCTAAGGAAGGAGCAAGGAAGGGGCAAGACCTTTCCTTCAACAATCCTCAAGGACCATTTGGGGTGACCTGCTGCTTGGATAATGATGGTGCTGCCTAAACACTGTAAACCAGAATCCTACTCACTAGAGGTAACAGCCCCTGCAAGTGCACTCTGGCAACCTTCCTAGCTGGGGAGGGCAGATAATGACTCACCTTTTCCGTGGAGACCCTGAGGTGGGCCCCCCATCAACCAAGAAGCCAAGGAGTAGCTCTGGGCTCTGTTACCTGCCTTGATCTGCTTTGGAGTTGACTCAAACACTTTGAAGCATTCTTAATCCCAGCAGGCCCCCAGAACTGCATTTAACACTCTCAGCTTTTTAGATCTGATTCAAGCTGTCGGGCCGCTGACTCGACCATCACCTGTCTGCGCGCCAGCCTTCTTCGATCTGATCACCTTTTAAGAAGTGCATCGCACTGTTGGGCCTCATCGAACCAACGCAACACAGACTCAATTATCCCCTGCCTGTTCTTCACCAGATCCGTGCCGATCACCACTGCAGAACAGCATCACTTCGCTTGACTGTATTGAGTCAACTCAACCATTTCAAGGCACTCGATCCATTTGGAACAACCAACTTTATCGTCTTGAAGCAGACTCAAGTTCAGGTAAGCACCCAGAAAACTGTCTCGGTGCTGTTGACGCTCAAGTACAAGCTTGAGAGGTACTTATAGTGGTTCCATCCCCTGTCCTGCTTAACACCCCTAGTGACATTTAAAAGCGCACTCAGAAAATTTTCAAAGACAACTTCATTCAACTTGAACATTGCTGCTAAAAATATTGCCAATCTTTTTCTGCCTTCAGAACTAGAGTACCTCTATTTTATACATATCTGCATATTCTGTGTCCTCTTTTACAGGGGTGAATTATTAGTGTTTTTATTAGTTGTGTTTGTTTAGTTAATTAAAAATCTTTTTTATAGAACATTGCTTCTTTTATTGTACTATTGTTGTTTGGATTTTTCTTTGCTAACTCACACCTCTTTTTAAAACTACAGCCTGCCCTCGGCTCATGCTACCTTAAAGAGGAGAAAGAGGTATACCATGCATGTTTTGCCAGTTTCCCATTTATGAATGATATCATTGCTGGCTAAGTTGTAGTGTGGCGCGGAGTAGATGTTTTATCCACTGCTCATCCCTGCACTTCTGCAGAGCAGTAGTCATTTCATTGTAGGTTCATCTTCCCAGCTGGATCCTGAGATATCCCACCTGCCTGTGGCCCCATTCGAAGATGCAGAAATTGATGAGGCAATGCAGAGCATGAAGAATGGGGAGCCAGGCTTAGATATATTCAAAATCAAATGATATCAACACGTTTGCCCCTTGCTAAAAACCTGTGTTCAATGGAATGTTTCAAGGAAATGCTGGTAACAACCATGTCAGAGTCAAGCTTAGGATAAAATCACTATTATTTATTTATTTTATCTATTTATTGTTCACTACTTTTTCACCAGATCACTTCTGTAATCCCTTAACGTTGATGTCAAAATAAAAGCTAAAACTCTGGCTATCAGCCTGAAGAACCTATTACTTGCCTTAATTAAACCAGTGCAGATCAAGTGGGCATGTAGGGGTAGTGAGGGAATTAACAGCACCAGCCTGATCCTGGATTAGTGTTTCTGTTCGTGTGTAGCGTTCTTTGGTTCCCCTTTTTCTTTCTTTTCTAATTTCCTGCTGCTGTAATTATGTGCAATGTTTTTTTCTTTCGGTAGAGCACATAGACTTATCTTTAAAAGGGCATAAAACACTCGATCTCACAGAGATGCTACCTTAACATACGTTTGTTTGCTAGCTTTTAAGACAACACCGCTTTCTTCACATCTTCCGACCTAGTCTGAATGCCCTCTCTCGTACACACAGTTGCGAAATTGTGGATCGATTCCCACTGGCTTCGGTTAGCCATTTGCATTGCACATTCAATAGGACGTATGTTCAACCTGGAATCAGCCTCCTAATGTATTCCGAAGGAGCACACCGGCTTCATTAACCTTTCAGTGTACTATTGGGAAGGCATGAGAAGTTAGATTGTTGTGTAACGGAAGTCTGCAAAGGTGACAGCGTACAACACACACAGTTTAATTCTTTCAAGTCACCTGCTGACAGGTTTTCATTGAATTCATGCCACGGGCCTTGGCAACTTAGAAGGTAGATTGCGCTAGTATTCCCATGCCAGTGTTTTAATGTCAGTTTGCAATAGCAATGACATTCACCCTGTTTGGAAAGGCAAAAAGCACGATGGCCTCTTTTTTTCAATCTGTCACATTCTGCATGCATTTTCGAAAGGTTGACAGAATGAGGAGGAATCTGTCCTCGATCTGCTTTAACAATATAAAACATCACAATTAAGGTCTTGCAGTGGGTATGCCTGACATCCGTCTTTATTTGTATGCCTTTGAATTGCAAATGAAAAGGGCACCTGGGCTTCCACTGAAACCAAGTGCTTTATTTGCTTTCTTAGGCTGCAATTGTTTACCTTTGCATTCAAAAGTATCCTCCTTGTCCACATTAACGATGCATGCGTTTATGATGCCAATTGCAGGCCAAAAAAATATTTCTGTTGTGGATATAAGGCCTATAATTTATCAAGAAATTGCGAGTGCCTTATTTAGCATCATATGCAGGCTCTGGGGCGATTACAGTTGTGTGAAACGACATACCTGTGACGAGTTGCCACCTAGCAAGGGTGTGAAAGCCCTGGCTTTTTTTATTTTGATTAAATAATAAAATAATGCAGGTAATTCCTTCTCTGAAAAGGTAATCTGATTTGCAGCTCCTGCTCTACCAGCGGAACAAAGCAGGATCAGAGGTCACAGGTGTCCCGTCGACAGCTGCAGTGACTGCCAAATCTGTGCAGCACAGGGGCTGAATTTAAGCTATGCACCCCTGTTCGAAAAACTGCACAGCTCTGAGAGTCCTGCCCTGGTTGCATGGTAAACTGTAAATATAAGCCATATCTGAGTTAAGGGATGGTGGCCAGCATCTCTCATAGTTGTCCCAGCCACATTAAATTGATGTCACACAGATGTCAGCAATGTAGGCCCAGTTCAGCTGTGGAAGGGTTATCTGTATTCATTCCAGACAAGGCCCCCTGTGCCCACTGTAGTCTTGGGAGGGGGGGTTGCCTCTCTTTGTTCCTTTGTAAGGGCAGGTAACATCCTTCCCCAGGTACAGCTACTCCACAGGAAGCTGGCCTGGGAACTGGAATCAAAAGAGACACCTATTCACAAAGGGCTAGGCCTTACACCAGGTTGCTGTATTTCTAAAGGCTTTTGATTCTATTGAGAAGGGAAGGAGGCAGTGTAGCCAAAGAGAGATCTGTATAGTTTTGGGAAATTGCCTGCCATCTTGGTTCTCTCAGCTTCTTTTCTCTTTCCTGTCCCTCCACTTCCTGTAGCACTAATCACTTTGGGTGTGATGTCAGAAGGGTAAAGTCACCTCCTTTCAAGAACAGGGATTGGATCCCTAAAGGAGGCTAGCTTTAGTCCAATCACCTGTGGGCTTTCACCTTTATTTGTTTGTTTGTTTGTTTGTTTGTTTATTTGTTGATTTATAAAGCACACTGAACCCTTAGGTATCTTGGTGCATTACAAGAAGATTAATGGTTACATTTTCACAGATTATAGCAGATCTTAAATACATAAATTACGTGCACACAGTGGTTATTAATTTACAGAACAGAGATAGTTGCAGATATTATATACAGATATCATGTGCACACAACAGTTATTAACTTCTCGATAGGGGTGGTACAGACAGAATATACATACATTCTAAAGCATAGTTTGACAATCGTTTAAAGGAAAGTGGTTAGGGCTAGGCAGCCTAGAGGTGTCCATCATTCAGCAGTCCTTAGTAAGGAGATCATTTTTGGTGTTTTTCCTGAAGCTATAGAATGATTGGTCAGTTTTCAGAGCAGTAGTACGTGAGTTCCACAGATTGGCAGCCATAACAGGAAAGCTACTGCCTCCTGCTTTTTTTAGGTTAAATCTACGGACTCTGAGGCAGAAAGAATTGGCAGAACTAGATGGGCGTGTGGATATTGTTTTGTTAATGTTTTCTATTAAATAGCACAGGGCTAAGTTATTCAGGCATTTATAGGTGAGCAAGGCAGTTTTGTACTGAATTATGTCATTGATGGAAAGCCAGTTGCTGTTCCGTCTGGCCTCTGAAATGTGTTGTGTCATGGGTGTACTGGGGGCAGTTCTAAGGGAGTTATTTTGGAGAATTTGGAGTTTATTTACAATGTATTTACTCACCCCTAACTGTAAGGCATTACAATAATCCATTTTGGATAAAATTACGGCTCTCAGTAGCACAATGCAGCTTTCAGTAGGTAGGAATGGTTTGCGGGCTTGTATCAACTTGCAGGTGTAAGCTGTTGTGGAGGGAGTAGCTTTAACTTGTTTGCCTAGGCTGAGAGTAGAATCTAGGTAGAAACCTAAGGTTTTAACCTCCTTAGCCACGTTAATGTTAATGCCATCAATATTGAAGGCTGAGTTTTTACTGCTAGGTTTGTTAATATTGGCCGTTGCTCCTAGGATTAAGAGCCCTGTCTTATCGTCATTCAGGCATAGGCCATGTGTATCCATCCATGCCTGAATGATTAGATAGATTTTGTTCACCAATGACAAGTCGGTATCATAGTCTCCATGAAAGATTAAAGAATATTAAGGCTTACTACCGCATAATATAAATACGCCAGTCACAAGGTCAAAGGTACACTGTACTTTTATTAACTAACAGCTGCTTCGCTCTCAACACCCCACAATGTGTGCAAGCATACACCGTGAGATGAGAGAGTGCTGAACATTTCACAAACATGAGTATTTATACAAGTTCTTCACAGTCTTGGACACATCATCCAGCCCCTCTTCGTGTAATACATTACCTAGGGTTCATGACCTAACTACATAACTAATTCATGTTTAAACACCTTTGCATAGTTTGCTGTTTTCCATCAAACTTTTCACATGTTTTCCAAATACAAGACACAAAGGTAACATTCCTCATTTTACTCGCTTAGATTTGTCTCCATTTGTTCTTAAGCTTAAAGTCAGTTAGTTCAAGGAGAGAAAACAAGAATCTCTGCAAAAGAGCATGTTCATCTATTTGTTATTTTACTTTGCTGTTTGAACAGGGAAGGCACTGTTGGGACAGATGGTATCTAAATTACTGATTAGTACAGCTTTTGTTTAGCTCCAAGGTTCATCAGTGTAGGATAAACAATCCACCTTGGCAGCTTCAACATTCTTATCTATGTTGACATCATGAAACAGCACATTGTTAAGAAATGAGTGGATGCATGCTATGGTATCCTGTGAGAAGTGGGCTGCTGTAGACAGGTGTTTGCAAAGCACTTTGTGGTCCACCAAATCAAATGCGGCGGATAGGTCCACTAAGAATAGGAGGGCAAGTTTCCTGTTGTCTTTAATTAAGTCAATGTGGGTCTTCAGGTCTATCAAGGCCATTTCAGTGCCATGTAATGGTCTAAAACCAGATTGCTGAAGCCCTAGGAGGTTGTTTGTCTCCAAATATGCTTGTATTTGGACATAGGCAGCCTTGTCTATTATCTTGAGAAGAAATGGGACTGTCGTGATCGGTCTGTAGTTTGTAGGGATAGACGGGTCCAGCAAAGATTTTTTAAGAGTGGCTTGACCCAAGCGTCCTTCAGGTTGGTGGGGATGTTGCAAGATATAAAAGATGCATTAATTAATTTGGTGGTGTGGCAATGATGTTTACCACCTCATGGGTCGAGACTTGTGCAAATTTGAAGCGTGGGAAAGGTTTCAAGATATGTTCTTGGATTTTTTTTGTATAGGAACCTGTTGTAGAAAGGTTAACGTTTTTTTCTGAGATTTTTCTCTGTAGGAGGGCAATTTTGTAGGATAGTGTGTTCTGGATGTTGGTACACCAACCTTGATCCTTAATGCATGTGTCCATGGGAGGGATGGGGGCTTCCAATTCTCTAAGAAAAATAAAGAGTTCCTTAGTACTGGAGCTCGCTTTTCTGATCCTATCGTTGTAAGTTTCTCGTTTAGTTAGAATTATTTCAGTTTTGCATTTATCAGCAATTTTCCGCAGATTACATTTGTTATCCTTGGTCAGGAGGTTTTTCCACTGGACTTCCATTTTCCTTTTTTCTGCTCTAAGGGCTTTTAGTTGTGGGGTAAACCACGAGTTGAAGTGGGCTCTGGGTTTTCTCTTGCGCAGTTTAAGCGGGCAATTATATCTAAGGCTTGTGTGGTAGTGGAGTTATATAATTCCACTAAGGTAGCTGGATCAGAAATCATTGGTAACGGGTTTAAGATCGGCAGTGGATATGGCAGTATCCTGTCCACTGTGATGTTTTGTTTGTTCCTGGTCATAAGTGGAGGAGCTATTGGTACAGTCTTAGTGGGTGGTGTGCTGGTTTATAGGGTGAAGGATACTAAGTAGTGGTCAGTCCACTACTGGGGTACAATAGAGGTAATCACAGTCTCACAGTTAAGATAAGCTACCAAGTCTAAGGTTGTACCTTTGTCATGGGTAGGTTGCTTGACTCTTTGTGTAAGGCCAAATTCAGTGAGGGTGTTTGAGATTGACTGTGTGTGATGGTCGTTAGGGTTGTTAAGGCTCAAGTTGAGATCTCCAAGCATTAGTATTTGCGAAGAAGGTTTGGTGTTAGTACAAATTATAGTAGTAATGTATTCTTCAAAGGAGCCGATGGGACCAGGAGGTCTATAGATTAAGTGTGCTGTTACAGTCCGAGTCTCTGATAACGGGAGTTTCACAGATAGCAATTTGCAGGACTGAACAAGGGGTGAAGAGGATACTCTCAGGCCTAAATTCGACATGTCAATAAACGCAATGCTTCTCTATCTACTCTAAGGATAGTATAGTTCTCAGGTACCCCAAATAGGAAAGAAGGGCCAGCAGCTGCATGGAGCCAAGTCTCTGTAATAGCTAGGAAGTCTAGTTTATCAGCAGTAATCGGGTAAGCTATGTCTAAGACATGCGCTGCCACCGATCTAGCATTAATTAGGATGCCTTTGATTGTCGCAGTGTCTGTATTAGTATAATTAGGGGCAGGATTCATTGGTCTACTTTGGTTTTTTTTGCATTGTTGCTTTTAGTGGAGGGGTTGTAGAGCATAGGTTTAGGTCTTGTAACCAGGCATGCCTGAAGATAGTCATTTTTAGTAAACCTTGAGCGCAGCCTGACATTTCTAGCTCAAGTGGAGCATGGTGTATTAGATGCTGGTGGGGTGGCAAGGCTTTCATGGGATTGGCTGGGATATAAGGGGTCTTCTGAGCCATTATTGGAGGCATCATCTATTTTAGGGTACTTGTTTACTAGTTTCACCTCAGGTAGGAAGATGGTCGGTTTGATGGATGTAGGTTGGAGGCAAAACTTGAGGTGAGGTAGGAATTTAGTTGGCTTTACCCATGGTGGTTTTGAGGTAGGAATGGACACAGTAAGGAACTGGCACTCAAAGTGAGTAGGATCTCTGGCTGTAATAGCATAGCTATCAGCCAGTAGTAAAATCAATATTGCCAGTAGACAAATGAAGGAGTACATAGTAAGCGTAGACCGGTATGCTGGATCTAGAGAAAAGGAATGCCAAGTGTGTCAGAGAGAGTTACTGCAATGTAGCAGAAGGAACTCAGGCCTACAGATTACATAGCACTAGTCCTAATGTATAGGTTATGTGGTAGAAGTCTACCACATAGTTGTAGGATACAAATGCAAACTGAAGGAGAGGAGACAGTGACAAGGTCGACACAGATAAAGGCAGGTTAACAATTTAAAAGAAAGGGTCTCACACCACTTCTTTGAAGCATCCTTTGGACTCCAATCCTGAAAGAAGATATTGTTGGACCCTGCTGGGAGAGCAGTCATTTCCAGAGTCCTCCAATTGGGAGGTGGAGGCTGGTGTTTGAAGGCAGAGATGAGCTTTGTCCTCTATACATCCCCAAGGAACATTGGGGGTGACTTCTGCTGCTGGACCAAGACCACAGCTCTGCCAGCCGCCCCGTTTCCTGGGACCTCACTGTGTTGCAGGACCCCTGACGGTGTATGCTAGCCTCCTCTGTGTTTGGGAGGATGCGAAAGGGCTAAACTTGGCCATTGAGATCCTGGAGTAGAGCGTACGAGCCGTAACACAGGGAGAACCGTCGACTCTGCCTTTTAGCATTCAATGATCTTTGAACCGCTATTGCCTCTTCAACTGTGTTCTCCACCGCACTGTGCACACTGAAGCACGCTGTTGCCTCGGCTCCAAACAACAAAGTACTCCTGCCTTACATTGCCCTAGTCCTTTTCTGGAGCACCAGCCTTGTCATCGCTGTTCCTGTAAGTTGATCGATCCGACCCTGGTGTCTCCCAAACAGCGACCTCCAATCCTCTGCATCGAATCGGCGTGCCTGCTCATCATGGTACCAGTTCACCGCTGTCAAACCTCGACCACCGATCAAATGTGGTGACAGCCCGATCCACAAAGCTTGAGTAGATGCTTTGAGGCCACAGCTATCTTCCGTTCAACCCTGATTCGCCACCATTGACAGCCATCTTCAGTGTAGCCTACCCTCAGCCCACGTTAGCAGAAAAGGTGAAGGAGTTATATCTCTTAGCTTTGCCTGTTTTACATTCATGATTGTGTTGGTCCTTGGTCTGTAGAAGTGTGAGAGCTGAGTGGGCCTTTTTAGCCTTTACTCATCCCTATACTCCTGCAAGGCAGAAGTCAATTTGTCACGTTGGTGGGCACGTTGGTGGGCAGAGGTTGGGATTTCAAACAGACTGTGCCTACAGCCTAGTTAGTCAAAATAAGAGTGTCTATTTAATGTTTGTTCCACTGCCCAGGCATATTTTCCTTGTGGCAGTAAGGTAAATAAGATTGAACTGCTAAAGACTCTCCAAGCTTTTCTGGAAGCTAGGGGGTTGGAAGATTCCCCAGAGGCCAGGATCAGTGCTGAGCCTCTAGCTCAAGATCCCATTTATCTGGGGGATTGTTGAAAGTGAATGGGAGGGTGACAGTGATGACCCCTCCCATCATTCCTCCACGAGCGAAGGTAGCATAGTCTCCCAGAGGTCCCAGAGGTCCAGAGGTCCCACAGGTGAAAGGCCTCAGCCAGGTCCCAAACATCTTTAAGGTCAAGGGTTTATGTTAAGTCCAGGCTTAGCCAACCTGGAGCTGATTAAACTGATAGGGAACTCTTTATTGAGGAAAAGAAGTGTGCCATAGAGGAACAGAAGCCAAAGGACGCTGCTACTCTGGAGAGAAAGAAAAAGCAGAGAGCTGGTATGGTGCTACATCAGCAGAAACAACAGGACTTTGTGATCCTGCGCAAGATTGAGATCATCAAAGGGAAGAAAGGAGGTCTTCCAACGGAGAAGGAAGTACTTCCAGCTGTGGTACCCAGGGGAAACCTATGGGCCACAATCCCTAAGGATTTAGTCCCTGCTTATGAGATGGGGAAGGACATAAATGATTGGTTTAAGGGACTGGAGCTCATCTTCCACATGCAGGATGTAGAGTGCAGACAATATGAGCTGTCTACCGATGGCTGTTACTGATGTAATAATTCAGTTGGCTCCAGAGGAGCGGCCCATTCATAAGAAAATTAGGGCTGCCATCTTCAGGGACTTCTACAAGACCCCCTAACAGTACCTCACAAGCTTTAGAGAGCTCACCAAGAAAGAAGGACAAAGGTTTGAGGCGTTTGCGCATCAATCTCTAAAATATCTGAATGGATTCCAGGGAATGTTCAATTTGATTGCATGTGAGAGTAACCTTAAACAATGTGAGATGGAATTGCACCAGCATTTAGTGGACAAGAATATCACAGACCCTAAGGAGCTTGCCAAGAATGCTGACAGGTATGTGAGTACTGAAGCCCAGAAGAAGTCACAGGCTAATTCATCTAAGTCAGATGACAAGTGAAAGGATAACACACACAAAGTGGGGAACGACAGAGGTTCTGACCCTTCTTCAAAGCGAAGCCCCCCAAAATATAAGGGGTCCCATGGTTTGTAAACCCACACAGAAACGAAGACTGAGGACCCCTCTAGCACTGAGGCACCTGAATCAACACCCAGAGGTTGTTTTCACACACAAAAAGGGAGATCCAGCTTGCAAGGGGAGACCTAGGCAAGCAATGGTAAATGGTGGATCCCTGAAAGACAAAGCCATAGCTAATATGTGTATCTTAGCAGATGATGTCCAACTTGGCCATGGAGTGGCCAATCATTCCCTCATTCTTAGTGGGGTCAAGTTCCTGCCAATACTCAGATATTTCTGGATAGTGTGTCCATAAATGGGGAAAGTCCCCTGCTTTGCGTGATTCTGCTGCACGTATCACAGCTGTCAGGCAATAATGGGTGCAGGATGGGCAGTACATTCATGGGCCAAAGCAATGGGTAAGAGGGTTTGATGGTCTGGCTTACTGTCCCTTGGTAATGGAAGAGCTTAGGTGGAGGGGTAACACCTCCCTGCACTCTGTTGCAGTCAAGAACTCCATTCCAGTAGGGTGTTTGTTAGGAAATGATCTCCCTGACCCAGACATATTTGAGGCAGTAATTAGAGCGTGATGTTATAGAGCAGCACAGGAGGAAGCACTTGAAGGCGAGGCCCTGAGGCTTCCTCAGCTGGAGAATGGGAGAGACCGTTCTCACCCGTAGCTCCCACTCCAGGCCTGAAATCCCCTGAGTTTCCTCCTCTTGGAGAGAGGACTCAGTGGTCACTGAGGTTACTATGTTGTTATCACCGGATTCAGTGATATTAGAGTTGTCTACAGGAATAATGGAGATACCTGATATGCTGGACAGGGAGGTTTCAGACCCAGAGAGAACAAAGGGCTTGCTTGAGCTGAACCCAATAGATCTGTTGCGGGTGAAACGCAGGTCAAGATCGCTGTATACACACCCTCTTTCAGTGTAATGAGTCACAAGAAACCAAGCCGACAAGAGAATTACACAAAAGAGTTTTGCCCAGTATAATTGTAAATTCCCAGAGGCCACTATGTCAAAACTATACATGGATTAGATTTAGTTACTAATTAAACTGCCAAGAGGGCCTGGGACCACACAATTATATAATTTAGAACAGGCTGCCCACGGTAAAGACAGTCCCTGGTTTTTCAAACTTTGTCTTCCATCAGGCTGTTTGCAGGAATGCACATGCTACTCTGTAACTGCCATGTGACCAAACTATAGGGCAGCTGCTGGAGGTTGTCAGTAGACAGCCTCAGCAGAGTTACATGTTTGCACTATACTTTTCAGCATGGAGAACTCTGAAAATGAGCCTGATTTGCAAAGCAGGCAGCATTACCAGATTGATTTTGTATTACAAAAATAAAAAAATCTCATGATTACGGGCCCACGCATTCGGTCACACAAACAGGTCCAGATGTGTAATCTCTTCCTACAATACCCAACAGTCATACATGTATAAATATTCTTAGAACCTGAGAAATTCTTCACAGATTTTCTCAGTCTTCAGCCCCTTCCATTTTCCATTCAAGGTAACTATGCTTTCATGGTGCCTTATTTTTTGTAGTCTGAGGTGCAAGCTTATAGTTTTGAGGCTTTTTCCCAGTTATCATGATTGTTTTTCGGGCAAAGGTTAGGTACTGGGAATATAGCTTTCAATGATTTCACATTTCATCCGAAGGATGAACTAGTTGTGGATAAATATTGCGGAAAAAGCTTTTGATTCCTCTTCACTGCTTTGCATCAATTTTGCTTTCACCCTTACATGTGATCAATGATTAAGGCTCTTTATATTTCTCTCTTCAGGTTAACAATCATAGGTGAATTTCATTAGTCTTGCAAGAGGAGCACAAGAGGCCTGCCATCTGTTCCCCCCTTCTGTACAACTTCTCACTTGAGCCCCTTGATCAACCAATTTGAATGGTAATCTCCATACAAGGAATCAAATGCCTGAACAGGGAATACATTGTTTTGGTTGTGGATGATATCCTTGTTCTGATCTCACACACTTACTCATTAATACCAATCCTCTTCAAGCCCTTGGAGGACTTCAGTGTGGTCTTGTAGTACATGAAAATTAGACAAAATCTGAAGTACTGCCAAGGATTGTTCAGAGCTCAAGTGGATCCCTAGCTCCTGAAATGGAAAACTGAAATTCCCTGCTATTGGATGTCCACTTACTCAGAGACTTAATGAAGATGAGCAGTGTGCACCTAAATCATGCAATCGCGGAACAAGGCAGGTTAATTGGAAGATGGAAGAAGTTTAAGCTTTCATTGTGGGGCAAGGTGAACTGGTACAACAAAATAAGCTGCTTTGGGGTAATGGGTGAAGGGCAATGTTAGGCCTGAATGAGATGCATCTTCGGGTAAAGAATGGGAGGTTCAACTGGCCCAATCTAGGTTTTTATTCACAGGACTTGTTGGAAGGTCAAAGAGTTCCAAACCCTCTGCAATAAATATTTAGGAAGCGAACAGCAGCTTGTTTGCACAAAGTGAATTAAAAAAAGGAAGCAAAACATGGAAAGGACTATTTTTTGCCACAAATGGGTTCCAGTACTTGAAAACCCCAAGGTGAAATCGAGTCATTCTGCCAGCCTGCAAAGGGTCCTGAATGTGTGGGGAACTCCTTGACAGTGCAGTTGTACTCATTTGGGCAGAAATATGGACTGGGAGGAGAAGTTCCCCGGTGGTACAGAAAGCTGAGGGAATGCTGCTCTGGAGCAAACATAGAAGTGTGGCCCGATGTAAGGTACACAAGACAACTGTTTAGAACTGCCACAAAGAAGAGCCATTATCTCTCATGGATCAAAAAAGGCATTATGGAAATAGCAGAAGACTCCTGTAGATGAAATGGCAGGAGGAACTTGGAGTGGTGATGTTTGACAGGGATCGGGCATGCTGCATACATTTATGCATGCATGCATACAAAACGTTTAGAGATATTCTATGGATCTAAATTAACTCATGCCTCAAAGGTGCATATTCAGATCATGCTTGCCACCGGCTGCATGTTTAGGGTGGGTATTGCTGACTTAGATGGATTCTGGTTCTGTACAGAGCATGGGGCAAGTGTGTCACATATAATGTGGTCATGCCGCAAAGTGTAATTGTTACCTAATCCACCTTTATTGAAGCAAGGCTTGTGACACAAGGGAGCGCTATCGCCTACAGCTCTTTGCATGTTGGTAACATTAAATGGCTCCTGAGAGCAGATACTTGTTGAGAAGAGTGATCGTAAGGCTTTGGAAGGGAATGTGAAAACCAGATATTGAGACATTGAAATCTCTTAGATTTCAATACGCTGGTAATAAAGATTGGCCGTCATTCAGGACCAATTGGAAGCTGATTAGGAAACCTGGTGAAACTTTCTAGATCTATATAGTGTTTTTTCTCATTAGATGGTAGATGGTGACCATGTTCCCTTCCCCTCCTGCCCTGTCCCCAGTGTCCTCTATCCTGCCCCCTACTTTCCCCTCTGCCTTTTTAGTTGGTTCTATATTTTCTCACAGATAGCTCAAGAAATATTCCAAGTCTTTGAGATGTTCAAGGCAATTGTTTGGAGATTGCTCAGGGCCCTAAGGTTGTCCCTCTCTTTCTCATCTAGAAAGCACCAATCCTCTCTAGCCCAGGCATCCCTTTTCCCCAGATTATTATATACAGTATATTAATGCCTAGTGTCTAGATTCTGACTTATATTTGAGGTGAAAACCAAAAGTCAAAAATGCCTTATCCATCTAACCTCCCTCAGGGCCTTCCTTCACTGACCCCACACTATTCAGTGGTTAGTTATCTGAAACAAATGGATAGTGGATTGTGCCTTTCAGACAATACATTCTGCCTGATTCAGCCTCTTCCTGCAATGCACATGTACTCCTCTTCCTCTCACTTCCTGATGTTCCACACTTACTACTCCCCTCCGACTGCCTTCTCTTGTTCGACTTCTTGCATCTTTCTCCTTTGTCCCACTGATGGCTTTCACTCTGCATACAGATTATTTGAGGATTTTAAAACAACTACACTAGCTAGGAAAACAAAGAAATTGCCAAAAGACAAGATTTCCAATTAGGCATTGTATATCCATACATAGCAGAGAATAACTTGGCCAACCAGAATCAAGGAGGCCAGTCTGGAACCCAGTCCGTTAGACAACAGTGTAATCGACACAGAGGGGTCACATTTTCCGGATCAAGTAGTGGATCCTCCTCGGACGACCAATACAAACGACAGAAAGGTCCACCCCAATCTTACTTTTCATATCCATCACCATAATTCTTTCCTTTTTTAGGGGTGGTGGTTTTGGCAACCCCCCCATGGGGATATCCCCAATGGGGACCACCACAAAGAGGAGGAAGACAGGGCTACAGACCCAGACGAGGCAGACAGAGATAGCAGGTTCAAATACTGACCACCAACCTACACCTATATTCACTTTAGCAGGCATTGACCTAACAGAGGGGCAAACATCTGTACTTTTGAAGGGCTTATCACTCGTACCCACCTCAGGCACTGACTGGTACAATTTGGAAATGGAAATCCGCACATTTCCCAGGAAAGTGAGACTCTGTACTTTCTTCAAAGAACATTCTACCAACCCAGAGGAACTGGAAATGGACACAGGTCTGCACAGACCCTCAACTTTTACTCCGTCAGATACCCAATTAACTCCTCACGTTTGAAAAGTGTGTCCTACAGGACTTCGCCAAACTTAGAAACACAAAGAAAAACAAAACAGGAGTCTACCAAAACTTAACTAGGAATGAGAAGCAAGCTCTCACACAATTACAGAACAACAAGGGTATCGTTATCAAACGGCGGACAAAGGAGGAGGAATAGTGATCATGACCACCACCCAATATAAAGACATGGTTTTGGCCATTTTGAATGATCGAGGGTGTTATTCTGTCCTCCGTAAGGATCCAACAAAAGACCTCAGTATTGAAAGATCACAAGTGGTCAGTTATGCACAAGAGAGAGACTGGCTATCCTCCAAAGAAGCAGATTTTCTCACCACTCTGGTGGGCAGAACTCCATGCTTCTATGCCTTACCTAAATTCCACAAGAATCCATACAATCCACCTGGCAGACCGATCGTCTCAGGATGTGGGTCAATCTTGGAACCTTTGAGCAAATTTGAGGACACCTTCCTACAACCGCTCAGTATGCAAACCAACAAATATCTGAGAGATACCACCCACACCATTACAATCTTTGAGGTGCTACCCTTTGATCCTGCAACCCAGATTCTAGTTACAATGGATATTAAGTCTCTCTATTCCAACATCTCCTAAAAGTCAGCAATAGAATGCATCCGCGAGTGGCTCACTAGAAACCCACTACAAGACCGGGTTCCCAGCAACTTCATCCTGGAACTGATGACAATAGCCCTCCAAAAGAACTTTTTCACATTTGATAACAAATGTACCTCCAGACAAAGGGAACTGCGATGGGGGCAGCATTTGCCCTGAGTTTGGCCATTCTGTATATGGCCAAATATGAGAAAGACTATGTGTTTTCCCCACTTAATCATTGGAGACAACAAGTGGGACATTGGTATAGGTTCATAGATGACTTAATTTTCATCTGGACAGGTCATTTGAGTCATCTCTTACTTTTCCAGGAGTGGTTGAATTCCTGTAATGAGGACATACAGTTCACCATTGAACACAGTAAATCAAAGGTTTCTTTTCTGGACCTAACTATCCGGCATCTCAATGGTAAACTAGCATGTGATCTACACCGCAAATCCACAGACAGAAATACGCTACTACATCATACCAGCAATCACCCCACTCACACTAAACAGAATTTGCCCTATGGGCAATTCCTGCAGATTTGCAGGAACTGCACCTTGAAGGAAGACTTCCACAGACACTCAATATTCTTGTCACACAGATTACGGGAAAGAGGTTACCCTAAAAAACTACTGGATCAATCTGCCAGAAGAGCCCTCAACACTAACAGAGAATCTCTCCTACAACCAAGAACCACACCGATTGATACCGATGATGACCGCCTCATTTGTGTGGTCACACATGGCAGAGAAACATTTAAAATCAAGAAAAATATTCAGAAGAATTTGCACATTGCCAAACTGAACTTACTCGAGTACCCACCGCCAAGATTCACATACAAGAGGGCCAAAAACCTCAAAGAACACGTAGTATATTCCCTTTTTCAAGCCGACGCTTCCTACACGGGACAAATAACGTTACACCCTATACAAGCCACTACCCCTGCGGGAATTGTGTTGCATGTCAATTCACCAGAAAAATGAAAACCTTCATGATCAGCCATCCGGAATGGACACTCAAAGACTTCACCAATTGCAAGAGTTCCAACGTTATCTATTGCATTGAATGCCCGTGCAGTTTAAGATACGTGGGACAGACAACGAGAGCGGTACATTTAAGGATTTCTGAACACAGATCCAAGATTCGGTGCAAGACCCCGACAGCACCTTTGGTGGCACATTTTGTCGAGGCTAAACACTCCCCCAATGATATTACTTGGTGGCTACTGGAGAAAGTGAAGGGCGGAGCTGATCCAACACACAGCTTGCTACATAAGGAGTCCAGATGGATTCACTGTTTAGACCCTTACCACCAAGGGCTGAATGAAATTTTTCAACCAGTGGTACATTGAGTCGGGACCATGAAACCCTACTGTACATAGAATGGGCACCATGGTAGAGCAAACCACTCGGAGACCTGGCCACACCCCTTTTTCCAGTTCGGATGCAGTGCGCACTATATTTGGCGCCATAACATTATTTCAAGTGCCATTCAAAGAGCACATACCCACACACTCGGCCCTCACCCTCCTTCCTCTTTTCACTCTCACTTTAGTCGATCCAGCATCTCCGGTGTACTGCTGTTTACCACCACCACGCGAGGTGAGGTACTTCCAGTACAGGGAGACAGTGCACCAGAGTCTGGACAGGTATGGACCAATACACAGGGTGCACACCGATTGTTAGAAACGGCACCTCTCCAATATATACCGTTCAATGAGGGTGGATTTGCTATTTCTTTTCTTTTTTATATAATAAAGCTTGCCCCGTGCATTACTACCAAGCGACCAGTATTTTTCCGTCAGCAAGAATAGTAAACACCAGCCACCTCCGCGGCATCCCACACGTACCCACTCCAGCCACCCCACCACCAAACTGGGAGTGTGCAGGTGCATTAACGTGCCGGTATGCAGTAATACAGGCTTGTTATTACCTCACAGGCACACTCATAATGTGGCCTAAAGTCCAAAATGTCATGAAATGCTGGTTATGTGACTTTCGAAACATCATATTGCCTCAAAATAAGCAATTGCAAAGGTTCGAAAAGTGACATATGGAAAACTATAAAACCATTGACACACCTATTGTGGTGTTACAAGTAAGATAAAAGAATTCCATTTAGGAAATGTTCATATTTTCATTTTTTGACTTTAACGCATTATTGTTCTAACTTTATATCTATGTATTGTTTAGGGATGTATGTGAGATACTAATGTTGAGTGAATCATCTTTTTTGTTTTTTAGTCCACAGGGAGGGTGATTAATTATCTATTTCTGTCCATTTCTTCATAGAACTATTGTGGTTGGTAACACACATTTCACAAGGTCTGATTTATGTTGATTATTATATGGTTTAGGTTGTGCTTTCTCTGGAAAAACATTCTTGATTTGAACCTTTTGTATATAGTCCGACATTCCAGAATTATTCAGGCTACCCTTCATTGTTTATATGAACTAAATATTGGGACAAAGGCATCATGAAAATGTGCTTTAGAGTGCCAATGCTGGCATACATTGTGAGCTTCTACTCCTATCTGCCCCCCTATCTAGCCTGTAACGTAGGACTGCAAATATGTAAACACATTGGTGTTCCTGCAAGTACTCTTGAAGAGGTAAATGTATTACTATTTACAAGCAGACCTAAAAAAGGTCAGCATTTCACGAGGCAAACATTATATAAATATTTCTGTGTATTCCAAATTTACAGCATGGACGAGTGCAAAAAACATAAGAACAATAACCGCGTTTCACATCATTCCAATCTCATAGTAAAAGGGCATATAGATTGGCGCATAAAAACATATAGTACAGTTAAAAACACATCCGATTTGTAGTGTCATCAAATGCAATACAGAATTGTTCAATGAGCAAATCAATGCAGCTTATTGATATGCAGCTTATTGATATGCAGCTTATTGCTAAGCAGCTTATTGCTAAGCAGCTTATTGCTAAACAGTAAGTTCACTAGATGAAATAGCTGGTCCGTCAGAAGTCAGTAGAACCCCAGTATGTCGAGGTTAACCTAGGTTTTGGTGCAGCCTAAATTCAATCGCCTTCATAAGGAACCATAATTTAGTTAATGAAGACATTCCTCACTATTCCTTTTTTGTAACATGAGGGAAGGCCTGTAGTCCGGCAGGACATGAAGGCTAGATAAATATATAGTACAGGGGGGTGGTCCTGTCCTCAAACATTAGTACTACAATGGATAGTTGTAGTAATAGTTTAAACACATCTCCATATTCAGGTTTAATACATCTATGTACGTATGTATCATTGGAGGAAAGTACACATTCCAATCCTGGAGAAGAAACAATTTACTGGACCATTATTAGTTAGGTCGCAAGTTGCAAACATAGAGAACTCAATGTAAGTACAAACAATAAATAAAACATGTGAAGAATTTTTTGAACATGAAAAGGAAAATCGAATAAACCTTGTCTCCCACTTGGTGAGTTATCTAGAACACAAGTACATGTATTTCAAATATTAAAATGCATATTTAAATCACAGGACATGTTCTGTGGTGACAGGTGGTCATTCAATAGCACCTGTTTTTAGTCCATACAGTGCAGCATACAAAGGTGACTTTTTTATAGAAATGTACCAGCAAATCAAGGAAAGAAAAGACCGTACATTAACAAAGTGAGCATAGTGGGTTAACTGCACACGACTATACTGGTGCTGTGTTGTGTTGTGTTGTATTGTGGAGTTGCCACATATTACATCATATTGGACAACCTGTCCTAGTCACACATATCCTTAACACAGCACTGTGCTTGAAAGGAACCTAAAAATAGGGTCTGCTATATACTGTATTTAGTTTTTGTAGATTATATAAATTTGATGATATAATTTAATTGCCTCATTCTGTTGTTCCACTTTCCCACGGCAATGGGTAAGGTCCAATCAATTCCTTTACATACAATGGACATCTTGTACCTTGCCAATAACCTTTTTTGTTGATTCATCTTCATTGCTTTCTGAGGAGCAAAAAGCATTTATTGCACATTTGTCAGGAAATTTGTTTCTAAAGGTGTTTTATGTCACAGTGGATGCAGATATATGTATTCTTATGTTTTCTTTACTTCAGTTGCTTGATCCCGTAGTGTCATTTGTGCTTTTCGTCTGACGTGAATGCTTAGAATAGACACTGGAGTGTGGTCTGGAGGGTTGCCCAGAGCAATGCCAGAGGTTGAGATTTATTCTAAACCTTCCAACCATCACTCCTTTTGTTTTGCTATAGAATAGACTCTCAAACATAGCTTTTCTTTCCAGCTAACAAGAGAGGACTTAAATATAAGGATTACGTTTTTGGGAAGCAGCTTCATTGCCTGATTAGAGAAACTGAGGTGTGGCTTGACACGCTTTATCACGCTGAAAGGTCCTTTCCTCTCTATTCCCGTTCCTGTCGGTGCTGTGGGTTAGTGGCAAGACATTGAGACAGTGAGGCAAGATGAGGCATTGCTGGGGGCCAGACCAGAGCCGGAGCCTAGGGGGCCGGAGGCCTGAGCCTCCGCTGAAAACTGGTGGCAGATTTTTGGGCGATATCTCGCACCCTGTGGGATGGCTTATCCAGTCAGTGGCTACGGTCCCTGCAGGGGAATTTTTAGCTGGGATTGTGAGAGCTTGAATTATAAGCGATTTGATATCTTTGCTTACCACTTGCTTCTTTTTCCTTCTCCCCTCCCGTTTAGTGAGGTTGAAGCTGTGTGTATTTGTCTTGGGAGTCGGGGAATAGCAAGTGTGAATGTAAGTGTAAGATAAGCACGTTTGTTTTAGATATTGTTTTTACTTTGCTG
Source organism: Ambystoma mexicanum (assembly GCF_040938575.1). NCBI lineage: Eukaryota > Metazoa > Chordata > Amphibia > Caudata > Ambystomatidae > Ambystoma > Ambystoma mexicanum. The sequence continues at coordinate 626,799,649 of NC_090927.1, read as the reverse complement.
GTGGTGACTGCGGACTTACTGCATTTGAGCCGCCCATTGCCTCCTATAAACATAAAAGAAGCGTTGAAGCGGTGCGTTATACTGGGCATCATTACGAGTTTGACGGCAACCCCCAGGTGCTACCGGTGGGTTGCCGCCAAACTCGTAACACTGTTCTGCCGCCAAAAGACTCCACGGGAATGGGGGTACGGAAGCACTGGCACCATTGCTAACGGTGCTGATGCTTCCGTAAAACCATGCCTGCAGGGCCAGTGCCCCCAGCAGGTCAAACCTGCCAGGAGCAATGGCCCCTGTAGGCATACTTGTAGTCTTCCGGTCCAGAAAGGATGGGGTATGCTGCTACCGGCACCTTTATTTCCAGACCCCCATGCTTGTAATGAGGCCTAGTACTGTTTCTAGTACATCCGGGAGTGGCGAGAGTGTTCTGCTGTGGTCCGCTGTGTCAGCTGGAAAGTTGTGGCCATTATCTCTGAATACAGCGCAGCAACGACCACAATAATTACTTAAAAGTTCAAGAAGTGACGGCTGAAGTGGCTAACAGTGGTCGGGATAGACGGTATGGGTGGAAGATAATCTGGCTTCGCTGCTATTATTCTGTACGATGGACTAATTGAACAGCGATACCTCCATTTCCACTTATCGTTTGCCCAAACATTTTCCAGCATGGTTAGCTTGCCAGTGATAAACCAAAAATATCAATTGTGCAGCACTGAGCTCACAGTATGTGCGCTTGTGCTTTCTGCTTGTTGGAACCTCAAGAGGAAGGACTGCAACAAGGGTAATCTGCTTTCTAAATCCACGGCAGCTGGAATAATAATTTATATTTGTGAAATGAAACAGGTAAAATTACGGTGTTCCTTAAGCCACAACAGAGGAGCAGCCAAAATCCATCTGACATCAAGCAAGAACCTCCAATTATACATATTGAGGGGATGGCAATGAACAATCCACCATTAGCTGACCTCTCTCTTGAAAACCCCATTGATAATAATTCACTGTTCAATCTATATCTAAGTTTACAAATGGAAGCTATAAGTGACACTCAAGCTATTGACAGCCAGTGTGTCTTTAAGTTAGTCACTGGCGTGGATCAGACACCTATGACTTCCTCTAACTCAGTGGTCTTCAAACTTTTTTGGCCTGGGCCCCCCTGAGTAAAATATGGGCAGGCCGGGCCCCCCCAAATATGCCAAATGGACAGTATGTACAAATGGCTATGAACTATTGTGTGCCATATAAGGATTTAAGGATTTAGCTTAAATTGCTGCAAATATTTGTGCATCATCCCCTGGGCACAACTCGAGTTTCTCGGATTCTGACTCATCAGAAGATGACACTCAAGCTGAGCCTGAATTTCTGATTATACTAAAATCACCCTTTTACTTGAGCAACAATATGCACAAGGAACAACAGTTAATTAAACAGGGGATCAAAAGTTTAGTGGATGTGGTTCTATCCTCCTATGACCCCCTGGTTACTGGCAGAACATTAGAGTCACAGGTTCAAGAGATAAGCATCCACTCACCAACGATTGTAATCCCTGATACCGGGACTTGCCTGAAAGATTTTGAATGGGCAATGGACATATCAATCATGTTGACAAGGATGGGGCTAATAATAACATTAGCCAACAAGGACCAGTGAGTAAGGATAGGAATTCTTTGACTGGACAAGGAATTTTAACTGAAGCCTCACCCTGTACAAAGAAAACACAAAAGAGGATGCATCTGTCTGTTAATCCCCAGCAGGTTATAAGGAAGAAGATAAAGGTTTCTACACAAGCGCTGGCAGCATCGTTCCCACGGAACATGGAATGCTGAGAAACCAATAACGGTTTTGCAACCGTACGGAGTGCTGGAAGTGACAAACTACAATGTACGGTTTTAGATACCTGGGTCAATCATAAAAAGTTAGTGCAATCTGTGTGCCTGACAAGTGTGGTTGATAATAGTATTCCTGACTGGCAGGTTCCTCAGTTATCGAGCATGGTACTGGAGGAAAAGGGATGCATGGCCTCTGACCAACAGGTGCGAAATCTGCCCATGAGAACGGCACAGGGAGAGTACACGCCTTTGGGTTCCCATTGTAATAAACGGCTGAAGATTTTGTCTTCTTCACTGGTGAAGAATGTCCCCAAAGTAGGAGGGTATCAGGGGGACTCTAGTTCACTATCGAGGAAAATAAACATTGTTGACTTATTTGCAACGACCACCAGTCCATTCTTGAATGGTCAATTGCACTTGAGTTAATCCATCAAGTTTCAGCTATGCAAATCCTTACTACCCATTAATTATCTCTGGTGGAAATAGCAGGTATGTCATGGGAGGCAAATTGGGCAATTGTACACTTGGTGTCCACCTTTGTTGTAGAGCTGATTATGCCACACTCTCAAAGGTTCATGGAGTGGGGATACGAATTTAAGAAATGCCTTGACCCAATTCAACTCAAAAAGCACTCTAAGAGTCCAGGACCACTGAAGGGTATTAACAAGATGTTCACAGTAGGAATCAATGCTATTGTTCTAAAGATTTTCACTGTTCTGAGCTCGAATTGTCAAGCGCCTATAGGTCATAAGGGTTTGTCAAATGAAGGCACTGAATTTGATGAGGTCTCATGAGCCGTCAAGCTAGAGTCTGGGCAATTGAAAATAATGTCATGGAATACTAGACGATTCAACTCTTTCATTAGCAATCCATTGGGTCTTGCTTATTTACTGGAGTCAGATATTTTCCTATTACAAGAAACATGGCTACTTAAGAACTTCTTGATGGCTATAATATTCTACAGACAATGGCCCAATAAGATTTAACAGGCAGACCATTTGGTGGCTTAATAATGGGGTGGCAAATCAAATAACTGTTGCTGAGTTTCTACTTGCCCGTCAGTGTCAACATGTTTTGGCTGCTGTTATTGATTATAAAAGGGCTAAGAATAAATTTAATGTACTGATTATTAATATGTATAAACCTTCAGGAAATGAAAAAACAGATACTATTATTTCCCACATTGAATACTTGCTAGCTGAGTGGCTACATGAGAATCCAAATGGCTAGTATTTTATTGGTGGTGATTTGAACTACCATCACCCTGATTCTACTACTAAGAATCACTCTGCTTTTACGGAATGTTGTTTGATAAATTAAAGGGCCATGGATCGTGATTATGGTGCGTTGGCTGGTGGCCATAGTTCATGGTTGTCTTTCATCACTTATATCAGTTAATACAGCTTGTTGTAATAAAGAGCCCACAAAGGTGAACGTCTGTATACATGGACGAATGGAGTGCACACCACCTGGATTGATTGATTTTGTACTAACTACGGGCATGTTTTTTTTTGGAAATCTGAGGTAATTTCAACTGACTTATAATAAGTTTGAGTGACCATCTGGTGGTTGGATTTACCCTTTAGATCAATGCATCCAGATTGCATTTAAAAGGAAACTATGGCTTTAATAACTCAGGAAATAGAATTAAATGGTCCGAGAGAAATCTCACTAAAGTTACTGTTCTAATCTTGGACCAATTAATTATAAAAGAAATCCCAATATATCAGAGTTCTAAAGAATATGCACATATCGCTGAAACTCTTTATAACATTTTTGAAGCAACCCAGAAAAAAAGCATATGCTAATGTAAATGGAGAGGGAAGGATGTACGATTTTGCCATCACCAATAAGAAAAAATGATTGCAGGCTGAAATAAAAACAGTAAAAATCAAGATAATAGACAGAGTAGATAGACAAAGAGATATTAAAATTAAACGCAAGCTAAGGTCTAAGAACTGGCTTAGAGTACACAAAGGCTCCATGGTTGCAGTGTAGTGGCAAATTATGGTGCATGGACTTTGCGGTTCCGATATGCGCAAGTTCTGGAACATTTGTAAAGCATAATGAAGTACAAGTAGGGAAACGAGAAATGAATCCCATTTCCGAGACTATGTGGGGAGACCATATAATGAAATGATATTCTTGGGAAAACCTAATAGTAGAGGTAAATAATTACAAGGAAATCCAAGATAAAGATGCCATTGAATGTCTTATTCAGGCATTAAAACCGTCGAGAATCTCTGGCCCCGTGCGGTTTGCCGAATGTTTTATTCAAGAAAGACCCTAGATGATGGGCATGCATTATGTAAAAGAATATTCCTGGAAATTTAGGACACAGGGAAGATCCCAAATAGTTGCGGTAAATCATTGATAATTCCAATTTATAAAAAGGGCTTGCGTGTTTGCCAACCAACTATCGGTTGTTAGCAATGAGTGATTCCAGCTCAAAAATGTTTGCTCAATTGTTCCTGGGAAAGATAAACGAATTGATAAAGAAGGAAAATATTATCAAGAATCAAAAGTCAGGGTTTAGAAAGGAATTTAGTACCCTTTGTAATTTATGAACACATATATTTCATCTGAACCACCTTAAATTTGAAGACTAAATGTTTGTATGTTTGTTTTATAGATTATGCCAGTGCTTTTGATACTGTAAACTGTAATATTTTATGGGGAGAAATGGAGCAGTGGGGTTTACACCTGTGTGTCAAGGTCCTATTTACTAATACTATTGTTCAAATAAGAACGAATCAGGAAGGATCCTTAGTGAACCGATACAATCAAATTATGGGTGGAAATAAGGCTGCTCATTAGCCCAGATTTTATTTAATACTAGCAAAAAGTATCCATTCTCCGAACGGGTTCTGTGGACAGACATGACAACACTCTTATCAATTGTTGAAATCAGTGATTCTATAGGTCACTGTTCTGATTCCCTTATTGCCTCATATGCTTTGCACTCTGAAGTAAGCTGCACTGAGAGTGGGTGTGTGTGGCTAGCTGATATACCTCAGAGCAGAAGTTGGGGGGAAGTGAGAGTTGGTGTGCTGCTCCATACTGGGACCTACTGTGCTCTATCCCCACATGTTGCCTCACGCTGGCATGGGACAGTATGTTGTGGTGAATTATGGTGCAGATTTCCCAGAAAACCTGCATTCTAGGATTGCAGAACGGTCCTTCTACGACCCCATTCCCAGATTTCAGGCAACCGTCTCATGTGTGAAGATGCTGAAATCCCGGAAAGGGGTGGGGTGTCCAAAAGACATGTAGCCAATAATGTCTGCAGGATCCTAACAGGTAACTATGCAAAATTTGGTGCAGATTGGTGAAACGGTGTGAATTGTATAAGGAACAACGCTTCGCCAAGCCACAAACCCACACATTTTCACTTTTATGAATATTGATATATGTGGCTGATTTGGACAAGGACTTAAGTATGTGTAATAACTACCCTCTGCGCATGGGATAACAACCTGCAGCATGGCTATCCTACGCAGATGATACAGTGAACCTTGACCAAATAGCAATAGGGTTACAAAGCAGCTTCACTGCTATGGACAAATACTCTGCTAATCTTTGTCTGGTCATAAACCTGAGTAAAACAAAAATTATCATTCTCCAGCCTAAAAGGAAGAAAATGAATACATTTGTGTGGCCAATCAATAGGTTGCCTATACAGGTGGTGACCAGTTATGTTTATTTAGGGATCACTATTTCTGACTCTCTCGACCCTGCTGTTCTGGTAAACGCCATTACCAGGAAGACTCAAGCTAAATTCAATGCGATTAGGTGCTTCATAATGAGAAGTGGTGGCAGTTCTAATGAAGGACCTATGCAATTATATAAAACTAGTATAGTACCCAGCATTGTATACGGTCTTGAAGTATTTGCTAGTAAAGAATTGCCCTGGTTAAGAACTTTGGAAGGGAAGCTATGGCAGTAGGCTCTGGGATGATCTAATGGAATCCCCCCCAAAAGCCCAGAAAAAACGTATGGCACATTTGTCAGAATTTTGGCTATACAAAAATCTTGTATAGCCTGAAAATTAGAACAAATTTGCCATACAAAACATTACAGTGAAGAAGGGCAGCAGGGGCTGTAGGGGCATTCCCCAAACCATTCGTCACTGCAATGTGAGCGGGGGTTGCGCAACCCCAACTCAATAAAGTATAACAAATTTAAAAAAGGAAAAGCCGACCTTGCGGCACCGGTTTCCATATACGCAAGTGAAGGGGACCGGCATCGCTGATGGATGTTGGAGACAGCAGCACACAAGGAGGTGTGCTGCCCACAACTAAGTATGGGGGTGGGGGCAAGGGCAACATCTGAAATGCTCACGGGAGAGAAGATCGAAAGTAATTTTTTTTCAGAAAAATAACTTTGTCTTTTCTCCCTCGAACATTTCAACCACGGTCTTACAACCCATATCCAATCTAATTTGGTGTTAGTCGATGCCATTTGTAGTGAACTAGGTCGCATTACATTGGTTACTCAGAAAAAAAAATCTGCCTGTATCTTTAATTTGAAAATGCTGGGAAATATGAACAACTGTACTTCTATGTATTCTCATTTCTCTGGACAAATAGACGTTACTACCCCTAGTAGAGACCTAAAGTTATGGGTTGAGGAGATTGACAGTTTCTTCAAAGTTATAGGATATAAAGTGAACATGTCTGAAAATGTTTGGTTATATTTGTAAAGAGAGCAAAGAGAAAAAATTTGCAAAAATTTGCGATGGAAATAACTGATTAACCATACTGTCTGGAAAATCAACCTACTCATTATACATAAGACAAGGCTTTTCTATTAACGCCCCCTTCAGTTACACCAAGAAACTACAAAATGCCAAAGTGATACGGCCTGTTATGCTGCTTAGACTTCAACAACTACCGACTCTCTCCAGGATGGGTGCCTGGACACACATCCCATACTCAGGATGATTATGTCGACTATGCAAATTAGAAGTAGAAACTCCACGCTACCTGCTAACGGACTGTCGCAACCTTTTGGATATATATGAACAGGGATATAAGAATCTTTTCTATAATTTGCGGTATTTGCACACTCATCAATTTTGAGGACTTGTTTATGCTGTTGAAAACTTGGTTATGAATTTTACTATTTATTATAAACTAGCAAAAAGTACCCGCTCTCCGAACGGGTTCTGTGGACAGACATGACAACACTCATCAATTCTTGAAAATCAGTAAAACTGTGTATTCTTGGGTTGAGGACTGGTCCTTCTATGACCATATTGAAGTTTTGCCGATTTCAGGCAACCGTCTCATGTGTGAAGGTGCTGAAATCGGGGCAAAGGAGTGGGGTGTCCAAATGTCATGTAGCCAGTAATGTCTGGAGGGTCCTAACAGGTAACTATGCAAAATGTGGTGCAGATTGGTGAAACGGTGTGGAATTGTATATGATTATAATAGCATTGGTGAATAAATATATATATTTTCTAGAATGTTTAATGAAATTTATGTTTTACAAAATCTATTGAGAACAAGTGGTTTGTACCTAACGAGTTATTACATCTAACTTTTAGGCATACTTAATCCTTAAATACATTGGCAGAATGATCTCTTTTGGAACCATAAAGGCATAATCATTTTTGAGAATGTTTATATATATTTTCATGTACTTAGAATGCTAAATATATTGACTGTTATCGGACAGTAAACTCGAGTGTGCAGGGGACGCGAAGGTTCCACAGCTTGTGGATAACCTTTCTTTTCTTGTAAGGAACAACGCGTTGCCAAGCCACAAACCCACAAACAAAATGTTGAGCTTTGCTGAAATCCAGGGAATGGGGTGGGGTGTCCAAATGTCATGTAGCCATTATGAGCCATAGGGTACTAACAGGTAACTATGCAAAATTTGGTGCATGTTGGTGAAACTATTTGTAATTGTATAAGGAACAATGCTTAGCCAAGCCACAAACCCACCAACACATTTAGAGTTTTGCTGAAATCCGGGGAAAGGGGTGGAGTGTCCAAATGTCATGTAGCCAGTAATGTCCGGAGGGTCCTAACAGGTCACTATGCAAGATTTGGTGCAGATTGGTGAAACAGTGTGGAATTGTAAAGGGAACAACACTTTGCCAAGCCACAAACCCGCACATGTTCACTTGTATAAATATAGGTAGACCAGTATAGTACCAAGCATTTTATACAGTCTCGAAGTATTTACTAGTTAAGAATTGACCGGGGGAAGAACTTTGAAAGGGAAGCTATGGCGGCAGGCTTTGGGATTATTCAATCCGGTGTCAATAGATGCCAAACTGTGCGTAATTTTATAAGGAACAATGCTTTGCCAAGCCACAAACCCAGCCACAAACCAACACAATTTCACTTTTATAAATATAGATAGATGGAAAAAGATTTTTAAACGTATTGAGGGAATTGTTTAATTGAATTTTGAAGTTTCAATGATTTTAATGAGGTTAACCGTGATGAGACGCTTTTTATGAATGTGATGTAACGTGATGTACTATGAATGGGAAAATTATGATTTTATGGATTTTGTGTTAGTATTAAGAGGTTATATTTAACCAATAAAACGCTTTAATTTAAAAAATGATTTATTTATTATTATTATTATTATTATTATTATTATTATTATTATTATTATTGATTAATGTGTTATGTGGTTCTCTGTAAAACTCACTTGCAGGACTAAGAGCATTTTTTGAATAGTGCCATGAGAGCTGCAGCAGTCCTGTGCGAGGACCCAGAGGTATCAGCTGGAACAGGTCACTCAAACTGAGGGTTTTGAGCAGGTAGCAAAAGATAAGGGGCCTCATTACGACCCTGGCGCTAATGCTTTAACGGCGCCGTAAAGAGCGTCGGCGCCGTTAAACCATTAGCGCCTGATTACAAGGTCCCTTAGTGGGTTGGAGGCTTTAACGCCTGCTTTTTGCAGGCGTTAAAATATAACCCGCTAAGGGACCTTGGAGCTAATTACGGCAACCGTAATTTACGGTGCTGTAATTAGCGCCTTCCCCATCCCCATTATGCCCTATGGGGCAAAATGGGAATGGGGAAGGGCAAATGGTGAATGGGGAATTACCGCCCCCGCCAACCTTGTGATGGGGCGGTAATTCCGCCATCCACCATGCCGGAGACAGGCATGGACCATGGTGCTAATAGCACCATAATCCAGCGCCTGGGTCGTAATGAGGCCCAAGGTGTCCAAACTGTGCCACTAATAGTCACTTTAAATCACATGCATGACGCTGCTGACACAACCTATCTTTGCCAGTAACGGTCACTTTAAATCATACGCATAAAGCACTTAAGCCTTCATGCATGTGATTTAAAGTGGCCATTAAAGGCATAGATATGTTGCTGTGTATATACCAGTAATGGTCACTTTAAATCATGTACATGAAGCACTTCATGCATGCGATTTAAAGTGACTCTTACTGGCATAGATCGGTTGTGGTAGCAGTCTCATGAAATAATATAAAGTGTTCCTATGTAGTGTACGGTTGGTGTCATGGAATATACTGGATTTGTTCATGTGTTACTCTAGAGTATAGCTTTTACTTAATTTTTTTCAAATATTGTGCTGATAAAGGCATTCTTTCAGCACGTGATTTTAACCCCCGAGCTCCCAAATACTAGCTTGATCACTAGCGCTAATTTGAGGAAAAATGCAGGACCCGTCACTGAAAACATTCCCATGAGGGCTGCCCCATGAAATGTTTAGAATCGTGGTACCCCTTCAGGAGCTATCGCCCCCACCTGGCACCAAATGATGCCTCCGCCACCGAGGGATAATCATGTGCTGCATAAGTGCTGTAATAGAAGGGACTGACTGTTGTGAATACTGGATCCTCCAGATCTCTTGAAATGTTAAATATTGCAAATTACTACTCAACAATGTCATTCCAGGATCGTTCTTATAAACCAAATACATTTCAGTTAGTGTTAGATTCCCTCATGAATACTAAAATGTAGTTCATAATATAGGGGAGAAGTAAATTCCTCCATGTGTTGGCCTGTTACCCTGAAACCTGTAATATTTTGTAATAGGGCGAGGTACTAGGAACTGTTTGGAATAAAGCTTGACTTTAATTTTTAGGTTGCACTATAAAAGGATGGATTGTAGGGGAAATACATACATACATACATACATACATAAATAAATAAATAAATAAATAAATAAATAAATAAATAAATAAATACATACATACATACATAAATAAATAAATAAATAAATAAATAAATAATGAGTACAAGAAAGAAAATAATCATCCTTGCAGGAGGACATTGATCATAAATACCTGTTTCTCCTTGGAACTTTCCTTATCTTTTAAGCAAAAATGTTTGGTTATGCCATTCCCTTTTTGGCTTTGCTACACTTGTATGATTGTGGACTCACTTGAGCACAATCTCTATGAACTGGATTAGAAAGGGCTGCCTGCATGAGGTTTCTGGGCCAAGGCAAACACCCCTGCACAGTGAAATAAACAAGACTGGACTGGTATGAACAATAAGGCTGCACATAAGCGACCGCAAATTGTCATGGAGTAGAGGTCCAATTCCCCTCATGAAGGATTGGCAGACCAGAGTCATCACATCTGGTCCCAAACGGAAGTAGACACAGACATAGGACTATTTAGGAATGAATGGATTCATTGTTTTGGTGGGAGGCAGGATGTGTACAGGAAGGCCTAGAAGTAAGTGTCTCAGGTCAGATGACAAGTGCTCTATAAAAGTAAGTGGTCTTGAGGACGAGTCAGACCATTAAGGTTGGGTTCCGTTAGGTGTAGGTTGATGTTTTCCTTGGCTTGCAAGACAACAAATAAAGATGCCTCTGCTTGTCAGAACCTGAAATGGATGGTTTCTCCGACAGCACAGTAAAGGGATCTATGTTCATTATGGACTTGTGGATGATTCCAGAAAGAACTAGTCAGGGGAGGGGGGCCTCCTCTCAGAGACTGGACAGTGAATCTTTGTTCTTAAAGGGCCTTCTTTGGTTTTACTTTAGATCAAAGAGTCATTGTAACATATACATGTGGAGGTCTAGTGAGCAGGTGAGATTGCTGAAGGATTGTTCTGGTACAGTGAACAGGTGTTACAATAAAGATGTCTCTCTTTTTGCTGCTACACGAGATACCACAAGATATTTTACAAAAGATTTTCTGACACTAGGATTGTCAAAAGGCGGCAGATCCATCATCTCTGAAATCTTGAAAAGAAAAAATGCATGGAATAAAAGGTTCATGTTTCATCCCACTCCAATCTGGAGTGGTAATTAGTTATTGGGCCACAATGGTGTGTGGAGAACTGATAATCCTGTAGAAGAGTGTGGGTCCCATCTTTTATGTGATTATCATATGATGTGGGAGGAGTAATTGAATACGTTAATGATTCAAAAAACGTTGAACAATCTGTCACTGTGTCAGGGTGTTCATGTGTGACTCTCAGGAATATTCCAAAAACTATGGTCTGCCATGTACATATGCTCCACTCTTCTGCTTGAAGTAAGCACATGCTTATCTAGTATCGATAGACTACAGGAGGCCTTAAAAAAATAACCTTGTGTAGCATCTGCTGTCATATTGTCAGTGTAATCTCCATTTGCTGTGGTTCTAATGAGCAGGAGCTGCAAGTCAAGCCAAGAAGACATGTTGTCCCCAGTGCTGCCAAGATGGCATGTCACTGAGCCCCTCAACAGGAAAGCTGAGATGATGGTGCCTAGCCCTATACAATGCAGGGCAAGGCGTCAGAAATTTGCAAATACATCTAATCAAATTAACTAACAATCATGCAACGTTCATTCCTCATTAATTCATGGCAGAATGAAGAAAGTCCATCAGTAACTTAAGGATTTGATTGACAGATCAGTGATGCAAAGGTTATTTGAACTGGAAGGTTTATGGATCTCTTTGGAAAGGAAGAGCACTTTTTTTTCCAACCTACATTTTGTAGACTTAATAGGATCAGTTATTCGGTGTAGATTGTTTTGTTGCATGAAATGTAAATGTTTTTGTTAATAATTGGTGAGACATAGGGTCTCATTACGACTTCGGCAGTAAAAGAATTGTGTTTCCGTGATGACGGTACCACCATTTCTGGCAACGCATAGCGCCGGAATCAAGGGTGCATTACACCTTGTCGGCCGCAGGCATTCCGGAATGGCAGAAATGGTGAGACCGGTATCATGGAAGCACCGGAGGAAAGGCCAAAATCCTACCGCACTGCCACCAAGGGAGTCAGTGCCCCCGTTTCCGACAAGTGCATGCCGGATGCAGCAGTATCAGAAAAACCAGTAGCGGAAACACTGTGAATGGAAATAAAGTGATCGCCGGAACAGGAAACTGAGCGGTGGCCATCTTTAAAATCACAATCCACTCCAACCTGCAGTTTACAGTAGCCATCCGCCCCTCCTGACTGCTGAATCACATCCCCCAACATGACTTCTCACATCCCTGAGACCCGCCAGTGCAAACCACTCTTCTCAGAAGCAGAGCTAAACATGCTGGCAGACACTATGTTCCAGAATGCTGGGGAGCTGTTCTCAATAGACCAGTGCCGCAGAACACAGCAGAGTAGGAAGGCGATCTGGGAGGAAGTGGCCCAGAAGGTGTCAGCAGTGGGGAGGACCTCACACACAGTAAAGGACTGCGCCAAGCGGTGGGACGCCCTCCGCATGAGGGTCAGAAACCCACTGTTCGCACACTGCAGACAGTGCATGGGTACAGGTGGTGGACCATCCTCCCTGACTCGGCACATGCCCTGGGAGGAGAAGTGCAGCAGGATGCTGCACATGAAGGGGATCGAAGAAATTGGCGCTGCAGAGGCCGGAGCCGGGACACCCTTCAAGGCCAGTGAGCACACAAAGTCCCAATATAAACCACACTCCTGTCCACCCTGAGCCCACGCCCCGTACCACTACTGCACTGAAATAGCTATAGCACAGCCCGCATAACCCAAATCAGAGCCAGCAGTGGCATTGCCTTGTTAGGCCAAATTAGTATGTAGTACCCTCTGGGACAACTACACACCACTCTGACTACAGGTATAGGAAACCCAACCTTTGTTATACGCCTGTACTACACAGTTTTGGTAGCGTGTTGAGCAGCCAGGCTTATCTCAAGAGGGGTCAATGTGAGCTGTAGTGGAATTACACAGAGGTTTACAGTTACAGGTATTCAAATAAACTCTTACACCAAGGTTTCTTGCATCAACAATTATTAATTTATCAGTCAGTTAGAATAAGCCTTCTTCAGAAGGGAGCAATATAATAGTAACACACAAATACACATCAATACTGTACACTCTTAGTTTCTAAATTCAGTAAAGACCCTTTTGGGATGGCCCACAGACACAACCACAGGTGACTTCAATAACTAGGGTGCTGGGGACATTAATATCTTACTGTTGGCATTTAGAATACTCTTAGAAGTTGGCAAAAGGAAAAGGTTATGAAAACAACAAGAGACCACAAATATTCTTAAGCAGGCAAATACTTTAAATCCTCCAAGAAGAGTCATACAGTTCAATAGGCTAAGCCAAAGTCAATGGGCAAAAGTCTTGGATAGGATGAAGCACTTCTGGTAAGTAAGTGGAAAAGTCTTTGCACAAGTTCTTAGGAGTCTTTGATGAAAAGAAGAATCAAATGTAGGGCTACAAGCCAATTAGACTTGTGAGTTGTAAAAGTTGTAAGCACTCTACAGTAAGAAGTAAGTTCTCTCAGACATATTACAGTACCTTAGAAATGAAGAAAAAGATGCAGCTGATGACTTCTGTTCCTGTGCAGCTCTGCAGATCTCACTCTTCCTGGGCCTCAGTCGTGGGGACAAGAGGGAAGACATCGGAGGACTCCTGCAATACACTGGGATGGTCACAACTCGCAACCAGCAAACTTCACTTTCAGTGGCTGTTCAGTGTTTCAGCTCGTCGTGCCTACTGCAAATAGCAACACAGTGGTTCCTGGCTGTCGAGATGGACTTTTCTTGCTTCTGGGGTCCCGCACTCTGTTGAGGGGGTTCAGGCTCGGTCAGTCCTGCTTCTTGTGAGTCCAGAGAATCTTCCAAAAGGTCTATGCCAGCTTAAAAGCAACGCACACAATCTGGTGTGCCTCTCCCTGGCTATACGGTTACCAGCAGCAACTCTGTGGAAATTCAACCAGCTCTGACATGGATGTCCAGGTGGCTTACTTTGGAGTTGATTGGTCCCACCAACTCAAGGGGAGAAGTCGTCTATGCAGGGGTTTCTCTGTCGATGCAAACTTGGCATTTTGGCACTGCAGCAGGTCTTCACCGGGCAAACCAACAGTCCAGGAGTTGCAGCAGGCATCCTCTTCAAGTTCTTCTTCGGTTCCTTCGTCCAGTGGTCGACTCTGCCTTCCAAGCCAAAAGACTTGCCTTTTATTCAGTTCTCTACCATTCATTCCAGCCTAGCTGTCAGTCACCCAGCAGGGTGGCTGTCCTTGACGGACAGTCAGCAGCCAATCACCACATAGAGTGCATTTGGATCTCCTAGGAGACTAAGCAGAGGGAGTTTCGGGCATCTCCCTCACTTCCTGCCTACCCCAGACACTCTGGAGCCAAAGGCAGGCTTTACTCGTGAATTCTGCCAAAGGCAAAATGAACAAAGAGACCTCTGGCGTGCAGAGTAAATCTTAAGAAAGACCTTTCCACAAAGAAATGGCAAAAAAAGAAGACCGGGGGACATTTTGACAAAGATGGCTCCCGTGGGTGCTTTATTGTAGCTGCGAACGCAGCCTGCGGTAAATACACACAATGGTAGTTCAAACGAAACCACTGCCACCAGCCATTCAGTGAGAAAAGAATAACATAAAAAATGTTACATGAAAAGCTAGACAAAGCGGATACTAGATAACCCCCCCAGCACTCTATTGTAAAATAGTGTGTGCTGGGTCTAGAAAGATACAATGGTAAGTAAAGTCAATTTCACTTTACTGCTCTGGGAAACACTAGTTTATCCCAGAGAAGGTAGTTAAACCTTTTGGAAATCTGGAAGACTTCCCTGTGTCACTGCACTGAAGGTGCTGTGTGACACAATGGGCCTCATTACGACCCAGGCGGATTTCGCGGTGCTAAATGCACCGCGAAGCATGGCGGAAAGCCGCCGATAGCGCCATGGGGGTTGGCGGATTTACCGCCCCATTCCGACCTCGGCGGAGCGGTAAATCCCCAATCCCCATTCTGCCCTTCCCCATTCCCATTTTTGCCCCATAGGGTATAATGGGAGTGGGGAAGGAGTTAATTACGCCACCGTAAAATACGGTGGCGTAATTAACAACGAGGTCCCGTAGCGCCATGGTTTTCTCCGGCTGGTAAAACCAGGCGGAGAAAACCTCCATGGCGCTACGGGAACTCGTAGTATGGCGGAGAGGTACGCCATGCACTACGCTGGCGTAATACCCTCTCCGCCAGGGTCCTAATGAGGCCCAATGTAAACGATGATGCCTATGGAGTTTGTCAGACTCCACAACCAAAAGAAACACAGTGTACACAATCACATTAAAATACAGGAGAGAGTGGGAAAAAGGGTCACACTCTCTCCAGTCCTCAAAATCCAGCAAAGTTGCTAGGGGTCTCTAAGGTGGAGGGAATTAGCACATTTCTGAGAATTCTCCCTAACACTCATTCCCGCCAGACTAAGGGACAGGAGGATTTAATCCACCCCTGGATAAATCTCCTTACTCCAGTCGATCATACTTTCTGGAGAGACCATCAGCATTTTGCTGATTACCCCTTGACCTGTGTTCAATGGTAAAATCAAACCCCTGTGGGCTGATTGACCATCTCAACAATGTAGGGTTCTCCCCCTTTATCTCCATTAACCATATCAAGGATTGAGGGTCTGTTTGAATCACAAAAGTAGATCCATAGAAGTATGGCCTAAACTTCTTCAAAGACCACATAATGGTGAAACACTCACGTTCTATGGTTGCCCACCTTGTCTCAGGTTCCTTCAGTTATCTACTGATGAAGCAGATTGGATGTTCCCTGCCTTTCTCATCCAGCTGACGCAGAACTGCACCTGTACCTGTATTGGAAGCATCCGTCTGTACAATAAAAGGTTGGTTGTAGTCAGGAGCTCTTAAGACTGGAGCTTGACAAAGAGCTTCCTTAAGTCCTTCAAATGCCTTAGTGCGCTCCTCATTCCACCTGATCTTGTACTTTGCTAGGCAATGGCCTGATTTCACCTCCTCCTACCTCATGTCCAAGGTAGACCACTTTATTCTGGCCAATTTGACATTTACTTGCCTTTATGGTCAGATTGGCCTGCTCAAGAGCCTGCAATACATATCTCAGGTGGTCCACATGTTCTTCCCAGGAATTGCTGAACACTGCTATGTCCTCCAAGTATGCCATGCAGAAGTCCTCCATCCCATTCAGAACATGATTCACCATCCTTTGGAATGTAGCAGGTGCATTCTTTAGTCCAAAAGGCATAACCTCAAACTGGTAGAGGCATCCTGGGGTTGAAAATGCAGTTTTTTCCTTGGCATGGTCTGTCAGGGCTATTTGCCAATAGCCTGAGGTTAGGTCAAATGTACTGAGGTATTTGGCTGAACCAAGTTTGTCCACCAGCTCATCTGTCCGAGGTACAGGATGGGCATCAGTCGTGGTGACTGCATTAAGGACTCTATAGTCCACACAGAATCTCAACTCCTTGGATCCTGCCTTTGGTACTAACACAACAGAACTAGACCATGGACTTGTAGCTGGCTCTATTACCCCGAGATCAAGCATCTTGTTGACCTCTTCCTTAGTGTGGGTTATTACATGGTCTGACATTCTGTAACCTCTGATTTTTACAGGTACACAGTCACCAGTGAGAATCGCATGCTGGCCCCAAGGGGTCATGTCTGTTTGCGCTCCTCCTGTTGTTGCAGTGTCAGATCAGAAGAGAGATTAACTCCTTCTATCTTTCCATCTAAAGGCTGTCCCCTGAGGAGGTCAGGTAGAGGCTCACTCTCCTCCTCCTGATCAGAGACTAGAAGCAAAGCTCCCAGTTCTGGTCTAGAGATATAGGCCTTTAGGCGGTTGGTGTGAAAGACCCTGGGGGCCTCCTTAGGATTGCATAAGCCCACCAATAATTGACCTCTCCAAGTTTTCCCACAACCTTGAAGGGTCCAATCCATTTGTCCTGTAAGGCCCTCTGCCTTGTAGGTACCATAACTAGAACTAGCTGGTCTTGAGTACACTCAACCATGTTGGCCTTCTGATCATGCCAATGCTTCAACAGAGCCTGACCTGCTTTCAAGTTATCTGAAGCTTCTGTCATCATGTGTGTCATTCTCCTTTGGAGACCTAACACATAGTCAGTGACTCTCACTGGCTTGTGGGAGGGAGCACTCTCCAACCACTCCTTGATTAGCGCCAATGGACTTCTAACCGGATGACCATGGAGAAGCTCAAAGGAACTGAATCCACCCCTTCTTGAGGGACTTCTCTATAAGCAAAGAGAAGGCATGGCAGTAGAAGGTCCCACTTTCTTCTAAGGGGTTCTTCTAAAGCACCTATAATGCTCTTCATAGTTCTGTTAAACCTCTCTACCAACCCATTGGTCTGGGGATAGTAGGCTGTTGAGAACTTGTAGGTCACTCCACAGTTTTTCCACATGGCCTGCATGTAGTGGGACATAAAGTTAGATCCCCTGTCAGAGATAACCTCCTTAGGAAAACCTACTCTGGTAAACATATCAAGTAGGGCCTTAGCCACGGCCAGAGCTGGTACAGTCCTCATAGGTATTGCTTCAGGATACCTGGTAGCATGGTCTACCACAACCAAGATAAATTGGTTGCCTGAAGATGTTGGAGGGTCTAAGGGACCAACAATGTCGATTCATACCCTCTCAAAGGGACTCCCACAACTAGGAGAGGCACTAAAGGTGCCACATTCTTAGCTTCACTCTTGCCTGATTTCACAGCTCTACAGAATTTATCTACATCAGACCCCATCTTAGTCCAGTAGAAATAAAGAGAAACCCTTTCATTGGTCTTCTTAAAATTTAAGTGACCAGCCAAAGGAATCTCATGGGCTAACTGTAGAAACTGAGGTCTCACCTCCTGGGGTACTACAAGTCTTCTGTAGTATCCTGGGGTAGACTCAATAGGTTCACTATACAGGAGGCCATCCACCCAGTACAACCTGTGCTTCCCTGGCTCTTGCCCTTCCAGCTGGGAAGCTGCCTGTTGGCGAAGTTCTTCAAGAGTAGGACACTCTCTTTGACCACTGCTGAAGTCTGCCCTACAGGGGCCACCTTCTGCCAGTAAAGACTGCAGCTCGGGATGGTCTTTAGGATCCAGATCTCCAACAGGAGGAAGGTCTTCTTTCCAGCTCTGTGCCATAAGTAGCGGACTCAACCTCTTCTGGTTGGATCTCACACTCAGCTGGTGGAGTAGTCACTGGCGTGACTTTGGACTGTCCTCTCTGAGATGTCCTGGTTTGATGCACAGGAGTTCTCTCTTTCTTGTTTCCTGAGACCTTGGGTTTCCCCTTTGTCTCTTTCTTCCTGGAACTAGAAGTTGGCTCTTCCTGTGGACTGGGTGTTATAGGTTATTCTGTAACAACCCACTGAGAGTCATTTAAGGGGAGCTCTCTGGCCTTCCTAGTCTGCTCCTGCTTCCTTTTACTGGGAGGCCTGGGGTGCTTGATACAATTCCAGTTTTTAAGTCATTCCCCAACATATTTCTCCCAGTCACCTCACTTTGTACACTGACAGGTATTCTTACAGTCATATTGTTGCAGTGGATGAGAGCTGGTAGTATTGGAACCATCTGGAGAGGGCCACCAGCAATCTTAGTGGGACCCTTGAGTGCCTTAGCAACATCCTCAGTTTTGAAAAAGGTTTTATCTACCACTGTGATGCTGGCCCCAGTGTCTCTAATGGCAGGGGTCTCCTGACCATTTACAAGTACACTGTCCTTGTAGTATTATTTTGTGTTATCTGGTATAAGAGTTATACACATCTACATTCTGCTGTTCCCACAGACCCAGGGACACTAAAGAAAAAATAGCAGAGACTTCAATGGGGTCTTCAGCCAACAGTTGAAAGTTTCCACTTGCCCTATGTATTTCTCCCTCACGGATGAAGGCTAAGGAGGCAGTGTGGACCCCTGAAGGTTTACCCTTGCATCGGGGATCCCCTTTCACATGGTCAGTTGACCCACAAGCATAGCATTTTCCAAATGTTTTAACAAATGGGGGCTTCTGCTGACCTCCCTCTAGTTTGGCACCAGAGGATTCACGAGACTAACCTGGTTTCCCATGTGGTTTACCCTTCTTATATTTGTGGCCCACTTTTGGATGGGAGGTTTTAGAATTCTCTTTGTCATCTTTCTTGTGCTGCTTCTCCTCATCCTTTTTATGAGTGGCCCCAGAATCTTTGTGAGTAGCCATGTTGGCAACCCACACGTCAGCAGCTTCTTGGAATCAATCTCTTGAGCCAAGTGCTGTCTCAGCTCAGGATAGCATGCATCAAAAATAAATTCCAACAAAAATAGATTTCTCATTCCTTCAAAAGAGTCCACTCTGTAACCCTTAACACAACCATCTAAGTGTTTCAAACATTCACACACCCAGGTAGCCCAAGGTTAGTCTGTTCGAGGGTCCTAAACCTCCTAAGGTACTGGGAAGGCGTGTTCCCAAATCTAGCTATCAAAGCTAGCTTTACAGTTTCATACTCCAATCTTTCAAGTTCCCCCACCTCCATTACAGCCCCAGTTGCAACCTGGGGGAGCCTAGACAAAAGCCAATGAATCAACTGATTCCCTGTGAAGCCCTGAATCCCATAGTTATATTCAAAAGCACCCAACCAATCAAAACTATCAAGTTTCAGATCATACATACTCACAGCTTCCTTAGGAATGTGAGGTCTCTTTGGACTGGAAGACCTAGAAGACTCTGGGATTGAAAAATGTTCAAGAGACAATTTCTTCATTTCAAGACCATGTTGCATTTCCATTTCCCTTAGTTTGATGTCCTGATGTTTGTTTTCAGTTTGAAGTTGTAATCTTTTGAACTCTAACTCAACTCTCATTTTTTCAAGAGAGACACATTCTGGACTCAGTACTGGACCTGGTAGGGTTCCTTTGGCTAAAGGTTGAGGCATAAGGGCCTGTTGAGGTAATTAGGGGCTCTCTTCCTGAGACTCTTCTGACTCTTCAACAATATTAGAGTTAGACTCTGAATTATCATCCTCAAAATCATTTTCCACATTTCGTGGGGTAGTAGGTGTGACAGGCCTATTACCCAGACTTTTATTATTCAACAATCTTGCAATTAGTTAATTTTTCTTTCCTTTAACAGGGAGATTACTGGCTTTGTACATTTCTTTCAGTTGTTCTACTGTTAAAATGATCAGGGCTTCCTGCCTGAAGTTATCCATATCTGGCATGTTACAATTGCTTTTGTAGTGGAGCTTAGCCCTGTGAAGGTTTTTAGTTGAACAAAAGAAAAGCAAACTCTCAATGTAACAACTCTACAATATATCCTCACCGCCTGCCACCAGTGTTAGGCAAAGTGTGTATGCAGTACCCTCTGGGACCACTACACACCACTCTGACTACAGGTATAGGAAACCCAACCTTTGGTATAAGTTTATACTACACCGTTTTGGTAGCGTGTTGAACAGCCAGGCTTATTGCAAGAGAGGTCAATGTGAGCTGTAGTGGAGTTACACAGGGATTTACAGTTACAGGTATTCAAATAAACTCTTACACCCAAGGTTTCTTGCATCAACAATTATTAATTTATTTATCAGTCAGTTAGAATAAGCCTTCTTCAGAAGGGAGCAATATAATAGTAACACACAAATACACTTCAATACTGTACACTCTTAGTTTCTAAATTCAGTAAAGACTCTTTTGGGATGGCCCATAGACACAACCGAGTTTCGAAATCGGGATTGCCTTACTGCCACAGGTTCTACAGGCTAAATATAATGGAACAACAAAAAGGAACCTGGGCGAAATGAGATCAGAACATCTGTACACATTTAAACAATACCAAGTCTTGTCAAAAAAAATATATTTATTTATAAGCAATTTACACAAATATTTATTGTTCTCAACATCCACATTTAAACACCACCATCCATTCCGTCATTCATTCACAATCTCACTATACATGTCAATATTCCACACTTGTGGTACTAAGATCACCTAGAACCAATATATTAACATAAATTTCAACACCTCTTGGTGATTACAGTAAGTGTTAATACAAAAAACAAATAGCATATTGCTTATTTGCTGTAACTCAACATATGTTTCGGTCGTCACAATAGGCCCCTAATTAAAGCCGGCAAATATAAGCGACCTTCTTCAGGAGACAGATGGTTCTGTTACAACCACTCCGAAATGTCAAAAGGTGGAGGATGTCATCAACCCTCAATCTACAAACAAACAATATACATAACATCAGAATTCCGATCTCTTATTTGTTTAGACACAGATATATCTTGTGTGTATATCTCAGTTTATGTGTATACAGATTGGCACTCACCTCCACGTGAATTAATGGAGACATGTGTCAACGATGGACTAAATCCTGCAGTGGTGCTAGATAACTCTGCGCCTATACTGCAACGTAAGAGGAGGACAAAGCATCTTAGTAAGCCTGCCCTATAAACAATACACCATTATATATATGGTATGGACACACTATCTTACCTGATCAAAAATTCAGGTATGGGGGTGTCTTGCGTCTGTAGTCAATAAATCCAAAGAGGAAAAATCCCTGTTCTCGCCTGAAATGCAACACAGACACTCAAGACTCAAATATTTTCATCTTGACAACACTGGAGGTAATCAAAACCTCCTATCAATTCGCCTCACCTCATGTGGCCGAGTCCGGATATGTTCTTATTCTGGTACCCGAGTTTTTTCTCATTGCACGGTGGTTCCAGTTCAATGTTCCTGAAGGGATACATGGAACTAAACATCATGCTCATATATCTAACTAACTCAGAATATTGTCAAGGTTTTGTTAATGCTGCTGTCTCACTCCCCTGCTCCTCCCTACATAAAGTTTTGTGGAGGAAACAGATAAGAATTCCCTTCATTAACCTTTGCACAATCATGCTGGAGGTCTATAACGACCCCACTATCATATTAGGCTTTTCTGACCCTAAAAATAAAAATAATAATAATAATGGGTCGGTGTGCACAGTGACTGCCAAACAGCTTATAATGCTGATGGAAAACACACAATTGCAGCCTTAGCTGGGCTGCTGCCTTAGCTGGGCTCCATGGCTGTTCAACCACCTCTATATGCGTGAAAAAGGGGAAAGCAGACACATGCGTTGTGCACGCTGATTGTCAGCAGAAATGGAATTGAAAGGATCGAGTTTACCCTCGCACTCTCTCTCTCTCTCTCTTCAAAACCTCAAGCAAACTGTGAATTTAAACACTCAAACACACACGCACATTTTACTTACCCTGGTTTCCTTCTTTCTTGTCCTGCACACACACCAAATTTCGTGCTGGTTCCTGGGCGTGGCTTCCTTAAATACGCCATCAACATGGTGAAAGGACTCTTGAGCCCCAGTTCCCAGAGACTTCTGGGCCATGTAGTCCTTCCGTGTGTAAAACATTTTGTAAAGCATTTTTTCTTTTTTTCATTTTTCTTTTTTGAACCAAATAGTGTTTTTTTTTTTTATTCAAATGATTTTTAAAGAACCACTCCTTCTTATTGCCAAATCTGGGGAAACAATGCAGCGTGAAGGATGAATTACCTAACCCTATTACGTGCATGAAAACAATAAATGCTGCTAAACCCTGATTGTTTCTGTTGGTGGACAGGACTGTTAATCCCCGGCTCCCAGTGACTTTAGGCATTGTAGGCCCTTCATAGACAAAGGTTTTTTACATAAACAAACATTTTGGATTGTGATACCAGTGCAGCATGAGGGATGTTACAAAAATGCATTACCTCACCCTCTTTCGTGCATAGACCAATGGGTGCTTATGCTGCATAATTGTTACTGTTGGTGTATGCGGCTCATTACAACATCTGAGGTGATCCTTGGGTATAGCTAGCTATTCTGGGTCATGGCCACTCACCCTCAGTTCATCCTGGATCATTGTGTAATCTAATGTGCAGGTTACTTCCATGACTCACTATTAGACACAAACGCCCTTCCCTCTCACAGTGGCAGGAGGCATTCACCAAAACCAATATTGTGAAATTCAAATATGGGTAATCCAGAATCCAAATGTATGTGCTGACATGCCATGCCCTTCATATATATTTATCAGATGGCATGTATATCCAATGTTCACCAGATAACTGATATAAAACGGAGCTCAAACAATAAGAGCAGAGACCATGTCTCTTATTCAGTTACCAGTTTGTTCCACTCTATGGAAATATTCAAACCATTTTTAACTGAGTCCAAAGAGTGAATCCATCTTTGTTCCAGTCTGTGTAACAGAGTGGACATGTCGCCTCCTCTCATGGGGGTCTTGATGGTTTGAAGTACAAACCACCTAATTCTTTGTCTGTGTGCACTAATTTAGAGAAATGTTCAACTAAAGGTTTGTCTTGCATTTTGTTCCTTATGCAGGAACGATGTTCCGATATTCTCTGGCGTACCTCTCTCATAGTTTTTCCTACATACACAAGATCGCATGGACATTGGATAATGTATATGACATTTTTGCTCAAGCAATTGGTGTGATTTTTAAAGAACCACTCCTTCTTGTTGCCATATTCAAATGATTTTTTCGTAGAGGTAAATTGACACGCCACACAATGGCCACATTTGTGATTTCCCATAATGGGTTTCAAACCCCATTGGTTCATCACTGTTTTGTTATCTTCTTGTTCTTTGTATGTGTCGACCAGTTTTTGTCTGAGATTCATGTTGCGTTTAAACGCGAACATTGGTTTCTGTGCCAGACTCCCTGGGCATTTCACCAGATGCCAATTCGTATTAACACTCCTCTTGATCAGATTGCTTATTGGGGAAAATGTAGACACACAGATCAATGTGTTATTCTTTTCTTTGGTCTTCGTTAATAAACAGATGTGTGTTGAGGGCTTGTTTATAGTGTTGTTTCACCAGCTTTTTTGGATACTCTCTATCCATTAGTCTGTCCTTCAATTTCACGGAATGGTTCACAAACTCGGTTTTTTGTGTGCAATTTCTCCTAATATGGAGAAATTGACCATATGGTAGATTTTATTTAAGGCCTCCCGGGTGAAAACTCGAGTAATGTAGGAGTGTGTTTTTGTCAGTGCTTTTCCTGTGTAATGTTGTTTCCAAGTGATCTTCTTTCTTTTGGATCACTAGATCCAGAAAACGTACACTCGCTTTGTTCCACTCCATTGTGAACTTGATGTGGGGATCACATGCATTAACCCACATATGGAAGGCCACTAGAGATTCGATAGAACCTCTCCACACAAAGAACACATCGTCTATGAACCGTTTCCACACTCTCAAGTATCCCCCAAACGGCTGTTGTTTCAAAGCACATGAGGGTCCTAGTACAAAATTATGTTCAAAATCAGCCATATATAAATTTGCCACGTCAGGTGCAAAGGTGGCACCCATACTTACCCCTCTGAGTTGTTTGTATAAACATTTCTTAAAAAGAAAAAAGTTTTCACACATGGCCAAACGCGCACATTCAAGTATGAATCCCGTTGGTGGATTTAATGGTGTTTCTCTTGTATCGAGGATCTTTCTTAACACCTCCAAACTCTGCATCTGAGGGATGGACGTATACAATGATTCGACGTCCATCGTCACTAAAATGTCATCTGTTTCCATGGTGATACTTTCCAGAATGAGGAGCATATGGGGCGTATCCTTTATATATGCAGGCATTAATTCAACAAATGATTTCAAAAAGAACTCTGTATATATAGATAGGGGCTCTAACAATGAGTCAATTGCAGAGACTATCGGTCTCCCTGGTGGGTGCTCTGCATTTTTATGCACTTTTGGAAGTACATAAAATGGCCCTTTTCTTGGGTGAACCTTACATAGGAATTGTTGTTCTTCCTCAATGATCCATTTTTCATTAACCGCGTGTCTCATCAGATTTCTAATTTCCTCTTGTAGAGCTTGCGTAGGGTCATGATCTAATTTTCTATATGCATCCCTGTCTCCAAGGAGCCTCAAACATTCATCTTCGTACTTCTGAATATCCATCAACACGATGCCACCCCCTTTTTCGGCAGGTTTAATAATTCTAAGGGGATCTTCACAGTGCATTTTCAATGCTTCTCGTTCGTCTTTATTCAGGTTATCTTGATGGAAATTTTTCTTCTTGATAGCCTCCTGCACTTGTTTCCTCACAATGTTTTCAAAGGCCAAGATTTCGGGGAGGCACACGTGTAAGGGAGGTGAAAAATGTGATTTAGGTTTGAGCCCTGTGACATTTTTTATTTCTTCACGTTCTTTCCGCCCATCTTTGTTGCCTGTTGATGTACTCGGTAAAAATACCTCAAAATAATGTTTTAATCTGATTTTTCGAAAGAAACCTTGTAATTCCATTTCACACTTGAATGGATCCACTCTCGCTACTGGGACGTAGGATAAACCCTTAGACAGTAGTTTGAGTTCGATATCAGTCAAGTCTCTAGATGATAAATTGAAAATCGGAATTTTATCTGGGTTCACTGATTCTGGTACCACTGTCTCGTGCGGACTCCTGGTCCAAATTGTGGTCTCGCTCTCGGCCGGCCTCTCTGGCCTCCCCTCTGAAAAAAAACAGATTGTTGTCGCCGGGTGTTAGAAAAATTTGCACCATCTTGTGGTGCTCCTGTTTGGTCCGAGTCACTAGATGAGGCAGAGGAATTGGATAAATTTACAAAACGGTTGGGCCTTCTATTATAAGGACCTGAGGTGGTCTCTGTATAGAATCCCGTGTGTAAATAGGGATAGGTTCTTTCCTCTTTGTAGTTATTCAAATCTTTTTTCAATTTGTTTATTTTTTTGTCCAAATTGAACTGTTTGAATTTTTTAATTTCTTCTTCTATATTTGCTAGTAACGCTTTTGCATCTTTTATAGATTTATTTTCCACAAAAACTTTTTCTAGGCGTTCTAGCTCTTCGCTTTGTGCCTTGGCCTCCTCTTCCGCAGTCTCAACTATAAGAATGATCAAATCTCTCGTACACTTATTGCATACTCCGCTAAAGTTTTTTTGAAATTTTACGTTATCAATAAACTGTCTTGGAATTATCTTTACCTGCAAACCCTCCGGTATAATTCCACCTTTCAAATATTGCAGCATAAAGCTGCCATGTAATTGAGTGCAAGCTAATTTATTATTTTTCTGCGTGATGGTTTTTAGCTCATCTGTCCCATCCGGGATCTTTTCTACTGGTGCTTCATTCTCAAACAGAGCTGGAACATCCAGTAGCTTCCTATAATGTTCATTGGAGAATGAAAAAATATTCACATTCTCCATTTAAATGAAGCTCAATATTTTAGGTACGTATACTACGTTTCCTTTCAGCCAGTGGGCTGTACATACAGAGTATCGAAATAGGGATTGCCTTACTGCCACAGGTTCTACAGGCTAAATATAATGGAACAACAAAAATGAACCTGGGCGAAATGAGATCAGAACATCTGTACACATTTAAACAATACCAAGTCTTGTCAAAAAAATATATATTTATTTATAAGCAATTTACACAAATATTTATTGTTCTCAACATCCACATTTAAACAGCATCATTCATTCCATCATTCATTCACAATCTCACTATACATGT
This sequence comes from Ambystoma mexicanum, assembly GCF_040938575.1. Classification (NCBI taxonomy): domain Eukaryota; kingdom Metazoa; phylum Chordata; class Amphibia; order Caudata; family Ambystomatidae; genus Ambystoma; species Ambystoma mexicanum. Next base: position 626,773,098 of record NC_090927.1, on the reverse strand, counting down.
CAATATTCCGCACTTATGGTACTAAGACCACCTAGAACCAATATATTAACATAAATTTCAACACCTCTTGGTGATTACAGTAAGTGTTAATACAAAAACAAATAGCATATTGCTTATTTGCTGTAACTCAACATATGTTTCGGTCGTCACAATAGGCCCCTAATTAAAGCCGGCAAATATAAGCAACCTTCTTCAGGAGACGGATGGTTCTGTTACAACCACTCCGAAATGTCAAAATGTCAGATGTTCTGATCTCATTTCGCCCAGGTTCATTTTTGTTGTTCCATAGACACAACCTACACCCAAAGGTGACTTCAATAACTGGGGTGCTGGGGTCATTAATATCTTACTGTTGGCATTTAGAATACTCTTAGAGGTTGGCAAAAGGAAAAGGTTATTAAAACAACAAGAGACCACAAATATTATTAAGCAGGCAAATACTTTTGGATCCTCCAAGAAGGGTTATACAATTCAATAGGCTAAGCCAAAGTCAATGGGCAAAAGTCTTGGATAGGATGAAGCACTTCTGGTAAGTAAATGGAAAAGTCTTTGTACAAGTTCTTAGGAGTCTTTGATGAAAAGAAGAATCAAATGTAGGGCCACAAGCTGATTAGACTTGTGAGTTGTAGAAGTTGCAAGTACTCTACAGTAAGAGGTAAGTTCTCTCAGACTTTTTACAGTACCTTAGAAATGAAGAAAATGATGCAGCTGATGACTTCTGTTCCTGTGCAGCTCTGCATATCTCACTGTTCCTGGGCCTCAGTCGTGGGGACAAGAGGGAAGACATCGGGGGACTCCTGCAATGCACTGGGATGGTCACAACACGCAACCGGCAAACTTTATTTTCAGTGGCTGTTCAGTGTTTCAGCTCCTTGCGTCTAGCGCTAATAGCAACACTGTGGTTCCTGGCTGTCGAGATGGACTTTCCTTACTTCTGGGGTCCCAGACTCTGTTGAGGGGGCTCAGGCTCGATCAATCCTGCTTCTTGGGAGTCCGGAGGATCTTCCAAAAGTTCTAGGCCACCTTAAAAGCAACGCACACAATCTGGTGTTCCTCTCCCTGACTATACGGTTTCCAGCATCAACTCTGTGGAAATTCAACCAGCTCTGAGATGGATGTCCAGGTGGCTTACTTTGGAGTTGATTGGTCCCACCAACTAAAGGAGAGAAGTCGTCCATGCAGGGGCTTCTCTGTCGATGTGAACTTGGCGTTTCGGCACTGCAGCAGGGCTTCACCGGGCAAACCAACGGTCCAGGAGTTGCAGCAGGCGTCCTCTTCAAGTTCTTCTTTGGTTCCTTTGTCCAGTGGTCGACTCTGCCTTCCAAGCCAAAAGACTCGCCTTTTATCCAGTTCCCTCCCATTCATTGCAGCCTAGCTGTCAGTCACCCAGTAGGGGTGCGCTTGGGTCTCCTAGGAGACTAAGCACGGGGAGTTTCGGGCATCCCCCTCACTTCCTGCCTACCCCAGACACTCTGGAGCCAGAGGCGGGCTTCACTCGTGAATCCCGCTAAAGGCAAAATGAACAAAGCGACCAAATCTGGTTTGCGCGCAGAGTAAATCTCAAGAAGAACCTTTCCACAAAGAAATGGTGAAAAAAGAAGACCGGGGGCCATTTTGACAAAGATGGCTGCCGTGGGTGCTTTACTGTAGCTGCGAACGCAGCCTGCGGTAAATACACACCATGGTAGTTCAAACGAAACCACTGCCACCAGACATTCAGTGAAAAAAGGATAACATGAAAAATGTTACATGAAAAGCTAGACAAAGGGGATACCAGCTAACCCCTCCAGCACTCTATTGTAAGAATGTGCTGGGTCTAGAAAGATACAATGGTAAGTAAAGTCAGTAGTTTATCCCAGAGAAGTTAGTTAAACCTTTGGGAAATCTGGAAGACGTCCCTGTGTCACTGCACTGAGGTGCTCTGTGACACAATGTAAAGGATGATGCCTATGGAGTCTGTCAGACTCCACAACCAAAAGAAACACAGTGTACACAATCACATTAAAATACATGAGAGAGTGGGAAAAAAGGGTCACGCTCTCTACAGGTTAAGAAAATCAAGTCCTCAAAATCCAGCAAAGTTGCTGGCGGTCTCTAAGGTGGAGGGAATTAGCACATTTCTGAGAATTCTCCCTAACATGCCTCCCTTCCTAACCTTGTCAAAATGGTGCAAACCAAGTCACATGCCCTGTCTCCAGTGCAGGCCCCATTTCCAACCACATGACAAGGCACTTCACAGTGGGCCTCATTCTGAGTAAGGCAGTCCGGAAACAAGGGTGCTAGTAAGCTTACCGGCACCCTTGTTTTCAGACCGCAACATTACGCCTCTGCCTGCCAGGACTGCTGCACCGACAGGTCTGACCCTGCCAGGCACAGCGGCCCCATCAGGCAGAGTTGCCATGGAAGCACCGGCACCATTAGCAATGGTGGTGGTGTTTCAGAGTCCATATTCCCATGGAATCCTATGGGACTCAATGGGAATGGGGACTTACAAAATCTGCCGCCTGACTACCTGCTCTGCCGGGACTTGTAGACCTTGTGGCACCGGGAAGTCAGGCGGTGGATCCAGTGGTACAGGGATATCTGCAACCTGCTGGATGCACCGGCAGGTTACCGGCAAACCCGTAATGAGGCCCAGTGTTACCTGCACACTGGGTCACGCCCACACCCTGCAGGCACCCTCATACACACCTGCATGATCACCCTGGACACTATCTTGCCCACACAATGGTCCGTGCCTGAAATCCCCGATGAACACTTCACAGGCACCCTGTACTGCCAAGTGAAAGAAGCATAATCCCTGACACAGACACTAGGCACCGTGCCACTGCATACTGCATGTGTGTCTGCCATGCCACCACTGCCACCACAGACCGACAATGGTACCCCTCACCTCCATCCACACATGGCCATTCACCCATCCATTGGGGAGGACATGGGCCTTCCATGTCCCTGCTAGCTCTACCACAAACCCCCCATTCACATACTGGGCCTGCAACTGGGTCAGCCCTCAACTTTTCCCTCGCCCCTCCTAAACCCCACTCAACATTCCCCTCATCACATCCCAACACCCTACACACAGACAGACTGGCATGCCACCGCTCCCAACAAATTGCGAGTGAACACGCCAGTAGTCCCAGTACAGCGGTGTTGCATATTCCATCATCTCACTACCTGCAGCTGAGGCCACACAACACATGCATGAGTGCAGCATGCCATGCACCATAGCATGTCCCCTCAACAGCATGCATGCCACACAATCACCATATTGCACGTAACTGGTCATTTGGTATCCACGCTGGTCACTAACATCATGCTTTTCTTGAACCCTCAGGCACATCATCTGACAGCGATGGAGGACACCCATCCTCATCAAGGGGCACCAGACATGGAAGGTGGTCAAATCTACACACACCACCACCCGGGACACGTCATCACCCACTGTGACTGTCACAGCTGCCAACACCACCCAGGCAGCTCCTGCAGTAGCACAATTGCCCACAAGGTCAACGGCAGGAGGACAACACTACCCCCATCCCAGCATCCCTATACATATGTGGCTGGCTCCAGCGATAGGGAGGCAGCTGATGATGCAGATGACACCACTGGGGACACCACGGACCAGGCCAGTTATGACCGGCCATAATTCAGCCTCATGAACCTGTCAATCTCCCCATGCCCACCCTTCCCCAGTGTCAGGGACATGGACGGCTATCTGAACTGCATCGAGGAAAGGCAGGAGGGATTATCTGCCTTGGTGCAGTAGCACCTTGAGGAGTTCAGTCTAATGGGGGAGGGGGTAACATCCCAGCTACGCACTGAGGCCCAGATAATGCGGGAAAGCATGCAGGCCATTGGGTGCCGCAGTGCACGTTCCCTTGGACATGCTACTTCTGCTATTGTACTCATGGCCAGGAGGGACCACAAGGGCAACAGCATCATGTCATCAAATGCAGAGTCAATGGTAATGTCCCTGCAGGCGGCCCTGGATCGACTGGCCAGTGAACTTTCACACACGTTGGGGAGAGGGAGTAGGGAGGGATAGTTGGGGAGGGGGAGTGGGGAGGGATAGTTGGGGAGGGGGAGTGGGGAGGGATAGTTGGGGAGGGGCAGTGGGGAGGGATAGTTAGGGAGGGGGAGTGGGGAGAGATATTTGGGGAGGGGCAGTGGGGAGGGTTAGTTGGAAGGGGGTGTTCGTCCACCTGTTAATTTCCTTCTTTAATGTTAATACACTGGGTGTTGCATTGAAAATCAAGACTGGACTTCATTATTTTCGTGAGAGTGTGATTTATTTGCTGTACAGTGTTTATAGTGGTTGATGGACTAGGCCATGTGCATGTGCTCTGTGCCTAAAAGTAGAGGGTAATCAGTTGATGACATGCATCACCCCGATCCATGGCATCCTGCGATGGGGCAATGGGATCTCATCCTCACTGTCACTGCCGTCGTCCACCTCTGCTGAAGGCATGTCCATGTGGGGGGGAAGGGGAATGTTCCAGGGTGTGGCCCTTGAGCGGGGTGTGGGTGGCTGCCTACGGAAAGCTACCTGCTGGCCATTGTTCATGTGCATGGCTGTCATCATCCTCCTTCTACTCCTTTGCCTCCTGTGCCTCCGTCGCCTCTCTGCCTCTTCTAATTAAAGCTCATATTCGATCCCTCCATGCAGGGCGCCCAGCACCATGACTGCTACTGCAACTGCCAGCATGGTTGTGTTGGAAGGTGTGTGAGGTGTGGGTGTGGTCCTTTTGAGCATTCAAAGTGCTCACGATGGCACCAGAATTTTTATGCCAGTGTTTCTGTGTTGACGGAACTCGGAATGAGCCCTTACTACCACTGTTGCAGTGTTTCAGGCACGGCCTCCAGGGGCAACCGCTATTCGTAATCATGGTGCTGCCGGCAACGGCAGCACTCTGGGTCTCATTTGCGGGCACTGAGTTTCCGGCATTGTGACTCGTAGTGTGGCGGTCCGGATAGACTCATATTTTATATATTATATTTTATTTTCAAAATGTATCAAAACATGAAAAGTATAGCAGCAGACATCCTTAATTCCAATTAGATGCTTGAATAAAATTAACATTGGACTTATATTATTGCAGTGAAACTGTTATTGCGATCTGCCAATTGAAACCCCAATCTTGTTTGTTTTTTTGTTTGTTTGTTTGTTTATTAATTTCTAATGCGCACCAGACCCAAGGGTATCAGGGCGTAGCAGTTACAGGATATGCAAAGGTTAGGTTAGGTGAACAGGTTACCAAGAATGGAAAAGTTGCAAGACAGAAATAAATCAAATAAATACATTGGGTGAGAACACAGTTGCAATACAGGGTACACACATGAAAGGGTCTTAAAGATCAAAGGACTTGAGCCAGTTTATGTAGTTGGTTCAGGTAGGGTTGACCTTCTCTGATGGCGTATGGCAGGGAGTTCCATAGTTGGGCAGCTTTGACAGGGAAGCTACAGCTGCCAACCTTCGAGAGCTTAAATCTAGGGATAGTGAGACAGTTGGAGGTGGTAAGTCTCATGGGTCTAGTAGATGTTCTCCTGAGGAATCTATCCGTGAAAAAGCTAAAGGCAGCGTTATTCAGTGCTTAGTGGGTGAGGGATGCAGTTTTGAGCTGGATTTTGTTAAAGGTTGTGAGCCAGTTATTATGTCGCCTAATTATATTTATGTGTGATCTTCTAGCCACACAGAGAACCGCTCTTAAGGCATTGTTTGGAGGATTTGTATCCTCTGGATGATCGATTTGTTGGCCCCGACATAGAGGGCATTACAATAATCAAGCCTTGAGAGTATGAGGGCTCTGACCAGGATGATGCAATTGTCATTGGAGAGAAAGTGTTTGCCAGTTCTAATGAGCTTGCAAGTGTAAGCAGTGGCAGAGGCCCTGGCATTCACTTGTTTGGCGAAGGAGAGGGTGGAATCGAGGTAGAAGCCAAGGGTCTTTACCTACTTGGCCACCTTAATGAGATTTCCATCAATCAAGAAGGAAGAGTAGTCCTGGTCTAGTTTCTTGAGATTGGCGTGGGTACCCATGATGATCTCTGTTTTGTCATCATTCAGGCACAGACCGCGGGTAGCCATCCATGCCTGGATGATGAGGTATGCTCTATTCACCAAGGCCAAATCCTTAGTATAATCCCCCGAAAGTGGGAGGAGAATCTGAGTATCATCTGCATAGTTAGTGTAGAAGATACCAAGATGGTCCAGATCACCGAAAAGGGGCTTGGTGAATATATTGTTCAATGTGGGGGAGACGCAAGATCTCTGGGGCACCCCACACGTGATAGAGATAGGGTCCTCTGCTGCTCAGGGGGAGAAGACCCTCATAGTCCTGTCGCTAAGGAATGACTCAATCCAGGTTATGGCGTCTTTAGAAAAGTGGGCCACTCAATCTAGGTGACTGCATAAGACCTTGTGGTCCAATGCAATGTTCCTATTTAAAGAACGTGGCCTCTTAGAAAACAGATTGCAGAGCATTTGTTAAATAGGATTGGGGCCAGTGCACACCCAGGATGTAGTGCCCTAAATGTTTTAAAGGGTTATGTCCTCCTCCTGAAGTCATCCAGTCTCACTACTGATTCAGTAGCAGGCCCAAAGGCTATTAATAACTTTGGTCAACCAGCTGGTATTCCCATTTTGGCTAGGATCTTCCAAAGCATTCTTCTATCCACAATATTAAATAGTTCCATAAAGTCCAAATAGACATTCGTCCCACTCAAAATAAAATGCGTTGTGGTCAAATGATATAGGTTTAGTGCTTAATTGATTCTCCCTACCCTTTTCCTAAAGCTGAGTTGAGTATCTGCTATCAAATTATAAGAACCAGGCCTTTAAATTGCACTATAATGATATAAGACTTCAGGAGGATGAGGAGCATGTATCTGCTATTTTATATATTGGATCTATTTTTACTCTATTCCAGGTAGAGGGAACAGTGTTCCGCCACTCCAGGCAGTGATGTTGTCTCCAGTCGAGGGATCGATGCAAGATTCAGGAAGGCACTGGCAGGCAGTGATGGGAACACATGTGGGGCCCAGAGATCCGAGGTTGGTTTAAAAGCAACCTGTGGGCTGTAGTGATAGGCCACAGTTCTGCTCACCTCCTCTGCCAGCAGCCAATGTATTTCATAGCAGGCTCACAACTCTGCCAAGCATATGGGAGAGCTCCGGCTTGTGGAGGAGGGGGCCAAGGGCCACCTCTGCCACAGGTGTTCCCTGTCATTTCATTTACTGCTCGTACATCCAGGCACAAACACATCCACACATTTACCTCACTGCCAATTTCTAGAATTACTACACACATTTTCAGAGAAAAGTATACTGTGTAGTCTTATTTTACAGAATTGACCAGCTCAACTCAATTCCACAATGCATTGCATGTGTAATGAGGGCCCCCAACACCAACCAGTTTAAAAAAAATGTGTGTTGAGCTTCTGGAAAGACTCCCCTTGTTCCTGGTGTGAGTGATTCAGTGCCCACTTTAGCCCAGACATGTCAAATAAAGTCACATGGGGATGATACATTGCGTGTTACTCTGTCCTAGCAGCTTCATGGAGTTGCTACAATGCCATATAATGTTGTTAGGAAGGCGAGGGTCATGAGAGGACTTATTCTTAGTAAATTCATGGGTTTTCTGCCAATTCTTTTGAAACCTCTCTCTTATGGAAATGCAGCAGAGCAGCCTGGCTTCAATCAAGGGAGTAGAGTGGGCTGGTAGCCTGGTACAGTTGGTCCTGCACAAATGCAACAAGTTTGACCAAATAGTCACTGTTAAATGTGACTAAGTTCTCCCCAAGATGCCCTAGGTGTGTCTTTGACAATGCTGTCTACATCCACATGATCTGGTCCTGTCCTCGCCTTGCGCAGTTTTGGGTGCAGTATGTTCCACCATGTCAACTATCCTGGATCACCCCATCACTCCGTCTCCAATGCGGTGTCTCTTCCATGACTTCCCTGAGCTACGCCGAGTTCTAAGAAACTGGCTGGCTTCTGCATGCTACTCGCAGTACGCTGCATCCTACTTTGCTGGCTCCGTCCCGTACCGCCCACTCACGCACAGTGGCTCAGGGCGGCTACATTGGCCTCATATACTGAAGAATCCTGGGCTATTCAACAGCCAACTCATTCGAAGCCCAGAGACATTTGGTCAAAGTTTCGGTCCTATATGGCCTCCACATGTACTGTTTTAGATGTTGAATCTCCAGCCCTCTCTGCCCCCCCCCCCTAACTGCCCTGTGTATATCCCCCATGTTCATAATCAGGACGTATATTGACACTCTGTACCTGTACTGCTTGCAATGTATATGATTTTTACCTGCCACGAATGTTGCTCTCTTCTTTTTGTGCTGTCAGGCTAAATAAAGAAAAGTTTAAAAAGAAATGTGACTAATCAGTAAGGCTACACTCTAAAGAGGTGAGGAGACTGCTATAAGGTACAGATCATACATGCAAAGGATGCAGAGCGCAGGATTGTGCACACAGGTACATACTGAGGATCTGTCTACTTTTTTATCTCTTACAATTGGTTTACTCAAACTTTAATAGCATTTAATACACATTAATTAATCTATTTTAAAACCTATCGTCTTTAAAATGCATACATCAATATAAAACTTTGCTATCATAAATCCTTCCTTATGGCTTCCTAATTAATTTGTGTTTAATCGCCTCTAAAACGCTAACACCTTATAATACAGTTTTTAACTGATGTTTACATCTGGCATGTATTTTAAAGCTAATTTTTTTATATGTACTTCATTATGAATTGTCGTTTTTAAATTGTTATAATTAAATGTTCCCTGAACGTAACATTTATATGCAATGGATTGAGATGTGCTTTAATGGCTTAACTCCAAATAAAGTATTAATGATGATGAGTTTTAATATTGTCACCCCACATTAAATCCTTCTGCAAGACTTTTCCACTAAGTAGATGCTTGCTCCACCTGTCGAGAAAATAAGTTCCTGCTCTGTACCAAAAGCTTCCTAGACTAATGCTAAGGGTGGTGTTTATTCTGGCAATAAGCCACGAGGTGGCGGGCCAATGCCGCCCCAGGTAATGCACCCGGGGCGAGTTATAGGAGCATTACCTCGGGGCGGGAGTGGCTTATTGCCATTAGTACCCCGGCCCGTTAGACCGGGGTACTATTTGCTTTTTTTTCGGAACAGAAAAAAAAAATGGCAAAAAAAGGCCGCCGCCATTGAAAGGGAAAACGTCTGTTTTCCCTTTCCATGGAGGCCATTGGGAGCGGACGCGCTGTGAACAGAAGTGTTCCCAGCGCGTTCGCTTCCGAGACCAGAAGAAAAAAGAAGGTAAGTGGGGTCGGGAGGACGGAAGGGAGGGGATGGGGAGGAAGAAAAAAAAACAAACAAAAAAAACGTACCGCGGCCTCCGGTGGGGACGATGGAAGACTCCAGCTGTGTGGAGGCTTGGAGCGGGGATGTCCCCGCTCCGAGTCTCCACACGGCTGGAGGTTTCCATCCTCCCCCGCTGGAGACCGCGGGATAGAAGGTAAGTGGGGTGGGGAGGGAGGACGGAGGAAAGGCTGGGGGAAAAAAAAATCTTACCTGCGTCCCCGGCGCGGGACGAAGGAAGCCTCCAGCCATGGGGAGGCTCGGAGCGGGGATTGCCCCATTTCGAGCCTCCTCATTGGCTGCGGGGCTGCCACGCCCCTCGCCGGGAACAGGGTAGGCGGCACGCACAGCATGGACGGGAATACCGTGTTGTATGGCTCGCAAATGAGCCAATCACCACACAGTATTCCTGTTCATCCGCACATGCCGGGTACTAATTAACAGTAATGTGCAACAAAGTCAATTCCCTGTGAGGGAAGTAATGACTAAAGATGCAAAAACAGTGAAGATGTTCTACAGAGAGACCTGGCACGCTTTAAAGACCGGCAACTATGTGCAAGTTACAAATAGGAAATACAAGTGCAAATATAAAATACAAAAGAAACGTGTTTCCAACACAAGAGTATACTCATATTTCAACCCTACACTCTATTCAAATGTTTATCAACCCTACACTCTATTCAAATGTTTAAGAGTTACAGGTAAGTACATGTTTTAGAGTTACTTTAAGGAGGTAGAAGAGTCAAGACCTCCTTTTCAAAGGAATAAATGCAACAAAGACAGTAGGTCAGATTCAGTTATGGTTTCAACCAAGGCCACTGACTACAGCTCGATTAAGTTCATCTGCACCCAGTTCGAAATACAAAATACAAAGAAACATTATTCATGATACCACTCATTTAAGGCAAATTAAACCATACATGACATGGTCTACCTTCAGGATCCAAATGGATCATGAGCACTTCTATGATGAAGAGACAGAATCACACATTTCTGCAGTGGTCGAAGGTGATTGTTCAGCATTAGGCAGAGCTAGTGAAGGGAATGTTGACAAACCTTCTAGACTGTACTCCCCATAATAATTTAGAAAAAAAGCACGAGGGAGATGTTCCCCTCATTTCTGTAATCTGGGGATGTTCTGTAAGATTGAAAGGCCTAAATTACACCTCTGGTGGGAGGCCCCTTTATTTCGCACTGTTTTTCAGTCTGGAACACCAACTTTTCCCAGCTGAGACTTCTTCTGGGATTCAATTCCAAATGTGGCTCTGAAAGGCCACGAGCATTGCATGGTTATGTTGCCCAAAAGGTACCTTATTCCCTATTCGAGACTCCTCTCACAGATGGCTGTGTGGACTCCACTGGCTGGCACCACAATGTTCGTAATATTCTAGAGGGTACAGACTTCTTTATCCCAGATTTGTCCCTACAGTTAGCCCCTGTGTACTATCACACTATCAAGTCCAACCACTTGCCACAGTGAGTGGGGCATTAGGGTTACCATATATGGTCAAGTCCTTCACCTGCCTTAAAGTAAGACCTGCAGTTCCAAGAACCAGATGTGGCAGGGTTTTTGAATAATTTCTAAATTAACTTAAAATGCATGGCTGGGAAATTCCTGAGAAGATCGGGAAAGTTTGAATGCAGCTGATCCCACTGATTGGGTGGTTGCCAAATGGTTGAATGGAGGTAACCATGCTTTTATGAGGTTGAGCTATCTGAGCTTCGACCTTACTTTAAAAACCAAGGGACTCCACCCAGACTTTGTAAATTCTGATGATGAATCCCAAAAAGCAAAGAAGCCACTAAAAGAATAATCACCCATAAACTCTGTTGGACTGCATGGTTCCAAAACTACTTCCAAGACTAAACTTAGCCAGTGATTGTGAAAACCAGCCTTCTTCGCCTAGACCAGAGAGAGGCCCTGCACAGTTCTCTCTTGCTGGTGGGAACATCTGAGTCACTAGCTCAAAGAATCTTAGCTGCACAAAGAGGAAGCAGCATTACAGCTACAGGCACCAGTAACCACCAGTGCCTATAGCCTGATCTGAATTGAACAGAACTGCAATAAACTGAATGGAGTTGTTTTGGAACTATTGCCATCTGGATGTCTGTGGATGGTAGTTGGGTGGGATGGAATTTTCTCACCACAGGAGGCATCTTATCAGGAGAGCTAACAACCTCATTTTAGGAATAGAAACAGGTGATGCCTAGAACAATGGGGGAAGAGAAATACTTTAGGTTTGCGACGTAATATTGCATAGACAAAAGTGAGTCTGTATATTAGAAAGTGCACATACATGGTAATCATGAAGTTCTCTGTGCAGTGTACTCAACTGCCCTGCAACTCGTGTGAGAGTTGTGACGAAATGACTACTGATCCACGGTAGTACAGGGATGAGAAGTGGGTAAAACACCTACCTATCCCTCACACTACTACAAACCAGCAAGGATCCCAATGAGAAAGTGAAACAGCCCAGAGAAATCACTTCCTTCCCCGTTTGTGGTAACATGGGCCAAGGCAGGTTACACCTTTAAGAGGGGTGTGAATGAGTGAGTGAGTGAGACATTTGTAAAGCACAGCAGTACGAACAGAACCGAATTTAGGCGAAGATGGCAGACAAAATAGCAGGTTTGAATAATCATAAACTTATAGAATTATGAATTCAGGATAACTAACAGTTCCAATGCTTATTTAAACAAATAGCCAGTGGACGCACCGAGCAAAGGGAGGCCTGGAGAGGAGGCTGCCATAGCCGCATCATCCAGCAGGCCCTGTGAGGCCCCGTCTCCCCCCCCCTTTTGCTAGGAGAACATCGGGAGCCCCACACAGACTGGCCGTCGCCAAAAGACAGGAAATGGGCAAGGGGCAGGGAGGGATCCAAGGTTCGAAAAGGGCAAGATGGTAAAAGAAGGTGGGCCCAACCCAAAAAGATGCTTTATAAGCACTGCACCACAAACAAACACCCTCTATTTTCCAGAACTGGCTGAGAGGAGAAAGGATTGCCCTTCTACCCACCCAATTCTAATGTGTAAAAATGTGAAGTGTTTAAAGTATCATGATTGTCTAATTTACAGCAGAACCGTAGCAGTGGAGGTACATGGTGTATCCAGGCTGGAAGTGCTGTCGTAAACCACAAGGGACTGTGCAGTGACCAAGGTTGTCGGCGGCATAGAATTTAATTCCAACAGCCACGGGGAAAGTGGGGAAGGGGGCGCAGTGGGGTTGGAAGAGGGGGGGGCTGCAAGGATCAGAAATGGCGGGGACAGGGCAACAGGCAGAAGAGGCTGGCAGGCAACAAGGTAACAGGGCGCAGGGGAATCCAGTTAGTGGAGAAAGGGGTAGGGGGCCAAAGTTATGAAGATGTGGCACAGCAACTTGGAGAGATAGTAGAGGACTAGTGGTCAGTTTCCATGGGTCGAGCAAAGGGTGAGGAGAGTGGGGGAGAGCAGGGAAAGCAAGGGAGGCAGGAGGAGACCAAAAGGAAGGAACCCAAGGGACGGGGGAAGAGGTCCAGAGACCCAGGAAAGCAAGGAAACATAGGAGAGGATAACAGGCCCAGGGGACAAGGGGGAGGAAGCAACAAAATCAGGGAGGGAAAGCCAGCAACCAACACAAGGGGAAGAGGAGAAGTCACCGGGGGAAACGGGAAGGGGGCAAGGGCAACGGGGGAATGAGGACAGGAAACCAGAATGGGCATGTAAGAGGGTAAGTCACCCAAGCAACAGGGAACATTGTAGAAGGCCAAGAGACTGGGTAAAAGAGGTAGAGTTAAGGCACCAGGGGATTGAGTTTGGAGACAAGAGAATTCCAGAACTCCAGGGCAAGGAATCTGGTAGGGACATGGAAACTGGGGTTCGGGGTACCAAGGGGTTGGGCGAATGAAAAGGTGTAGAACACAGGACACCTGGCCAACAGGGGAGCATGGCATGGCTCAGGCAACAGGGAAAAGAGCTGCTTGAACGATCCTGCACCTGGGAAAAGTAGTAATGTGGAAGTTGTCTACCTGAAAAGCCATTGATCAAACTGAGGATTGTTTGAAAGTTAGCAAAGTGTAAAGCCATCAGCTCCACACAAAACCAGATGCTGCTCCACCAAGTTAGAAAGTGTAAGGGCTTGCAGCTCAGAGCAGAACCCTGATGCTGCATTGTCAAAAGGGGAACACCTGTAAGCTACCTTCTGCCTAATAAAGCAACTGCGGCCTACCTACCCACAATGATAGTCTGCTTGTTATTTCAGGGGGGAGCACAGGGGACATGTTGCTTGAGGCAAATGCAGGGGAGGAATCGAGGGGAAGTGGAAACTAAACATACAACATACAGGGCACATGGGCCTAGTGTGGGCTGTTGCGGCTAAAGTTTTTATCGCTTTGCAGAACTTAGAAAAGGACTCCAACTTCCTAATCTCCAAGGGAAGAAGTTTCCATTCTTTGAGGCCAAAAAACGAAAGTTTCTGGTCGCCTCTATAGACACAAGACAGAAGGAACAGCCAAATGTAACTTGTCGTGAGATTGGAGTGTCCATATTAGCTGGTACAACTTTAGCTTTTTGGTCAGATACGCCGGTGCAAACTTATTAAGACTTTTGTATATCAGACATAGGATCTTGAACCTGATCCTGTCCTCCATAGCTAGCCAGTGGAGAGAGCACAATAACCCATAAATGGGTGTGGATATTCTTACTCCAAACAGTATTCTGACTCTGGCATTTTGTGCCTTTTGAAGTAGCTCGCTGGATTTGTTCAGCCAGATATGATATGATATGATATGGTATTTGTAACGCGCCTATACACATGTGTTTCAAGGCGCGACGCGGCAGGGAGGGGGGGGGGGCAAGGGGAGACAGACAACGATCTTACTAGGCCAGGTGTCATTCAGATCGCGCAAGTGCAGGGGTGGGGGAGGGGGAAAAGTGCAAGGGGAAGGGGAGGGGGGGAAGTGCAGTACAAGGTAAGTGGCGTAACGTAATAAATAAATAAATAGGGCCAGCTGGTGGCAAATGTGAGGTAAGTGCAGAACAAGTGCTGGGGGAGGGGGGGGGGGGCTGTAGGGATACAGAGACAGTCCCGCAGTGCAAAGGGGTTCCAGGGCATCAGTGCAAGTGGAGAGTGGCAGGGCCCAGGGCCGAGGCCGTTTAGAGTGGTCCAGTTGCAGGATCAGTGCAGTTTCAGTGAGGAATTAAATTAGCTGTTCAGCAGGGGAGAGGGAGAGAGAAAGCAGAAGCAAAGAGGAAGGTTTTGAGGTGCTTCCGGAACCGGAGATGGTTCTCCTCAAGTTTCAGGGAGGCAGGAAGGCTGTTCCAGAGGGAGGCCCCTGCCGCGGAGAGAGATCTACCCCCAGCTCGTTGCTTCGAGAAGCGGCTAACCCTGAGGGAATTGGAGGCGGATGAGCGAAGGGCTCGGGAAGGAAGATATTTGGGAAGAGAGAGTTGAAGGTATTTAGGACCCAGGCCCCAGAAGGCCTTGTGGACAATGCAGAGGGTTTTGAACTTTATCCTCGCAGCCACTGGGAGCCAGTGTAGAGATTTCAGTCCTGGAGAGATACGGTCCCTGGGCTTGAGGCCAAGGACAAGTCTCGCAGTTCTGTTCTGGATGAGTTGCAGAGGGCGGAGAGTGGAGGCAGGCAGATTAAGATAGAGGCTGTTACAGTAGTCCAGCTTCGAGAGAACCAGGGCTCGGGAGACAGTGAGCTTCTGGGGGAAGGAGAGGAAGGGAAGAATACCTCTGAGGAGGTGCAGCTGGTAGTGTGACCTCTTGGCGACGTCAGAAATATGAGGAGAGAAGGAGAGTGTGGAGTCGAAGATGACCCCAAGGTTTTTTGCCTTGCAGGTAGGAGCAGGGAGGGGGCCAAGGGAGGCAGGCCAGAGAGCTACAGGGAAGGAGGGAGTGGGAGTACCGATGAGTAGGATCTCAGTCTTACTGGCATTAAGGCAGAGGTCATTGGCGGCACACCATTCTTGGATAGCAGGCAGACAGTCAGAGATGAGGGAAGGAGAGGGGGAGGCTGAGGGTAGCTTGAAGATGAGTTGGGTATCGTCCGCATAGCACTGGAAATTAGGGCAGAGAGCGGCGATGCGGTGGGCAAGGAGTGCCAGATACTGGTTGAACAGCCAGGGAGAGAGATTAGATCCCTGGGGGACACCACAGGTGGAGAAAAAGATGTCGGAGAGGAAGGACCCCAGTTGGACCTGGGAGGGTCGATTTGAAAGGAAAGAGGTCAACCACGCCAGAGCCTGACCAGTGATACCCAGGTTTTCCCGGAGACGGTTGAGCAGGATGGCATGGTTGACAGTGTCAAAGGCAGAGGAGAGATCGAGCAGAATGAGAACACACGGAGTGTTGGAATCGAGGTTCAAGAGCAGGTCTTCACGGATGTTCAGGAGAGCAGTTTCCGTGCTTCTGGCAGCTCTGAAGCCAGATTGATGGTAATGAAGACTACCAACAGATTCAGCATGGAGGTTAAGCTGGGAGATGGCCAGTTTCTCCAGGAGCTTGCCCAGGAAGGGAGTGATGGAGATAGGGCGATAGTTAGCCGGGCAGGAGGGGTCGGAAGAGGGTTTCTTGAGAAGAGGGTGCACAAGGGAGTGATTGAGGGGGGAAGGGAAGACTCCAGAGGCGAAGGAGTGGTTGCAAAAGTCAGCCAGGGCAGGAGCCAGGGAGTCGATGTGGTCCTTGATAGTTTTGGAGGAACAGGGGTGAACCTGTTTAGACGAGACTTTCATAGATCGGACTTGTCTGGAAACCTCGTCAGCAGAGAAAGGTGGAAAGGCAGAGAAAGAGGGAGGAGGGGTGACCGCAGAAGGGCCAGAGGAAGGGTCGGGTAGGGAGGGAGGGAGGTGAAAGGAGGAGAGCGAGGACAGGATGTCCTGAGTTTTAGAGATGAAGTGAGAGGCCAGTGCAGTGCAGAGGGCCTGGGAGGGGACAGGAGAGGTAGAGACTGCAACAGGGTTGGCCAGCTCCTTGCAGATTTTAAAGAGTTCGGCGGAGTTGTTTGATGCCGCAGAGATGCGGGCTTGGATAAGGGCTCTCTTCTTGGTGAGAACGGAGAGCCGGTACTGCCTTTGGAGCAGGCGGCAGGCCAGTTTGTCAGAGGATGAACATGAAGCACGCCATTTCCTCTCTGCAACCCTGCACTTGCGTTTTAGGGTGGCGAGATCCAAGTCATACCAGGAGTTACATTTGGCTTTGGGCTTCAGGCGGATTCTCATGACGGGGGCAAGGATATCAAGAGTAACAGATATAGCAGAGTGGAGCATGGAGAGGGCTGTGTCAGGGTGGGAGTCAGCCGAAGGGGCAGGGGGGGGCGAGAAGGTAGCAGCAAAAGCCTCAACTGACACACGCTTCATGGGTCGGATGACCGAGAAGGTGGGTGGCAGTGAAGAGGGTGGCTTTGCCTGTGGGGTAGGCAGGGTGAGGTGGGAGGATAGGAGAAAGTGATCACTCCAGGAGAGAGGAGTGGAGAGAGGGACGGAGAGGGGAAGGTCAGAAGAGATCAGAGCATCAAGAGTGTGCCCAGCAGAGTGAGTAGGCCCAGATGGGAGAATAGAGAGTGAGAGAGAGTCGCAGAGGTCACGAAAGAGACCAGTGGGGGGACTGGAGGCATCAAGGTGGATGTTAAAGTCGCCAAGAAAGAGGAGTTGAGTGGTTGAGGACAGGAGTGCGGAGGAGAGGTCAGCCCACTCAGAGAGGAAGGAGGAAATTTGACCAGGTGGCCGATAGATAGTAGCCACGGTAAGGGAATGGCTAGGAGAGAGAGAGAGTCGGCAGACAAGGCATTCAAAAGAGGAGTAGGTCTGCGTAGGAGTGACAGTGGCAGGAATCCACTCAGGGAAGATAAGGGCAACACCACCCCCTGCACGGTTGGGCCTGGGCACGGAGAGGATCTTGTAACCGTCAGGTAGGAGTGTGTCAAAGCTGGTGGCAGAGCTGGCTGTGAACCATGTCTCAGTGAGACAAAGGACGTCGAGGTCCAGTTCCTCAAGAAGGTGACAGATATTGGAGGAGTGCTTGATGGCAGAGCGAGTGTTTAGTGTGGCAATGTGGAGAAGGCTGCCATCCTTGAAGAACTTCCGGGGAGGGGTACAGATCAGAGGTACGCCCTGCGGAGGTATTGAAGAAGGAGGTGAAGAAGGAGCACGAGAGGGGGCAGGGAGGGAGGGTAGAGGCAAGGTAGCCAAGGATAGAGGAGGGGGGACAGCAGGAGAGGAGAGGAAGTTGATGAGGTGTGGGAAGCGTCTATCGAAGAGGTGAAGGTTGGCCTGAGGGCCTTGGACCAAGACGGTCCCATTAGCGTAGACATTAATGATGGCCTTAGAGGAGCGGAAGGGGGCCAAGAGGACATCCCAACGGGTGCCACCATTAATGGGACAGGAGGAGAAAGGAGAGAGCACAGAGACCATATGAAGGGTCCATAGGTCAGGCGAAGGCACGAAAAAGAGGATGTCAGTGAGAGTTTCCTTAGAGCAGGCATTAGTGTAGGTGTCAGCGATAGGGAGGCCTGGGTTGGAGACCAGGATGTCCTTTTTAAACTTTTTCCTACCAGATTTAGTGAGGAGAGCAGGATAGTCAATGGAGAAGCAGTTAGAGAAGATAGGCGAGACGGAGAGCACCATGGAGTAGGAGGGGGGGGGGGACAGACGAAACGAGAGCACGCAGACAGGAAGTGAGCGGCAAGCACAAGTTACCACAATTAGAGCAAGCAAAACAGTAATGCGTATTAGGTACCGGGCCACCTAAGATTGAGAATCCTGCGAGGGGAGAAAAAGCACCCTAGTAAACCACAACTGTGAATACAGTGAGGAAAGGCCCCATGCGGATGTAACCAGGAGTAGGAGGGGTGGGCCGGGGAACGGAGAACAGGTGGAACTGGCGCCTGGCGTCCCCTGCGGACACCTGCAGACACACAGGGAGCCGCACTGTAGGAGTCGCCCTTGGCCTGGGGCCCTTACCCACGGGGGCTGCCGGGCAGAGGGCTGCCCAGGAGGGGGGAGGTTATAGGCAGAGGGAGAGGAGGGGGGGGTTGGGCGGGCAGGGAGGCGGGGAGGGAGAGGAAGACCAGGAAGTGGGAGGGGGGAGCAGGAGCAGGCACAAACACCGCGCTAGGAGCGCGAGGAACAATTCAACTTTTTTTTAAAAACAAAACACACTCACGGAGGCCCAGGCAGGGCTTCCCAGGCCTGCTGATCCCCTCAGGCCACCGGCGACCGCTCTCCACGCTCAGCTGGGGAAAAGAAGCGAGCGCGGGGAACGGCCGTCGAGTAGGCCAGAGGGGAGGCAGGCACACAGCCAATCAGAGGGGGGGGTGGGCGGGCAGGGAGGCGGGGAGGGAGAGGAAGACCAGGAAGTGGGAGGGGGGAGCAGGAGCAGGCACAAACACCGCGCTAGGAGCGCGAGGAACAATTCAACTTTTTTTTTAAAAACAAAACACACTCACGGAGGCCCAGGCAGGGCTTCCCAGGCCTGCTGATCCCCTCAGGCCACCGGCGACCGCTCTCCACGCTCAGCTGGGGAAAAGAAGCGAGCGCGGGTAACGGCCGTCGAGTAGGCCAGAGGGGAGGCAGGCACACAGCCAATCAGAGGGGGGGGTGGGCGGGCAGGGAGGCGGGGAGGGAGAGGAAGACCAGGAAGTGGGAGGGGGGAGCAGGAGCAGGCACAAACACCGCGCTAGGAGCGCGAGGAACAATTCAACTTTTTTTTAAAAACAAAACACACTCACGGAGGCCCAGGCAGGGCTTCCCAGGCCTGCTGATCCCCTCAGGCCACCGGCGACCGCTCTCCACGCTCAGCTGGGGAAAACACCAGAACACCAGCTAGGAGACTATTACAATAGTCCAGCTGCGAATTTACCAATGGTCCCACCACTACCGCCCGATCATTCACAGGAACAAAAGGGAGAGCTTGCCTGACTAGATGTGGGGAGTAAAAAATGGCTTGCACTTTGGTTCCAATTTGTCCTTCACAGCCGAAATTGTTCTGCCATGTACAACCAAGGTTTGTTAACCAAGGGGCGAATTCTAATTCGGTACCCAACAATACCAGAGGCATGGGACATCTGTCCTCTTTAAGGAGATGTTTTGGTCCAAACAAGGCAATTTCCGTCTCATTAGAATTTAACAAGAGAGAGTTGGCTGACATCCAGCTGCTGATTTCATCCAAACAGACTGTTATCCTAATAAAAGATTCCTCCAGATTGTCCAATCTAATGAACAACTGTGTATCATCCGCATATGAATGGAAACCAACCATATGCTTCTGCAGTATATTCTTTAGTGGCCTCAAGTAAAGATTAAGTAATATACGTGACAATGAGGAATCCTGAGCGACCCTGCAATCCGCCGAATGGAGTCTGACAGAAAATCTCCCAACCTCACCTGTTGGCAGTGTTCAGACAAAAAAAAGGCAAACCAACTAATGGTATTAGCTGAGACCTGCTGTACTTCTGGGGTTTCTCCGTGCTGTGCTTGTACGTCAAACCGGGTTTGAATGTGGTGAGTTACAGTGATCCAGGCAGCGAGTCTGTGTTGAGTCGGGTTTAATGTGAAGCACTCTGTTGTTCAATGAGGCATCATAATGGTGCAGTTCAAAGAATCCTCAGTCAAGCTGGTTTGAGACGATGGATATCACTGGGTCGAGTTGACGGGCACAATTACGCTTCATGTGGTTCGATGAGAGGCCCAGATTGGTTAGGTGCCAAGATCCAAGTGGTTTGAGGTGCTGCTCAAAGATGTGGTGATTCAGATACTCCTGCTGCATGTAGCTTCTGAATGAGATGCCATTAGCAATCCAAACAGCAATAAAACACGATTCTAAAATAAAGGCATGTCCAATGAAGGTTCTGTAAATATAAATGCATATACTTCAATTAAACACACCAATATGTAAATAATTGACTGTAAAAAGACTAGCAAACCCCCACTGCTGTCGAAAGACCACATAAAATGCAGAACATGGGTGTGAAGACATTGTGGAGGCTGTCGCAGAGGTGAAGAGCAAGAAATGGTTACAATATCACTTGTAAACGATATGTCATTGAGAAAAGGTGAAAAGGGGTGGCTTGGCAGTCACAAAAGTCCCAAAAGGTGACCAGGCAGTCTAGCCCTCTCAAAGGTACACTTCTTGGTGGTTCAGCAGCATCAGACTGGGTTTCTCTGTGCTGTGCTTGTGGGTCAAACCAGGTTTGAATGTTGTGAGTTACAGTGATCCAGGCAGTGAGTCGATGTTGAGTTGGGTTTGATGAAGAGGGACATTATGGTTAAGTTGCACTAATAAAAACCTATGAAATTCAATGAAAAAACATTGTTAAAAGGACGTTTGGTTAAATGGACTGAGTGCGGACTACCTGGACAGTACTCCTATGGGACCATCTCCATGCGCCGCCACACCAAATCCAGCCACCGCAATGCACTCAGAAACATTGTTCCTTTCTTAGTAAGTAGTAGGCTGTCTTCCTCCACCTGATCTTCCTCAACCAATGCTGTAACCACAAAGTGCTTCTGAAGCTGTAATCAGGGAGCATGAGAAACACTGCCCTCTACCTTAGATGTAACACACCCGCAACACCGTCCCCTGTCCACCTGCACCTCCATACTAGTGCTTGGTGCCTCTTCCCTCATTTCCCTCCCTACCTTACTTTCTGACCTCTCCTGCAAAAAAACAACAAAAAAAACAGATTCCTTTAGGAACCACCTTTCTCAGTTAAAAAGAGAACAAGAAAAAAGAATCTTATAGACTCTATCTACTTTACATTTCTCAATAAAGTCAATATACTCAAAAACATTCTCCAACATTTCCATTCGCATTTTGTGTTATGATGAGAATAATGTGACCTTCATCCCCGTTCCAGGGGCTGTAATGGGGGATAATAGCCCGGCAGCCCAAGTTATGGGGCCAAGCAAAGCAAAAGGTAAAGAGAAGGAGCGAATGCGACAGCAGCACCCGCCGCCACCGCTGAAATAAGGTAAGGTGAACCATTTTTTAAAATATGGTACTATGGGTCGGGTGGAAGACAGTGGCGGGGAGAGCCTGCCATCAGGCGGCTTTCGAACACGGGCTTGTACCAGCGGTTCAAGCCCACATTACTAGCCACCTCATTGGCTGGCTCCCCGGCCCAGAGTCCTAATGGGCAATTGGATACTAGAGAAAAATATAAAAGGATAAAAACAATTTTCTGTCCCAAATGCTTTTCTCTAGCATACAATAAGGACCATAATCGATGGACCTTTATAACTACCTGCGGTCTACACAGTCCCCTCATTAAAAGACCCGGATGGCACGTGCACAACATTGCACAGGGCAGCCCTTCTACCCTTTTTAATGTTATTTTTGTAACACTCCCTCAATGCCTGCTTTCAAACAGTCACACCATCCACCAATCACTTCTAAAAACTGTACATATAAACCTATGAGCATATTAAGCTTCCACACACCCACTGCCACTTAACAATCTTCTACAAACCTTTTGCATCTGCATTTCCGTTACTTATACAAAGACATTGTACACAGTGCTCCTATAAATTTGCATATGCATTGTGCAGTGAGAGAAGTGCATAAATAGGAGGTACAGTACGGATGGGTAGGTGCTCATGAGAACCCAGGAGGGAAATGCCAAGGTGAGACGCCACTAGCTAACTACTGGAGCAGAGGAGTCCCAAAGGTGGGATGCATCCTAACTGTAACATCCCTTTAACAATGTTTTGTTCTGTTAATTTAATAGTTTTTTTATGAGTGAAAATGTTTCTTGGTGTTACATCACTGTATATAAGTTATTAATAATTCCTCTTTACATATATATGGAAGAACTTTAAACCTCCTTTAAGAAACGTATTTCTTGCAACACATACTTAAGTTTGTCGTTATTAGCAGCGCATGCTGAGGATGCAAATCATCATTCAATTGCCTACGGCATGAGGCTCAACCATGACCGCAGCCAAACGAAACCACCCCTATTATTTACTGCACCTACCCTGCATCCTAGCTCATTGTCCACTATACCCTAATATTGTAACCAATGGCCAGTCTCCAAATCCTTGAGGCATAGGCTTCGGCCATGCTGCATTCCCCAATGACCAAATCACAGTCCACATTTGCAATTGCCAAGGGCCTGCCCCACTACCCAGACACCAAATGTATATCACTAGTTTTTCTACTTACTTTCTTACACTTTGGAAAAATAAAACACAAGACATATTTCCAAAAAGATGCTTTCAGGTCCTTGCTAACGATCGTCGCGCAAGTGTGTTGTAAACTAGTCCACCACTTCAGGCTGTAACCGCAAGCAGAATATTTTTTCTCATTGAAACCTACAGCTTCGGCAATGCTGCATACCCCAATATGCAAATTACAGTACACATTTTTCCTTGCTGATGTCCAGGCCCATTGCCCAGACACCAATGTTATATCACTGTGTTGTGTTCTTACATTTCCACACTTTCAAAAAAAATAAAACACAGGACATATTTGCAAAACCATGCTTTCACATTCTTGCTGACCCTACTCATGCATATTTGCTGCAATCCCATCCAACACTTCAACCTGTACCCATGATCAGATTCTTTTCCCCATTCAAACCTATTCCAATTTCGAAAAACGTTAGCACATAGCCGGTCCCTGGTGGCCATGCCCACTTTAGCCCCATTGCTGGTCCCTCATGGTCATGGACAGCAACCAGATTGTCCATCTGGCCACTGCCCATGGCCATAGGCTGTACTTCAGTCACCAAAGCTATATTACAATTCTTTGTACCTACATTATGACACTTTTCAAAATATAAAGCACGGACACATTTGCAAAACCATGCTTTCAGGTCCTTGTCAAAATGTACTTACATACAATAGTCATATAACTTAGCCCCCACTTGACAAAATCAATTCAGGCTTAGCACAACCATTCAAGGATGGGTTTATAATCTGTCAGAAAACCTTTGTCTACATTCGTCAAACGGCAACAAAGTTATTGTTACGCTCACCTGGTCTCTGGGGGGGCATTAGGGCACGGTTGGAGCCCTCCCAGGAGTTGACTCCCTTGGATCACTTCTCTCCCGCAACTGCAGCGGAATCGAGGGCCCAGGGTGCTGGTACTGTTCCTGAGAGAAGATGAAAGGCGATGAGAATAACGTGGTGGTGCTGTGATTCCCCTCGACCCTTTCGTGCCAAAAGGTAGTGCGCAAGAGTTTGCCCATGCAAGCTCACCTGTATTGATGTAAAAATGGGCTCTCCGTCCTGCTTTCCTTTAGCAGGGGCGCTGTGGATGGACCTATTTGCATCACTGGTCCCGAGTGTGGAGGTCCAGACTGGCTGCGACCATTCCATCTGAAAGGTAGGTTTATTGCTATGATTATTGTCTGTATCCTTTGTGATAATTTTCCCCAATGATTATTGTCCATAACATATTTTATTTTATTTTATTTTTTACATTTGTAAAGTGCAACTGCAGCCCGCGGGCATTGAGGCACTGTAAGCGGTGCGTAGGATGGCTTGATTAAGGGTTACAAAAAAGCCGCCCAAAAGTGTTCTTAGACATGAATATAGTGTTACATAGGCAGAGTTCCTAGGTTGCGGACCAAGAAGCATGCACATTTATTTGAAGAGACTGGCCTTGATGGCCTTGTGAAAGGCAGTATGAGAGTCAATTTGTCTGGTGTGCGGTGGAAGAGAATTCCAGAGGGTGGCTGCCATGGTGGGGAAGCTGGTGCCACCAGCACGCACTCTGCGGGTTTTTGGCACAGTGATCAAGTTGGAGTAGGCCTCTCTGGATGGCCTGGACACACAGGGTTTAGAGAATCTCTGTGCGAGATACTGGGGGGCCTTATCGTGGAGACATTTCTGCATGAGGGCAAGAGTTTTGAAGATAATTCTTTCCTTGACCGGTAGCCAGTGGACCTGACGCCTAAGGTCAGAGATGTGGTCCCTACGTGATAGTCCTGTGGCTGCCCTGCTGCCACAGGACTATCCTGATGTACCTATTAGAAGGGCATTGCAGTAGTCCAACCTTGAGCCAATTATTGCCCTGGCGATGGTGAGGCAATTCTGTTGGGAGAGGTACGGTCTGGCTGCGGTGAGAAGTTTGGGGTAATAGGCTGAGGAGGATGCAATGGCATTGACCGGCCTATTCATGTTCAAGTTCAGGTCCATGTAGACGCCCAGGGTCCTGACCGTTTGGGAGACGGGGATAGGAATGTTATCTATGGTGAAGGAGTTGTATTGCTCGTCCAGTTTGCTCAAGGTGGACGGGGATCCAATAAGCAGAAGCTCAGTTTTTTCGCTGTTGAGGCATAGCCAGTTTTCTGCCATCCAAGATTGGATCGTGGAGTAGATGGAATTTAGCGTGCTCAGGTCAGACATGTAATAACCCGAGAGGGTGATAAGCACCTGGGTGTCATCAGCATAGTTCGTGTATGAGATGCCCAGGGCATCAAGGATCTTGAACAGCGGCCTCGTGAAGAGGTTGTAAAGGGTTGGGGCGATGCAAGATCCCTGTGGGACGCCACATTGGATGATGCTCGGGTCAGCGCAGGAAGAGTCGGAGAAGACTTTCATTGCTCTTTCCTGCAGGAAAGAAGTTATCCAATTGCAGGCAGCAGGGGAGAAATTGGCTGCGGTGGCAAGATGGTGGCAGAGGGTCTTATGATCCACCAAATCGAAGGCAGCTGATAAGTCCAAAAGGAGGAGTAGAGCAGGTTTGCGTGCATCTCTGAGGTCGTCCATCTGATTCTTGAGGTCCAGAAGAGCCGTTTCAGTGCCATGTCTTGGCCTGAAGCTTGACTGCCGAAGACCAAGAAGATGGTTCTCTTTGAGAAATTTTTGTAAACTGCTTTGTCCAAGATTTTTAGTAAAAAAGGGACAGTAGTGATGGGCCTATAATTCCCTGGGACCGATGGGTCTAGGGAGGGTTTTTTGAGGAGTGGACGAACCCACGCTTCCTTGAGCTCAGCTGGAACATGGCCAGACTTGAACGAGGCGTTAATGAAGGCGGTGATGAAGGGGACAAGGGAAGGGGCACAGTCCTTGATCACCGGAGCAGGGCAGACATCCCCTTTACAGTTGGAAGGCTTAATGGATCTTGTCACCCGCAGGCGTTCCGACTGGCGGTTTCTTCCGCGCTGGGTTTTGGGACGCAGGTACGGGAGGTACTAGTCCCTCCTTTGTGTCTGTTACTTTTTCCTCCTTGTAGCGCAGAGCCGCTGGGAGTATATCTTCTCTCCCGGCCCAGTGGTCCCTGCGTTGCAACTATCCTTTGGAAGCTCTCACTCTTCCGGGTTTCTTCGCTCCTGCCTCGCTCTGTCCTGGCTTCTGTCACTCGCGCCCTTCAGCGAGTGTTCTTCTTACTTTCTCTCCCCTCCAGTTTTCTCTGCTGCCGCCGCTCCTCGGCGTTTACTGTTTCTCTTCTCTTGCGGCCCCGTCCTCGCGGATAGGCGCCGCCCCTTTTTCCTATGCCTTCCTTTTCTCTCTCCGCTACTTGCCTGGCGCCTTTCTCCTTTGCTGCCTCTTCTCCGGTCCTCGCCCCGCTTGCTGTATTGGCTGGTGGGTGTTCCGTGGAGCCCTGTCCTCCGGCTCCCCATGACAGGACTCCCCTGTTCCACTGCAGTGTTGCCTTCAGCTACTCATACGGATCCAGTCTATTACTTACCTCCTACTCATCTGAAAGTCTATTTTCTGCTGGAACTACGCCTTCCGTGCTACAGACCAGAAGTGTCCAAGGGTTTTTCCCCATTCAGGGTTTTTCCCCTATTTCGTCTTGGTTCCGGAAGGGAGGTCCTCGGACAGCTGTTCTCCTTAGCGGTCACGGTGGCCTCCCTCCGTGACAAGCAAGCTCATCGGAAAAAGGAGAAGGATTATCTACTTCGACGGCGTCTGCAGGACCCCGACAGCAGTTCCGGCGGTTCAGGTGAGGAGAGTTCGACAGAAGGGGGAGAAAAGGGAGACCAGGCATTTAAACTGTTACAGATTGCAATGCCAAAGAAAGACACAATGTCAGCCGAAGGGCAAGTGCAAGAGCTTTGGAAGGCAATTCAAGCTATGTCTCAGGAACTTCAGGGAGTCAAAGCTGAGAACGCCCTCCTTAGACAAATGGTATCCGCCCGGGAACCACCTCCTCCAGAACTACCGCCTACAACACTATCCTCGGGAAAGTTTGATGGTGCCCCCAAGAAAGTGAAGGAGTTCCTAGAGGTGTGTACTGTCTACTTCACTTTCCGACCCCGCACTTTTTCTACAGATCAAGCGAAGGTCGGCTTCCTAAGCTCGAACATGATGGGCAACGCTCTGACCTGGGCCACTCCCCTAGTCACAAGCAACAATGCAATTCTCCAAGATTACGCAGCGTTCCAAAATTCTCTGAGACAGACTTTCGAACGCCCAGAGTTGTCATTTACTGCTTCCGAAGAGTTGTTGGATGTAAAGCAAGGTTCTTTGGACGTCCTGTCATATATCTCTGCTTTCAGAACAGTTGCTTCTGGCGCAGGCTGGCCAGAACCGGCACAGTATGCCATTTTCAGGAGGGGTCTAAAAGAGGAGATTAAGGATGAGTTAGCCAGATCTACTCGCTCACCTACTTTCTCGGACCTGCTAACTGCTGCACTACATATCGAGTATCGCCTGCAGGAAAGGAAGATGGAAAGACGCAAACAACGAGGCTCAGGATTCCTCCCGGATTCTCGGGCATACTCTCCCCCTAGTCGTTCTCCCGCTGCCGCTTCAGAGGAACCGATGCAGATTGGCTCCACAAGAGCACCTCTGACTGCTGCCGAAAGACGGCGAAGAAGAGAAAAGGGACTTTGCGCTTACTGTGGGTCGTATCAACACCTTCTAAAAGACTGCACAGAACTGCTAACAAGAGGCAGGGAAACGAGCACCCTCGGCATCAATAGGGACTAGTGTCGGGGGGTTTCCAGTTCTGTCTACTCGTCCCTATGTTTCTCTAACAGTTTCTTCTTCTGACTCCAAGGAAGATTCCAGACTCATGGTAGTTTCAGCTATCATCATGATAGAAGGCGAGAAGGTGGAGACTCTCGCATTATTGGACTGCGGCGCAGCAGGAAACTTCGTTGATACCCTATGGGCTGATAAGGTCGGTCTACGCAGGATACCCCGGAAGGAAGGTCAGAAGATAGAAGGAGTTGACGGCTCTCCACTATCATCCGGACTCATCACCCATACCACTGAAGAGCTATCCTTAACAGTTTTTCAGCACTCGGAAGTGATAAAGTTCGACATCATCCGGGCTGCACATTTTCCAATAATTTTGGGAATCACATGGCTTCGCAGACACAATCCCCAAATCGATTGGACAAATAACCAGCTGAGTTTCTGTTCTGCATACTGCACCGAACACTGTCTTCCACCGAAGAGTCAGAAGGGCCTTCAATCTATTACAGATCACACCTCCAACTGTGTGGGGGTTTTTGCACTACCCAATTTTTGCTTGAAATACTCCGAAGTATTCCAAGAAAGCCTTCACTCAAACTGCCACCCCATCGGCCCGAGGACTGTACCATAGATTTGGTATCCAATGGACTAGTTCCATTTGGCAGAATGTTCTCTCTAACACTTACGGAGATGCTTGTGTTACGAAACTATTTGGACACTAATATGAAGAATGGGCTGATTCAGCCTTCGAAATCCCCTGCAGGGGCTCCCTTATTTTTCATCAAGAAAAGGGATTCCACTGAACTTAGACCCTGTATAGACTACAGAGGTCTAAATAAGGTGACTATCCGAGATCGTTATCCCATGCCATTGATCTCCGATACCATCGAGGCTGTACAAGGAGCCAGAATTTTTACCAAACTCGACCTCAGAAACGCATACCATCTGCTCAGAATCTCCAAGGGTGACGAATGGAAGACGGCATTCTGCACCCCATTCGGCCTGTCCGAGTATAAGGTGATGCCATTTGTACTGGTTAACGCTCCTGCAGCGTTTCAAAGATTTATGGACAGAATGTTTTCCGACATGCTTTCCACTTCCGTCATCATCTATTTGGATGATATCTTGGTCTACTCCTCAAACTTACAGGAACACATCGTTCATGTCACTCAAGTTCTTGAACGTCTACAAAAGAACGAGCTATTGGTTAAAGCAGAGAAGTGCAAATTTGCGGTATCTTCTGTGCAGTATCTGGGTTACAAGTTATCAGAAGAAGGGCTAGACATGGATCAAAGGAAGGTTCAGGCCATTCTCGAATGGGCCGCCCCCACTTCTGTCCGAGAGGTGCAGAGGTTCCTGGGACTCTCCAACTATTACCGAAGGATCATTCCCAACTTCTCGGAAGTGGTGTACCCCATCACTCGCCTACTCAAGAAGGAGGCCTCTCTGTTCTGCTGGTCAACCGATATCGAGAACAGTTTCAAGTTGCTCAAACATCTCTTCTGCTCAGCTCCGATTCTCCGACACCCGGACCAAACTCAGCCTTTCATCCTGGAGACCGACGCCTCTGCAATTGCCATCGGAGCGGTACTACTTCAGGCTGTCGGTGGTGTGGAACATCCGGTAGCTTACTTATCCAAGACACTCTCACCCGGTCAATTGAATTATTCTGTCCTAGAAAAGGAGCTGTTGGCACTGAAATTGGCTTGCGATGAATGGCGCCATCTGCTCATGGGGGCCCGACATCCCTTCCTTATCAGGACTGACCACAAAAACCTGAAAGCCCTCCAGGAAATGGAGTGTTCTAATTCCAGGCAAGCACGTTGGGCCTATCTTTTCTCGCAATATGATTACCAGATTTCTTACATTCCTGGGTCACTAAACCGTCTGGCAGACGCCCTATCCCGCAAGGACTCCAGCAAGGAAAGGGCTTCGTTATCCGCTGAACCCATGTTTCATCGCAATCGGATATTGGCCCTTGTTAGTTCTTTCCAACAAGAGGTTAAAACCGCTGTGGTTCAGGAACTTCCCCAATTACCGTTACACTCCGACTCTCCTTACCAGGAGACGGATGGCTGGCTGTTCTTCAAGAAATGACTGTATGTTCCGGAAGGCCCGCTGCGGAAGAAGATTCTGGATTGGTGTCACACTTCTCGCCTTGCAGGTCACCGCGGGGGAATCAACACCCTGGAGCTCATCTCGAGGAATTTTTCCTGGCCTACCGTGAGAAAAGATACCCTGGACTTTGTGAAGACCTGTCCTATTTGTGCTCGGTCAAAATATCCTACAGGGAAACCGTTGGGGTTACTTACCCAAGTTGAGATGCCTACTCGCCCCTGGGGGTTGGTTTCTACGGATTTCATTGTGGACCTACCGGAATACGAATCCTGTACCTGCATCATGGTTACGGTAGATGCGTTCTCCAGGATGGCACATTTCTCTCCTCTTTCTGGTGTTCCTACAGCCACCAGGATGGCTGAGGTGTTTGCACGAGACATCTTCAGACTTCATGGTTTACCTGACAAGATCATCTCTGATCGGGGTAGTCAGTACACCTCGAGATTCTGGACAGCCCTGTGTAACCGATTGGGGATTGAGAGAGCACTCTCTTCGGGATTCCATCCCCAATCCAACGGGATGACGGAACGTCTGAACGCTACTCTCGAACTATATCTGAGATGTTACGTCACTCAGCATCAGGACAATTGGGTTTCTCTACTGCCTACTGCAGAATTCTCGTATCACAATACCAGACACGCTGCCATTGGTCTCTCGCCATTCTTTTGTACTTATGGGGTCCACCCTAAGTCCATTCTTCCGGAGGTTCCCAGTTTCACCAACTCCCCAGCAGCCGAAGAGGTATTGGATCAGCTCAAGGATGCCCATGCCACGGCATTGCAGAGTTTAGAGAACAGCAGGAGACAATCGAAGATCGGAGCAGATAAACACAGCAAAGAATGTCCACATTGGAAGCCAGGCGACAAGGTGTGGTTGTCCACCCGGTTTTTACCCAGATGGACAAGGCCCTCTAAACTCTCCCCTCGCTTTCTGGGTCCTTTTCCCATTCTTCTTAAGATCAATCCTGGGGCTTACCGTCTTCGGCTGCCTCCTTCTCTGAATCGCATTCACCCTGTATTTCATTCATCTCTCCTTAAACCTTTCTATTCCGATTCTCATCACGGACCAGTGCCCAGACACACTCCCTCACAGACACCTAATCAAGCAGAATTTGAGGTCTCTGATATTAGAGATTCTAGGTTCTACCGAGGGAGGTTGGAATACCTTTTGTCCTGGAAGGGTTATCCGGAGTCGGAGGACTCTTGGGAACCTGCTTCTCAGGTGCATGCTCCTCGCTTGCTTCCCAGGTTCCACCGCCTGCACCCGGGGAAGCCTGGGGTGGTGCGGACTGGAAGGGGGCATACTGTCACCCGCAGGCGTTCCGACTGGCGGCTTCTTCCGTGCTGGGTTTTGGGACGCAGGTACGGGAGGTACTAGTCCCTCCTTTGTGTCTGTTACTTTTTCCTCCTTGTAGCGCGGGGCCGCTGGGAATATATCTTCTCTCCCGGCCCAGCGGTCCCTGCATTGCAACTATCCTTTGGAAGCTCTCGCTCTTCCGGGTTTCTTCGCTCCTGCCTCGCTCTGTCCTGGCTTCTGTCACTTGCGCCCTTCAGCGAGTGTTCTTCTTACTTTCTCTCCCCTCCAGTTTTCTCCGCTGCCGCCGCTCCTCGGTGGTTACTGTTTCTCTTCTCTTGCGGCCCCGTCCTCGCGGATAGGCGCCGCCCCTTTTTCCTACGCCTTCCTTTTCTCTCTCCGCTACTTGCCTGGCACCTGTCTCCTTTGCTGCCTCTTCTCCGGTCCTCGCCCCGCTTGCTGTATTGGCTGGTGGGTGTTCCGTGGAGCCCTGTCCGCCGGCTCCCCACGACAGGACTCCCCTGTTCCGCTGCAGTGTTGCCTTCAGGTACTCATATGGATCCAGTCTATTACTTACCATCTACTCATCTGAAAGTCTACTTTCTTCTGGAACTACGCCTTCTGTGCTACAGACCAGAAGTGTCCAAGGGTTTTTCCCCATTCAGGGTTTTTCCCCTATTTTGGCTTGGTTCCGGAAAGGGGGTCCTCGGACAGCTGTTCTCCTCAGCGGTCACGGTGGCCTCCCTCCGTGACAAGCAAGCTCATCAGAAAAAGGAGAAGGATTATCTACTTCGACGGCGTCTGCAGGACCCCGACAGCTTTTCCGGCGGTTCAGGTGAGGAGAGTTCGACAGAAGGGGGAGAAAAGGGAGACCAGGCATTTAAACTGTTACAGATCTAAGGAGGGCAGCGACTTCAGTTTCAGTCATGTCCTTAAACTCAAACAGCGGGGATTGGCAAGTGTCAGCTGATGGAGCGGGGGAGCCATGGTTTTTCGCTATAAGGTTGTTAAGTGCCATTTGGTGTGCAAGGATCTTGGCGTGAAGTGTGTCCAATTTATCCAACATGGCGGACTGAATTTTGTTACTCCAGGCTTCATCTTTTAGGAGAGTACGAGGAGGGGAGGCAGGGGTCTCCAGCTCTCTAAAGATGGTGAAGATTTCTTTGGTACCTGACTTGGCATCTGAAATCCTCGCGTTAAAGGAGGACACCTTAGCCTTAATGATGGTGGCTTTGTATTCTGTGGATAGGGCCTTGAAAGCTGCTCTGGTGGTGTCTTTGGGGTTTTTCTTCCATGCAGCGAGTGCCGCTCTTTTTTTGGAACGTAGCTATAGGAGCTCCTGGGAGAACCAGGCGTTCACATGCTTTACTTTCTTAGCTTTCTTGAGGGTGAGTGGGGCTACCGTGTCCACGGCCATGGTGATGACTCTCTTGAAGTCATTGGCGAGCACATTTGGGTCATTGGAGAAGGGAGGCAATAATGCAGGTACCAGGAGATGTTTAGTGAGGTTCTCCTTGGTGAGCTGCCGAGAGCTTCTGGTGAGTGCGGCCAGGAGTGGGATCGCTGGCCTGGAAGGCCCTTTAGATGTGGTGATCTCAAAATTGATGCAATGGTGGTCGGACCAGGGGATCGGGGAAATGTCTTTAACCTCTAGGGTGCATTTTGGTGAGCAACCCAGTCTAGCGTCTGCCCTTTAGAGTGGGTGGGCCTGGAGATGGATTGGGAGAACCCAAGATTAGAGAGTGTTTTATTGAGGGCAGTGGCGTGAGAATCCTTAGAATCGTTGAGGCCGAGGTTGAAGTCACCTAAGAGGATAACTCTAGATTAACTTTTTAAATTGTCTGAAAGTGAGTGGATTAAGGCTTCCTGGAAGTCAGTGCTCAGTCTAGGAGGGCGGTAAACAACGTGGAAGGCAATGGTACAGCTAGCTGAGACCTTGAGTTTGAGCAGGAGGTAGTCAGAGCTCTGACCCAGGTCCGCTTGAATTCTCCGGAATTGGAGATTCTCCTTGGCAATGACAGCTACCCCCCCCCCACCTCTGTGAGTGGAGCGATCTTGTCTGTGGATGGAGTACCCTTCTGGGATGGCAAGTGAAAGGGCAGGGCCAGATGCCTCATTTAGCCAGGTTTCACTGATGAAGAGTAGGTCGAGTTTATTGGAGGTGATAAGGTTGTGAATATCGAGTGAGTGCGCGGGCAGGGACCGTGCATTCACTAAGGCACAATGCAGTGTGGTGTCAATGGTGTGCAAGCTATGGTCAATAGTGGCAGTCGTGGGCAGAGTAGCCGCAGTGTGAGCTGGCAGTACAGGGCAGGGCAACATAGATGCTGGCAACATAGTATTAGACACTTCAGCAGTAGCAGGGGCAACAATCATAGATGCTGGCAACTTAGTACAAGGCACTTCAGTGGTAGCAGGGGCAACAATCATGGATGCTGGCAACTTAGAGCAAGGCACTTCAGTGGTAGCAAGGGAAACAATCATAGATGCTGGCAACTTAGTAGAAGGCACTTCAGTGGTAGCAGGGGCAACAATCATGGATGCTGGCAACTTAGTACAAGGCACTTCAGTGGTAGCAGGGGCAACAATCATGGATGCTGGCAACTTAGTACAAGGCACTTCAGTGGTAGCAGGGGCAACAATCATGGATGCTGGCAGCATATTACACGGCAGTTCATTAGTGGCAGGGTCACAGTGTTGCTTAAAGTGGTCAGAGGTAGTGCCCATGCTATAGGTGACAGGGGAAGGGTGCAACAAAGTCTGTTTGGCTGTCGAGGATGGGTGGTCCCAGGTGAAGAGGTGAGTCGGCGAGCGCAAAACAGATGACTGACATGGG
Source organism: Ambystoma mexicanum (assembly GCF_040938575.1). Taxonomy (NCBI): domain Eukaryota; kingdom Metazoa; phylum Chordata; class Amphibia; order Caudata; family Ambystomatidae; genus Ambystoma; species Ambystoma mexicanum. Next base: position 626,739,638 of record NC_090927.1, on the reverse strand, counting down.
TAGATAAGGGCGGCAGTCCGCCAGCATGGGTATTTTGCTGCGGGCCGAAGGGTCTGTGGCACGGGAGCAATGTTCCTCAAGGAGCGTGCACTCAAGTTCAGCGGCAGCCTGGACTGAGGAAGGTGAGTACTATGGATGGCATTCCAGAGGGTGGTGGAGCCAGGTCGAGCCCCTGCAACAGTAGCTGGTAGGGAGAGGGGAGCCGTGCAGGGTGCAGGAGCCTGACAGGGAGAGGTGACGCTACTGCGGCACCGGGAGGAACGGGAAATCCTGGACCCAAAGCGGGCAGACCTGCACGAGAGCCTAGGACAGGAGGTGGGCAGGGGGTAGTGAGATGTGCGTGACCCGAGCCGCATGTTTCTGTATGCGAGCGGGCACGGTAACATTGCAGGAGGGTAGTAAAAGGAACCATGACCCTTACCTTGCAAAGAATGTCTGGAGGCCGCGGTCTGCACGGTCGAGCAGCGGAGAGCCACTGAGAGCAAGGTAGGCCTTTGCTCCTGGCCTTCGCTTTGCTGCGGCTTCGCCTGTCGGTGTGCCTCAACCCCATATGAAGCGGGGGTGGAGGGGCGGGCCTGGTAGGTGGACCAATGGGCTGTGGCTGCCTCATGTTGCCGGAAAGGTGTCCTGGCAACGGCCGTGGCGGCCATCTTCTTCATTTGCCGGAATCTCGGCTCCTCGTGGCTGTCGGTGGGGGCCAGAGGCATCTTTGGGAGCCCCAATGCTCCGGAGACTCTCCGAGTAGATTGGGTGGGATGGGAGCAGTGGGAGGCTCTAACAGCTGTTCTCGAGCGCTCCTGCGCTCGGAGGTGCAAGGCAGGGGATGCACGGAGGGGCAGCTGGTGCAGGTCCCCTCGCAGCAGAGCCGCTGAGAGCGAGCTAGGCCTTTGCTCCTGGCCTTCGCTCTGCTGCGGCTTCGCCTGTCGGTGTGCCTCAACCCCATATATTGTCCTTTCTCTCCCTAGGTATGAAGATGGGCCCACAAGCATGTGAGGATAAAAAAGTCTGTCCCGGAGAACCTACTGGTGGTGAGTAGACTGTTCCAGAAACTACACTAAGTTTGTGAGTTGCACTGCTTAACGTGTTATAGTCTATGCGATTGCTCACCTAGTGTTTTCTTGTTCCCTCTGCAGGTGCAGCTGGTCGGTGTTAGCTGGTGAACGGTTTCCAGACTCCTGCAGGCTGCCGGAGATGAAGATCTGCATGAATGCTGCACCGGGTGATGGCCCCGTGTAGATGGGAGTTCGAGACAGGTAAGGATGCTAGGCGGCACCCACGGAGGACTCGAGAACACTGGTAAGTTGGATGCAGCTACTGCAGAGTCGGAAGCGGGAGCAGAGCTTCTTCAAGCGATGGCGAGGCTGACTCAGGTAAGATGCACACAGAGACTCAAGAGTCGGAAGCAGGTAACAGGCCTTCCAGCGGTGGCGTGGTCTCAAGGTAAAATGCGCCGCGGCTGCGGAGGGAAGCAGATGGCAGTGCTTCTAGCGATGTCGTGGCTGATTCCAGGTGAGATGCTGGAGGGTTCCGGAGACTGAAGATGCACAGGCTGAACCAGGTAAGAGTCTTATGGACGACGGTAAGCGTTACGCTGCACTAGCAGACTAACGCACAGCGCCAGCATGCAGTTGGGGCCGGTTTATATAGCCTGGCCCCAGCCACTCCCTTTAAGCCCCGCCTTGTGGCCCCACCTTGCCACTCCTCCTGCCTTCTGCACATGCCTTCCCTGTACTGGTAGGGCCTCGCCCGGCCTAGATGCATATGCTCTCTGTATTCTGTGTGCAGAGCGCACTTTGTAATGAGCTTGGTGCCATAGGCACCAAGACTGGGTCCATTGGGACCCTGCAGGTGGTAAAATGATTGGCCCTTGACCAGTGGCCATGACAGTTATAGGCTATCTAAAAATGTGGAGACCCCCCTCTAATTTTGCCCCCTCCTGACAAAATCCCACCAAACTCTGCAAAGACATTCATATCTAGGTCTAAACCCTATTTACAAACATCTGTGCAGATTTGTTAAATGGCACTACATTTATAAGCCTTTAAAATATTTTAGGACCCCCCCCCTCTAATTTTGCACCTCACTTTGCAGAACACTTCAGAGTCAGGTCTGGAATGAAATTCCAAAATTTCATGCAGTTGCAATGAGTGGCGCCAAAGTTATAAGCCATCCAAAAACTGATTTTCACCAACCATGTAACGCACAAATAAACATAGATGTCCCAAACATATGAGATGTTCGCGAACATCACAGGACTGCTCCGGACATCCAGACTGTTCGTAGACGTTAGAGTTGAAAAAATACTTTTTTTTCGGTGCTTTTTAAGGCCATATCCCATCTCATCCTCATCACCCCCTCACATCCCCAGAGATTGTTTTTGTTTCTTTAGTTTGACAAGTGCAATGTTTTGTGTTTTTAATATGTTTTCACTGCGGTATTCACGACAACAGCAGCTGGCCATGAATCAATCATGGCAGTGTTTCCCAAAACCTCACACTTTTCACCATCCAATCAGTGAGCCCGTCCGATGTCCACGGACATCACTCCACCCTCTGGACCAATCGGATACCAGTCCACAGACCGAACAGGGACGTAAGTCCACGGACCAAACCCAGATATCACAATTTTTTTTTGCACCTACTTTTTGGCCATTTAAAAAGAAATACTGGATGGATTTACACCAAATTTACAAAAGCACGCTTTGAGGACCAAGCCTCCACTCCTGGCACAAATTTGGTGAAAATTCATCCAGCGGTTTGGGCTGTAGCCATGATCACACTTTTTTTCCATTGTATCTATGGGAAAAACCAAACGTTTTAGGACCACCTATAACTTTACCCCCTTCACAAAACCTCACGCAGAATCAATCTGACGGGGCCATATACTTTTTTGCAAAGTTTTCTGAGGATTCAGCTAAGTTATAAGCCCCCCAAAAAGTGTTGTTCCTATGGGTTGAGCAAATAACTATATATATATTCAGTAAAAAAACTTTGTTAAAGGGACGTTATGGTTAAGTTTCACTACTAAAAACCTATGAAATTCAGTAAAAAAAACTTTGTTAAAGGGACGTTATGGTTCCAAGTAAAACCAAAAAAACCTGAAATTCACTAGTTATGGTAAGCTAAGCAACCATAACTCGCGCCACCACCGTGCATTGCTAAGACTAACACTCAGGACATCAAAGATGACATCACAAATGTCATTGATGACATCACTGATGACATCACATTTCTGGCTCCCTCTTTTTTCCTTTAGTGATATATCTTGGCCAGTAATACTTAGAAACAAAAAAATCAAAAAGTACTATATTTGTAGACTTATACTTCAAATATGTTCTTACAGTAATTCATTTGGGGTTCACTCACAGCATATGAAACATATACATAGGGAGAATACAGACTTAAAAGATGGCAATGCTTTCCGTGTATGAAGACAATCAGTAAGGTTATCAACACTTTCTTATTGTTCTGCTGTTTTTTTTCATTACTGTACTTTCCCTGGATATACTCATATTTGTATTTGCATTACTTTGTTTAGGGTGCAGTCACATCATGTGATAGTTTACATAGGGAAGTAGTAGGTTTGAAGCCGAACAATCATTTTTGTGCATAAAGATAATCAGTTAAGTTATGAACACTTTCTGGTTTTACTGCTGCTTTTTTACATACTTCACTTTCCCTCTATATACTTATATTTGTATGTGTTGTTGTGGGTTTGTGTTTTGTCTGTAATAATGAAATTATATAGTAAGTGGGTTTTATTAGCTACTTATTACATGTTGCACAGTACACAAAACCTTAATAAGAAAGCATTTATCATTTCACTATTCAACATGGCAAGATGATGAATATTGCACCTCCATCATGTATGCTGCAAACAATGCTTATGTTTATACATGAGTAGCTTATTATACTGTAAAAAGAACTTCATAATAGAATGCTATGTATATCAATGCATTGCTTAATGCACTACATAGCTCATGACATCTATCCCAATGATCCTTGACACTTTTTTTGCCAACATTATAAGAAGAATCCCTTGTACAGAGTTTTCATGAAAAGTAAATGCACATGTAATGTTATCAGTGATGTCATCAATGACATTTGTGATGTCATCTTTGATGTCCTGGGTGTTAGTTTTAGCAGTGCACGGTGATGGCGCGAGTTATGTTTGCTTAGCTTACCATAACTAGCGAATTTCAGGGGTTTTTCAGTTTTACTTGGAACCATAACATCCCTTTAACAACGTTTTTTTACTGAATTTCATAGGTTTTTAGAAGCGCAACTTAACCATAATGTCCTTTTAACAAAGTTTTTTTACTGAATTTCATAGGTTTTTAATAGCGCAACTTAACTATAACGTCCCTTTATCAAAGAATTTTTTACTGAATATACATATACCTAGTGTGAATTTGATAGATGTTTATTAGGATTCCCTTACTTTATATACATGTAACATAGAATATACTGAACACCCTGCTAGTAATTTTGAAGTCCTGCTAGTAATTTTGATGTCCGCGGACTGTGCGTATGTCCGCGGACAGACGCGGACAACATCAACACTACCCAAAAACTCAGGGGGTATCTTAGATTGTTCTATCATGCCATATAAACACTGAACAAGTTCAAAAAGCAGCATATGAACACATTATATGTAATAATAAATAAGAAATTGAACCTAAATATGTAACACATTAACCGTCCATTTAAATAGCATATGTACTAAAAATGGAATACAAAACCAAAAAAGAAATGCCTCCAAGATAATTGCCTCAGAGAAACTGCACAGCAAGAAGCAACAGCAGACCTACTCAGCAGTAACAACAAAATTTACCAGAAACTAGTAAGTAAACTTAATTTTTCTTATATATTTTTAAAAACTTTCTGTATTAGGTACACTAAAAGTAATATATTTTCTTTTACACAGAAATGTCCAGTACATTGGAATGGCTTGAAGAAAACTTCCCACGTGATGAAATGAGTGAAGACAGTGATAGTAATGGAAGACACTTCTCTATGTAAGCAAATTAATAATCATTACTTTACCATTTTTTTTAACAAAACATACAAACAGTGAAAATATATAGCAAAAGAAACATTAGAAAATGCTCTGCAGCGCATGGAACAAAAAATGGATGTGCTTATGTAAAATTTCAATCTTTTAAAACATTTTGTGGAGGACCACATAAAAGAAAAAATTAAATATAATTGTCCCACATGTACCTGTTCCCCCTCTCCCTGTCCCAGTCAACTATCCCCAAACCCTCAGTACCTAGAAAAACGTTATGATGAGACTTCTATCCCTTCATCCCCTCCCATCCATCCTCTCCAAACCCCTAATTCTCCTGTATTTGTGTCAGTTTCTGCTTCCCCGTCTCTTTCATAAATTTTATATTTGTATATAATTACAAAAATGATTATGTGTGTTTCAATTCAGTCCTTTGTGTCCTATTTTTTTTAAAAAGGTCAGTTGGGGTGTCCGCAGACAGCGTGGGTGTCCGGAATGTCTGTAATTAAGCAAAATGGAGGTGTCCTAAGGACACTATACCAGTCTGTACTGTCTGCAAGCAAAATGGAACTGTTCTTAGAACACATTCGGTGTCCGGAATGTCCACAATTAACTAAAATTGAGGTGTCCTAAGGACACTATACCTGTCCTAACTGTCCGCAATCAAGATGGAACTGTTCTTAGAACACACTCGATGTCTGGGATGTCCATAATTAACCAAAATGGAGGTGTCCTAAAGACACAATACCTGTTCGTACTATTCGTAATTATAATGGGAGTGTCCGTACTGCCCGTAGAACATCTACGTACATGTGCACCACACCCATAGGTCCTACAAACATCGCACCTGCCCGTAACTGTCTGTCGCACATGTGTCACACTTGTAATTAGTTTGAGGACCTGAACACTGTCTGCAGAACACCCGCGCCCATCCGTTCCTGCGCATCTGGTGTCCTGCGGACAGCCATCCCATTCACAAACGTGTCCTCAAAGTAAGTGACCGCACCCACGCTGAGCATGTGTCCTGGTTTGCGGATACTGTCCGGGTCCCCGAACATTTTAAAGTGTTTTTTTGGACAAGCCAAAGTATTTTACAGTAAAAGTTCACCTTTGACCATGTCCCAGACAATGTCACTGGCGTTCTACATACCTTTTGGAACTTTTTGAGCCTTTTTGGGGTGTTCAATCTGTCCGCGGACAGCACGGCTGTCCGCGAAGTGTGCACCTGCACCCCTATAAAAGGCCACACCCCAGAGCTCATCCTCATTCTGTCTTTCTACTACTGCAGATTGACTTGATTTTTCGGCTTTTGCTGCTCTTGCTGCTTTTCCATCTTCTAACCTGATGGCATCCATGGTTGCTGCTGTTCCAGCTGGTGCTACTTCTGCCTCACCACCACCCCCACCCCCTCCACCACCACCACCTCCCCAAGGGCCTGCAGAGGGGCACAGGCGTGAGGATATAGAGGAAGAGGATAAAGAGGATTAAGAGGATGAGGTAGTGGAAGTCCCTACTACCAGCACTCGCCGTGAGTCTTCGGTGTGCCGGTTGTTTACCACTCTTGGGGGAGTGCCAAAAGCACATGCCAATAAGGTCACCTGCAATCAGTGCCACATGGTGCTGAGTCGTGGGAGGCCTGGTTCGTAAAGCTTTGGTACGACATCAATGAAGCGACACTTAAAGTCGTTCCATGGTGGGGCTATTTGCAAGGTTGTACCTTGTGATACACGTAGTAGGTTGAGTTCCTCTACAACATCCTCTATTTCCGCTCCTCTCACCACAAGAGACACTCCTGTGGGACATTGCATCCCTCCAGCTGCCTCACAGGCCATTCATGATGCTGTTGACCCTTACCTTTCGAGGGTCACAATATTGTGTATGTACTGCGACGTAGTACTCTGCAGGGGGGAGAATCTTCGGAGTGCTTTCAAGACTGCGGTCAAGGATCATGAGAAGGTCTGCTCACTACCTGAATAAGGCCCACCCTAAATCTTCCTCTCTCCACATGCCTTTTCTTATCCCTGTGGTTGGTGTCCCTTCCTTACCCTCCTTTCCCCTCCTTTCCTTGTGTGTCATGTGTAAAAAACCCAAAAAATATATAAAACAACAAAAACCCCCAAAAAAGGCTCTTTTCAGAGCTGCCTTTCACAGTTTAAAAATAGAAGTGACAAATAAATAGTGCAGGGCACTGTGCATTTTTTAGAATTCCGCAGACAGTTCGCAGACATTTATTATTTGGGGTGCTGCCCTATCATAACCATTGCACTTTTCTATTCGAGGAAGTGGTGGCTCTGAAAAGAGCATTTTGGTGGTCTTTTTTGTGTTTGAAAAACTTCAAATGGTCAACACCTACTGCAAAATGGATGGCAGTAATTCCCAAAAAGGTTGCAATGCATTTTGTACATTTCTCAGAAAAATGTGATTGCCAGCATAAGTAAGATGGACTCCATCTCTGCAAAAAATGTATGTGCTACGAGACATAATATTTTCATTGTGAAAAGAGGACATGCCAACATCTCTCAAAAAGGCACAAACAGCCTTATTGACATTGTGCCTCGCTTTCTCCATTTGTGGAACAAAATGAAGAACGCAGCCACATTTGTCTCTGCGCAATACGAGAAAAAATTACTTGGGAATTTGGAATCATGTCCATGACCTTCCCAAGTCCTTCTTTCATTGCAAATTGCAAAGAAAGTCCAAACACATGTTCTAAACTGTTCCATCCACAATGAATTATAATTATGTCTGGATGATGCTGTGTCTCCAAAGTAGCACAGAGAGGTACCAAATCCAGCCACTTTATTCTACGCACTCCATGCCAGTGCACTTCCACATGAGGGAATCCAAGATCTGCAGCTACTCCACAGCGTTATACATGCACCTCCAACCAATGTATCCAGATAATCTGTTCTTCTCTCAGGAAAAGACTTTCTGACAAACTCTCTCCTTACACAACGCACCCAGTAAACTTTATTGACCAATCCCTTGCTCTACTCTTTCTCATTTGCATGCCTCTCCACCCCAAAATCACTGTATGTAATACGCGCTGTCTGCGGAAAACCACCATGTCCACGGACATATCAAAAATCTGAGCGTGATGAATTTAAATTTAAAAAGTGTGCCCCATTTCCCCTTTGAGGTTGGCTCTGAAAAGAGCCGTTTATTTAGTTTTTTTTGCAGATGCTTGACAGACACCTGTTAATTTGTATTTTTTTTCTTCCTTTACTCCTAAAATCGTCACATAAGCTTCTCCAAAGCAACCCTTACATTCCAAAACAGCATGGCATTTCCCATAAATGATAAAGAAATGCCATCTTCTTTAAAATAAACAGCATTACTGAAATCAATATTCTCATTATTACAGAAGAACATACCAGCTCTAAGCATGAAAGCAAACATGCCTCGGTTGATTGCACACCTAGCAATGTTTTGCTGAGGACAAAAAAAACAGAACTATTTTCCCATATTACCCTAGGTACTAAACCAGAAAAAATAACTTTGGCATTTGGAAGGACGTTCATTACTGCTTGAACCAAGTGTTCCCAATCTGCCAACAAAGTAGGGGCACTGACATAGCCCAAATGCAAAACATCGCAGTGCAAAACTACCACATGGGGACTGTTCATCCTGCCCATATCTTCACAAACTTGTATAATTCCCTGTACATTGCAATCAGGCCCAGTGCTTCACACCACCTCCATTCCTTTAACATCAAAATTGTTTGCCACATGCCTACATTGAGCATACTGCTGTAAACCATGAACAGACATATCTCCAACCACCAACACCCTGACTTTCTCCACCTCTGCCATCTTCACTACACACAGCCTCTTTCAATACCAATCCACAACCTCAACACCTGATTGGCTAATCCCTACAGTTCCCTTTCCATGCTGGATTTGCTGGAAAACCCCAGATGTGGCACAACCTGTCCGTAGACAGCCACAGTGTCCGCGGAGTGCATAACACTTAGACAGCCCTTCTACCATTTCCACTTCACTCTCTGTGCCATTCCCTCATTGGATACAGCTAAGCAGTCACACAACCATCCACCAATCACATCCAAGACCTCTACATCTAACTCCATCATCATAGTTCAGCACTTCAAATGTACTGTTGATCACTCTGAGTACAAGTCTCATATCAATGGAAAGCACCTACTACAAAAACTACTGTACAAGTCTCCAAGATTTCTACTTGTAGCTGCATGCATATCCACATGCATGAATACGAACTACAGGTATGCATATGTTATGCACAGTACATGTACAACTCTTATAAATGCATATAAACAGAGTAACTGCCACTTGACCTGTATGACCTATAAAAATGAACTTACTGTTATTTTTCCCATCTGCTATAATCAACTGTCACTTCCAAACCTGTCTGCTATCTAAATTCTTTTTTAACACACACAACTATCTAAAAAATTATATTATTAAAAGATGGGAGAAATAACAGTATATTTGTAGAAAAACACTTAGTAGTACACAGCCAGGATAAGTTCATGCATCTTTAGACACTCACACAGACAGACACTGCCATTAAAAAGCTCCCAGCTGAAATAACACAACTGCCTGTACATCACATCATTCTGCTTTACTGCCCACACCTTCACAAATGCATACATTCCATGCTTTTCTATACAGTTTCAGCCATTTACCCTATAAAAATAGCAAAATAAGTATATGATTATTTCTTCTATCTCCCAACATCCAATAACACAGCCTTAAGCAGCCAAGTGAGCTTCATATGCTTAGTATTAAACTCATTTGCAAAGCATGTTGAACTAACAGATTGTAAGTAAAATATAAAGGCTGCACATAGTCAGAGGAAACTACATGCACACACTATGTTCAGTTATCAAACAACAATACTACTAAAAAACATAAAAATCAACTTTTTAATTAACAACAGTGCTATAAACACACAAAAGTACTAACTTCTTTCTTTTACAATTGCATTGAAGACCAGTCTCCTGAAAAGCAGCAGCATCTGAAGTACAAACAACAACTCAGAAGAAACCTGCTCATTCCAAACAAAGAAGTAAGTACAATACTGCCATAATGTTCTAACTGTTACTCAAACACACTGTGGGGTTGATTCATGGAATTTGTGTGCCGAAAAACAGGGATTTGTGCACCATTCTGCCCACAAATCCCCATTTGTTAAACTGAGATCTGCGGTGCAGAATGGCACACAAATCCCTGTTTTCCGGTGCACAAATTCCATAAATCAACCCCTAGAATGTTAGTATTGCAGAACAAAGAACTGTTTAATTCTATACCATTAGATTTAGTATTCATGCTTCTCTTCACCACTAGCTTACTTTGTATTGTCATCTGAACCCCAGTATATTAACACACAAATACAAGAATAGCATTCCCAACTAGTAGTGGCTGCCCATTGCACAATCACACACCTCCACATACATCCTTACCATCATACTCAGACACTCATGCACACAGAACACATACATTGCATAACAGCCCAACCCATAACTTCTTTGTTTCCAACAGACCCCAAAAAATGCCTACCAAAAAGAAGGTCTGTAGGAAGCAACCCAGAAGTAGAGCAAATGAAAATAAAAGTGTCCAAAATAAACATCCATCTGTAGCAGAATTTGTACAAAAAGTTCAAACAAAAGATCTAATAGAGTCATTAAGCAAAACAAAATAAGCTTCCAGTACAACAACATTGACTCCTCTTTCAAAATGTAAAATGAAACAGAAAGTGATTAACAAGAATTCAGCTACCACTACTGCTAACACTGCTCCTATAAATCTTGATGTAGTGACAAGTAACCATACCAAAAAAAAGTATTTTACAAAAAATGTTCCGCCACAGAGTCCTTCAGAATCTTATAAAAACAGGAGACAAATCATGCACAACCCTTAAAACCTACCGTAGAAAATTAATCTTAGAAGCTGTCATAGACAGTGCAAACCTTCTCAAAAGGAAGTTATTTATTTTAGTGTTAAACAGAATGAAACCATTAACAAAACTAACTATTAAACTACAAAAAAGACTTCTCAATAAATGGAATGTCAACAGAAATAACTTCTTAAATATCAGTGCAGGTTATTGGACTCACATCACGAGCACATAACCATATTTCAATGAAGAAGCATACAAACAAAAACAAACAAACACAATTGCCATACATAGCAGTAGACGAGGGTATGAAAAATATAAATAATACCGTAATGCAACAAGAAATGCTGCTTGCAAAAATATCCCCAGAAAACTCAGTATCACCTCTCCATCCGACTGAACCAAAGCGTCCAGTGTACAAATGGCCGTGCACTTCAATGTGTAACATTGACAAAAAATCTTTCAAATCTTTACGCCAGTTCCTCAATCAGTATGTGAAAGGCAAAGACAAAATCAAAATGAAACTACTACAAAATATGGATACCTGTCCAGTGCGCAAATACACAGGACTACAAGGACATTCATTAGCCTGCATTTCAGAAACTAATTGCAAAAGCACCTTCCATCATATCAAAATGATATCAACACATCATTCAACTATAAGAAATCTAGTCCATAAATGGTACTATGCTAAAAGTCCAGCTTTAGCATTAGGCAATTTAAATAACAATCTTCTACATGGTACAGCCAAAGCCCTACTCAAACAAATAGAGCATATCCAGAGAAAATATTTTGGAAGTGAAAACCACTTACAAAGGCAATAGCTTTACACACACTAGGAACAATTCTACAAATGGAAACCTTCTACTACACACATACAAAAAAGAAATACTAAAATGTAAAAGTATATCTGCTAAAGTACCAGTGTGTGTGTTGCCGCAGAACTATAAAAGTAGCAAATAAACTGTAGACATAACATACAAAATAGAAGACAATGAAGATTACAAATGGTTTGAATTAGCTCTCTACCTCATATCAGAAAACAAATACAAAATAAATGAACCCTTAATACTTAGCAGTTACTGCACTGCAAAACTTGACAACAACCAAACTCCTTGACGTGCTATCACAAATAACTTGGAATTATTCCCACTACCAAAACCCTTGTAACAACTCAATTTATATGAGAGCATCATAATTCAAACAGTGCGTCCATTTCAAGCAATAATACACCTTCAACCAAAAACAGCAAACTTACCTCCCTCTGAATTAGTGAAAGGCATTTGTGGCAAAGTAGTTTATTTACCATTAGATCTGAAAGAAAATGTACACACTCTGGGAGTGGAACGTCTAATAGATCAATCTTTAATTGTCTTAGTAAATGGTGTACCTAGAAAAGACAAGAAAATTTGGCAACAACTCGTGGACTTACATAATGGGGGTAGTTCATAGAATTCAGTGCACAAGTGGCGCACCCGGCTGGCGCACAGTGTGCACGTGTGACTTTCTGCGCCAGCCGTGTGCGCTAAAATCAATTTCCACGCACAGCGTATTCATGGATTTTAACATCCAAAACCAGCCGTGGTGCAGAGTGGCGCAGAGACCCTGCAGCAGCGCCAGTTAAGCCCCCAACCCTCCCGTGCACCATGTACAGTGCACAAATCCCGTACATGCCGCACAGGCCCACAACCATGAAAAAGCCTGTAAAACTCCCCGCGCACCCCTCCGAATACAGTACCCCGCTGCGTGGGGAGTCTCACATGCGATTGGGCCTGTGCGAGCGGGGTACGTGGATTACTGGGGTGCGTGTGAAGTTTCACACGCGATTGGGCCTGTGCGAGTGGGGTAAATGTATTACTGGGGTGCGTGGAAAGTTTCACACGGGATTGGCCCTGTGCGTGCGGGGTACGTGGATTACTGGGGTGCGCGGGAAGTTTCACACGTGATTTGGCCTGTGCGAGCAGGGTACATGGATTACTGGGGTGCGCGTGAAGTTTCACACGCGATTGGCCCAGTGCGAGCGAGGTACGTGTATTACTGGGGTGCGCGGGAAGTTTCACACACAATTGGCCCTGTGCATGCGGGGTACGTGGAATTGGAGGGTACGCAGGAAGTTTCACACGCGGCAGACCCTGTGCGTGCGGGGTACGTGGATTACTGGGGTGCGGGAAATTTCACACGCAATTGGGCCTGTGCGAGCGGGGTACGTTGATTACTGGGGTGCGCATGAAGTTTCACAAGCGATTGGCCCTGTGCGTGCGGGGTACGTGGATTTGGGGGGTGCACGGGAAGTTTCACATGCGGTACGCCCTGTGCGAGTGGGGTATGTGTATAACTGGGGTACACAGGAATTTTCATACGCAATTGGGCCTGTGCAAGCGGGGTACGTGTATAACGCAGGTACGGGGGAAGTTCCCTCTACCCCCTCCAAGGACCCTGCAGGCAACGCACACCACAGGGGACTACCCAGCACCCCTGGTCATGTCCCGCAGACAGTCCATCCACCATGGGCATGCCCCCAGCCAGGCCACATGTCACCTTGCACTAGTGATCACCAACTCATGTCCCCCAGCACCCCCAGCCCCCAGCAGTGAGGGGCACCTGCCAGCAGGCCCCCACTCATGTCCCACTCATGTCCCCCAGTACCCCCACTCCCCAGCAGTGAGGGGCACCTGCCAGCAGGCCCCCACTCATATCCTCCAGCACCCCCACCCCCAGCAGTGAGGGGCACCTGCCAGCAGGACCCCACTCTCGTCCCACGCATGTCCCCCATCACCCCCACGCCCCAGCAGTGAGGGGCACCTGCCAGCAGGCCCCAACTCATGTCTCACTCATGTCCCCCAGCACCCCCACCCCCAGCATTGAGGGGCACCTGCCAGTAGGACCCCACTCATATCCCCCAGCACCCCCACCCCCCAGCAGTGAGGAGCACCTGCCAGCAGGACCCCACTCATGTCCCCCAGCACCCCCACCTCCAGCAGTGAGGGGCACCTGCCAGCAGGACCCCATTCATGTCCCCCAGCACCCCCACCACCAGCACTGAGGTGCACCTGTCAGCAGGCCCCCACTCATGTCCCACTCATGTCCCCCAGCACCCCCACCCCCCAGCAGTGAGGAGCACCTGCCAGCAGGACCCCACTCATGTCCCCCAGCACCCCCACCCCCCAGCAGTGAGGGGCACCTGCCAGCAGGCCCCCACTCATGTCCCACTCATGTCCCCCAGCACCCACAGCCCCCAGCAGTGAGGGGCACCTGCCAGCAGGACCCCACTCATGTCCCCCAGCACCCCCACCCCCCAGCAGTGAGGAGCACCTGCCAGCAGGACCCCACTCATGTCCCCCAGCACCCCCACCCCCCAGCAGTGAGGGGCACCTGCCAGCAGGCCCCCACTCATGTCCCACTCATGTCCCCCAGCACCCACAGCCCCCAGCAGTGAGGGGCACCTGCCAGTAGGACCCCACTCATGTCCCCCAGCACCCCCACCCCCCAGCAGTGAGGACCACCTGCCAGCAGGAACCCACTCATGTCCCCCAGCACCCCCACCCCCCAGCAGTGAGGGGCACCTGCCAGCAGGCCCCCACTCATGTCCCACTCATGTCCCCCAGCACCCACTCACCCCAGCAGTGAGGGGCACCTGCCAGCAACTCATGTCCCACACATGTCCCCCAGCACCCCCACCCCCAGCAGTGAGGGGCACCTGCCAGTAGGACCCCACTCATGTCCCCCAGCACCCCCACCCCCCAGCAGTGAGGAGCACCTGCCAACAGGACCCCACTCATGTCCCCCATCACCCCCACCCCCCAGCAGTGAGGGGCACCTGCCATCAGGACCCCATTCATGTCCCCCAGCACCCCCACCCCCAGCAGTGAGGTGCACCTGCCAGCCGGCCCCCACTCATGTCCCACTCATGTCCCACAGCACCCCCACCCCCCAGCAGTGAGGGGCACCTGCCAGCAGGCCCCCACTCATGTCCCACTCATGTCCCCCAGCACCCCCACCCCCAGCAGTGTGGGGCACCTGCCAGTAGGACCCCACTCATGTCCCCTAGCACCCCCACCCCCCAGCAGTGAGGGGCACCTGCCAGCAGGAACCCACTCATGTCCCCCAGCACCCCCAACCCCCAGCAGTGAGGAGCACCTGCCAGCAGGCCCCCACCCATGTCCAACTCATGTTCCCCACCCCCCCCACCCCCCAGCACTGTGGGGCACCTGCCAGCAGGCCCCCACTCATGTCCCACTCATGTCCTCCAGCACCCACTCACCCACCCAGCAGTGACATGCCCATCTCATGACACAAACCAAAAGTCAACTATGTACATCAACACATGTCCGTCACACACACACACACACACACTGGTTGCCATTGATTGAGTAATCCCACATGTCGACATGCATGAACCCAATGAGCGAATCCCACACATTGAAGTAAAACATCAAAATGTATTAATATGAAAATCAATGTAAAGTAATTAAAGCATAAAATAATGGCAAACATGAAATGAAATGCATGTCCAATTAAAAAATGAAGAAATCCACAATAAATCCCAAGTAATCCAAAAGAAAAATGGCCAAAACTCTCTGTCCACTAAACCAAATCCAAATGAAACGGAAAAAGATAAATCCATTGATCCATGGTGAAATGAAATTAAAATGTCCAAATAAATCCAACGTCCAAATATGTACAATCCAATTTTCAAGGATCCATGAGCCCAACAAAATAAATGAAACCTATCTAATAACCTACCTAACAAAAAAACTATATACAAAAGTGTGGGGCATAGTCCAAAAGCCCCACATTTTTTAAAAAAAAGGAAACCTAACACTATAACCTATTTACAATGGCGGCGGGCAAGTCCTGCGGCTCACTCAGTGTCTGTTG
Source organism: Ambystoma mexicanum (assembly GCF_040938575.1). Lineage (NCBI taxonomy): Eukaryota > Metazoa > Chordata > Amphibia > Caudata > Ambystomatidae > Ambystoma > Ambystoma mexicanum. The sequence continues at coordinate 626,723,879 of NC_090927.1, read as the reverse complement.
TCGGCCAGGGCATCATCGAACTCCATGTCTATTTGCTGGAGGCGGGCCTCTGTCCTGGCCACGAGGTCTCGCAGGGAGGCACTCATGGCCTGTTCCAACTCCCTGCGAGTCACCTCGAGGCACTCTGCCCGCCTCAATGCCCGAGACATGGAGAACTCTGCCCTGACCATCGGGAGCCGCGCCTCTTCCGCCCGCCGCCGCTCCGCACCTATACGCTGGCCCAACCGCAGCCACACGGAAGACACACCCATTCCAGGGTCCTCCTGCCCTCTGGCCGATGCCTGCCCCCTGATGTCGATGGCCCAGAGCCATCATTGCTCCCACCTAGAGCCTGCTCCTGCTGCTGCTGCTGTCCATGTGCCCTGTCCGATGATGCCTGCCCATCCTCCATCAGCTGGTCTCCAGTTGTGGTGTCCACCCCTGCTGGACCGCTGACTCCCGACTGTGGCAGGGATGGGATCTCCACCAAGCTGGCTGCATTGGTCAGGCCAGGTCCACAGGGGGCCCTGGTGGAATCTGGGCCGGAAGGCGGCAGGGAGAACGACTGGCGCATAGTCTCCACAGAGGAGGAGAGGTCCGCCAGAGTGCGCGTCACGTGTAAGAAACCACCAAACAGGGCTTCTCCCAACAGTGCCACGTTGCAACGCTGCTGTTTGTGATGGCGTGCGTTCTCCGCCCAGGAAGAACGCATGTCATCAAGAATGTCATGCATGTGCAATATGACACCAATCAGGAAGGAGCCCATACGGTCATGGGACCCCTCATCCGCAGGTAGTGGAGAGGCAGATGACATGGCACTCTCCCCTACCTGCCGACGGGCCTGGAACGGGTCATCCCTGCTGGTGCATGGTGGAGCAGTCACAGGGTCAAGGACAGCGACATGCACAGGCCCCTCCGCAGAGACCTGTGCTGCCTCCTGACCCTGGCCCTGGACTGCACCACTTGCACCAGTGCTACTACCCCCACCAAGCCCCATGTGCGGCTCAGTAGCGGGCTCCTCCTCCTCTGTGGAGACCACCAACCTGGATGTCTCTGCACCGTCTTCGCCATTGCAAGCCCCTGTGGGGGCTTACCTGGCCCTTCCGCCACAGCCGTAGTGGCAGACGCGGCACCAGCCCCTCGCTCCCGGATGATGGCACGTCCTGGGAGGGTGGCTGGGCCTTGCGTCGCCGCCCGGTGGAGGCATCCCCGCCCTTGGCTCCACAGCGCCGTCTCTGAACTCTTCTTCACTTGACGCTGCATAGAGGGAGACATAGAACACAAGCATCAGGGTACAGTACAATGTTCCCCTAGACAGGAAGCAATAACACATGAGTGGCAGTGTCAAACGTCACTTCCATCCTGCCCCTCCACAACACATGGGTGAATGCACGCAACACACATGCAGAAACAGGCGCGGCGCCTGCAATCAACATCAGCATCCATGTACAAGGGCCTCTGTTAACCAAAATGTTGCCTTTAAAGTCACATGCATCATGGCTCACACTGATCCCATGCACACACATCACCGGGGGTCATGCATCATGGCTTGTACACCACAGACACAGTGGATAGACACAGTGCATACAACGGTGACCGCACTGCATGAGTGAATCTACACATCATCATGGACATGTGTCATGCATCTATGGCGTTTCAAAGTCACACACACACTTCTCAGACACACACACATGTGCACCATACATGTACATGACAGCAGCACCCATCCCTCACACCCCTCCATGTCCAAGTACAGAGACTGGCATGCTTTCATGTGTGCATTTGGCATATAGCTCCCCATTTTGCATTGTAACACATGCACCAACCATTGTGGTTCACACATTACTGGTCTCACATGCATGACCATGATGTCCCTGCACACACACATCCATACATGGCCTATGTCACACATACAGGCAAGTATCAAACTACCAGCACACTGCAACATGCCCTGTCTCACACAGCAATGCTTGGCCACTTACCGCTCAACTCCAGATGGGTCTTCCTCTGAAGGATCTGGGCGTGGAGCGCCAGGCATACACGTTCCAGGACCCTCATCTGGATGTCACTCATGCTGACCCGGCCCCCCTCCGCAAGGCGCTGGCCCTTGTAGAGGGTCCTGGACCTGAAGTCCTCCCAGCGCTTGTTGACGTGCTTGATGTCACGGGTTGCCACCCCCTCCGTGTTGATGGCAACCACTACGTTGTCCCAGATCCTCTCCCGTCCTTCCTTGTTGGCGCGTGATGTTCCGAAGAGGGCATCAAAATGCCCCAGGACATGCTCCACCAGGACACCAACTTCCTTCTCACTGAAGCTGGTGGCCCTCTGCCTCTCTGGCTGGGGGTCGCCAGTGGTCTCAGATGGTGTTTGCCCCTACATGGTGACCCCCGAGGCAGGTGTGGGTGGGCAACTGGGTCCTGGGGCTGGGCTGTGGAGCGATGGTATCCCAGTCGGGAGTCTTCTGTTCCAGCAGGGGTGGACACAGCAACTGGAACCCTGGCTGACATGCAGGCACCAAATAGCAGGGCACGTGGGCAGCAGGCAGGCAGGCAGCAGCAGATGGCAGGTGGGAGTGTGTTCGGGCTCTGGGGGGCAATAATTTGGCCTTCTGAGCAGGAGCGTGGTCTTCTGTGTGTTGTTGCGCGGCCAGCTTGATACGGAGTGATTTGGCACATGAAAATCTTGCACGTCTGCGTGTAATTCGAGGAAAGGCCCTTAGCGCATGAGCGCGTATGTGGGCATAGTGGTTCCGCTTGCGTGAAAAAGCTGCACGTCCGTGTGTGAATGCATGTAATCCGAGGTAAGGGCCTACACGCATCTGTGACGTGACGCGCAAGGGCGTTTCCCTCAACACAGGTGCATGTTCATTGTACACGTGCAAAAACTGCACATCCGAGGCATGTACACGCATAAGTGATGTTGTACGTGTGGGCTGGTTTAAAAGGTACATGTAGGACACCATTTTCTTGTACGTGCTTTTCGTGGAGAGCGAGTGGGTGAATTTTGTACTTCTTGTTGGTTCACACGGGATTATTTCACAGCGTTTCAAGTTCGTACTCCCTGTTACCTCTGACAGCGTTCTATTTTTTTTGTTGGGCCTGTTTCCTCAAACAGTGTTCACTTCTTCTTTTGTCCTGTTTCCTCAGACAGCATACAATTCTTCTTTTGGTGGGGGTGTTGCCAACGCGCACACGCGCGTCTTTTTCACGTTCTTTTTCCAGGCATACGGTGAGTCATGCACGTATTTACCAACTGTGCTTGCCCCGTGTGTCGCCTACCCCTTCAGAGGTCATTGTAGGCTGCGTGTATTATGCGTATGCTTATTTTAGTGTTTCTGGATGCCACAGCGTAGTGTGGGTTCATTTTTCCACGCATGTGTTCTAGGAGGGGTTGCGTGCACGTTCATTTTTGTTTTTGGGGTGCCTGTGCATTGCGTGACCTGTCATCTTCCCCCAGGGGTCACAGACAGCCTTGCTAGAGCACTAGGCTACGAATTCCATCTAGTAGCCTACCTCTTTCACCCCCAATTGCCCAGGACAATAGTTTACTGCTACTCCCATACGCACAACAACATCAGTGCCATGGGAGGCAACCAAGCGGTAAGGGAGGCAAAGGTGGCCGACCTTCAAAAGGTGGGCGTGGTGGGCACGGTAGGGGACGTGGCCAGGATTTGCAGGGTGCCCCTAGACCCCCAAGTGTGGAGGACCAATCAGGGACACCCATGCCCCACCCCCCCATGGTTGTGGGAAACGTAGCTGACACCATCCCAGCTCAGCCCTTATTGGACCGGCCCATTGTGGCACCTGAACCGGCACAGGAAGACTCCCAGGCTGACTTAAAGGACAGCAAGTCTAAGCCACGTGTGGCGGTGCAAGTTGTTGTCACCAGGCCACATAGATCTGGGGCAGCAATGTCATCTGCTGCCCCAAGTAGCCAGGGTGGGGAGGCTGCAGGGGCAGCTTCAGCTTTATCCACCCCAGCTCTGAGTCTCCCAGCCGGGACAGTGTCGGTCCAGGTCCATCAGACTGAAGTTTCCCCTGCCAACATCACCCTGCAGCCAATGCCTGCACCAAGACCTATGGTCATTGTGCCTTCGCACACTCCTAGTACACAGTCCACCGGCGCTTCTACCTCTACTGACCAGAGCGGCGTAAGACACTCAGGATCCGCACCACCTTTGAAAAAGAAGAAGACGAGTGCTCTGGCACTACAGGCTGAGACCTCAGACACGGCTACACACTCCGGCACGTCAAGGAAGCCTAGCTTTAATGACGCTGAACTTGATGCACTTGTGGTCTATGTGTCGGAACATAGCCGCAAAATGGTGGTGACTGCAGGTTACAAGACCACATCTGGTCAACGTAGCGCACACTAGCAGACCTTCGCGGACCACATTAGTGCCCTTGGATTTGTGAGGCCCACAGCTGATGATTGCAACAAGTGGTGGAATGACCTGAAACGCAGAGCAAAGAACAAGATGGCCTCAAATCATGCCTCTACTCTGGTGACTGGCGGTGAGTCTCCACCAGAGGACAACCAACTCACTGAACATGAGTCTGTTGCTGAAACCTTTGTCACAGAGGAACAGATGGGAGACCTACCTGATTACGACGCATTGTCCGGTGAGTGCCCATGCATGTGTGTGTAATCCATGTGTATGTTGTTTGGATGATGGGTTCTGATTGAGTGCCAGGTGAGGGTGTGTACTCCAGAGTGGTATGGGTCACCCATGTGCTTCCTCCAATACATTCACGTGCCTTGGATTTGGGTATGACAGTATCCCTTCTGCCCACAGTAGCCAATTAGCGCCACATTACTGCAGTTGCCCTTGACCTGTCATCTTGCAACAACATTGTTCAGATTTTTTCAGTGTTCATTCTGGCTGATTGTTTCAATTCTCCCATTATTGCTACGCATTTTTCAACCCTAATGCCACATATGTGACATGCTTCTGTCATACATTACACCCCACATTGGCCCACATTTGCTGCCTTGTTATGTGAATGATTAGACCATTCAGGCTGATTGAGTATTGGCCTGCTCACATTAATTTTTGGGGCCTGTTTGAATGTGGAACATGATAGTTGTTTGCTGTCATGTTAAAGTGACCAACCATTGATGTGTCTGCCTACAATCACTGTATTATTGTACAATGGATGTGTTGCAGTGTGTGGCACATGCATCTTTTGTCACACTATTCAGCATTTTTCATCTCATCATGTCCATCTCACATGGATGGGTGACAGTACTCATTCACTGACATATCACTGTAGTTGTCTAATGTACCATGGCTATGCTACATGTCATCTGTGTGCTGGCATGTGTTATGTATGTGTATTGGACATGCCACTCACAGGCTAATGTGTGATGCCAGTTCTACCCAACATGCAGCAAGTGTGTTGCTTTTCCATCTTGGTGTCCTCAGTGTCTGCTTTTTGCCTCCCCTTCAAACTCATTGACAGTGCATGAATGCCAGCGTTATAGTCATGTGGGACATGTGTAAATCATGTACAGGATCTCTGTCTTGTCAGGCCTATGTGTGTGCTATGGTGCTCATGCCTGTTTGCATTTGTTGTTATGGGGATGTCAGTGTTGGTTGGTCCGCCTTTGGCGGTTACGGATGTAGGGTCACACTCCACAACATCTGATCCTGTTCCTGGGCCAGCAGATCAGAGGGGGAATGCAGTCCTGCAGCCTCAGGCAGTGCCAGAACAGCAAGGTGCAGATCGCCTTGCCCCAAACAGGTGTGGTGCCCGCCGACACGGTGGCCGTGCGCCACCAGGCAATACTGTATGGGAAAACTCCATGTACGGTATGGCAACCCAACAGGCAGCATCAGTTGAAATGATGGCTCAGGCAATGGAGAGGGTGGCCACTTCCATTATCCCCCTGAAAGGCAGATGGAGCAACAACAACAGGCAACGGACTCCATTTGCCAATCATACAGGGAAGACATGTTGGCATCCAACAGGGACCGAAGGGCGGCACTGGAGACAGCCATATCAATAGAGTCACAGGGCCACAGGGAAGCCCTGAGGGGAGAACTCCATAACATCAGGGAGACTCTACTTGAACTTGAGGCTTCCCAAAATTTTAGGGTAGAACAGCAGCTGGAGCAGCTCACACGGTCACTCTCAGCTGAGCTGCAGGCAACCCGTGAGGAGATCCGGGCATCACGCGAGGCCATGCGTGCAGAAATGCAGGCGACCCGGGAGGTGCTGCATGGGGATCTCTGCACTATCATCCTCCAGAATCAAACCTTCCAGACCTGCAAGCTTGCTGCCATGGAGGACCATACCAGGGCTTTGCGTGGGCTGCCTCCCATAGCACCACCACCTCCTGATGCAGCAGCAGAGGGTGAAGAGACCGACAGCAGTTCTCCCACAATGGCATAGCTGTGCAGGCCAGGAGCCCATGAAGGTTTTTTTTTTTTGTCCAACATCCACGCAGGTGGGTGTTGGTGTGCACCCTGTCCTCAAAACTCCTGGGCGGCCTTCCCCACCCCTGTGTTGTATGCAGTACACTGACACATTTGCGTGGCAGCAACACTCTGCATTTGGAAGGGGTCGAATGTGCTGGCTTATTCAGGTTGTAAGACTCCCACTACTTTGACTTTGTACTGTCATGTTTTTGCAAAGTTTCATGCTGTGTTGCTGTATTGTGTTGGTGGTAAGTATTTGGTCATGTGTGTTGTTTGTTATTGATTACTGGGAGCTTATTGTTTGTGGGCTCTTTCCATTTGGGACAGTGCACTTTGTGACACTTGTGTCAGGTCTTGTGCATTGCTTTGTTTGCTTTCACATTGCATGACATGCCATGGTGTGTTGGGTGGCAGAGATGGGGAAGGGTTGGGTGACATGTCGCTATTTTCATGTTGTATTTTGCAAGGGGGTAGTCATTCATGCAGCATGAATGTATGTCTTTTAATGACACAGCATTGGTTGTCTTTCATTAGGTAGGGATGCACACAATGTAACACTTCCAGGTGACCAATCTCAGGCTGGTATGGTTGTGACAGTTGACTGTCCCTTATGTCATCATCATTGATTGTCAGCTGGTATATGCCAGGGCTGTGTACACTCCACATGGGTGTGATTTTAGGTGAAGTAATTGGCCACCAGCTGCATACGGGCTGCCTCACCACGTGCCTTTTCCCCTCCCATGCGCAGCGCCCGTGCATGTGGTTGGGGATGTGGGGGCACCACCATGTCCACCGGCAGGCTCCGGCATGTGGCAACGTTGTGCAGGACACATGCTGCCACTATGATCCTGCACACTACTGGGGGAGCGTAAAGCAGCTGCCCACCAGAACGGTCAAGGGAGTGAAAGCATGACTTGAGCACTCCGAATGTGCGCTCCACTATGCCGAGGGTTGCAATATGGGCTGTGTTGTTGTATCTTACCTCGGGTGGTATGGTGGTGGTATGGTGGGGTTCTGAATTGGCGTCATCATGTGGGTGCTGAGAGGGTAGGCACTGTCCCCTGGGGAGGTGATAATGGGTATCATTAGTGGGGTTGTGACATTACTCAGTATCTGACATGCATGCATGTGCAGTGGCATTTATACTCACCAAGCAGCCATTTATCGCCATGCCGCCCAGCTTCTAGGTCCCAATTTAGGGTTGACATTCTGTATATGAAACTGTCATGGGTGGACCCTGGATAGTTGGCATATACTGAGGTGATGATTCCCTTGGCATCACATGCTACCTGCATGTTGATGGAATGCCAGTGCTTGCAGTTTCTATAGATGTGCTCTGATGCCCTGGGAGGACGTAGAACCACATGGGTGCAATCAATGGCACCTAGCACTTTGGGGAAGTGTGCCACCTCGTAAAAATCCTGGACAACAGCCTGCCTTTCTGCAGGTGTTCTGGGCAGGTATATGTGCCTGCGGACTGATGGCTGCGCAGTCATGATGGCCAAGACCTGGTGTAGGCAGCATGACTGCGTGGCCTGTGACACCCCCCCACTATGGCACTTGTCCGCTGAAATGACCCAGTAGCCAAGAAGTGCAGTACATTGAGCACCTTTTCCTTGCCCAAAATTCTGGGCCTGACTATCCTTCTCCTCCTCCTGCGGTATCCCACGACCACTGCTGTGAGGAACGGTATATTCATCGTAGCGTCTGAGCTTGTTTGTTGTTTGCGCGCACTTTTATGCTGCGCGGGTCCGCATATGCCTGCTTCCTGCTGGCGTACGTGTTTCCGGATTAGCGCGTCTTTTTTGACGCACACGTTAGCCCTGTTCGATTCCGGAATACGTGTTGTAGGCGCGCGTGTGGGCGTTCCACGCATTTGCCTCCTGTACTTCCCCCGTTATGCCCACATTTTCACGCATACTTTTGTTGTGTGCGCCGCGCTATGTACGCTTTCGCTGTGCACATAGCGCACGCTGTTTGGTGAAGAGTGCGCCCGCGTGCACCAAGCAGGATTTCAGCGCACATCCATGAATTTACACGCGCACGGACTTCCATGAATCGATGTGCGTGGGTTTCGCTGCGATTTTCGCACTTGCGCTGCGATTCGCACGCTTTCGCAAACATCCCTTTAACAACGTTTTTTTACTGAATTTCATAGGTTTTTAGTAGCGCAACTTAACCATAACGTCCCTTTAACAAAATTTTTTTACTGAATTTCATAGGTTTTTAGTAACGCAACTTAACCATAATGTCCCTTTAACAACGTTTTTTACTGAATTTCATAGGTTTTTAGTAACGCAACTTAACCATAACTTCCCTTTAACAACTTTTTTTATTGAATATACATTTTCATAGTGTGAATTTGATGGATGTTTACTAGGATTCCCTTACTTTATATACATGTAACAAAGAACATACTGAAACCCCTGCTAATGATGTTGGTGTCCACGGACTGTGTTCGTGAATGGACACGGACAACATCAACACTACCCAAACACTAAGGGGGTATCTTAAATTGTTCTAGCATGCCATATAAACACTGCACAAGTTCAAAAAGCTGCACATAAACACATTATATGTAATAATAAATAAGAAGTGGAACCTATATATCTAACACATCAACCATCCATTTAAATACCACATGTACTAAAATGGAATATACCAAAACAAAAAAGATATGCTTCCAACATAATTACCTCACAGAAACTGCAGAGCTCGGAGCAACAGCAGACCTACACAACAGCAAGAATACAACTTACCAGAAACTAGTAAGTAAACTTTATTTTTCTTATATATTTCTAAACTTTTTGTATTAGGTACACTAAAATTTATGTATTTTTGTTTTTTACACAGAAATGTCCAGTACTTTGGAATGGCTTGAGGAAAATTTCCCACGTGAGGAAATGTCTGAAGACAGTAATACTAATGGTAGACACTTCTCTTTATAAGCAAATTAATAATCATTACTTTATGTGCACTTAACATATATATTTTTTTTAACAGACCATACAAACATTGAAAATAATACACCAAAAGACACATTGGAAAATACTCTGCAGCGCATGGAACAAAAAATGGACATGCTCATGGAAAATGTCAATCTTTTGAAACATTTTGTGGAGGACCACATAAAAGAAAAAATTAAATACCATTGTCCCACATGTACCTTTTTCCCCTCTCCATGTCCCAGTCAACTATCCCCAAAACCTCAACACCAAGAAAAACATTTTGATGAGACTTCAATCCCTTCATCTCCTCCCATCCATCCTCTCCAAACCCCTAATTCTCCTATATTTGTATCAGTTTCTGCGTCCCCCTCGCTTTCATAAATTGTGTATCTGTATATAATTAAAAAAAATACTATGTGTCTTTTAATTCAATCCTTTGTGTCTTATTTTTTTTAAAAAGTCAGTTGGGGTGTCCGCGGACAGCATGCCTGTCCAGAATGTTCCTAATCAGCCAAAATCGGGGTGTTCTAAGGACACTATACCTGTCCGTACCGTTCGCAAGCAAGATGGAACTGTTCTTAGAACACACTTTGTGTCCGGGATGTCCGTAAGTGAACAAAATGGAGATGTCCGAAGGACACCATACCTGTCCGTACAGTCTGTAGAACATCTACGTACACGCACCACACCCATAAATCCTGCGAACATCGCGCCTGTCCGTAACTGTCTGTCTCACTTGTGTCGCACTTTTTTTTTTTTTAAATGTTTATTTATAGCAAGGCAGTATAGGTTACAAACAGTATCGGATGGCAGTATAACATAGCAAAAGAAAGATTCTGGCTGTGTGTCCTTTTCCCCCCATCATTCCGGTTTTCCCGGGCCAGAGATTCAGTCTATCACCCCCGCCTAGTGTGTACCCTCCCGGTCCCTCAGGGCCCAACGGGCGTTGATTGGTTTGAACGTCATTGCGGGAAATCGCTGATCATAGTCCAGCACTGGGGCCCATACATTCTGGAAGCGGTGCAGAGTCCCTGCTCTCGCTGCGGTGACCTTTTCCGCTATCAAGATGTCCCACAGTTTTCCCCACCAGTGGGCCAGGCAGGGGCCATCCTGCGACTTCCAGAAACGGGCCAGAACTGTCTTGCCCGCCAAGAGGCATTGTGTGAGGAGCTTAGCCCTGTTGCCGGAGCGGGGGTAGATTCCGGGGACCGGGATCCCCAGCAGAATTGTCTCAGGGTCCAGTGGGAGGGCGGAGCCGGTGATTTGTTCAATGGTTGAGAGACACCTGGTCCAGAATTGCTGGATCTTGGGGCACGTCCACCACATGTGAAGGTAAGAGCCTGGCTGAGTGCAGCCTCTCCAACAGGCGGGGTCCACTTGTGGATTCATGTGGTGGAGTCTGAGAGGGGGTAATACCAACGCAGGGTGAGTTTGTATGCACATTCTTTGTTGATGACGCAGGTGGAGGAGGAGTGGGTGCGGGACCATATGTCTACCCATGTTTGGTCCTCAATCGGGTGGCCTAGGTCCGCCTCCCACTGGGCCATGCATCGGGTTTTTGCCACCAGGAAATCCCCCAAGAAGCGTCTATATATGGCTGAAGTTCTTCCTCTAGCCGGCAGATCCGCGAGAGTTAGCTCCAGAGGAGTCGGGGGGCGAGTTGCCGCTTGGAGGGTCCGGGGGTGCGAACACCAGTGGCAGAGCTGGCAGTACGTGAATCTGTCCCTCTCTTGAAGCCGAAATGTCTCCTTGCACTGTTTGAAGGTCCGGGGTTTGTTTTCCGAGTACATCTGCCCCAGGGTTTCAAGGCCCCCGTCTATCCAATTCTGGAAGTTGCGGGGATGAGTTCCCGGGGAGAAGTTGGGATTGTGGAAGATCGGCGAGAGGGGGCTCTGGCCCCTCGGGATTCCCTTCTGCTTTAGAGCCCAGTCCCAGGAGCTTAGGGTCTGCTTCGTTGTCAGTAGGACGTCCTTCCAACGCGCCCTGAGGGAGGGTTGGATGTGAGGGAGGAACCGGAGGGGGAGCGGAAGCTGGGGTTGCTCCAGTTCCACCCATCTGGGGCGGGCTGTGCTCGACTGCCAGGCGTGTATGTGTGATAGTTGCGCCGCTGCGCTATAGGCCTGCAGGTCCGGGGCCCCCAGGCCTCCTAGCCTGGCGTTACCAATCAGGGTCTTGTGGGGGATCCTGGCCTTTTTGCCTTTCCATATGAATTTCGATATCTTCCTCTGTAAGTGGTGGAGGGTCTGGGCCGGGAAGGGCACCGATAGGGACGAGCAGGCATAGAGGAACCTAGGGAGCAAGTTCATTTTGACGGCTGTAATCCGGCCCATTAGTGAGATCTCTTGCGTGGTCCAGCGCTTCAGGTCTCCCTCCAGCTCCCTGATCAGTTTGGGAAAGTTCGCCTGATAGGTCTCCCTTGGGTTCGCCGGGATGAAAACTCCTAGGTAGGGGATCGAGTGGTCCCGCCATTCGATCGGGCATAGACCCGTTAACGCCTCTTTTTCCTCTGGGCGGAGGCCGATTCCCAGGGCCACTGATTTGGCGAAGTTAACAGTAAAGCCGGTAACCTCCCCCAATTCCTTTATTTCGGCCAGGGCGTGCTTCGCTGAGGTACTGGCTTCTGTGAGTGTCAGTAGTACATCGTCCGCGTAGAGAGCAATTTTGTGGTGGGACGGGCCCACCTGAAGTCCCTTGATGGACTCATTCCGCCTGATCTTCTGGGCGAAGGGCTCCATCGTGAGGGCGAAGAGCAGGGGTGACAGCGGGCAGCCCTGCCTTGTCCCACAGGTCAGAGATATCAGGGCTGAGTGGGCGCCATTGATCCTAAGGATGGTTTTGGGCTGCTTGTAGTTCGCTAGGATCATGGCTCGGGTTGTCGGGCCGAACCCAAATGCTTCCAGGGTACATTCCAAATAGGACCAATCGACTCTGTCAAAGGCTTTGGTTGCGTCCAGGGCCATTAAGGCCGGGCCTTGGGAGTTGCGGTGGGCAATGTCCACCAGATTCAGAGTCCGCCGGATGTTGTCCCCTGCTGCTCGATGAAGAATGAAGCCTGTTTGGTTGGGGTGGATTATTTCCGGGAGAATAAGTGCCAGGCGGTTAGCCAAAATCTTCGAATACAGGTTGGCCTCAATATTCAGTAGGGCGATGGGTCTGTATGACGCCGGATCCCTCGGGTCTTTCCCCGGCTTAGGAAGGAGGATCGTCACCGACTCTTGCATTGTGGGGGTTACGGAACCCGAAACCTGGAAAGAGTTGAAAAGAGCCACCATGTGGGGGATGAGCTGGAGCTTAAATATCTTATAGAACCTCGGGGAGAATCCGTCTGGGCCCGGGGCTCGCGGTTTGAGGGCCTTGATGGCTTCGTCGACTTCTTCATCTGTTATTGGGGCTTCCAACTGCTCTCGTGTGGAGTCTGGGAGACGCGTTAAGGCTGCGTTTCGCAGGTATGCCTCCTGCCTCGTGTCGCACTTTTAATTTGTTGAGGACCCGAACACTGTCCGTAGAACACCCATGCGCATGCGCATGACTGTTCCTGTGCATTTGGTGTCCTGTGGACACCCGTTCCCTTCGCAGACGTGTTCCCGACGTCATCATGTGACCACACCCACGCTGAGCGTGTGTCCTGATTTGTGGACACTGTCCGGTTCCCCAACATTTTAAAAGAACTTTTTCAGACAATCCAAATTTTGTTTACAGTAAAACTTCATCATTGCACATGTCCGAGACAATGACCCTGGATTTCCACATACTTTTTGTAACTTTTTGAACCTTTTTGGGTGTGTTAGATCTGTCTGCAAAGCACCCCCTCCACCTCTATAAAAGGCCACACCCCAGAGCTGATCTTCATTGTGCTTCTGACTATTGCAGATTGACTTTTGCTGCCTTTGCTGCTCTTGCTAAAATGATCTCATCAACCCTGATGGCATCCATGGCTGCTGTTGCTACATCTGCCTCAGCACCACCTCCAAAGCCTCCACCACCACCACCTCCCCAAGGATCTGCAGAGGGGAACAGGCGTGAGGATGTAGAGGACGAGGATGAAGAGGATGAGGTAGAGGAATGCCCTACTACCAGCACTCGCCGGGAGTCTTGGGTGTGGCGGTTGTTTACCATTCATGGTAAAGTACCAAAAGCATGTGCAAACAAGGTCACCTGCAACCAGTGCAAAATGGTGCTGAGTCGTGGGAGGCGTGATTCGTACAGCTTTGGTATGACATCCATGAAGCGAAACCTGAAGTCATTCCATGGTGGGGCCTTGTACCTTGTGATGAACATAGTAGGTTGAGTTCCTCTACCACATGCTCCGTTTCCACTCCTCTCACCACAAGAGACACTCCTGTGGGAGAGCGCATCCCTCCAGCTGTCTCACAGGCCATACACAATGTTGTTGACCCTTACCTTTCGAGGGTCACAATATTGTGTATGTACTGCGACGCAGTACTCTGCAGGGGGGAGAGTCTTCGAAATGCTTTTAAGACTGCGGTCAACAGAGCACCAGAAGACCTGCTACCTACCTAAGTAAGGTCCACCCTACATCTTCCTCTCTCCACCTGCCTTTTCTTATCCCCGTGGTTGGTGTCCCTTCATTACCCTCCTTTCCCCTCTTCTCCTAGTGTGTTATGTGTAAAAAAAACAAAAAAATACAAAAGACCATAAATCCCCTAAAGAAAAAGGCTCTTTTCAGAGCCACCTTTCACAGTTTAAAAATAGAAGTGGCAAATAAACGGTGCAGAGCCCTGTGTATTTTTCAGAAGTGCTCGGACAGTTCTAGGACATATAAAGTTTTAGAGTGCTGCCGTAGCAAAACCAATGCACTTTTCTCTGGGAGGAAGTGGTGGCTCTGAAAAGAGCCTTTTGGTGGTGTTTTTGTGTGTTTGAAAAACTTGAAATCGTCAACATCTACTGCAAAACAGATGACTGTAATTCCAAAAAAGGTTGCAATGCATTTTGTACATTTATCAATAAAATCTGATTGCCAGCATAAGTAAAATGGACTCCAGGGGGTCATTATGACCCTGGTGCTAAGGGGTTAACGGCGCCATAAAAGGCTGTGGTGCCGTTAACCCCTTAGTGCCTAATTATGAGGTCCCTTTGTGGGACCCGACCTGAACGGCTGGTCTGGACCAGCCGTTAAAGTAGGGACCCGCAAAGGGACCTTCGAGGTAATTACGGTACCGTAATTACCACCTTCCTCTGTCCCATTGAGCCCTATGCGGCAAAAATGGGAATGGGGAAGGGCCAATGTTCAATGGGGAATTACCGCCCCGTCAACCTTGGAATGGGGTGGTAATTCCCCATCGAACATTGGCGGACTCGTTACAACACCGGCAGCAACCATGGTGCTAATAGCACCATGGGTTACCGCCAGTGTTGTAATGAGGGCCCATCTCTGTGAAAAATGTATGTGCTACGAAACATAATATTTTCATTGTGAAAAGAGTACATGCCATCTTAGAAAGGCACAAACAGCCTTATTGACATTGCGCCTCGCTTTTTCCATTTGTGGACCAAATGAAGAGGAACGCAGCCACATTTGTCTTTGTGCAATACGACAAAAAATTATTTGGGAATTCAGAAGCATGTCCATGACCTTCCCAAGTCCTACTTTAATTGCAAATTGCAAAGAAATTCCATGCACATGTCCTAAACTGTTCCCTCCACAATGAATTATAATTATGTCTGGATGATGCTCTGTCTCTAAAGTAGCACAGAGAGGTACCAAGTCCAGCCACTTCATTCCACGCACTCCATGCCAGTGCACTTCCACAGGAGGGAATCCAAGATCTGCAGCTACTCCACAGCGTTCTGCATGCACCTCCAACCAATGTATCCATAAGTCTCCCAAAATCCAGATAATCTGTTTCAGAAACACACAGCCATAGCTATCTGTTCTTCTCTCAGGAAAAAGACATTCTGACAAACTCTCTTTTAACACAACACACCCAGTAAACTTTACTGACCAATCCCTAGCTGTGCTCATTCTCATTTGCATGCCTGTCCACCCCAAAACCCCTGTATGTGATATGCGCTGTCTGCGGACTACCGCCATGTCCGCGGACATATCAAAAACCTGAGCGTGGTGCATGTAAAATTAAATAGTGTGCCCCATTTCCCCTTTGAGGTTAGCTCTGAAAAGAGACGTTTTTTTGGTTTTTTTGCAAATGCTTGACAGACACTTGTTATTTTGTATTTTTTGGGGGGTTTTTCTTCTTACTTTACTACTAAAATCTTCACATAACCTTCTCCAAAGCAATCCTTATATTCCAAAACAGCATAGAATTTCCCAAAAAAGATAAGGAAATGCCATCTTCTTTAAAATAAACAGCATTACTGGAATCAATATTTTCATTATTACAGAAAAACATACCAGCTCTAAGCATGAAAGCACACATGCCTCGGTTGATTGCACACCTACCAATGTTTTGCTGAGGACAAAAAACAGAACTATTGTCCCATATTGCCCTAGGTAGTAATCCAGAAAAAATTACTTTGGCATTTGGAAGGATGTTCATTACTGCTTGAACCAAGTGTTCCAAATCTGCCAACAAAGTTGGGGCATTGACGTAGCCCAAATGGAAAGTACCATAGTGCAAAACTACCAGATGCGGACTGTTCATCTTGCCCAGATCTTCACAAACTTGTACATTTCTCTGTACATTGCAATCAGGCACAGTGCTCCACACCACCTCCACTCCTTTAACATCGAAATTGTTTGCCACATGCCTGCATTGAGCATACTGCTGTAAAGCATGCACAAACATATCTCCAAGTACCAACACCCTAACTTTCTCCACTCTGCCACCTTCACTACACACAGTCTCTTCCAACACAAATCCACAACCTCAACATCTGATTGGCTGATCCCTACAGTCCCCTTTCCATGCTGGATTTGCTGGAAAACCCCGGATGTGGCACGCCCTGTCCGCGGACAGCCGCGGTGTCCATGGAGCATGAAACTCTTAGCCAGCCCTTCTACCCTTTCCACATCACTCTCGGTGCCATTCCCTCATTGGATACAGCTAAAGCATTCACACAACCATCCACCAAACACATCCAAGACCTCTACATCTAACTGCATCATCAGAGTTCAGCACTTCAAATGCACTGTTGATCACTCTGAGTACAAATCTCATATCATTGGAAAGCACCTACTACAAAAACTACTCTACAAGTCTCCAAGATTTCTACTTACAGCTGCATGCATATCCACATGCATGAATACAAACTACAGGTATGCACATTTTATTCACAGTACATGTACAACTCTTATGAATGCATATAAACAGAGTAATGCCACTAAACCAGCATAACCTATAAAATGAAACTAGTGCAATTTTCCCCATCTGCTATAATCAACGGTCACTTCCAAACCTGTCTGCTATCTACAACAGCTTTAAAAAACCAAGTGAATTTCATACACTTAAAATTCTACTCATTTGCAAACCATGTTGAACTAACATACTGTAAATAAAATATAAAGGCTGCACATAGTCAAATGAAATGCATGCATACACTATGTTCAGATATCAAACAAGAATACTACTACAAACACATAAAAATAAACGTCTAAATTAACATCAGTGCTATAAACACACAAAATTACTAACTTCTTTCTTTTACAATCGCAGTGACGACCACGCTCCTGAAAATCAGCATCATCTGAACTACAAACAACATATCCGAAGAAACCTGCTCATTCCACAAAAAAAGAGTAAGTACAATACCTTGATATTCTTACTGCTACTCAAACACACTGTGCAGTTCATTCATGTCATTTGCGCACCAAAAAAACAGAGATTTATGAACCATTCTGCCCACAAATCCCCATTTATTACACAGGGATTAGAAGGCAGAATGGCACACAAATCCCCGTTCTTTGAAACACAAATAACATAACTCAACCCCTAGAATGTTAGTATTACAAAACAAAGAACTGTTTTAATTTTATACCATTAGATTTACTGTTAGTGCTTCTCCTCACCACTATCTCAGTTTCTACTGTCATCTGAACCACAGTATAGTAACACACAAATAGAAGAATAGCCTTCCCAACTAATTGTAGCTGCCCAATGCACAATCACACAACACCACATACATCTTTACCATCATACTCAGACACTCATGCACACAGCACACATACATTGCAGAACGGCCCAACCCATACCTTCTTTTTTTTTCAACAGACCCCAAAGAATGCCTACCAAAAAGCAAGTGCATACAAGGAAACGCAGAAATAGAGCAAATCAAAATAAAAGTGTCCAAAATAAGCATCAATCTCTAGCAGAGTTTGTACAAAAAGTTCAAACAAAACAGCTAATACAGTCATTTAGCGAAACAAAACAAGCTTCCAGTACAGAAATGTTTCCTCCTCTATCAAAATGTAAAACGAAACAGAAAATGATTAACAAGAATTCAGCTACCACTACTGCTAAACCTGCTCCTATAAATCCTGATATACTAGCAAGTAACCATACAAAAAAAGGATTTTAGCAACAATTTTCCACCACAGAGTCCTTCAGAATCTTATAAAAACAGGAGACAAATCATGCACACCCCTTAAAACCTACCGTAGAAAATTACTCTTAGAAGCTTTGATAGACAGTGCAATCTTTCTCAAAAGAAATTTTTTAAATTTCATGTAAAACAGAATGAAACCACTACCAAAACTAACTACTAAATTATAAAAAAGACTTCTCAATAAATGGAATGTCAACAAAAATAACTTCTTAAATATCTGTGGAGGTGAATGGAGTCATACCACAAGCACAGAACCATATTTTAATGAAGAAGCATACAAACAAAACCAAACAAACACAATTTTCATATATAGCAGTGGACAAGGTTATGAAAAACTTAATAATACCGTAATGCAACAACAAATACTGCTTACAAAAATATTCCCAGAAAACTCAGAATTACCTCTCCATTCGACTGAACCAGAACATCCAGTATACAAATGGCCATGCACGTCAATGTGTAACATTCCCAAAAAATCTTTCAAATCTTTACGCCAATTCCTCAATCAGTATATGAAAGGCAAAGACAAAATCAAAATGAAACTGCTGCAAAATATGGATACCTGTCCAGTGCGCAAATACACAGGACTACAAGGACATTCATTAGCCTGCATTTCAGGACCTATTTGCAAAAGCACCTTCCATCATATCAAAATGATATCAACACATAATTCAACTATAAGAAATCTAGTCTATAAACTGTACTATGCTAAAAGTCCTGCTTTAGCACTAGCCAATTTAAATAACAATCTTCTACATGGTACAGCCAAAGACCTACTCAAAGAAATCGACCATATCCAGAAAAAATATTTTGGAAGTGAAAGCCACTTACAAAATGCAATAGCTTTACAACAGACTAGCAACAATTCTACACATGGCAACCTTCTACTACACACATACAAAAAAGAAATACTAAAATGTACATCCGCTGAAGTACCAAACCATGTGTGTGTGTGTTGCCACAGGACTTTTCATAAAAGTAACACAAAAACTATAGACATAACATACAAAATAGAAGACAATGAAGATTCCAAATGGTTTGAATTAGCTCTCTACCTTATAGCAGAAAACAAATGCGAAATAACTGACCCCTTAATAATTTGCAGTTACTGCACTACAAAACTTGACAACAACCATACCCCTTCATGTGCTATCACAAATAACTTGGAATTATTCCCAGTACCAAAACCCCTCCAACAACTCAACTTATATGAGAGCATCATAATTCAAACAGTGCACCCATTTCAAGCAATAATACGCCTTCAACCAAAAACAGCAAAATTACCTCCCTCTGAATTGGTGAAAGGCATTCGTGGCAAAGTAGTTTATTTACCATTAGATCTAAAAGAAAATGTGCACACTCTGGGAGTGCAACATCCAATAGAGCAATCTTTAATTGTCTTAGTAAATGGTGTACCTACAAAAGACAAAAACAATTGGCAACAACTTGTAGACTTACATAAAGTTAGACAAGCCTTGCAATATCTAAAAGACAATATTGAATACTACAAAGAAATAAATATTGAAGAAAACTTAAGGGAAACAACTGAAATAATTCAAGAGTCACCAGAAACTGGTCAATTTGAACTTGTAGATCCTGCTACAGCATCCAATATTTTAGACCATTATACAATTCATCCATTACACTCTAATGACACCATAGATGATGCACTAGAAATGTACTAAATGCAACAAACCAAAGGATCACCAATCAGCACATGGGAAATAAGTATAGAAGCATGTGCTTTGCCTCTACTCTTTCCTACTGGCAAAGGAGGAAGGTACGATGATAGACCTATTCAGATAACAGCATCAGAATACTGCTCGTTACGAATGTATTCTTAAGATCCACATTTTGTCTAAACCTGGGAATACATATTCCACCTACTCTTTGAAAGTGAACTAGCAACTCTATGTTACGGAGTTGCACACACATTGAAATCAGGAACCCACTTTCAAAATATGTCACCTACGCAATTAATTCAAAAAGTGCAAGAAAAAGATGAGGTTTTATAATCAAGCATTACAAATCTGTTAGAAAACATGCATGGTACGAAAGAGTACTGGTTCCAACGACACAGAGATATACATTGTATTATAAGAAACCTTGGCCCACCCACTTGGTTTGTTAAATTAAGTTGCGCAGAATATGCATGGGAAGATTTACATGATTTCCTACGCATATCAAACAAAAACAAAACAAACATAGATATACTAACACCTGGAAAACTTTGCTCTCTAGATCCTGTTAATGTTTCAAGATATTTCCATCATCATTTCACTGCTATGCTACACTTTATTTGTAATAAAACTGTTCCTCTCCTCAGAGAAGTGCAACACTTCTTTTGGAGAAAAGAATACCAAGCCAGAGGAGCACCACATATCCACATGCTTTTATGGATTAAAGATGCTCCTAAATTTGGTCAAGACAATGATGCCACTGTTTTACAGTTTATCGAAAAATTTGTCACTTGTGAAATTCCATCGGAACCAACAAATAGTGATCTTCATGCACAAATTGTACAACTTTAAAGACACAAATGTGGCAAATATTGTCATCGTAAATACAAAAACAAAGGGAAATACTACACCAAATGCTGCTTTGGTTTCCCTACGCCAGTTACAGAAATAGGTGAAGTGAACAACTTCATGTCTTCAGTTAGACATAGTGTTAAAGGTAAATCACCTAAGAACACATATTACATAAAAAGAACAGAAGAAGCAAAATATATCAATGATTACAATGCAATCATTGCCCTCTTATAGAATGCAAACATAGATGTGCAGTACATTGCAGACAATTCCACTACAGTTGCACGATATGTTACAACCTACTTAAGAAAAGCAGAAAAAACAGAGCTTCAAGACCTCTGGAATTACTTATCATCGGACAAAACACTATATCAGAAATTGTACATCTTAGGCATAAAAATGCTCTCTCATAGAGAATGTGGTCCTGATAAATCTAGAAAAAGAGTTCTCAAATCATACGACGACATAGAAACAATAGCAAAAATGATCCCAACAGCCAAGACATTTTGAAAAACAATTTACTAGACACATACTACCCAAAAAGGAGTGCCACTTTTGAAACCATGTGTCTATACCACATAGCCCAAAATATCACATACAGAAATAATATAAAACCCAATGAAAAAAAGGTAGATATAGAGTGACAAATTGTGAAGACAGTTTAGTGAAATTTACCAAACAAAGCTTAATTAATAATATCAAATTGTCATTCAAAACTCCTCAACATAAAGAACTATATTACATGTCCCTACTGCAACTTTTTAAACCATGGAGAAAAGAAGAAGAGATACTAGAATACTATGACTCCTATGAAGACGCTTTCAGAGCAAATGAAAGCACTATCACCTATGTAAACTTTACACAGTACAAAACAATGTTGCACAATGAACAGCAACATGAGGAAGAACACCAGGCCCAACTAGATGAGGACACTCCCGACAGTAGTCAACCTTCTGTAACAGGAAGCCAAGAACCACTGGTACAGCCACTAATAGCAAATGAGGCATAATTAGCTATGACAGAAGTTGAGAACACCATGTGTCACTATGAAGAAGATACAGAAGACTTAACTGTACTACAATCAAAATTAAACAAAGAGCAGCGTACCATTTTTCAAGAAGTAACAAAACAATTTGCGCATGGTGTACAACATGAAAATAAAGAATGTACCTGCCAAAATTACAAACCTATACTACTATACGTCAGTGGTGAAGCTGGTTCAGGCAAAACATTCTTAATCAAAATCCTCAGCAAGTTCCTTCAACAACTGAAAAACAACAAACTGTCAGCTGTTGTAACTGCCCCAACAGTAAGCTGCCTACAACATAGGCGGTGTCACTTTACACTGATTACTACTCCTTCCAGTAGAACACCAAAACAAATTAGAATATTACAAACTTTCTACAGAAGCTGCAATGCAACTACGCAGAGTGTTAAAACAAATGAAAATGCTACTAATAGATGAAGTGAGCATGGTCTCCAACCTACTGTTAGCTTTGATTCACCTCAGATTTGCAAGAAGTACTTAAAACAAACTACGAAGAGCTCTTTGGAGGAAAACACATTTTTTTTTTGGAGATCTTCTTCAATTGACACCTGTGAAAGGTGAACCTATTTTTAAAACCTTAGGACACAAACTCTGCCGTAAAACTGTTGGCAGCATAGAAAATGTCAACCTTTGGCAACATTTCCAATACAAAGAATTAACAGAAAACATGCGTCAATCTGCAGACCTCACTTACGCCAACATTTTCAAAAGTATTAGAGTTGGTGTACTATCTTAAGAAGCACAAGCAATATTAAAAACCCGGCACATCCATGCACTTTATGGCCATAACTCATGTGCTACTGATGTCTTGGAACAATTAGCACACAAAAATGTCAATTGTATGTCCTTAATGCCAACACTTGCAAGCTGTTGCAAATTCAATGAAACAATGTCCAAAAAAGAAATGCAACCAATAATTGAAATTTGCTCCACAGACAAACCGGACATACATGGTATGACACTACCCATGTGTCAACAAGCCACAACAAGACTAAATACTTTTAGTATTTAGTCTTGTTGTGTATTTAGTCTACCGTTCTCCATGCCGTCTTCTGGCCCAGATGCCACCAGGGCCCCCTGTGGACCTGCCCCGACTAACGCAGCCAGCTCGGTGGGGCTCCCATCCCTGCCACAGTCGGGAGTCGGAGGTCCAGCAGGGGTGGACAACACAGCTGGTTTGGAGAAAATATTAAAATTATCCTTAAACTGTAGAGTAATGCTTAAACGTAACCTTGACGTGGAGCAAGGACTAGTTAATGGAGCACTGGGTACAGTTGTTGGCTTTCAAACATACCCACATGACAACAACATTCAGTTTGTCAATATTCTCTTTGACAAACTTTCAGAAGTAAAAGGGATAGGGTGCTCAACAGCTCGATTCCTTCTTTTCAAAGACATGTATGTACGCAGAGAACAAATTTCTCTAACTCTAGCATACGCAGTCACCATTCACAAATGACAAGGTCTTACCCTAGATAAAGCATTGATAGATATTGGGAACACAGTCTTTAAAGAAGGCATGAGCTACGTAGTACTATCATGCTTACGTACACTTGACGGTCTATTTCTAATCAACTTTGATGCAAGTAAAGTAAACGCTGATATTCCTTGCATTTTAGAATACTGTAGACTATGTTCACTATACACCCCCCATCTAAAAACATATCCTGTTCCACAAAAAGGAAAAGAAAACTAATTCAAACAGAAATGCAACAGGATCTCACTGCAAATCCTCCAAAGAGAGTAAAAGAAGCTAATACTTCATCAATTACCACAACCAAAGAAGAATCTATTACTCAAAGTAACTCAGGTACTTCTTCAAAGAAGCAACACACACTCCGAAAAAATGACTTGGACACAGAACTATCTGGTCCATTCAAATTTTCAAATATAACTTGTGTAAATTGCTACGCAAATGTAGCAATCAATATTCTATTTCAATTGCCACCAATTGTTGACAACAGTTACTTACACAGTACAGACCAATTGTGTTTGCAAATGTTAGTCCTTCATAGAAATGCAACGAACAATCCTGACAACACATACACAGGCCGATTCATGGAATTAATGTGCACTGAAAATATCGGCGCAAGCGTCCGAAAACGTGCGATTCTCGCAGTGCAAGTGCAAATATCGCAGGGAAACCAGCGCACATCTATTCATGGAACTCCGTGCGCGAGTAAAATCTGGGATGTGCGCTGAAAAAGTGCGCGGCGCACGCCGGCTCACAGGTCATCTAACGGCGTGCGCTAAGGCCACAGCGAAAGCGCACATAGTGCGGCGCACATAACAAAAGTAGGCAGAACACGGGGCGTGACACGCGGAACGGGGAACAACTTGTGAAAATGTTGGCGTCACGGGGGAAGTACAGGAGGCAAATGCGCGGAACGCCCACACGCTCGCCTACAACACATATTCATGGAATCGAATAGGGCAAAACAGCGCACGGGCAAAGACACGCAGAGGCCTAAACACGTCCGCCACACGAAGGCAGGCGGTCGCCTCCCTGCGCATGAAAAAAATGTGCACCAAATTGTGCGCCCACAAAAAGCAGGTATATACAGCTATGTAGAATGTCCCATACTGTGGGCCTCTAGGACAAATGACGTGCAAAGGGGTACGCGACAAACACGGACACCCGCTGTGTGAAAAATAGCATGCGCATGTATTTCGGGGGTGCGTGGGAAGTTCTACATGGTATCTGCCCTGGGGGAGTGGGGTATGTGTATTACAGGGGTTCGCGTGAAGTTTCACACGCGATAGGCCTGGGTACATGTATTTCAGGGGTGCGCGTGAAGTTTCACACGCGATAGGCCTGGGTACGTGTATTTCAGGGGTGCACGTGAAGTTTCACATGCTATAGGCCTGGGTCAATAGGCCTGGGTACGTGTATTTCAGGGGTGCGCGTGAAGTTTCACACGCGATAGGCCTGGGTACGTGTATTTCAGGTGTGCGCGTGAAGTTTCACGCGCGATTGGCCTGGGTACGTGTATTTCAGGGGTGCGCATGAAGTTTCACATGCGATAGCCCTGGGTACGTGTATTTCAGGGGTGCGCGTAAAGTTTCACATGCGATAGGCCTCGGTACGTGTATTTCAGGGGTGCACGTGAAGTTTCACACGCGATAGGCCTGGGTACGTGTATTTCAGGGGTGCACGTGAAGTTTCACACGCGATAGGCCTGGGTCAATAGGCCTGGGTACGTGTATTTCAGGGGTGCGCGTGAAGTTTCACACGCAATAGGCCTGGGTACGTGTATTTCAGGTGTGCGCGTGAAGTTTCACGCGCGATTGGCCTGGGTACGTGTATTTCAGGGGTGCGCATGAAGTTTCACATGCGATAGGCCTGGGTACGTGTATTTCAGGGGTGCGCGTAAAGTTTCACATGCGATAGGCCTGGGTACGTGTATTTCAGGGGTGCACGTGAAGTTTCACACGTGATAGGCCTGGGTACGTGTATTTCAGGGGTGCACGTGAAGTTTCACACGCGATAGGCCTGGGTCAATAGGCCTGGGTACGTGTATTTCAGGGGTGCGCGTGAAGTTTCACACGCGATAGGCCTGGGTACGTGTATTTCAGGTGTGCGCGTGAAGTTTCACGCGCGATTGGCCTGGGTACGTGTATTTCAGGGGTGCGCATGAAGTTTCACATGCGATAGGCCTGGGTACGTGTATTTCAGGGGTGCGCGTAAAGTTTCACATGCGATAGGCCTGGGTACGTGTATTTCAGGGGTGCGCGTGAAGTTTCACACGCGATTGGGCCTGGGCGAGCGGGGTA
Organism: Ambystoma mexicanum; assembly: GCF_040938575.1. Taxonomy (NCBI): domain Eukaryota; kingdom Metazoa; phylum Chordata; class Amphibia; order Caudata; family Ambystomatidae; genus Ambystoma; species Ambystoma mexicanum. The sequence continues at coordinate 626,698,658 of NC_090927.1, read as the reverse complement.
CCACTCACCGTCTGCCTTGCGTGTAGAAGAACCCGTAACCAACACCCACCTGCTGTGAAGTAATAGCGTGTGAACCCCAACGCCTGGAAAACAAATGCACTGCACCCCACGAAAAGCACATACAGGCCCGTGCGCGATACGTCACAGATGCGCTTACGCACTGAGGGCCTTTGGTCCAATGAAATCGCATATGGGTGCTGTTGCGCCTACGCGCTAAGGGACTTTCCTCGATTTACACGCTGACGTGCAAGAATTTCATGTGCCAAATCACTCCGTATCAAGCTGGCCACGCGAAAACACACGGAAGACCATGCTTCTGCCCAAAAGGCCGAATTACTGCTCCCCAGAGCCCCGACCAGCCTCCCACGAGCCATCTGCTGCTGCCTGCCTGCCTGCTGCCATCGTGCCCTGCCATTTTGTGCCTGCACATCTGCCATCTGCAGGAGTCCAGTTGCTGTGTCCACCCCTGCTGGAACAGAAGACTCCCGACTGGTATACCATCGCTCCACAGCCCAGCCCCAGGACCCAGTTACCCACCCACGCCTGCCTCGGGGGTCGCCATGTTGGGGCAAACACCATCTGAGACCACTGGTGACCCCCAGCCAGAGGGGCAGAGGGCCACCTGCTTCAGTCAGAAGGAAGTTGGTGTTCTGGCGGAGCTTGTCCTGGGGCATTATGATGCCCTCTTCGGATCATCACGCGCCAACAAGGAAGGACGGGACAGGATCTGGGACGACTTTGTGGTTGCCATCAACGCGGAGGGGGTGGCAACTCGCAACATCAAGCAAGTCAAGAAGCGCTGGTAGGACTTGAGGTCCAGGACCCTCTTAAAGGCCCGGCGCCTCGTGGAGGGGGGCCGGGGCCGCATGAGTACCATCCAGCTGAGGGTCCTGGAATGCGTACGCCTAGCGCTCCACGCCCAGATCCTTGAGAGGCAGACCCGTCTGGAGTTGAGCGGTAAGTGGCCAAGCATTGCTGTGTGAGACAGGGCATGTTGCAGTGTGAGTGTGCTGGTTGTCTGATACTTGCCTGTATGTGTGACATAGGTGCATGTGAGACCAGTAATGTGTGAACCACATGGTTGGTGCATGTGTTTAAATGCAACATGGGGAGCTCTATGCGGAATGGACACATGAGAGCATGCCAGTCTCTGTTCCTGGACATGGGTGGGGGTGAGGGTTGGGTGCTGATGCCATGTACATGTATGGTGTTCATGTCTGTGTGTCTGACCTGCGTGTCTGTGACTTGTGAATGCCATGGATGCATGACACATGTCTGTGACAATGTTCAGATTCACTGATGCAGCCTAGTCATCCTTGTATCCACTGTGTCTGGGGTGTACGAGGCCAGATGGATGAAACTACGGTGAAGTGTGTGCATGTGATAGCCATGACACCTGATGCATGTGAGTTTCAAACCAACATTGTATGTTTCAAGAGTCCTTTGGACATGTATGCTAATGTCCATAGCATGCGCCATGTCTGTTACTGAATGTGTTCGCCTGCACTGACCCATGTGTTGTGGAGGGACATGATGGAAGTGATGTTTGACAGTGCCACTCATCTGCCATTGCTTCCTGTCTAGGGGACCATTGTACAGTACCCTGATGCTTGTGTTCTATGTCTCCCTCTACACAGCGTCAAGTGAAGAAGAGGGTGGAGACGGCGCTGTGGAGCAAAGCGGCGGGGATGCCCCCACGGCTGCAGCGGAAGGGGTGGGTGAGCCCCCACAGGGGCTTGCAACGGCAGAAGACGGTGTGGAGCCATCCAGGTTGGTGGTTTCCACAGAGGAGGAGGAGGCCGCTACTGAGCTGCACATGGGGCCTGGTGGGGGTGGTACCACTGGTGCAAGTGGTGCAGTCCAGGGGCAGGGGCAGGAGGCAGCACAGGTCGCCGTGGAGGGGCCTGTGCATGTCACTGTCCCTGACACTGTGACTGCACCAGCATGCACCAGCAGGGATGCCCCATCCCAGGCCTGTCCGCAGGTAGTGGAGATGTCCATGTCATCTGACACTCCTCTACCTGCGGACGAGGGGACCCCTGGCCGTATGGAGAAGGTCCTGTGTGGTGTTGCGTTGGGCACGCGTGACATTCATGATGACGTGCGTGCTTTCCAGGGGGAGCACGCACGTCATCACGAAGAGCAGCGTGCCAACGTGGCCCAGTTGGGAGCGACCATGGTCGGGGGTTTCGTACATGTGTCGGCCACTCTGGCGACCCTCTCCTCCTCTGTGGAGGCTATGTGCCAGTCGTTCTCCATGCCGTCTTCCGGCCCAGATGCCACCAGGGCCCCCTGTGGACCTGCCCCGACCAACGCAGCCAGCTCGGTGGGGCTCCCATCCCTGCCACAGTCAGGAGTCGGAGGTCCAGCAGGGGTGGACAAACCAGCAACTGGACCCCAGCAGATGGAGGATGTGCCGGCATCATCGGGCAGGGCACGTGCACGACGGCGTCGGTGGAGTCCATCAGCCTGGATGCCGTTGTGCTGGCAGAGGCAGTTGCATCGGAGGCAGCGGCAGGCTCGACGTGGGAGGCATCATGGCTTGGGGCCATCTACATCAGAGGGGCAGGCATCGGCCGGAGGGCAGGAGAACCCTGGAATGGGAGTATCTTCCGTGTGCCAGCGGTTGGGCCCGCAGATAGGTGCGGAGCGGTGGCAGGCGGAGGAGGAACAGCTCACAATGGTCAGGGCGGAGAACTCCATGCGCAGTGCGCTGAGGCGGGCTGAGTGCCTCAAGAGTATTTGCAGGGAGTTGGAGCTGGACACCGCATTATCCCTGCGAGACCTCGGGGCCAGTGAACATGCCCGCCTCTAAGCCATTGAACAGGAGTACTATGATGCCCTGGCCCATGACATCAACCAGTGAGCCGTTGGACTTGCCCGCCGCCATTGTATATAGTTCATTAGTGTTAAGTTTCCTTTCATTTTTCTTCCCTTTGGGGCGCATGGACTATGCCCCACATTTTTGTATATAGTTGTTTATTCTGTAGGCTTTTTTGTAGGTTTCCTTTGGACAGTTGGGCTCATGGACCCAGGATTTCATCCTTGTAAATAGTTGGAGTGTGCATTTGTCGGCTTTTTCTTTTTTGATTTTTCCATGGAGCAAAGGATTTTACTTTTTCATTTCGGTTTGGATTTGGTTTGTTGGAAGGAGACTTTGGAGACATTTTTGATTTCATATATTTTGGATTCTGATTTCCTTTTTTATCATTATGTGACATTCTGCATTGTTTTCCTTATGTCCATTGTTTGGTATTTGATTTTCTTTCACCACATTCTTTGTTCAATACATTTGTTCCTGTACTTCAATGTGTGGTATTCTCTCATTGGTTTCATGCATGTCACGATGTGGGTGTTCACATTCACTGGCACCCATTGTGTGTGTGTGACGGACATGTGCTGATGTACATACATGCCATTTGGGTTGTTTCATGTAATGGGCATTTCAATGTGGGGTGTATGTTATGCTTGATTGGTTATTTGGGCAGGGGTGGCGTGCCGTGGGATTTTGGTGGACATGAGGGCCATGATTGTGGGTCATGTTGGGGGGGGCATGAGTGGGACATGAGTGGGGGCCTGCTGGCAGGTGCCCCTGACTGCTGGGGGGTGGGGGTCCTGGGGGACATGAGTGGGGCATGAGTGGGGGCCTGCTGGCAGGTGCGCCTGACTGCTGGGGGGTGGGGGTGCTGGGGGACATGAGTGGGGGCCTGCTGGCAGGTCCCCCTGACTGCTGGGGGGTGGGGGGGTGGGAGTGCTGGGAGACATGAGTTGGTGATCATATTGCAACGTGACATGTGGCTTGGCTGAGGGGCATGCCCATGGTGGATGGGCTGCCTGCGGGACATGACCAGGGGTGCAGGGTAGTCCCCTGTGGTGTGGGCTGCCTGCAGGGGCCTTGGAGGGGGTAGAGGGGACACCTGAGAGGACCCACACTGCCAATTCACGTGTAAAACTTCCCGCGCACCCCTGAAATACACGAACCCAGGCCAATCGTGTGTGAAACTTCCCGCGCACCCCTGAAATACACGTACCAAGGCCAATCGCGTGTGAAACTACCCACGCACTCCTGAAATACACGTACCCAGGCCAATCACGTGTGAAACTTCCTGCGCACCCCTGAAATACACGTACCCAGGCCAATTGCGTGTGAAACTACCCACGCACCCCTGAAATACATGTACCCAGGCCAATCGCGTGTAAAACTTCCTGTGCACCCCTGAAATACACGTACCCAGGCCAATCGTGTGTGAAACTTCCCGTGCACCCCTGAAATACACGTACCCAGGCCAATCGCGTGTGAAACTTCCCGCGCACCCCTGAAATACACTTACCCAGGCCAATCGCGTGTGAAACTACCCGCGCACCCCTGAAATACACGTACCCAGGCCAATCGCGTGTGAAACTTCCCACGCACCCCTGAAATACACATATCCAGGCCAATTGCGTGTGAAACTACCCGCGACCCCCTGAAATACACGTAGCCCACTCCCCCAGTCCCAATCGCATGGGAAACTACCTGCGAGCCCCTGAAATACACGTACCCAGGCCAATCGCGTGTAGGACTTGCCGCGAGCCCCTGAAATACATGTACCCAGCTCCCCCAGGCCCGATCGCGTGTGAAACTTCCCACGCACCCCTGGAATACACGTACCCAGGCCAATCGTGTATGCAAAATTCACACGAACAACAGTTATACACGTACCCCATTCGCACAGGTCCTTTCGCGTGTGGAAGTTACCGCGAAACCCGTAATACACGTTCCCCGCTTGGCGTTTGCTGTTTGGCAGTCCGGTAAACTGGTCCAGGGTTGGCGCAGCCCTTTGCGCTGAATTGGGGATTTTGATGGCTTTTCCTTGCGCGAGGGCGTTCTTGGGGGCGTAACTGGCGCTGCTGCAGGGTCACTGCGCCACTTTGCGCCATGGCTGCTTTTGGAGGCTAAAATCCATGATTACGCTGTGTGCACGCAGCTGGCGCAGACATTCGCACGGGAACACTGAGCGCCAGCCACGTGCACCACTTTTGTGCGAATTTCTATGAATTACCCTGACAGTGTTCATGGAATAAGACAAGACAACTACTGTGCTGGAATGGTGAAATTCACTATAAACTCACAAGAAGATCCACAAGAATTTCTAATGTACTTACTACAAGTACTTGAAAACAAAAACATACCTATAAATGAAATCTTCCAGATTTCATACACGTAGAAACATACATGCACTCTCTGCAACAATGTGGCAGAGGAACAAATCCCTAATGAGCGCTTTGTGTATGTATCCATACCTAATTGTGAATCCGTTCCATTTCAGCAACTTGTACAAAATGCAAACCATGGTAGATTATGTACTACTTGCAATTCAGATAATCGCTCCACCTCACTAATACAAACACATAGTAAATACGTAATACTAATGCTTATATGTTACAATGCAGATAGTACCAAAAACAACTGCAAGCTGACTGGATTCACACATGGTCAAGTATCAATTGGTAAGAAAACCTTCACAACAATAGGTATAATCTAACATGCAGGAGCCACAACCAATGCAGGTCACTACAATGCATATATAAAAAAGAAATGTGGATGGTTCGAATGTAATGATAGCACCATTACTCTAAAACAGAGATTACCAGCAAATCTTACAAACGCTTATTTAATCTTCTTAAAACCAAAATTTAATAACTAATGTGTACTTAAACATTAACAAAACTTCAATTAGAAAACTATAAACCGTTAGAATACGCCAACAGGTATCCAACTGCCCCAAGATTCCATAACAACCAAACCGATAAATCAATACCACTGGAAAATAACAAGAAATAAACAGTTAGAATACACCAACATATATCTAACTGCCCCAAGACGTTGCAACAATCAAACAAATAAATCAATACCACCAATAACTAATCTGTGCATAAACATTAATAAAACTTCAATTAGAAAACTATAAACAGCTACAATACGCCAACAGGTATCTAACTGCCCCAAAATTCTGCAACAACCGAATAAATAAATCAATACCACTAAATTATAAAAAGAAATAAACAGTTAGAATATGCCAACATGTATCTAACTGCCCCAAGAATCTGCAACAACCCAACACATAGATTATCAACTTGAGAATATAAATAAAAAAATATAACCAGTTAGAATTCGACAACATGTATCTAACAATCTGTAACAAGCCAACAGATAGAACATTAGCCAAAAACAACAAGTGAACACTGAAAACAAACAGACAAATATACTGTAGCATAACAAAAAAGGTTTTTTTTAATCGAACATGGATTTTTTTTTCCCACAGACCAATGATTTAAAAAACAAACACAGAAACTGAGCAAATTGCACAGTACACTGGTTTGTAAACTACTAAATATGAGGGTCGAAAAAAAGCTGAAATGTCTATTTTGCAATGTAATAAGTCTTTATAAAATACCTACACTAGCATGATCTTTTCTTTTATCACAGAAATTGAAAAATAATATCTGCTCCAGTTACCCAACTCATGAAAAAAATATATCCAATCACAAAAAATCAAACAGTAAGTATATTCTAATAGAACGCATAAATACTGCTGCATAACAGAACCATTGAACCATTGAAGCAAACATCTAACCATACACCACAATACTAAATGTTTACTTCCATGGATATGTTATACTGCAGTGCCTGTTACCAAACTCTACAATCTCAATGACACGACGTAGCCAAAACTTCACACACAAACTATACAAATCAAACAGTACACAAACTGTACATTTGCAAATATTTGATAGATATTCGATTCTATGGGTGTGATCTATGGGTGTGATATGCTGCAGTGGTTGTGGCCAGGGCCTAGAGTGTTGGGTGCAAGATCACACCCATAGAATCAAACATTTTAACTGTGCCATATGCGCATTGTTATGTCCGCGGACACCGTGCCTGTCCTTAGAACAGTTTCAACTTGCCTGCTGACAGCACGGACAGGAATAGTATCCTTAAGACACCCCTCATTTTGACTAATTACAGACATCCTGGACAGCGTGGGCATGGTGAACACATCAGGGGCACCTGCCACCTAAACAAATACAGTATTTGACCCATCTCTTACTCTCCAAACCTCTCGAAGCACTCTTGCACACCAAAACACTTCCCAAAATTGCATTTTGCCTCTGTTCGCCACAGCGCAGTCGGCGGATCCAAGATGGCGGGCGCATCGGAACAATCTGACGCACTTCACACTCTTCACCATCCAATCAGCGAACACGTCACATGTCCGCGGACATGCGCGAGCCGACCAGCCAATCGGTTTCCTGTCCACGGAGCAAACAGGGAAGTGCATCCGCGGAGCGGACATATATATCACACATTTTTTTAGACCTACTTTTTGATCATTTAAAAAAAAACTACTAGATGGATTTTCACCAAATATACAGGACCAAGCTGCTATTCCTGCCGCAAATTTGGTGAAAATCCGTCCAGCGGTTTAGGCTGTAGGTGTGCGCAAAGTTTCTTCCCCTTTCAGTCTATGGGAAAAAAATACATTTTGTGACCCTCCCCTATAACTTTGCCCCCCTGGACCAAACCTCACCAAACTTTGCAAAAGAATTCAGAGTGGACGATATACTTTTTTTGCAAAGATTGGTGAGGATTCGTCTAGGGAGAGCGAAGTTAGAAGCCACCCAATAAATGCTCTTCCTATGGGTTTAGCAACTTAACCATAACTACACAGCCACTACTGTGGCTGTGTAATATATATATATATATATTATACATATATATATTACATGGCCGCGGTAGCCAAACTTTGCGAATAAAGTATATGGCCCACTCTGAATTTTTTTGCAAAGTTTGGTGAGGATTCGTCCAGGGGGGGAAAAGTTATAGGGGGGGTCCCAAAACTTTTTTTTCCCATAGACTGAATGGGAAAAAACTTTGCGCATGGCTACAGCCCGAACCGCTGGACGGATTTACACCAAATTTGTGGCAGGAGTGGCGGCCTGGTCCCGAAAGCGTGCTTTTGCAAATTTGGTGTAAATCCGTCCAGTAGTTTTTTTAAAAATGACCAAAATGTAAGGCAAAAAAATTAGTGATATCTGTGTTCGCTTCGCAGACGGACTTCCCTGTTCGCTCCGCGGACAACACCCCGATTGGCCCAGCGGCTTGCGGCATGTCCGCGGACATGCGACGTGTTCGCTGATTGGGTGGTGTGGTGCGTGATGCGCGTCAGATTTTCTGTCGCGCCCGCCATCTTGCATTTGCGGACGTCCGCGGACAGCGCGGTGAAAGTTTGTTCAAAATGTGTATTTAGTAGAGTGTGTGGGTGTGTAGAAGTCTTTGGGGAGGATGGGGGAGTATGAGATAGGTTCAAAGTTGTATTTTATTTATGTGCTAGATGCTTTTGTTGTGTTCGATTTGTCTGCGGACAACACGGCTGTTCTGGAATGTTCGTAAATATACAGAATGGATTCGGTGTCAACTTGAAAGTGTTCTAAGAACACTCATGGGGTCTTGGAATGTTTGCAGGGGGTGTCCTGGAGATGTTGTCTGTATTGTTCGTTGGCAAGGTGAAAATGTTGTAAGAACAATCGCGGTGTCCAGAAATGTTCGTACATAAAGAAAATGGGGGTGTCCTGAGGGCGCTGTTTGTATTGTCCTCTGGCAAGTTGAACGTGTCCTAGGACCTTCCCCCTGTCCGCGGACATAACAATGGTTGCAATGTTTGCATCTATGGGTGTGATATGCTGCCAGGGTATAGAATGTTGGGTGCATGGCCATTTGGCCATGCACCCAAGAGTGTATGCCCTGGCCACAACCACCGCAGCATATCACATCCATAGTGGCTTTTAACTTTGGGTCAAAAACTAATTTATAAGGAACAATGTTATAAGCTTGTATGGGTGTGATATGCTGCGATGGTTGTATTTATCTTGTTATACGTACTATTTGGTTTAGTAACGGGAGTCCATGTTTTTCTTGTTCATTTCTGTAATAAAAGAAAATAGCATGTTATTATTAGTATTTTATAATGACTTATTACATTGTACAATCAACATTTTCTTCTTTTTATTGACACTCATATTTAGTAGATTACAAACCAGATTACTGTGCAATGTGCAAAGTTTCTGTGTTTGTTGCTAAAATCATTGGGTCTGTGGGAGAAAAAAAATCCATGTTGGATTAAAAAAAAAACAATTTTTCTGGTATGCTACAGTTTATTTATTTGTTTGTTTTCCGCGTTTACTTGTTCTTTCTGCCTAATGCTTTATGCATTGGATTGTTCCAGTTTTTGTGAGCAGTAAGATATTAGGTATTTGTTTGGATATTGTAAAAGTTTGGCCCAGTTAGATACCAGTAGGCGTATTCTAACTGTTTATGTTTTGATATAATTTCGTGGTATTGATTTATCTGTTTGCATATTTGTAAATTTTGGGACAGTTAGATAACAATTGGCGTATTCTAACTGTCTATTTTTTGCTCTATTTGAGTGGTATTCATTTATCTGATTAGTTGTTGTAGAATCTTTGGGCAGTTAGATAGGTTTTGAAATATTGTGACAGTTTATATTTTTTTACTACAAGTGTACTTGAGGTTTAAGTACAGTTCAGTTATCAAATTTTGGTTTTAAGAACATTAAATACGCGTTTGTAAGTTTAGCTGGAAATCTCTGCTTTAGAGTAACGGTACTATCATTACATTCAAACCATCCACATTTTTTTTTTATATATGCAGTGTAGTGCCCTGAGTTGGTTGTGGCTCCTGCGTGGTAGATTATACCTATTGTTGTGAAGGTTTTCCTACCAAGTGAAATTTGACCATGTGTGAATCCAGTCGGCTTGCAGTTGTTTTTCGTACCATCTGCATTGTAAAGTAGAAACATTAGTATTACGTATTTACTATGTGTTTGTATTAGTAACGTGGAGCGATTATCCGAATTGCACGTAGAACATAATCTACCGTGGTTTGCATTTTGTACAAGTTTCTGAAATGGAAAGGATTCACAATTAGGTATGGATGCATACACGAAGCGCTCATTAGGGATTTGTTCCTCTGCCACATTGTTGCAGAGAGTGCATGTATGTTTCTACGTGTATGAAATCTGGAAGATTTCATTTATAGGTATGTTTTTGTTTTCCAGTACTAATAGTAAGTACATTAGAAATTCTTGTGGATCTTCCTGTGAGTTTATAGTGAATTTCACTATTCCAGCACAGTAGTCCAATTGTCGTCTTATTCCAAAAACACTATACGTGTTGTCAGGATTGTTTGCTGCATTTCTGTGAAGTACTAACATTTGCAAACACAATGGGTCTGTACTGTGTAAGTAAATGTTGTCAACAATTGGTGGTAATTGAAATAGAATATTCATTGCTACATTTGCGTAGCAACTTACACCAACTATATTTGAGAATTTAAATGGTCCAGGTAGTTCTGTATCTAACTGCTTTTTTTGGAGTTTGTCTTCCTTCTTTAAAGAAGTACCTGGTTTACTTTCCCTAATTGATTCTTTTTTGCTTGTGGTACTTGATGAAGTTTTAGTTTCTTTTAGTCTCTTTGGAGGATTTGCAGTGACATCCTGTTGCATTTCTGTTTGATTTAGTTTTCTTTTAGAAAATTTTCCTTTTTGTGGAACAGGATATGTTTGTAGATGGGAGGTGTATAGTGAACAAAGTCTATTGTATTCTAAAATGCAAGGAATATCAGCGTTTACTTTACTTGCATCAAAGTTTATTAGAAATAGACCGTCAATTGTACGTAGGCGTGACAGTGCTACGTAGCTCATGCCTTCTTTAAAGACTGTGTTACCAATGTCTATCATTGCTTTGTCTAGAGTAAGACCTTGGCCCTCATTACGACCCTGGCGGAAAGCAACCGACCGGACCGCCATAGCGTAAATAGCGTTTCCGCCATTGCACGACGGAGCAAAGTGCGGCTCATTCCGACCCATCGGGCACGAGCACCACGCCATGGCGGAAGTGCAAAGTCCGCGATGGCGGAAATGACCCCAAAACGGCCCACACCGCCGCCGTACGGCACCCTAGGTGCAATTCCGCCACCCATCTTAGCGGTCACCGCAATGAGCGGCAATCGGAAAGTACGGTGACCGGAAATATACGGAAACGGAAGTAAAAGCATGGTCCCGGAACGGGAAACATCACGCCGTACACCTATAAAAACACTATTTCCACACAACCATTAAAAATACTACCCTGAGACACATCCCAACCCGTCATCCACCCTAGTGAAACCAAGAAAAATGGGAAAAGTAGCGAAGAAAGCGTGCGACCGCAAGCGGCAGGTCAACTTCTCCCGTGAGGAACTCACCGTGCTCACAGAGACCCTCCAGGAGAATGCTGCCGTCGTCTTCTCCACGCAAATGACCAGGACGGCACTTGCGAACAAGAAGGCCATATGGGCCCTGGTGGCACAGCGGGTAAGTGCGGTGGGGACCGCACCCCGCAACCCACAGCAATGCAGAAAGCGATGGGACGACCTGCGGATCCGCCTCCGTAGCATACTTTCTGCCAACCGCAACATTGCCACAGCTACCGGGGGAGGATCGGAATCACCCATCAAGTTTACCCCCTGGGAAGAAATCTGTGCCTCCACCATTGGAATGGAGAGTATAGAGGGAGTCGGAGGGATGGAGAAAGGAGTGCAGACATCCGAAGAATCAGGTAGGTGTCCCAAATAAAACAATGCCAAAACCACAATGTCCAATCATGTGAAGTACCATGTGTCCACATAGTGCAACAGTAACACATGTCCAGGAGAACGTCCAGATACATAGGCCTGATAGCACACTTTAAAACTCACATCAAATACATAAATAATTAAAAATCCTAAAAACACCCTCTACACGTGCAGCAGGCACACCCTAACTGCAGGCTGCAAAACAACTGCACCCTCACTCCACACACAAATGAAACCACCTCCAAGGCCCCAACCCAAATCACCCTCAGGTACCACCCCAATGCATGTGATACATTGCCATTCCAATTTCCACAGACCCATTTATAACGCTCGCCCTCCTTTACTCCACCACAGGGTCCGATTCAAACGACGAGCTCCAGGACACCCCTTCCAGCACACCTGCAAAGAGGGCCAAGACCAACGGCCAAAGACCCTCCACCTCAGCTGCACGGATCAAGACACGGCAGCAGCACAAATCAAGTGGCAGCACACAGGAGGGAACTCCAACAGGCACCCCAGCAGCCAGCATGCCCACAACAGCACCACCACAGGTCCCCCCAATGGATGCCACAGTAGGCACTGCTTCTGGTGGCAGCAGCACCATAGGTGACACTGCATTAATGGCAGCATGCTCCGACACAGAAAACGGGGATGTCGAAGTTAGATCCATCCATGACCTGTCTCAATCCCCCTGTCTGTTCCATCCCGTACACCATGAGGATACCACGCAGGGGCACCCACAAGACGACGACTGGCCATCCCCCACAAGCCCTGTGGCAAGGCAACATGAGGTGACCAGCCCCTCTGTGACACCACCGCAAATGGCCATGGCCCAGCAGAGGCAACAGTCCCTCGACCAGGTAATCGTGCAACAGCAGCAACTGGCCACGCTCCTCAAGGACCATGCCGATGAATGTGGGGGCACTAAGGCAGACATAGAAACATCAACTGAGACACTCAGGGCAGAAATGGAGAGAAGTACAGAGACACTAAGGGCACAAATGGAGAGTAGCACCGAGAGCCTGAGAGTAGAAATGGAGAGAAGCACCGAGAGCCTGAGAGTACAAATGGAGAGAAGCACCGAGAGCCTGAGGGGGGAACTGCATGCGACGTCCAAAGACGTATGTGCCGAACTTGCCGCTGTGCGCCGTGTGCTCACTGAGCTCTCACAAACCCTTAGGGACATGCATGGACGTGAGCAGGCAGAGACATCATCCGTTGCAAGTTCCGTCCAGGGCAGCCCCCAACGTAGATCTGGGAGGAACCTGCGCTCCACAGGCAGGGGTGCCCCTGATGCCCGGAGAGGGGGCTTGCAATAGCGACTGCCCACTGACAATGAGCATCTTTGGACACTGGTGTTCGGGGGGGAGGTAGGAGGGTGGAGGGGGTGTGTTGGGCTCACTTGGGTGGCGGGTCGATAGGGTGTTTAACATGCCATAAACAATGCACGATCATCCAATGAGATGTGTGGACATTGATCTTTGTGTACGAGGCCATTATAGGCGTACAGTCCATATTGTGCATGTTCCAGACACACACAGTGCCACGAGTCCCGTGTCCATGTATCAGCCACCAGGCGTGAGTGCTAGAAGCATGCATCTATGATATGCTGACGAATGTCACGGCCCTCCTGTGCCTCGCAGACTCCTTGAGGTGCTGCCACATCCCCACCCTCATCATGACCATCTTCAGGTGCTTGCAGTTCTGCGTCAGGGGGCATGGGCACATTTCTACGTACGCACATGTTGTGTAGCATGACACATGCCATGACCATCTTTGCAACCTTCTCATGGCGGTACAGGAGTGCCCCGCCAGACCTGCTGAGGCAGCGGAAACGAGTCTTCAGTAGGCCGAATGCCTGTTCTATGACTACACGGGTACGTGAGTGGGCATGGTTGTAGTCCTCCTCATGCTGGTCCCGTGGGTTCCGGACTGGTGTAAGGAGCCATCTCTTCAGTGGATACCCGGCATCACCTGTATGTGGACAATAAAGGAATTTTGAGGAATGCCATTGCTACGTACGCACCCCCCCCTTCCTGCCAGGTCATTGCCGCATCACATACCCCACATTATCATGCTTGAAATGAGACTCACCGAGTAGCCAGGATCTGTTCCCTGCGTGTCGCTCCATGTAGCGTGGTATTGTAGAGTTCCTCAAGACCATAGAATCATGGGTTGATCCAGGAAATCGGGCACAACAATGTGTAATGATCCTGTTGGAGTCACACACCATTTGTACATTCAGAGAATGAAATTGTTTTCGGTTGCGGTACTGGGCCTCCATGGCATGTGGGATGACCAATTCCACATGGGTGCAGTCGATGGCACCAATGCAACCCGGTATGCCGGCAAGTGCATGGAATCCCACTTTTGCGTTCGTAATCTCCTGCTCCGAGCGTGGTAGAGAGATGTAGTCGTCTGCGTGCCTCAGGAGGGCATCGAGCACTTGAAATAGTGTCCGTGAGAACAGTGGCTGTGAAATGCCATGCAACTGTCCGACTGTGTGCTGGTAGGTGCCTGTGGCCAGGAAGTGGAGTACAGACACCACCTTCAGTAGGGGTGGGATGGCGGTTGGGCTATCTATCATGCTGACAAGGTCAGCCTGTGTCATGTCCACAATGGCGGTTATGGTGTCCCGGTCCAAACGGTAGAGGGTGTGGATCTGCTCATCAGTGAGGTCGAACGGATGTGCTCGGAGGCGTGGGATTGCGGGCTGCCTGCGTGGTGGTAGTGGCTGTGCTGGCGGCCCTTGCTGGCCCTGCCTTGCCCTCCTCCTCCTCCTGCGTCTCCTCTGTGCGGCCGGTTGTTGTAGTAGTTGGTGTTCGTCTTCTTCTTGAAGTTGGAGTACTTGCAGTGCTATCAGGTCCCCCAGGGCCAACATCGCTAGTCCTGCCGGTAGCATTTCGGAGTGGGTGTGGTTGTGGGAGGGGGTTGGGTGTGCAATTTATGTGTTTTCAGGCTGTATAGCCTCCACCTGTGCTGATTCATTCCACCTGTGCAAGCTGCTATCCCCTTTGGGCGAGCACGTCCCGCACACAACGCTGCAATTCGACGAATGGCATCTTGCTATTACAATCATGTATTTGTACCCGATGGCAGTGTAATATTGGTTGATATGTTCATTCTGCTATGGTCCCATTGTTTCACATACTATCTTTGCAGTCGCGAAAAGACTTGTGAAGGGTCAGTGGAACGTAGTACTCGAGTAACGGTGGACCCTCATGCAACACTGTACCGAGGTTCACCGACGGGCGGGGCGTCCCATTTGTGAGTGAAGGCAGTTGCCATTTTCACACACAGCCGCACTAGATGGATTAATTTGTGATTTCAAGCGGCCACAGATGCCTTTTCGACGTGATGTTGCAAATGAGGAATTCGAAGGACGGCGCTTTCGGTTTTCAGCTAGCGGCGAGGAGATGCCCACAGGTCTGACTGCAAATATAACGTTCTATTGTTCAATGTCCTTGGGACAGGGGCCATGGCGAGGATGCAATGATTGATATGAATAGTATGGGATGCGCAATAGCGAAGTGGGCGATAAGGCCGGACGTTCCCAATTACATGTTACTTCACAACACTGGAATTACAGGCTGGAGCACAGTGGATTTTGCAGGCTGCATAACGCACAGACTCAATGGAAATTTCACATGTTATGTGAGTATGAAAACAGGCGTTTTCATTACGGGATGAGGGAATGATGTATGGATGCATGGACAGATGATTTAATACAGAGTTTGCCATGTACAGGGCTTCTTGGAATCTATCCACCTCCCCTGCGCTATGTGATGCAGGGCTGCCATAGTGGGACCATCGTCTATCTGGCCTTGTTGAACCCTCCCTGTCTCGACGCGCCTTCAGACACTTGTGTCTATGCACGTTACTAATCCCATCTGATGGATTCTGTTTTAACAGACGCATGCACAGAAACACTCGTTTGTGATAGTGTTTTCACCTCGATATAGATAGTTATGATTCGCAAGTGGTTTTTGGGTGGTGATGATCCTTTGGAGTGGGCTAGCATGCATATGGCTGTGGATTTGGTGTGATCATTGAAGTGAGTAAATCAAATGAAGTTCTGATGCCCATACTATTCTTTTTCATTTCATTTGGGTGACAGGTATCTCCTCCCCTTTTGCCACTGCCATCTGTATGCCACTCCTGCAGATGGATTTTACTCCCGACACCTGCTGCTTCGTGTTAATCAGTGGAGCAGCATTACGATCTTATGGGACGATCGACAATGGGCCACATGCCCTTACGCAGTACTAGTGGCTAGGAGCAACATTTCGGCCTTTCAGCTGGACTAGTGCCTCCCTAATGGGATGGCCCTGCGGTTCGAGGCGCTTCCATGTTGCCTTTTCGTACGAGAATGTAGCCCCTGTGTACCATGAGGGAACAGGGCGTCACACAAGAAGTAGCTGGTCATTTATTGTGGATGCAGCCCACAATGGTGAAATATATTTTGGAGTTCATGGCCTAATGGCTGTATGGGCTTGGTGAATTTGTTGTGCATTAAATTTCTATTCTGATATGAACCGTGTAGCGTTCTTCTTTGCAAGTGATGTGGCATATTCCTATTTGGGGAGCGATGTATTGTGAGGAGATCTGCATTGGGTTCCAGCTTCGGAGTATAGTTGCGTGGTACTGTGCTGGGCGCGTTTGCCTACGAAGCCCAGTGAGGTCAGGGATAAGGGCTGCCAATATGACTGTTTTAATGATGTCATGCTCAGGGGTGGGGGATTAGCTTTTGTGTAACAGATGCCGGTCAGCCAGGTGGATTGGTGGAATGATGTGATTATCAGAATATGGCTGGTCACAGGTGCCTGTGTTTGCGTGCGTTTCTTGGAGGGAGACTGAGGTCATGTCCATTTGTATAGCTTCTGTATTCGTGCCATCTGTGCCCTGCAGCTCCCATTGGCCCCTCTTGAGATTCATTTGTTCGTTGGCAGGCATGGATGACTTGTACATTTCACTGGTTGCATTGTGTGACTTCATTGCACCTACGGGGAGTTGTACAATGTGGCCAGGGAGCGGTGTATAGGCACTCAGTAGGGCCGTTTACGGTTGGTTCGCGATGCCGTACTTCTCACCATGGCGGAATGGTACTTTCCGCCGTGCTTGATGGCGTTAGGTGCATGTCCGCTAGGGTCAGAATTCGCGTACCGTTGCGCCATGGTGGTAATTACGGTTTGGCATGGCGCGCGTGCGCGTACTTGGTGCAGTTAGCGTTGGCGTTCACTACGGTGTCGCTAATGGCATCGTACTTTGCGGTGACGGGTCATGATCGCACCGAGCGCTATTCGATGGCGGTATTGCATTTCCGCCATCGTTTTTCGATTTCCGCCAGGGTCGTAATGAGGGCCCTTGTGATTTATGAATGGTGACTGCGTATGCAAGAGTTAGAGAAAATTGTTCTCTGCATACATACATGTCTTTGAAGAGAAGGAATCGAGCTGTTGAGCGTCCTATTCTTTTTACTTCTGAAAGTTTATCGAAGAGAATATTGACAAACTGAATTTTGTTGTCACATGGGTATGTTTGAAAGCCAACAACTGTACCCAGTGCTCCATTAACTAGTCCTTGGTCCACGTCAAGGTTACGTTTAAGCATTACTCTGCAATTTAAGGATAATTTTAATATCTTTTCCAAGCCTGCTGTGTTTGAGATTGATTTTTCTAAACTATTTATTCTTGCTGTGGCTTGGTCACACATGGGTGGTGTCATTCCATGTACATCTAGTTTGTCTGTGGCGCTAATTTCCATAATTGGTTGCATTTCTTTGCTTAACATTATTTCATTGAATTTGAAACAGCTTGCAAGAGTTGGCATTAAGGGCATACAATTGACATTTTTTGTGGGCTATTCGTTCCATAACATCTGTAGCACATGCATTATCACCATAAAGTGCATGAATGTGCCGGGTTTTCAATATTGCTTCTGCTTCTCTAGAAAGTATACCAACTCTGATACTTTTTAAGATGTTGGCATAAGTGAGATCTGCAGATTGGCGCATGTTTTCTGTTAATTCTCTGGATTGGAAATGTTGCCAAAGGTTGACATTTCCAATGCTGCCAACAGTTTTACGGCAGAGTTTGTGTCCTAATGTTTTAAAAATGGGCTCACCTTTTACAGGTGTCAATTGAAGAAGATCTCCGAAAACAATGATGTGTTTTCCTGCAAATAGCTCTTCATAGTTTGTTTTGAGTACTTCTTGTAATCTGAGGTGAATCAAAGCCAACATTAGGTTGGACACCATGCTCACTTCATCTATTAGTAGCATTTTCATTTGCGTCAATACTCTGCATACTTCCATTGCAGCTTCTGCAGAAAGTTTGAAATAATCTAACTTGTTTTGGTGTTCTACTGGCAGGAGTAGTAAAAGGTGTAAAGTGACACCACCTATGTTGTAGGCAGCTAAACCTGTGGGGGCAGTGACAACAGCTGACAGTTTGTTGTTTATCAATTGTTGAAGGAACTTACTGATGATTTTGATTAGGAATGTTTTGCCAGAACCAGCTTCACCACTGACATACAATAATATAGGTTTGTAATTTTGGCAGGTGCATTTTTTGTTTTCATGTTGCACACCATGTGCAATTTCTTTTGTTATTTCTTGAAAAATGCTACGTTGCTCTTTGTTTAGTTTTGATTGTAGTGTACTTAAGTCTTCTTTATCTTCATAGTGACACATGGTGTTTTCTACTTCTATCATAGCTAATTCTGCCTCATTTGTTATTAGTGGTTCTCCCAGTGGTTCTTGGCTTCCTGTGACAGAAGGTTGACTACTGTCAGGAGTGTCCTTATCTAGTTGGGCCTGGAGTTCCTCTTCGTGTTGCTGTTCATTGTGCAACATTGTTTTGTACGGTGCAAAGTTTACATCAGTTATACTGCTTTCATTGGCTTTGAAAGCGTCTTCATATGAGTCATGGGTATCTAGTATTTCTTCTTCTTTTCTCCATGGTTTGAAGAGTTGTAGCAGGGACATGTAATATATTTCTTTATGTTGAGGAGTCTTCAATGACAATTTGATATGATTAATTAAATTTGGTTTGGTGAATTTTACTAAGCTGCCATCACAGTTTGTCACTTTGTATTTACGGTTTTGCTCATCAGGTTTTATATTATTTTTGTATGTGTAGTTTTGGGCTATGTGGTATAGACACATGGTTTCCAAAGTGGTACTCCTGTTTGGGTAGTATGTGTCCAATAAATTGTTTTTTAAAATGTCTTGGCTGTTGGGATCATGTTTGGCTATTGTTTCTATATCTTCGTATGATTTTAGAACTCTTTTTCTAGATTTAGCTGGACCAAGGCTTAGCCATACTATATTTGCAGATTTACCATACAATGCAGTACCAGTTAATCGATCAGCTGCTTCATAGGATCCACATTCTCTATGGGACAGCATTTTTATGCCCAAGCTGTTTAATTTCTGAGACATTGTTTTATCTGATGACAGGTCATTCCATAGGTCTTGGAGCTCTGTCTTTTCTGATTTGGTTAAGTATGCTGTGACATATCGTGCAACTGCAGTAGAATTGTCTGCAATGTACTGCACATCTATGTTTGCATTCCACAAGTGGGCAATGATTGCATTGTAATCATTGATATATTTTTCTTCTTCTTTTCTTTTTATGCAATATGTATTTTTAGGTGACTTACCTTTAACACTATGTCTAACTGAAGACATGAGGTTGTTCACTTGACCTGTATTTGTAACTGGTCTAGGGAAACCAAATCAGCATTTGGTGTAGTATTTCCCTTTGTTTTTGTATTTTCGACGACAATATTTGCCACATTTGTGTCTTTGGAATTGTGAGATTTTTGCATGAAGATCACTATTTGTGGATTCTGACGGAATTTCACAAGTGACATATTTTTCAATAAACTGTAAAACAGTGGCATCACTGTCTTGACCAAATTTAGGAGCATCTTTAATCCATAAAAGCATGTGGACATGTGGCGCTCCTCTGGCTTGGTATTCTTTTCTCCAAAAGAAGTGTTGCACTTCTCCAAGGGGAGGAACAGTTTTATTACAAATAAAATGTAGCATAGCAATGAAGCGATGGTGAAAATATCTAGAAACATTAACAGGATCCTGAGAACAAAGTTCTCCAGGTGTTAGTATATCTATGTTTGTTTTGTTTTCGTTTGATATGCATAGGAAAGCATGTAAATCTTCCCATGCATATTCTGCGCAACTTAATGTAACAAACCAAGTGGGTGGGCCAAGGTTTCTGATCATACAATGTACATCTCCATGGCGTCGAAACCAGTACTCTTTAGTACCTCGCATACTTGCTAATAGATTTGTAAGATTTGTCTGTAAAACCTCACCTTTTTGTTGAACTTTTTGTAATAATTGTGTGGCTGTCATATTTTGAAAGTGTGATCCTGATTTTAATATGTGTGCAACTCCGTACCATAAAGTTGCTAGTTCACTTTCAAAGAGTAGGTGGAATATTTATTCCACATTTTGTCGAAATCTGGGATCTTCAGAATACATTCGTAATGAGCGATATTCTGATGCTGATATTTGAACAGGTCTATCATTGTATCTTCCTCCTTTGCCAGTAGGAAAGAGTAGAGGAAAAGCACGTGCTTCAATACTTTTTTCCCATATGCCGATTGGTGATCCTTTTGTTTGACGCATTTGGTACGTTTCCAGTGCATCTTGTAGGTACTCCATTTACCAAGATAATTAAAGATTGTTGCATTGGACGTTGCACTCCTAGAGTGTGCACATTTTCTTTTAGATCTAATGGTAAATACACTACTTTTCCATGAATACCTTTCACTAATTCAGAGGGAGGTAATTTTTCAGTTTTTGGTTGAAGGCGTATTATTGCTTGAAATGCATGAACTGTTTGAATTATGATGCTCTCATATAAATTAAGTTGTTGAAGGAGTTTTGGTAGTGGATGTAATTCCAAGTTATTTGAGATAGCACGTGAAGGAGTTTGGTTGTTGTCAAGTTTGGTAGTGCAGTAACTGCAAAGTATTATGGGGTCAGTTATTTCATATTTGTTTTCTGCTATAAGGTAGAGAGCTAATTCAAACCATTTAGAATCTTCATTGTCTTCTATTTTGTATGAAAGGTCTATAGTTTTTGTGTTACTTTTATAACACGTTCTGCGGCAACATACACACACGTGGTTTGGTACTTCAGCTGAAGTGCTTTGAAATTTTAGTATTTATTTTTTGTATGTGTGTAGTGAAAGGTTGCCATGTGCAGATTTGTTACGAAGTTTGTTGACAGCTATTTCATCTTGTAAGTGGGTTTCATTTCCAAAATATTTTTTCTGTATATACTCGATTTCTTCTAGTAGGTCTTTTGGTGTACCATGTAGAAGAATGTTATTTAAATTGGCTAGTGCTAAGCAGGACTTTTTGCATAATACAGTTTATAAACTAGATTTCTTATACTTGCATGATGTGTTGATATCCTTTTGATATCATGGAAGGTTGTTTTGCAAGTAGCTCCTGATATGCAGGCCAACGAATGTCCTTGCAGTCCTGTGTGCTTGCGTACTGGACAAGCATCCATACTTTTCAGTATTTTAATTTTGATTTTGTCTTTGCTTTTCACATATTGGCCCTCATTACGACCCTTGCGGAAAGCGACTGACCGGACCGCCACAGCGTAAATAGCGTTTCCGCCATAGCACGAAGGAGCAAACTGCGGCCCATTCCGACCCATCGAGCACGAGCACCATGGCATGGCGGAAGTGCAAAGTCCGCGATGGCGGAAATGACCCCAAAACGGCCCACACCGCCGCCGTACGGCGCCCCAGGTGCAATACCGCCACCCCTCTTAGCGGTCACCGCAGTGTGCGCCTACCGGAAAGTACGGTGGCCGGAAATATACGGAAACGGAAGTCAAAACACGGGGCCGGAACGGGAAACATCCCGGCGTACACCTATAAATACACTAAAACCACACAACCACTAAAAACACTACCCTGAGACACACCCCACCCCGTCAACCACCCTAGCGAAACCAAGAAAAATGGGAAAAGTAGCGAAGAAAGCGTGCGATCGCAAGCGGCAGGTCCACTTCTCCCGCGAGGAACTCACCGTGCTAACAGAGACCCTCCAGGAGAATGCTGCCGTCGTCTTCAGCACGCAAATGACCAGGACGGCACTTGCAAACAAGAAGGCCATATGGGCTCTGGTGGCACAGCGTGTAAGTGCGGTGGGGACCGCACCCCGCACCCCACAGCAATGCCGCAAGCGATGGGACGACCTGCGGATACGCGTCCGCAGCATACTCTCCGCCAACCGCAACATTGCCACAGCCACCGGGGGAGGTCCTGAATCACCCATCAAGTTGACCCCCTGGGAAGAAATCTGTGCCTCCACCATCGGAATGGAGAGCATTGAGGGAGTCGGAGGGATGGAGAAAGGAGTGCAGACATCCGAAGAATCAGGTAGGTGGCCCAGATATAACAATCCACACAGTCCATCCATGTGAAGTACCATGCGTCCACATAGTGCAACAGAAACACATGTCCAGGAGAACGTCCACACACATCGGCCTGATAGCGCACGTTAAAATCCACAATAAATACATAAATAATTAAAAACCCCCAATACACGCACTACACGTGCAGCAGGCACACCCAAACTGCAGGCTGCCAAACAACTGCACCCTCACTCCACACACAAATCAAAGCACCTCCAAGTCCCCGACCCAAATCACCCTCAGGTACCACCCCAAAGCATGTGATACAATGCCATTCCAATTCCCACAGACCCATCAATAACCCTCGCCCTCCTTTACTCCACCACAGGGTCCGATCCAAACGACGAGCTACAGGACACCCCTACCAGCACACCTGCAAAGAGGGCCAAGACCAACGGCCAGAGACCCTCCACCTCAGCTGCACGCATCAAGACACGGCAGCAGCACAAATCAGGTGGCAGCACAGAGGAGGGAACATCAACAGGCACCCCAGCAGCCAGCATGGCCACAACACCACCACCACAGGTCCCCCCAACGGATGCCACAGAAGGCACTGCCTCTGGTGGCAGCAGCACCATAGGTGACACCCCATTGATGGCAGCATGCTCGGACACAGAAGACGGGGATGTCGAGGTCAGATCCATCCATGACCTGTCCCAATCCCCCTGTCTGTCCCATCCCGTACAACATGAGGATACCACGCAGGTGCAGCCACAAGACGACGACTGGCCATCCCCCCCAAGCCCTGTGGCAAGGCAACATGAGGACAACAGCCCCTCTGTGACACCACCGCAAATGGCCATGGCCCAGCAGAGGCAACAGTCCCTCGACAAGTTAATCGTCCAACAGCAGCAAATGGCCACACTCCTCAAGGGCCATGCCGATGAATGTGGGGGCACCAAGGCAGACATAGAAACATCAACAGAGACACTTAGGGCAGAAATGGAGAGAGGTACAGAGACGCTAAGGGCACAAATCGAGAGTAGCACCGAGAGCCTGAGAGTCCAAACGGAGAGTAGCACCGAGAGCCTGAGAGTCCAAATGGAGAGAAGCACCGAGAGCCTGAGGGGGGAACTGCATGCGACGTCCAAAGACGTATGTGCCGAACTTGCCGCAGTGCGCCGTGTGCTCACTGAGCTCTCGCAAACCCTTAGGGACATGCATGGACGTGAGCAGGCAGACACATCATCCGTTGCAAGTTCCGTCCAGGGCAGCCCCCAACGTAGATCAGGGAGGAACCTGCGCTCCACAGGCAGGGGTGCCCCTGATACCCGCAGAGGGGGCTTGCAATAGCGACAGGCCACTGACAATGAGCATCTTTGGACACTGGTATTCGGGGGGGAGGTAGGAGGGTGGAGGGGGTGTGTTGGGCTCACTTGGGTGGCGGGTCGATAGGGTGTTCAACATGATATCACATATGCCATAAAAAGTGCACGATCAACCAATGAGATGTGTGGACATTGATCTTTGTGTACTAGGCCATCATAGGCGTATAGTCCATATTGTGCATGTCCCAGACACACGCAGTGCCACGAGTCCCGTGTCCATGTATCAGCCACCAGGCGTGAGTGCTAGAAGCATACATCAATGAGATGCTGACGGATGTCACGGGCCTCCGGTGCCTCGCAGACTCCATGAGGTGCTGCCACATCCCCACCCTCATCATGACCATCATCAGGTGCTTGCAGTTCTGCGTCAGGGGGCATGGGCACATTTCTACGTACGCACATGTTGTGGAGCATGACACATGCCATGACCATCTTTGCAACCTTCTCATGGCGGTACAGGAGTGCCCCGCCAGACCTGCTCAGGCAGCGGAAACGAGTCTTCAGTAGGCCGAATGCCTGTTCTATGACTACACGGGTACGTGAGTGGGCATGGTTGTAGTCCTCCTCATGCTGGTCCCGTGGGTTCGGGACTGGTGTGAGGAGCCATCTCTTCAGTGGATATCCAGCATCACCTGTATGTGGACGAGAAACGTAGGATGTGGAATGCCATTGATACGTACGCACACACCCCCCCCTTCCTGCCAGTACATTGCCAAATCACATACCCCACATCATCATGCATGCAATGAGACTCACCGAGTAGCCAGGATCTGTTCCCTGCGTGTCGCTCCATGTAGCGTGGTATGGTAGAGTTCCTCAAGACCATGGAATCATGGGTTGATCCAGGGAATCGGGCACAACAATGCGTAATTATCCTGTTGGAGTCACACACCATTTGTACATTCAGGGAATGAAATTGTTTTCGGTTGCGGTACTGGGCCTCCATGGCATGTGGGACGACCAATTCAACATGGGTGCAGTCGATGGCACCAATGCAACCCGGTATGCCGGCAAGTGCATGGAATCCAACTTTTGTGTTGGTTATTTCCTGCTCCGAGCGTGGTAGAGAGATGTAGTCGTCTGCGTGCTGCAGGAGGGCATCGAGCACTTGGAATAGTGTCCGTGAGAACAGTGGCTGAGAAATGCCATGCAACTGTCCGACTGTGTGCTGGTAGGTGCCAGTGGCCAGGAAGTGGAGTACAGACACCACCTTCAGTAGGGGTGGGATGGCGGTTGGGCTATCTATCATGCTGACTAGGTCAGCCTGTGTCATGTCCACAATGGCGGCTATGGTGTCCCGGTCCAGACGGTAGAGGGTGTGGATCTGCTCATCAGTGAGGTTGAACGGATGTGCTCGGAGGCGTGGGATTGCGGGCTGCCTGCGTGGTGGTAGTGGCTGTGCTGCTGGGCCTTGCTGGCCCTGCCTTGGCCTCCTCCTCCTCCTGCGTCTCCTCCGTGCGGCTGGTTGTAGTTGATGTTCGTCTTCCTCTTGGAGTCGGAGCACTTGCAGTGCTATCAGGTCCCCCAGGGCCAACATCGCGAGTCCTGCCGGTAGCATTTCGCTGTGGTTGTGGGAGGAGACTGGCTGTGCAATTTATGTGTTTCCAGGCTGTATGGCCTCCACCTGTGGTGATTGATTCCACCTGTGCCAACTGCTCTCCCCTTTGGCCGAGCATGTCCCGCGCACGACGCTGCAAATCGGGTATTTGTATCTTGCTATTGCATTCATGTATTTGTACCCGATGGCCGTGTAAGATTGGTTGATATGTTCATTCTGCTGTGGTCCCATTGTTTCCCATACTGTCTGTGCAGTCGCGGACAGACTTGTGAAGGGTCAGTGGAACGTAGTACTCGAGTAACGGTGGGCCCTCATGCATCACTGTACTGAGTTGCAACGACGGGCGTGGCTTCCCATTCCTGGGTGAAGGCAGTTGCCATTTTCACGCACAGCCGCACTCGATGGAATAATTAGTGATTTCAAACGGCCACAGATGCCTTCTCGACGTGATGTTGCAAATGAGGAATTCGAAGGGCGGCGCTTTCGGTTTCCGGCTAGCGGCGAGGAGATGCCCACAGGTCTGTCTGCAAATATAACGTTCTTTTGTTCTATGTCCTTGAGACAGGGCCCATGGCGAGGGAGCAATGATTGATATGAATAGTTTGGGATGCGCAATAGCTACGTGGGCGATGAGGCCGGGCATTCCCAAATACATGTTACTTCACAACACTGGATTTACGGGCTGGGGCACTGTGGATTTAGCAGGCTGCATTACGCACAGACTCAATGGATGTTTCTAATGTCATGTGAGTAATTATTCAGGCGTTTTGATTCCTGGATGAGGGTATGATGAATGGATGCATGGGCAGGTGATTTGATGCAGAGTTTCCCTTGTACAGGGCTTCTTGGGGTCTATCCGCCTCCCCTACGCTATGTGATGCAGGGCTGCCATAGTGGGCCCATCGTCTATCTGGCCTTGTTGAGCCCTCCCTGTCTCGACGCGCACTCAGCCACTTGTGTCCATGCACGTTAACATTCCCCTCTGATGTATTCTGTTATGGCAGACGCATGCACAGGTACACTCGTTTGTGATGGTGTTTACACCTCGATATAGAGAGTTATTAGTCGCAAGTGGTTTTGGGGTGGTGATGATCCTTTGGAGTGGGCTAGCATGCATATGGCTGTGGATTTCGTGTGCTCATTGAAGTGAGTTGTTCGTATGTGGTTCTGATGGCCATTCTGTTCTTGTTCTTTTCTTTTGGTTGACAGGTATCTCCTCCCCTTTTGCCACTGCCATCTGTATGCCACTCCTGCAGATGGATTTTACTCCCGACACCTGCTGCTTCGTGTTAATCGGTGGAGCAGCATTACGATCTTATGGGACGATCGCCAGTGGCCCACATGCCCTTACGCAGTACTGGTGGCTCGGAGCAACATTTCGGCCTTTCAGCTGGACTAGTGCCTCCACATTGGGACGGCCCTGCGGTTGTGTGCGCTTCCATGTAGCCTTTTAGTACGTGAATGTGGCTCTGTGTACCATGCTGGAACAGGGCGTCACACAAGTGGTGGATGGTCATTTCTTGCGGATGCAGCCCTCAATGGTGAAATGTGTTTTTGAGTTCGTGGCCTGATGGCTGTATGGGCTTGGTGATTTAGTTGTGCATTAAATTTCTGATCTGATTTGGCCCGTGTAGCGTTTTTCTTTGCAAGTGATGTGGCATGTGCCTATTTGTGGGGCGATGTATTGTGAGGAGATCTGCATTGGGTTCCTGCTTCGGGGTTTAGTTGCGTGGTACTGTACTGGGCGCGTTTGCCTACTGAGCCCGTGAGGTCAGGGATGGGGGCTGCCAATGTGACAGTTTGAATGTTGTCATGCTCAGGGGCGGGGGATTGGGTTTTGTGTAACAGATGCCGGTCAGCCAGGTGGACTGGTGGAATGATGTGTTTTCGGATTGTTGCTGGGCACAGGTGCCTGTGTTTGCGTGCGTTTCTTGGTGGGGGACTGTGGTCATGTCCATTGGGATGGCTTCTGTATTCGTGCCATCTGTGCCCTGCAGCTCCCATTGGCACCTCTTGTGTTGCTTTTGTTCGTTGGCATGCATGGGTGCTTTGTACTTTTCAATGGTTGCATTGTGACTTCTTTGCACCTACAGGGAGTTGTACTTTGTGGGCAGGGAGCAGTGTACAGGCACTCAGTGGGGCCGTTTACGGTTGATTCGCGATGCCGTACTTCTCACCATGGCGGAATGGTCCATTCCGCCATGCCTGATGGCGTTAGGTACATGTCCGCTAGGGTCGGAATTGGCGTACCGTTGCACCATGGTGGTGTTTGCGGTTTGGCATGGCGCGCGCGCGCGTGCTTAGTGCAGTTAGCGTTGGCGTTCACTACGGTGTCGCTAATGGCTTCGTACTTTGCGGTGACGGGTCATAGTCGCACCGAGCGCTATTCGATGGCGGTATTGCATTTCCGCCATCGTTTTCCCATTTCCGCCAGGGTCGTAATGAGGGCCATTGATTGAGGAATAGGCGTAAAGATTTGAAATTTTTTTTGGGAATGTTACACATTGACGTGCATGGCCATGTGTAAATTAGATGTTCTGATTCAGTCGAATGGAGGGGTAAATCTAAGGTTTCAGGGCATATTTTTGTAAGGAGTACTTCTTGTTCCATTATGGTATTATTAACTTTTTCATAACCTCGACCACTGCTATTTATGGCAATTGTATTTGTTTGCTTTTGTTTGTACGCTTCTTCATTAAAGTATGGTTCTGCGCTTGTAGTGTGACTCCATTCACCTCCACAGATATTTAAGAAGTTATTTCTGTTCACATTTCGTTTATTGAGAAGTCTTTTTTGAAGTTTAGTTATTAGTTTTGTTAGTGGTTCAATTCTGTTTAACACAACAATAAATACGTTTCTTTTGAGAAGAATTGCACTGTCTATCAATGCTTCTAAGATTACTTTCCTACGATAGGTTTGAAGTGTTGAACCTGGTTTCTCTCCTGTTTTTATCAGATTTTGAAGGACTTTGTGACGGAACATTTTGGCTAATATACTTTTCTTGGTATGCTTACTTTGTACTATATCAAGATTTATAGAAGACGTTTTATTTGTAGTGATAGTTGATTTTCTGTTAATAGTTTTTTGGGTCGTTTTACTTTTTGATAGAGGAGGCAAAGTTTTTGCACTAGAAACTTCTTCTGTTTCACAACATGACTGTATTAGCTGTTGTGTTTCAACGTTTTTTTACAAATTCTGCTATAGATGGGCGTTTATGTTGGAGACTTTTCTTTTCATTTGCTCTACTTCTGCGTCCCTTTCTACAGAGTTGCTTTTTGGTGGGCATTCTGTACCGTCTGTTGAAAAAATACAGAAGGTATGGGTTGGGGTTTTCTGCAATGCATGTGTGTTGTGTGCATGATTGTTTGAGTAAGATGATAAAGATGTATGTAATGGTGTGTGATTGTGAATTGGGAAGTTGAACTACCAGGGATGGGTATTCTCCAATTAATATGTTAGTAAACTGGGGTTCAGATGACAGAAAAAAGTAAGCCGGTGGTGTGGAGAAGAATAAATAATATAGGTAAAGCTATACAATTAAAACAGTTGTTTGTTCTACAACATCTACATTCTAGCGGCTGAGTTGGGTAATTTGTGTGCCGAAAAATAGGAATTTGAGGGCCATTCTGACAGGAGATCACTGTTTAAGACGGGGGGATTTTTGATCAGAATGGTGCAGAATCTCTATTTTTAGGCACAGAAATACCATGAATGCACCGTACAGTGCGTGTGAGTTATAAATATTATGGTAACAATCTACTTACTTTTTTTTCAAAAATGAGTAGTTTGCTTCTTAGTTGTTCTTTGTAAATCAAAATCGGCTGCTTCTATTCAGGAGAATGGGCTTCACTGCAATTGTAAAAGAAAGACATTAGTAATTTGGTTGCTATATAGCACTGTTTTCATTTTAGACATAGATTTTTTTAAATTGAAATGCTCAGCGCGTACTGAAAACCATTAAAACTATATTATGACTAAGAGTAGGAAAGAAAATATCTCTACTATGGTTTGTGGAATTCATAATCTACTAACGTATACCACTATTCTTGTAATTAAGCTTTTCCACGTAATAGTGAGTCATTGTCATCATAGCTCTCAACCATGTGTGTCGCAAAGGCGGGTGAAATCACCTGATTTTGTTTTTGGCGGTTGAGACGCCCATTGTAATGAATGGGCGTGCAGGAGGCTTGGCGGGTGAGTCAGTCCTTTACAAGGCGGGTGACACCCGCCAAAAGCGTGTGAGTTGAGAGCTATGTGTCATAGCCTGCTTTTGCACGTAACAGTGAGTGAATGTCATAGTCTGCTTGTCCTATATAAATGTATGTAAGTACTTATATAAACGAAAAAAATTAAAACCAATTATGTGTTTGTACAAATATTATTGTTTGAGATTTGATCATAGAGTGTGTATGTTATTTTGTGTGATTATATGTCGTGTATATATTTTATTTCAAAAATGTTAGTTTAATAGTTTTTGCATGTGTGTGTGTGTATGAAGAAATTAAACAATATAATGGTTTGTAAGTGACAGGTCATTTTTGGACAATGAAACAATGATTGTCCATTCATTTTTCAGATTATAGAAGGTAAAAGTCGGTTAGAAAATGTGTTCATGTACTGTGTAGAAAATCTGCATACCTGTACTTTCTGTTCATGTATATGTATATGGACCAAGCTGCAAGTAGAAATATTGGAGATTTGTATAGTATTTCTCGTAGATCGTGGTTGTCAATGGTATGAGACTTGTACTCCGAGAGTTACACCGTACATTTGTAGTGCTACTCTATGATGATGCAGTTGCATGTAGAGTTATTGGATTTGATTGGTGGATGGTCATGTGATTGCTTAGCTACATCCAATGAGGGAATGGCACAGAGAGTGAAATCGAAATGGTAGAAGGGCTGTACATGTTACGATACGTTTGCGGACATGGCGGTAGTTCTAGGACACCGCGTATTACATCCGGGGAATTTGGGGAGGGGAGGTATGGAAATGAGATTGGATGAAGCAAGGGATTGATCAGCAAAGTTTAGTGAGTGTGTTGTGCTAGGAGAGGTTTTCTCAGATATTGTTTTTGCAGAGAGAAGAACAGATAGCTATGGCTGAGTGTTTCAAAACACAGATTGTATGGATTTTGGGAGACTCGTGGGTTCATTGGTTGAAGGTGCATGCAGAAAGCTGTGGAATATCTATAGATCTTGGATTCCCACATGTGGAAGTGCACTGGCATGGAGTGCGTGGAATGAAGTGGTTGGACTTGCTACCTCTCTCTGCAACTTTGAAGATAGAGGAACATCCAGACATAATTGTAATTCATTGTGGAGGGAACAGTTTAGGACATGTGTCTGGAATTTCTTTGCAATTTGCAATGAAAGAAGGACTTCAGAAGATAATGGACATTTTTCCAAACTCTAAAATAATGTTTTCACGGATTGCGCAGAGACAAGTGTGGCTTCGTTCTTTCTCATGTGGTCCACAAATGAAGAAAGCAAGGCGTAATGTTAATAAGGCTGTTTCTGCCTTCCTAAGAGCTTTTGGCATGTCCTCTTTTAACAATGAAAATATTTTGTTTCGTAGTACATACATTTTTCGCAAAGATGGAGTCCATCTTACTTATGCTGGCAATCAGATTTTTCTGAGAAATGTACAAAATGCATTGCGACCTTTTTTAGAAATACAGCATTCATTTTGAAGTACGTCTTATGTAGTTAAAATGTTTTACATTCAAACACCTCCTAAAGGCTCTTTTCAGAGCCACCACTTCCCGTTAGAGAAAAATGCATTGGTTTCAATAGGGTAGCAATGCAATTGTTTTTCTGTTCGCGGACCGTCCGCGGATTTTCACGAAATGGAAATGGCTATGCTTTATGTATCTTCACTTCTATTTTTTAACTGTGAAAGGCGGCTCTGAAAAGAGCCTTATTTCTTTTTTGATTTTTGTTATTTTGTATTTTTTTTGTTCTTTTTTATACACGACACACTAGGAGAGGAGGGAAAGAAGGGTAAAGGGAGGGGGACACCAACCGCAGGGATAAGAAAGGGCGAGTTGAGGGAGGAAGATGTAGAGTGGGTTTTATTTGGGTAGTGAGCAGGTCTTCTGGTGCTCTGAGACGATCGTCTCAAAAGCACTCCAAAGTCGTTCCCCCTGCAGAGTACTGTGTCACAGTACACACATACAACTGTGACCCTCGAAAGGTAAGGGTCATCAGAATTCTGTATGACCTGTGAGGCAGCTTGAGGAAGACGCTGTCCCACAGAGGTGTTCCTTGTGGTGACAGGATCAGGAACAGAGGATGAAGTAGAGGCAATCAACCTACTACGCTTCTCGCAAGGTACAACCTTGCGAATGGCCCCAGTGTGGAATGAGCGCAGGTGTCGCTTCATGGTAGTGGTCCCAAAGCTATACGAACCATGCTTCCCGCGACTGAGTACCATTTTGCACTCATTACAGGTGACACGGTTCGCATGAGACTTAGGGCCGTTTCCATGAACGGTAAACAACCGCCACACCCAAGATTCACGCTGAGGGCAGGTAGTAGGGATTTCCTCTACCTCATTCTCGTCATCCTCTTCTTCCTCCTCTGTATCCTCACTCCTGTTCCCCTCTTCAGGCCCTTGGTGAAATGGTGGTGGTGGAGGGGGTGGGGGTGGTGCTGAGGCAGATGTAGCACCATGTGGTAATAGTCGAGCCATGGATGTCATAGGCTTGGAGATGGAAATCTGCAAGGTATGCAGCAAAATGCAGTGTGCTCTGTGGAATAGTCAGAAACACAATGAGAATGCGCTCGGGGTGCTTGTGCGCGGGTCGCGGACATGCGCGCCGTCCGCAAGATAGATCAAACATCAAAAAAGTTTCAAAAAGTCACAACAACTATGTGGAAAGTTAGGATTAGTATGTGGGATTTGTGGTATGGTGATTTTTTAATGAGAAATATTGTGGATTACTTGGAAATGTACTTTTAAACTGGTCGGGGACACGAACAGTGTCCGCATTTAGAGCACGAGATGAGCGTGGGCGCGGTCACATGATTGTTTTGTGAGCATGTTCGCTAAGGTAGCGGTCGTCCGCAGGACACCCAATGTACGGACATTGTTTTGCGCATGCGTGTTGATGTTCTGCGGACAGTGTTCGGGTCCTGAACTAATTAAAAGTGCGTCACATGTAAAACGAACAGTTACGGACAGCCGTTTGTTCTTAGCACAGTTTAATTTATTTGCTAAACATACGGACAGACATAGCGTTTCAAGCACACCTCCATTTTCGTTTATTTACGAACAATTCAGGACACCACGAGTGTTCTTAGAACAGTTTCTGTTTGCTATCGAACACTACGAATAGTAGTGTTGTTAAGGACACCTCCATTTTCGTTTATTTACGAACATTTCAGGACACTACGAGTGTTCTTAGAACATTTTCAACTTGCGTGAGAACATTACGGACAGATGTAGTGTCCTCAGGACAGTCACATTTTCGTTTCTTTACAAACATTTCCGAACAACCGCGGTGTCCGTGGACACCTAAATTGGCTTTATCACAAGGAACTGAAAGTAATTACAACACAATATAAGAAAAGTAACTTTATTTCATATATATATACAATTATGACTGGGAAGGTGGGGCAGAAACGGAAACAAAAACAGGAGAATTAGGGATTTCTAGATAACTGGCATCAGGTGAAGAAGGGAAGGAAAGCTCATTGAAACGCTTTGGTCCATAGACAGGGTTTGGGGTTAACTGCGTGGGATAGGGTGAGGGGGGACAAGTGCAGGTTGGACAATGGTGTGCTGTTGGGGGTTTCACATAATTTTCCACAGTTTTTCAAATCCATAAAATTTTGCATAAGGTCGTCCATTTTTTGATTAATCTGCTGTAGAGTGATATCCTCTGATTGTTGTTGTGAGATCCTTGGAATTTTTGTATGGTCTGTAATAAAAAAAATGTATATGTTAAATGTATACAGAATAATATTTATTAATTGGTTTACATAGTAAAGTTTTCTAACATTTCCTCTCGTGGGAAATGCTCCTCTAGCCAGTCGAGAGTACTACACATTTCTGTGAGAAAACCAAAAAGTAATATGTTTTTTTTTTTAATATAGAAAGTTTATATTACACTCATTACACTAAGAATCCCTTGTACAGACTTTTCATGAAAGGTAAATGCACATGTGATGTCATCAGTGATGTCATCAATGACATTTGTGATGTCATCTTTGATGTCATGGGTGTTAGTGTTAGCAGTGCACGGTGGCGGCGCGAGTTTTGGTTGCTTATCTTACCATAACTGCCGAATTTCAGGGGTTTTTCGGTTTTACTTTGAACCATAACGTCCCTTTAACAACGTTTTTTCACTGAATTTCATAGGTTTTTAGTAGTGCAACTTAACCATAACGTCCGTTTAACAAAGTTTTTTAACTGAATTTCATAGGTTTTTAGTAGCGCAACTTAACCATAACGTCCCTTTAACAAAGTTTTTTTACTGAATATAATATATATATATTCAGTAAAAAAAACTTTGTTAAGGGGACGTTATGGTTAAGTTGTGCTACTAAAAACCTATGAAATTCGGTAAAGGGACATTATGATTCAAAGTAAAACTGAAAAACCCCTGAAATTCGCTAGTTATGGTAAGTTAAGCAACTATAACTCACGCCACCACCGTGCATTGCTAAGACTAACACCCTGGACATCAAAGATGACGTCTTTTCCATCTGCCCCTCCATATTAGTGTTTGGTGTCTCTTCCCTCATTTCCGTCCCCACCTTTCGTTCTTAGCTCCCCTCCCAAAAAAAATCCATCCAAAAACAAAATAAATGTTCCTTTAGGAACCACCTTTCACAGTTAAAAAATAGAAGTAAAAAATAAAAAAAGGTCAGACTCCATCTACTTTGTATTTCTCAGTAAAATACATAGGTGCAATAAGATTTTCCAACATTTCCATTTGCGTTTTTTGTTATAGTAATGTGAATATTGTAGCGTTCATGTGCCGTTCCAGGGACTGGAACGGTGGATAACGACCCACTAGCCCTAGTAATCAGCCCAAGCGAAGCGAGGGTGGATAACGAGGTCTCTGGACCATTACCCCCCATTTCAGCCCCTAAAATGAGGGATGAACGCCATTACCAGCCTAGGTTTCCAAAGCGGTAGTCCGTGCTACTAAAAAATAGGATTTCTCGTCATATATTGGGACGCGGCGTCCCGGTTTAGGAATAAAATCATTTTCCGAGATGGCCACCATAGAAAGGGAAAGCACCAGTTCCATACAGGGCCCATCTTCCCTTTCCATGGCAACCTCCAAAAGGCAAGAAGAAATCCTCTAACCATATTAACATAATCATATTTTTCTTCCCTTTCAAATCTATCCTAATTGCGAATAACTTTACATCAAAGTCAGTCCCAGGTGGACATGACCACTTAATACTATGTTTTGTCCCTTCTGGTTATGGTCAGTAACCACATTGTCCGGATCTTGACCTTATACCATGACCCCGACATTTGGGCCACTGCCCATGACTACAGCCTACCCCTCAGGCACTAAAGAAAAAACCATGCTTCTCGATCCTTGCCAATGAGCCTTACGCAAATTTGCTGTAAATCCACCGTTTTATTTTTTCTAAACTGTCAAAATAATACACAAATCAATCATCATATAAGCTGTGTACAAAATTTCAACAAACTTTGTAAACTCACTTGAAACTACGTCTGAAATATTCCAACAATGATCATCACCCCTCACCTCCCCAAACATTATTGCATACGTTCCACAAGTGCAATGCTCAAAAAATATTATTGTCCCGAGGGTTTGACCATGTATTTTTGTACATACGTTGATTTATCACAAACATTTCGACATCAGCTTACCGCATTTTTCCTCTTTGAGAAACGTACGAAATCTGGCAACAGGGCGCGTCCATCTTGTGCTATTGTTAACCATTGCTGCATTGGTCTAAGGTAAACAGGCCGGATGTCACTAAATCATATGCCCCACCCCCGACCCCCACATAACCAACCCTAGTGATAATGAACACCTTTCTCTGTGACGTTCCTCTTCAGCGTAGCCAAATGCACCCATAACCACCTACGTGACCCAGAACCCAAAAATCAACACACAGCGACTAACAACATACCACATCACAATTCAAATTATTAAACCGCTCTTTAAAAGAAAACAATAACAGTATACAATTTGTAAAGTACGTTTATTTCACAAAAAACTCTCCGAGAACATCCGACTGTTCCCATATTCAATCAAATTGCAAATTTGTTTCTTCGCTCGTGATCGAAAATGTTAATTGTGAGACACACGTTCTTCTTTTTCCATACACAAAGTGTTCGTTTTTGATGAAGGAACCGCTTGGGTCCCACAGTGAATTCCAGGGCGTCTGCATCAACTTACTCCTAGACCACCGTAAAAGATGCTATGTTACTCCTAATCGCTAGTGCAGCATACGGACACATGGGCCCTGGACGATCGTCTCACAAAACAGTCACAGTAATCCACCCGTTCACGACTACGTGGCCCTCATTAGGACCCAGGCGTTAAGGGGTTTACGGCGCCGTAAACGGCGCCGACCCTTAACGCCTAATTCCAAGGTCCCTTTGCGGGATGGTGATTTTAACGCCTGCTTTTTGCAGGCGTTAAAACCCATGCCGCAAAGGGACCTTGGTGCTAATTACGCCACCGTAATTTACGGTGGCGTAATTAGCGCCTTTCCCCATTCCCATTATGCCCTATGGGGCAAAAATGGGAATGGGGAAGGGTAAAATGGGAAATGGGGATTTACCGCCCCACTCACCTTGGAATGGGGCGGTAAATCCG
This sequence comes from Ambystoma mexicanum, assembly GCF_040938575.1. Classification (NCBI taxonomy): domain Eukaryota; kingdom Metazoa; phylum Chordata; class Amphibia; order Caudata; family Ambystomatidae; genus Ambystoma; species Ambystoma mexicanum. Next base: position 626,662,811 of record NC_090927.1, on the reverse strand, counting down.
CCAACCACCATGGCGTAAACGTAGTTTACGCCATGGTGGTAAGGGTACGACCCAGGCGGTAACTTACCGCCTGGGTCGTAATGAGGGCCAGTGTCTCCATTTAAAGCTTGATGCTTCTCTTGATTCCAACAAGGCAGACATCTTTACAGATGCAATTCGTGGCATAATTACTGGAAACTGGTGCAAAAAAGTTCAAAACTCACTGCTTAATATTTGAACAGTATAAATTTTCTCAAGCAGTGTGAACCAAATGTAGAAAATTCATGTAGCAGATTCTTGCCAGAAAATGTTTGTGCATAGTGCACACCATTTACCACAATCAGTTACTACCTTTAATTTAGCGTGCAATAGTCATCCATGCATGTCATACATGCGATCATTGTGATATGGCCCTGATTATTACCAACTATGTGTGCAAAAGAAAACGCTGTGATAAGTAACCCGTTATTACTGCTGGTACAAATAAATAGTACACATTTCAATGGCCTTAATATAAATGTATATAACAAAAATTACTGGCCACACTAAAATGGAGGTGTCCAAGGAAGGAGGTAAGCATCAATAAATAAAGTGCTTAGTGCAAGTACAAATTAGCATAGTAAGCAATTAGACAGGTGCAAATATGCAAAGAAGCTTCTGCCTGGGATGTATATTCCTCCCAGTTAGATATGTACAAAACGATAAAGTGCTTAGTGCCTGTAAACATCTCTTGTAGACATACTGACTTGTGCAAACCTGCAAAAAAGTAATGGCTATACATATATGATGCTACCACAGGAGCCAATAATGTAAAGACTGTAAAGACTAAAATGTAAAGAAGTATGTTCTTAATTTTGTTTCTAGACTTCTAGAATCTCACATGCATATATTGTCTCCGCAGTCAAGGGCCTCGTGCTCAGTCCTTAAAAAATTATCTATATATATAGCAGTTTGTTAAAAAATAAACAGCACTATGACACAGTGTTAAAGTCAGGTAAATGTGGAAAAGAGCCTACCAATACTAAGGAATCAAAAAGAGCATCAAATAAAAGGGAGAGTGACTGCTAAAATGTCCCAATATGTTGATAGCCTATATGCACTCCCAAGGGAACAAAGTTAGAAAATAAAATCCTATAGAAAACAATATTTCAAAATTCTAAAAAGCTATACTAAAATAGTATCCTATGAGATGTCACGGATATGACATTAATGTCCATGTGAGATAATTTCTACAAACCAACCAAAAATATGAATCATAGAGTAAACCGTGACAAAACTAAGCAAGCTCAGGCAAGCCCTCAGAGCCAAAGAAACCTCCTGAACCAAGGGTGTTAGAGACAAGGCTAAATGTAGCAGAAAGGAAAAGAAAAGAAGGAGGGAGAGAAAACCCTTTGTTTACTCTTAATAGAGAAAAAGAAAACAGACAATGCAGAAATGGAATATCATGTCAAAAGCTTCTAACAGAGTTCATATGTAAAATTAAACATTGGGCAATATTATGAACCAAGTTGGCTAGGTGCAACCAAAATATGGTTGTGGAAAGGCATGAAAACAAAGCATCGCAGAGAGGTAAAGTCCATCTATATTGCTAAAACAATCATATTGATAGATCAATCCATCATTGTTAAGTTCCTAAAAAGGTATAGAGTTCTTCATCTAAATTGTGGCCTCTTGGTTTTTTCGTTTCTAAATCCAGGATGCATTTAGTTTCCAATTGTCTAAGTGGCAATTCCCTGTTCCCACCTCTTGGGTGTTTGGCTATAGTGTGAATGCCAAAAAATGTAAAGCCATCCAGCTCTCCATTATGTACTTCCTTAGAATACCCAGCCATGGGGTATGTTGAATCCACATTCTTAATAGCCCAAATATGTTGGAGCATGCGCAGCTTGAGTCTTCCTATGGTGCTCCCAACATACCACTTGTCACAGGGACAGACAAGCACGTAAACCATGTAGTCTGTGTCACAAGTGATTCGTGATCTTATGGTAATGCTCCTCGCCAGAATGGGGTGTACATAGTCAGAGACATCTTTGGCGTACTGACAGGCCTTGCATTTCCTGCACTTGAAAAAGCCTGCAGTGGATGCATTGAGCCAGGTTAGGCCTGTGGATAAGGTAGGTGAGCTCATGAAGCTAGAGACTAAATTATCTTTTAGGGAGATAGAACGTCGGAATGTAACATTCATCCTGTCTCCCAAGATCGCCCCCAAATGTTCATCCAGCTGTAATACATGCCAGTGTTTCCGCATGATCTGCCGTATATGCTGGGAAGTCCTGCCATAAGTGAGAATGAGTCGGGTCTCACTATTGCACATTTCTTGTGGTGGCAAAACTTTAGTTATTAAGAGTGAGGAGCGTTCTTGGTCCCTAGCTTTATGATAAGCTTGTTCAAGTATTCTTTTGGGGTGTCCATGCTGTTTGAATTTCAGGGCCATACGTGCACATTCAGCATCAAATGTCTCCAGCTTAGAACCGTTTCTTCGGATGCGAATAAATTCCCCATATGGTATACTCCATTTAAGGGAGGTGGGATGATTGCTTTTAGCGTGTAGCGGTATATTCAAGCTTGTCGGCTTCCTGTACAGTTCTGTGACAAGTTCTTCCTGAGCCACCTTAACAAGAATATCGAGATACACAATAACAGTCTTGTTATGGCTCTCTGTGAACTGGAGATTTAATTAATTGATATTCAATTTCTTGACGAAATCCAGCCACTCTGTGCTTGTTCCATCCCAAATAATGAATAAATCTGTATACCGCAACCAGAGTATGATTTTGGCTGTATCGCAATTATTCTCTGTGCTCCAAACAACAAACTTTTCCCACCAACCCATAAACAAATTGGCGTAAAAAGGGCAAATTGGTCCACATGGCTGTGCCCTGGAGCTGTACATAAAATTCTCTGTTAAACCAGAAGCAATTGTTAGTCAGACAAAGATGGATCATGTCTAGTATCATTTGACTGTGTGATAAAAAGTTCATAGACCTTGTGTGTAGAAATTATTCACACGCCCGTAGGCCATCATTGTGCTTGATGGAGGTGTACAAGGATACCACATCTAGGGTGGTGAGCAAGTATGTGGGTTCCCAAGTGATGCCATCAATTTGATTCAAAAAGTCTTTGGTGCCTCTCAGGTAAGATGCAAGTGTAGTCACAAAGGACACCAAAGTCTCATCGACAAATTTAGAGGTGTTCTCATATAGTGCCCCACAAAGTGTCACAATGGGACGTCCTGGGGTTTTCCTCATACTCTTGTGCACTTTAGGCAGAAAGTAGATGGTAGGCATAACAGGGAACTTCGGGTGTAAATACTTGCACATATCATCCTCAAGTGATCCTTTGTCTTTGTATGTATTAAGCAAGTCAAAGAGTTTCATATTCATACCTGCAGTGGGATCGTCTTCCAATTTTACATAGCATGAATGATAATTGAGTTGTCTTGCCGCCTCCTTGATGTAGTCCACGCGATTCATCCCAACAATATTCGTCCCTTTGTCTGAAGGTTTGATGATGCAATCTGGTAAAGTGCTGAGATGTTTTAAAATATTCTGTTCTTGACGAGTAAGATTGCCATGAAAACTCCCTTTGGTCTTCCTGATTTGTTTCAGGTCGTTAATCACTAAGTCCTGGAATGCTTCTATGTGTCCTCCCGGATTAAACATGGGATTGAATCTAGATTTGCACCTGAGTTGACTGGTGCCTTGCCAATCTGTATGTATATTCATGGAATTCCAGTCTAGATCTCTAATATCATGATCCCAGGCTTATGAGATTACCAAATGTAGCCATGTCCTCAATGGTAACAGGAGTGTACCCCTCTGATGTTTCTTGAACAGGTTGCTTGGACAGATTCATGGCAAAAAACTTTTTAGCCTGACTTTTCGCATGTTTTTGTCAAAGTCTATGTAAGTTTCAGCATAGTTGTAATAACTAGTAGGGCAAAATTGAGGCCGAGTTTTAAAAATTTCAGGTGGTCATTGGAAAGAGGATATGAAGAGAGGTTAATAATGGACATGTCTTGTTGCTCCATATTAGTCTCTACAATGTTTTGGTTCCAGAGCGGGTCTTCCGTGCCGTCTTGTCCTTTTCTCCAGAATCTGAACCTGTTGCCCCTCCTTGTTTTTTTCCTCCTCTTTGTCCCGTTGTTTTTCCACGACCTCTGCCTCTGGGTTTTTTGCTGCTGTTTCGCACGTCCAACCCTAGCAGCTGCATCTCTTCTAAAAATGCAGTTTACGTGCAGGTTGCTCACTTTCACTGTATTGTCTGCTTCTGAGGATGAGCAAGCGGCTGGAAGTTCCATCATTGGTAGTTGTGGACCAGTGGGTAACTTGAGTCTCAAGGTGTCAAAAATTTGGCGAAGGTAAATACCCTTCCCTTTTCATAGTCATCCTTGTCAAGTACGAACTTGCATTGTTTGTGCAACTTGATGTCATCCTCAAATGTTTTGTTTCCTTTTTCCATGCTGTTTCTTATGGCTTTACCCTCTTCACTGGGATCAATAGATTATAACTGATCTTCCACTTCCTGTATTTTTGACCGAATCTTCTTTCTGTCTATGCCTGCATACTTGATAAGAATCTTCAGGAAACTCACGGAACATAAACCACTTGCCTCTCCCCATTCCTGCAGCATTTCCGGGTCCTGTTCATCGAATGTAGGTGTGGTGAGGATGCGCAGACCTCTAGGGATACGCCCAACATCAATATAGTTTTGCAATGAAAACTCCTCCCACCATTTGGAAATTTACCGGCGCTGCAATCTCTCCAATTCTCTTAACAGTTTCACCTCTACATTAGGCAATGCCTCAGCCTGTGGTGCTTTGGGCTTTCCCATGCTGGTAGCTGCTTGCTTCTCGCAGAATAGGGAAGCAGCTTGTTCCCTTCTGGCAGTTTCCTTGTCCAACTGTGACATCATTTTAACTATTAATGAAGGTATTCTGGCTTCGGTGGATGTCTTCCCTGGAAAGCAGTTTCCGTTCTAATAGCTGTAGATCTTGAATTTCGCAGATGCTTACAGCAGCCTGTAACGGAGTGCCCAAATGTGATGTAGCTTCAAAGTAAAAGTCAAGCAATAGATGGAACGGACAAGCACAGTAGTCGGATGAAGTCCTCACCCTCCGCTGTAGAAAACCAAACCGGCTAAATCCACAGCAAAGTCACACGCCACGCCAGTCTGTAACTTCACCACACCATGTGGTCAGGGAAGCTCCGGAGCGAAATGCACAGCGACTCCAAGGAAAAAAGAGAAAACGCTGCGTGTATATTATGCACATACAAATATTTGAATGAAGTTTATTTTGAAATGTAATAATGCAATTCACAAAGCACACACAATACGTTCATACATATTAATACATAATTAGTATAAAAAATAAAATATACACATAATAACATGGTGTTATCAAGTATAAACCACATGTAAGACTGTGCACCACCCCTTACAGCACAGCCACATCTGAAAGCTCGTTTGTGTTTAATACGTAATGGAAACAACAGAAACGTTCTTAGACACCAGCAAATGTAAGTATTGTTGGCTTGTACCAAAAAAGTTAAAGGAAAACGTCACGATCCAAAATTCCCGTTTCTCAAAATAAGAGTAATCTTCAATTCTCTTGAATGGAACCAACACCATAGCCCATAAATAAATAAAATAGTTGTACTGCTCTATTGTTTACTGTTATTTGCACAAAGGAGTTATCTTGAGGCCTAAATAATATCTTTCATAGAGGGTATATTCAGCACTGGTGCATTATTCAGATAGAATACCCCTCATATAAGTAACAACACACTTTGAGGCTTTTCAACAACAACAACAAAGCTTTGTTTAGATAAAATGCACTGTTAATAATACGAAGAGCAACATAAGGTATCAAACATGTCATCTGTATATTTTTGTACAGAGGGCAATAAAACATAAAATGGTTCAAAGATTCCACTGTTGCTTTACAATTAACATAACATAAAAGGGACTTATCGTTGTTCCGTTTTTCCATTATATCAGCTGTGGAAAGAATATCTAACCCGAACTTCATGAAAATAGCTCATTTGAACATGTTATCAGGTGCAGGTAGGTTTTGCAACTGCAGGATACTTTGGAACATAAATGTTTGATTGAAATGGGATCTAGGGCTGGCCCGAGAAAAATATTAGTAAGGACCACTCCTGAAATGCCTCATTGATCATAACTAACTTTCCGATGTAAATACAACAGTTGTATTCCAAAAGTGAAACAGACCTAGCTCCAATAAAATATTTTTCACAAAAGTAATCAATGTCCACTGATGCCCTTCCTTCAGAGTGTAGAGTTCCCATAAAGAGACTATTTGGTTTCTTAGCTTGGCTTCTGCATTTAAACGAAACCATAACTGAAGCACTCTTAACCAGATCTCGTACTGTATGGTGATCAACCATCTTTTAGAATAGACTGGGATGGTAGCTGCACTTTTGGGAAGTCAAAGGAGATTTGTCAAAAAACTATTTTCTCCTTAGTCGATATGTAAACTTGAAAATCCCCACCATTCCGCCCCATAAAGTGCTGACCTGACTGTTGTGACATTCTATAATCGCTCGCCCACCAAACTTCTCAGAAAGCTTTATTGTAGCAACTATGATAAACTTGAAGGTGTCTCTCTAGCTAGTCCCTGGGGATCTGTCATCCAGGGGCCAGGACACAGCCATCGCTACTGGATCCAGTTCCTGGAGCTGGACCAGTGAAGGAGGAACACCTGGATGGGGGGTCGTTGGGGAGTGGGAATGGGACACTGACGGGTGAGACGGAGTATCCCCTTTCTTTCAACACCTTTTCCCCATCCTACCTCGTAGGATGCTCCAAGACACCGCCCGCCCCCCTTTTTCCGACACAAACACTTTCGCACAATACAAAAGACAATGGGCTAACACCAGAGCCATTTACCTGAAATATCCCAATACAAGGGCCAGGAAAAATCAGGCAATTGACCAGAATCAGACATACTTAACAGCCCTTTCCCTTCCCCACAGGGATAAAAGGAGGAGCACAAGAGCACAGGACGAGCAAGGCAGACTGTACGACGTGAGAGCTAACAAAGCACGGCAGTTCAAGAGGAGGCGAAAGACGGTGCATACCGACAGGGTGACAAGGAGGGGGAGAAGCTATCAAGGCCTGTAAAACCTCTGCAGATGGAAGTAGAAGACTGCAAACAATATCTAGCATGTGTTGCAGCAGGTGTCAGCGGTACACAAGACCTTCCTCTGATGATTACCATGCCGGGGAGAGACGCTTGTCTCTGAGGTACCAACTTTGACTCCAAAGAGAAAGAAAGCTGAGCGGTTCATCACAGCCGGTGAGTCGAGGGGAGAGTCGATAAAAAAACAAACTGTGTTGAACGAAAAGTAGCAAATGGCTAATTTGAACTTTGAGAGGTTTAAAGAAACAATTGATGAAAGAGGGAGAAAACCACAACAACAGAGGCGTCCGGCACCACGTGGGTGCTCACGCAGATAACTCTGGGTGATTACCCGATGGTAGAGACTACCATAATTAGAAAGCCTTGGGAAGAGGCAAAGAGAGGTCAAAGTGGTCATACAGGGGTCTTGTAAAATCCTCTATACTGTTGAAAGTCTTTGAACGTCAAATGATTGTGAAAGCTAAGGGAAATTAATCACGCATGGTGAAATTAGTACGTGAACAGTGCTTTGCAAAGGTTGGCAAGAGTGAACCCGGTGGAGGAATGCTAACAAGAAGGGACGAAGTCTGAAGTCCCATGAACAGTGTGTTGACAGGAATAAAATCAACGGAGGGATGTCCACAGTGAATTGTTTGAAAAGACATTAAGGATTGTGAGTGCAAGAAGGATTGTAAGACCAGGGGAAGTGGATTGTCCTCCTTGGCATTAGCATCCGAACCCAACAGAGGGAGATGCAGGGGGTGGAAAGGCATCAACTCAACGTTCATTTGGAGAGGAACCTTTTGTTTGTTTGTTTGTTTAATTGAATGCATCAGGCCCTCGAAGGCAATAGACTTTTATTGAAAAGAGACTTAACCATCGAAGAACCGGATAGATGGTGTGGAACTGTTGACTCGTGCTGGAAAGTCTTGAGTGTTTTCTGTGCTCAGGAGATCTACCTTGTCCCATGCTCAAAACGCGGGGTAGGGGGACCCCTGGCAATAACATACTTACTTATTATTTGTGAACACTTTTTTCTTTATTGAAAACCCTATCCCACACTCTTTCTATAATTAGTTGTAAGGATTTGGCAATAGGTTTTTTTTTAGCCTAGGCCTTTTTACTTTGACAAGATGCCACAGACGTTTTTCCACCCTGCATTTACAGTTTAATAAACACCCTTGAATTGTGATCACTTGTGGGTCTTTACTGTCGCCACCATGGGCTCTTACACACAGCTGTTGCATTCCATTTGGTGGCCCGGGCGCCATTAGCAGGAGGGAGTCTGACACCCAAGTAATCAAAGTGTTCAACTTGTCCAATTTCTGTACCTTTTAACTTAAGGGAAACCTTTTTTTACTTTTTCTGTGGCATAGCAATACTTTGGTTATAGACAAATGAACCTGCATTACTCGATCTTCACAGAAGGATTCTAAATAAAGCAGTTGTCTTGCTGATCCACAGGGGTCTGTGAAATCAGGACTATATAATTGGCATCTAATAAATCTGAGAGCATTGCAATCTATACTTTGTATCATCTCTGCAAGGGCGTTAATATACTTAGAGAATAATAAAGGACACAGCCCTGCCTCACACCTGAAGTGACATCAAATGTATCTGTACATATACCCCCTTCCCCATATCTCACCATGACTTTATTCTAACCGTGTAAAAACCTAAGTGCACCTACAATTGGGGGTGATATATATATATGTAATTAAGCACCTTCCAAAGATTATTGCTGTCCGCTTTGTCAAATACTGTTTTAAAATCAATTAAAACAAGTTATAAAAACGTATTCTTTTGAATGCAGCATTTTGCAGTAAAGCACATACAAGAAAACAATGCTCAGTAGTACTTCGGTTCACTCTAAAAGCACTTTATAAGTCATTTAAAAGATCACTGGAGTAAGGCAGAATTATACAGTTCATTTTAGCATTACTGTCCATAAGAGAAATGGGTCGATAGTTTTCTGGTAGTTTCCTATCACCCTTTTTAAAATTAGGTACAATCTCAGCAAGAAGCCAACTGTTCAGAATAAAGCCACATCCTTTAATTTCAAACTCAGAAAAGCAGTTAAAAAGGGGATCCATATTAATGGTTCATTTTGGAAGTCAACTGGAATTTTGTCAAGGGGCTTTACCTGCTTTTTGCAACATCAAGGCAATTCTCACTCCTAGTTCAGTGAAGACCGAAGCAGCCGAAGTATCAGAAATTGGTTTGTTACCTTGAACATCAATTAGGACTTCACAATCTATTGTCAAATCATTATATAAACTTTTAAAATGGTTGAACCAGACCTCAGATGGTATGTCAATTGGTATGATGTTCTTGTCACTACTAGTAAGACCGTTACAAACAATCTTCCAAAAGTGACGCTGATCCTTACCCACAGCTTTGCCAGTTTGAATTCTTTGTCCTACCAAGCAATATATTGTCTATTTTTTGTTGGTTTTACTACTCACTACTGAACTACGAGTAGCACAAGGGACAATTGCTGTTATTGAATGAATGGATTTTATTAACTCAAATTTCTCCATTAACCTCCCATACCGAATCTGACACAGAAACCTTAGTCAACTCATTCAACAAGACTCTCCGGCTAGCACTAGATCAAATAGCCCACCTCAAAACCAGCAAAGCCAAACAACCCAGACAAATAAATAAATGGTTTACCCAAGAACTAAAAGCCCTAAGGAAAACAAAAAGATCCTTAGAAACCAAATGGATAAAGGACCCTACTCCCCAAAACATGGCCCTCTTTAAATCCGCTGCTACCAACTACAAAACAGCCATTGTTAAAACCAAAAGTGACACCTTCAACAATAGAATTCAAAAGGCTAAATCTGATGTAAAGGAACTCTTCACAATTCTTAGAGAAATGGAAGCACCCATACCACCCCAATCCACCTGTGACAAAGATGCCACCTGGTGTGCTAACATCCAGAAGGCACTTTTAGATAAAATAGCGCTTCTCCAGACCAAAATAGAAACCAAAAGAAAACTCCTAGCCTCCAAAAGCGCTTACACTGCCACCCCCATCCAGCACAAACACAACACCGACCTCTTCAATTTTTGACCCATCACCACCAAACAGGTCGAATCCATAATTGCCAGCCTCAAACCCTCAAAATGTGAAGGAGATATATGCCCAGCTTCCATCATCAAAGAAGGAGCTAAAGACTTTGTACCCTTCATCACCTCACTTATCAATACCTCCTTTGCATCATGTACTGTCCCCAAGAATCTTAAAGACGCTTGGGTCAAACCTCTGATCAAGAAACCCACTCTAGACCCCAACATTCCCACAAACTATCGCCCCATCACCACTGTCCCATTTCTGCTAAAGATCCTTGATAAAGCAGCCTACATTCAAATCCAGAAGCACCTCAAATCACATAACATTCTAGGCCTCTGTCAAGCGGGCTTCAGACCGAGACACGGCACAGAGACAGCCCTTCTCAACCTGAAAATCCAAATGGATGAGGCCAAAGACAATGGCCACCCATCCCTCTTCCTACTGTTAGATCTCTCTGCGGCCTTCAACCTAGTCGATCACAGCATATTAACCTTGCATCTCACCACATGAGCCTCCTTCTCACCTAATGCAGCCAAATGGATCCAAACCTTCCTTTCAGAAAGATCTTCTCAGACACTTTAGAAGCTGACCCTTCACCCATTACCTGTGCAGTACCCCAAGGCTCCTGTGTGGTCCCCACACTTAATAACATCTTTACCAAGATGTTATTTGACCTCCTAGATGACATTAAAGTCCCTCACATAAATTATGCTGATGATACACAGATCCTCATCATGCTCACAGGCAACTACGAGACTGACTGCCCCCGGCTCAATGAAATCTACAGTAAAATACAAGACTGGATGGGTAAGCACGGTTTGTGTCTCAACGATGAAAAAACGAGCTTTTGATTATTGGCTCCAAGAAAAGACTAAACAAACTCAACCCACCATACAACACTTTTAACATAGACGGAAACATCATTAATGTCACCAGAAACGAAAAAACCTTAGGGGTCTATCTCGACTCTACCTTATCTCTCTCAAAACAAGTTAACGCCACAGCCTCCACCTCGGCCTACACTACCAAGTAAATAACTGCCGGCAGACCATTCCTGTCTACACCTAACTGTATCACACTGGCAAGAGCCCTAATTTTATCAAAAATTGACTACTGCAACTCCCTCCACTTAGGCACCAGCAAACAAAACATCCACAAGCTTCAAATCCTCCAAAACAACGTGCTTAGGGCAGCTCTCAACATATCACGTCATGTCTACATAACCCAGGCCAAACAGACAGCCAAATGGCTCCCTATAAAAGACAGAATCACCTTCAGAACACTGATGATCACCCATAAATGCCTCAACAACACAGCCCCGAAATAGTTGTCCGACAACAAATTTACCTGGAAAACTTCATCAAGACCAACTAGTGCCAAATACGCCCACTGCCTTAACATTCCAAAATTCAGACTCCAAAAATCTGGTGGATCCAGCTTCCCTGTTCTAGCTGCCAAAACCTGGAACTCTTTGCCCCGCACACTGAGGGATGAACACTCCTTCCTAGCTTTCAAATACAAAGTAAAATCCTGGCTCCTCACCCCAACCACTACCTCCTGAGCCACTTCCATCCTACCACAGCCGGTACATCTTTGTAAAAAATACTGTATACATGAATACCCCACCAACTATCAACCCACCTATTACACCTCCCCCTCTTCTCTTCTTTATTTTCACCCCATTATGTACACACTACTTTACCTGCATATTCTTCTGTACATAGCACGACCTCTGTACCTCTTTCCTATCCATTGTACTTTGTATTTATATAACCAAGCGCCCAACTACCTCAGGCGCTATTGTATCTACTGTATATACTGTACCTTGTATATATATATATATATATATATATATATATATATATATATATATATATATATATATATATATATATAAACATGTATATAACTCCTACCAAGTTCAAGCGCCTAGCTACCTCAGGGTTCAGTGCGCTTCATAAGCAAATCAAATCAAATCAAAAATTTAGAAACATTAAAAACAAACAGCGACATGGTTAAAACATATAACAAAAACATGAATAGCACACACAGTGCCCCATGGTTTAGAAATGGCCCTCTGCAACCCCTGCACCCTAAGCACAAAGCTCCACCCCACCAACCATAGTTAAAAGTGCTAAATTAACAGCTTTCTCACCGGTCGAATCAGAGCCGATCTCACATAATTACACAAACTAACAATAAAATCCATGTCCATACAATTCCAGATAAAATACAAGGCCCCTTCACAGTCCAGTATATTATTTTTCAGAAACAAGAGCCTTAACAAATCCCTCTGCAAGTCCAGATACCAACTACAAATTAGCAACACATTTCAGAGGTGTCCCCTTGCTGCAAGCCCACACATGCAGCTTTTTGCCAGGTCTCCCTTCCCCCAATTGCTAGGGGCTTTCAATGGCAGCATATTTAAACGTGTCATTAAGATAAGACACCTGAAGTTGGAAGAAGGGATAGCACTCACACCACCCCCTGGCTCCAGGCAACATCTCAGAGCTCAAGGAACCCAATGCATGTGCCGCACTCCAGTCCTCGTACTGGTCCTTGCTTAATACCCCTGTTTGATAAAATATTTCTGAACTGGTTCAATCACACCCTACCTCAATAATGTAAGGCCATCATGGAACCAGCTACACTTCAGACAGGTAGTTGATTTGACTATTTCTGCCAAATTATACTGTGTGTTTCGATTCTTGGGTTCTGCCTGCAGTACCTTCAAAAAGAAAGCACTAAATATAGTTTTAGCCTGTTATGCAAACTTGGGAACCCCCAGCTCCAAACGTAGATTACAGTTGGGTGTTCCCAACGGGAGACCAGTCAGCTGTTTCAAAATCCCATTTTGGATAACCTCCAGCTTGTCACACTTTGTGCTCCCCCATAATTTGCTACCATACAGTAGGACACTGCCAACCTTACTCTTATTTACTTCTATGGCTTTGCCAAGCATACGATCACCGAACCTGTGGTAGAATCTTAATAAACCATTCACCCTGATCCTGGCTTTCATACTAACCACCTCCAAATGCTTCCCCCCTTTCCCATTACTCTCAAAAGTCAACCCCAGATAACATAATAAATTCACAACCTCAATTTATTCTCCATTAAGGATCCAGGAGAGGTGACTTTTTTCCTACCATTGCCAAAAACTACAATTTTAGTCTTATCCCTGTTCAGATTTAATTTATTAGCCTTAAAGTATTTAGCTTCATAATTTAGGCTGGTCATCAACATATAGCAGGGTTGCAAAACGGCAACCCCCTCCCCCGCCTCACTGATGGTGGATTTATTTTCGCCCCCCTGTCAAAAGGGTTGACATCTGCTAGAAAAAGAATAATAAAAGCAGGGCCAGAGAGCAGCCCTGTTTAATGCTTCAATTTGTGCGGAACCCCTCAGTATTCTGCCCCTGGTCACTGGCCCTCACTATTGCTACTGTGTTCGAGCAACAGCATTCCATCAAGTGCAGGAGATTAGGTGGGACCTTCATGTCCTTTAATTTCTGCCATAGGGCACCCCTATTAATTAGCACAAAGGACTTCTCCAGGTCCAAGAAGGCCACATATAGTCTGCCCCCCCGATTAAACAATATTTCTGAAATAAGGCATTTAAAATAAGGCAGTGGTCCATGTTTGAAAAATCGCTCCGGAACCCTGCTTGGGAGGGATATTAGACATTATTATTTTAGCCCAGTCTTCAACTCTACTCTTCAAACAATTGTCAAAAATGTTGCTCGGAATATCTAGGAGTGAGATTTGGCGATAACACAGGGGGTCATTAATTGAGCCCTTCTTAAAAATCAGGAATATTGTCACTTTCTTCCACGAAAGAGGTATAGCCCTGGAGCTGGAAATTGCATGGAAAAATTTTACTAGAATATTGGCCATCCAGGCAGGAGTCCACTTTAAATAGTCTGACCGTAAACCATCCAGGATGGTTGCCTTCCCCACTGGGAGAGCCTTCACACAGGCAAATATCTCCTCCTGAGAAACAATAAGGGGGGCCTCCCTGCTCCCCGCTTGACCATGATGGGGTTTCCCTGTATGCCAGCATAAAACAAGATGCTGGAAAAGTGGGGGACCGACCTATCAGCCGAGATACGGCATGGGTCAGATTTCTTTGGGTTATCAAATCCCTGGCTGACTAAGCTCCAAAAGGGCTTACAACCTTCAGTCACCACAGCAGGCTCTAATTGCTCCCACTGTTTTAAAATGTGCTCACTAATTACCTTGCATTCAAACCACCACCCTTCGCCGCCCGGTTGATTACCCATTTCAACGACCTGCATTCCTGGTCCTACCAAACCGCACCCCTTGTCCCTGACCTAACAGTTTGCTTTCTGCGCTGGTACAAACTCTTTCACAGGATATTGTCACAATTAACACTTCGTACCATCTGATAATCTCAGTAGCGCCCGCTAGGGTGTTACTGTACACAGACAAGATTGCTTCCAATCTGGCTTAAACCAAAATCATATCTCATTGCTCTTGATTTAAAGGAAAAGAACACTCCTGCAACTTGCTGTAATTCAACTATCATATATTACATTAATATTTACATCATTCTATAATGGTTGAAACATTGGTATCAGGTTAGAATGTATGTTATGTTATGTTGCCTTATATCGCGTACCGCTACCACCCAGTAGCAGTCTCCAGGTGCTCAAGTGGCTCTGCAAGAAAGAGGACGCTGTTGGCTAGTAAGGGTAGAGGGATAGGATAGGGTCCAGAACCAGGGGAAACGTGTGTGTTGGTTTGCAGATGGGTTGATTGCGTGCACTGAATTGTTGTATCCGCGAGGGTGAGGCCCAATGTCTGGGTTGTTTGTTGTATGTGAATGTCTGTTATGTTAGGTGTGTGTTTTATGTATAAATTGCCTGGTGTTTAAGGTTATGGCTGTGCACACTGGCTTGTTGTGTCTGTAGGGTTATGGCCCAGTGCCTGGTATTGTTGTTATATGCGACTGTTAGTCGACTCCGCCGAACTCTTTAAAATCTGCAAGGAGCTGGCCAACCCTGTTGCAGTCTCTACCTCTCCTGTCCCCTCCCAGGCCCTCTGCACTGCACTGGCCTCTCACTTCATCTCTAAAACTCAGGACATCCTGTCCTCGTTCTCCTACTTTCACCTCCCTCCCTCCCTTCCCGCCTCTTCCTCTGGCCCTTCTGCAGGCACCCCTCCTCCCTCTTTCTCTGCCTTTCCACTTTTCTCTGCTGACGAGGTTTCCAGACAAGTCCGATCTATGAAAGTCTCGTCTAAACAGGTTCACCCCTGTTCCTCCAAAACTATCAAGGACCACATCGACTCCCTGGCTCCTGCCCTGGCTGACTTTTGCAACCACTCCTTCGCCTCTGGAGTCTTCCCTTCCCCCCTCAAGCACTCCCTTGTGCACCCTCTTCTCAAGAAACCCTCTTCCGACCCCTCCTGCCCGGCTAACTATCGCCCTATCTCCATCACTCCCTTCCTGGGCAAGCTCCTGGAGAAACTGGCCATCTCCCAGCTTAACCTCCATGCTGAACCTGTTGGTGGTCTTCATGACCATCAATCTGGCTTCAGAGCTGCCAGAAGCACGGAAACTGCTCTCCTGAACATCCGTGAAGACCTGCTCTTGAACCTCGATTCCAACACTCTGTGTGTTCTCATTCTGCTCGATCTCTCCTCTGCCTTTGACACTGTCAACCATGCCATCCTGCTCAACCGTCTCCGTGAAAACCTGGGTATCACTGGTCAGGCTCTGGCGTGGCTAACCTCTTTCCTTTCAAATCGACCCTCCCAGGTCCAACTGGGGCCCTTCCTCTCCGACTTCTTTTTCTCCACCTGTGGTGTCCCCCAGGGATCTAATCTCTCTCCTTGGCTGTTCAACCAGTATCTGGCACTCCTTGCCCACCGCATCGCCGCTCTCTGCCCTAATTTCCAGTGCTATGCGGACGATCCCCAGCTCATTTTCAGGCTACCCTCAGCCTCCCCCTCTCCTTCCCTCATCTCTGACTGTCTGTCTGCTATCCAGGAATGGTGTGCCGCCAATGACCTCTGCCTTAATGCCAGTAAGACTGAGATTCTACTCATCGGTACACCCACTCCCTCCTTCCCTGCAGCTCTCTGGCCTGCCTCCCTTGGCCCCCTCCCTGCTCCTACCTGCAAGGCAAAAAACCTTGGGGTCATCTTCGACTCCACACTCTCCTTCTCTCCTCATATTTCTGACGTCGCTAAGAAGTCACACTACCAGCTGCACCTCCTCAGAGGTATTCTTCCCTTCCTCTCCTTCCCCCAGAAGCTCACTGTCTCCCGAGCCCTGGTTCTCTCGAAGCTGGATTACTGTAACAGCCTCTATCTTAATCTGCCTGCCTCCACTCTCCGCCCTCTGCAACTCATCCAGAACAGAACTGCGAGACTTGTCCTTGGCCTCAAGCCCAGGGACCGTATCTCTCCAGGACTGAAATCTCTACACTGGCTCCCAGTGGCTGCGAGGATAAAGTTCAAAACCCTCTGCATTGTCCACAAGGCCTTCTGGGGCCTGGGTCCTAAATACCTTCAACTCTCTCTTCCCAAATATCTTCCTTCCCGAGCCCTTCGCTCTTCCGCCTCCAACTCCCTCAGGGTCAGCCGCTTCTCGAAGCAACGAGCTGGGGGTAGATCTCTCTCCTCGGCAGGGGCCTCCCTCTGGAACAGCCTTCCTGCCTCCTTGAAACTTGAGGAGAACCATCTCCGGTTCCGGAAGCACCTCAAAACCTTCCTCTTTGCTTCTGCTTTCTCTCTCCCTCTCCCCTGCTGAACAGCTAATATTCTTCACTGAAACTGCACTGACTCTGCAACTGGACCACTCTTAACGGCCTCGGTCCTGGGCCCAGCCACTCTCCAGTTGCACTGATGCCCTGGAACCCCTCTGCACTGCGGGACTGTCTCTGTATCCCTACAGCCCCCCCCTTTCCCAGCACTTGTTCTGCACTTACCTTGCACTTGCCACCAGCTGGCCCTATTTATTTATTACTTTACGCCACTTACCTTGTACTGCACTTCCCCCCCTCCCCTTCCCCTTGCACTTTTCCCCCTCCCCCACCCCTGCACTTGCGCGATCTGAATGACACCTGGCCTAGTAGGATCGTTGTCTGTCTCCCCTTGTTCCTCCCCTCCCTGCCTCGTCGCGCCTTGAAACACCTGTGTATAGGCGCGTTACAAATGCCATATCATATCATATCATGTTGAGTGTGTGTTTGTGTGTAGTTTGGCTAGCCCATGGACGTGTATAGTACAAGGAATGTGTGTAGGAGGGGAGAAGGAGTGGGGTGGTTAGACATTGGGTACTCTCAAAGTGCTTCTATGTGGGTAGTCTGTCACCCCTTATGAAACAATATTTCTCAAATAAGACATTTAAAAGTAGGTATTGGTCCATGGTTGAAAAACCGCTCCAGAACCCTTTGCCCAGTATTCCACTCTACTCTTCAAACAATTGTTAAAAATGTTGCTAGAAATATCTAGGAGTGAGATTAGGGCGATAACAGTGGGGGTCATTAATCAAGCTCTTCTTAAAAATTTAGACAATTGTGGCTTTCTTCCACGAAACAGGTATAACCCTTTAGCTGGAAATTGCATTAAAAAGTTTTACTAGACTATGGCCCACCAGGTAGGACTCCACTTTAAATAGTCAGATCATAAACCATCCAGACCGGTTGCCTTCCCCACTGGGAGAGCCTTCACAAAGGCCAATATCTCATCCAGAGAAAAAACAATGGGGTCTCCCCCACTCCCTTGTCAGTCATTATGGGTTTTCCCTGTACGCCAGCATCAACCAAGATGCTGGAAAAGTGGGAGACCCACCTATCAGCTGAGATACGGCATGGGTCAGATTTCTTTGGGTTATCAAATGCCCGGCTGACTAGGCTCAAAAAAGAGCTTACACTCTTTAATCACCACCACGGACTCTAATTGCTCCCATTGTTTCAAAATGTGCTCATAAGCAGGGAGAGATGGCCACCAGGACAGAAGCTAAGAAACAGCGGACTGTCTGAACCAATTGCTGAGGGGTTGGGTGGGGGAAGGGAAAACACCAGAAATAAACATATGACTACAACACAAAGACCGGACACTCTAGAAGCAGCAAAACAAAAAGGTGATAGCTGGAAGATTTTGAATTAATCATAGCCATGGGCACAGCTCTGGGCAACCCTCCAAACCAATGTTTTTCAGCCTGCCAGCGCATTACAGAAGGGAAAGACCATATGCAAATCAGGTTTGCTCCCACCCCAAAAGGGGCAGTCCAGCCCGAACTGCTAGGTCACATCCCTTCTGCACAAGACCACAAGCATCCATAGACATGTTTCTGCCTTTTTGGGTGTCATCAGTCAGGAGTAGCTTGGGTCTCTAGGCCCAGCAGGCTCGAGACCCATACCTGGGCATACTCGTCCCGCTCGGGTTGACTTAAACAAAACGAAAAGGTAATGGCTGGAATGTTTTGACTTAATCATAACCACATGCACAGCTCTAGGCGACACTCCAAGACATTGTTTTTCAGCCTGCCAAGCCATTACAGAAGGGGACAGACTATATGCAAATCAGGCTTGGTCCCACCCCAAAAGGGGCCGTCCAACCCAAACTGCTAGGTCACATCCCTTCTGCATGAGACCATAAGCATCCCCAGACATGTTTCGGCCTTGTCGGGCGTCATCTGTGAGGGGTAGCTTGGGTCTGTAGGCCCAGCAGGCTCGGACCCACGTCTTGGCATAGCTGTCCCACTCAGGTGACATAAGCAATACAAGGTTAGGATTAATTTCAAACTTTCCAGCACTCGTCTCTTTTGTTTTGCACTTCAGAAGTAGACGAGCTAAAAATCGGATTGGGAGTCAAAGGAAAATACCAAATAAATACCTCAAAAAACCAAGAACTAGCTCAAAAAACAATTGCAAAATACACACAAATCCCTCCAAAGAGCATCCAAAACCAAGCCAAAAATTGATCAGAATCAAAGAAAGGCATTCACCACACATCAGACAGGTCCTATGACTGCTTACCAAGTGATCTCTGTGCAATATGACTACTGATTGTATAACTGGTAGTTTCTAATTCATCTCCAGATCAGTCCACTGCACTCTAAGTCTATTACCGTTAGTGTGACCAATAGTATCTACCATATTACTGGGACTACGAACCAGTTCTGGAGGTGGATTTACAGTCAGAAATGCAGGATCATGATTACTTTCTGGGCATTTAACAATGCTGAGCACCCTAAGGAGGAGCCAACAATCCAATCCAGCCCTGATATTGTCAATGTGAGAGCATGACTAGCCCCTGTGGAAGGTGGCCTTAGCCAGGGTGTCTCCTTCTAGACTCCCATTACCAGCTCTCAGTCCCAACCCATCTAGCATAGAATCCAAATTAATAGCATCAGGATGGTGCCGTTCAGGGCTGATAGCTACTAATTCGGGAATATTCCAGATGAAATGTTCTTCTCTAGCAATGTCATCCAACAACAGTGGTTCATTGTTGAACATTAGAATTGCCCACCATAGCCAATCTTGTACCTAAATTCATATTGACAACTGTTTGTGAACTGAAAGTAAAATCTGAAAAATCCTTCAGTAGTTTAAGATCAATATGTCAGGGACATAAGTAAATGTTCCACAGAATAAACTGTGCCGACCCACTTAAGAAAAAACCCAAGCACAAAACATCTGGCTTGCTAATCATTAACAAAGCTAAAGCAATTGATACATTGGTCCTGCACCCTATGGGTAATCCCCACTAGGTCAACCCAATTTACTTTTAACTGCTTGCACCAAAAAATCTAGAAAACCAGGATAGTAACTGGATCGGTGTCCAATGTCTCTTGGGAGCAAATGTTGTCAGTGTCCTCAATAAACTCTTTCCAATCTTCATCTTCGGCATTGCCAGACAGGCCAGTGATTTTCCAAGAGACAATAGATTGGTGCTACCTTTGCATGGGCTGGTGTGGACTGTTAGGGAGAATTCTCATTTATGGCTAATTTCCCTCACCTAGTGAGTCCCTCAGCAGCTTTGCTGGATTTCTGGGGTTTATTTTTTCCACCTGGTAAGAGTGTGAGCCCTTTTCCCACTCTTACATGTGTTTTGCCATGTGTATTTCTACTGTTTGTGTGATCTTGGGGTCTGGAGCACACCACTCCATGAGCCCCACTTTTTGTGTGTGTTAAACAGCACCTTCAGTGCAGTGACACAGGGATGTCTTTTAGACTTCCCACTGACTCCATTTTTCTGGGGCTGACTACTGTCCCCCAGAAACATGTAAAGTTGCCATTAACTTTATATACTCACTTTAAAACTACAGGCCAGTACACCCCATCTTAAATGGAGTATTGGAAAGGGTTAATTCCTACCCCTTTTTGTCTGTGCCTCTCTGATTTTTGTTTTGCTCTTTTAACATTTAGACTTGGCTGGTGGCAGTGGTTTCTACCGCGATTATACTACATAAATGTGGTATTGTTCCAGGCTATTGTGGTAGCCTAGAACTTAAACCCGCTTGCCCAAATACTTTTTATTTCAGCTCCGGTCGGGTTTAGTCGCCATTTCTTTTTGTTAAAGTTCTTCTTGTGTCTTACTTTGCGCGGCAAACCAGGTTTGCCTTCTTTGTTCACCGTCTTTTCGCGGGCTCCTACAGAGAAGCCCTCCTCTTGGTGCCTGGGTGTCTAGGTGGGCTGAATGTGAGGGAAGGGTGTAGTCACCCCCTGCACATGGTCTCCATGGAGACCCAAGTCACACTTTGTGTTGATTGGCTGAGGTGGTCCCCCCTGCTGCGTGATTGACAGCCAGGCTGTGTGAATGGGGGATTTTCGCATAAAAGGCATAAAAGGCAGGACTCTTGGGCTGGAAGTCAGAGTCGGCACTGGAACTGCAAGGAACCGAAGAGAAGCAGAGGAGAAGACAGCTGCTGCAACTACCCCATCCCAGTGAAGCCCTGCTGCAGTCCTGAGCTATCTACCCTTCAATGACAAGAGAAGATCCAGTCCGGAGTCTTCTTCCCTTGAGCCTGGTGGGATCAACCAGCTCATCTTCCACAGTCAAAGCATCCTCTTCGTGGTTGAAATCGCTGCACACTGCTGTAGTGGCCCAGATAGCCATCTGAAGAGCCTCTCTTGTTTTAAAGGAGGACACCTTTTATTCATTGTTGCTGCTGCTGGCTTCATCCCTGGGTAGTGCAGATCGCTCCAGACGTCCTCCTTCTTGTCCCCACCACTATAGCTCCAGGAACCGTGAATTTGCAGGAAATTACCAGGAAAAACTGCCGTGGCACCAGCTTCTTCAAAGAATAAGGTACTGGGTCCGACTTCGAGGAACTAGGGTGAACCCCTTTTCTCCTCACTAAAGGCATGTCCTTTTCTTCCTTCCCTCTTATAACTATTGCTTCCTCCTTTGACAATATCTAAGTACTCCTAGCAATCCCGAATCCTGAACTGTACTGACCGTGTGATCCTCGACAACAGGAGCCCTGTCCCAATGACACTGGCGCAGACCTATTGACTTTTATTCACTTGTAGGAAAGTGTCCTCTGATTCTATCTGCCTTGACAAAAGCATTGCCTATGATTTTTATCCCCAACTCTCTTGTGTTGATTCATGTGCTAAGTGTGTTTTAACTCCGGTAACATTTCTTCCCGCGGGTACGCGTATCTGTAGTAAGAATGAACTGTCATTACTGTCAAAAAGTGATTGTGTATGTACTCCCGGTAACGTCTTTGTTTCACAACACCGGTGTAAAGACTGGTAGGGGGTGTCTGTACTTCCGCTCTCTATATGGTAGAGGAGAGGCACAGAAGACCCCAGCCAAGATTCTCTATAAGGTAGCAATGGACAAGCAATCAAGGCCTAGCTTCTCAGGAGGTGATGCAGGCTGGTTCTTAATTACAGTGTAGTCCCCGAACCCCCACAAAGGAATGTCCACACACTGTATTACTGAAAACACAGTCTTTATATAATTAATATTCAAAGGTATGTACACGATCACAATAACGCACTTTGTACTCACACAGATTAATAACGAGGAAACCAGCAATAGAGATAGGAAGGAACGCAAGATGGTTGAAACAATAGGCAGAATACTGACCCCTACCACTAGGCACAGTTCTGTGTGGAGATCCGCCCACCTGGGCAACCTGTAATTAAAGATATATAGCACAAGCCCAGTCCATATAATGTTCAATAGTCTTACTTCTTCCTATTAAGGTTTTACCCCCACCCCCCAATGTACCTGGGAAACCCACCGGTGGATGCTCCTTGCCACGTCGACGGTCGGGCCTTCTCCAGCGGGAGACAAGCGGGTGACGATGCAGACGAGAGCGTCCGATGATCAATTGGAGTTCTTAGGCAAACGGGAGCACGGCGGCTCCGGTCGGCGACGGTGGTCGTCGACAGTGGCGGACAACAGTCCGAGTGCTTCTCCTTGGAGTTCCGCAACAGTCCCCATATCGGGTCGACAGCCTGTCGAAGGTCTGTCTACCAGGGAGCGTTGGCAAAGATCAGCTGTGCACGATGGTCCCTCATAGCTCAGGAAGAGGGCGCCTTACCAGGTCTTCTCTGGGTCAGTCCTTGGAAACACAGGAGCCTTCAGATTGCAAGGGAGAGCCACAGCACTCCTTCTTGTCCAGCGGGGGTTTCAAGGTCAAGCTTCAATTACTCCAGTTACTCGTCGTAGTGGACTTCAGCTTCTGAACATGATTCCTAGCAGTGAGAGGTCCCCAGATATACTGTTGATCTCCCATTCATTCCGCTGGGTCACACTCAAGCATCCAATCACGACTACGGGCATTCATGCAGGCAGGCAGTCAATCAGGCACACAAGGTATTCAGGCCATTCACTTCTCTCCAGACACTCACAACAAGTTATGTGTATTGGGACAAGTAACGAGCCATGCAACACTACAAGCTGCATTAATACCGGTTTCGGGCAGGGTTGTCTCAGTCATTGTGTCAACCACCAGATACTAGACACCCACAACACAGAATGCATATTCGTCACACACTCTATTCACCCAGGTCCCACCCACAGGAGGTACCCACAACATACATCACCGGGAAGGCTCCAGCTAGTCTGGCCGGGCCTTCACAACACCATATATGGCATTTCTACCTAACAGCCAGTCAGGGGGATGGGACAAAGTCAGGGCTCCCCAGGACTTTGGGAAAACAAGGTAATGGGTAATAGAAAGCAAGAGGCCACCGGGGCCATCTTGTTTTCCATCAGGAATCAACTGAACCCAATGGCAGGGCCGGGGTATCTCAAAATGGAGGATACTCCGCGCACCTGGCAAATTCAGCATGGAGCTGCCACCAGCCCATACCCTGCTCTGTGGGCCACCCACAGGTGCCCAAAAACATACACTAGGGGCACAGGGTTGTACCCCCACCCATGGGTGCCATAAGGGTATCCCATGGGTCCGTTCACCAAACCAAAAGAAAGACAGCTACACCGCCAGGAGTCCCCCATGAACTCCTGCGCGGAAAACACGACAGAACACACGATAAAAAGCAGTACAGGACAAGGATACGGAGGCCCTGTCCCTTCGATGTATTTCCAGCATCACAGTCGCCCCCCCCAGACTGAGGTGGAAGGTGCCTAATCTCCCACGGGATAGACACCCTCATCCAGACAGTCAACATACCCTCTGGAAAGGCCATCTGCATTATCGTGACTCTTCCCTGGTCTGTGCTCTATGGTGAAGTCTAGCCCTTGCAGGCTAATGGACCACCTGAGCAGTTTCGGGTTCTCACCCTTCATCTGCATAAGCCACTTCAGGGGCTTATGATCCGTTTGGACCTTGAAGGTAGACCCCGTAAGGTAGGGCCTAAAACGCCTAAGGCTCCAAACTATACTAAAACATTCCTTTTCAACAGGCATCCGTCTGGACGATAAAGGGTCGGCTGTAGTCAGGCGTACACAACACTGGTGCCCGACTGTAACGCTCACCTGATTCCCGTAGAGGCGCCGGTCTTGACTGGGCGTATACCGTATCTTCAAAGGTGATGTGTAACACACGGCTGGCTCTTTGGGCTGGACCTCTGTGCACTGTATGTCTGGCTTGAAGGGTAAGATGTCTTAGGTAAGTGAACGCTGTGCTCTCCATCTGCCTCGAGGCAGGGTGCTGTAACCAGTTTCTTCACTGGATAAGGGGAGCAGGCCTCTTGACTTCAGAGGACTGCTGTCCGTCGTTTACTGCACGAACGGTAAGTTTCGAGTAATTCTAATGTCTTTAAAGTCTTTAGTAATGATGTCTCTTGTTTTGCAGGGTTCCGGCGATGGCGGATGGCGGGCTGAAGTGAGTTGAAGATGGAGCCCGTGTGATGAATAGAAGCGCCTGGAAGCACGTAAGTAAGCGCTTGTTGCCTGCTTCACGATGCGCTCTAACTGTCTTTTTATTTTGCAGGTACAAGTTCGGGACGGCTGCAGGGTGCCGGAATACCCACTGGGTTAGATGTGGAAAGGAGTAATGGCACGTGAGTATTAAAGTTCCCCAATGTCTTTAAACGCACCTTGTTTTGTCTTTCAGATGCGGGATGCAGTGCCGAAGGCCTCCGGAGCGTGCGAAGAGTTGGTAAGATTTTGTCTTTCAGATGCCGGAATGCAGTGTGAAGACCTCCGGAGCGCACGAAGAGTAGGTAAGCCTTTGTCTTTCAGATGCCGGAATGCAGCGCGAGGCGTTGGTGACAGCCGATGGACCAGGTAAGTGAAGAGCTGTCACTGAAGACCGTAATGCTAACCTGTTCTTTCTTGTCTTTATAGGTGTTGCTGAAGACTGGATTCAGAATGGTAAGCCTTTTTCCTTAGGCCCAGGATCAGATGCAGAAGACACGATGAGCGTTCTGCTGCTGAGGATGCAGAATAACGCAAAGCAAGATTCATCCATCGGGTGTGGTTTAAATAGCCTCCTGTAGTGCTTAGGTGTCTCCTTCCACAGCCACGCCTAAGAAAAGAGTTCCTGCTTTCCAGAAGAGTTCCAGTGTTCTGAATCTAGGGAGTGGCTCCTGCCCCACCCAACAGGAAAAGTAGTTCCAAACAGAAGAGGATCAGAGACTCAACTGGCAGGCAAGTAAGCAGCATGGTCTGCTGCAGGTAAGTCCACCCAAGCATTATGAGCCCGGCGCTTCCAGCGCTGGGACTGGGCATATTTATGAGCCTGGTGCCACTGGTGCCAGGACTGGGTCCAAAAGGTCCCAATTGGGACTGGTTGGCACTCGGAACCTGGGTTATGGATCTGCTTCCAAGGGAGTTGGGAAAACCCTGACCTTTTGGAAGCAGAGATCATGACAGTACCCCCCCTCAAGGCCCCTCCCAAACCGGGCTTCTCCGGGGGTTTTGGCTTGTCAGGAAATGTTCGGTAAAATCTTTTGATTAGGCGAGGAGCGTGGACATATTCAGCAGGTTCCCAGGATCTCTCTTGGGGGCCGTAGCCTTTCCAGTCAATTAGGTAGAATAGTTTAGATTTGGAGATCTTGGAGTCCAGAATGCTTTTGACTCAAACTCGAGTTCTCCATCAACTAGGATAGGTTTTGGAGATTTGGTTAGTCGGGTTTGAGGTTGCATGGGTTTTAATAGAGAGACGTGGAAGACCGGATGTATCTTCATGTGCGGGGGCAAGTCCAACTTGACCGCTACTGGGTTTACTATGGTAGTGATGGAATAGGGACCAAGGTATCTTGGGTTGAATGTGCGTGGCCCTTTTAGAGGTAGATATTTGGTGGATAACCAGACTTGATCCCCTACTTGATATTGAGGGGCTTCCTTCCGATGTTGATATGCTCCTTTCTTGTATTGTTCTTTAGCCCTTTGAAGGTGAGAAACAGCTTCCTTAAAGGCTTGGGTGATTGTAGAATGCAGGTAGTCTACTGCTGGTGTTTCAAGATCTTGGAGGGGATCCAACTCTGAGGTTCGAGGGTGACTGCCGTACAAAAGAAAAAACAGGGTTTTCCCAGTTCCCGAATGGACAGAGTTATTGTAGGCATATTCGGCTATCCAAAGGATGTCTTTCCAAGTTTTTTCAGTTTGTTGCAGCATGCAGCGTAAATACTGTTCCAGAGTTTGATTGGTCCTCTCGGTTTGTCCGTCGGCCTGAGGGTGGTGACTGGTCGATAATGAGCCGACCGACAGCAACCTCGCCAAAAATGAGAAATAAATTGACTACCTCGATCCGAAATTAGAACTGAAGGAAAACCGTGCAGTCGGACGATGTTTTCGAGAAATTCTCGGGCCAGAGTTGCTGCTGTTGGCAAGCCTTTGAGCGGAATGAAATGCGCCATCTTGGAGAATAAGTCCAGGATTACTAGAATCGTATTGTATCCGGAGCATGGAGGTAGATCGGTGATGAAGTCCATAGAAAGCGTATGCCAAGGGCGAGGTGGGATGTCAATAGGGCGTAAGAGGCCTGCTGGTCTTTCCTTTTGACTCTTGTTTTGGGCGCATACTCCACAGGACATTATAAAGTCTCTGATATCTTTTTTCCAAGACGGCCACCAGAAGTAGCGCTTGATCTTTTCTGAGGTCTTGGCTATACCGGGATGTCCTTCCATTAAAGAATCGTGATAACAAGAGATTACTTTTTTCTGTAAATCTGTGCTGGGTAGGTATAATCGTTCTTGGAAATACAATAAGTTGTCCTTTACTGCAAAGTCCTTTCCCTGCAGATGCCAATTCTGTATGTCTGCTGGAGTTACAAGTTGCCTGGCTTTATCCTTAACTTCCTCTATGGATTCTGTGGTGATTACACCCAGAATTCTTTGTTCGGGAATGATTGGTACAGGTTTAGGGTTGATCAAGTGTTCTTCCACTCCCATCCGAGAAAGGGCATCAGCTTTACCGTTTTTTGTACCAGGTCGATAGGTAATTATGAAGTCAAACTCGGCAAAGAATAATGCCCAACGGAGTTGTCTAGAGGATTGCGCTTTTGCGGTTTTCAAATACTGCAGGTTTCGGTGATCCGTAATCACAGTAACGGTGTGTCGGGCCCCCAGCAGATAATGCCGCCAAGCCTTAAAGGCAGACTTGATAGCCAGAAGTTCCTTGTCAGTAATCGTGTAATTGATTTCAGGAGGCGAGAATTTGCGGGACCAAAATGCCACGGGATGCAACTGATTGGTTACCGGGTCCTTTTGTGATAGAACTGCCCCCATGGCAAGGCTTGAAGCATCAGTTTCCACGATGTAGGGGAGTTCAGGGCGAGGGTGTTTTAAGATTGGTGCAGAGATAAATTTAGTCTTCAAATCCTGGAAAGCTTGTTCCGCCTCGGTAGACCATTCAAAACGTTTGTTTTTCTTTAACAAGGCAGTGATGGGCTGGACTATTCGAGAGAATTCGGGTATAAACCTGCGGTAAAATTTAGCGAAGCCTAACATGCTTTGCACACCTTTTACGGAGGATGGTGATGGCCATTTGAGAACTGCATCGACCTTCTTTGAATCCATACGCACTCCGCCAGGTGATAATATGAATCCCAAGAATTCAACTTCAGTCACGTTGAAAACACATTTTTCCAACTTAACGAAAAGTTTGTGTTGACGCAATCTTTCGAGGACCATTTTCACGTGTTTCCGATGTTCAGATTCCGATGAAGAATAAACGAGGATGTCGTCAATGTAAACAACAACACACACATCTATGAGCTCTCTGAGGACCTCGTTCATAAAATATTGAAAGGCGGCCGGGGCATTACAAAGTCCGAAGGGCATGACCTGATATTCAAATAACCCATACTTGGTGCGGAAGGCCGTCTTCCATTCATCGCCCTCTTTTACTCGTACCAAGTGGTAAGCTCCTCTAAGATCCAGCTTTGTATATATGCATGCTTTTCTGACTTGGTCCAGGAGTTCAGGGATCAAAGGTAACGGATATCTATTCTTAACGGTGATCTGGTTCAGGGAGCGATAATCTATACAAGTTCTAAGGTCTCCTTCCTTTTTTGGAACGAAGAACAAAGCTGAAGAAGCAGGGGACTTGGAAGGACGAATAAACCGATTTGCCAGGTATTGATCCAGGTATTGTCGAAGGTGAAGGTTCTCAGGCTCGGTGAGGGCATAAATTCTACTACAAGGAGGAGTAGATCCAGGTATCAGGTTGATCTGGCAGTCATAAGACCTATGAGGAGGTAGAGAGTTAGCCTGATCCTTCCGGAAAACATCTTGGTATTCTAGGTATTCGGGAGGTAACTGGGGAGTCTCTGAAGAAATTGCTGCCAGTGCAACACCAGGTGGAGGGTGACAAGTAGAGACACATTCTGGAAACTGGACCGTTCTTGCTCGCCAATTGATCAGAGGATTGTGTTTCTCTAACCAAGGTATTCCTAGAATAATCTGAAACTGAGGGGCCTTGATCACATCGAACACGATCTTCTCATGGTGTCCATCTTGACTTACTAGCGTCACTTCTTGAGTGGTATGCGTTACTGGCCCGGAGGCTATCTCCGTACCATCCACCGTAGTAATGACGTCCTTTACAGCCTTGGGACAAAGAGTTAGATTCATCCTCAAAACCATTTCATGATCCACATAATTGCCGATGGCACCGCTGTCGACGTAAGCTTCAATTGCATGTAATCGATCCGGATTATCAGGGCTAATGAGGACCATAGGTATCACGAAATGCGAGGTCACGGAACTGGTTTTCACGCTCGGCAAGAGGACCTCTATTCTTGTCGGGCGAGGTCGTTTCCCTGCTCAGAGTTTGTAACTTTGGTAACTGCAGCTCCTACTGCCTTCTTGGCAGGTTTCACCGGACAGTCTCGAAGAAAGTGCCCTGAGTTTCCGCAATAGAGGCATAATTGCAACTGTTTTCTCCTTTCCCGCTCCTTTTGTGTTAGAGGACCTTTCAGACCCCCTTTTTGCATGGGTTCCCCGGAGTCTACTCCTTTGGAAGGAGTTGGCGGTTTGGAAAATACTCGAGCATCAAACTTGGAACGATCGGCCTTCCTGTTCTGCAGTCTGTGATCTATTTGAACGACTAAGTCTATATAGTCCGAACAATCTTGTGGGGGATTCACTACTTGGGCTAACACATCTTTGAGCTCTCCGCGTAGACCTCTATAAAACAGCGTAATCCTTTTGTCCTCAGGCCAGTGAGTTTCCACTATCAGTCTGTTGAAAGACGCAATATAAGCCAAAAGGTCTTGATTACCTTGTCGCAACGAAAGAAGCTCATTGTCCAAGGCCTGCCCCGTGAATGTCTTGCGAACAGTTTTTCCATACTGAGCTGAAAAGCTTGAAAATCATGGAGGACCGGATCATCTTGATTTACTAGAGGGATCGACTTGTCTGCCGCATTGCCACTAAGGTACGAAAGCACGAAAGCTACTTTAGCTTGATCAGTTGGAAAGGCTGCTGGCCGGCATAAGAAATGCAACCGGCACTGATTGATAAATACTGCAAACCTCTTTGGGTCACCAGAAAATCGTTCGGGCGGAGCCAGAGGTACATTCCCAGGTAGGTTGATCTGCACTGGATTCATAGAGGATGTAGAAGGAAGATTTCCCCCAGATGCGGGTAACGGGGTCTGTCCGGCTTGTGACTGTAGCAATTGTCTAGCGAGATCATCTGTTCGCTCCTTGGAAATAATCAGTTCCCTTCTTAGAGCGTTCGTTTCCTGACGGGCTGCATGCACTTCTGCCCTTAGTTCCCCAAGTAACTGGGCTAGCTGGTCGGTATCCGAGGTTTCCATAGCGCCTGGACGGGAGTTTTGTGGTAGGCTTTGCGTTCTGTAACGCTCACCTGATTCCCGTAGAGGCGCCGGTCTTGACTGGGCGTATACCGTATCTTCAAAGGTGATGTGTAACACACGGCTGGCTCTTTGGGCTGGACCTCTGTGCACTGTATGTCTGGCTTGAAGGGTAAGATGTCTTAGGTAAGTGAACGCCGTGCTCTCCATCTGCCTCGAGGCAGGGTGCTGTAACCAGTTTCTCTACTGGATAAGGGGAGCAGGCCTCTTGACTTCAGAGGACTGCTGTCCGTCGTTTACTGCACGAACGGTAAGTTTCGAGTAATTCTAATGTCTTTAAAGTCTTTAGTAATGATGTCTCTTGTTTTGCAGGGTTCCGGCGATGGCGGATGGCGGGCTGAAGTGAGTTGAAGATGGAGCCCGTGTGATGAATAGAAGCGCCTGGAAGCACGTAAGTAAGCGCTTGTTGCCTGCTTCACGATGCGCTCTAACTGTCTTTTTATTTTGCAGGTACAAGTTCGGGGCGGCTGCAGGGTGCCGGAATACCCACTGGGTTAGATGTGGAAAGGAGTAATGGCACGTGAGTATTAAAGTTCCCCAATGTCTTTAAACGCACCTTGTTTTGTCTTTCAGATGCGGGATGCAGCGCCGAAGGCCTCCGGAGCGTGCAAAGAGTTGGTAAGCTTTTGTCTTTCAGATGCCGGAATGCAGTGTGAAGACCTCCGGAGCGCACGAAGAGTAGGTAAGCCTTTGTCTTTCAGATGCCGGAATGCAGCGCGAGGCGTTGGTGACAGCCGATGGACCAGGTAAGTGAAGAGCGGTCACTGAAGACCGTAATGCTAACCTGTTCTTTCTTGTCTTTATAGGTGTTGCTGAAGACTGGATTCAGAATGGTAAGCCTTTTTCCTTAGGCCCAGGATCAGATGCAGAAGACACGAGCGTTCTGCTGCTGAGGATGCAGAATAACGCAAAGCAAGATTCATCCATCGGGTGTGGTTTAAATAGCCTCCTGTAGTGCTTAGGTGTCTCCTTCCACAGCCACGCCTAAGAAAAGAGTTCCTGCTTTCCAGAAGAGTTCCAGTGTTCTGAATCTAGGGAGTGGCTCCTGCCCCACCCAACAGGAAAAGTAGTTCCAAACAGAAGAGGATCAGAGACTCAACTGGCAGGCAAGTAAGCAGCATGGTCTGCTGCAGGTAAGTCCACCCAAGCATTATGAGCCCGGCGCTTCCAGCGCTGGGACTGGGCATATTTATGAGCCTGGTGCCACTGGCGCCAGACTGGGTCCAAAAGGTCCCAATTGGGACTGGTTGGCACTCGGAACCTGGGTTATGGATCTGCTTCCAAGGGAGTTGGGAAAACCCTGACCTTTTGGAAGCAGAGATCATGACACCGACACAGACTTTCTTTCAAGCCATCAAAGGCCCTCTGACACTCTTCAGTCCAATTAACCTTCCTAGGCTGTTTGGGTGAAGTCAGAGCTGTCAGCGGTGCAGCTATGGTTCCATAGTCCGCCATGAAATTGCGATAGTACCCAATGAGGCCCAAAAAGGCTCTCACCTGGGTTTGAGTAGTGGGAGTCTCCCAGTCCTGTACATCCTGTACCTTACTGGAGAGAGGTTGGATTCAACCCCCTCTTACCTCATGACCAAGATACGTGACTGTCCCCTGAGCTATCTGGCACTTGGTGGCCTTGATAGTGAGGTTAGCCCTTTTTAAGGCCTGCAACACTCTACCCAGATATGTCAAGTGCTCTTCCCAAGTGGAACTGTAGATGGCAATGTCGTCTAAATAAGCCACACAAAAGGCTTCCAGCCCACTGAGAGCATGATTGACCAATCTCTGGAAGGTGGCAGGGGCATTCTTCAACCCAAAAGGCATGACCCTAAACTGGTAGTGTCCCTCTGGTGTTGAGAACGCCATCTTTTCCTTGGCATGGTCCGTCAGAGCTATTTGCCAATAGCCTGAGGTGAGGTCAAAGGTGCTCACAAATTTGGCAGCACCTATGGTGTCCACAAGCTCATCAGCCCTGAGAAATGGGTGCGCGTCAGTTTTGGTGACGGCATTGACTCCTCGGTAGTCCACACAGAACCTCCAATCCTTGGTACCGGCCTGGGAACTTGCCTTGGGGACAAGGACCACTAGACTGGACCAGGGACTGGTTGAGGGTTCAATCCAACATCTTGGCGACCTCAGCCTGGATGTGGTTCTTAACCGTATCTGACATTCGGTAGCTCCTGCTCTTGACAGGCACGTTGTCACTAGTGTCAATCTCGTGCTTACACCACGGTGTAAGGCCTGGCGTCAGCGAAAACAGAGAGGCATGATGCTGGAGCAAAGTCCGGCAGGCCCTCTGCTGCTCGGTTGACAAATCTGGAGAGAGCTGCACTCCCTCCACTGAGCCATCCTGAGGGTTGCTATGCAGCAAATCAGGAAGGGGCTCACTCTCATCCTCTTCTTGCTCTGAAGCCAGCAAGAGACATGAGATTCTGCTCGCCTGTTGAAAGGCTTGAGCCTATTAACATGGAATACCTGAGGGGCTACCGCTGGGATTCCCATGTCAACCAGATAATTGACCTCGCCCATCTTGGAGATTATCCGGAAGGGTCCAGTCCGTTTATCTGCCAATGCCCGAGGCTTGGTAGGCTCCATCACGAGGACCTCCTGTCCCGGAATCCAATCCACTTGCGATGCTTTAAGGTCATGCCAGTATTTGTTCAATTCCTGGCTGGCCTTGAGATTCGCCTTTGCTTGACCCATCATCTGTGTCATCCTCCGTCTGAGGCCTAACACATAGTCCCCACTTGCTTGGCGGGACCGGGAGGGTTGGCTTCCAAACCTTCTCTGATCAAGGCAAGGGGCCCCCTCACGGGATGTCCAAAGAGTACCTCAAAGGGGCTGAAACCAATATCCTCTTGAGGTACCTCTCTTTAAGTAAACAGCAGGCATGGCAGGAGGAGATCCCATTTACTCCTTAGGGGCTCTTCCAAAGCACCTAGTATGCCCTTGAGAGTTTTATTAAATCTCTCAACCAGACCATTGGTTTGGGGGTGGTAAGAAGTGGAGAACCTGTAGGTTACCCCGCACTCTTTCCACATGGTTTTCATGTAACTAGACATGATGTTGGATCCTCGGTCAGAGACAACCTCCTTGGGGAATCCAACATGGGTGAAAATGCCCAGGAGGGCCCGGGCAACCACGTTGGCAGTAACAGTCCGAAGAGGTATAGCCTCAGGGTACCTGGTGGCATGATCTACCAAAACCAGGATGAACCGATGTCCACCTGACGTGGGAGGGTCAAGGGGACCGACAATGTCGATGCCCACCCTCTCAAACGGTGTGGCAACCACTGGCAATGGCTGCAGTGGGGCAATGACACTGCCTCCAGTCTTGCCAGACAACTAACAAGTTGGGCAGGTCCTGCAGTGGGACTCCACTTCTACTCCCATTCGAGGCCATTAGAAATGGGCAGAGAGCCTCTGCTTAGTCTTCTTCGTACCAAGATGACCAGCCAAGGGCACCTCATGTGCCAACTGCAGTAGGAAGGGCCGGTAAACCTGGGGTACCACCAACCTCTTGAGGGCACCAGGTTCAGGCTTAGTGGGCTCACTAACAAGTAGCTCACCCTCCAATAAATCTGGAAAGTCCCAGGCACTTCTCCTTGTGCCTGGGACAGGGCCTGTTTCCTCAGACCTTCGAGAGAGGGACACTCTCTCTGTCCTTTACAGAAGTCTGCCCGGGAGGGTCCCCCTTCAGCTAACAAGCATTGAAGATCGGGATGATCCTCCGGGTTGAGAACCTCTCCCATGGGAGAGTCTTCTGGCTCTTCTCCCACAGGAGATGAGACGGGGTTTACCACTGGACCCAGCCCGTCCGGAGCATGGATCCCAATCGGTGCTGTAGGAACAGCAGGAAGAGAAGGAGCTCCCTCCACAGAGGTGGCCTTCTTGCTCTTCCTTCGTCGTGCCTTAGGCCGCGCCTTCGGCTCGGGTACCTGACTCACAGCAAGACCCGGTGTCACCTGTGACCTAGTGACCACAGCAGCAGTCATGGGAAGACCATCCGCGATCAATCCCAACTCGACTAGATTGTTACCTAACAGAATGTTAGCAGGGACGTTGTCCTGAACCAGGACAGGAAGCTTTGCTGTCTTGTCTCCAATTACGAGTGTGACTCGGCTCCAGGCGATAATTTGGGAGGCCCACCAGCTAACCTGGTGGTTCTCAAAGGAGCATCTACATAGTCCTCTGGCTTGAGCAGGGTCCTGTCCACCACTGTCATGCTTGCCCCAGTGTCTCTCAAACCATCTCAGGAGGACACTCCTCAAAAATCTACGGGTGTTCTGTGGGATAGTCGCCAGTACTTCCGCGTACTGGCCCAGGCCCCAAGGAACACTAAAGAAATCTCTACGGGAGCACCAAAAGTGATTCCTGTAGAGGAGGGGAGGACAGTGGCCTCCACCTCAGACATGGGGTAAGGGTAGGTCAGGCTGACAGCCTGTACTCCGAGTGCCTTACCTTTACACTTGGAGTCACCCCTTTTGTGATCCAGAGCCCCACCGTCCCAACAAGTGCCAGGAGTGCGGGGTACGGTACTGGAACCACCGGGAGCCTGCTTTGCAGCAGGTGGACCACTACTCTTATTCCCACCCACAGATGACCTATCCCCACTAGATTTTTGGGTCTTAGGAGAGGAGGGTTTAGGTTTATTCAACTGTGACTGCTTTTGGGACTCCTCAGCTTTCTGAGAGGCCCCCTTTTCTTTGTCCTTGTCCTTCCCACTGGAGTCCTAAGGGGACACCCGGTGGGAGACCCACTTGTCAGCCAACCTAGCCAGCTTAAAGGGATCCAAAATGTTCTGGTCAGCAACATACTGACGCAGCTCTGTTGAACAGGCTTCAGAAAAGTGCTCAAAAAACAACAGGTGGGACAATTCAACAAAAGTTTTCACCTTGTAACCATCAATCCATCCCATCATATTCATGTGCGCAGCACTCACCCAGTCAACCCAAGACACATTCTCTCTTTTCTTAAAATCCCTGAACCTTTTAAGGTATTGGGTAGGTGTCTTGTCAAACTTGGCAATCAAAGCAGATTTCATACACTCATACAGACCCCTTTCTTCCACACTCAGCTTCAGAATACAGTCATATCCAGTTTGAGGCACTCTGCTTAGCAAACACTTAGCCCAATCTCTTTTGTCAACATCATGAATTGCACAAGCCATTTCAAACGCTTCAATCCATTGGAGGATATCAGAACCCTCCGAAAACACACCAACCAAATCCTTCATATATTTATTTGCTGGGCCCTGACACTCTCACTAGGTTTCGCTGAAGTCTCCACTCGAGCTTTCTCTAGCTGGATTCTCTGACATTCAGTGTCCTTGTCTTTGAGTTCAAGATCCCTATTATTGAGTTCAACTTGTTGAGCCAGCTCCTCTTTCTTAAGCTCAGCATCTATTTCCAACTTGTGATATTCAAAGGCCTATTTCATCCTTAATAACTCAAGTTCCAAGGAATTGCTGGGGTTCGGAACAGAGGCAGCAGGAATGGCGGCATTCCCAGAAACAGATTCAGTAGAAACCCCAGGGGCAGAGTCCTCATTGGTTGCATTCCCCCCTCATCAAGAGTTTCACCATCGGTCTGGTAGTCCACCAGGGCAGCTATCAGCTCAGCCCTAGACTTATCCACAAAGTCTAACTCCCTGGCTTCACAAGCACCCTGGAGAGCCTCTAAGCTCATCCGAGTCAATTTACCATTTGCAATAGACTCCATTGCTTATAATGCAGTTATTTTGTACACACCCAAACCTTAATCTAATAAAGTGCGGATATTTTGTAAGTGGCACGGTTATACACTGAGTCTTAAAACTATAAGCATCCCACCGCTGCCACCAGTCTAAAGACTGGTAGGGGGTGTCTGTACTTCCGCTCTCTATATGTTAGAGGAGAGGCACAGAAGACCCCAGCCAAGATTCTCTATAAGGTAGCAATGGACGAGCAATCAAGGCCTAGCTTCTCAGGAGGTTATGCAGGCTCGTTCTTAAGTACAGTGTAGTCCCCGAATCCCCACAAAGGAATGTCCACACACTGTATTACTGAAAACACAGTCTTTATATAATCAATATTCAAAGGTATGTACACGATCACAATAACGCACTTTGTACTCGGAAGTCAATAATGATAAATATATACAATTCTAAAGTGGTACCACTAATGTTATCAAATCTCATTAAAGTGCATCAACTGTACGGTTAAAATGTCACACAGATTAATAACGAGGAAACCAGCAATAGAGATAGGAAGGAACGCAAGATGGTTGAAACAATAGGCAGAATACTGACCCCTACCACTAGGCACAGTTCTGTGTGGAGATCCCCCCACCTGGGCAACCTGTAAATAAAGATATATAGCACAAGCCCAGTCCATATAATGTTCGATAGTCTTACTTCTTCCTATTAAGGTTTTACCCCCCCCAATGTACCTGGTGGAGTAGAGTTCTCCGACGATGCGTCGACCGATCCTTCTTGAGTGCCTCCCTTTCAGGCGGGAGTCACGGATTGTGGAGAGGTGTCGGGGAACTTGGCGTTCGGTGTCGGGGAATCGATGGCCCTTCTTGAGTGCCCTCCCTTTAAGGCAGGAGTCACGGGTCGTCGAACATCCGACGGTGAACAGGGTGAACTACGGCAGGGAAGTGGCAGCTTCGTTCCTAGTGGTGCTCCTCGACGACAGAGCGTTGGCGTCCTGCAAGGAAGAGGTGTGCGGGGCACCTCGGTGACAATAGTTCTGGACCGCAAAGAGATGATGAAGAACTGTGTCCCAGCAAGGGCGTCGAGTCGTCAGCGTCTCTGTGGTCTTTAGGTGGCGGGAAACCCACCGGTGGATGCTCCTCGGTGCGTCGACGGTCGGGCCTTCTCCAGCGGGAGACAAGTGGGTAACGATGCAGACGAGAGCGTCCGATGATCAATTGGAGTTCTTAGGCAAACGGGAGCACAGCGGCTCCGGTCGGCGACGGCGGTCGTTGACAGTGGCGGGCAACAGTCCGAGTGCTTCTCCTTGGAGTTCCGGAGCAGTCCCCGTATCGGGTCGGCAGCCTGTCGAAGGTCTGTCTACCAGGGAGCGTTGGCAAAGATCAGCTGTGCACGATGGTCCCTCATAGCTCGGGAAGAGAGCGCCTTACTAGGTCCTCTCTGGGTCAGTCCTTGGAAACACAGCAGCCTTCAGATTGCGAGGGAGAGCCACAGCACTCCTTCTCATCCAGCGGGGGTTTCAAGGTCAAGCGTCAATTACTCCAGTTACTCGTTGTAGTGGACTTCAGCTTCTGAACATGATTCCTAGCAGTGAGAGGTCCCCAGATATACTGTTGATCTCTCATTCATCCCGCTGGGTCACACTCAAGCATCCAATCACGACTACGGGCATTCATGCAGGCAGGCAGCCAATCAGGCACACGAGGTATTCAGGCCATTCACTTCTCTCCAGACACTCACAACAAGTTATGTGTATTGGGACAAGTACCGAGCCATTCAACACTCCAAGCTGCATTCATACCGGTTTTGGGCAGGGTTGTTTCAGTCATTGTGTCAACCACCAGATACTAGACACCCACAACACAGAATGAATATTCGTCACACACTCTATTCACCCAGGTCCCACCCACAGGAGGTACCCACAACATACATCACCGGGAAGGCTCCAGCTAGTGTGGCCGGGCCTTCACAACAACACCATATATGGCATTTCCACCCAACAGCCAGTCAGGGGGAAGGGACAGAGTCAGGGCTCCCCAGGACTTTGGGAAAACAAGGTAATGGGTAATAGAAAGCAAGAGGCCACCGGGGCCATCTTGTTTTCCATCAGGAATCAACTGAACCCAATGGCAGGGCCGGGGTATCCCAAAATGGAGGATACTCTGCGCACCTGTCAAATTCAGCATGGAGCTGCCACCAGCCCATACCCTGCTCTGTGGGCCACCCACAGGTGCCCAAAAACATACACTAGGGGCACAGGGTTGTACCCCCACCCATGGGTGCCATAAGGGTATCCCACGGGTCCGTTCACCAAACCAAAAGAAAGAGAGCTGCACCGTCAGGAGTCCCCCATGAACTCCTGCGCGGAAAACACGACAGAACACACGATAAAAAGCAGTACAGGACATGGATACGGAGGCCCTGTCCCTCCGATGCATTTCCAGCATCACAACCGGTCTATCAAAACCAAAGGTACACCTTGAATTGTGCTGCACAAAGTGAATTGGTTGTGTGTAGTGTATTTTTCGTGTGGTTTTAATTTAATAGAAGTGAAGTGTTTTGCAAACAGATGCTCTAGAAATAAATGTACTTTTACTTTTTAACCAAAAACCTTGAGTCAGTGTTTGCTTGAGTCACAGTAATTGTAGTCCTTTGTGTAATCTCTACTACTGCTCATTTGCTCTTGAGATAAGTCTGGCTGCTCTGCTACTGCTACCACTTTTACAGTGTAGTACAGGCTTGTACCGAAGGTGAACTTGTATTACCACTTGTAGTCTTAATTGTGGGTAGTGGTCCCTAAGGGCACTGCACAGGATTCTGTCTAACATGGATGGTGGGGGGTTTAACTGCCAAATCGACCTAGGCCTATGAGCACTCATACTAGGAGACACCAGTCACTTTATTCACTGCTACAACAGGAACCTCAGGGGGAATAAAGAGCCATGTCTATGCTTAGGTACTTGCATTCTAATTTTGCTCTGTAAATGAAGCGATTATGTCATCCAATGACATAAGGTCAGTGAACATCATCTTGTTTAACGCAGCCCTCTCATTTAACCAAGCAGAGGCTCAATGTAGAGCTGGCTCATTAGACAATGGGTTACATGTGATTATAACGAACCAATAAATAACGAACAACACTTTGGTCTAAACATTTATAACGAAAGAAATATCAGAATATTTTTTTTTTTAATTTGGGCCCCCACCCCAGATTTACATCTAAAGATGGCAATAGTGCGGATCCACCATATTTTCCGGCAAGTCCACAGATCCAGCATTAGAAGGCATAGTCTGGTATTAAGGCCAGCATATGCTTCCTCCAGCTTAACTCGTGTTGATGTTCTCCAATATGTTTCTTTTGGACCCACTAGGTGGCCCTGGCTTTCAGCCATGGCTACTATACATATCCTTTGGGACCACTAGCCAGGGCCTTTGGCCCTGGTCAGTGAGCACAGCCCTCAGCCGTGCCCAATGTATATTTTAAAAAACACTACTTGGCCACTAGCCATGGCATTTGGCCATAGCCAATGGCCACGGCTTTTGGCCATGTCCACTGTACATGTTCCCCCAATATGCTCCTTTTGGACCAACTAGATGGCCACAACCAATGCATGCCGTGGACACTATACATGTCTAATGGGCCCACTAGCCAGGGCCTTTGGCCATGCCCACTGCATATTCTAAAACACTACCAGGCCACTAGCTATGGACTTTCGGCCATGGACAGTGGCCATGACCTTCAGCCGAGTCCACTTTCCACCCCCACCTCACTGTAGCTGTAAAAATCATTTTTGTTAAATTAATCCAATTTTTTTACTCGTTCTTTGTGTTTTTTTTCGCAATACCACGGTTGTCCTTAACATGTACTGCGGTTTTCTGTAGGCGCCAGCCACCTGTGAATAACCAGTTATCTGCAAAAACGGCAAAAAAAATTCTTCCCTGACCTCCCACTCACCAAGCGCCCCCCTCACTTTGGCATGCTCCCCCACCCGCCTTAACTCCTCTTTCTCCCCTTGCCCTCTGTTATTGCACCCCAACACTATGGTTTTGAAAGTTAGCTCACATGCCAAGCTCATAGTAAACGTCTCACACAAGAGCTTCATGTTTAACAAGCCTATAGAAAATCAAAGCCACTCGTGCTTTCATTCTGTTCTTAAACATTGTGCTGTGTGTACGATTGGCAAGATATCAGTCCTTTAACCACAGAAATGTCACCTAGACATTTTTTACTGTGCTTTTTTACCGAATTTCTTATGCAAAATGAATTGGTGGAAGTGATGGGGTAACATGGGACCGGGGTCGGTGGGTGAGTGAGTGGGGAACGGTGTCCGTCTACATTTTGCGATACAAAATAAGTTTTAAAAAGTGGCTAAAAAAATACTGCAGTGAAATTTCTACAGTAAAAACACAGAGATGTACCAAGGATAGCTGAGGCTGGCTGCATGTAAACCATTACAATTAAGGTGGTCTTGATGATCGCCCACCTATGATTGGCCACTTCACAGGCACATCATGAACATGCCTTACTCTGGGGTCACCTGACAGCAACAACATCCATCGAAAATACAAACATTACTTATTTTGAAGCCCCTTTAAAGAAATAGGATTCCATGCAGATTAACAACGCGAGTGCTGCTACGCAGAGCTAATTACAAAGAGTGACATTTAAATGCCATTCCTCCGCGTTGCTATCATAATCTCCTGCTGCGGGCTGGACAGGCTCGCTCCCCAGTGCCAATGGACCTGATGGATAGGTCTGGGGACGTGCCCAGAGAGTGAGCTGGGCCCAGAAGGAGTTGTTGCCACCTGCAGGAACCCATTCATCTTTTTTCACTGCTGTCTCATATTCGCCAAGGGCATGCATCCATGTTGACAATTACTGTCGATTCATCAAACGAGGATCCTGGCGACTATAGCAAAGCTGTGACCCCATGTTTCACTTGCTAGTTAGTGTTGGTCAATGCATTACATTTCTTCTATTTCTATTTTATACAGCGCCAAAGCCTTCAGGCATCCAGGCGCTACATGCACTGAGGGCGCAGGGTCGTTGGGGAGGGCACTTGTTTTTAATGCTATGTTTTAATTAACAGGAACAAAAGCAATGTTGAATTTACAGACTGCATACATAGACTCGAATCTGCCACAAAGCATCACCAAGCCTTTAACATAACATGTGCACTTGTAGAGCGCACGTTCTCCCCCAGAAAGGCATCTAGGCGCTATTGATAGATAACAGACCTTTATTGTTACCCAACTTATTTGTACTCATTTTATTGACCTGGAAGGATGAAGGGCTGTGTGGACTTGCCGGCTTCGAACCTGTGACCGCGAGGTCACACACAGGCCCCTGCTGTGGGTGCATTAGTCCACTGATCAGACACAGCACTACCAGCGTTTCCCTTTGTCACACTCTGCATGAAGAAAACCTGTCTGTGTAGAGATAGATTCCAGTGACCAGGAATCAGTGACTCTTGTTATGAGCCCCTGGACATATCCCCACATGTCCCTCCCATTTCACTTCCACCCAGAATACACGCAATATGTTCACTGTGAGATGTACGGTACCCCTCTCACCAGACTACTGTCACGACACTCACCCAAAACCCCCTCTGGCAAACCCATTGGCCAGGTGGAGTCAGGACTCGGGCCTCTAGAGCCTGGCATCCTCTTCAAAAGCCCTCATGGGGCCAGTCCTGGCGCCTGTGGCGCCAGGCTCATACACTGTGAAAAACAATGTGCTTGGGAACTACTTTATTGTATTGTCAGCTAACATGGAGGCATCCACATAGCTTGGTCCCTAAGAACCAAGCTATGCGGTCTAGTGTTTTGGGTGTGGTAGCCTAGGGACTACTTTACCTGGACTATTTTGTTGGGGCTATTTAAACCACACCCGAGCAAGACAACACGCTTCGCGTTACTTTGCAGCTTTCAACGTGACGCTCACCGTGTCCAGCTATTCCCTCGAACCTCGGAGAAGCAGAAACTGCAAGGAGACAAAAGGAACATCATTAGCAGCAGCATCTTACCTGCAGTCTTCATCTTTAAACACTCACAGCTACTGAGAACAGCTTCCTCGAATGTGCATGCCTCCCAGACAGAACAACCTGAAAGAGGAAGATAGAGGCAACATTAAAGAAAGAAGTAGAGACATTTACAAATTACGAACTGCTCAAAAGGCTTACCTGGCTGGTCGCCTCTCGGCTGGCACCACTCCGGACATTCCACTCGCGCTGAAGAACACTGCGACCTACAAGGAAGGAAAACACAGGTTAGCAGAGGCAAGACTTTGCAGTGCTGCGCATAGCACTTACATACCGCATCATAGCGCTCTTAATGCGCCATCATTTACCAGCGGGGCTCAACCAAGCCAGTTCGCCGCGCTGAAGCTCTGCATACCTAAGGGAGAAAAAAGAGACATTTTAAACAAAGAAAGGCATGCAGGATAGCAAAAAAACTAAAGAACAGCAATAAGACCTA
The DNA here is from genome assembly GCF_040938575.1 of Ambystoma mexicanum. Classification (NCBI taxonomy): domain Eukaryota; kingdom Metazoa; phylum Chordata; class Amphibia; order Caudata; family Ambystomatidae; genus Ambystoma; species Ambystoma mexicanum. The sequence goes on along the minus strand of NC_090927.1, from coordinate 626,620,721 downwards.
CCTGAACAATATCAAACGGGCCGGCATCAGTGAAGTAACTGGATCGCACTCGCCCTTGAAAGACAACGTGCCCCTGCAAAGAAGGCAGGACGGAGAGCACGCCTAATTCTACCACAAGGTGAGGAGAGGGCGCCAGAGGGACTGAATCATACGGGGGTGGAGGGAGGATACTTACCCCAGTCGGTCAGTCTTGAACACAGTCCTCCTGTATTTTCAAGCAGAACCTTCCCCGCAGACCACATCAGGGCAAAGCTGAGAAGCATACCAGCGAGTAACCCGGCTGGGTGGCATCCCTGTGGATACTAGGTGAGCATAACAACTACCCCTTCAGAAAGCAAGGGCCGTGGTCTGGGCAGTTTTTGCTTCCAAGGACAGGAATGTATCAGCATAGTTACATTGCCCATCCATATACTAGCAAAGCAAGAAGTCACACAGCACAGTCTGTTATTCTGTAGCATCTGCCATCGTCCAATGATTGACACACGCCTCGTTTAGAACAAGCTTGTGCTCCATCTGTAGGATTGGACGTGTAATACTGCTTAGCTGTGAGTTTAATATTTTCCTCTGGACGTTGAAATATGGTACACCGAACTTTCAACTCTTACCAAATATACGTTTAATGCACAAAGGCATGTTACCTACTTCTTTTTAATCTTTAAAACAAAGCATCATTTGCCCTTTTTCAGAAATAACTGCTCTCAACCACCCTTCCACCCCCACCCCGTGCAATTCAGCTGTTGTATGTTTCACATTCTTTAACAATCATGGAACTTATTTTTCAGATATAGATAATAATATGGCTCATCCTTGGGGTGCTATTTTCTTCGATGTTTGCTGGAGGAAGGATACATTCCCAACCACTTCAGTCTTATGATCTCAGTTGGGGATGTATTTACATGTAGCAAATACCGCGAGAACTTTCTATTTGCAGTTAAGGATTTGTTGGAGGACCTGCCCCTAAATGTCTACTCTGCTGGCCATTTCTAGCCAAATGCTGCTAACGAAAAAAAGAGTCTTATTTTCTAAGTAGTTAGTGCCCAACTCTTTTATCTATTGCAATCTAATTCCTCAGCATTCACACCTGGCAATTCAAAGCTGTCTCAATATACGTTCTGAAAGGCAAACCTCTGGTCCTAACTCTTGTGTAGTCGGTATAGCCAGCATGTGCACGGACTCACTGAGCTGGGATTATCCATGATCTTTTAAAGTCACATCGATCTTCATCATAAGCTAAAAAGTAAAGTGATGGGACAGAACATTTAAGCAGCTTTACACTTTTTGGGGTAGTTAATTAAGGTCCCAGGAGTATAGAGAAGTTTGAATTGCACGTGCCATGTTGGGGACTGGGGTGATGGCGATGTTGCAAATTGGCACAAAAATAGTGATAGTTAACGTGAATGGGATACATGTTACTTTTAGGGTTATTTGTTTAAAATGATACATTTTAGATTTGCACACGCGCAGAAATATAATGACAACTTTGTTAATATGGTATAGATACAATATAAATGCATGGAGTGTCACTCAGCCTTAATGACAAGCAAAGAGTTAAACATGCGCATGCAAGACAGAAGGTTATGAATGGAGATTGTGATGAGGGGACACAGTAGACTATAAAACACACATGCATGAACATACATGCACGGTAAGCTTTATTCTTTTTCACCTTTCCATCTCTCTGCTCTCCCCCTCCATGGTGCTCTCCATCCCCCCACCATCTTCTATAACTGCTACTCTATCACCTATCCTATGTCTCTTTCAAAGTCTGGAAGGAAACAATTCAAGAAAGATCTCCTGGTCTCCAATCCAGGCCTGCCATGGCTGACACCTACGTCAACGCTTCTTCCAGGCAGATTGTCACTGACATCCTCTTTGTCATTTGCTGAGCGAAAGTGGCATACCTCAAGCACATCCCATGACACACTGGCCTGCCGTCTGCTCCAAAGACAATACAGACTCTCCATCCGCTCGAAGATGAAAGCCTATATCCAAGCCTGCATCGCTGGGGCCACTAACAACACGGCTGGACTTTTCAAAATATGCAAGGAATTTGCCAATCCTTCTGAAGTCTCCACCTCTCCCCTCTACCATCTCAGACAACTCTGCACTGCCCTGGCCTCTCACAAATCATATGCAAAACCCAGGATATCTTGTCCTCACTCTCCTCTTCACCCCTCCCTTCTCCCTCACCCGCCCTCATGCGTCCCTTGGCCTCCCTCTTCCCTTCCCTCCGACTCTCCTCTTTCTTTCCCATACCACCAGTTGAGATCTCCAAACAAGTCCTTTCTATGAAAATCTCTTCCAAACAAGACAACATTGCACCCCTTGCTCTAGCCTTCGCTGATTTCTGCAATCACTCCTTTGCCACTGGCTCCTTCCTGCTACCCCTCAAGCACTCCCTTGTTTTCATGGCCACTAGACAAGGGGCCAGTCCTTCCTTATCCCCAGTGTCCAAATGGACCCAGTCTTGGTGCCTTTGGCGCCAGGCTCATGTAACAGTGTGCCTTGCACACTCTGTGCCAAGGGCACGGGCAGCAGGGTCGGGCGTGGCCATAGAACAGCATTGGAAGGCACATGCCAGAGTCCCTGGGAGGGGCAAGGTGGAGCCAGTAGGCAGGGCTAGAGGGAGGGGCCAGAGCCAGCCTATATAAGGCCAACCCATCTATGTGCCTTCGCTTCATGTTATTCTGCTTTCAGCACCGTAACGCTCTCCGCTGTGCTTACCTGTGCATCACTGGATCCCAGCAGCTCCATCTCTGAAGACATCTCTGAAGGCCTCTTACCTGAATCCAGCTACTCCATCGCTGAAGGCGCTCCTTACCTACTGCCAGCTACTACATCGCTGTGCACGCCTCTTACCTGAATCCAGCCACTCCATCGCTGACGGCGCTCCTTACCTGCTGCCAGCTGCTACATCACTGTTCACGCCTCTTACCTGAATCCAGCTACTCTATCACTGACGGCGCTCCTTACCTGCTGCCAGCTGCTACATCACTGTGCACGCCTCTTACCTGAATCCAGCTACTCCATCGCTGAAGGCGCTCCTTACCTGCTGCCAGCCGCTACATCGCTATGCGTGCCTCTTACCTTCATTCCATCCCTAACGGAGTCGGAGTCTTCATTTCACCTGCTCCAGGCATCCAGTTACCCGGAGCTCCACTTCTTTCCATTTTCTTCATGGTATCTTCATCCAGCAACCGCAGATCTTCATCGAGCATCCGGACTTCATTCTTCGCCGTTGGCCAGCACCTGCAAGGGAATAAAGAACACAACAGGTTAGAATTCATACGAATAACGAACGCTTGGCCGCGCCATATCAGAGGTTAGAGTTTCATTATAAACACCAACTTACCAGTGACTTTTGAAACTCCATCAGTCTCAAGGGGCTCCCCGGATTCCCTCCTCGGCTTCGATTTACTTCTTCATACCTCTTGGGATGGGAATGAGACATTGCAAGAATTATTATTAGACAAGATAAAGACATTATAAATGAACAATGTTCATAACTTAAAGACTTACCTTCCAAGTGGATTGGTCGCAGCTGGTCTGGATCAACACTCCCACGGACCAGTGAAGCAACTCGGTCCATTCTACGCGCCCCTGCTATGATAAGCAGGACGGATAGCTTAACATTACAAAACAACAGGTGAGCTTGCATGGGAAAGCGCTTACACACTGTACTTAGGCACGATGGGGTCAAGGGAAGTCACGACATCCCCACGCCATTCTCATTGCCTCTCATCTTCACTCAGGGGCAACACCAGCATCTCGAGCAGCAGGCCCTGCAACAACCGGGAGAGGGAGACAATCCCGAGGAGCCAAGTGAAGGAGGGCTCCAACCGTGCCCCAATTCCCCCGCAGATACCAGGTGAGCGTAACACATGTGCACCCTCTCTGTCACGACCCTCAGCCCTGACCCCCACTGGCAGGCCCATTGCCCAGGTAGAGTCAGGACTCGGATCACAAATAAGGCTGGGCATCCACCTTTCAGGCCCTCTTGGGGCCAGTCCTGGTGCCTTCGGCGCCAGACTCATACCCACTGAAAGACATCTGCTCAAGGAACTACTTTATTTAGACTTTCAGCCAACATGGAGGCATCCACATAGCTTGATTCCTAAGAACCAAGGTATGCGGTATAGTGTTTTGGGTGTGGTGGCCTAGGGACTGCTTTACCTGGACTACTTTGCAAAGGCTATTTAAACCACACCTGAACAAGAACACCGGAACTCAACCCGCGCTTGGAGCACACCGTGACCTATGAAAAAGAGAAAACACAGGTCAGCGAAGACAAGACATCACAGCGCTGCGCAAAGCGTCTACTTACCGCATCATAGCTCTTATTGTGCGCCATCATTTACTGGCGAGGACCAGCCTACCCAGTTCACCAAGCAGATCCTCCGCGCACCTAAGGGACATAAAAAGAGACATTATCGAACAGAGAAAAGGCATGCAAGAATAACAACACCATAAACCACAATAAGACCTACCTGAAAGACATTACTTAGGCCGCTGTCAGTGAAGTAACTGGACCGCACATGCCCACGAAAGACAATGCGCCCCTGCCCAGAAAGCAGGACGGAGAGCCCACCAACTTCAACAACAAGGTGAGAAGAGAACCCGGAGGAGGCTGAAATCACACGGGAGGTGGGGGAAACTTACCTTGGTCGTCCAGTCCTCAACACAGTCTTCATTTCCAGGCGGAATTTCCACCGAGAACCACACCAGGGAATCACTGAGAAGGGCACCAGCAACCAACTGGCTGGGTGGCGTCCCTGTGGATACCAGGTGAGCATAACAGAACGCAAAGCCTCCCATAAATAATCCACCTGGGCACCATGGAGACATCGGAAATCGACCAGTTGGCCCAATTGTTGGGGGACCTTCGTGCTGAGGTTCATTCCGCCCGACAAGAGACTAATGCACTCTGAAGAGACCTGATAATGACCAAGGATCGCACCAAGGAGATCGGTAGACAGGTCTTGCAATCACAGGCAGGACAGACTCCTCTGCCTGGAGGGAATCCACCGATGCAAAATCCCACCTCCTCATCTTTTACTCCAACTCCAGTACAAATCACGTTACCTGAAACAGTTGCCCTGGCACCACCAGAAAGGTTTTCAGGGGACCCTCGAAAGTTTGCAGCATTCATAAATCAGTGTCACCTTCATTTCCTTTGTCGCCCTGGAGCATTTCCAAATGACCAAGCTTGGGTAACTTTCGTCCTATCATACTTGAGTGGAAGCACAGCGGATTGGTCGGTACCGTTGGTGACCCATGATGATACATTGTTACACGACTGTGGGGGGTTCCAGAGAGAGATGGAAAAACTTTTGCTCGCAATACCCAGGAACAAGCAGTTGATAATGAACTATTATCCCTCCGGCAGGGGAATCAGGTCTTGTTAACATACATTACTACCTTCAATAGACTGGTTGCCGAAGCCAGATGGCCAGAAAACAAAAGAACCCTGTTATTCCATTGAGGCTTGCGAGGCGAATTAAAGGACCGCTTAGCCCAGGTAGTTGATCCCCCCAGAGACTGTACCGAATTCATAAATCTGGTCATGCAGCTAGACCACCGGTTGCAGGACCGAAAAGCAGACCGGTCCAAAGCAGACACGTGAGCAGTTTATGTTCGATCTAGAGACATCGCACCACGGGCGCCAGAAAACGCTGTAGAACCCATGCAGATCAGAGGCATACGACCTCCATTAACAAAATAAGAGCGAGATAAAAGAAGACAACAGCAACTTACTTGTGGAAAACCAGGACATTTCCTAAAGGACTGCCCAGTAAAACCCCCAAGGAGAACAGTCTTGGGCCACAGAAAAGGATGAAGTTAAGGAATCAGAAAACTACCAAGCTTGGCAACCATAGAGGTCAGTTTGTCGAGTGAGAAGAAAGATCCCCTGATGTCACACTTTGCAATACCCGTGATCTTAATAAACCACCAACAGTCATCAAAGATGCATGCCGTAGACGCGTACATCAACAGCGGAGCAGTTGGGAATTATATAGATCTAGAGTTGGCAGCAGAGATGGGTCTTCCTTTGTGTTCTAAGTCTACCAGGGACAAGGTAACTATCGTGGATGGGACAGAAATTGCTTCCAGACCAGTAACCCAGTGCACAGCTGGAGTAACCTTTCTGTGCCAGGATGGACATCGGGAGTGTATTTCGTTCAATCTCATTAAGGCACCTCAGTTCCGGTTAATACTAGGGATGCCATGGTTAGTTGCTCACAACCCTTTGATAGACTGGCGGGCACGGAAATTAACCTTCTCCATTGACTGCTCCCCGGCCTGCTATTCTCCAGAGCCGGAAGCCGACTTCTGTACCTCCAAGACCCCCAGAACAGTCGTATCTACCCTAGGAGTAACTAATACCTTGCCAGATGAATACCACGATTTTCAGGACGTATTCCAAAAGGACCAGGCTAACACATTGCTGCTGCACAGGCCTTATGATTGTCAAATTGGCCTTGATCCTGGTGCACAAATCCCTTGCGGCAGGATCTACACTCTCACCGAACCAGAAAACATTCACTTGAAATCCTATTTGAACCAGTACCTTGCAAACGGATTTATCCGCCCATCTTAGTCCCCAGCAACCAGTCCTTAGTTCTTCGTACCGAAGAAAGTAGGGGACTTGAGGACATGTACTGATTACCGCGCAATAAACCATATCACTGTGAAGAACCGTTACCCCTTGCCCCTTATCCCTGAAATGCTAGACCAAGTCAAAGATGCCCAGATTTATACCAAATTGGACCTTCGAGGAGCGTACCACCTGGTCCGGGTCAGAAGCGGAGATGAGTGGAAAACTACTTTCCGTACCAAGTATGGTTTTTGAATATCAAGTCATGCCTTTTGGCTTGTGAAACGCTCCTGCAGCGTTTCACTATTTCATAAAGGATGTCTTCAGAGAATTGATTGACGTTTGTGCCTTAGTGTACATAGACGACATCTTGGTGTACTCAGCCTCGAAACAAGATCATATCAGGCACGTTCGTTCAGTCCTCACCAAGCTCCGCCAACATCGTTTATATGCAAAGCTTGAGAAATGTTTTAATCACGTCACCGAAGTAGAATTTCTTGGTTTCATCCTTTCTCCAAGAGGCATCAGAATGGACGTACATAAGGTAGACGCCATTCTAAAATGGCCATCACCAGCGTCTCTGAAAGGGATACAGAGAATGCTGGGCTTTGCAAACTTCTACCGCCGATTTATCCCAGACTTCTCTCAGGTTGTGCACTCGATCACCGTACTGCTACGAAAAAGCAATAAAAGGTTTGCTTGGACCGAGGAAGCAGAAAGAGCCTTTCAGGAACTGAAACAAAGATTCACCTCCGCCCCAATCCTGCGGCATCCTCGTCCAGACCTCCCTTATGTCATAGAAACTGATGCTTCCAGTATGGCAATGGGAGCGGTCCTTTCACAGAGGGACCCAGAAACTGGCCAGCTGCATCCTGTGGCCTTCTGGTCAAAAAAGTTCTCACCCCCGGAAATTAATTACGCCATCACGGACAAAGAACTCCTGGCCATCAAGTCCACTTTCAAGGCGTGGCGACAGTATCTTCTGGGGGCTAGACACACCACTACAGTCATCACAGACCACCGGAACCTGCAATATCTCAAGACAGCCAAGGCCCAGTCCTCACGCCAGTTACGGTGGGCCCTTTTCTTCGCCGAATATGACTATGTAATCACATTACGACCAGGGGTCAAGAATGGAAAAGCTGATGCCTTATTTCGAATGGGCATCGATGAAACGGTATATACAACCACAAGACCCGGTACCCATCATACCAGAGGACAAACTCTTGGGTATCACGACAACCTTAACACAAGCAGAATTACTAAACAAAATTCGACAGGCATGAATGCAGATGCTTTCCTCGCATGGCAAACTCAAGGAGAACAATATTACATAAAGGATCAGTTACCCTGTTTTGGAGACCGGCTATATGTACCCAAGAAGCAGTTACAACAGCATATCATTTCATATTACCATGACTCTCTAATCGAAGGACACCCTGCGATCACCAAAACCTTAGCTAAGGTGAAAACGAACTTTTGGTGGCCTACCTGGCGTAAGGATACTGTCCAGTATGTTTACTCTTGCGGTGTCTGTGCACAAAATAAATCACAGAAACAAAAACCATCGGGTCTCCTACAACCATTGGACATCCCTCCCGCTCCATGGCACACTCTATCCCTTGACTTCATCACTGATCTGCCCCCCAGTCAAGGCTTTAACACCATTCTTGTAGTCGTGGATTTGTTCTCTAAGATGGCACATTTTATTCCCCTCAAAGGCCTCCCAGGCGCGTCCACCTTAGAAAAAGTGTTTCTGGAAAACATTGTTAAGCTACATGGTTTCCCATCAGTTCTGGTCTCTGATCGAAGCAGGCAGTTTGTATCCAATTTTTGGAGAAAATGTTGCGCAATGGCGCAGATTGACGTCCGGCTATCTACCAGTCACCACCCCCAAATGGACGGCCAAACCGAGAGGACCAACCAGACCCTCTAGCAGTATTTAGGGTGCATGCTGCACCATGAATTAAGAGATTGGAAGGACTTACTTTGGATAGCCGAGTATGCATACAATTCCGTACATTCTAGCATGGGACAAACACCTTTTTACACCCTGTGTGGCAGACATCCACGTACCTCAGAACTCAACCTTCCTGCCAGCTTGAAAATGCCTGCAGTAAAGACTCTTCACACAACCATCACTCAGGCTTTCAAAAAGGTGAAAGAACATCTCATTCATGCTAAGGAAAAACAAAAGCACTTTGCCCACCTACATCGAAAAAAGGCCCCAGACTATCAAGTAGGGGACAGGGTTTGGTTAGCTGCCAAATTTGTACCCATCAAAGGAACCCGGACCTTCCATCCCCGATTCTTAGGACCCTGTACCATCCGGGCAATTATCAATCCGGCAGCCGTCAAATTGGATTTACCACCTAATCTACAAATCCATCCGGTATTCCATGTACCTCTCTTAAAACCAATGCAACCCGGTACACGAATCAAGACACCACCAAAACCCATACTTATTGATGGAGAACCAGAATACGAAGTCAAAGGCATCCTGGACTCTAAACACTCTAGAGCCAAGTTATATTATCTCGTCGACTGGAAGGGATTCGGACCCCAAGATAGATCCTGGGAGCCCAGTGAGAACATCCATGCGCCACGTCTGGTCAGGAAGTTTCATCAGAACTTCCCAACTAAGCCTGGACCAGACAGGAGAAACACAGTGGGAGGGACCTTGGGGGGGAGTGCTGTCACGACCCTCAGCCCTGACCCCCACTGACAGGCCCATTGACCAGGTGGAGTCAGGACTCGGATCGCAAATAAGGATGAGCATCCACCTTTCAGGCCCTCTTGGGGCAAGTCCCTGGCGCCTTTGGCGCCAGGCTCATACCCACTGAAAGACATCTGCTCAAGGAACTTCTTTATTTAGGCTTTCAGCCAACATGGAGTCATCCACATAACTTGATTCCTAAGAACCAAGGTATGCGGTATAGTGCTTTGGGTGTGGTGGCCTAGGGACTACTTTACCTCGACTACTTTGCAGAGGCTATTTAAACCACACCTGAACAAGACAACACGTGTCGCGTTACTTTGCTACTAGCAACGTGACACTCACCCTGTCCACTTTTCTCACGAACCTGACAAAATCCGGACCTGCAGAAAGACAAAGAACATTGTTAGCAGCAGAATCCTACCTGCACTCTCCATCCTTCACTGCTCGCAGCTCCTGGGCAGCTTCGTTGCAACGGTTCGCCATCCGGATCGAAGGACCTGAGAAAGGAAGAAAGGCATCATTAAAGGAGGTAGTAGAGACATTACAACAGCGAATTGCTTAAAGACTTACCTGGCTGGTTGCTTTTCGACCGGCATAGCTCTCGAAGTCCCCTCATGCTGGGAGCACACCGCGACCTACGAAAAAGAGAAAACACAGGTCAGCGAAGACAAGACGTCGCAGCGCCGCGCAAAGCGCCTACTTACCGCATCATAGCGCTTATTGTGCGCCATCATTTACCGGCGAGGACCAGCCTACCCAGTTTGCCAAGCCGACGCTCCACGCACCTAAGGGAAATAAAAAGAGACATTATTGTACAGAGAAAAGGCATGCAAGAATAACAACACCATAAACCGCAATAAGACCTACCTGAAAGACATTACTTGGGCCGCTGTCAGTGAAGTAACTGGACCGGACACGCACACGAAAGACAACGCGCCCCTGCCCAGAAAGCAGGATGGAGAGCCCACCAACTTCGACAACAAGGCTGAAATCACACGGGAGGTGGGGGGAAACTTACTTTGGTTGTCCAGTCCTAAACACAGTCTTCATTTCTAGGTGGAATTTCCACCGAGAATCACACCAGGGAATCACTGAGAAGGGCACCAGTGACCAACTGGCTGAGTGGCGTCCCCGTGGATACCAGGTGAGCGTAACACTCTCCTCAAAAACCTTCTGCTGACCCCTCTTGCCTGGCTAACTACTGCCCTATCTGCATTACCCCCTTCCTGGGTAAACTCTTGGAGAAGTTGGTCCTCTCTCATCTGATCCCCTACACTGAATATATTGGTTGTCTCAACAACCACTAATCTGGCTTCAGAGCAGCCAGAGGCACGGAAACTGCACTCATGAACACCCGTGAAGACTTTCTCTCAAATCTTGATTCCAATTCTCCTTCCATTCTCATTCTTCTTGACCTTTCCTCTGCCTTTGATACGGTCAATCATGACACCCTTATAAAACGGCTCTGTAATACCCTTGTCATCACAGACCTAGCACTGGACTGGTTGACCTCCTCCCTCTCTGACCGACCTTCCCAGGTTCAATTGGGTCCTTTTCTCTCTCCATCACACTCTCCACCTGCGGCGTCCCTCAGGGCTCTATCCTCTTGCCAGGGCTCTTTAACAGCTACCTTGCCCCTCTCTCTAGCGCATTTGATCTCTGACTTCTCTCCTCACTTCCAGTGTTATGCAGACGACATGCAGCTCTCCTTCAAGCTTCCCTCCACTTCCTCCTCTTTTTCCTCTCTCATTACTGATTGACTGCTATTCAGGCATGGTGCGCTGCTAACGATCTCTGCCTTAATGCCAGTAAGACTGAGATCCTTCTCATTGGGATCCTGCTCCCTCCTTCCCTCCTACTCACTGGCCACCTTCCATGGGCTCCCTACCCTCACCCTCTTGTGAGGCAAAAACCCTTGGTGTCACCTTCAACTCTTCTCTCTCCTTCTCTCCTCACATCACTGACCTTGCAAAGAAGGCACACTTTCAGATGCACCTCCTCAGAGGTATTCTCCCTTTCCACACCTTCCCCCAGAAACTCATTGTCTCCAGAGCTCTGGTCCTCTCTAGCCTGGACTACTGCAACAGCCTCTTCCTCAATCTGCCCAAATCCTCCCTTCGTCCCCTTCAACTAATGCAGAATAGTACGGCAAGACTTATCCTTGGCCTCAAGCCCAGGTACTGCACCTCTCCAGCCCTAAAATCTCTCCACTGGCTCTCGGTTGTTGCGAGGATCAAGTTCAAGACCATCTGCATCATCCACAAGGTTTTCTGGGGCCTACCTCCAACTCTCTCTCCCTAAATACCTCTCTGCTAGTGCCCTTCGGTCTTCTCGTTCCAACTCTCTGTATATCAGGTGCTTTTCCAAGCAGAGAGTAGGGGGTAGATCTCTCTCCTCTGCAGGAGCCTCCCTCTGGAATGGCCTCCCTGCCCCTCTCAGGCTTGAGCCAGATCTCCTTAAGTTCTGGAAGCTTCTCAGGCCCCTCCTTTTCTCTTCTTCCTTCCCTCTCCCCCTCCCCTGCTAATGTCCCCCTATGCCACATTTTGACTGGCGGTCTGGCTCCTTCAGAGTCATACAGGGCACCAGGCCCTCCTCGCCCAGTCTACCCCAGCACTGTGTTCTCCCCTGACCCCACCAAACTTGCACTTAGCCCTACCGGGTTACCCCCTCCCCGTACTAGGATGGCAGGGTCTACATCTGTAATGAGCCCAATCCAGCCCTGTCGACGCACTTAGCATGTGGAGCCTCATTCCCTGCACTCCCTGCTTTCCCTTGGCACTTGTCCCCCTTACCTCACTGTAGCACTCGCCTAGCCCCGGGGCCCTCTTCCCCCCTCCCTCTCTCACTCTCCCAGCACTTGGGTGATCTCCACCATTCCCATCCCATATTAGCATCAACACATTCTGCTCTGACCAACACGCCCCCCTCCTTACTCCCCACCACTTCTTGTTAGTGCACTTGCACGATCCGAATGACACAAGGCATAGTATGGCTGCTTTTTGCTAATCTTCATCTCGCACCGCCCCCCCTCTTTTCCTCTTAGCACCAAATCAAAGCCAACAGAGCCAAAAAGCACAAATGATTGATGCAAGTTCCCTATAGTATTTCAATCTAAGGGCCTCTGTCAATTGTATCTGGTCCTCTGTTGGAAATATGTTTTCCCTCACTTCCTTCTCTTAGCTGGTTCATTTAATGATTCTTAACGATTTAACTAGCTCGTCAAAACAGTAAACCAACAGATGCAATTGACAGAGGCCCTTAGATTGAAATACTATAGGGAACTTGCATCAATCATATGTGCTCTTTGGCTCTGTTGGGTCCTCCATAAATTTGATTTGGTGCTAAATGTTGGATTTACTGTTTCAGAACTTTGAATGTATGCAATCTTTAGTTTCACTTTAGTAATTTGTTTTTTCCTTATGTAATCTTTATGCACACACAGTACTAACCCACCAACGAGTGGAATTGGTATTTAGGATTTGTACTGTAAAATTTTGTTCTCTATATATATTACCAAATACTTGAAAAACTATAAATCTATTTGAATGACTGCTAATTCAATAAAAGCAGCAACTCAAGTTCAAACTAACATTCCAAGTTTTATGACTGGATTACTACAGTTGAATTTGTTCTATTTAGGGATACTTGGCTTACTTTTTTAAGCTCGCATATACAATTAAGCTATCAGAATTCATAGGCACTAAAATAAGAAAGTGATGCCAAGAAATATATATGTGGATAGAAACCCCCCATTATTGTGTTTCACTACAGTATAGCCATACATCTATCCACATTAAGGGTCATCCCTCTCGTTACATAGAATGTGGGTTGGCATCATGTGAGCTGGAATGTTAAGTTGCATAGTTTAGAATGAAACGTGGATGATAAAAGCAGCAACAATATATCAAAAGGAAGCATGTGTGTTCCCCTCCTCGTCACATCAATGGAATTTCTATAGAATGGACATATGCGTCACAAGTAGGGGTAAAGGTTTCCAACCAGATGAAACCTATAATGATTGAAAGTGTTTGTAAGTTGTGTAAACTGTGTAACTAGGAGATGGGGCTGTGACCACATATGGAAGGACCCCAGAGAGGGGTGTAGTGTAAATATGAAACATGCAATTATAATTTTAAAGAGGATGGTGCTTAAATGAATGTATCCAATCAGAAGTGTGGGAAGTGCAAGGAATATGGTTAGATTGTATAGGTTTAACCAATCATTTGTGGGGGGATGACTTTGTAACAAAACATGTGGGAGTGTTTTAACTGTTGCAAATTGTATAAAATGTGTGTTCTTTGTGTGGTTCAGGGAGACTCTTTGATCTCATCTAGGCCCTCCCAGACGTTTGTACAATAAACTTGCTTTATGGACAAACACGCACTTACTTTTTATGTGGTGGGCCTTTTAGAGCTTACAGTGATCAAAGGCCAACTCCTACACACCCAAAACTTGAACACAAGGAATGCAGTGCTGTGGTCACCTATACATCTATACAACAGACCTGTTAGCTTGGAGACTGCAGTTAGAAAAAACAATGTTTACGCTACTGTTTGAATGTATGTGTTATTTCAGAACAATTGCCGTGTATAGTTGATACACTAGCTGGTGTAGGTTTGTGCTATACAAGTGTTTATAACATAACAAAACATAGTTAAGGCAGTCCAGACTGTTGTGTGTTACCAAACATATGCATTAATTAATTTTGTAGGTAAAATTGCATTGCTGAAAACAGCACCAATTTCAACAACTCCTGCCTGAATAGTCAGAAAGTCTAAAACTGACCGTCTGCATTGATTTATACTTTCCAAAAGGCTCTTTACACTGCTATGCACAGTAAACTGTCACTTTGTTATGTATGGGAAAGTGCTATGTGATCTCTACGGTATTACCCGAATTGTTCATTTACAATTGTTCGAATGAACAATTGACCGATTTTAAAGGGTCACAATTGACCTTTTCACAATTGATCGAATATATATATATATCGGTTTGGTAATATATAAGGGGCTTTGGGGGGGTTTGCGTTGGGTGGGGGGTTGGAGGGGTTTCCTCCCCATATATGTTACAATTGACATTCACAATTCGGTCAATTGTGAAAAGGTCAATTGTAATTCGAGCAATTGTAACTCGAACAATTCGTATACAACCGATCTCTACATCTTGGAAAGTGAGGATAATTACTGGCAAAATCATAAATCTGAGGGATAATGAGACATAAAACCCATGTCTCTGTTTTTTAGGTCAACTAAATGCATAACTTGCGTGCCAGCTTTGGGTGTAAAACTTTATTTTTCATTCCCCCCACTAAGCTTTTTGCCATCTGATGATCTAGGTGACTTTGAAAGCACATGCATTATTCCATCTCAGCATAACATTTTCAGGTAGTCCAAGCAAAGGTATCGAAACTGAAAGGTTTGAAATTTTTTCCGAACTGGACTAACACATCAGCAGACTTCATTTGCACATCATAGTGGCAATCCAAATGTGCCAAAAACAGTAGCACGTCTGCCAGATGTGGAATAAAAAAAGACCAGCTTTTCTTACAGTTTACAAGAAACAGACTCAAATGTCAAAAGGACTTAGTAAGTTGAACCCACTGGGAGCATTTGTTAAGATTAAGGTCAAAATATGTACCAGGTCTGGACCGATGCCACCAGTGGTCTGTCCTAGCTGGATTCAGTAGAGGGATGCCCTAAGGTGAAGGTTGGACTCAGAGCTGTAGTTCAAATCTCTCATTCAGGAGGATATGGAAGAACTATCAGGTTTTGGGGTTCCGAGCACTCAGGAAGGCTCTTCCCAATTCTACAGAAGGACCTTCAAAATCGCGGTTACATCGCACTCAGTGATACCGGCTGTTTAATACAGAAGCAGTCAAATGCTCAGTTTTGGTTATGGTCAAACTGTGTCGGGGACGGGGGGTTGTGAGCATTACAAAAGTATCCAGACATGTGATAATTTACTCCAGCTTAGAGACCAGCTGCAACTTTTCTGGATTTTGAGGACTTGATTTTTTTTAACCTGGAGAGAGTGAGACCCTTTTGCCCACTCTCTCATGTATTTTAATGTGATTTTTGAACACTGTGGTTCTTTTGGTTATGGAGCCTGACAAACTCCATAGGCATCACCTTTTACACTGTGTCACACAGCACCTTCAGTGCAGTGGCACAGGGAAGTCTTCCAGATTTCCCCAAGGTTTAAATACATTCTCTGGGATAAGCTACTGGTTCCCAGAGCAGTAAAGTGAAATTGACTTTACTTACATTTGTAACTTTCTAGGCCCATCACACACTATCTTACATCAGGGTGCTGGAGGGGTTACTTAGAATCCCCTTTGTCTAGCTTCTAATGTAACATTTTTATGTTACCCTTTTCCTCACTGAATGGCTGGTGGCAGTGGTTTAATTTTAACTACCGTGGTGGGCATTCACAGCGGGCTGCATTCGCAGCTGCAGTAAAGCACCCAAGGGTGGCATTTTTTTTCTAAATGGCCCAGTCTTCTTTTTTCACCATTTCTTCGTGGAAAGGTCCTTCTTGAGATTTACTCTGTGCGCCAAACCAGGTTTGGTCCCTTTGTTCATTTTGCCTTTGGCGGGATTCACGAGTGAAGCCCACCTCTGGCTCCACGGTGTCTGGCGGGGGCAGGAAGTGAGGGAGGTGCCCGAAACTCCCTCTGCTCAGTCTCCTAGGAGACCCAAATGCACTCTGTGGTGATTGGCTGGCTGACTGTCCACATGGAGGACGAAAAAGCGAGGCAGTTAAGCGTGTCATCTCATGAGCAATATTAAGTCAACTATAATGAATTGTTCTCCCTATACATCTACCAGAGACTAGCGTCATTACCAATGATAGCTTATCTGTAACGTGATAACCGTAACGCTTTTTCGTCCTCCATGTGGTATTGATACGCTCTGTGCTGTATACTACAGCTTATTCACTCACTCCAAGATGGCACACCCTCTCACCTATATGCTGGTAGTCCCTCTTCGGTTTTTTAGTCGAAATAAGCCGACATAGTAATACCGTTAGTCCTTTGTTGATATCCATGGTTGATACCTTTGATACTTGAACACACAGGCACCTCGCGGACGAAGCCGTTTGCAGCACAGGAACGCCTCGATTCGAGCATTCACCCGAGAGGTAAGCCTGCAATGATTCCCTACCATGAACAGGCAGGAACAACACAGCATTTCTATATGAGCCGTGATTTGACCTGCTTTCCTTCTCCCCATACAGGATAAGTGACTTGGAGTGAAACACGCAAGTTCACATTTGAAAACAAAGCAGGAGAGACAAATTAAGATAGTGTTTGGGACACGCACCCTCAAGTAAGTGTTGGATACTTGACACCACCAGTTTTCCATAAATATTGATTAAAAGTAGAAACAACACAGTATTTGCTGGTACTTTAATCTATCACTTATAGATTCCATGATGCATAGTGGGAAATGTAGTGCCTAAACATCAATCCAACCGATTTCCACCATTAACACGTAACTTGGGAATCTCTAATCCAGTCTATATTCACACAAGATGGTAAATATCCTTTACCAAAATATATATAATTGTGACAGCAATTGGGTTAATGTCACACTATTATTGATTTCAAATATGTATTGATTTACAGCATGAACTACCCTGACGGACACATCTGCCGCCATAATTAGATTGACTAGTGCAATCGCTTCGCCCTCCACACCCCAAGAAATTAACATAAGGTTAGCAAGTTGGCTACTCTTTTTTATGACTATTACACCACTGGTACAAGGTTTTTATATGCATTGAGTAAGTCTTATACTCGCTTCATTTTTATCCACCCTGTAGGTTACAACACTGACACATAGGCACCATGCTGACAGTGTAACCTTATTCTAAACCAATTGCATCCTGAAGACGGGTCCTGTGACACTATTGATGAGCTGTAGACTGCAACAGTGCTGTCCTTGGCCCCAGAAACACATCAGATTGAAGACGCTATTATACTATGTCTTTGTATAATTGTAATGTGATCAACACACATGATTACTAACATCACGCAAACCAATGAATGTCTGTAAACTGTAATTACATTGGTGTTGACAACAGCCAGAAATGCAAATTGGTGTTCTGTCTCGCTCTTGTGGCAATTTATAATTGATGAACGTTTGAAATTGTTTTTTTAATGCTTTTTAGTGTTATTATTTGAGAAAAATATGATTAAAATATGCTGAATGTATTACTTTGACCGTGGTGGTAGATATAATCTAATGAAACTTCCACTTTGAAGAACATTTTCAAGAAGTAGCCCCTATGATGTGATAGAGGTGAGTAGCTAGTGGTTAGTGTACTCTTTTGCCAGATGTATCTTTCCTCACATACCACAGCCCCCTTTATAAAAAACTGAGGAACCCTTATTTTGCTCAAAACACTTTTTTACCCACCCGCTCAACCATCTGTACCTGCACGCTTGGAGGACTGTGGAGTGGCTGACACAAACGACTCCTCTTTGCCTGCGTGCATTAACCTTGACACAGTAATAGACTGTGTTACACTTGAAGTACTGTTAAATGAGAATAATCCTAATGGTTTAGGGTCTAAGCAAGAGGTTGCTCCTCTACACAATCTCTTTGAGGTTTTTGAAACTTTTCAAAAGAAAAACTAAATTAAAGTCCTACTAACCACTGTACCGAAAATATTGAAAAAAAAAAGAAAACCCAAACGAAAAAATCAAAGAATCAAAACCAGATTGCTAAAATACCCAAAAGCCACACAGAAACGTTTATTAATGCACTCTAATACAAAGCGCATTAATAAAGAAAAAGAAAAAATGTTTGATACATAAGCCCAGTATAGAATTCAACAAAGAAAATTATGAAATGACCTGGGATCTACACCAAAGTATCACTACTGATAAACCGCCTGAACCTTACACCCTGATTGACTGTATGAACTGTTTCGACGTAGTCCATATCAAGGCTCCCCAATATGGAGCGAGATACAGGGTCTGTTACACTGGGTTTTGCTCCTTGTGACCGCGGGACAACGGGAGGTTTGGGGTAGCTTCCCGACTATGGAACAAAAAGGAGCCATGCCTCTGAACAGTGGCAAGTGGGTCCCTCTGTTCCCAATCATACTAAAGCATGATATAGCCAAAGACCTAGATAAAGCTAGACCTTTACACCTCAGAACAAGTATCCTCACTGACCACCTCAGCTTGGCATTTAGTATGACATCTGCAACCGATGCTCCTAAATTACATCCGAAAATAAATACTTGCTCTGCGAAACCCCTTTCTGCCAGAAAGTACACCATTGAAGATCAAGAATATATCACACTTCAGATGAAAGACAGAAAGAGGGGAGATCCAAACCCGAACAGAACAACAATCCTGATTGTATTCAGGGAGATAGAGATGTGAAAAAAGTGAACTCTAGTGATATTAAAACCATCCAATTTCTAAAATCACGCATATTAGACACTGTGAATATAAGAGTACCATCACAAATCGTTAGGGAATGCATCTGGAACGAGAGATCTGCGCTAGAAAAAAAGGGCATAAGCTTGACAATTTCAAACTCAATCCAGCTATCCAGCGCCACTGGAGATATGCCCGTAAAGGAACATGGAAATTGGGCACCCTATAGAACGGTCAGCTTTATGGATGATGAACCCAGACAGCTGATTAGAAATAAGGTGCAAAATAATAGTGTAGCTGAACTCCCCTTAATCCAAAAGAATCAAGTGGGAGCGTACAGGAAGACCGACAGATCTCTTGGGCATGGTTGAGAAATGCCTTGAGAGACAATCAAAAAAGTGACCCAAGCCAGTAGAGCCAGGTGATCAATGACCCTCCATTATACAAGATTGTGGTGTGGAATACGAGAGGGTTTGTCGCGGTACGACATAATAATATTGCAGGAAACTTGGTTGTGTGATTATCCGATCAGGCCCAATTATGAGATAGCGTGGATACCCGCTGTTAAGCAGGCAAAAGGGCATCCTATGTAAGGATTGTTGATCACTGCTAAAGAAGATCTAAATGCAAATGTAACACTGTGGGCTTCCCCCCATCCATGTCTACAATTGGCCAAACTAGAACTGCGGGATTAATGCAAAGAGGTAATTAACAAACTAGCTATTGTAAACATTTCCTGGAATCCTGCCGTAGTTGAGGATGATGTATTTTTAAGCTATCTAATACAACTATTGGAGAAGATAGTGTGCGTCCCTGAGAGCTACACAGTTCTGGTCGCAGGTGACCTAAATATATCATGTTTTGCTCAAAGGGGAGAAAAAGTAATGGTTAAAGTGAAAAGATGGGAAAGCTTGATGAAAGAGCACAATTTGGCTATGCTAAATGGAAGCTGCAAAGCTGATGTGCCACCAAGGCCTACGAGGAAAAGGGGCAGCTCCAATGCCACAATTGATTATGCGTTCATAACAGAAGTAGCTCTGCCCTGGGTCCAAAACTTTAAAGTAATTTGTACCACCCTTAGCGATCACAATATATTAGAAATTGAGCTCACAAGAGCCGCCGCCGCCTCCCCTCGCCCGTTTTATGGGCAGCAAGTCTCGTTCACACAGGGTCAAAACAGAATCAAATGGTCTCCGGCCATGCTTAATTGTCTGTTGGATAAGCTCAATAATGAAGAAAACTAACACAGCGCCAGATACTACGGCTGATTATACCCATGAACTGAAGTTATTTTACGCAACGCAAAAAAAGGGACACGCATACAACAGAATCATAAATACATCTTCGATCAGACTTTGTCAAAGGCAAAAATAAAGCTGTAAAAGGACATCAGACAACTAAAATCACATTCAACTAGGGTTTTGAGAAGGTTAATTGTAAATGTTTGCATAATTTCTTTTCACCAACATAAGACCGCAAAGAGACAGGTGGTCAATGAAAGTATCCTGGATGCTTTTATGACCAAATCTAGCAGCTCAATGTGGAGGCTGCTAAACTATGCGCCAAGATCTAATACGGCTGTGCTGCTTAATTAGGTATCCAAAGAGGATTGGAAATCCTGTTACACTGCTATTTATGAAGATCCTGACTATGCCCCTTTGGTTACTTCTTAGAAAGATGAGCAGAGTCTCCCCAAGTTCAATCACTTGGACATAAGACTTCTGATACCAAAAATTAGCATGTCGCAAGCCCCTGGCCCGGACGGGCTATCTAATTCAGCCCTCAAGGAAAACCCGGACAATTGGTCTGAAATCCTATACAAAGTGTTCAACAGGATTAAAACAACAGGCAGGATACCTTTATCCTGGAAACGTTCAATCATCGTACCCGTATGTAAGAAGGGCGATAGGAAGGCCCCAGCGAATTATCCCCCAATAGCTCTATTGGACATTCCGAGGAAGCTGTATGCAAGGATAATTCTTAAAGACCTAAATGAGTGGCTGATATCTGCTAACTTGACTGGCCCCCATCATTCAGGGTTTGTTGTGGGCCTAGGTACCTCCATAAATCTCACAATATTTTCTGCATTGAAGAAGCAAGCTCAAAATGCTAGCCAACCTTTTTACTTAGCATTCATAGATTTTAAAATCACATTCGACTCAATCTCCCGTAAAATACTATGGGATAAGATGACGGAAGCAGGTTGTCCGAGCTATATCATACACACCTTACAACAATTTTTCCTCAGACGCCTCAATCCAGATTAGACTAACGCAACAAGGCCTACTATCCCAGTCAATCCCCACTAACCGTGGGCTCAAGCAAGGTTGCATATTTGCGGCCACGCTATTTAATTTTTACATGAAAGACATGTATCCCATGTTCCAGAACGTCCACTCTTTCCCTCCCAAACTCGGGATACATCTGCTCACTCATCTGTTTTACGTAGATGATTTGGTTATCATTGATCGTACTCCGGTAGTCCTGCAGAGGCAACTTCAAATTCTAAATAAATATGCGGAAGGTAATAAGCTTGCAATCAATGTAACCAAATCTAATATCATGAAATGGCAATGCAACAACAATAAATTGAAGTATCCGTTCAACTGAACGGTCAGTGGTCGTAGTATGCAGATAAACCATGAGTATAAATACCCAGGTCAGTGATCCAAAAACAGAGGTCCCATATCATAGCGATCTGCAGTATAAAACTAAAGCACTAGTCTCACCAGCAAAGTTTCTCCAAGAAAAGTATGGGAAATATACACATCTACCATTGATCAAATTTTATAAAGGCAAGGTGGTCCCGGTGTTGACATATGGTGCACACACAAAGCTCCCGGAGACCGAGCCGGATTGGAATCTACTGGAGGGTCACTTTTCAAAAGCCTTACTGCCGATTCCAAAATCCTTTCCCACCCAGCTGGTGAGATACGAATTATGACTCCTAACACTTCGGGCAATAGTACACTGAAGCGCCCTAACTCTATATGCTAAATGCAAAAATATAGATAGATATCAAGCCTCTTTGTTGATAGCGATTGAAGCTGGGTTTGATGACAAGAAACCCTTGGCCACTTGCAGTAAGGCATGCTGTGAGACAATGCAAACAGCTGACATACATTTTGACCTGTTGACATGTAACCCAGGGAAAGAGAAACAGAAATGTTGGGCATATAATTGTATCAACACGAGGGAGGAGTGCCTGAAGTATAAGGCATTTAACAACGGAAGCTTCCCCATCAAAAAACTCAATGATGTCCCCAAGTATCTGTTCAAGTTTCCAGATCAGATATTTAGAGCTAACATCATTAGATTAAGATTTGATTTGTGGCCAACTAGGTCGCTGATAGCAGCGTGCTCGAGTACACACATGGATGCTTATTGCAGATTTTATCTGGAGACTTAGCAGAGAGAAACTCTTAATCACCTATTGGTTAAATGTGTAAGATTGAGAGGTATGCGTTCTGAATACTTTCATAAACATCTCTGCAATTTCCTGACTCTTACACAGGAGGACATGTGGGCAATAATATCCAGTGCACAGAAGTTATCCCGAAATTTGGATGTAGTTAGATATTTAGGGAAGCTGCAACTACCCCCACTTAGCATGGAAAGGAAATGATATATGAGAGTTGTATTGATTCAGGTTTTATGGTAGTCAAGTGAATGAATGTTAAGTGTATATATTGTAATGGTTTTAAAAATGTTTATTGCTAGGTTTTGTTAACAGATAATTATTGAAATGGAGATGGATGAATTTGAAAAGTTGTATCAACAGATTTTTATTGGAATGATGATGCATGAATTGAAAAAGTGGTATCACAACTAAAACAACTTAATCAATGAAAAGAGTGAATGGGAGAACACAATATGGATAAGCGTGACTAGGATAGGGTAGGAGTATAACTAGCACCAAAGCAAATACATGTTATATGTTAACTGTAGTTAAAGTCCAATTTGTTGGTACGTCTAAAAATTATATGTAAGGTTGTCGTCTATGTAAGGAGTATTGAAAGAGTGTCCTTTGTTGTTTATGAAGAAGAAGAAGGTGTATGTAACAAGGTTTACAAGTTAAAGTATTGGCAGAGTAAATAGACATATTTCTGTTTCAATTGTATTTGTGACACACTACACAGACAAGTAAAAACAAAGGTAAACAGGGGAGACATGGGGGGATACACACCGTTGGCTCATATTTGCCAGCACCTCCCCCCTGTATAGAACAGGGGATCACGCAAATAAAGGGGGAGGGATAGTCCCAAGTGTGGCCAGAAGGAGGGTCATTTAATAAAAGAGTGTTACATCTTTCGACAACCCACTTGCTAGCAAAGTATTGGGGGTAAGCAGCTTCAAAGTAGACGTGAAATATTAGATCTTTGGAGGATGTTTGAAAATGCATCCCCTGGTAATGAAAGAGGTATCGACAGAAGCGGCAGAAGCCCCAACAGAAGAGGGGGGAGTAACAACAGAAGAAAAAGTGGTAAAAGGGGGGATAATGACCTCACTAGACTATACCCACTACTAACAAGGCCCGCTGCGGGGTACAGTGACCCATCTTATTTGCCTGAACCAAGTGCCCCGTCAACCCCCGCAGCCACAGCCCTGCCTCCTTATGACCCTAGAGGGTTGTACAGACCTACGAGCAACCCTCCAGCAAACCTAGCACGCCTCACTGGGGATTTGGAAAGACAACTTGCCTCCACACAGATGGAATGAACACGATTACGAGCATTATGTGACAGGACAAATGTTGCCTGGAGGAGGGGAGGCACCATCAAGCGCAGCCGGTGAGCCAACACCTTCGCCGCTACCAAAGGGGAATTTACCTAGAGGGCCAGAACATGAGTGGAAGTCAGGAGAGTTTTTCTTCCAGCTTAATGATACCCCCATAAAAATTGTGCGGGCAGAACGAGGAAGCAGCCAAGCAGGGGAGGAACAAGGAAGTGGAGACTCAGACAGAGAAATAAATGAGGTATGAAGTGATTTAAACGAGTACGAAGAGGGGGCGGCAGCAGCAGGATTATCCTTACCACTACGAGAGGACCCAGAGGATGGGGTAGTAAGGCAAAGATGGCAGGGAAGGCTGAGGAGCAGGTTGGGAAACAAGTCATTGGGCAAAGCTAAAGGAGTAAAGGTAAGTAAAAAGGGAAGTAATACAAGATTGCAAATGCCTCTCACCCACAAGGGAGCCTGTTGAAAGTACTCCCCCCCACTCTCGGGACGGGCAGGGAAGTGGATACATGCATTTGAAAAGAACACAGCAGGATTGCCATTGGCCATAGGGGATGTAACAAGTTCATTAGTGTCTGCAGTGGGAGATCAAGCAGACGGGGTGTGGATGAATGCAGGTTTTCCAGGAGTAACAATAAATTGTGACCACCATGATGGGTCAGCTTTTAAGAATGTGAGACCACAAGTGTAGGATGCACTGCGGAGAACTTTCCCTGATACCCCAGATTTATGGTATGCAGTGTACTATGGGTGAGGAGGAGGAGGCTGCGCAATTCATTCTTCAGGTACAGGACCTGTGGAGATCAGAAATGGGCACGGCTTGGGACCAATCCACCTCCCTTTTTTACTTTATCATCAAGAGAGGCCTCCCAAGGGAGGTACAGAAGGCCTTGGATAAAATAGCTGGGATAGAAGCGAAAGGCTGGCCTGAGATTCAGATCATCATAGTACATCATTGTAGGAGGATCAAAGAAAGAGAGAGAGAAATTGCACAGAGTTGGTTGGCTGACGAAGTGAAGCTTGTACAGAATAAATTGGTGAAGGTCACTGCGATTAACGCAGCCCTATCCACTGAGAGACAGGAAGACGGGGAGGAGGGGTCAGGGAGTACACTGGCAAGAATGGCAACCACATGGTCTGCAAACGGACAGGAGCAATGGGCTGGAGAGGAGCAATACGAAGGCCCCCAATGGTAGGTAAGGCCCACAAGAGGACGAGGTGGATACAAGGGACAGAGAGGGAGATTTGGAGGTCAGGGAAATAGAGGTTTTGGAGGACAAGGGATGCAGGAGGGGGCCAAGGGCCCTGCTGGAATTGTGGGAGATGGGGACACGTCACTGGAAATGTAGAGCATGACCTATTGGATACTATCAAGGACCCCCTCCCATGAGAAATGAACAACAATTTGGCCACCCTCATCCTATGGATTACCAATGGGTGGTAATGGACAACAAGAGCAAACTTAAAATGACTACCCGCAAGGAACACAACATAGTCAACACAGACCACAAGCACAACCACAAAGCATGCAGCCGCAAGCAGCACGCCAGAATACGATGAGGAACGCCCATCCCAACATTTTTGCTATGACTTCCAATGGGGCACCAGTGCCGTTTCGCCGTACAGCAGTAATTGTAGAAAGTGTTTTCTCCGTCCCAGGAACAAACACATACACCGATTAGGACATCCCACAGAAAGCACTTGCGTGTCCAGTCCTTTCGACTACCCTACGTGCAGAAGAGGAACCACTAGTGGGGGCAAAAATAGGAAACAAACAGTTCATCTTTATGGTGGACTCTGGAGTGGAAAAATGTACCTTATGGAGGGCCGGTTTCCCCGCTCAGGGAGAAATTTGGAAATGCAGGGGTTTTCTGGGGCAATTTTAAAAATTCCTTACACAAAAGATTTGGATATAACAGTGGGAGGGAAAACAGTTCGGCCACCCCTGCTGTATCATGAATATTCGCCCATGAATTTGCTGGGGAGGGACCTCCTTAGTAAGCTTAATTTGACCATCTCTTTTACAGAAAGCGGAATAGTGTGCTCCACTCCAGAAGTGTGTGCAGTACGAGTAATGTTAATGATCAGCACCATGAAAAATGAGGTTGCAGTAAGGGGAGTGCCCACGGATGTTGACATGTTCATCTATGGGATACAGCGTCTGGCTAGAGTGGTGCCAGAGATCACCCGAAAGAATGTAGGGTGCCATCTGATTTTGTTTTCCACCCTGTGGTAAGCCCAGAGATTGTGCCTGGCACCGTCCTTTCAATTGACCTACAGGGGGTGCAAGTATCGGGCAAACGTATTGTGGCAATAGGTCTGGACATGCATGGATATGAGTGGAGAACAGTATTATGCATAGACCCAAATATAGCGCTGAGAGATGTAACAGATGAAGAGCTATTCACTGACAATGACACTGACGGGGAAATAATAATAGAAATATGCGTGCCATGTGACACAATGATACATGGAGATACATAACCTCCTCATGGCCAGTGTCAGTGCACCACCCTCCATATTTGATCAAGATATGGCAGAAGTACCTCCAGAATTATGGACAACAGGGCCACATGATGTAGGACTCTTACAAGGAGTAACACCTAAAATTTAAACCAAAACCAGGCGCAGTACCGCCTAGATTAAAGCAATATCCACTGTCCAGAGAAGCGGAAGAAGAAATAAAAGAAACAATAAGCGCATTACTACAACAAGGTATAATTGTGCCATCAAATTCACCATGCAATACGGCGATTATCCGATAAAAAAGGCAAGGTGCGGGGCATGAGGGATGATCCAGGATCTCTGCCCACTTAATGACATCATACAAAAAGAGTTCGCTCTAGTGCCAAACACTGCATCCCTTTTATGCAGTGTTCCAAAAAATGCCACGTGCTTCACAGTTGTGGATTTGAAGAATGCTTTCTTCTCGGTACAACTCGACCCCAGTTGCCAATACCTAACAGAAATCACCTTAGGGGAAAAAAGATATGAACATTGCAGGCTAGCTCAAGGGTACTGTAGAAGTCCCAGCATATTTAACAGAATTTTGCACAAAGACCTTGGCAATATTGATGTAAAAAGCCCAATAATTCAGTATGTGGGCAATTTCCTTATCTGCAGCGAAAGTGAAGAGCAATGTAGAGCAGATTCAATAACATTACTGAACCTACTAGCAGTAAAAGGGTACAAGGTGGATAAGGGTAAACTGCAATACTGCCTAGCAGAAGTACTGTATCTAGGTCCGTTAATTTTGAAGGATGGTAAAAGGATTATACCAGACAGAGCAGCAGCAATATGCCACACCATGATGCCTAAAACAGTAAAAGAAATGCAAAAGTTCCTTGGCATATGCAATTATTGCTGTGCATGAATACTAGAATATGCTGCATGCACACGCCCACTTCTCCAAGCACTGAAAGAAGCACAAAAGAACAGCTCCCCCATAAAATGGACACAAGAAATTATCACACAATTCTTTAAACTACAAGATCTCATTACACACGCACCCATTTTAGCGTCTCCAGATTATGATCGGGAGTTCTACCTATTCTCACATTGCAATGGAACACTAATGACAGAGGTACTCACACAAAACACATCACTAGGTCACAAGCCATTGGCATACTACAGTGGCACCTTAGATTCAGTAATGCAAGGACACTACGCACGTGAACAGGCCCTCGCAGCCGCCACTTTCGCAATAGAGAAAAGCGCCACCATAGTGATGGGCTGCTCGGTCACACTGTTTGTTGAACACTCTCTATTTGCCATATTAGAAAGGTCAAAGTACACACTCACCACACAGAGAGCAAATACATATGAAATAATAATATCCAGCCAAAACGTACACGCTGTACGATGCAAAACTGTAAACCCAGCCACATTCATTACAGAGCCCTGCACAATAGAGGACATGCAAGGGCACGATTGTGCTACATATGAAGGGGAAGATGATGACATCCCTAGAGCAAGTGAAAATGCCCTAGAAGGAGGTGAAATATACTTTGTAGATGGGTCAGCGTCTATCGATTGCAAAACGGGAGAAAAGCATTTAGGGGTAGCTGTGGTGAGAATCGAAGGGGAAGAATACGAAGTGATAGTGCAGAAGTGCCTCCCCTCACGTTTCTCAACACAAGCAGCAGAACTCATTTCATTAATTGAAGCATTGCATACAGCCAAAGGGTGTGCAGTGACGCTATACTCCGACTCGGCATACGTGACAACAACGGTACACTCAGGCTTGTCACAATGGCAACAAAGGGGATTCAGGAAAGCGGATGGTTCCCCTGTACAACATGCCATGCTATTGAATGACCTCTTTGACGCATTAGCAGAGCCATCAGTAGTGGCCTAATGAAGTGCCAAGCACATACAAATAACACAGATGCAATCTCGCTCAGAAACTCAGCAGCAGACGCCTCCGCAAAAGAAGCAGCGTACTTTAACATCCTGCAATTAGTAGAATGCATAGTAAAAGCATCAGCATCGGATGACAAGGAAGAAGGGCACAGTTCTATGCCCATACTTCAAATAATAGAATTACAGAGATGCACCCCACCCGCTGAGCAGGAAATATGGGAGAAAAGAGGGTGCAAACAATCGTCCACAGACCTACCATGGCGTCAGGAAATGACAGGGAAAGTAGTGATGCCAGCAGAGTTATTATAGATAGCATTTCAACAACTTAACTTTCCAGCACACATAACAAAACAGCACATTGCAGCAGACATCCAAGAAGGATGGTTCATCCCCAATTTGCAGGAACACTTAACGAAATTGATAATAGAATGCACAACTTGTCAAACATACAGCTCAGTTATGGCACTCCGGACATTGCGAAGAACACTGCCACGCCCATCAGGACCATTTTGAGAACTGCACATAGATGCCGAAATGGGGAAAGATGTAACGGAGCAAGGTACCTCATAGTAGTGGTGTGCCCCTTCTCACGCTAGGTGGAAGCAGGACCGTGTGTGCACACAGATGCCCAGTGCGCGGCCACATTTTTGGTGAGGTGAGGTATTCCCGAGGTGGGGGATATGTGATGTGATCTGTTCAGACAATGGCACACACACTTTGTAAATGATCTTTTCAAAGAAGTGGCCACATTGTTAGGAGTAAAACATAAACTTTGTTTGATTTATCACCTCAAGCTAACGGGATGGTAGAAAAGATATCAAGAGCAGATTGTCTAAATTATGTGATACCCTTAATAAAAACTGGGTATATTGCTTGCCTCTAGCACTGTTCCAACTCACAACGCAGCCAAGTAAGGACCACCATTTAAGCCCACATGAAATTGTGATGGGAAGGTGCATTCAAACGCCAACGTCTACAGTAAGAAGAGCATCAGACGTTCACAGAGCTGCCACAGTGCTAGGGGATGAATTTAAGGAATATCTCACCCACCTGTCACAGGCTGTGCGGAGTATAACAAAACAAATAGCACCTCAGTTTACCCAAGAAAACCAAACTGATACAAATAAACCCACACAGGACAGCCCAGCAAAACAGCTAATGCCTGTATCAAAATGTAAAAGGTTAAACAATGGTCAAGGGGGAATAAAAGGTGGAAAAGGGGGTAGAAAGGAGGGGTTATGATGCATACCATGGTCTGGGATTAGATGAAATCGAAGACCACCCGCATCAGTCCAATAAATGGTACTCAGACATGAGTGCCACAGCTAAACAAGCAACAAATGAGAGTTGTTATGTTTGCACTCTTATACCCCATGCCATTGGCACACCCAAAGTCCTCATACCCCAAGAAACACCCATTTTGGATGCCCAGTGTCTAATTCACCTAGTTTTATGTAGAATTTGTAGTACCTTCCAAGCACAAGCGGTAACATTAGAAATGCTGCAAAACGAGAAAACGTGCACAAGCAAACCTCAAGGAGTAATATATGTGAAAGAACCATTTGTTATCATCAAAGGGGCAATGTTTACGGAAAATAAAATGGCACGAAGAGACAATCACATGTAAAGCTGAAGCATTGTGAGGACTGACAGAAGAGAACTTTCAATGTGTCAAACGAACAAGCACTGCAACATGATCCCAACATATTGCCAAACTAAGGTGAGAGCACTCGAAAGGCTGATCAAGATACAAAAGAGATCCAGCATGAACTTTGTTTTCACAGCAAAGGGAAAATACAGATGGGCTCCAATAAACACTGCAACAAGACAATCATCCTTCCGGACATGAAAAAAGGAACAGCAGCCTTAATGGACACTTACTGGGTGTTTGGCAAACAAGCGTACCTGCATCTCCCACCATCATGGAGAGGTACCTGTGCCATGGCAACACTACATGCATCCTTGATGGTGGAGCGCCATGTCAAAGGGGGGAAGGTGCGAACCGAAAAATCACTGGCACCCCAGCCAGCAACCAAAGAGCCCTCCGCATACGACATTCTGTCTGAAGATGAGTTAGAGGACAGAGTTTCCCCAAAGTGAAGATCATCAAATTACATTTCCAGCAAATCCTCAGACCTCCTGGCAAAGATTCCTGACCAATACAAACTCTTTAATTCTGCAGAAACGTTCTTTGCCTCATTCCTAGCACCAGGACTCCAGGCGTGAGCAAATGCCAAATGGCTGCAGATCGTGCGCTGGGAATTGATCCAGCTGGCCAATGACACAGAAGAAGTGTTCAATGTGATCAAAGTGGAACTTCGCGCCCTGCGGTTGATGACCATGCAAAACCGTTACGTCTTAGACCTACTCACAGCAATGGGCGGCGGTGTTTGCCGAAAAATCAGGAGTGTCTGCTGTACATTCGTACCTTCTGCGGAAGCAGACAATAGGACCCTGTCACATGTAATATTGGCAGTGCATAAACTGAGTGAAAGAATGAAGAAAGAAGGGGGCATCATCCCAAGCAACTGGTTTGATGACATTTTAAACTGGATACCTTCCTGGTTCAGCATGATGATGAACATTTTTGTCCCACTCATGGTTTTCCTGTAACTAATTTTTTGTGTGTGTCAGGTAGGGGTTTGATGTTGTGCAATATCAATGCCTAGCTCTGCAATGATGATGGTGACAATGAGTCAACCGACAAGGATACAGACAATGAAAGATGCACAGATACAAACAGGAGAGTCTGGTCATTCCAAATATTGTATGACAGCGCTGTATCGTTACCCAGGAGACAGGGTGGACAACTTGAATCATACTACAATCAAGGAACCCCGGGAGTTACAGTGGTACAATGAGGTGTGGGTGGATCTGTATGGGGATGGGGGAATATACAAGACCTGCACCCCTGATGAGTATGCTAGAAGGGGCCAAAGTTTCCGAGGTGTAAGCAGAGCCTGGATGCCAATAAAAGGGACACCGGCTTGGGATGAGGCGGTAATGGAGGCGGAGTACTATCGGAATGCAAACAATAATAAAAGTTAGTTTGTTACTTTAGATGTAACAAAAGGGGGTAATATAAGGAAGCAAGGGGCAAATTAGCCCCCCATGCATTCTACGTGAAATGAACCGCTTGCTCTTGCACTAGCGGGGGACGCCTCCATCGCCCTTCTAATGCCATGAGGAATAAGGCCTTGGAAGAAGCAGAGGTGGGGCTATTGCAAGACACACTTGCACTCCATTTTGTGTGCCCTCGACTCCATCTTTGTACTAGACTGTAATTCGGCACTACGAAGTCTCCTCTCCCCTCAGTAGCACCATGCATAGTGTGCACTAACCACCCACACCTTTTCTGTGCATCCCAAGTCCCTTTCTCACAGATGCGCTGAAGCTAACAGCTACAATTAAAACTATGTATCTTATCACTCTTCCTCTGAGATCACTGTCCTGTGTGTGAACCGGTCCAAACCATGACTTGTAGCTCATCCATCTCTACAAACCTGCTCCTGCACCCCTCACCCTCGCTGTTGGAAAATTACTGCTTGTGTAACCCTGTGCCCTCCTAACGTATTCTCTTGATGTAACAGAAGTGTGCCCCCACTGTGCTAACCACCCCAGAGTGCCCCCAATAAACCCAGACACCTGTCACAGTATATCCTGTCCTAAACTAACATCTGTCAATCCATTCCCCTCCTCGCCCTGATGTGCCAGACCAGCCCTGTCCCCAGTTTATCGCAGAAGGCAAGACCACTGCACCCTTCACCTTATGAATGACCCAATGTAAGACAATGCAATCATGTGTGTGTAATTTATAGATCTCTAAGATTTATTTAAAGGTATATTGATGCTCATTGTTTATTGCATGTCCAGAATAAGTGTGTAGGATAGCTAAGACAGTTTCGACCGCAACTTCAACCTGAACCATCCTTCACCCTGACCGGACCGGTCCAGTTGAACCATGTGACATCCACCCTCCCGCCAACGCAGCTGCCAGTCCAGAGGAGACAACCCCTAAAGGCACCTATGTATCCTCGCTTTGCAACCAATGAAAATGTAACTTGTAACCTGTATAGCAAACGTCATTGCTGATGCTATTTCACTTTATAATCCATTGTATTGTAATGTTTGCCAGAGCGCTCTCGAGGCAGCAGAGTTCTCTGGATGCTAAATATCATATAAATCGTTGACAACCTCGCAATCAACTATCGTGTTCTCATTCCCTACTGGGATGTGTCCTTTATTCTGAGTTTTATTGGTATTGTGGAGAGTGAGTACTTTTACTATGCAGCATGTGGGATGTTTTTACCCATGCATCCGAGCCCTACCTCAAAACTGTGCAGTACTGACATGGAAAACATCATGATGGCCAGAGCTTCCCAGAAAATGCACAGGGAAATGCATGAAGAATAGGCTGCTACTCATTTTTGCCGATGTTATGGGCACAGAAGGGCACTGCCTAAAACCACCATTGGACTACCCACACAGTAGTCTGAAACCATTGGGAATGGCAATGCTGATTGCCAAAAGCAACCTAGAATTGTGGGGAATTAATTTTCTTAAATCCCAAAAATGGTTGCATTACCAGTACTCACCACTATCAGAAAGCCGGCGTTTTAAAACAACACCAGATTTTTTTTTTTGTGTAAAACTGAATAAATGAACCCAAAGCAGGCCAGAGAAAGACTTACTGAGGGGTGGATACAATGTAAAGTCATATTCTGAAGTGACTTGAAGGTTTATAACAAGACTGGCTGAGCTGTGGATTTCAGCAGTTTAAGTAAATTTGGACTGAAAGACACTAAAAATCTAAATGTTTAAAAGAAATGAGTGACCTACTTTTGAGTGTCACATAGGTTTCAATTGTTTAAATGTCATAGTTTTAAACTTAGAATCAGCATTCTAGCTGCATATGTAAAATGGTTAGTTTTATTTGAATGCAGAAAACTGGGTAACTAAAAGTGACATTAGCTGGGGCCTGGCTTAAGGAACTGGATTCTGCTTGACAACCTCCCCCCAATTGGAGTGAAACTGGATCCACAGCAGTTCCCAGGCCTAGCTGCCTTTTGCTGCTCCCACCAAAAGGGATCTGACACTTCTCTGATTGAATTACCTGGGCTCTGCAGGAAATTGATCAAAGCCCTGTCCTGACTCAGGCAATTGTTTTATTGGTGGGAGTCGTAAATGTGGCTTCCTCCTGGAAGGAAAGGGGAGGAGCACTGCATGTGAGAGCAAGCTGGCTTGGCAGAAACTGGGAGGGGGAGAAACTGGAGACAGAGGCTGAGCTTGAAGAAAGTGGAAAGACTGGTTTCTGCACCATGTGACCTGAAAAGACACACCCCTGTAGCCAGGATATGGTTTTAGAAAAAGATGAATAACTCATAGTACGGACTTGTCATAATTATTTAAATGATACCATAATTCTTGTGATTTTCTGCCCACATTTTAAGAGGTTTTTAGAACCGGTGGCATGATCTGGGGGCAAGCTAGCAGTTAAGAGGGTATTACTTAAAATGTATGCATGTTAAAAATCTGACACTTCATCAATTAATGTCCATACTCCTTGCACACATTTGGGTAAATGCGGGAAAAATCCAATATTGGTAACCCACCTAAAAGTGAAATATGTTGCCATTTTTGAACCCAAGCTCCTAGGAAGAGCAGATTTGAACAGGGTATATCTCATGTGATATGCATGATGGGTGCATGTAATTTCAAACCACTGTGTAGCTAGGAAATATGTCTTTTTGATCAAATATAGATTGTGTGTAAAGTTGACAGGGGTGGGTTCTCTGTATCATAAACAGACCTCATCATGATGACATTTCATTTCATTCCCCCAATCAAGGGGAAGAGGAGGAAGTGGCCAATGACAAGTGGAGATGGGCTGGCTAGTGATGCTGCTCACACACCCACTTTCAAAACACATAAAAGCAGACAGACAGGACAGATAGGGACATTCAATTCCATCTGCTGCGGGACGCTCTGCCGGGAAAATCCATACTTTACCTCCATCAACCTCCAGAGAGCCAACATAGAGACTTCAATCTATCCACCTTCAGAGACCAAGACTTTACTTCAGAATTTGTAGCAGAGAGGTCAACTACAAGCTAAATCCCTCTTTAGCAGGCCTCAAATCATTGCCATTATCACAGCCAGGCGAGCTGTTTGAATTCTTTGCAAGAACTCTTGCCATTTGCCAGAGAGCAGTGTTGTATCCAGAGAGAGACCAGCTGAACCGGAGACCGCTGTATCCGGACCCACAGACCTGATCAGAACCAGAGACCTAGACCAGACCAGCAGAGTAGAGCTGACCCAGACGCTGTGCGCAGAGACCGTCCGTGGCGAGTGAAGAAAACCTGACCAGATCCGTGGCGAGGCCCATTTATTTCAAAAATATATTGTGAGTACCTAGAAGAACTGTGCAGAACCAATCTCTTAGTTAAAATAATATAATTCAATCTATTTTAATCTAACCAGAACTGCCTCCTAGAAGTTGTCACCTGTCATTTGCAAAGCTGTCACCTGTCATTTTTTAGCTGCAAGTTTTTCAAATCCGAAAAACAACCTTCACAAAATCGTTCATAACTCTGTAACCGTTTGTCTTAGAGACTTGCAGTAACTTTCCACTGAAACGAACCTAGAACCGCATTCCTATTCCATACACGTTTGCCGCAATCGTGAAAAACGCACTCGCGAATTTGCCGCGATTTGCAAATTTCTCCACGTGTGAAAACAGCAGCTTCCTTGCTTTCCTTGCTAAAAATTTGTTTGCCTCTTAAGAACCATCCCTGAATCATTGCTAGAGTGAGCCTGGACTAATATTAACTAGATACCACTCACCCTGAACCTCCAGAGGGAATTAAAATAATTTTAGCACATTTTCCAATATATTGCTATCGCATATAAAAGCATTTTGGGGCCTGTGTTTCAAACTTCTGTAGTCTAAGCTTGCTGGGGTGAACTGAATTACATTTGATTGCATTTCTGAGAACTGTGTGCTTTCCTTCCATTTCCTTGCATTGCATAAAGGGGGGAGGGGATTGCCAGAGAAAAGTGATTACATTGTTTTGTTGAAATCATATTGAGTATTTTCTGTATTGCATTTTCATTCAACATTACATCCATCTGAACTTATATAAAGCATTCTCTACCACCTTATTCTTCTGTTCCTATTTACAAGTGTGCTAGTGCCAGACTATCCATTATTGATTACTGCTCAGATTCAGTGTGATATTCAATTATTAATTTATTATAAAGCGTGATATATATATATATTGTTTAAATTATCAAATAAACCTTTAAACTTGCAAAACAGAACTACTTCTTGGCTCAGTGTGGTCAGGGGGATTCCAAGAGAGGGGTGTTATATAGGGGTAGTCATCCAGAACGCATGAACTGGACATAAAGATATATCAATAAGGGTTTCCATTTAGTATCCCAGACTAGGCATTGACTTAGCTGTAGTGTTGAATTGAATCCTCTTACAAATTGGGGGCTCGAGCGGGACGTTTGGGTTAGATCTACCATTTGTGCAGATTAATACAGCGTGCCAGCTGACCAGATACACATATCCGGTCGGATCACCACGCTGTGTTACGCTGTAAAGCACTCCTCAAAGGAACTCTCTAAGGAAAAGGTCTGTTTTGCAAAAATAAAATACAAACTTCTGTAAGTCAGGAAGGAACTCAAATCTCTAGAATGACGACCTTAGTAGACATGAAAATAGCCAGAGAGCACTTCTTACATAAGTTATTTGTGAGAGGTGAGTGGACTCACCAGGACCGCATGGTCCTGGTGAATCTATTTTAATCTAACCAGAACTGCCTCCTAGAAGTTGTCACCTGTCATTTGCAAAGCTGTCATCTGTCATTTTTAGCTGCAAGTTTTTCAAATCCGAAAAACAACCTTCACAAAATCGTTCATAACTCCGTAACCGTTTGTCTTAGAGACTTGCAGTAACTTTCCACTGAAAGCTGGGAATCTTGGCTTTTCAACGAACCTAGAACCGCTTTCCTATTCCATACACTTTTGCCGTAATCGTGAAAAACGCACTCGCGAATTTGCCGCGATTTGCAAATTTCTTTCTCCACGTGTGAAAACAGCAGCTTCCTCGCTTTCCTTGCTAAAAATTTGTTTGCCTCTTAAGAACCATCCCTGAATCATTGCTAGAGTGAGCCTGGACTAATATTAACTAGATACCACTCACGCTGAACCTCCAGAGGGAATTAAAATAATTTTAGCACATTTTCCAATATATTGCTATCACATATAAAAGCATTTTGGGGCCTGTGTTTCAAACTTCTGTAGTCTAAGCTTGCTGGGGTGAACTGAATTACATTTGATTGCATTTCTGAGAACTGTGTGCTTTCCTTCCATTTCCTTGCATTGCATAAAGGGGGGAGGGGATTGCCAGAGAAAAGTGATTACATTGTTTTGTTGAAATCATATTGAGTATTTTCTGTATTGCATTTTCATTCAACATTACATCCATCTGAACTTATATAAAGCATTCTCTACCACCTTATTCTTCTGTTCCTATTCACAAGTGTGCTAGTGCCAGACTATCCATTATTGATTACTGCTCAGATTCAGTGTGATATTCAATTATTAATTTATTATAAAGCGTGATATATATATATATATTGTTTAAATTATCAAATAAACCTTTAAACTTGCAAAACAGAACTACTTCTTGGCTCGGTGTGGTCAGGGGGATTCCAAGAGAGGGGTGTTATATAGGGGTAGTCATCCAGAACGCATGAACTGGACATAAAGATATATCAATAAGGGTTTCCATTTAGTATCCCAGACTAGGCATTGACTTAGCTGTAGTGTTGAATTGAATCCTCTTACAAATTGGGGGCTCGAGCGGGACGTTTGGGTTAGATCTACCATTTGTGCAGATTAATACAGCGTGCCAGCTGACCAGATACACATATCCGGTCGGATCACCACGCTGTGTTACGCTGTAAAGCACTCCTCAAAGGAACGCTCTAAGGAAAAGGTCTGTTTTGCAAAAATAAAATACAAACTTCTGTAAGTCAGGAAGGAACTCAAATCTCTAGAATGACGACCTTAGTAGACATGAAAATAGCCAGAGAGCACTTCTTACATAAGTTATTTGTGAGAGGTGAGTGGACTCACCAGGACCGCATGGTCCTGGTGAATCTATTTTAATCTAACCAGAACTGCCTCCTAGAAGTTGTCACCTGTCATTTGCAAAGCTGTCATCTGTCATTTTTAGCTGCAAGTTTTTCAAATCCGAAAAACAACCTTCACAAAATCGTTCATAACTCCGTAACCGTTTGTCTTAGAGACTTGCAGTAACTTTCCACTGAAAGCTGGGAATCTTGGCTTTTCAACGAACCTAGAACCGCTTTCCTATTCCATACACTTTTGCCGTAATCGTGAAAAACGCACTCGCGAATTTGCCGCGATTTGCAAATTTCTTTCTCCACGTGTGAAAACAGCAGCTTCCTCGCTTTCCTTGCTAAAAATTTGTTTGCCTCTTAAGAACCATCCCTGAATCATTGCTAGAGTGAGCCTGGACTAATATTAACTAGATACCACTCACCCTGAACCTCCAGAGGGAATTAAAATAATTTTAGCACATTTTCCAATATATTGCTATCACATATAAAAGCATTTTGGGGCCTGTGTTTCAAACTTCTGTAGTCTAAGCTTGCTGGGGTGAACTGAATTACATTTGATTGCATTTCT
This sequence comes from Ambystoma mexicanum, assembly GCF_040938575.1. Lineage (NCBI taxonomy): Eukaryota > Metazoa > Chordata > Amphibia > Caudata > Ambystomatidae > Ambystoma > Ambystoma mexicanum. Next base: position 626,583,194 of record NC_090927.1, on the reverse strand, counting down.
GAGAACTGTGTGCTTTCCTTCCATTTCCTTGCATTGCATAAAGGGGGGAGGGGATTGCCAGAGAAAAGTGATTACATTGTTTTGTTGAAATCATATTGAGTATTTTCTGTATTGCATTTTCATTCAACATTACATCCATCTGAACTTATATAAAGCATTCTCTACCACCTTATTCTTCTGTTCCTATTCACAAGTGTGCTAGTGCCAGACTATCCATTATTGATTACTGCTCAGATTCAGTGTGATATTCAATTATTAATTTATTATAAAGCGTGATATATATATATATATTGTTTAAATTATCAAATAAACCTTTAAACTTGCAAAACAGAACTACTTCTTGGCTCGGTGTGGTCAGGGGGATTCCAAGAGAGGGGTGTTATATAGGGGTAGTCATCCAGAACGCATGAACTGGACATAAAGATATATCAATAAGGGTTTCCATTTAGTATCCCAGACTAGGCATTGACTTAGCTGTAGTGTTGAATTGAATCCTCTTACAAATTGGGGGCTCGAGCGGGACGTTTGGGTTAGATCTACCATTTGTGCAGATTAATACAGCGTGCCAGCTGACCAGATACACATATCCGGTCGGATCACCACGCTGTGTTACGCTGTAAAGCACTCCTCAAAGGAACGCTCTAAGGAAAAGGTCTGTTTTGCAAAAATAAAATACAAACTTCTGTAAGTCAGGAAGGAACTCAAATCTCTAGAATGACGACCTTAGTAGACATGAAAATAGCCAGAGAGCACTTCTTACATAAGTTATTTGTGAGAGGTGAGTGGACTCACCAGGACCGCATGGTCCTGGTGAATCTATTTTAATCTAACCAGAACTGCCTCCTAGAAGTTGTCACCTGTCATTTGCAAAGCTGTCATCTGTCATTTTTAGCTGCAAGTTTTTCAAATCCGAAAAACAACCTTCACAAAATCGTTCATAACTCCGTAACCGTTTGTCTTAGAGACTTGCAGTAACTTTCCACTGAAAGCTGGGAATCGTGGCTTTTCAACGAACCTAGAACCGCTTTCCTATTCCATACACTTTTGCCGCAATCGTGAAAAACGCACTAGCGAATTTGCCGCAATTTGCAAATTTCTTTCTCCACGTGTGAAAACAGCAGCTTCCTTGCTTTCCTTGCTAAAAATTTGTTTGCCTCTTAAGAACCATCCCTGAATCATTGCTAGAGTGAGCCTGGACTAATATTAACTAGATACCACTCACCCTGAACCTCCTGAGGGAATTAAAATCATTTTAGCACATTTTCCAATATATTGCTATCACATATAAAAGCATTTTGGGGCCTGTGTTTCAAACTTCTGTAGTCTAAGCTTGCTGGGGTGAACTGAATTACATTTGATTGCATTTCTGAGAACTGTGTGCTTTCCTTCCATTTCCTTGCATTGCATAAAGGGGGGAGGGGATTTCCAGAGAAAAGTGATTACATTGTTTTGTTGAAATCATATTGAGTATTTTCTGTATTGCATTTTCATTCAACATTACATCCATCTGAACTTATATAAAGCATTCTCTACCACCTTATTCTTCTGTTCCTATTCACAAGTGTGCTAGTGCCAGACTATCCATTATTGATTACTGCTCAGATTCAGTGTGATATTCAATTATTAATTTATTATAAAGCGTGATATATATATATATTGTTTAAATTATCAAATAAACCTTTAAACTTGCAAAACAGAACTACTTCTTGGCTCAGTGTGGTCAGGGGGATTCCAAGAGAGGGGTGTTATATAGGGGTAGTCATCCAGAACACATGAACTGTACATAAAGATATATCAATAAGGGTTTCCATTCAGTATCCCAGACTAGGCATTGACTTAGCTGTAGTGTTGAATTGAATCCTCTTACAAATTGGGGGCTCGAGCGGGACGTTTGGGTTAGATCTACCATTTGTGCAGATTAATACAGCGTGCCAGCTGACCAGATACACATATCCGGTCGGATCACCACGCTGTGTTACGCTGTAAAGCAGTCCTCAAAGGAACGCTCTAAGGAAAAGGTCTGTTTTGCAAAAATAAAATACAAACTTCTGTAAGTCAGGAAGGAACTCAAATCTCTAGAATGACGACCTTAGTAGACATGAAAATAGCCAGAGAGCACTTCTTACATAAGTTATTTGTGAGAGGTGAGTGGACTCACCAGGACCGCATGGTCTGGTTGTAGGCCATCACGCAACAGGTCACGGAAACAGGGTCAGATACATGGAGAGATCAGGGTCCCTTACATGTGGCCCTGAGTGAACTATACATGGCTCCTAAAGCTAAGGATGAACAAGACAAGATGGTTAGGATAGCGGCATACCTGTACCTATTTATGGGAGGCATGCAGGATAAATGTACTGAAAGCCAAGATCTGGCGAATAAGCGACAGATGGCGTTAGAGAAGGTCCAATCTGACCTGGTCTCTTCTGAGCAGAGGCTGCAGGGGAGCCAGGAGTCAGAAAATGAAAGTAGACAGCACATCATTAAAATAAAGAAGGATATGGATATCCTGCAACAGGAAAAGGCTGACCAGGATACCAGATTTCTGGCCTTGCAGAAGGAGTACCAAGAAGGTTTGGACTCCCTACTGCAAAGCCAGGAAAAGCTGGAGCAACAGTTAGACTTCAATAGGGTATGTGCTGAGCAGGTAGTCACCCTGCAAAGCCACCTAGATAGGGAGAAGGCAGAGAGCAATAAACTGATTCTGAAAGACCTGGATACCCAGGCAGAGTTTGATGAAGAACGCCAGAAAGCTGGTGCCTTTCAAAGGCAGAGGGACAACCTGGCGGCACAAATGCAGGCTCTTAGCCAGGAAAGAGACGCCTTAGGCCAGGAAGTCTGCCATTTAAAAAGAAAAACAGAAGAAAATCACTTGGCCCTCCAGGGGCTGGGTGACCTCCAAAAAGAACGCCAGAACTTGTTAGAACACACCAGGAGGGTGGAGGATGCTCTGGCAAGAAAGGAGCAGGCCAATAGGGACACAGCTCAGGAGGTAACCCGCTTGCAGCAAAGACTGGCCCAGTGCTCCAGGACCAATCAGGTGGCACAGAGAGAGAATGAGGCTCTCTGCCAGCACAATGATAGACTCCAACAACAGGTAGCGATGCAGGAGAGACTGATAGAGTCTAGTAAGGCCTTAACTGAGGAACTGAAGGCGCAGGCTCTTGCTTTGCAACAGGGAGCAGGGGCGGATAGAGATGAGGTTCGCTGGGAAAGAGAAACTCCTGAGCATAACCCCAGGAGCCCTAGTACCAGAGGCCTTTATTTCTCTCAGTCCCTGGACTCTGCCACCCCCATGTCCCCTGGCACACATGAGCACAGGACCACAGGGATGGCAGATTACTATCCAGCCAGAAGCATGGGGCTCATAGGCCAGTACCACCCAGGAATGGAGGGGCGGGCATCCGGGTATGGGCACCCAAGCACAGTGCAATTTGATGGGGAACCCCAGGTGAGTAGGCCCATTAAGGGCATCCTGAAAACCTCTGCCCAGTTAGGTCAGTGGGGGCGGTACCCATCAAATCCTGGCAGCAAGGAGGGATCTGAAGACTCCTCTGAGCGGTACAGGACACAGGAGACCAGGTCCCCACATTCTTCCAGCCATTCCCAGGCTCGCAGAATCCGGGAAAACCTGGAAGAACAGACGGGAACCTCTGGGAGCAGTGCCTCTGAGTCAGAAGATGAATGGACCAGGGTTATCCGGACCAAAAGGGCCAATAAGACAAAAAGGGCCTTGCTTAAGGACCCCTTAAAGCAGATTAAGGCAATCAGGAGCGTCATCACGCCTTATCATAAGAACGCCAAGTATTCTGTTTGGGAGCACTTAGAGTTGTTTGAGCAAATGATGGAGACTTTCCATTTGAAGGACAGCCAAAGCTGTATTCAATATGTAAAGTGGACCTTCTCCCCGGAATACTCCAGTTTCTTTGCGGGGCTGGAGGACCAAAATCATTTAAGATGGTCCACCTATAAGGCGGCCATCCTGAAACATTTTTCTACTCATAGAAATCCTCAAGAGGCTCGCAAGGCAGCCTACAATTTACAATGTGGGGAGGATCAGGCCCCACAAGAGTTTGTGCAGGAGTTAAAGCGTGCTTTTGCACAGACCACAAGAAGGGTGCGCACGGATAGCAGAGAATTTATTAATACGTTTTTCCATGTCTTGCCCAAATACATAATGACCCAGCTCGTGAAGGATTTTCACGAGAAAAGATCTTTAGACTGGGTCATTGAACAGGCGACCCGGATCTATGAGGTGCAGAAGCCAATAGAAAATAAAAATAATGCGCCCAAAAACCCCAAAGCCAACAACACCCCGGCTGCTGCCAAGGTGGCAGAGGTAAAGGTCACCCCCGTTTTAGAGTTGGAGATGGGGGGGCCTAAAAACCTACCTGCACCTAATAATGCTAGGCCCAGAAGGTCCTCGGGCCAGTCACAGACAGGGAGCCAGGGAGGCAGCCCCACAAATGGGGTCCCTCGCTCTCCTGATTATGTAAGCCCCCGTTACAAGGGAAACAGACCCATCCTGGGTTATGTGTGGACTCCTCCAGCCCAAGGGGGGGGGATCCAGCCAAGCACCTAACCCAGAGAACTTCCCTCCCAACTTCTCACAGGAGGGCAGAAACTCACCAAACCCTGGGCAGAACTTCTTCCCCAGGTATCCACCCAACTTCCAGCCCCAAAATCCTCCACCCTTCTTTCCCCAATTCCCTGAGCCCAGACAACCGAATCCGGGAGAGTGGAGGCCAAGGGTTGAGGGGTATCCAAATCTTCCCAACCAGGGGTACTACCAAAGAAGGGATAGCTACCCTTCCCAGGATCAGCCCAGGGGAGAAAACAGGGCCCCGTATCGGCCTGAGCGGGTTTCCCACTTAGAGCGCCAGGTTCAAAACATGGCGCGGGATCTGGGTCACATACTGAGGGCTCAGCAGAACCCTCAGATCGGCATGCCGGTGCAGAACGCACCCAACTCTGGACCTGGTGCTCCAGAACAATGACGGGGGCAGCACCCCGATAACACACTGGTTCCCAGGGAGGAGGCACAAGGGGAAGGGGGGTGTAAAGCCTTGGAGGAAGCTTCCTTCCTCACTTGTAAACAGCCCCTGGAAACCCAGGAACCGGAAACAAAATCTCCTGCCCCTGAAAGTCTGCCTCCTAAGGAGCAGAGGGGGGGTAGGAGAAAGAAAAGACCCAAACAGACACAGTTTGAGGAGGAGGTACAGATCTTCCAATTTGAGGGAGAGGGATCCTCAGAGGATCCTGGGAAAAGGATCTTCTCCTTCAGAGAGGGGGGAACTCCTCCCAAAGAAAAATGGGTCCCTAGGGATGCAAATCCAGACTGGGGAGATGTGGAGACTGAGCTACCGCCGCCCACCATCTCATCCCAGAACCAACAGCAAGAAAATCCCCTGGTTCAAACCCATCCTGGTGACTGCCTCCAAAAAGGGGGGGGGGGGCGGCCCGGAACCGGAGCCCGGGGAACCCACAATGGCTCTGATCTCCAGTTGCCAATTTTTTCTTTTTTCTTTCAGATTCCCAAGGCTCTCCACAGAATTCTGCCCAAATCTCTTCTCTAGCAATGTCCAAAACCAGAAAGTTAGCCCAGCAGTTGTCCAAAAATGTGCATTATCTGTGCCCCCTTGAGGAGAAGGAGGGAAGATACTATGCCCCGGTACAAGTACAGGGGCAGGGTACAATTTTAGCGCTGGTGGACACGGGATCTCAAGCTACCCTTCTGTCCAGAAGGGCCTTTGATGAACTGAATGCAGGAAGGGGAGGGAATTACCAAATTCCTCTCACCTCACTTCCTGGACAACTCCAGAACTTTGACGGGAAGGAAATTCCCGTCGAGGGGACGGCAGATTTGGACATTAAAATTGGGCGACAAAAGTTGAAACACCCAGTCATAGTAGTGACTCCAGAGGGCACCCCTTGTTTACTAGGGAATGACCTCCTGAGAAGGTTGTCACCTCTAATAGATTGTGTAAACAAGGTCCTCTGGACCCAGACTAGCCGACCAATAAAATTAAAACAGAGTGTCAACCATGTTAGTTTAAACGGCACCTGCCACATGGTTGAACAAAAATCTGACCAAGTAGAATTTCACTTCCAGAACAACCAAATTCCAGACGTGACAGTAATAGCAGTAGGACAACAGACTGGTGATGGGGGGTCCTCTCTATTTCTGAAAATCAACCTTACTTCCAATCTAAAGTGGTATTCCACGCTGGAAGGAAACACTCTGAAATTCTATACTAATCCACAATCAGAAACTCCCACTCCTATAGTCCAGAAAGATGTGAAATCAGCTCAGAGCCTGGCTGATATTCAGCAAATTGGAGAGCAGTTGTTCATCCCTGTCCAGTTAAATGATGGGAAGGACTCTGTTCTCGCTCGAGTGTGTGTGAACAAAGGTAAGAGCTTCATCAGCGAAGCCATGTTCCGCCAACTCCCAAAAGATCCAGCCATTCCCACATTCAAACTGATAGACAAATGGGAAATGGACCTGAAAGCACCCAATTCCAAACATCTCCTGCCAAGCAGGTGTATGCTCAAAATCTCCATTGGCAACAAGAGCATAGTCCACAATTGTTGGGTCGTGCGAGACGTCCCTGCCGCCTTTTACTTAGGCAGTGACATTCTCAATCGCTTTGCCATTAGTTTGGACCTAATAAACTTCAAAGCTTGGTCCCGATTAGCGGATAATCCCATGGGCTTTGATGATCCAGAAAAAGCATTTAGGTCAGCTCAATTGCTACCTTATGCAGTTGAAATTCAGATCAAAGAGGAAGTCACCATCCCAGAAAGGACCCGACAATTCTCCCTGGAAGTGAAAGCTAAAAGAGGACAATATTTGCAAAACCCTGATGCTTACATACATCTAAATGCTTCTCTCCAACAGCAAGGGTTAGGGGTAAACCCAACACCATTAGTCAACATAGAACATGACACCATTCCAATAGAGGTGGATAACAGCGACTTAAAGAGTATTACTCTAGCCGCAGGCACCATTATTGGAATGGCGGTTGATGACCGACATTTTTCCATAGATTTAGGTAATGAACTGTTAGGGCCAATCCCCAAGGACTGCTTTGACAGTGACAGTGATGACAATACAACACCAGACAGGATTTTTACCCGGCATGGGGAGAACTTCCTGGTGTACACTTCTTGCCCTTATGGTAAGGAAGATGTGACTTGTGACTTCAGAAGGGATGAGGTGATTTTCCAGGTCCATGAGGGCTGCCTTTCCCACCTGAAGCCTCCAGTCCAAATCAGCACTCTGACCAGGGACTTCTCCACCCAGCTAGAGGAGGCCGCTGAGATAGCCAAACCAGAAGTCTTTCCAGGCTTCAGGCAGATGGTGGAAGAGAGAGTCAACCTAGCTGATGCCTGTGTGACTCTGGAAAAAAAGCAAAAGTTGAAACAAGTTTTCTTGGATTTCCAAGATCTCTTTGCGGTAGACTCATATGACTGTGGTCGCACTGACATCCACACAACAACAATCCCCACGGACCCTGGCATGACTCCTGTGTTTGTGAAGCAATATCGCTTGCCTCTCGCATCAATGGAGTCCCTTACTGAAATAATTAAGAACCTTGCGTCCCGGGGAATAATCCGTCCAGTCCACAGCACCTTCAATAATCCGGTGCTGGGAATATTGAAGCCAAACGGCCAGTGGAGACTCTGCGCCGACCTCAGGGAGCTCAACAAACGGGTCCATACTTCCCGATGGCCTCTGCCTTACATTGACCAAGGGCTGGGCCAGATCCAGGGGTCACAGGTATTCACTGCAATAGACCTGACCAATGGATACTGGACTGTGCCTGTCAGTAGGGAGGACCAATACAAGCTGGCTTTTACCTTTGGGGGCCAGCAGTATACATGGACCCGGACTCCCTTCGGATACCTCAACTCCGGCAATGAATTCAACATTTTCCTACATAAGGCCATGCCCGACCTGGGTGCGAGGGGTAACCTGGCTTATGTAGATGATGTCCTCATCAAAAGTTCATCTGTGGAGGAACACATAGCAGAGATCCGTTATGTTCTGACCCAGTTGAGGGCCACCGGAGCAAAACTTTCCTTTCAGAAAGCACAGTGGTGTAGAACCCGTGTTAATTTCTTGGGGCATGAGATTACTCCTCAGGGTCTCTGTCCCCAGGAAAAGAAGGTGGAAGCACTCCAAAAACTGAAAGACCCCACAACTCTGCGGGAACTAAGGAGCCTCCTTGGACTGACTAATTACAGCAGAAAGTTCATTGAGGGCTACGCAGAGATCACCAGACCCCTGATTCATCTCCTGAAGGGGGGGGTCAAGTGGGAATGGGGTCCAGAACAAGCCGAGGCAGTAAAACAACTCAAAAGAAGCCTCTCACAAGCGCCCTGCCTAGCTTACCCTGTCAGAAACAAGGAGTTCTTCCTGGAGACGGGGTTCTCTAATACGTGCTTGACGGCAGTATTATAGCAAAAGCATGACAGGGTCAATAAAGTAATCTCCTATGCGAGCAAAACTTTATCCTCTGTGGAGGAAAAATTCAACGATTGTGAGAAGGCACTCCTGGCAACGGTGTGGGCATTTGAGAATTACCGCTCGTTTATCCAGGGGGAACACATCATAGTGGAGACTCCACACCAGCCTCTGCAATATCTCCAAAGTGATAGAATCCGGGCCGGAAATGTGAGTAATTCCCGAATTACTTCCTGGATTCTGTCAATGCAAGGCTTTCCTGTGGAGGTCAGATATGGCCAAAACAAGAAGAGTCCCCTCGCGCAAGGTCTGGCTGACTTGCATGATTGTGCCAGAGAAAACTGTCTCGAGGACGAAAGTCTAAAAATCAAGGACAACACGGAGGCATACCTTAATTCCCCACACAAAGTCTTTGAAGAGGACAAGTGTGAGGGAATGCCCACTGTCTATGTGGATGGATGCTCTTATCATGTTGACAACAACGGGGAGAAAGAACTGGTGGCCGGCGTTGGATACAAACTGGTGGCCGCTGGATACAAAATTGGTCCCCGAAGTAGTCAGGTGGCAGAATTGGTGGCTGTGCATCAGGCCATCCTCACTGTTGTCCAGCATCAACTCCACGAACTGGTCATAATCACAGATTCGGATTATGTACGGAACGGGTTCGTGGAGCACCTGGTTAATTGGAAAACGAGGCATGTTATGTGCTAACAACAAACCCTTGAAACATGGGAAGTTGATCCAAAACATTGATGATCTGGTCACCTCGAATGAGATGACCATCCATTGGAAAAAGATCAAGGGTCATTCCAAAGTAGAGGGACCAGACAAAACTGGAAATGACTTAGCTGATTAGCTGGCCAAAACCGGGGCCATCCAAGGGGATCTAATTGAGATTGAGTCCCTGTTGGGGGAAATCCAGGTCACTGCTATCACTAGGTCCCAGACAAATGCCCACAATGATCTTTCAATTGCAGAATGGAGTAAGGAGACCCCTGATGCTGATTTGATTACCGCTCATAAGGGGGATCCAATAATTGGTAAATTTTACCAGCACCTTGAGGACCCTGAGAACTTTCCCCTGACGGATACCGATTACATTGGGAAAGAGGACCTAAGGGTGTTGATGAAATGTCCAAAAATGTTCCGGATCCAAGACGGTTTGCTGGTAAGGAAATCCAAAGCTGGCCACGATCAGTGGGTGGTTCCTACCTCATTCCGAAGCCTGATGTTAAGTCACGCCCATGATGCGGCCACCGCCGGTCATAGGGGGTTTCACACAACATTGGAAATCTTAAGAGAGGTTGCATACTGGCCACACATGGGGCAGGACCTCGACCAATACTTGAAGGGGTGTCTTGTGGGTGCACAATTTCAGCCATCATCCCTCACGCACCGAGCGCCTCTCCAAAAGAGGGGGATGACACTGCCATGGTCAGATTTACAAATCGACTTTGTAGGCCCCGTGATTCGCTCTGCTAGGGGGAATAAGACGATTACTGCTCAGATTCAGTGTGATATTCAATTATTAATTTATTATAAAGCGTGATATATATATATATATATATATATATATATATATATATATATATATATATATATATATATATATATATATATATATATTATATTGTTTAAATTATCAAATAAACCTTTAAACTTGCAAAACAGAACTACTTCTTGGCTCAGTGGGGTCAGGGGGATTCCAAGAGAGGGGTGTTATATAGGGGTAGTCATCCAGAACGCATGAACTGGACATAAAGATATATCAATAAGGGTTTCCATTCAGTATCCCAGACTAGGCATTGATTTAGCTGTAGTGTTGAATTGAATCCTCTTACAAGCACTACTGATCACTTCTTGTTCCGACGGCTACTGAAAAAGACTCTATTTAAATACAGTCTTGCCTTCTGTCAGAACGTCCTATCTTGCTACCTAGTGCCAAGATGCCTTAGGGTGTATGAGCACTCTCTAAGTTTGGTTAACATAACATAACACAACCTCCCGGCGTCAACGGTTCCCCCAAATTCTGAATCAGCTCTGACACCAAGACTTACTCTGTGAGACCACCTTTTGACTTGAATTGATTAATACCCGCCGGCACCCCCACAACATTATTCCACATGGGGTTTGCTTGACTTCTTAAACCATAAATAGAATGGCTCACCATAATTCACACCCTCGACCATGCTTTGTCCGATGCCCTGCCTGATTTCCATGTGATACACAGTCACTGGGGCTCACTCAGTGACAAAAGTAACCTGCACCAGGCCTGTACCGAGCCTAAGACTCCCTCTTGGTCCCACTCGTGGTTCAAAGGCACTGTCTTAAAATGTGATTCCCCAAAGAGAGACTGCCTTTACACACCCCTGCAGTGTTTAACTTGCCAAACATCACCGGACGAATTGCTCTCTTGGATTCACAGTCTTGCATCCTTGCAGTCAATACCCGACAGCCAGACTCACCGACTGGAGAGGACTTCTGACACTTCTCCATCCTCACTGAACGAACCAGGAATTGGTGTGCTTACTTCAGATACTATGTAGCACCAGCGAACCACTGTAAAACCACTCCAGCACCACTCTGCGGCGCTCAAAGCTATAATGGAGTTCATGTTTAAAATCTCTTCCCTTCACCATCAATGGGTTCGCCTTCTCGATAGACACTGTAGAAACACTATGACGCCACTGTAAACCACTCCAGCAGCACTTGGTGGCGCTCTGCCGAGAATAGAGTTTATGTAGAAAATCTCCTTCCTTCACTATCAATGTGTCCGCCCTCTCGATAGACACTGTAGATACACTATGACACCACTGTAAACCACTCCAGCACCACTCCTTCAAGATTGTGTAGTACTGAAGAAGGGCAGATGTGGTTGGTCTCTATGACAGAGATGGGGGATTAGCATGCCGGGGCTACAAAGTTTAACCTAGAAGCAATCACTTTAAAAAGTGAAAATAGTTGAAATATCACAAAACCCATTGTTATCTGCAGGGTCAAACTAGGAGAAAACATAGGTGCAAACAACAATGTACTGTTATGCTATTGGATTTTATATAACACTGCTGCCATTTTCATGGTCTCTTTGTGCTTTGGAACCTGCAGGAAAAAGGGTCTGGTTTAGTTAATAAGAAGAGAGGGGATAATTATGGTCTGCTTTGCTGTTATGTTGATGTGTGGAGCTCCAAAAGAAGCAGGCCCTATATGTATTCAAAAGAAGAGCCCTAAGTGTACGTATGCTTGCTTAACTCCTAAATCGATCTCCCCAGGGAGCTCGTTAGTGAGGGCGCCCATACTCAACAAACCACATATAAAAAGCCACAGAAAGGCATGAAAACCCGAACAAAGCCCAAAATGGCCTCCTCCCAACACTCCTTACCAGTAGCCTTCACAGACCGCTCCGTTTTCACTTTTTCCACTCACTTTCTATTTCTTTCTATCATGACTGAGAAGGAGAACTGGAGCAGCCAGAAAGCGAAAGCAGGGGTTGTATCGCCTGTTTTGCTACAGAAAATTCTGGTGGTGCTGCTAGGTTATCCATGGAGGCATATACACTACAAGCGCGACAGGTAGCTATTTACGGTGTGGAATTATGGGGTAACATGAACTGTAAGACCCTTCTGCGTATTGAAAATGTTTTTAATATATATATATATAAAATCTGTTTGCATGATTGGATTGAGACTCGTGCATTATGCCTACGATATAAGCATTTTTTTCCAGTCAATTATATGCTGATAAGACAATGGGGTCTGTGGAAAACTATCTGTTAAAATCCCCGTCTCCTCAATTTCGCATGGCAATTTTGAGAATGCGATTTAATCTTTGGCCGACTCTGGATATCTTAGCTCAACGCAAACAAATTGCCATGAGAGATAACTTTTGTAGATTCTGAAGTGATGTATTACAAAAAGAAACTTTGGAACACATTATTATTGAATGTGCAGCCTTGTGTCCATTAAGAAACAAATTTTTTTTTTTTTTTTTTTTTTTTTTATTTACTTGTATTTAATCATATAAACAACAGATTTTTACAAGGGCGTTTTTCAGTCCAACTGAAGGGAGTCCATTTCTAGTTTTACTAGATAAGTACTAAATGATGGAAGCCTGGCAGGTTGATTCAGTGTGGGTCTAATCATGCGCCAGCCTCCGAAATCGCCTTTATTCTTTCCAGGGCCAAGTTTAAAAGTTTTGCGGCAGCCGTATGCCATTGAGTCTTTTCGCCCGTTATCAGGCGTTTCCACCAAGTATCTTCATTCCCTGCAAAGGAGGTTGTCGTCAAGGCAGAGAAATATGCAATCCTCGCCTGGTGAAGAGCAGGACAACACATCAGCAGATGTTTTATTGATTCAGTGACCTCGGGATTAGTACATAATCTACAGTTTGTTTTCTCCGAGTCTGCTCTAATCGCTAAAATTTCTCCAGTCGGTAAAACATTTAGACGGGCTTTTAGAAAAGTTCTCATCAGTAATTTGTCGGGATATTTCTTACAGTACACCATCGGTTCTTTTAATTTGTTGGTATTCATTGGAAGGTGGTCAAGAAGTTTACAAGATGATACTGACTCAATGGTATTAATCCAGTCCCAACATTCCAGTTTTGTTTTTATCCTGGATGGGTTATCTTTCAGTTCTGCTTCTGTACACGCAATTTGATGTAATTTTTGTTTTTGGTCCTCAGCCCACTTATTCATAGTTTGATTAGATCCCGTTTCCAGTTCTGATGCCATTATTTGATAGATTTCCAAACTTTCGGGGTGGATCATTTTCCTATATAACTGAAGAGAGCTATGGTCCACAACTGCCTTCAATGACAGAAGGCCAAGTTCTCGCCTGATTGGGGCGATCGGAGTTGAGTTTGGTAGACCCAGGACGGCTCTCCATATGTAACCTTCCAGTTTTTGCCAAATTAGAGGTGGAATGGATGGTATGGCGTCCATGCCATAAGTCAGAGATGGAACAATCTTTGCCTTGTAGTAATTTATGGCCGGTTGGAGGGAGAATTTTCCGTATTTTCGGTCAACCATTTTCAGCTGCGCTGTCAGACTTTTGGTTTTTGACCATAGATTTACTTGCATACTGCTTGCTTTCTTCGAGCTATCCACGAACACTCCCAGGTACTTGAACGAATCCACCACTTCAATTTGTTTCTCGTTCAGATGCCAGTGGAAACGCTCCTTTTTTTTGAAAGCCCTTTTTTGTAGAATCATTATCTTCGTTTTGGATTTGTTGATCTCCAAGTTGTTTTCTTGAATGTATGATGATAAATTATCCAGTTGACGTTGGAGACCAACCTGAGTCAAATCAAGTAGGATTAAATCGTCTGCATACAGCAGTCTTGGAATATGAGTCGCACCTATTTTGGGAGGAAAAGATCTGATCTTGTTTTGGCCTTCTTTAAAATCTCCCAAGAATGATATAAACAAGGCTGGGGCCAGGGGGCAACCTTGCTTTACCCCTCGACATGTTTGGATGTGTTTCGAGGTGAGGCCAGCGTTGTTTAGGCGGACTCTGATGGAGGTATCTCTATGGAGACTGACTATGGGCTCTAAGATTGTATTCGGACAGTCCCATGTCTTCAATTTCGCCCAGAGTTTCTGCCTATCCACTCGATCGAACGCTTGAGATAGATCAACAAAAGCAAGGAATACTCTAGGGCCACCTGTCAGAGCTTTTTCTTTAAGTATCGTCAAACACATGATGTTTGCACTGGTACTTGCATTTTTCTGAAAGCCAGTCTGTAGAGGATCATAACAATTTGCTGAGATCGCCCATTTCCGGAAGTGACATAAAAGGGAAGAGGCAAAAATCTTCCCGATAACGTCCAGAAGAGCTATTGGCCTATAATTCACAGGATCGTCTCTGGGGCCTTTTTTATAAATGGGAACGATCAACGCTTGAGACCATGATTCTGGTAATGTTCTTTTTGCCATACAGAATTTAAAGATCGTGCTTATAAGTTTCGACCACTCGACTGGATGTTGCTTTTAAGAAACAAATAATATATGAGGTATATCTCTACAGTTGCAAATGTTCAGCCTAATCTGAGATGGGCATGTTTGCTAAACTCTGCCAACATGAGCTTACTTATTGCATCAGTGAACTTCCTTAACGCCCTTCATTTATATGACTAATGGAATATGTAAAAACTGTTGATGAATTTGCGTATAATGGTAACCTGTTAGTGATTCTCTTACTGCATGAACTGGTCAACTATAATTAGAATGTTTTCTTTCTGTAACCTAGTGTTCACTGTTTTACTTTCCAAAGTTTGACTCTTTACTCATGTAAATACTGTAGATTTTAATTTTATTTTTGTACGCATAATGTTTAAAATGTTTTTGTTAAATTGAAAAAATAGTTGATTCATTTCAGCTAAACTTTAAATAAAAAAATGTAAAATAAATTAAAATATGTATATATTTATATATATATTAGGTCTTCCGGCTGCTACTCCCACAGTACCTCTGCACATGGAAGTAGGCCTACACAACTGAATCCACTGCTTTATTGGGTGAGACTTTTGAGCTTGCCTGTCCTTGCAGCAAATAGGAATGCACTTGAAACAATAAGGTGTGATGAATTCTCGCTTAACCCTGAAGCTATGAACAATGCATTAAAGGGGGTAGTCAAACGAATGCATAGACAGGCCGGGGAGGCTAAAATAAGAACTAGGCTCACCAACTTTCAGAGCTTTAACTTATATTGGAACCGGAACCACTCATATAGCTTTGAAGGGTACCTAGATGTATTGAAGCCAAAACATGCACAAGCACTTTATATCAAATATAAGATGGGTATATGGCCACTACCAGTCCGAAGAAGTCAATCCTACTGTTACTGATAAAAGTCGTTGATGCAATACAATGATTGAGAATGAATTGCATTTCCTTTTAGTCTGCTCAAGCTACTTAAAAATAAAGAAATTGTATTTCAGCCCGATAGTTCTAAAATATGGAATCAGGAATACTGCGGAAGCACTCGAGTGCTGCTACAGAGCAGAGGAGGAATTCATAGTGTATACAGATGCCAAATACCTCTTTAGGGCATGGTCATTGAGGCAAATGGCATTGAATATGGTAACATGGTTGTATCAATAAGTCTTGGCACATGGCATTGCCAGGGGGCAACCTTGAAAGGTAACAATGGTTAGTGCTAAGGATATTGAAGTTTGCTCAATGTGGTGATTGCATAAGCAGCCATGGATGTACCAGCCGGAAGTTTGAAACAGGAGTCATCACAAAACAGCTCCCCTTGTGGATTATTCAAAGGAGTATCTTTCAGGTTGATTCTGCCTTTACTCTCTTGCTCTGTGGTGTAGAGGCAGTCATGTGACGCTTCGTCACTGCAAGCAGTACCTTGCGGGAAAGGTAAAAGTTCAGCCGGATTCAGGATGCAACACCTCTGAATTTAAATGTGCGGTGCGAACAAGATCAATTCATATCTCGTTAATCATGCGGAGGTGAGGTGTTGCGTTTGTGTTCGGTTTAATAGAACATCTACAGAGTGAGGTACCATCAGGGTTAAAGCATGGCCTAGGACCATACCCCGCTCTGTTTTACAGACGCAGCAGCAGCAGCGACAGCTCTCAAACATCTTGGCAAATCGCATGCAACAGGGCGGAAGAAAAGTAGCTGCACGGCCTATTCTTCCCTCCATGTTCCTGCGTTAATACAGCCAAAGCACAGCCATCACGTTCATGCACATACAACACAAAGGCCTTTTCATAATTTGCTGTGCCCAAAACTGGTGCTGAACACAGTGCAGTCTTGAGCAGATCAAACGCTTGCTGGTGTTCCACGTTCCACGGCAATAGTAAAGAAATGCCCTTCTTTGTCAAAGCCAACATTGGTTTAATCGTTAACGAGAAGTTTGGGATCCACTGCCTACAGTAAGAAGCCATTCCTATCAAGGCTCTGACTTCATTCTGTGTATTTGGGACAGACATGCTAGAAATGAGTTTTATTCGTTCAGGTGTCAACCTTCTTCCCTCCTTTGACAGGAGATAGCCTAAATAGGCGACCTCCTGTCAACAATACTGAAACCTTTTCAGTGAAGCTTTGTGTCCATGTTTTGCTAGGTGAATAAGCAACAACACGGTTCCCTCCTTACAGGCACTTTCTGTGTCAGCAGCTAAAGGTAGATCGTCTACGTACTGAACTAATGTACAAGTGGGAGGCAACTTGAGTGTATCAAGCTGCTCTTTCAAAGCCCTACCATAGATGCTCGGACTTTCCGTATAACCTTGTGGCGCATGGTTGAATGTAAACGAGCGTCCCCCTAAGGTGAACGTGAACTGATATCTGCTATTCTTGTATATAGGAATGCTAAAGAACGCATTCTTAAGGTCTACAACACTAAAGTGAGTAGCAGAAGCCGGAATCATGGTTAGTGTTGCCGTCACATCAAGCACAATAGGAAATTGTGGAGCAACAATTTTATTGATGGCACGTAAATCAATGATGAAACGAAAAGGAATTGCATTATAGCCTTTCTTGTACACAGGCAAAATCGGACTATTGCACAAACTATCTGCAATTTCCTCAATTACCCCACGATGTACAAAATCAGAGACTATGCATTTCAAAGCTTGCTCACCATCAACCGAAATCTTATACTGGGGAATACGTGGCAACTTTACTCTGTGTTTCAAAATGATATTAACAGGCTCAATTTGTAGAACACCGACATCATTGTCATCAATTGCCCACAAACACTCCAGAACATCACTAAATTCCGGCGGCAAAGGTCTAGTCAAGAACTGAGAGACAGAAAGTTGCTGTGGTGAAATCGTCAAACGCACTCCATCCGAAGAACAATGAATTACGGCATTTAATTCCTTCAACAGATTCAACCCCAACAAATTCTCTCCACAGTTCGTAGTCAAAAGTAATGGACAGTGGTCCGTGAATGGACCCAATGTAATCGGTACCGGTGAAGAAACCGGACAGACTACTGGCGTACCAGAAAACCCTACAGAAACATTGGTTTGCCCTGACAATGGAATGCTTGGAACCCCTGAATGGTCAATGGAACACTTCTGTGCTCCTGTATCTGTCAAAAATAGATGTTTCCTATTTCCCACTATCATTTCATCGTAGGGACCTTTCTGATTAACGGGAATAGGTGTCGGTTCGAATCCCTGCTTTGGGAAATCCTAGCGAAACAAAATGTCATCAAAAGGAAGATCTTCAGAGAGATATGCAGCAGAAGGATGATCAAAAATGTTTCTATTATCCACACTCGGTGCCTGATTATCCTGGGAAAAAGGTTGCGAATTTTGAGAAAACTGACTTCTACTAGGACCCCCTAACGCAGGGCGGCCTCTGGATCGTCTACCCATGTTACCAAATGTGTTATTCGACCTCTGCTGGAGGATCGGGCATTGTGCTTGCCAATGACCCTCTTGTCTGCAATAAGCACATTGGTTCACGTTTACAGGACCCAACGGCACATTTCACTGTGGAGCATACTGTCCCCTAAATTGTGAAGTACCCCCTCTAGGGCCTGTAACAATTTGTTGCAATAGAACTTTAGTTTTCAGGTCTCCCTTTTCTCTTTTCGATTCTCTCTTTTTCATTATTGACTCGGTTCTCATAGTACTGAGCCATATGCAACACTTCAGACTGAGATTTAGCTTGCCAAGCACTCTCAGAAGACATAATTTGCGATTGGATTTCAGGCAACAATCCACGCACAAATATATCTACAAATAGTCGTTTCCTAGACTCTGTGCTCAAATCTTGTCCACTGAAATCTGAAAACACTTGTTCGAACCGATGAAAGAATTTGGTAGCACCCTCAGACTTCCCTTGGACACAAGCAGTACATTTGTCCCAAATAATCCTTCTTTCAGGAATTATAGCTTTTAGTTTTGTGACTATTCTATCAGGCAAAGTCAGTATTACCTGTGGCGGTCTCTCGCCAGCTGGCCTTTCTCTATCTTGTCGAACTATATTAACCCATGTGCCTCCTAACCCTGGTACATCGTCCACAGTCCTAATCTGTTTCCACAAATCAACAGGTAGGAGCACAGGAAATAACAAATCTATATCACTCAAGGTAAATACTGATGACTGCAAGACAGATTCTATCTCTTTATAGAACCTTGTCAGATTCTTCCTGATATCAGGAATGGATTGTTTAATGGTGTTCACTTCCTGCCTTGAGAACGGGACGTGAACAAACTCCGACACATAATGTGCAGGAATGTCATAAGCAGCTGCACCTGTTCCGGCATCAGCTGGAACATCGACTTTTGGGACAAACGTTGGCGGAACCTCTCATAGGCAACTTAGAGATAGGAAACTCCGAATGCTTACTGAGCAACAGAGCTAAATCAAGCGCTAAAGCAGCTGAAGGGGTGTCAGACGAAAAAGCTCTCTTATAGATATTCAATAATTCTGCAGGACAACAAATCTTTCTTTTTATGCATTCATCCTGCAGGTATTCTACTATAACCTGTATCACTTTCCTCTGTATTTCCGGCGTATACTGACTATACGTGTCATATACTTCTACGGGAGATATCAACATGTCTGAAATCCATCTAATCGCATCCTTCGTGCAAATACGTGTTTCCTCATTTATCGACTTACAACAAGGAAGGAACCGTTTCTGTACAAAAATAGCACTCAAACGTTCGCCATCAATTTCTTCATTCTGTATCCTTTCCAACTCCCTTCTATACTCAAAAACCCTCTCGACGTGCTCATATACTTTCTCTGCAGTATCTCTTGAATATGCTAAAACATTCAGATCCCTCAACCCTTGTAGGAGATCTATATCATCTAATCTGTTTCATATTACACATAAGTTAATGCCCAGCCCTTCAATAAAAACATTTTTCTCAGGAAAACTTTCTAAATTAGAGAGTGTGGCAAAACATCAGATTGTTCACCCTTCTCCATGCATTGTCTAGCCCATGCAGTCAAATCGCGCTTTCTTTCTTTAGACACAGTATTACGAGTTCCGATCTTTGATTCTGCTCCCTTAGCAACTACAAGTGGGACAGAACCACTTGGAAGAGAAAGAGTAGACAAATCTTGTGCAATTGGTAACAAAGGTGCTATCACTGGTGCAGAAGGCAAATCTACAAAACCTGTAACAGTAGGCAATGGTGGAGGAGCAGGTGGAGGAGCAGCGATAAGAGGAGGAACAACAGCCGGAGGAAGATGGACATTAGGAGGAACGATAGGAGGAGCAGGAATTACTACGGGAGGAGGAACGACAACAGGAAGAGGCAAAACAACAGGAATAGGTACATACGGAGGTGGCATAGTGGTACCAGGCCTACGTTCATTTAGAAGTTTGTCAATCAACTCATCAGATACATGAAAGTCTTTAGACGGATAGATTTTCTGAATACCACGTGAAAAAGCCATATGCATACTCCTAACTGACTCAGACTATTTATTTTGATCGTACAACAACGCTTTTTTGGCGTTGGACATGTGACGGCACGCATGTTTCTCTCTACTTTTAAGTTGCTGCATAGCTTCTTTCTTCCAATTCTGTAAAACGTCAAATGCTGCATGTCTAGCCTTTTTCTTTAATAATATAGACTCTAAATATTCTATACGAGGAATTTCAAAACTACCATTGGTTGGCCACTGAAGTTCGGAAGCATATCTAGTTTGTCTGTGCCAAATATCATTAAACACTATACTACCAATGCCGTGCTTACAGTACATAGTACATGCCGGAGACCCCTCCTGTGGAGCCGGTCGGCCAAATTCCAAAGATTGTCTGTCCTTGCGGAATAATGCTCTGAAGCAGGCAGACAATTTCTCAGACATATCAGATTCCTGGTGTTACCTGGTTAATATTTGTGCTTACGAATACAATGTGCCAAAACAAATTATCAGGATACTTAAGAATCGGGTCACGACTCACCTGATCAAAGGACAAAGGAGGTCCGACCAGATTTCAAAGGACTACAAAGGACCCATGTGGTTGGTGATTTTGGCAAAACTGCCCACCTCGATATATGGACCCTCATCAAGATGCCGTCTCGGACCGCGGGCTCACCGTTCAGGGATCGGGTCGGGCAGTACTGTTGAGGTATCGCTTCTCATCCAAGAAAGGGGCCCCCTTTTTCACCGTCCGATCCCGGTCCGATAGCCGCGTCAACCTTCAACGAGATGGCATCAATCTTGAGGGTCCCTATTTGGGCGCCATCTGTAAAAGCAAGAGAAAATATCAAGGCTGAGTACCACAAAGGGGAATACACCAAACACGGGCTTATAAAGATTCACAGATCTTTAATACTGTGCAGTTACAAAGAAACAAATTCAGATAGCTATCTGGCCCTCAGTACATCACAGTGAGTACAAGCCATTCAGTGTGAGGAGTGAGAGGTACTGGACATCTGGACATTCGTACATTTATAAAATTTCAGTAATAATGTCCAGCCCCTCTACAAGTTAATAATCCATGGTCTAGAGTTTGTGCCGAGTTCACTTGTGGCTTACACAACAATATGCACACAGATTACATTTGGTTACATTACAAACAAGTTACGATGGCAAAGTGTATTCACAGATTTAGCAGTAAGCCTTAGCACATTTCCCTTCACAATGCAGTTTAGCCAGTGTCCACGTTCGACATTTGCTTTGTATTGTCTTCGATGTATGTTCGTGGATGAGGCTTATTGGTGCAGACAATCCTTAGACCACAAGTCAGGTATGGGACAAGGTCTCTTTACCCAGTCTAAACATTTGGCCCGCTGACAGTCTAAACATTAACTAGGTGCAAGGGTCGGGAAGGCTTGGTTACAAGTTGGAAACACAGTCCACCATTTTAGAACACAGAATTACATATGAACAGAAATCAAAATGGCGGATGAACCTAAAATGGCGGCGAAGCCGATTCAAAGTCAGAACTTTTGAAACGCGATTTTCTTCGCAGAGCGACTGGGCTTAGGCCAATATATATATAAGAAAGGAGGTACAATATGATATCCCGTTTAACAGGAGGAGTAGTAGTGAATGCATTATAAGGGAGTGGCACAGCGTGGAGAGACAGTACAGTAATTAGGAAGCTTGGGGTACTCACAGGTGCAACAGCAAGAAAGGCAAAAAACAAAGGCTCCTGGGCCAAGAGGCAAAGAGGCTGGTCAATGGCTGGTCTTTACCCTTCACTGTTCTGCCCTTAACAAACACACCTCTGGCTAAACACCTCTTGGAGGTTCAGAAGGGATGATAAACCCTCTTCACACTCTATTGCCTAGTCCATCAGTAGTTGGTCTGTCTGATATTGCCCCTGGTGTTGCTGGAATGAGGCTATTTCTTCCAGATTGGTGTTGGCAGAGGAGCCGCTTGTGGTCCTTGGCTAGTGATGGGGTTGATCCAAGATGGCCGCAGGAAGTGATGGCACCAATCCAAGTTGGCCACAGTAAGTGATGTCACCAATCCTTTTTTTTATTGAATTAGTTGAATTTAATCAACCTTACAATAATAAAAATGTATATGTCATAAATAATTTCACAATAAAAATATCAATAACATAACAGTCAATCAACTGCATAATTCTGTTCATACATTTGAAGGATCAGTTAAAGGAAGAAAAAAGAAAGGAATAAACTAATATCAACATATTTGCATTCATGATCTTTACATATATATACTCGTAATTCATTCCTGGTACATTCATAGTTCGTGGCTTGTTGGTAATTGTTTCTTCACATGCATTTATAGTCAATAATGATACACTTATTTGCAGTAGGTCAGTCAAGACATAATGTATATCCGTCTTGAGAAAGGCGCTATGCAGTGGGCTCTGGTATTAAATTGAGACTCAATAGAAAATTTACTGTAGCATATTGTATCATTGGCTTATTGCAGCTGAGAATAATAGTCCAACATGTATCTTCGTTAAGATTTGAAAAATATTGGCAATGTTTCCCAAAATGTGTCTGTCTCTGAGAGATCAAGCAAGGACACTGAGTTATGAGGTGCTGTAGAGTCTCAGGGACACCTTTTATAGCACAAAACCGACAAATATTATCGCCTACAGACATTAGTCGCCGTTTCATTAAGACCTCTTGAGTCAGCCATAGATTAAAGCGTAGACGCATAATTGCGTGTCTATATGTCGGAGTCGGGGATCTTAGTAGATACGGAGGCAAGGTTTTTAGTTTTTTTGGGTGGAAATCTATCATAGTCACCTCCCTTGCATTGTAAGCATTTGTCAAGTATATTTATCCAGTCTGCCTGGTACAACTTTATTTTGGCTTTCGTCGGAAAGGTGGCTAAAAGTTAAAGTGTAAAATCGGCATTACATAAAATGCAGTTGATTTTGCTCATCCAATCTGTGACAAATGTATCCCTGGTTGAAAACATATAAGTAGTGAGAGATTGCAAGGTGGATTCTACTGAGGTCGAGAGAAGGCATTTCCTAAATAATGCACATAATCTCCAGTTGTAAGTGGCCCGAAAGCCCAGCTCGTACCTAATCCAGACATTTGGAACACAACCTGGTAGATGAAAAATTCGTTTTCAAAATTTGGCTTCCCATTTGTCAAATTCAAAGACTGTGATACTTGGTAGTGTTTCTAGCCCATATAATGGGGCCGTGATTGCCTTTTGAATGCAGTAAATCCAGGCTGGCTTGATAGAAAATTTCCCAAATTTTGCCATGATTATATTAGCTTGTGCTATTGCTGTGTCAAGCTTTCTCTCAAGCCACTCCAACTGGGAATTAGCATTAGCAGTACCCTCAAAGCACATGCCCAAATAGATGTAACATGGGACTGTTTGTAGTTCTACTTGATCAATTGTCCATATAAAACGCCTTGACCCAGATTTTTTCGGGCAATAGGTAACAATTTGCGTTTTTTTAGTGTTAACTCTCAGTTGGTTCAGATGGATATATTGTTGGAAGGCTGTTAGAAGATTTTGTAAGCCAATCTGGATTTTGGCAATCAAAACCAAATCGTCTGCATACATGAGTGCCTTGATGGTATGTGCACCCAGTTTTGGAGAATCAGACAAGATATCAATAAAAACATCTTGAAGGTCATGTATGAAGTAGTTGAAGATGGACGATGCTAACAGACATCCCTGTTTGAGTCCTCTTGCTGTTTTTATTGCTGTGGATAATACTCCATCAAGCGAGAGTCTGATTCGGATAGATGTGTCTGAGTGTAGAGCATAAATCAAATCATAAAGCACCTTGGGACAGTGGTCTCTGATTAACTTTCTAAACAGTAAAACCCTGGAGATCGAATCAAATGCTGAATGCAAATCTATGAAAGCAAAAAACACTGGTTGTTTCATGGCTTGACATTTGGCTTTGTTTGCGTTTAGACAGACCAAATTAATATTGGTCCCCATACCTGCAACAAAGTCCGATTGACATGGGTCTCGTAGATGATTTTCCGCAGTCCAACTGTTGAATTCTCGAAGCATTATTTTTGTGAATATTTTCCCCGGGGCATCTAGTAATGCAATGGGCCCTAATTTTCTGGCAGGGTACGATCACCTTTCTTAAATATCGGGATAATGATTGAGGTTTTCCACGATTCAGGTATCCTGGCCGATTGTAGTACTAATTTAAAGATTTGATCTAGTATCACAGACCACTCAAGGGGATTTGTTTTCAGCGTCAAGTTGGAAATACCATCGGGACCAGCAGCGCACGAGGACCTTGCTTGATGAATCATGGATTCAATGGAGGATGGAGAGAAGACTAAATGCCAACCTGTAGAGTCTGGGATGGTATATTCACATTCGACAAATTCAGGATCGGCGTAGAGTCTAGAGAAGTATTCGGCCCAAGTGGATTCTTTGACAGCAGACAGTTGGGCATCAGCTTGTGTGAAGCCGGTGTGATTGTTCAAGAGTGGCTACATTTGAGCTGAGTTTTTATTGATCATGATAGTGGCCTTGTGTTCACTATCTCGTTGATATGTAAGATATTTCCTCGATTTAATCCAGTTTTTGTAAGTGCATTTGGCATGCCTTAGGTCATTCTGACAGGTTGTCGATCCTATTGCAATGATAGCTCTTCTTTGTTTGCAATAGGCCACACGAGCAGCCTGTATGTCATGATCAAACACATGCCAATGTTTACCACAAGGATTCAGCTGTCTATTGAAAGTGTTTGTAAAAGGGAGTAGTATCACAGTGTATTGGAGTGGCGATGGCGATCCAGCATTTTCCAATACAGACATACCATAAACTGACACAGTTCTAGGGGACCAGATAACACGTGTTTTAGCAGTGTTAGTTAGCACTGCTTGCAATCTACTGGGTCTTTTGTGTGCAGCAAATTCAACTCTAATGCTTAGCGATAGCAGTTCATGGTCGCTGTTTGAGGAAACAAGCATGGATAAACTTGTCACCGAATGAAAAAGCACAGACTCCACATAGATGTAATCAAGTGTGCTACAACTGTTCTTTCTAAACCAGGTTGTATTTGCTGGTATGTCACCAGGGGTAGCCCCATTAATCATCACGAAATTCCTTTCTTCCATGTAAGCAGTCCATCTACGCACTTCTCTCAAATGACGATTAGATGCCCAACAATCTAGATTTAAGTCACCTAAGATCACTGTGTGTGTTATGTTGCTAGTGATATTAATTAGGTGCAACATCTTACTTAGAGTACCATAGAATGCTTCATCAGAAAGACCCATGGGGTTGCGATATAAGTTAACCAAAGCCAAGCGCCATGTACCGATTTTGATTTTCACCAATTGCAAGTAAGCATTTTCCGCAAACCATTCATTAATTTCCAATGTCACCAATCCAAGATGGCCACTGGCAGTGAAGTGTGTCAAACCTCATTCTATCTTGATCATGTGTGGTACCCAGTGGCTCCTGCTAGGACAGATGTGTGCAATCTGCAGCTCTCCAGATGTTTTAGACTACAACTCCCATGATCCACTGCTGGCTAGGGCCAATGGTAGTTGTTAAGATGGATTTCTGAACTCTGACCTGGAGGGGCAGAGGTTCAGAAGGCCAGCCTAGTTTCTTGGAACAGGGTGACCTCTGGACAAGCCAGACCAATCAGGGTAGCTATGGCAGGCGGTCAAGATTAAGTCTCAGGAGGGGTGAGGGTGACTGAAGGACCTCAATGAGCACACAAAGCAAGGACACTTTCAAAGTACTCCAGACAGGTGTTATATAAAAAAAAACACATTTATTAGAAGGCCTTTGTAACATGGACCATAGCAAATGGATCACAGTAACACTAAGTAAACCAACATATCAATATCAATACAATGTATATGCAAGACCATTGGGGAGTAAAGGGGGTAAATGCACGAAATATGTCGACAACCTAGATGGGAAGGAAACAGGCAGTGCACATAGTGTTTAGGTCCCTTTCAACATCAACAATACACCTAACTAAGAGGCAGTCCAAGCCCTAAGAAGAGAGGAGCCTTGGGCTCAATAGTACATGCAATGCAAGCACACAGGGCTGTTCCAATGGGCCAAATAGGGTCTCTTCAGGGGTCTCTAGCAGCTCGGGAAGGTGGATGAGGCGATGCAGAACAAGTTCCCACTATTCAGGGAGGACCTCCACTTAAAGGCAGAGGCAGTTCCAGAGAGCGGAAGGGAGTCGCTAGTTCACACTAGCAGTGGAAAGAAGGGGGACCCCCAGGGGCCACTCGTGCGTAAAAATGGGCGCTTGCACTAAGGGCCACTGGTTAGGGTAAGGAGTACTCACCAGTCCCTGAAGCAAGCGGCCCCAAACTTTGCCCTTCAGTCCACTCAGGTTGCAGGTTCGAACACAACAAAAAGGACGTCTCTGCGGCTTTCAGTTCCTGAGATACAGCGATGATTCCCAAACAGGACAGTGGCAATTTCTCCGCTTCAGGTGGATGAATGGAGCCAGTTTCACTGCAGCAGGCTTCAGGGGTAAAAGGGTCACAAATTCAGCGTACTTGCAAAAGACGTTGCCGTGGCAGGGCAACACGGTAACCGTGTTCACTCCGGTCCTGGCACACTCGTCTCACTTCAGACCTGAGAATGCCAAGTGTATGAAATTCGGTATGAGGGTGCCGGGGACACAAAGCTAGCAGTATACCAAGTTTCGAGGGCTGCCGCAAAACGGCGGCAGTGACAGAGCAAAGCAACTGGTCAGCCCACTGGTTGGACCAGGGACACTTCCGAGAAAGCTTACTTGCAGGGTTTGATGAAGGTGCCGGGAATAGTTGGCCCCACTATTCCAATGGGTCGGAGAACGTCTGGGATGATCAGATGCAGAGGGATCCCACGGGATGACAGCAGGCTCGGGGTGCCAAACCTTCCAGTGGGTCAGCAGCGGTTCCTCGACTCGGCTTTGTAGTTGCAGGATACTTGGATCCTACCCTTTGTTTGGTGAGAACTCAGGAGATCGACATGGTAGTGGTGTTTTTAGTCTCCTCTTATCCAAAGTTCCCTTCGCTACAAAGCGAAGAGGACCCAATGAGAGATCTGCTCACAAACACACACTCCATACATGGACCAATTATGAACCACAGTGGTCCCAGTCATTCATGGCACTCTAGACTCTCTGGCACTCATGATGTGTATTGGACCCAGACGTTCCAGCCCACATCCTGGAGGCACACACACAAGGCATGCAGAAGCCAGCAAAAGCATTGGGTTTCACGGGAAAGTGCATGACCAAATAAGGACTGACCAGGGTCGACTCGGCCTGGGGAAGGTGAAGGGGCAAGATGGCCAAAGGACAGGACAAACAACCTCATGGCATGGCCATTTTGGAGCCAAGCCACCTATTCATGCCAAACGCGGTTAACGCGGTTAACATGGCAGGAAAGGGTTAAAAATAATGCGAAAAGATAGCTGTCACCAGTCCTGTCCATGACACATCTGCACAGTTCATAAAAAGTCCAGCGAGAGTATCTAGGGTCTTGGGAAATGACTATAGACCCAAGTGTGCTGTTTGGTAACATACATTGCACACTTGTTACATGTTGCACAAAAGTTGCAACACGGGAAAAGGACTAAGGGAAACAAAGTCTCCCAGTACTGACTGTCTTACGGGCATGTCAGTTTCCTCATTAAAAGTGAGGGAAAGTCCAGAGGAGTGCTGCTGAAGGCTGTGCTTCTCTGGCAAAGTCAGTCAATGGTGTCTAAACAGCAGCAAAATGTTTGGGGTGTACACATGGAGGGAAAATTACATACAATTATGAAATCTTTCCTAATACTCACCCCACCCAGACTAAGGACAGGGGGAACTAATCCACCCCTGGATAAGTTTCTTGTTCAGGTAGGTTAAACATTCTAGCCAACCCGTCGGCATTGCTATGTTGGACACCTGGCCTATGCTCAATAGTGAAGTCAAAGCCTTACAGACTTATGGACCACCTAAGAAACTTTGGATTCTCTCCCTTTATGTTCATTAGCCACTTTAAGGGCTTATGGTCAGTTTGCACAGTAAAGTGGGTCCCACAGAGGTAGGGCCTCAGCTTCCTTAGGGCCCACACAACAGAGAAGCACTCTTTCTCCACTGTGGACCATCTGAGCTCTCTGTCCTTAAACTGGCAACTTATGAAGCCAATATGAATACCCTTCTCATCTACTTGTGATAGTACAGACCCAGATTTTTTCGGGCAATAGGTAACAATTTGTGTTTTTTTAGTGTTAACTCTCAGTTGGTTCAGATGGATATATTGTTGGAAGGCTGTTAGAAGATTTTGTAAGCCAATCTGGGTTTTGGCAATCAAAACCAAATCGTCTGCATACATGAGTGCCTTGATGGTATGTGCACCCAGTTTTGGAGAATCAGACAAGATATCAATAAAAACATCTTGAAGGTCATGTATGAAGTAGTTGAAGATGGACGATGCTAACAGACATCCCTGTTTGAGTCCTCTTGCTGTTTTTATTGCTGTGGATAATACTCCATCAAGCGAGAGTCTGATTCGGATAGATGTGTCTGAGTGTAGAGCATAAATCAAATCATAAAGCACCTTGGGACAGTGGTCTCTGATTAACTTTTTAAACAGTAAAACCCTGGAGATCGAATCAAATGCTGAATGCAAATATATGAAAGCAAAAAACACCGGTTGTTTCATGGCTTGACATTTGGCTTTGATTGCGTTTAGACAGACCAAATTAATATTGGTCCCCATACCCGCAACAAAGTCCGATTGACATGGGTCTCGTAGATGATTTTCCGCAGTCCAACTGTTGAATTCTCGAAGCATTATTTTTGTGAATATTTTCCCCGGGGCATCTAGTAATGCAATGGGCCCTAATTTTCTGGCAGGGTACGATCACCTTTCTTAAATATCGGGATAATGATTGAGGTTTTCCACGATTCTGGTATCCTGCCCGATTGTAGTACTAATTTAAAGATTTGATCTAGTATCACAGACCACTCAAGGGGATTTGTTTTCAGCGTCAAGTTGGAAATACCATCGGGACCAGCAGCGCACGAGGACCTTGCTTGATGAATCATGGATTCAATGGAGGATGGAGAGAAGACTAAATGCCAACCTGTAGAGTCTGGGATGGTATATTCACATTCGACAAATTCAGGATCGGCGTAGAGTCTAGAGAAGTATTCGGCCCAAGTGCATTCTTTGACAGCAGACAGTTGGGCATCAGCTTGTGTGAAGCCGGTGTGATTGTTCAAGAGTGTCTACATTTGAGCTGAGTTTTTATTGATCATGATAGTGGCCTTGTGTTCACTATCTCGTTGATATGTAAGATATTTCCTCGATTTAATCCAGTTTTTGTAAGTGCATTTGGCATGCCTTAGGTCATTCTGACAGGTTGTCGATCCTATTGCAATGATAGCTCTTCTTTGTTTGCGATAGGCCACACGAGCAGCCTGTATGTCATGATCAAACACATGCCAATGTTTACCACAAGGATTCAGCTGTCTATTGAAAGTGTTTGTAAAAGGGAGTAGTAGCACAGTGTATTGGAGTGGCGATGGCGATCCAGCATTTTCCAATACAGACATATCATAAACTGACACAGTTCTAGGGGACCAGATAACACGTGTTTTGGCAGTGTTAGTTAGCACTGGTTGCAATCTATTGGGTCTTTTGTGTGCAGCAAATTCAACTCTAATGCTTAGCGATAGCAGTTTATGGTCGCTGTTTGAGGAAACAAGCATTGATAAACTCGTCACCGAATGAAAAAGCACAGACTCCACATAGATGTAATCAAGTGTGCTACAACTGTTCTTTCTAAACCAGGTTGTATTTGCTGGTATGTCACCAGGGGTAGCCCCATTAATCATCACGAAATTCCTTTCTTCCATGTAAGCAGTCCATCTACGCACTTCTCTCAAATGACGATTAGATGCCCAACAATCTAGATTTAAGTCACCTAAGATCACTGTGTGTGTTATGTTGCTAGTGATATTAATTAGGTGCAACATCTTACTTAGAGTACCATAGAATGCTTCATCAGAAAGACCCATGGGGTTGCGATATAAGTTAACCAAAGCCAAGCGCCATGTACCCATTTTGATTTTCACCAATTGCAAGTAAGCATTTTCCGCAAACCATTCATTAATTTCCAATGTCACCAATCCAAGATGGCCACTGGCAGTGAAGTGTGTCAAACCTCATTCTATCTTGATCATGTGTGGTACCCAGTGGCTCCTGCTAGGACAGATGTGTGCAATCTGCAGCTCTCCAGATGTTTTAGACTACAACTCCCATGATCCACTGCTGGCTAGGGCCAATGGTAGTTGTTAAGATGGATTTCTGAACTCTGACCTGGAGGGGCAGAGGTTCAGAAGGCCAGCCTAGTTTCTTGGAACAGGGTGACCTCTGGACAAGCCAGACCAATCAGGGTAGCTATGGCAGGCGGTCAAGATTAAGTCTCAGGAGGGGTGAGGGTGACTGAAGGACCTCAATGAGCACACAAAGCAAGGACACTTTCAAAGTACTCCAGACAGGTGTTATATCCAAAAAAAACACATTTATTAGAAGGCCTTTGTAACATGGACCATAGCAAATGGATCACAGTAACACTAAGTAAACCAACATATCAATATCAATACAATGTATATGCAAGACCATTGGGGAGTAAAGGGGGTAAATGCACGAAATATGTCGACAACCTAGATGGGAAGGAAACAGGCAGTGCACATAGTGTTTAGGTCCCTTTCAACATCAACAATACACCTAACTAAGAGGCAGTCCAAGCCCTAAGAAGAGAGGAGCCTTGGGCTCAATAGTACATGCAATGCAAGCACACAGGGCTGTTCCAATGGGCCAAATAGGGTCTCTTCAGGGGTCTCTAGCAGCTCGGGAAGGTGGATGAGGCGATGCAGAACAAGTTCCCACTATTCAGGGAGGACCTCCACTTAAAGGCAGAGGCAGTTCCAGAGAGCGGAAGGGAGTCGCTAGTTCGCACTAGCAGTGGAAAGAAGGGGGACCCCCAGGGGCCACTCGTGCGTAAAAATGGGCGCTTGCACTAAGGGCCACCGGTTAGGGTAAGGAGTACTCACCAGTCCCTGAAGCAAGCGGCCCCAAACTTTGCCCTTCAGTCCACTCAGGTTGCAGGTTCGAACACAACAAAAAGGACGTCTCTGCGGCTTTCAGTTCCTGAGATACAGCGATGATTCCCAAACAGGACAGTGGCAATTTCTCCGCTTCAGGTGGATGAATGGAGCCAGTTTCACTGCAGCAGGCTTTAGGGGTAAAAGGGTCACAAATTCAGCGTACTTGCAAAAGATGTTGCCGTGGCAGGGCAACACGGTAACCGTGTTCACTCTGGTCCTGGCACACTCGTCTCACTTCAGACCTGAGAATGCCAAGTGTATGAAATTCGGTGTGAGGGTGCCGGGGACACAAAGCTAGCAGTATACCAAGTTTTGAGGGCTGCCGCAAAACCGCGGCAGTGACAGAGCAAAGCAACTGGTCAGCCCACTGTTTGGACCAGGGACACTTCCGAGAAAGCTTACTTGCAGGGTTCGATGAAGGTGCCGGGAATAGTTGGTCCCACTATTCCAATGGGTCGGAGAACGTCTGGGATGATCAGATGCAGAGGGATCCCACGGGATGACAGCAGGCTCGGGGTGCCAAACCTTCCAGTGGGTCAGCAGCGGTTCCTCGACTCGGCTTTGTAGTTGCAGGATACTTGGATCCTACCCTTTGTTTGGTGAGAACTCAGGAGATCGACATGGTAGTGGTGTTTTCAGTCTCCTCTTGTCCAAAGTTCCCTTCGCTACAAAGCGAAGAGGACCCAATGAGAGATCTGCTCACAAACACACACTCCATACATGGACCAATTATGAACCACGGTGGTCCCAGTCATTCATGGCACTCTAGACTCTCTGACACTCATGATGTGTATTGGACCCAGACGTTCCAGCCCACATCCTGGAGGCACACACACAAGGCATGCAGAAGCCAGCAAAAGCATTGGGTTTCACGGGAAAGTACATGACCAAATAAGGACTGACCAGGGTCGACTCGGCCTGGGGAAGGTGAAGGGGCAAGATGGCCAAAGGACAGGACAAACAACCTTATGGCATGGCCATTTTGGAGCCAAGCCACCTATTCATGCCAAACACGGTTAACGCGGTTAACATGGCAGGAAAGGGTTAAAAATAATGCGAAAAGATAGCTGCCACCAGTCCTGTCCATGACACATCTGCACAGTTCATAAAAAGTCCAGCGAGAGTATCTAGGGTCTTGGGAAATGACTATAGACCCAAGTGTGCTGTATGGTAACATACATTGCACACTTGTTACATGTTGCACAAAAGTTGCAACACGGGAAAAGGACTAAGGGAAACAAAGTCTCCCAGTACTGACTGTCTTACGGGCATGTCAGTTTCCTCATTAAAAGTGAGGGAAAGTCCAGAGGAGTGCTGCTGAAGGCTGTGCTTCTCTGGCAAAGTCAGTCAATGGTGTCTAAACAGCAGCAAAATGTTTGGGGTGTACACATGGAGGGAAAATTACATACAATTATGAAATCTTTCCTAATACTCACCCCACCCAGACTAAGGACAGGGGGAACTAATCCACCCCTGGATACGTTTCTT
Source organism: Ambystoma mexicanum (assembly GCF_040938575.1). NCBI lineage: Eukaryota > Metazoa > Chordata > Amphibia > Caudata > Ambystomatidae > Ambystoma > Ambystoma mexicanum. Next base: position 626,550,752 of record NC_090927.1, on the reverse strand, counting down.
GTTCAGGTAGGTTAAACATTCTAGCCAACCCATCGGCATTGCTATGTTGGACACCTGGCGTATGCTCAATAGTGAAGTCAAAGCCTTACAGACTTATGGACCACCTAAGAAACTTTGGATTCTCTCCCTTTATGTTCATTAGCCGCTTTAAGGGCTTATGGTCAGTTTGCACAGTAAAGTGGGTCCCACAGAGGTAGGGCCGCAGCTTCTTTAGGGCCCACACAACAGAGAAGCACTCTTTCTCCACTGTGGACCATCTGAGCTCTCTGTCCTTAAACTGGCAACTTATGAAGCCAATATGAATACCCTTCTCATCTACTTGTGATAGTACAGCTCCTATCCCAGTGTCAGAGGCATCTGTCTGCACAATAAAAGGTCTTTGGTAATCAGGGGTCCCGAGAACAGGGGCCTGGCACAAGGAGTCCTTTAAGCCATTGAAGGCCTTCCCACACTCTTTAGACCAATTTACCTTCTTGGGTTTCTTTGGAGTGGTGGGAGCAGTCAGAGGGGCAGCTATGGTACCATAGTTTGCCATGAAATTTCTGTAGTACCCAGTGAGTCCCAAAAAGGCTCTCACTTGAGTCTGTGTAGTGGGGGTAAGCCATTCTTGTTCTGCTTGTACTTTACTGGTAGAGGCTGTATCCTCCCTCCATCTACTTCATGTCCAAGGTAGACCACTGATCCTTGTCCAAACTGGCACTTAATGGCCTTTATGGTCCAGTGGGGCTTCTGAAGGGCCTGTAACACAATCCTAAGGTGTTTCACATGGTCTTCCCAGGTGGCACTGAAAACTGCTATATCATCCAGATATGCAAGACAGAATTCATCCAACCCATTCAACACATGATTCACAAGCCTCTGGAAAGTGTCAGTGGCATTCTTAAACCCAAAAGGCATTACCCTGAACTGGTAAAGACCCTCTGGTGTTCAGAAAGCTGTCTTCTCCTTGGCATGCTCTGCAAGGGCTATTTGCCAATAATCTGCAGTGAGGTCAAACGTGCTGAGGTACTTGGAGACACCCAAAGTATCCACAAGCTCATCTGTTCTAGGCAAGGGGTGTGCATCTGTCTTGGTGACAGCATTCAGAGCCCTATAATCCACACAGAACCTCAATTCAGAAGTACCTGCCTTTGGAACCAAAACCACTGGGCTGGACCTAGGACTACTGGAGGGTTCAATCACCCCAAGATCCAACATTTTGTTGACCTCTATCTTAATGTAAGACCTTTCTTTGACCGTCATTCTGTATCCCCTACTTTTGGTAGGTGCACTGTCTCCTGTGTCAATGCTATGTTTGCACCAAGGTGTTCAACCAGGGGACTGTGAAAACAAGGGGGCAAATTGCCTAAGCAAACTTTTCACCTCAGCCTTTTGATCAGAAGTCAGGTGAGGGGCCACTTGGACGCCCTCAATGGAGCTGTCTGAAGGACTGCTTTGGAACAGGTCAGTTAGAGGTTCTGACTCCTCTTCCTCAACATCTGAAGCCAACAGCAGTGCAGCAATTTCAACTCTTGGGATGAAAGCCTTCAGCCTACTCACATGGAACACTTTTGGAGCCTGACCAGCCCTTCCAAGGTCCACTAAATAGTTGACCTCACCCAGTGAATCCACCACTGTGTAAGGGCCTGACCATTTGTCCTGTAAAGCTCTAGCACTTATAGGATTCATGATCAGGACTTGCTGACCAGGTATGAAATTGATGAGTGAAGCCTTCTGGTCATACCAATGTTTCACCAGAGCTTGCCATGCCTTCAACTTTTCACTAGCCAGATCCATCAGGAGTACCATCCTTTTTCTGAGCCCTAGCACATAGGGCCTCATTACACGGATGGCGGAGAACCATGGCGCTATTAGCGCCATGGTTCATGCCGGTAAAATACCGGCACCGCCTTGGCGGAAAGGAGAATTACCGCCCCATTCCAAGGTTGGCAGGGCGGAAATTGCCCCTTCCACCATTTCCCTTCCCCGTTCCCATTTTTGCCCCATAGGGCATAATGGGAATGCGGACGGCGCTAATTGCGGTACCGTAATTAGCTCCGTGGGTCCCTTTGCGGGTTGGTTTGTAACGCCTGCGAAAAGCAGGCGTTAAATTCCCCAACCCGCAAAGGGACCTCGTAGTAAGGCGGTAAGGATTTACCGGTACCGGTAAAATACCGGTACCGGTAAACCCTTACCGCCATCCGTGTAATGAGGCCCATAGTCTACTACGTTGGTAGTGTTAGGCAGAATCATATGCAGTACCCTTTGGGAAAACCACACACAATTAAGACTACAAGTGACAGTAAAAATTCACCTTTGGTACAAGCCTGTACTACACAGTAAAGTGGTAGCGATGGCTGAGAAGCCAGGCTTATCTCAAGAGTAAAGTCAGCAGCATCAGAAGTTACACAAAGGACAGCAATTTTCTATGGTTCAAACAAACACTGACTCAAGGTTTCTGAGTAAAATAATATACATTTATGTACACATCATTTGTAAAACAATTCACTAAAGTAAAGCAGCAGAAAATCACACTCTTAATATACTACACACCACCCAATAAATTCTGGACAAGTTAAGTTCAAAATGAAGTGTGAGCAAAATGGCACTCCAGCAATTTAAAATGGGAGAGAAAGACAAGGTTATTCACAATTAATCAGCACCAACAAGTAAGTAAGCAGGGCAATCTAGAAAAAGCTACTACGGTGAGGAAATCAAATCAAGAGGCCTGAGCCAAAGTCAATTGTTCAGAGTCTTTGCAGAGGATCAGACGGTTCAGAGTAGTTTGCGGTTAAGTCTTTGACAAGAGATCGAAATGAATTTGGTCGGAAGAAAAGTTACTTTAAAGAGTAGAGATGGACAAGCCCTCAGATTGGCAAAAGATTTCAAACACTTTCACTGCAGTCGGACGGAATGAATAACGCGGTTAGCACATTACCTTTAGAGCAGAAGAATGCTGTAGCTGAAGCAGACGTTCCTGGCAGATCCTGCCGGCTCACGGTTCCTGAAGCGACTGTCGGACTGACAGGAAGGAGGAAGACTGTAGGGTCCTGCACTGCCCAAGGAAGAAACCAGCAGCGCAGAAAAGCGACAAATAAAAGGTGCGCTCCTTAAAACCCAAGCAGGGTCCGGTCCTCCTGGTTATCCGGTCCACTGTAGCTGTGCACAGCAAATTCGACCAGAGCAGGGAGGCCTGGCTTGGAGTTTGGCAAACTGGTTGGTCCCACCAGCTCAAGGGGAGAAGATTCCTTGCAGATCTTCCCTGTCATCGAAGTTTGGAGATTCGGGCCCGCAGTAGGGCTTCACTGGGAGGTTCAGTCATGGTAGTGTTCCTCTTCTTTCAGCTTCTCTTCGGTTCTCTCGATCCAGTGACAACTCTGCCTTCCAAGTCCCAGAGACCTGCTTTTTATGCAGTGTTCCCCCATTCACACAGCCTGGCTGTCAATCACACAGCAGAGTGGCTGTCCTGGAGGGACAGTCACCACAGCCAATCATACAGAGTGCGACATGGGTCTCCAAGGAGACCCTGTGCAGGGAGTCTCAAACCTCTTCCTCATATCCTGTCCCACTCAGACATTCAGGCACCTAAAGAGGGCTTCTGTGCAGCAGCCTGCCAAAGGACGGCGAACAAAGAAACCAAACTTGGTTTGGCACGCAGAGCAAAACACGAGAAACACCTTTATAAAAAGAAATGGCAAATAAACCCAGCTGGAACCGTAATAAAATAGAAGGGGTCCAGCAGGTTTAACGTTTGAGGCTACTAACTTAGCCTAAAACAGTACCAGGGCTATTTTCATAGTCTGTGGTAGGGAAAAAATTATAGATACCACTGCCACCAGCCAAATCTTAAAGAAAGGGGAACAAAATAATGTGCCATGAGAGAGACAAAAAGTGATAACTATTAACCGCTTCCAGTACTCTATGGAAGATAGTTTGTAATGGGTCTGTGAATTTAAAAAGACTAATAGTCAATGGCAACTTTTCATATTCTGGGAGACAGTAGTCAGTCCCAGAAAATGGAGTTCAGAGTGGGAAGTCTGAAAAAAACAACCCTGTGTCACTGCACTAAAGGTGCTGTGTGACACACAGTACAAATATGATACCTATGGATTAGGTGAGACTACACAATACATGAACACATAAAAATGTACACCACATAGCCAAAAACACATGTAAGAGTGGGGAAAAAAGCTCACACTCTTACCAAATGAAAAAAACAAATCCTAGAAATCCAGCAAAGCTGCTGAGGAACTCAGTAGGTAAGGGAAATTAGCCATTCTGGAGAATTCTCCCTAGCAGGTAGTAATGGGGGCAGTGTGCATTTCCAATCCCTCTGTCATGGTCATGAAGTCAGCGGCACAGGCATACAGGGGTCGCATGCACAGGAGACCTGGGTGGACACTGTCCTGGCGCCTTTGGCGCCAGGCTCATGAACAAAAGTAAACAAGAACAAACATTGAACACCAAAAAGCTTTTTATTATGGACATAGCACTTCAGATGCATTAACCTTGAACATTCCATCCATTAAGGGGGATGATGTAACCTTGAACATTCCATCCATTAAGCAGCCCCAAGTGTATTCTTGGGTGTGGCTGCTAATGGATTGCCTTTGCACGTGCTCACTCTCTAGGAGTGGCAGGGCGTGGATGGCAAGCCAGCCCTAGTGGGCGTGCACACGATCTCAGCTATATAAGCTGCCCCGATCCTCAAGACAGACGCTTCGTGTTATTTTGCACTTGCAAGCAGCGTAACGCTCACCGTCGCCTGAGGTCAGACTTACCTTTGAAGATCCTACTTTCTGTACATCCTGCTTACTGCCAGCATACTTACCAACTGGGGAAAGCTGTTCTTACATGTACATCACTTCGGCGAACAAAGTATTCATCTTTACACTTTCCGGAACGCCGAAATCTTCATCTTGGCACCGCAGCATGACACACTCGATTGTCGACAGCAGTGCCTGCAAGGAAAAATAGAAGACAAGGTTAGACATCGGAAAAACAGTCCGTTTAAGGTTGCGCTTCACCATACTTGGCGCTTTTCCTTAAACCATCACTTACCTGCTGTCGAACATTGCGGTACCATCCATCTTCCATCCGGCCGCGTCTCGCATCTCACAGCTGCACTGAGGCCGCATTGCCATCTAAGGGAAGAAAACAGAAGAGAGGCATTATTGCGGGCATAAATAGGAGCAACATATAAAGACATTAAACAGAACGAACGGCATCACAAAAGCTCAAGAAAGACTTACCAATCATAAGGAGAAGCATAGTCGCAGCTGGACTGGACTAACCCTTATCAGAGATCAGTGAAGGAACTAGATCCCATTCGACACAACCCTGCCAGAAGTAGCAGGACGGAGAGCTTACCTTCCATAATTCACAGGTGAGCTTTATGGGCCGGCGTATGCTCACAGAAACCATACTTTGGGGTGAAGGGTTCGAGAGGTACAACAATCACAGATTGGCGCACTCACACACTCTTATCTCCACGCAGGAGCGGTATCACCACATACCACCGCTCACAGCTTTTCTGCTGAGGGAGAGGCATGAAGGGGGGTGATTCAAGTTCAGGGAGGGCTGCAAGCGTGCCCCAACGCCTCCGAAGAGACCAGGTGAGCATAACAGAATGTGAAGCCTCTAATACTCTCTGCCTGGGCGTTATGGAAACTTCAGAAACAGATCAGTTAGCCCTCTTACTAGGGGAATTACGGGCTGAAGTACATGCTTCAAGACAGGAAACCAATACATTACAGAGGGATCTTATTGTAACTCGAGAAAAAACTGACGAATTGGCAAGACAAATGCCACAAGCACAAGCTGGACAGGTTCCACTGCCTGGAGTGACCCATTCTTCTCATTCTTCCACACCACAACAATCAACACCGGTTCAGGTGGTTCTTCCAGGAGCAGTGCCTCTAGCCCCTCCCAAACTCTTCATCAGCGACCCAAACAGGTTTGCTGTATTTATGAACCAATGTCAGCTTAATTTCTTGTGCAGACCAGGAGCCTTTCCTAATGACCAAGCCAAAGTGGCGTTTGTACTCTCGTATTGAGGAGGGAGTGCAGCGGACTGGTCTATACCTTTGGTAAATCAAGATGACCCTTTACTCCGGATCTTTGGGAATTCCCAACATGAGATGGAGAACTGTTTTGCCCATCATACTCAAGGACAAGCTCTGGACAACGAGTTGTTGTCACTCAGACAAGGGAGTCAAGATCTATTAACCTATATTGCAACCTTCAATCGTCTCATAGCCCAGACCAACTGGCCAGAAGAGACGAGGACTACACTCTTTTACTGAGGGTTATGTGGAGATCTTAAGGATGTGTTGGCGCAAGTGGTGAATCCCCCTGAGAGGTGTGCGGACTACATAGACCTGACGGTGCAACTCGATCATAGGTTGCAGAATCGGAAAATGGATCGAGCTAGATCACAGGGATGGTCAGTTTACATACAACCTCATGAGAATCAGATGAAACCACATGAACATTCTGAGCCAATGCAAATTGGTGGATTACGAAGTCCCCTTACCAAAGCAGAAAGGGAAAAAAGAAGACAATAACAGCTTTGATTATATTGTGGAGAAGCAGGTCACTTCCTCTGTGACTGCCCAGTAAAACCACCCAAGAAAATGGTTGGGGCAACAGAAAAAACTGATGAAGAAGAAGAACAGAACTCAGGAAACGCCAATGCCCGGCAAGTGTAGGGGTCCGCTTGTCGAGCATGAAAAATGAATCCGTACAGACCTCACATCTAGTCCTTCCAGTGCTTTTGGTGAATCACAAGCAACCATCAAAAATACATGCCTTCGAGGCATATATTGACTGTGGAGCTGTGTGTAACTACATTGACCAAGATTTGGCTCTCCGAATAGGCCTTCCTCTCCGACAGAAGCAAAATCGGAAAACGTCACTGCTGTGGATGGTTCTCAGTTATTATCCGGCCCGGTGACACAATACACCAAGAAAGTCAAGCTTCTGTGTCAGGACGGGCATCAAGAGGACATTACTTTCGATCTCATCGGTGCTCCTCAGTTCCAGATGATATTGGGAAGGCCCTGGCTGGAGACCCACAATACTAGGATCGTCTGGTGAAAACGAGTTCTGACATTTCCTCATGATTGTGCCGACACATGTTACAAAAAAGATGACACCAATCTGAAACCGAAGAAAGGAATCATGTTAGGCCTCATCAGCTCCTTACCGCTTGAATACCAAGATTACCAGGATGTTTTCAAAAAAGGGCAAGCCAATGTTCTGCTCCCGCACAGATCCTACGATTGTCAAATAGATCTTGTACTAGGAGCCCAGATCCCTTGCAGCCGAATTTACGCTCTGACAGAACAGGAAAATCAGCATAGAACTTACCCGGATCAGTACCTGGCGAACGGTTTCATTCGCCCGTCCAAGTTACCTGCCTCCTCACCCATGTTCTTCATGCCTAAAAAGGGGGGGGATTTAAGAACTTGCATTGACTATAGAGCCATCAATCAGATCAAAGTAAATAATCAATATCCTTTACCACTTATACCAGAGCTCCTGGACCAAGTGAAACATGATAAAATCTACACAAAATGGATTTAAGAGGAGCATACCATCTTGAAAGAGTAAAAGACGGAGACGAGTGGAAAATGGCCTTACGCATGAAGTACGGCCTCTTTGAATACCAGGTCCTGCCCTTCGGGCTATGCAATGCCCCCGCGGCATTCCAATTCTTTATGAATGATGTATTCCGTGAACTACTGGACGTTTGCATTCTTGTTTACATTGACGACATTCTTATCTACTCAAATTCCAGGGAAGTACATGTAGGCCATATCCGGGCAGTCTTAGTGAAGCTTCGACAACGCCAATTGTATGCCAAGTTGGAAAAATGTTTTCCCATGTAACCGAGGTCGAGTTTCTCAGTTTCATGCTCACACCACAAGGCGTACATATGGATACACGAAAGGTGGATGCAATCGTCCAATGGCCCTCACCAACATCCATGAAAGGGGTGCAAAGCGTGTTTGGATTCACCAACTTTTACCATCGGTTTATACCTGGGTTTTCACGAATTGTACATCCAATTACCTCCTTGTTAAAAAAAAATCAAAAGTTCCATTGGTCGACAGAAGCTGAAGAAGCCTTCCAGAAGTTGAAACTAGCATTCACTACAACACCAGTGCTTCGACACCCACGACCAGACCAACCTTACATAGTTGAGACAGATGCTTCAAAAATAGCCATGGGAGTAGTAATGTCAAAACAAGACCCTGAAACAGGACAACTACACCCCATTGCATTCTGGTCCCGCAAATGTTCAGCCCCTGAGTTGAACTACACAATCACAGATAAGGAATTACTGGCGATTAAAGCAGCATTCAAGGCCTGGAGACATTACCTTCTTGGGGCGAGACATACGGTCACTGTCATCATGGACCACCGTAACTTGCAATACTTGAAAACCGCCAAAGCACAATCCTCGTGTCAACTTCGTTGGGCTCTCTTTTTCACGGAATATGATTTTATTATCACTTATAGACCTGGAGTACGCAATGGGAAATCAGACGCTCTATCATGCATGAGTGAGGAAAAAGAGGTTTTTACAGCATCCGACCCTGTGGCCATAATTCCTAAGGAAAGGATTCAAACCAGAGTATCTGCCACCATGTGTGTGGATGACTAAAGAACCAGTTTGCAATCCCCGATGGATCAATCAACACAAAAGGAATGGCTGTTAAAAGGTGACCAGTACATCATCGAAGACAATCTACCGTATTTCCAAGGACAATTATATGTCCAAGACCAAGAACTGCAAAAGCAAATCATCACAAATTACCATGAATCATTAGTGGAGGGACACCCAGGAATAGCCAAAACTCAGTCTAAGGTAAAACAAAACTACTGGTGGCCAACCTGGCGAAATGACATCAGCCAATTTATTAACCTGTGGGGTCTGTGCACAACACAAGTCTCAGAAACAGAACCCCGCTGGCTTACTACATCCCCTAACAGTACCGCCAGCACCTAGGCATACCCTGTCAATGGACTTCATCACGGATCTTCCACCCTACAATGGATACAACACCATATTAGTCGTTGTGGATTTATTCTCCAAAATGGCCCATTTCATCCCTCTGAAGGGACTCCCAACTGCGTCAACTCTCGCTTCTGTGTTCCTAGAGCAAATTGTTCAATTGCATGGATTTCCATCATTATAAGTATCCGATCGCGGAACGCAATTTGTTTCTGCATTTTCGAGAAACTGTTGTACGATTGCCAAAATCGATCTCCAGTTGTCCACAAGCCATCACCCTCAAACTGATGGGCAAACTGAACGAACCAACCAAACTTTAGAGCAATATCTCAGGTGTATGTTGCAACAGTCCGAGGATTCTTGGAAAAATATACTCTGGATAGCTGAGTTTGCATACAAGCACAGGGCAAACTCCATTCTACACTGTGCACGGAAGACATCCGAGGACATCAGTATTTGATCCACCCCATACCCTGGAAATGCCAGCAATAAAAAAACTTGCATAAAACCATCACTGGGGTTCTTAAGGAGGCGACAGAGCATCTGACCAACGCTAAGGAAAGACAAAAACTGTTTGCTGATCGACATTGGAAGCTCCCACCTACCAGATTGGAGAAAAGGTGTGGTTAGCATCCAAATATATTCCCCTGAAAGGGCCAATAGCTTTCCACCCAAGATTGCTGGGCCCCTATACTATAAACTCCATAACCAATCCTGTCGCCATGAAATGGGAGTTACCATCTCACATGAAAATTAATCCCGTATTTCATGTCTCTCTCCTCAAACCAATGAAATCCAATACACGGCTTAGTTCTCCACCAGAGCCCGAAGTAATAGATGGAGAACCAGAATATGAAGTCAAATCCATCCTGGACTCCAAGGTGGTTTGATCAAAATTGTATTACCTAATTGACTTGAAAGGTTACAGACGTCAAGACCGAACTTGGGAACCCAGTGAACACGTCCATGCTCCGCCTTTAATCAGACAGTTCCATCGCAATAATCCCACCAAACCAGGACCAGCAGGAGAACCACCCTTGAGAGGGGCCTTGAGGGGGAGTGCTGTCATGGTCATGAAGCCAGGGGCACAGGCATGCAGGGGTTGCATGCGCAGGAGACCTGGGTGGACACTGTCCTGGCGCCTTTGGCTCCAGGCTCATGAACAAAAGTAAACAAGAACATCCATTTAACACCAAAAAGCTTTTATTATGGACATAGCACTTCAGATGCATTAACCTTGAACATTCCATCCATTAAGCAGCCCCAAGTGTATTCTTGGGTGTGGCTGCTAATGGAATGCCTTTGCACATGCTTACTCTCTAGGAGTGGCAGGGTGTGGCTGGTAAGCCAGCCCTAATGGGCATGCCCATGACCTCAGCGATATAAGCTGCCCCGATCCTCAAGACAGACGCTTCGCGTTATTCTGCACTTGCAAGCAGCGTAATGCTCACCGTCGCCTGAAATCAGACTTAACTTTGAAGATCCTGCTTCCTGGACATCCTGCTTCCTGCCAGCATACTTACCAACTGGGGGAAGCTGTTCTTACCTGTACATCTCTTCTGCGAACCAAGTATTCATCTTTACACTTTCCGGAACGCCGAAATCTTCCTCTTGGCACCGCAGCACGACACTCTCTATTGTCGACAGCAGCGCCTGCAAGGAAAAACAGAAGACAAGGTTAGACATCGAAAAAACAGTCAGTTTAGGGTTGCGCTTTGTCATACTTTGCGCTTTTCCTTAAAGTTACCTGCTGTCGAACATTGCGGTAGCATCCATCTTCCATCCGGACGTGTCTCGCGTCTCACAGCTGCATTGAGGCCGCATTTCCATCTAAGGGAAGAAAACTAAAGAGAGACATTATTGCGGGCATAAATAGAAGCAACATATAAAGACATTACACAGAACGAACAGCATCACAAGAGCTCAAGAAAGAATTACCAATCATAAGGAGAAGCACAGTTGCAGCTGGACTGGACTAATCTTCATCAGGGATCAGTGAAGGAACTAGATCTCATTTGACGCGCCCCTGCCAGAAGTAGCAGGATGGAGAGCTTATCTTCCATAATTCACAGGTGAGCTTTATGGGCCGGCGTATGCTCACAGAAACTGTACTTTGGGGTGAAGGGTTCGAGATGTAAAACAATCACAGATTGGTGCACTCACACACTCTTATCTCCACGCAGGAGCACTATCACCATGTACCACCGCTCACAGCTTTTCTACTGAGGGAGAGGCCTGAAGTGGGGGTGATTCAAGTTCAGGGAGGGCTGCAACCGTGCCCCAACGCCTCCACAGAGACCAGGTAAGAGTAACACCCTCCTTGACTATGGCTAAGGGTGCCCTTACAGAGTGACCAAACAGAAGTTCAAAGTGGCTGAAGCCAACACCCTCTTGTGGTACTTCTCTAGGCAAACAGTAAGCATGGTAACAGAAGATCCCATTTTCTTCTTTGAGGTTCTTCCAGAGCCCCAATCATGCTTTTCAAGGTCCTGTTAAACCTTTCAACCACACCATTGGTCTTTGGGTGGTATGCAGATAAAAACTTATAGGTGATACCACATTCCTTCCACATGGCCTGCATATACTTTGACATAAAGTTGCTGCCCCTATCAGATACAACTTCTTTAGGGAAGTCAACCCTAGTAAATATGCCAAGCAAAGCTTTTGCAACTGACTTGGCAGTCACAGTTTTCAATGGGATGGCCTCAGGATACCTGGTGGCATGGTCGACCAGCATCATGATAGACCTAGTGCCTGGGGATGTTTGGGGGTCAAGGGGACCAACAATGTCGATCCCTACCCTCTCAAATGGCACCCCAATGACTGGTAGTGGTACCAATGGAGCTTGGATTGTTGAGCCACTCTTACCAGATAACTGGCAGGAGACACAACTCCTGCAGTGACTTTCTACTTGCACCCCCCATCTTGTGCCAGTAGAAGTGCATAGATAACATTTGTTTGGTTCGCTTGATTGCAAGGTGACCAGCAAGGGGCACTTCATGCGCCAGCTGCAGGAGGAAGGATCTTACAGCAAGGGAAACCACCAACCTTCTATGGTCTCCTTCTGTAAACTCTGTAGGATCACTATACAGGAGCCCACCTTCCCAATAAATCCTGTGCTTCCCAGGAGGTTCACCCTCAAGCTGGGAGCAGGCCTGTCTCCTTAGGCATTCCAGAGATGGGCACTCATGTTGGCCCTTACTAAATTCTTTCCTGTCAGGATCACCTTCTACTAACACATCTTTTAGTTCAGGATGGTCATTTGGGTCAAATACTTCAGGTATCACCAACTCCTCAGCTAGGGGCAATGTTTTCTTTTCCTCTTTTGGATTTTTTTACTCCTTTAGCCCTGGGTTTCCCCTATGGCTGGGGCATTGCAGTGGTCTTGGCAAGTGCTGCCCTTGTTTGAGACCTTGTGCAGGGTTTTTCAGCTGTATCTCCCACAAGCCCTAAAGCTCCGAGATCATTTCCCAGCAAGACCTTTCCTGGGACACTCCTCTGTGTTAGGCAGAAACCTGTGCAGTTCCCTCTGGGACCACTGCAAAAGATTTAAGACTACAGGTGTTTGGCAATAAACCCACTTGGTAGCAGTATGTACCACACAGATTCACTTGGTAGCTGTGGCTGAGCAGTCAGACTTCCCTCAAGAAGAGTTAGGCAGTATACAGAGTATTCACAATAGGTCAAAAGAACACAGTAGAACAAGTAAACACTGACCAGAGCTTGGTGTAAAAGAGATATAATTATTTATTTAAAACCACATCTAGAAAAACACACAGGCACTAATAGTAAGAAATCAAAAACACGGTCACTAAAAGATACACACTCCCTTAGAAGAATTTTAGACAAGTCTTAAGTAAAGCCCCACTTATTTTCAGACAGCGGTGAGTGCTTAAAGCAGATGGCACTCTAATAATTTGTTTTAAAAGGGAGAGAAAATCAGAGTATAATATGAAACAGATCCCATCACTTTCATAAAAACAAAACAAGAGAGGAAGGCAAGAAAAACCGTGAAGTTAGAGTTCAGAAGGCCGGATCCACTTTAAGAGGATCAGAACGAAATGTGTCCAAGGTCACACGGTTGAAGTGCACAAGAGTCTTGCAAAGGTTCAAAAAGAGTTGGATCAGAAGAAAGGGACCAGTTAGAAGGTCAAGGCAGCCAGCCCAGTCCAGAAGGTTAAGGGATTATTATTACCTTGTAGCAATCTTTAGAAAGGGAGGCCTGGCGTACACGGTACCTTAAAATGGTGAGAATACTCCAGCGGGGGCAGTTGTTCTTGGCAGCGGATGCAAGTTGGTGCTTCGTCCGGGGGAATAGAGGATCTCGTCGGGGAGGAAGACAGGAGTCCGTTGCACTGCCAGGGAAGAAACCAGCCGCAGAGTTCTCAGGTAAAAGGAGCGGTCCTTGTATTCGCGGTCCAGTGGTAAGTGGCTATCCGGTTGCCGGGGTGCTTGGCACGGGCAATTCGACCACAAGACGGCCTGGGATGTGAAGAGAAGAAGGTAAACTGGTTGTGCCCACCAGTCAGCGGAAGAAGCCTCTCCAGCCGGGAAATCTTCTCTGTCATCAGGAAGTGGTGAGTCGGTTCCGCAGGGCTCCACCGGTGGTGTCATCGTGATAGGTCGGCTCAGCTTCTCCCTCGTCGGATTCTCAGGTCCTGTGGCGACTTCTGAAGTTCCAGTCCCCAAAGCCCTGCTTTTATGCAGCACACCCCTATTCACTCAGCCTAGCTGTCAATCAAACATGCTAAGTGGTGAGCCGGCCGGCTCACCACTTGGGCCGATCACACAAGAGTGCGACTTGAGTTACCAAGGTAACTCAGTCCAGGGTGCCTAAACCCCCTCCCACACCCTCTGTGGTACCCAGACAGAGTGGCACCACTTTTGGAGGCTTCTGTGGAAATGCCCGCCAAAAAGTGGAACAAAGGGCTCGACTTGGGTTGGAGTCACAGAAGAGAACACAAACGCCATTTTAGAATCGAGTCCTGGCAAAAAATACCAACCGGCGAATTCATATTAAATAAATAAACCGGCGGTATGTTTGAGGCTATGAGAATGAAATAGTTAAAGTTGGTAGCCTCGAACAATGGGAAAATCCCATAGGGATCTATTCGCGGTCGAATATAAAAAGTAGTATCCACTGCCACCAGCCAAAACTCGATCAGGGGGGACGGAGACGTGCCCCCTCGACTAACAGACCCGGGGGCAATCGAATTGCCCCGAGCAGTATGTCCACAATATGATGGTTTGTACTGGTTTCTGTTCATAATTTGGGACTAGTAAAGCCAATGGTGACTTTACATGCCCTGGGAGACAGTAGTCAGTCCCAGGGTATGGAGTCTGTGGTGGGGTGTCACTATGACACCCCTGTGTTACTGCACGGAGGGTGCTGTGTAACACACATAATAAGAACACATGAGACCCTATGGAGTAAAGGACCCCATAGCCCATAAAACACTTCAACAGTCAAAGGAACACCATAAATCATGTCCAAGAGTGGGAGAAAAAGAGTCTCACTCTTGGCAGGAGAAAAAAAACAAACTCCAGAAATCCAGCAAAGCTGCTGTGGGACTCACTAGGATAGGAAATTCAGCCTAAAGAGAGAATTCTCCCTAACACTCGCCCCCCCCCAGACTAAGGGACAGGAGGATTTAATCCACTCCTGGATGAATCTCATACCTCTAGTCGATGACATACATCCTAGAGAGACCATCAGCATTTTGGTGGTGACACCCTGACCTGTGCTCAATGGTGAAATCAAACCCTTGCAGACAGATTGACCATCTCAATAGTTTTGGGTTTTCCCCTTTCATTTGCATTAACCATCTCAAGGGTTGGTGGTCAGTCTGAATGACAAAAGTAGAACCATACAAGTATGGCCTAAACTTCTTCAGAGCCCACACAATAGCAAAACACTCTCGTTCAATGGTTGCCCACCTTGTTTCAGGATCCTTCAGTTTTCTACTGATGGAGCAAATGGGGTGCTCCCTACCTTTTCCATCCAGTTGACGGAGGACTGCACCTATTCCTACATTTGAAGCATCTGTTTGCACAATGAAAGTTTGGTGATAGTCAGGAGCTCTGAGTACTGGGGCTTGGCAAAGTGCCTTTTTAGGGTTTCAAAGGCCTGATTGCATTCTTCATTCCACCTAACCTTTTTAGGGAATTTAGGAGAGGAGATGACATTCAGTGGAGAAGCTATGGACCCATAGTTCTCAATGAAATTCCTGTAATACCCAGTGAGGCCTAAGAAGGCTCTCACCTGAGTCTGAGTAGTAGGTGTTGTCCAATTTTCCATAGCTTCAATCTTACTGGGCAAAAGCCTTATTTCTCCACCTCCTACCTCATGTCCAAGGTAGACCACTTTATTCTGTCCAATCTGGCATTTACTTGCCTTTATGGTCATATTGGCCTTTCCAAGAGCCTGCAAAACATATCTCAGGTGGTCCACATGTTCTTCCCAGGAATTGCTGAACACTGCTATGTCATCCAAGTATGCCATGCAGAAGTCCTCCATCCCATTCAGAACCGGATTTACCATCCTTTGAAATGTAGCAGGTGCATGTTTCAATCCAAAAGGCATAACCTTAAACTGGTATAAGCCAACTGGGGTAGAAAATGCAGTTTTCTCCTTGGCATGGTCTGTCAGGGCTATTTGCCAGTAGCCTGACGTCAAGTCAAATGTGCTGAGGAACTTGGCTGCACCAAGTCTATCCACCAACTCATCTGTCCTTGGCAAAGGGTGGGCATCAGTCTTAGTGACTGCATTAAGAGCTCTGTAATCCACACAGAATCTAAGTTCTTTAGATCCTGCCTTTGGTACTAACACAACGGGGCTAGACCATGAACTAGTAGAGGGCTCTATTACCCCAAGATCAAGCATCTTGTTGACCTCACCTTTGATGTGGGTTCTTACATTCTCTGACATTCGATAACCTCTGCTTTTGACTGGCAGACAGTCACCAGTGAGTATGTCATGCCGTCCCCAAGGGGTCAAGCCTGGTGAAAGTGAGAACAGAGTGTCAAACTGATTTAACATAGATTTGGACTCTTCCTGTTGCTCAGGTGTCAGATTTGAAAAGAGATTTACTCCTTCAATCTTTTTGTCTAAAGGTAAGCCTCTGAGGAGATCAGGTCTGGAGACATACGCTTTTAGTCTGTTGGTGTGGAAGACTGTTGGAGCCTCCTTACGATTGCCCAAGTCCACCAGATAGTTGACCTCTCCAAGTTTACCCACAACTTTGAAGGGCCCCATCCATTTGTCTTGCAAGGCCCTCTGCCTTGTTGGAATCATAACGAGAACTAGCTGGTCCTGAGTAAACTCAAACATGTTAGCCTTTTGGTCATGCCAGTGCTTGACCAATGCTTGTCCAGCTTTCAAGTTATCACTTGCTTCTGCCATCATTTGTGACATTCTCCTTCGAAGACCTATCACATAGTCAGTCACTCTGACTGGCTTGGGGGAAGGAGCACTCTCCAACCCCTCCTTGATCAGGGCCAATGGACCTCTGACCGGATGACCATAAAGAAGTTCAAAGGGAGAATAACCTACTCCCTCCTGAGGGACTTCTCTATAAGCAAAGAGAAGACATGGCAGTAGAAGGTCCCACTTTCTTTTAAAGGGGTCCTCTAAAGCACCTATGATGCTCTTCATGGTTCTGTTGAACCTTTCAACCATCCCATTTGTCTGAGGGTGGTATGCGGTTGAGAACTTGTAAGTAACTGCGCAGGTTTTACACATGGCTTTCATGTAGTGGGACATAAAATTCGACCCCCTGTCAGAGATTACTTCCTTAGGAAACCCAACCCTGGTAAAAATACCAAGGAGGGCCTTAGCCACAGCCGGAGCTGTAACAGCCCTCATAGGAATTGCCTCAGGGTATCTAGTAGCATGGTCTACTACAACAAGTATAAACATGTTGCCTGAGGAAGTTGGAGGATCAAGGGGACCAACAATGTCAATCCCTACTCTCTCAAATGCGACTCCCACTACAAGGAGAGGCACTAACGGTGCCACATTCTTGGAGCCAACCTTACCAGAAGTCTGGCAGGTGTGGCAACACCTGCAGTATTTATCTACTTCAGCCCCCATTTTGGGCCAATAAATGTAGAGTGAGAGCCTTTCCTTAGTCTTCTTGAAACTCAAGTGACCAGCCAAAGGAATCTCATGGGCTAACTGCAAGAACTGTGGTCTGTTCTCTTGGGGTACTACAAGTTGTTTGTTGTCCCCAGGTGCAGACTCTGTTGGTTCACTGTAGAAGAGGCCATCTTCCCAGTGTAACCTATATTTCCCAGGTTCTTGCCCTTCAGCCTGAGCATCTGCCTGGTGGCGAAGACCTTCCAGAGTTGGACATTCTCTCTGTCCCTTACTGTAGTCTGCCCTGTTGGGTCCACCTTCTGCCAGTAAAGACTGCAGCTCAGGATGGTCAACAGGATCCAGATCTCCAATGAGTTCCTGGCCTTCCACTAGCTCTTCTTCAGAGTCTAGTTCAACCACAGAGGGTTGTACCTCCCTCTCAGCCTCAGCTGGAGGGGGAGTTACTGGTGTAACTTTGGACAACCTAGGGGAAGTCCGTGTTGGCTGCACTGGAGTGCTGGCTGTGAGGTTCTTTTTAGAAGTTTTAGGTTTCCCTTTTCCTTCTAGTTTCTTAGAGACAGCTGCTGACATCTCCAGTGGAGTTGGAGTTATCTCTTTCTTTATCATCTCCTTGGGAGTACCTCTCATGGTTCTCTCCCTTGAAGGTCTGGTGAGCTCCTGTAACCTTTTACTAGGGTGTGTGGGGGTATGTGACACTACTCCAAGAGTTTTCAAGTCATTACCCAGCAGAACCCTTCCTGGCACCTCACTTTGTATGCTGACAGGTATCTTCACAGTCATGTCATTACACTGGATGAGAACTGGTAATTGGGGAAGCATCTGCACAGGCCCTCCAGCTAACTTGGTGAGGCATTTGGGTGCCTTAGCAACATCCTCAGCCTGAAAAAACTATTTGTCCACCACAGTAATGCTGGCCCCAGTGTCCCTAATGGCAGGAGTCTCCTGACCATTCACCTGGACACTGCCCTTATAATACTCTTTAGTATTATCTGGGATAGAATTATAGACATCTATGTTCTGTTGTTCCCACAAACCCAGAGACACTAAAGAAACACTGGCTGAGACTCCAATGGGTTCATCAGCCAGTAATAGAAAGTTTCCAATTGCCATTTGTACTTCCTCCTCTGGAGCGAAGGCTAAGGAGTACATCTGGGATCTCCTTTCACATGGTCAGTAGAGCCACAAACAAAGCATTTACCAAATGCTTTCTGGAATGGTGGCTTGTTCTGACCTCCTTCTGGTTTGGCACCAGGAGGTACACTAGCCTGATTTGGTTTCCCTTGTGGCTTACCATTTTGGTTTTGTTTGGGGCCCTCTTTGGAATTGGAATTATTAGAATTCTCTTTGGAGTCCTTTTTTGGATGTTTTCCCTCATCCTTTTTCTGAGTAGCCCCAGAATCCTTGTGAGTGGCCCTGTTGGCAACCCACAAGTCAGTAGCCTTAGCTAACTTCCTGGAATCTAATTCCTTTGAATCAGCCAAGTGTTGTCTGACCTCAGGAGAGCAGGCATCATAAATTGACTCCAACATTACAAGATTCTTCATTCCTTCATAAGTGTTAACTCTGTAACCATTAATCCATCCCTCTAAGTTTTTCAAACTTTCACTCAACCAGGTAGCCCAAGGGGTACCATCATGCTTTTTGAGGGTCCTAAACCTCTTAAGGTACTGGGAAGGGGTCTTCCCAAATCTAGCTATCAAAGCTAGTTTCACAGATTCCTAATCCTTCTTATCCACCACCCCCAACTCCATTACCACATCAGTTGCAACAGGGGGAAGCTTAGAGAACAACCAGGGTAGTAACTCATTCCCTGTGATGTCCTGGAGCCCATGATTATACTCAAACATTTTTAACCAATCCAACACATCCAACTTAGGTTCATACATACCCACTAATTCCTTAGGCATCCGGGGTCTTTTGGGACTGGAACTCCTAGAAGAACCAGAGTAGAGAGAAGCATTTTCCACAGACAACTTCTTCATTTCTAGTTCATGATTAAGCTCTATTTCTCTGAGTCTTAACTCAGCTTGCTTCTGCTCAGCCTGGGCATTCATTCTTCTGAACTCTAGCTCTTGGTTTCTTTCAGATTGAGCAATAAAACGTTTGTACTCTAATTCAAGATTCATTTTTTCAAGTTCAAAATAAGCAGGGTTACATGTAGGACCTGGTATAGGCCCAGTAGGTACAGTAGGTAAGGCAGACAGAGGCTCAGAGTGGCTAACTTCATTAGGTTCACTTTCCTCTTCTGACGCATTATCAAGACTTTGATTCAGATCAATACCAACACTGTTTTCTACATTTGCTGGGGGGGTAGATTCCTCTGTACCACCCAGACTTTGGTTTCTAACAATCGTTCTATAAGTTCCATTTTCTTGCCCTTCTCAGAGAGATTCTTATGTGTACACAATACTTTTAAGCAATCAGCAGTTTTGGCAGACAATGATTCTAGGGTATAACTCTCCATAGCAGACTTAGTTAGAAAATCAGCTTTTTAGTGCTAAACTCTGTGGTTAGCTGTCCTAAAGTGTTCAAAAAGCACTCTAAAGTGTATACTCAATACAAATCCCACCGCTGTACACCAGTGTTAGACAGAAACCTGTGCAGTTCCCTCTGGGACCACTGCAAAAGATTTAAGACTACAGTTGTTTGGCAGTAAACCCACTTGCTAGCAGTCTGTACCACACAGATTCACTTGGTAGCTGTGGCTGAGAAGTCAGACTGCCCTCAAGAAGAGTTAGGCAGTATACAGAGTATTCACAATAGGTCAAAAGAACACAGCAGAACAAGCAAACACTGACCAGAGATTGGTGTAAAATAGATATAATTATTTATTTAAAACCACATCTAGAAAAACACACAGGCACTAATAGTAAGCAATTCAAAAACACGGTCACTAAAAGATATACACTCCATTAGAAGAATTTTAGACAAGTCTTAAGTAAAGCGGTGAGCGCTTAAAGCAGATGGCACTCTAATAATTCATTTTAAAAGGGAGAGAAAAGCAGAGTATAATATGAAACAGATCCCAACACTTTCATAAGAACAAAACAAGAGAGGAAGGCAAGAAAAACCGTGAAGTTAGAGTTCAGAAGGCCGGATCCACTTTAAGAGGATCAGAACAAAATGTGTCCAAGGTCACACGGTTGAAGTGCACAAGAGTCTTTCAAAGGTTCAAAAAGAGTTGTACCAAAAGAAAGGGACCTGTTAGAAGGTCAAGACGGCCAGCCCAGTCCAGAAGGTTAAGGGATTATTATTACCTTGTAGCAATCTTTAGAAAGGGAGGCCTGGCGGACACGGTACCTTAAAGTGGTGAGAATACTCCAGCGGGGGCAGTTGTTCCTGGCAGCGGATGCAAGTCGGTGCTTCGTCCGGGGGAAGAGAGGATCTCGTCGGGGAGGAAGACAGGAGTCCGTTGCACTACCAGGGAAGAAACCAGCCGCAGAGTTCTCAGGTAAAAGGAGCGGTCCTTGTATTCGCGGTCCAGTGGTAAGTGGCTATCCGGTTGCCGGGGTGCTTGGCACGGGCAATTCGACCACAAGACGGCCTGGGATGTGAAGAGAAGAAGGTAAACTGGTTGTGCCCACCAGTCAGGGGAAGAAGCCTCTCCAGCCGGGAGATCTTCTCTGTCGTCGGGAAGTGGTGAGTCGGTTCCGCAGGGCTCCACCGGTGGTGTCGTCGTGATAGGTCGGCTCAGCTTCTCCCTCGTCGGATTCTCAGGTCCTGTGGCGACTTCTGAAGTTCCAGTCCCCAAAGCCCTGCTTTTATGCAGCACACCCCCATTCACTCAGCCTAGCTGTCAATCAAACATGCTAAGTGGTGAGCCGGCCGGCTCACCCCTTGGGCCAATCACACAAGAGTGCGACTTGAGTTACCAAGGTAACTCAGTCCAGGGTGCCTAAACCCCCTCCCACACCCCCTGTGGTACCCAGACAGAGTGGCACCACTTTTGGAGGCTTCTGTGGAGAAGCCCGCCAAAAATTGGAACAAAGGGTCCGACTTGGGTTGGAGTCACAGAAGAGAACACAAACGCCATTTTAGAATCGAGTCCTGGCAAAAAATAACAACCGGCGAATTAATATTAAATAAATAAACCGGCGGTATGTTCGATGCTATGAGAATTAAATAATTAAAGTTGGTAGCCTCGAACAATGGGAAAATCCCATAGGGATATATTCGCGGTCGAATATAAAAAGTAGTATCCACTGCCACCAGCCAAAACTCGATCAGGGGGGACGGAGACGTGCCCCCTCGACTAACAGACCCCGGGGGCAATCAAATTGCCCCGACCAGTACGTCCACAATATGATGGTTTGTACTGGTTTCTGTTCATAATTTGGGACTAGTAAAGCCAATGGTGACTTTACATGCCCTGGGAGACAGTAGTCAGTCCCAGGGTATGGAGTCTATGGTGGGGTGTCACTATGACACCCCTGTGTTACTGCACGGAGGGTGCTGTGTAACACACATAGTAAAAACACATGAGACCCTATGGAGTAAAGCACCCCATAGCCCATAAAACACATTAACAGTCAAAGGAACCCCATAAATAATGTACAAGAGTGGGAGAAAAAGAGTCTCACTCTTGGCAGGAGAAAAAAAACAAACTCCAGAAATCCAGCAAAGCTGCTGGGGGACTCACTAGGTTAGGAAATTCAGCCTAAAGAGAGAATTCTCCCTAACACTCTGTATGCTCACTGGAATCCTGACTGCTGTACAATTTATAGTAAGATTTATAGGCAGGGCTTTAAGTGGGCTGGGGGCTGCCGGGGCCCACTAATCTCCGTTGGAAGCCCTGGCAACTGCACGAAAAGGCTTTTTTTTCCTACAGCCTGAAGCTCTCGCTCGTGTGCGAGTGCTTCAGGCTTCAGAAAAGATGCCTTTCATCCATAACGGTGGCGCCGCACCTATGAGGCATCCCTTTAAGCAAGAGATGCCCGTGGGCTGGCACCACCATTATGGAGAAAACATGAGACCACTGGAAGCAGAGGCCTTGCTTTCTAAATACTGAAGCTCCTGCGGATTAGCGGTAGTTTCAGTCTTTAGGAAAAAGGCCTCTGCTTCCAGGGCCTCAATCTTTCAACCTCAATGGTGACGCTGTCCCTCCCAAGCTGGTGAGGGGCAGCTCCTCCATTAAGGCTGAATAGGCGAGGCGCTATCCCCTGCCAGGCAAGCCTATAGAAAATAAATGCAGAGATCAGCACCCTCCCCCCAAGAGGGAAAGGGTGCTGATCTCTACAAAAGGCTGCCTGGCAGGGGTGCCAGTAGCCCATTGAGCCGAGGCTAATCAGGGGACGTGGCCTAACGGGCCAGCGGGACCCCCGCCATTAGGCCACGCAACCTTGATGAGCCCCGGCTCATTTTGTAGTGCCACTTAAGGCACTGTTTACAGGTATTACTGGGAACATGAGAGGTGGGCCATCAGCCAACTTAGTGGGTAAAAGAGGAGCTCTGGCAGCTTCCTCTGGGTCTATCAAGGTAGAATCCACTACAGTTCGGCTACACCCATTATCGCTAAGAGCTGGAGTATCTACTGCATTGATCAGCACACTGTCTTTAAAGTCGTGCTTGGTATTATCTGGAATCCTAGCATAGGCCTCTGAGACTTTAGGCTCCCAGTAACCCAGGGAAACTACAACTACCTCAGCTTCTATCCCACTGGGGAATGTAAGTGGTTTCAACCCAGCACTCCACCTAAGTCAATGCCTAGTATGGGATGCCCAATGGAAACCCTTATTTATATATTTTCATGTCAAAAGTTCTTTTATTTATGGATGATGTACCCTTATATAACGCCCCTCTCTTTGAATCCCCCTGGTCTCACTGAACCAAGAAGAAGGTTTGTTTTGCAAAGTCAAAAAGATTTATTTGAAGAATTGAACAATATATATATATATAAATCACACTTATATAGATATGAACAATCTCTGAATATCACACTTATTAATATGAACAATGATCAGCAATGGGTAATATGACAATATCAACAATCTCTTTAATCAATTAGGAGTAGGAAATTCAGAAGTAGGAAGAATAATGTAGCAGAGAATAACTTTGTATGGATACAAGGAAATGCAATGATAGGAAAGAATGCAACACACAAATAAACTTGATAGGAATTCAACCAAAGACAATATAATCACTCTTTCCCCCTGTTATTACTCACTCCCCCCAATATGCAATATGAAGAGATGGAATTAGGACACACAGGTATCAGGAATAACAATCAACAATTGTAGTTTCAATCCCACTTCCCCCCAGCAAGCAGAGAGAAACAGGGCTGATTTTAAACAGGTCAAATGCTTTTGAATGTAATATGAAGTGATGGGAAAAATGCTAAAATTACTTTGATTCGCTAAACAGGATTCAGAACCAGGGAGAATTGCTTTGGATTGGTTGAGGTCAATACTAGCAATGATTGTAGAATGATTAGCAGATGGAAAACGAAATTCTGAAGTTGAAAGCAAGAAATAGCTATTTTACATGGAGTGAAACTGAGCCAAATGCGAAATCGCGGCAAACTTTTCAGCGCACGAGAAATGTGATTACAGCAAAACTATAAGGAATTGGAATGTGGTTCTTAGTTTGTTGACATTTAGTGTGTTTGAAAGCTGGGGATGTTAGCTTCAAAATGATATTTAAATTTCGTTCCTAGCATGTACGGGTCAAACGTTACAGAGGTCTTAGTCAAGGTCGATTTTTCTCAAAAGAGTCAAGATTTCAAAATGAAAGATGCGCTGTTGAAGATTTGGAACAAAGATTTCTTAACACTATGGAGTCTATGCAGCCGCAAACTACACGGACAGCACAGCGACCGATCCAGAGGCGCCTCCAGATGGTTTCTATCTGCCTGAGATGATTGCCTTTCTCCAGAAAATATATATTAGTGCCAAGATTATTATCACTATAATTATCACAGGATTATGTGGATGAGAGAAGAATTTAGGGTAGGCAAAAGAGATTCAATAATACAGTCTGGATATGTTGGATGGTTTGGATGGGATTACTTAATACTAAGAGAGGACTATGGACAGTTCTATGCTAAATACTCACTACTATGGCTTTGAATGGAATGGGCCCATCAAAGATCTGGTCAAAGGTTTGGCTGGAATTTGCTCGCTCGCTCGCCACCGGACAGAATTCAGGACACCTGGACTGCTCTCAGCAAGGCACTCTGGTCTGGTCTGCACGGCCTCTTAGACTGGATCTGACGGGTTCTGGGTTACAGCTCTGCTGGTCTGATCTGGATCATGGCTTCTAGCAAGTGTTCTTGGCCAGAAGCAACAAAACAGCTCAGCCAGGCTGTTGAATGATTTAGGCCCCGGGGAAGTTTAGGGGTTAAAATCAGGTTGCTAGATTTTAAAGGCCTGCTGAAAAGGGTTCAGCTTTTTGGGTTAGGCCTCTGCTTTAGGGTTCAGGAGTCTGGTTCTGGAGTCTGGTTCTGGAGATGGGTTCTTCCTGCAGAGCGCTTCGCCGGTAGATCAGTGATGAGTGAATGTGTGTGTCTTTCTGGGTCCTCAACAGTCCCTATTTATCCCTCTTCCAAAGGGTTGGGGAGGCTGATTATACTATGCCCAACCCTCTAAGGATCTGATAGGTCAAAGAATTCCCCCTCTCCTGATTTGAGAAAGGAACAGTGTGTCATGATGTGTCATCATGTGTCAGAGTGACACAGTGTTTAGGGTCCAGGGAAAATCCCTCCCCTTTGCTTTTACCCAGCAAATCTATTTTTCCCAAAAAACCTATTTCCAAGATGCACAACTTGTTAATAATACATAATTACATGACAGATTGACTAAGGTACGTTTCTGTCCAAGCCTCATCTTCCTACGAGTTTTGGTTCACAAATGACAATTTTTTGCGCTTTTGGGTGGTTAATCAGTGTCAGTTCTGAACAAATTTTTACACATGCATACACATACCATCTGGGCATATTCCTGGAAATGTTCATGTTCCTAACATAATCAAAATAGCTAGAATATTAACTTTTTTCGTGGTTCAGTCTCTGAATGTCGCAAAATTTTCAGAGTAGTTTCTACTTGTGAGCAATATTTTCATTTTAATAATCTCTAAATTCCACATTTTTGTCAGTTCGGTACAATATTTTATAAGTCTTTTCCCAAAACAACATTTCTCTGCTCTCTGAATACACACAATGGTTTGTCTCTGCCTCCAAGGTCTTGGCTGGGCTAGAGTGTCACATGGGCTTGTCTTCCTGGGCAGTGGTGTCAGTCACACCCGAATTAGCATTTTCTTTCAGTTTAAGGAACCCATTGTCTCTTTCCCAGAGCAGCAGAGGAAGTCTCCTCCCCATCTCATTAGCAACCCCATGGGATATTCTCTCCTTTTGGTGGGAATGAACAGGGTGGTGTGTTCTCAGATGTGGGAAACCTCTTTGAAGTTTCAGCTGAATCAGGTTACCGTATGGTCAATTGTGACATTGTTCCTTGTGAAAAATTACAGTTACAAATTTAAAATAAGCAAACATATCTTCAATTCCAGTCTTTTTCAACATGAAAATCAATGTGTAGCACCCTATATTACATTTGATGGAAGTCCCTTCTTTGGCATATTTAGCTTTTGAGACACAAGATTCACCTGACAGATTTAGAGATCGCCAGCATCTGACAGAGGCGAGTAACGGTATTGCACCCATTTTTCACATATTTCTTTCCAGCAAGCATCTTTAAAAGTGGATTTTGTTCTGATAAAATATACTTCTGCTGACATTATATTTATGTGGATGCTTGAAGTAGAATGATGTTCAACACCCAACAAGGAGGTTGGATCTTTTGGGTGGTTTGTGAGCCATGATTTTTGCAAATTTGACAACCAAGAAACATGGATTTTCACACAGCTCTGTGTTTCTTTTGCAATCATTTTGCTCTGTGGGCAGCCAAATGATGGGTTTTGGCAGTGGGCTCTTGTGTTACCACTGACATAGGCAAAAGTGGATGGCGGCCTATTTTTCAGATTTTTCCTGTGCACTTCTGGGTGATTTTAGCTAGCAGAATGCTTTCTGGCGGCCATTTCTGATGTTTCTGATGCAAGCAATGCACAGTAATGTTGCAGGGCCTTGACTAGTAGGGGAAAACATCCCACAAGCCCCCCCTCTTGCGATTTGGCATTGATTGTCGATCACTGGGAATTCGCAAGACTGGGATGTCAGTTTCATTTCTTCTGATTCCACAAATGGCAAAGTTCATCCTCTTTTCCTCCATCAGGGGTGGATCGATCGGCTCTTCTCGCCAGTCCTGGTGTGAATATTGAGCGATACTCCGGGCCCCTCGGATCTTTGCTCCCAGTCCCCGGGTAGTCCTCCTTGGTTAGTATCCATGGTTTCCAATCAAAACTATGGGTAACAAAACAAAAACATATTTGTAGACATTTCCCCACCACTATTAATGTAGTGGGGCAGACACATACATTTTTATGAATCAGGACACATTTTTACATGGTGATCATGGACTATATATGGAGTATTTTAGAGTTGGAATTTTATGGATCTGGAGTGACCCCCTCGGGGGTTCCAGAAGACTCCTCCAGTTGCTGCATATTGTGCCTAGGATGGCAGCACTTTAGTTGATTAATATGGACCCACTTATCTTCCCCTTCTGCCACACTGCCTTTGGGGATGCAGATTTTGTAGGCGACTGGTGAGATTTTGTCTACAATTTCAAAAGGACCCATCCAGGTAGGCAACAATGTGCGCTGTTTGGTCTGGTTCCTTTGGAAATTGTATAAGTAGACCTGGTCTCCTACATTGTATTCTTTTCTGGTAGTCTTTAAGTCATAGTGGGTCATCATGCTGTCGGCTGATCTTTCTAGATTTCGCTGAGCATAGGCAAAAGCTTGTTGAAGGTGTTTTCTTAGGTTTTCAACATACTCATGAGTTGTGGAGGCATTGATAAATCTCTGCTCTTGGGTTCTGTAGAGCAGATGCTGGGGAAGCACCATCCTGCATCCAGTCATTTGCTCAAACATGGCATTTTAGTTGCAGATGAAGGGGTAGATCTGATGGCCATTAGGACAAGAGGTAATCAAATATCCCAATTTGGCCCAGAATCTGCCACAAACCTTTTTAATATGCTCACAATTGTCTTGTTGTATCTCTCTACTGCACCACTAGAGGCTAGCCGGTAAACAATATGTGGCTTCCTTTTGACCCCAAATATCTCCCACATCTTTGTCATTACTTCGCTGGTGAAATGGCTACCTATGTCTGACTCGATCCTTTGGGGTAGTCCAAAACGCAAAGATGTGGTTGATCATCAGGGCAGCTGCTGTTTCTGCCTTGCAGTTTGGGGCCGGGAGACATTCCACCCATTTAGTAAACAAGCATGTCACGGTCAACATGTACTTGTTTCCCCTAGAGGAGCGAATCACGGGCCCAATGAAATCGACTTGTAAATCTGACCATGGCAGTGGCATCCCCCTCTTTTGGAGAGGCACACGGTGTGTGAGGGATGTTGGCTGAAATTGTGCACACACAAGACACCCCTTCAATTATTGGTCGAGGTCCTGCCCCATGTGTGGTCAATATGTAACCTCTCTTAAGATTTCAAGTGTTGTATGAAACCCCCTATGACCGGCTGTGGCCGCATCATGGGCGTGACTTAACATCAGGCTTCGGAATGAGGTAGGGACCACCCACTGATCATGGCCAGCTAGGGATCTCCTCACCAACAAACCGTCTTGGATTTGGACCATTTTTGGACATTTCATCAACACTCTGAGGTCCTCTTTCCCAATGTAATCGTTATCCGTCAGGGAAAGGTTCTCAGGGTCCTCAATGTGTTGATAAAACTTACCAATTATTGGATCCCCTTTCTGAGCCATAATCAAATCAGCATCTGGGGTCTCCTTTCTCCATTGTGAGTTGAGCGTTCATTGTGAGCATTTGTCTGGGACCTAGTGATAGCAGTGACCTGGATTTCCCCTAACAGGGACTCGATCTCTATTAGATCCCCTTGGATGGCCCTGGTTTTGGCCAGCTGATCAGCTGGGTCGTTTCCAGTTTTGTCTGGTCCCTCTACTTTAGAATGTCCCTTGATCGTTTTCCAGTAGATGGTCATCCCAATCGAGGTGACCAGATCATCAATGTTTTGAATTAATATCCCATGTTCCAAGGGTTTATTATTAGCACATAACATGCCTCTGGTTTTCCAGTTAACCAGGTGCTCCACGAACCCGTTCCGTACTTAATCCGAACCTGTGATTATGACCAGTTAGTGGAGTTGATGTTGGACAGCAGTGAGGATGGCTTGATGCACAGCCATCAACTCTGCCACTTGACTACTTTGGGGACCAATCTTGTACCCAGCAGAGGGTTCTGAGGTCTAATTCACCCATGCATTCCCTACGCCGGCCACAAGTTCTTTTTCCCCGTTGTTGTCAACATGGTAAAAGCACCCATCCACATAGACAGTGGGCATTCCCTCAAACTTGTATTCTTCAAAGACTTTGTGTGGGGAATTAAGGTATGCCTCCATGTTGTCCTTGATTTTTAGACTTTCGTCCTCGCGACAGTTTTCTCTGGCACAATGATGCAAGTCAGCCAGACCTTGCGCGAGGGGACTCTTCTTGTTTTGCCATATCTGGCCTCCACAGGAAAGCCTTGCATTGACAGAATACAGGAAGTAATTCAGGAATTACTCACATTTCTGGCCCGGATCCTGTCACTTTGGAGATATTGCAGATGCTGGTGTGGAGTCTCCACTATGATGTGTTCCCCCTGGATAAACGGGCGGTAATTCTTCAATACCCACACCGTTGCCAGGAGTGCCTTCTCACAGTCATTGAATTTTTCCTCCAGAGAGGATAAAGTTTTACTCACATAGGAGATTACTTTATTGACCTTGTCATGCTTTTGGTATAATACTGCAGTCAAGCATGTATTAGAGAACCCTGTCTCCAAGAAGAACTCCTTGTTTGTGACAGGGTAAGCTAGGCAAGGCGCTTGTGAGAGGCTTCTTTTGAGTTGTTTTACTGCCTCGGCTTGTTCTGGACCCCATTGCCACTTGACCCCCCTTCCAAAGATGAATCAGGGGTCTTGTGATCTCTGCGTAGCCCTCAATGAACTTTCTACTGTAATTATTCAGTCCAAGGAGGCAGAGACAGAGTTGTGGGGTCTTTCAGTTTCTGGAGGGCTTCCACTTTCTTTTCCTGGGGACAGAGACCCTGAGGAGTAATCTCATGCCCCAAGAAATTAACACGGGTTCTACACCACTGTGCCCTTTGAAAGGAAAGTTTTGCTCCGGCGGCCCTCAACTGTATCCGAACATAACTGATCTCCGCTATGTGTTCCTCCACAGTTGATGAGGACATCATATACATAAGCCAGATTACCCTTTTCAACCAGGTCGGGCATGGCCTTATGTAGAAAACTGTTGAATTCATTGCCGGAGTTGATGTATCTGAAGGGAGTCCAGGTCCATGTGTACTGCTGGCCCCCAAAGGTAAAGGCCAGCTTGTATTGGTCCTCCCTACTGACAGGTACAGTACAGTATCCATTGGTCAGGTCCATAGCAGTGAATACCTGTGACCACTAGATCTGGGCCAGCCCTTGGTCAATGTAGGGAAGAGGCCATCGGGAAGTATGGACCCGTTTGTTGAGCTCCCTAAGGGCAGCACAGAGTCTCCACTGGCCGTTTGGCTTCAATATCCCCAGCACCGGATTATTGAAGATGCTGTGGACTGGACGGATTATCCCATGGGACTCAAGGTTCTTAATTATTTCAGTAAGGGACTCCATTGATGCGAGAGGCAAGCAATATTGCTTCCCAAACACTGGAGTCATGTCAGGGTCCGTGGGAATAGTTGTTGTGTGGTTGTCGGTGCGACCACAGTCATATGAGTCCACTGCAAAGAGATCTTGAAAATCCAAGAAAACTTGTTTCAACTTTTGCTTCTGCTCCAGAGTCTCACAGGCATCAGCTAGGCTGACTCTCTCATCAAATATCTGCCTGAAGCCTGGAAAGACTTCTGGTTTCGCTATCTCAGCGGCCTCCTCCAACTGGGTGGAAAAGTCCCTGGTCACAGTGCTGATTTGGACTGGTGTCTTCCGGGGGGGGAAGGCAGTCCTCACAGACTTGGAAAATCACCTCATCCCTCCTGAAGTCACAGGTCACATCTTCCTTACCATAAGGGCAGGAAGTGTACACCAGGAAGTTCCCCCCCATGCCGAGTAAAGATCCTGTCTGGTGTTGTGTTGTCATCACTGTCACTGTCAAAACAGTCCTTGGGGATTGGTCCTAACAGTTCATTACCTAAATCAATGGAAAAATGTCAGACATCAACCGCCATTCCAATAATGGTGCCTGCGGCTAGAGTGATACTCTTTAAGTTGCTGTTATCCACCTCTAATGGAATGGTGTCATGTTTTATATTGACTAGTGGTGTTGGGTTTACCCCCAACCCTTGCCGTTGGAGAGAAGCATTTAGATGAATATAGGCATCATGGTTTTTCAATTTCTGTCCTCTTTTAACTTTCACTTCTAGGGGGAATTGTCGGGTCCTTTCTGGGATGGGGACTTCCTCTCCAATCTGAATTTCAACTGCATAAGGCAGCAGTTGAGCTGACCTAAATGCTTTCTCTGGGTCATCAAAGCCCATGGGATTATCCGCTAATCGGGACCAAGCTTTGAAGTTTATTAGGTCCAAACTAATGGCAAAGCTATTGGGCCTCATTACGACCCAGGCGCTAAGTGTTTAACAGCGCCGTAAAAGGCTGCAGGGCCGTTAAACACTTAGGGCCTAATTACGAGGTCCGATTGCGGGACCCGACCTTAACGGCTGGTTTTACCAGCTGTTAAAGTAGGGTGCCGCAAAGGGACCTTGGTGCTAAGTACGGTGCCGCAATTTGCGGCACCGTACTTAGTGCCTTCCCATTCCCATTGAGCCCTATGGGGCAAAAATGGGAATGGGAAGCGCCCATGGTGAATGGGGAATTACCGCCCCACCAACCTTGGAATGGGGCGGTAATTCTGCCATTCACCATGGCGGACCCCGGCATGGACCATGGTGCTAATAGCACCATGGTTTAGCGCCGGGGTAATAATGAGGCCCATTGAGAATATCACTGCCTAAGTAAAAGGCGGCCGTGATGTCTCACACGACCCAACAATTATGGACTATGCTCTTGTTGCCCTCGTAGATTTTGAGCATACACCTGCTTGGCAGGAGATGTTTGGAGTTGGGCGTTTCCAGATCCATTACCCATTTGTCTATCAGTTTGAATGTAGGAAGGTTTGGATCTTTTGGGAGTTGGCGGACATGGCTTCGCTGATGAAGCTCTTACCGTTGTTCACACACCCTCAGGCGAGAACAGAGTCTTTCCCTTCATTTAACTGAACAGGGATGAACAACTGTTCTCCAATTTGCTGAATATCAGCCAGGCTCTGAGCTGATTTCTCATCTTTCTGGATTATAGGAGTGGGAATGTCTGATTGTGGATTGGTAAAGAATTTCAGAGTGTTGATTCAAAAATAGCGAGGACCCCCCATCACCAGTCTGTTGTCCTACTGCTATTACTGTCACGTGTGGAATTTGGTTGTTCTGGAAGTGAAATTCTACTTGGTCAGATTTTTGTTCAACCATGTGGCAGGTGCTGTTTAAACTAACATGGTTAACACTCTGTTTTAATTTTATGGGTCTGCTAGTCAGGGTCCAGAGGACCTTGTTCACGCAATCTATTAGGGGTGACAACCTTCGCAGGAGGTCATTCCCTAGTAAACTATAACCGGGTGCTTTACCTTGTGTTGGCCAATTTTAATGTCCAAATCCGCAGTCCCCTCGATGGGAATTCCCTTCCGGTCAAAGTTCTGAAGTTGTCCAGGAAGAGAGATGAGAGGAATTTGGTAATTCTCCCCCTTCTTGAATTCAGTTCATCAAAGGCCTTTTTGGACCGAAGGGTAGCTTGGGATCCAGTTTACACCGTGCCAAAATTGTACCCTGCCCCTGTACTTGAACCCCGGCATAGTATCTTCCCTCCTTCTCCGCAAGGGGGCACAGATAATTCACATTTTTGGACAACTGATGGGTTTGTTTTTTAGTTTTGGACATTGAGAGAGAAGAGATTTGGGCAGAATTCTGTGGGGAGTCTAGGGAATCTGCAAAGAAAAGGTGGCAACTAGAGATGGGAGAAGTTTTGAGTTCCCCTGGTTCTGGTTCTGGGCCGCCCCCCCTTTTTGGAGGCAGTCACCAGGATGGGTTTGAACCAGGGGATTGTTATGCTGTTGGTTCTGGGATTGGATGATGGGCAGCACTAGCTCTGTCCCCACATCTACCCAGTCTGGATTTGAATCCTTTGAAACCCATTTTTCTTTGGGAGGAGTTCCCCCATCTCTGAAGGAGAAAATCCTTTTCCCAGGATCCTCAGAGGATCCCTCTCCTTCAAATTGGAAGATCTGTACCTCCTCCACAAAATGGGTCTGTTTGGGTTCTTTGTTTCTCCTACCCCCCCGGCCTCTGCTCCTTGGGTGGTAGACTTTCAGGGGCAGTAGATTTTGGTTCTGGTTCCTGGGTTTCCAGGGGCTTTTTACAAGTGGGTAAGGAAGATTGCTCCAAGGCTTTACACCCCCCCTTCCCCTTGTGCCTCCTCCCAGGGAACCGGTGGGTTGTCGGGTGGCTGCCCTGTCATTGTTCTGGAGCACCAGGTCCAGAGTTGAAGGAATTCTGCGCCGGCATGCCCATCTGAGGGTTCTGTTGAGCCCTCAGCAAGCGACCCAGATCCTGTGCCATGTTTTGGAACTGGCGCTCTAGCTGTGAAACCCGCTGAGGCTGATACGGGGTTCTCATATCTCCCCCGGGCTGATCCCGGGAAGGGTAGCTATCCCTTCTCTGGTAATACCCCGGGTTGGGAAGATTTGGGTACCTCTCCACCCTTGGCCTCCCCTCTCCTGGAGTAGGTTGTCTGGGCTCAGGAAAGTGGATGCATTGTTCTGGGGTTGGACATTTTGTGGATACCTGGGTAAAAGGTTCTGCCCAGGATTTGGGGAATTTCTGCCCTCCTGGGGGAATTGAGGAGGGAAGTTCCCCGGGTTAGGTGCTTTTTTGGATCACCCCCCTTGGGCTGGAGGAGTCCACACATAACCCAGGATGGGTCTGTTCCCCTTGTAGCGGGGACTTACATAGTCAGGGGAGTGAGGGATCCCATTTGTGGGACTACCTCCTTGGCTCCCTGTCTGTGACTGGCCCGAGGGCCTTCTAGGCCTGATATTATTCTGCTGTGCGGTGGGTTTTTAAGCCCCCCATCTCCAAATCCAAAATTGGGGGCAACCTTCACCTCTGCCACTTTAGCAGCAGCAGGGGCGTTGGTTGGTTTGGGCTGTTTAGCATTATTTTTGTTGTCTATGGACTTTTGCACCTCATAGATCCGGGTGGCCTGTTCAATGACCCAGTCTAGTGATCTTTTCTCATGAAATTCTCTCACTAGCTGGGTCATGATGTACTTTGGTAGAGCATGGAAAAAAGTATTGACAAATTCTTTGATGTCCATGCGCACCCTTTTTGTGGTCTGCGCAAAGGCACACTTTAATTCCTGCACAAATTCTTGTTGGGCTAGATCCTCCCTACATTGCAAGTTGTATGCTGCCCTTGGGGATTTCTGTGAACAGAAAAATGCTTCAAGATGGCCGGCCTATATGTGGACCATCTTGAATGATTTTTGTCCTCCAGCCCCGCAAAGAAACTGGAGTATTCTGGTGAAAAGGTCCATTTCACATACTGAATGCAGCTACTACTGTCTTTCAAATGGAAAGTTTCCATCATCTGCTCAAAGAGCTCTAAGTTCTGCCAAACTGAATATTTGGTGTTCTTATGATAAGGCGTGATGATGCTCCTTATTGCCTTAATTTGTTTTAAAGGGTCCTTAAGCAAGGCCCTTTTTTGCCTTATTGGCCTTCTTGGTTTGGGTAACCCTGGTCCAATCCTCCTCTGACTCAGAGGCACTGATCCCAGAGGTGCCCATCTCGTCTTCTAGGTTTCCCGGATTCTGCGAGCCTGGGAATGGCTGGCAGAATGTGGGGACCTAGTCTCCTGTGTCCTGGGGTGCTCAGAGGAGTCTTCTGATTCCTCCTTGCTCCCAGAATTTAATGGGTACCCCCCCCCACTGACCTAGCTGGGCAGAGGTTTTCAAGATGCCCTTAGTGGGCCTACTCTCATGGGGTTCCCCACTAAATTTCACAGTGCTTGGGTACCCATAGCCAGATGCCTGCCCATCCATTCCTGGGAGTTGCTGGTCTATGAGCCCCATACTTCTGACTGGATAGTAATCTGCCATCCCCGTGGCCCTGGGCTCATGTGCGCCAGTGGACATGGGGGTAGCAGAGCCCAGGGACTGGGAGAGATGAAGGCCTCTGGTACTAGGGTTCCTGATGTTATGCTCAGGTGTTTCCCTTTCCCAGCGAACCTCATTTCTATCAGCCCCTGCTCCCCATTACCATGCAAGAACCTGAGCTTTCTATTTCTCAATCAAGGCCTTACTAGTCTCTATCAGTCTCTCTTGCATGGCTACCTGCCTGTGGAGCCTATCATTGTTCTGACAGAGAGCCTCATTTTCTCTCTGTGCTTCCTGGTTTGTCTTTGAGTACTGTGCCAGTCTTTGCTGCAGGAGGGTTACCTCCTGAGTCCTGTCCATACTGGCCTGCTCCTTCCTTGCCAGGGCATCTTCCACCCTCCTGGTGTGCTCTAACAATCTATCATGCTCTTTTTGGAGGTCACCCAGTCCCTAGAGGGCCAGGCGATTTTCTTCCAGTTTCCCTTTTAAGTGACAGACTTCCTGGCCTAAAGTGTCCCTTTCCTGCGCAAGAGCCTGCCTCTGTGCCCCCAGGTCATCCCTCTGTCTTTGAAGGGCACCAGATTTCTGGCGCTCTTCCTCAAATTCTGCCTGGGTATCCAGTTCTTGCAGAATTAATTGGTTGCTCTCTGCCTTCTCTCTATCTAGGTGGCTTTGCAGGATAACTATCTGCTCTGTGCATGCCCTGTTGAAATCCAGTTGTTGCTCCAGATTTTTCTGGCTCTGCAGTAGGAAGTCCAAACTTTCTTGGTACTCCTTCTGCAAGGCCGGAATTCTGGTATCCTGTTCTGCCTCTTCCTGTTGCAGGATACCCATATCCTCTTTTATTTTAACTATATACTGCCTGCTTTCATTTCCTGACTCCTGGCTCCTCTGCAGCCTCTACTCAGAAGAGTCCAGATCAGATTGGGCCTGTTCTAATGCCATCAGTTGCCTACTTGCCAGATCTTGGCCTTCAGCATATTTATCGTGTATGGCTCCCATAGATAAATAGAGATATGCCGCTATCTTGGCAATCTTATTTTGCTCATCCTTGACCTTAGGGGCCATATATAGTTCCCTCAGGCCACACGTAAGGGACCCTGGTCTTTCCAGAAATCTAACCCTGTTGCAGTGATCTGTTGTGTGATTGCCTGCAACCACACATTCTGATCCTGCTCAGTCCATTCACCGCTCACAAATAACTTATGTAAAAGGTTCTCTAGCCATCTTGATGTCTACCAATGTCGCCATTCTGGAAATATTGATTTCCTTCCTGACTTACAGAAATTTATTATTTAATTTTTGCAAAACAGACCGTTTCCTTAGAGCTTATCTTTTTGAGGGGTGCTTTTACAGTGTAACACAGCGTGGTAGCCCAACAGGATTTATGTATCCTATTAGTTAGCACACTGTATTAAGCTGCACAGTGGTATATCTAATCCAGAAATCCCAGACACAAGCCCCCAATCTGTAAGTGGTTTCAACCCAGCACTCGTCAATCAATGCCTAGTATGGGATGCCCAATGGAAACCCTTATTTATATATTTTTATGTCAAAACTTCTTTTATTTCTGGATGATGTACCCTTCTATAACGCCCCTCTTTTTGAATCCCCCTGGTCTCACTGAACCAAGGAGAAGGTTTGTTTTGCAAAGTCAAAAAGATTTATTTGAAGAATTGAACAATATATATATAAATCACACTTTTATAGATATGAACAATCTCTGAATATCACACTTAAGAATATGAACAATGATCAGCAATGGGTAATATGACAATATCAACAATCTCTTTAATCAATTAGGAGTAGAAATAGGAAGAATAATGTAACAGAGAATAACTTTGTATGGATACAAGGAAATTCAATGATAGGAAAGAATGAAAACACAGAAATAAACTTGATAGGAATTCAACCAAAGGCAATATAATCACTCTTTCCCCCTGTTATTACTCACTTCCCCCAATATGCAATATGAAGAGATGGAATGGGGGCACACAGGTATCAGGAATAACAATCAACAATTGCAGTTTCAATCCCACTTCCCCCCAGCAAGCAGAGAGAAACAGGGCTGATTTTAAACAGGTCAAATGCTTTTGAATGTAATATGAAGTGATGGGAAAAATGCTAAAATGACTTTGATGCACTAAACAGGATTCAGAACTAGGGAGAATTGCTTTGGATTGTTTCAGGTCAAAACTAACAATGATTGTAGAATGATTAGCAGATGGTAAACGAAATTCAGAAGTTGAAAGCAAGAAATAGCTATTTTACATGGAGTGAAATTGAGCCAAATTCGAAATCGCGGCAAACTTTTCAGCGCATGAGAAACGTGATTACAGCCAAAACTATAAGGAATTGGAATGTGGTTCTTAGTTTGTTGACATTTAAATTTCATTCCTAGCATGTACGGTTCAAAAGTTACAGGGGTCTTAGTCAAGGTCGATTTTTCTCAAAAGAGTCAAGATTTCAAAATGAAAGATGAGCTGTTCAAGATTTGGAACAAAGATTTCTTAACACTAGGGAGTCTATGGAGCCGCAAACTACACTAACAGCACAGCCACCGATCCAGAGGCACCTCCGGATGGTTTCTATCTGCCTGAGACGATTGCCTTTCTCCAGAAAATATATATTAGCGCCCAGATGATTATCACTATAATTATCACAGGATTATGTGGATGAGAGAATAATTTAGGGTAGGCAATAGAGATTCAATAATCCAGTCTGGATATGTTGGAATGGTTTGGATGGGATTACTTAATACTAAGAGATGACTATGGACAGTTCTATGCTCAATACTCACACTACTGTGGCTTTGGAATGGAATGAGCCCGTCAAAGATCTGGTCAAAGGTTTGGCTGGAATTTGCTCGCCATCTGACAGGATTCAGGACACCTGGACTGCTCTCAGCAAGGCACTCTGGTCTGCACGGCCTCTTGGACTGTATCTGATGGGTTCTGGGTTACAGCTCTGCTGGACAGATCTGGATCTTGCGTTCTAGCAAGGGTTCTTGGCCAGAAGCAGCAAAACAGCTCAGCCAGGCTGTTGAATGGCTTAGGCCCCGTGGAAGTTTAGGGGTTAAAATCAGGTTGCTAGATTTTAAAGGCCTGCTGAAAAGGGTTCAGCTTTTTGGGTTAGGCCTCTGCTTCAGGGTTCAGGAGTCTGGTTCTAGAGTCTGGTTCTGGAGATGGGTTCTTCCTGCAGAGCGCTTCGCCGGTAGATCAGTGATGAGTGAGTGTGTGTGTCTTTCTGGGTCCTCAACAGTCCCTATTTATCCCTCTTCCAAAGGGGTGGGGAGGCTGCTTATACTATGCCCAAACCTCTAAGGATCTGATAGGTCAAAGAATTCCCCCTCTCCTGATTTGAGAAAGGAACAGTGTGTCATGGTGTGTCATCATGTGTCAGAGTGACACGGTGTTTAGGGTCCAGGGAAAATCCCTTCCCTTTGCTTTTACCCAGCAAATCTATTTTTCCCAAAAAACCTATTTCCAAGATGCACAACTTGTTAATAATACATAATTACATGACAGATTGACTAAGGTACGTTTCTGTCCAAGCCTCATCTTCCTACGAATTTTGGTTCACAAATGCCAATTTTTCACGCTTTTGGGTGGTTACTCAGTGTCAGTTCTGTACCAATTTTTACACATGCATACACATACCATCTGGGCATATTCCTGGAAGTTTTCATGTTCCTAACATAATCACAATAGCTAGAATATGTACTTTTTCGTGGTTCAGTCTCTGAATGTCGCCAAATTTCCAGAGTAGTTTCTACTTGTGAGCAATATTTTCATTTTAATAATCTCTAAATTCCACATTTTTGTCAGTTTGGTAAAATATTTTATAAGTCTTTTCCCAAAACAATATTTCTGTGCTCTCTGAATACACGCAATGGTTTGTCTCCGCCTCCAAGGTTTTGGCTGGGCTAGAGAGTCACATGGGATTGTCTTCCTGGGCAGTTGGTGTCAGTCACACCCAAATTAGCATTTTCTTTCAGTTCAAGGAACCTATTGTCTCTTTCCCAGAGCAGCAGAGGAA
Organism: Ambystoma mexicanum; assembly: GCF_040938575.1. Classification (NCBI taxonomy): domain Eukaryota; kingdom Metazoa; phylum Chordata; class Amphibia; order Caudata; family Ambystomatidae; genus Ambystoma; species Ambystoma mexicanum. Next base: position 626,512,340 of record NC_090927.1, on the reverse strand, counting down.
GTCTCCTCCCCTTCTCATTAGCAACCCCATGAGATATTCTCTCCTTTTGGTGGGAATGAACAGGGTGGTGTGTTCTCGTGGTGGGAAACCTCTTTGAAGTTTTAGCTGAATCAGGTTACCTTATGGTCATTTGTGACATTGTTCCTTGTGAAAAATTACAGTTACAAATTTAAAATAAGCAAACATATCTTCAATTCCAGTCTTTTTCAACATGAAAATCGATGTGTGGCACCCTATATTGCATTTGATGGAAGTCCCTTCTTTGGCATATTTAGCTTTTGAGACACAAGTTTCACCTGACAGATTTAGAGATCGCCAGCGTCTGACAGAGGCGAGTAATGGTATTGCACCCATTTTTGACATATTTCTTTCCAGAAAGCATCTTTAAAAGTGGATTTTGTTCTGATAAAATATACTTCTGCTGACATTATATTTATGTGGATTCTTGAAGTAGAATGATGTTCAACAACCAACAAGGAGATTGGATCTTTTGGGTGGTTTGTGAGCCATGATTTTTGCAAATTTGACAACCAAAAAAAACGGATTTTCACACAGCTCTGAGTTTCTTTTGCAATATTGCTCTGTGGGCAGCCAAATGATGGGTTTTGGCAGTGGTCTCTTGTGTTACCACTGACATAGGTAAACGTGGATGACGGCCTATTTTTCAGATTTTTCCTGCGCACTTCTGGGTGATTTTAGCGAGCAGAATGCTTTCCGGCGGCCATTTCTGATGTTTCTGATGCAAGCAATGCACAGTAATGTTACAGGGCCTGGACTAGTGGGGGAAAACATCCCACAGGAAGGAGTCTGAGGAGTAGGGGGGCCCTGTAATCTCTTCTTCCTCATAGGAGGAAAAGGCCAGATTAGCAGCGTGGACCCCCAAGGTTTTGACCTTACATCTGGGTCCCCCTTCAAATGGTCAATTGCTCCACAATCAAAACAAGATCTACTGGTTCTGTTTACATAGGGAGGCTTACTATAACCAGAGTTCTGTTTTGGAGGCTGACCTCCACTACCCTGTGAGTTCTCTTGTGTCTTACCCTTATTTTTCCTTTTGTGGCCCCTCTGGGAGGAAGTTTTATCAGATTCTCCACCCTCCTTATCTTTGGACTTTTTCCCCTCCTCCTGCTTACCAGGATGAGTCTTGTCCTTATGGGACACTCTATGTGACATCACAAATCTGCTGCTATGGCAAGATTCTTAGGATCTATCTCCTTTGAATCTGCCAAGTGGGGCTTACGCTCAAGGGAAGAAGATGCAAAAATATGTTCAAGCATGACAAGACATATCATACCTTCAAACATAGAGACCTTATAACCTTCAACGCAGCCAGTCAAGTGTTTTAAGGATTCAGTTACATAAGATACCCAAGTACCACCTTCTTGCTTTTTGTATTCTCTGAATCTTATTAAGTATTGGGCAGGAGAATTCCCAAACTTTAAGATGAGAGTTTGCTTCAACATTGCAAAATCTGCTCTCTCAGCTTTTGACATTTCCATAGTGGCACTGCAGCCAGAATGGGGCAGTCTGCTAAGTGACCACACAATTTTATCAGCATTGTCAACTTGTTGAACTTCACATGCATACTCAAATGCATTCAGCCAGTCCACAATGTCATTCTTTTCCTCACACACACTGAGCAGAGCCTTAGGAAACCTTGGATGAGAGGAGGACCCAGAACCATGTCCAGGACCCTTGGATCCATTGGCAACCTGAAGCTTGGCCAGTTCCAACTGGTGATCCCTGTCTTTCTGTTTTTCTGCCTGCTCTATCTTCAGTTTAGCCATGTTAAATTCAAGCTCCTTCTGCCTAAACAGCAGTTCTTGTTTCTTGAATTCAAGTATGACCTCACCTTCAGCACTACAATAGAACACAGGGAGGTTGAGGGAAAGAAATGAGTCACAGGCAAACCCTCATATTAAGGGCAGAACCCTTGTTAAGCAACAAAAAAGGCTTGTGACTCCAAAGTTGACCGCTGTCTTAGAAAAACAGGAGAGAGCTAACCTTCATCCTTAAACCATGAAAATTATATCAGAGATAGAAGACAACAGAGTTGATGAATCTAAAACATTTGCATATTTTAATTAATATTCAAACACAAGTGCATTACATAAATTAGATGCATTGACAATTTGATTACCCTCTCATGGGACTAATCAAAAGAAAAGGGGAGGGTTAGTAAAAAGATTGAGGAAAAAACATTAGAGAGAACATCACTGTATGAACGCAATGCAGAATAATTCCACATATGGGTCCCAGCAATGGGGGCCTAGAAGGTTCAGTGGATTATGCAATGTACACATACAACATCATCTTTTAATTAATTATTGTCTTCAGCACTGGCAGAGGAAGCATTAGACATTACATCCTCCAAATCCTCATGGTCTCTATGAATCAGTGCAGTGGCAGAACTTCCAATTCTGCCAGTGAGAACAGCCCCACCTCCTTCTGCAATGTCATCAGAAACAATGGCACTAAGCTGAGCTTCTTGCCAGTCTGTGATTCTTTGGATCATTTCCATTGTTGTGCATTGAGCAGAGATACCTCTATCAGCACACATCTTTCTCAATGTTTCAGATTTAGAAGCTTTTAAAGTTAACAAGGTACTCGTTTCCATATTGTTAGATAGGACTATGGGTTTTTTCAGTTATACTACAACAATTCACTATGTGTCCTGGTAGGAATAACTCGAAAAGGCCTTCACTCGTACGCAACGCTGGATACCTTTAGTCCTATCCCACTGCTGCCACCAATTTGCTAAGACGGATTTCTGAACTCTGACCTGGAGGGGCAGAGGTTCAGAAGGCCACCCTAGTTTCCTGGAACAGGGTAGCCTCTGGACAAGCTAGACCAATCAGGGTAGCTATGGCAGACGGTCAAGACTAAGTCTCAGGAGGGGTGAGGGTGACTGAAGGACCTTAATGAGCACACTAAGCAAGGACACTTACAAATTACTCCAGACAGGTGTTCTATCAAAGATATAGACACATTTATTACAAGGCCTTTGTAACAGAGACCATAGCAAAAGAATCACAGTAACACTAAGTAAACCAACACATCAATATCAATGCAATGTATATACAAGACCATTGGGGCATAAAGGGGGTAAATGCACGAAATATGTTGACAACCTAGCTGGGCAGGAAACAGGCAGTGTAGATAGTCTTTAGGCCCCTTTCGACATCGATAATACACTTAACTAAGAGGCAGTCCAAGCCCTAAGAAGAGAGGCTCAATAGTACATGCTCAATCCTTGTGCTCAATAGTACATGCAATGCAAGCACACACAGTTGTTCCAATGGGCCAAATAGGGTCTCTTCAGGGGTCTCTAGCAGCTCAGGAAGGTGGATGAGGTGATGCAGAACAAGTTCCCACTATTCAGGGAGGACCTCCACCTGAAGATAGAGGCAGTTCCAGAGAGCGGGATGGAGTCGCTAGTTCGCACTAGCAGTGGAAAGGAGAGGGACCCCCAGGGGCCACTTGTGCGTAAAAATGGGTCCTTGCGCTAGGGGCCACCGGTTAGGGTAAGGAGTACTCACCAGTCCCCGATTCAAGTGGACCCAAACTTCACACGTTCAGTCCACTCAGGTTGCAGTTTCGAACACAACAAAAAGGACATCTCTGCGGCTTTCAGTTCCTGAGATACAGTGATGAATCCCAAACGGGACAGTGGTGATTTCTCTGCTCCGGGTGGATGAATCGACCCAGTTTCACAGCAGCAGGCTTCAGGGGCAAGAGGGTCACAAATGCAGGGTCCTTGTCAAAGACGTTGCCGCGACAGGGCAACACGGTAACCACGTTTACTCCGGTCCTGGCGCACTCGTCTCACTTCAGGCCTGGGAATGCCAAGTGTACCAAATTTGGTGTGAGGGTGCTGGGGACTTCGAGCTAGCAGTATCCCAAGTTTCGAGGGCCTCCTCAAAACGGCAGCGGTGACAGAGCAAAATGACTGGGTAAGCTGGTCAGCCTACCGGTTGGCCCAGGGACACTTCTGAGAAAGCTTACTTGCAGGGTATGATGAAGGTGCCGAGAGTAGTTGGTCCCACTATTCCAATGGGTCGAAGCATCTTCATAGACCTTCTAGGACGATCAGATGCAGAGTGGTGCCACAGGACAACAGCGGGCTAAGGGTGCCAAACCTTCCAGCTGGTCACCAGCAGTTCCTCGACTCGGCTTCGTAGTTGCAGGATACTTGGATCCTATCCTTTCTTTGGTGAGAACTCAGTAGATCGACATGGTAGTGGTGTTTTCAGCCTCCTCTTATCCAAAGTTCCCTTCGTGCCAAAACGGAGAGGACCCAATGGGAGATCTGCTCACAAACACACACTCCATACGTGGACCAACCATGGACCACGGTGGTCCCAGTCATTCATGGCACTCGAGACTCTCTGGCACCCGGGATGTGTATTGGACCAAGAAGTTCCAGCCCACATCCTGGAAGCACACGCACAAGGCATGCAGAAGCCCGCTAAAGCATTGGGTTTCGCAGTAAAGTGCATGAACAAATAAGGACTGACCCGGGTCGACTTGACCTGGGGAAGGTGAAGGGGCAAGATGGCCAAAGGACAGGACAACGAACCTCGTGGCAAGGCCATTTTGGAGCCAGGCACCTATTTGTGCCAAACACGGTTAACGCAGTTAACATGGCAGGAAAGGGTTAAAAATAATGCGAAAAGATAGCTGCCACCAGTCCTGTCCATGACACATCTGCACACTACATAAAACGTACAGCAAGAGTATATATGGTATATATGGCCTTGGGAAATGACTATAGACCCAAGGTGCTGTATGGTAAGATACATTGTACACTTGTTACATGTTGCACAAAAGTTGCAACACGGGAAAAGGACTAAGGGAAACAAAGTCTCTGAGTACTGACTGTCTTATGGGCATGTCCGTTTCCCCATAAAAAGTTAGCAAAAGCCCAGAGGAGTGAAGCTGAAGGCTGTGCTTCTCTGGCAAAGTCAGTCAATGGTGTCTAAACAGCAGCAATAAGTTTGAGGGTGTGCACATGGAGAGAAAATTACATACAATTATGAAATCTTTCCTAACACTCACCCCCCCTCCCCAGACTAAGGACAGGGGGAACTAATCCACCCCTGGATGAGTTTCTTGTTCAGGTCGGTTAAACATTCTGGACAACCCATCAGCATTGCTATGTTGGACACCTGACCTATCCTCAATAGTGAAGTCAAAGCCTTGCAGACTTATAGACCACCTAAGCAACTTTGGATTCTCTCCTGTCGTGTTCTTTAGCCACTTTAAGGGCTTATGGTCAGTTTGCACAGTGAAGTGGGTCCCATAGAGGTAGGGCCTCAGCTTCCTTAGGGCCCACACAACAGAGAAACACGCTTTCTCTACTGTGGACCATCTGAGCTCTCTGTCCTTAAACTGGCGACTTATGAAGCCAATAGGGTGTTCCTTACCCTGCTCATCTACTTGTGATAGTACAGCTCCTATCCCACTGTCAGAGGAATCTGTCTGCACAATAAAAGGTCTTTGGTAATCAGGGGTCCTGAGAACAGGGGCCTGGCACAAGGAGTCTTTTAAGCCATTGAAGGCCTTCCCACACTCTTCAGACCAAGTTACCTTCTTGGGGTTCTTTGGAGTGGTGAGAGCAGTCAGAGGGGCAGCTATGGTACCATAGTCTGCCATGAAATTTCTGTAGTACCCAGTGAGTCCCAAACAGGCTCTCACTTGGGTATGTGTAGTGGGGGTAGGCCAGTCTTGTACTGCTTGCACTTTACTGAGTAGCGACTGTATCCTCCCTCCACCTACTTCATGTCCAAGGTAGACCATTGATCCTTGCCCAATCTGGCACTTACTTGGCTTTATGGTCAAGTGGGCCCCCTGAAGGGCCTGTAACACAATCCTAGGGTGTTTCACATGGTCTTCCCAGGTAGCACTGCAAACTGCTATATCATCCAGATATGCAAGACAGAATTCATCCAACCCATTCAACACATGATTCACAAGCTTCTGGAAAGTGACAGGGACATTCTTCAACCCAAAAGGCATTACCCTGAACTGGTAAATACCCTCTGGTGTTGAGAAAGCTGTCATCTCCTTGGCATGCTCTGAGACGGCTATTTTTCAATAGCCTGCAGTGAGGTCAAACGTGCTGAGGTAATTGGAGGCACCCAAAGTATCCACCAGCTCATCTGTTCTAGGCAAGGGGTGTGCATCTGTCTTGGTGACAGCATTCAGAGCCCTTTAATCCACACAGAAACGCAATTAAGAAGTACCTGCCTTTGGAACCAAAACTACTGGGCTGGCCCAAGGACTACTGGAGGGTTCAATCACCCCAAGATCCAACATTTTGTTGACCTCTGTCTTAATGTAAGACCCTAATTTGTCTAACATTCTGTATCCCCTACATTTGGTAGGTACATTGTCTCCTGTGTCAATGTTATGTTTGCACCAAAGTGTCAAACCGGGGGATTGTGAAAACAAGGGGGAAAATTGCCTAAGCAAACTTTTCACCTCAGCCTGTTGATCAGAAGTCAGGTGAGGGGCCACTTGGACACCCTCAATGGAGCTGTCTGAAGGACTTCTTTGGAACAGGTCAGTTAGAGGTTCTGACTCCTCTTCCTCAACATCTGAAGCTAACAGCAGTGCAGCAATTTCAACTCTTGGGATGAAAGCCTTCGGCCTACTCACATGGAACACTTTTGGAGCCTGACCAGCCCTTCCAAGGTCCACTAAATAGTTGACCTCACCCAGTGACTGAACCACTGTGTACGGGCCTGACCATTTGTCCTGTAAAGCTCTAGGCCTTATAGGATTCATGATCAGGACTTACTGACCAAGTGTGAAATTGATGAGGGAAGTCTTCTGGTCATACCAATGTTTCACCAGAGTTTGCCCTGCCTTCAACCTTTCACTAGCCAGCCCCATCAGGGGTACCATACTTTTTCTGAGCCCTAGCACATAGTCTACTACGTTAGTAGTAATGGGGGGAGTGGGCATCTCCCATCCCTCCTTGACTATGGCTAAGGGTCCCCTTACAGGGTGACCAAACAGAAGTTCAAAGGGGCTGAAGCCAACACCCTCTTGTGGTATTTCTCTATAGGCAAACAGTAAGCATGGTAACAGAAGATCTGATTTTCTTCTTTGAGGTTCTTCCAGAGCCCCAATCTTGTTGTTTAAGGTCCTGTTAAACCTTTCAACCAGACCATTGGTCTGTGGGTGGTATGCGGGTGAAAACGTATAGGTGACACCACATTCCTTCCACATGGCCTGCATATACTTTGACATAAAGTTGCTGTCCCTATCAGACACAACTTCTTTAGGGAAACCAACCATAGTAAATATGCCAAGCAAAGCTTTTGCAACTGACATGGCAGTCACAGTTTTCAATGGGATGGCCTCAGGATACCGATACCTAGTGGCATGGTCGACCAGCACCAGGATAAACCTATTGCCTGAGGATGTTTTGGGGTGAAGGGGACCAACAATGTCAATCCCTACCCTCTCAAATGGTACCCCCACAACTGGTAGTGGTTATCATGACTCTGGGCCGTCCACCTGACACCAGCTGCCATCCCACAACATCCGCTCATACACATAGCTTGGGGTATCCCCAAGTGACATGTACTCTCCAGAAAAGACACCGGGTCAGAGGTCAGATAAAGGTGGGTTGGGCCCAGGCTTGGCCCATCTGGCGTCATGTACATCACACTTTGGGTGAATAGACTCCATCACTTCCTTTTTCCTCCAACATGGAGGAGGAATAGCCCAAGACAAAACACAAGGCTGTAGTCCTGCCTTTTGGGTGTGGCTGGGTGTGGCTTCTATATAAGCCACACCCAGGCATGCAGTCCCTGCTTCGCGTTACTCTGCTTGATGCAGCATGATGCTTACTGGCAGAGCTCCTGAAAATACTTACCCGAGGACTTCGTGCAACTCTCACCTGCTCCGCTCCAGCTTCGGATGAACCGCAATTGCAGGAATACTCACGTGACTTCATTTAGATGACCGGCATCCGGCTCCTGTTATCACAGCTTCATCGACCCCGGCACAGCTTCAGGATTCGCTCCGCTTCAGGTAGACGACTTCGGCAGACACTAGCAAAAGAATGAAAACAGTAAGCGCAGTTCAACAGAACAGCATTGCGCACATCTTTTTTTTTTCAATGTAACATTTTATTGGCATTTATAAACAACAGAAACTTCATTATTCTTTGTGACATGCTTTTGAGTGAAACATAGTAAACAAGAAAAAGAAAACATGCCTCAACTGTGGTAAAAAGAACAAAAAGACAAAACGAAGGGGCAGAAAAGAATGGGGGGTGTGTTCTGGGGTGGTCTGGGGGAGGGGTCGCGTCAGTCTCAGATCGAAGTTACAGGGTATGGGTGTTGTGGTTGCAATAGGGTAGGCAGCCATGTGCACCGGTCCAGGGGGGCGCTAGGATGTTTGTCCATTTTAGTTAGCCAGCAGAGCGCTGGAGGTTGTCTGGCCACTCCTGGGAATCTTTCCACAAAGTCCAGGAATGGGCCCAGGTGCTGTGGAACTTGCTTTGGTTGCCCAGGCGGATGGCAGTAACATTCTCTGCTGCAGCGATGTCCCAGCATTTGACCCACCACACTGGGATTGCTGGGCCTTCCTGAACTTTCCACAGCTTGGCGATTGAAATCTTGGCAGCGGTCAGTCAGGTTGCCGGTCATCGGGAACTGTCCTTCTCCCGTGTCTCCCAGTAGGACAATCTCAGGGTCCCACGGTATTGATAGGCCTGTGATCTGTTGGATTTGCTCCAGGACCTCCCTCCAGAACTTTTCTGCCTTTGGGCATTCCCAGAGGAGGTAGAACAATGTTCCTGTGTCCATGCAGCCCCTCCAACAGTGTGGCGGGATAGCGGGGTTGCATTTGTGAACGATTTCTGGTGTCATGTACCACCTGTAGCAGACCTTCATGGCTCCCTCTATGTTTGTTGTGCATTTAGAGGTCTTGTGGGTTCTTCTCCAGATGCGCTCCCAACTGGTCCTGTCTAGTTCTCGGCCTAGGTCTCTCTCCCACTGTGTCATATAGGGCTCCTTAGAGTCAGGGTCTGCCCTGTCCAGCAGCCTGTACAGGGCAGAGATCTTCCCCCTGGGTGGGGTTGTCATTAGCGTGAGCTCCAGTGCTGACAGTTCTCTGCGCCCATGTATTCTCATTGAGTCATGTGACAACCAATGTCGGAGCAGGGTGTAGTGAAACCTCTCGGTTTCCGGTACCTGGAATTTTCTCTTGCAATGCTCGAAGGTGAGTAGAGAGTCTCCTTCGTAGAAGTCTGCTACGCGCTGCAGGCCACTCGCCTTCCACTTAGAAAAAACGTTTTGCCCCTGGCCTGGGTTGAAGTCCGGGTTCTCCCAGATCGGAGAGAGTGGACCCACCGTGCTTCTGCAACTCGATCTCCTTGCTGCCTGTTTCCAGCTGCTTACTGTGTTCCTGGTGGTTGAGAGGGGCCCGGCGTTAGGGGGATTTTTGGGCCATGTGATGTGCGGGAGGGATCCCAGTGGGTATTGGCTCCAGTCCTCCTCCAGCTTTAGCCAGCAGGGTTTGTTGATGCCAGATTGCCACATGAATGCCACTGAGAGCTGGGCGGATAGGCAGTACCTTTCGACCTCCGGGACTCCCAGACCTCCGGACCCGGGGCTCCTAAGTAAGACTTTCCTGGATACTCGAGACTTCTTGCCCCCCCAAACACATTTTAGCATATTTGCTTGCAGTTTCTGTTTGGCTTGTTTGGGTATTGCTACCGGGAGGGCTTAGCAGTGGTAGAGCAGTCTAGGGACCAAGTTCATCTTGAGTGCTGTGATTCTTCCTAGCCAGGGTATTTCCTGATCTTGCCAGCGGGCCATATCCGACTGCAGGTCCTTCAGTAGGGGCGGGAGGTTTAGTTTGTAGGTGCGTTCTGCTAACTTCGGTAGGCGGACGCCTAGGTAATATAAGTGGGATCTGACCCATGGGATTGGGAGGCAGGCCGCTATAGAGTTCAGCATTGCTCTTGGAATGTTGATGCCCAGTCCTGTGGACTTCGTGAGGTTGATTGAGAACCCTGATGCTGACTTGAAGCTGCTTAGCTCCTCCCATAGCGCCGTGAGGGATGTGCTTGCTTGCATGAGTGTTAGAAGGTCATCGTTGGCGTATAGGGCCGCTTTGTAGGTCTCGACCTTGAATTTGAGGCCCAGGATTGCCGGGTTCTGCCGGAATCTGGAGGCGCACAGCTCCATTGACAAGAGGCGACAAGGGGCAGCCTTGGCGTGTGCCTCTAGTGATTTTGATTCTTGGAGATCTGGCGCGGTTGATCCTCAGGGTTGTGGTGGGGTGCTGATAGTTAGCCATCATCCATTTCAAGAATTTCGGGCCAATTCCATAGTGACACAGTGTCTCCCTCATATAGCCCCAGTCCAGCATGTCGAACGCCTTGTGTGCGTTGAGCGAGGCCACCACTAGCTCTTCTCCAGTTCTATTGGCTGTCTCAGTGATGTTTAAGGCACGCCTGATGTTGTCCGAGGTGTTGTGCCTGGGAAAGAAACCTGTTTGGTCCGGGTGAATGAGGTCTGGGAGAAGCCTGGCGAGCCTGCGTGCCAGTAACTTCGAAAAGATTTTGGAGTCTACATTCAGCAGAGCAATTGGGTGGAATGACGCGCAGAGTTCTAGGTTTGCTCCTGGTTTTGGAATCCAAACTGTGACCGATTCCTCCATGGAGGGGGTGGTGGAGCCAGTTTCGAGGAAGGAGTTGAAAAGTGAAGCTAGGTGGGGAGCCAGGATGTGATTGTATTTCTTGTAAAATGGCGCAGGCAGCCCGTCAGGGCCAGGAGCCGTGTTTTTCATGGAGCGGATCACTTCCGACACCTCCTCCGCGGATATAGGGTCTTCCAGGGTGTCCATCTGTGGGTGGCGGGGTGACCTTAGGATCGTGCTCAGGTAGGCGTTGTGTGCTGCAGCTTCCGTAGGGTTCCATGACATTACCTTCCTATGGTGCTCAGTCATGATGGTCATCTTTTAGGCCTCAGAGCAGCGTGGGGTCTCGCCTTGGTCCCGTAGGACTGCAATGTTTTTCCTTGTGTATATTTTCTTGAGCTTATGTGCAAGTAGGCGGTTGGCTTTGTTGCTGTTCAGGTAATAGTATTGCTTCGTGTATGTCAATGCTCGGGCTGTACGGTCTGCCAGGTGCATTTCCAGGTCTACTTTATCTTTGCGTAGCTCGTTCCATGACCTTGTTGATTGGCGTCTTTTGTGGTTTTCCTCTTTCTGTGCTACCTCCATTCCCAGTTCCTCTGATTTTAGCTGGTGCTGGCACCTGTGTGCTGCTGAACAGTTCATGGCGACCCCTCGGATCACTGGCTTCATGGCGTCCCACACCATAGCCTCTGTAGGCCCTTTTCCCACGTTCTCCGTGAAGTAGTTAATGAGGGCTTCCGACAGCTCCTGGCTGTCTGCAACATCCGTGAAGAGATAGTCCTGCAGCTTCCAGGCTCTGTATCGCGGTGTTGGTAGGCCTTCCGTCTGGAACTGTGCTATGACTGGGGCGTGGTCGGAGATCACTCTCACGCCGGGAACAGCGAGCTTGAGATGAGTCGAAGGTCTATCCTGGAGAGACCCCTGTGGACATGCGAAAAGAAAGTGTAGTCGCGAGTCTTGTCATTCACCAGCCTCCAGGCGTCGATTGTCTCCATCTCTCTTAGGAATTCTGAAAACCCCAGTGCCTTTGTGAAGTCTGTTCCAGAGGGCGGCAAGGTCTTGTCGATGGTTGGGTCCGGGGTGAGGTTGAAGTCCCCTTCGATCAGTAGTTTGCCTTCGGCAAAGGCCAATATGACTGGGAGGATCCTACGTAGGAAGCGCTCCTGGGCTTTGTTTGGGCAGTAGATTGCTATGATGATTTTTGGGAGCTCGACCAGTAGGCCTTTAATCATTAGGAACCTGCCCTCGGGGTCCCGTTGGACCGTGACCTTTGTTAGTGCCACTGATGGACTGAGCAGGACTGCCACCCCTCCCCTCTTCTGGCCACAGGATGCAAAGTATCTTTTAGGGAACCTTTGGTATTTGACTCTCTGTTCGTCCATGGCTAGCAGATGGGTTTCTTGTAGAAAGACTACATCCGCCTCTAGCTTGGTCAGGCGGTGTTCCAAGGACTTACGTTTCCTGGCGGAGTTGAGACCCTGGACATTCCAGGTGATCATGGTCAGGTTCTTAATAGATGACCCCATTTCGGTGTGGGCAGTTTGCAGCTAGTGGGCACCATCATGCTCTGCTTATTGCCGGCCTGTGTGGGGGGCTGCCAGGTGAGCTGGGACCTGTATTGGGGGTTTGTCCCCCCTCGGTGGCCACCCCTCTATTCCCCCCATTAAAACAAAACTTGGTCAACTGGGCCAGCCTTCGACCAACGGGGGCTCCAGCTGAGCCAACGCAATCCTTTGAGGATGAAACCCTTAGGCCTCTATTTTGTGGCGATGAAAGCTGTATGTGAGGTTGAAGTGTTGTTTACTTTGAGAATTTGGTGCGTGTCCAGTGTTAGAGGCTGGCGTCTGGTTTTTGGCGATGCTTGTTGGTTTCGGGGGAACCTGGGTGTCGGTGTCGCCCCACCTTAGCCGTCGTTGCTTGGGCGGTTGCCTTTGGGTGGGGGTCCCCTGATTCTTCGACAGCGTCTCTCTACCCGGGACCAGGACCGGTTAGAGTTCTGCCGGTCTTCTTGGTCTGAGGGCGCTTCCTCGTTGATGGTTCCTCCCCCTGCTGCTGGGTGCAGTAGTTTTTCGGCCTCATGTAGTTTGCGTATGTGGCGGATGCTCCCATTCCAGGGGAAAATCAGGACTGTGGGAAAGCCCCAATGGTATGATACTTCCTTTTCCCTCAGCCATTCCGTCACTGGTTTCAGTGCTTTCGTTTTCAGGAGTGTGGTGGCGATGAGATCTTGGTAAAGGGAGATTGAGGCATCCCTGAACTGTATTCGCGGGGAGCTCCTAGCCTCCCACATGATCTCCTCCTTGACCTTGAAGTAGTGTACTATTGCCAGGACATCCAGCGGGGCCGAGGCGTTGGATTTAACTCTAGTTCTGTGGGCCCTGTCGAGCACCAGGGGGAGTCGTCCGACAGGGTGATTATGAAGCGGAAAACATCTCTCACATAATGCTCGAGGTCCACCTCTGGAATGAATGTGGGGACCCCTCTCAGGCGAATGTTGTTGCGGCGGGAGCGGTTCTCTGAGTCCTCCTGCTTGAGTTTGAGTGCTTCGCAGCAGGCTTCAAGTGCGCTCAGCCTGTCTGCCCCTTCTCAATTTCGTAGCTGTGCTCGCACAGAGTGGTTTCTGCCTCCATTGTCCTTGTCTCTAGTTCCCCCACTATTGTTTCGACCGCTGTGATGGTGCTCTTTACCGCCTCAGTGCCCTTCTGAAATTCTTTGGTCAATGCTGCTAGGAGGTCCTGGAGGTCAGACTTTGTGACCGCCTGAGTCGGGCCTTCCCAGGGTGGTTCTGCGTGCATACTCCCGGCATTGGTTTCCCCTGGCTCTAGGCGGTCCCCCCTCCTGGATCTGTCTGTTGGGTTTAGGTTGAAATGCTCTAAAAAAAAGGAAATGACCAAAAGTTCGAAAAATGCTACCACCAAAGGATCGAACACCAAAAGTTTGATCCTTTGGTGGTAACATTTAATAAAAACGGGGGCTGCGGGGGTGTCCCCCGCATTGCCCCGCTCACTATACTTGATCGTATAGTTGATCGTATAGTGAGCGGGAGCTGCGGGACACCCCCGCAGCTGTCCGTGTAAAATAAAAAAGAAAAAAAAAGAAAACCGGGGCTGCGGGGGTGTCCCCCGCATTGCCCCGCTCACTATACTTGATGGTATAGTGAGCGGGGGCTGCGGGACACCCCCGCAGCCGTCTGTTAAAAAAAAAGAGAAGAAAAGGACCCTGCAGCGCTGGTTCTCTTTCACAGAAGTGAAAGGGAACTGGCGCTGCAGGAACCAGCGTGAAGATGAAGGTAAGTGGGGGGGGGGTGGGGGTGTGTGTGTGTGTGTGTGTGTGTGTGTGTGTGTGTGTGTGTGTGTGTGTGTGTGTGTGTGTGTGTGTGTGTGTGTGTGTGTGTGTTTGTGTTACTATCCTTGTGGGGACTTGGGTGTGTAAACATGCACACGCTGTGGGGACTTGATTTCACTGTGGGGACCTAAACCCAAGTCCCCACATGGTAATGCCTTCCAAATGACTTAAAACAACTTAAAAGACATCTGTGCCAATTTTTAGAACTTTTTAAAAAATGGCTTTGTGGGGACCTGTGTTTATTTTGGTGTGTTGATTTTTTACTCAGCTCTGCCCCCGCAGGGTGGGTGTGGTATTGCAGTCATCAACACACGGACAGGAATTTAAACACACTTGATAAATCAGATGCCCTACATGCTTAGGCAGCAGACAGCAGATTCATGGGAACCATTTATACACAAATACAATTGTGTTTTAAATGGCCTGAACTCTGCGTTTAAATGTAAAATAATGAAATTAAGCTGTTTTTTGTGTATTTTGTATGTTTACAGAATTGTTTATAATTGATATGCAATGTAAATCTTTCCTCATTGATTGCACAACACACTTCCAGATTCATTTCAAGCATTGACTACTTTTGTAATAAACGAATCACAATATGACTTACTTTACTTTCTTATTTTTCTGTGATTTTGTTGAAGTCCCCATAGGGGTGGTGTGTGATGAAATTGAATTCTACACTGTCAAGACAACACATTATGTGCACGGATGTCATCTTGTCTATAGTCTGATATGTGAATTAATTGAATGTTGGCATCACATTTTGTCTGATTATTCAAAAAATATTCACAAAGTTGATGTTTAATTGATACTCATTTGGTTTCCTTACAAGTTGATCTCTAAGGGAAAAAGGTGGCAGTAATGGAATTAGCGCCACTTTGATCAATCTGCTGATATAAGGGTTATTGAAAATGGACACTAATTCCTCTGGTGAAATTAACCCAGAAGAAATGAGCGCTGGAGGAATAAGTAATGAAAACCAGTGATAATTCCCCCGGGGCTAAATCCTCCAGTGGAATTAGAGCTGGAAATAAAAATGCTAATTCCATCCTATCTTCAGGTAAAAATACTGAACGAAACACTGCCAAAAATAGTGGCCAATTCAACCAAAAATACCCAAATGGTGAAGGAAAATGCATTCAGGTGATGCAAATGAAGCCACAGATGCACCCAATTGGCCATACAAGGGTATGTGAATACGAATAGTATGTAATGATGCTGAAGTCCCAATAGAGCTGATATGATGGTACTGAGTCCACCAAAAGGATGGTGTGTGGTCATGTTGAGGTCTCCGTTGGGATGTTGTTTGATGACATAGAGGTCCTCACAGGGATGGTGTGTCATTGTATAGAAGGCCATATAAGAATAGTGTGTATTTATGCTCAAGGTCCCATAGAAATGGAATGCAATGATATTGAATCCTCCAACTGAATGGTGTGTGCTGATGTTGAGGTCCCCACAGGGTTGATATGTGATGATATTGAAGTCCTCACATGGATGGTGTGCGCTGATGGTGAGGTCCCCAAAGGTATGATATGTGATGATATTGAAGTCCTCACATGGATGGTGTGTGCTGATGGTGAGGTCCCCACAGGGATGATATGTGATGATATTGGAGTCCTCACATAGATGGTGTGTGCTGATGGTGAGGTCCCCACAGGCATGATATGTGATGATATTTAAGTCCTCAAATGGACAGTGTGTGCTGATGTTGAGTTCCCCACAGGGTTGATATGTGATGATATTGAAGTCCTCACATGGATGGTGTGCGCTGATGGTGAGGTCCCCAAAGGTATGATATGTGATGATATTGAAGTCCTCACATGGATGGTGTGTGTTGATGTTGAGGTACCCACAGGGTTGATATGTGGTGATATTGAAGTCCTCACATGGATGGTGTGTGCTGATGGTGAGGTCCCCACAGGGTACACACAGTGGTGTGTGCTGATGTTGAGGTCCCCACAGGGTTGATATGTGATGATATTTAAGTCCTCAAATGGGTGGTGTGTGCTGATGTTGAGGTCCCCACAGGGTTGATATGTGATGATATTGAAGTCCTCACATGGATGGTGTGTGATGATGTTGAAGTCTCCTTAATGAAGATGTATTATGATATTAAACATTTTGTATGTGGGCTCTTTGACATTAAATGCCTTACAGATATGTAATGCTTCAAGGAAGTAAAAGAGAGGTTTTGTGAAGATGTTGAAATCATTTAAGAAAGTATTTATAGGCCTGAGTGTGTTTTATGTTAACATGAACTCATGTAATGGTAATGTTACATCATGCTCTGCTTAGTACATGGCCAAATCAGAAATTGAACGAAATCTCACCTGACAATGGGGGTGATTACGAGTTGGGCAGTATTCTGTCTGTAAATCCACTGGACTTACCGTTGTCACCACTTAGTTTGGCAGATTTACAGGTGGATTACACGTGGTGGTGGCGGAGTATGATCCCTTTTTTTCATTGGACTCTATGGGGCATTTTTGGCAGAATTACTGCCTAAGGGAGCAAGGGCTAAAGGTCAGTGTGAACAAGTGCCAGTTTTGCTGGACAAGCAGCAAATACAGCAGAAACATCATCTCTGCAGACATCATTCCTGTAGATCCCGCAAAGACGGAAGCCTTCCTCACCTGGTCAAGACCTCAGAACTTGAAGGAGTTACAGAGTTTCCTTTCTTTAACAGCTACTGGAGATTTGTTGTGGGATATGCCAACATCGTGCAACCGCTTGTGGACCTCATCAAAGGATACCTGCCTAACTAGAGGAGCGGCAGGACTACTCTGCAGACCATTTACACCATCCACATGAGCCCTTTGATGATAGGTGGACCGACTAATGCCAGGAGGCATTCAAGGAGCTGAGGCAGATCCTCACTACTTGAGCTCCTCGAATACTCAAACCAATTCTGGGCTACACAGATCCTCAGTTGCCTTGCATCTTGCACATTGATGCAAGTCTTCCACCTGGTGATTGTGTTTTGATCCACAGCCTGGAAAAAGAGTGGACAGAACAAGCTGAGTAACAAGTGGGAGTCTCAACCATTCAACATTGAGCATCAATTAGTAGTGCTGCCTGTCTACTGACTATGGGTATGAGGACAGCCAAGAAACATCAAGACCTTGCAATGGAACCATCTGCTCCAAGTCCAGGATGAGTTTGAGCTGACACTGGCAGTGAGAGAAGAGGACGTGAACCTGACTCTGAGAGTGTTCTTTCGAGACTAATCCTGATCCCATTGCTCCTGGTAAATTGGATGTGGCAGGTTACCCTTACCCATTCCTCCACTGGAATATAGGGAGCCTGACTTGCTACAGGGTTGATCGCTGGGTCAGGAATAAACCCTAGATGAGGCCCCGGCTGATCTTCATCCTGCAACCAGGGAGAGCACGACTGTCATGAAACTAACATAGGATTCACCGGGGGTCCAATGTGAGTTTCCCATTGCCTGATCCAAAGTTTTCCATTCTTTCTTCTTTAGTGCAGGTGCCTGCGAGTTCAGGGATACTTTGGCAGGGCGCAGGGCATGAGAGGGGGTTGGGGGTAACAGGAGAGAGACACGGGGCATGAGCGAGGGGTGGGGGCAACAGCAGGGAGACACGGGGCATGACCGGGGGTGCGGGGCAACAGGAGAGAGACACGGGGCATGAGCAGGGGGTGGGGGGGTAACAGGAGAGAGACACGGGGCATGAGTGGGGGGTTGGGGGTAACAGGAGAGAGACACGGGGCATGAGAGGGGGGTGAGGGGTAACAGGAGAGAGACACGGAGCATGAGCGGGGGGTGGGGGGCAACAGGAGAGAGACACGGGGCATTAGAGGGGGGTGGGGGTAACAGGAGAGAGACACGTGGCATGAGCGGGGGTTGGGGGTAACATCAGGGAGACACGGGGCATGATCGGGGATGGGGGGCAACAGGACAGAGATACGGGGCATGAGAGGGGGGTGGGGGTAACAGGAGAGAGACACGTGGCATGAGCGGGGAGTGGGGGTAACATCAGGGAGACACGGGGCATGACCAGGGGTGGGGGGCAACAGCAGGGAGACACGGGGCATGAGCGGGGGTGGGGGGAACACGAGGGAGACACGGGGCATGAGAGGGGGGTGGGAGGTAACAGGAGACAGACACGGGGCATGAGCGGGGGGTTGGGAGCAACAGCAGAGAGACATGGGGCATGACTGGGGGTGGGGGGCAACAGAAGGGAGACACAGGGCATGACCGGGGGGTGGGAGGAAACATGAGAGAGACACAGGGCATGAGAGGGGGATGAGGGGTAACAGGAGAGAGACACGGGGCACGAGAGGGGGGTAACAGCAGAGAGACACGGGGCATGAGCGGGGGTTGGGGGGCAACAGGAGGGAGACACGGGGCATGAGAGGGGGGTGGGGGGTTAACAGGAGAGACATGGGGCATGAGTGGGGGTTGGGGGCAACAGCAGGGAGACACGGGGCATGACCGGGGTGTGAGGGGCAACAGGTGAGAGACACAGGGCATGAGAGGGGGTGGGGGTAACAGGAGAGAGACACGGAGCATGAGCGGGGGGTGGGGGGTAACAGGAGAGAGACACGGAGCATGAGCGGGGGGTGGGGGGTAACAGGAGACAGACACGGGGCATGAGTGGGGGTGGGGGCAACAGCAGGGAGACACGGGGCATGAGCGGGGGGAAAACGAGGGAGACACGGGGCATGAGAGGGGGGTGGGGGTAACAGAAGAGAGACACGGGACATGAGTGGGGGGTGGGGGGCAACGGGAGGGAGACGCAGGGCTTGACGGGGGTGGGGGGCAGCAGGAGAGAGACACGGGGCAAGAGAGGGGGGTGGGGGGCAAACAGGAGAGAGACACGGGGCATGAGCGGGAGTGGGGGGCAACATGAGAGAGACACGGGGCAGGAGCGGGGTGGGGGGCAAGAGCAGAGAGACACGAGGCATGAGCGGGGGTGGGGGGTAACAGGAGAGACATGAGGCATAAGCGAGGGGTGGGGGAACAGGAGAGAGACACGGGGCATGAACGGGGGTGGGGGGCAACAGCAGGGAGACAGGGGGCATGACCAGGGTGGTGGGGGGCAACAGGAGAGAGACACGGGGCATGAGAGGGGGGTGGGGGGTAACAGGAGAGAGACACGGGGCATGAGAGGGGGGTGGTGGGGTAACAGGAGAGAGACACGGGGCATGAGCGGGGGTGGGGGGCAACAGCAGGGAGACACGGGGCATGAGCAGAGGGTGGGGGGCAACAGCAGGGAGACACGGGGCATGAGCGGGGGGTGGGGGGAACACGAGGGATACACGGGGCATGAGCGGGGGGTCGGGGTTAACAGGAGAGAGACACGGGGCATGACCGGGGGGTGGGGGGTAACAGGAGAGAGACATGGGGCATGAGAGGGGGGTGGGGGGTAACAGGAGAGAGACACGGGGCATGAGCAGGGGGTAGGGGTAAGAGGAGAGAGACTCGGGGCATGAGCGGGGGTGGGGGGCAACAGCAGGGAGACACGGGGCATGACCGGGGGTGGGGGTCAACAGGAGAGAGACACGGTGCATGAGAGGGGGGTGGGGGTAACAGGAGAGAGAAAAGGGGCATGAGCGAGGGTGGGGGGCAACATGAGAGAGACACAGGGCATGAGCGGGGGTGGGGGGCAACAGCAGGGAGACACGGTGCACGAGCGGGGGTGGGGGGAACACGAGGGAGACACGGGGCATGAGAGGGGGTGGGAGGTAACAGGAGAGAGACACGGGGCATGAGCGGGGGGTTGGGGGCAACAGCAGGGAGACACGGGGCATGACTGGGGGGTGGGGGCAACAGGAGAGAGACACGGGGCATGAGCGGGGGGTGGGGAGTAACAGGAGAGACATGAGGCATAAGCGAGGGGTGGGGGAACAGGAGAGAGACACGGGGCATGAGCGGGGTGTTGGGGCAACAGCAGGGAGACACGGGGCATGACCGGGGTGGTGGGGGGCAACAGGAGAGAGACACGGGGCATGAGAGGGGGGTGGGGGGTAACAGGAGAGAGACACAGGGCATGAGCGGGGGTGGGGGGCAACAGCAGGGAGACACGGGGCATGAGCGGAGGGTGGGGGGCAACAGCAGGGAGATACGGGGCATGAGCGGGGGGTGGGGGAACACGAGGGAGACACGGGGCATGAGCGGGGGGTCGGAGTTAACAGGAGAGAGACATGGGGCATGAGCGGGGGGTAGGGGGCAACATGAGAGAGACACGGGGCATGAGCGGGCAGTGGGGGGCAACAGCAGGGAGACACGGGGCATGACCAGGGGGTAGGGGGCAACATGAGAGAGACACGGGGCATGAGGGGGTGTGGGGGGTAACAGGAGAGAGACACGGGGCATGAGCGGGGGTATGGGTAACAGGAGAGAGACTCGGGCATGAGCGGGGGTGGGGGGCAACAGCAGGGAGACACGGAGCATGACCGGGGGTGGGGGTCAACAGGAGGGAGACACGGGGCATGACCGGGGGGTGGGGGCGACACGAGAGAGACACGGGACATGAGTGAGGGGTGGGGGGTAACAGGAGACAGACACGGGGCATGAGCGGGGGTGGGAGGCAACAGCAGGGAGACACGGGGCATGAGTGGGGGGAAAACGAGGGAGACACGGGGCATGAGCGGGGGGTGGGGGGTAACAGAAGAGAGACACGGGACATGAGCGGAGGGCAAAAGGAGGGAGACACAGGGCATGACCGGGGGGTGGGGGGCAACAGGGAGACACAGGGCATGGCTGGGGGGTCGGGGCAACAGGAGAGGGACTCAGGGCTTGACCTTGGGGTGGGGGGCAACAGGAGAGAGACACGGGGCATGAGAGGGGTGGGGGTAACAGGAGAGAGACAGGGGGCATAAGCAAGGGGTGGGGGAACAGGAGAGAGACACGGGGCATGAGCGGGGTGTTGGGGCAACAGCAGGGAGACACGGGGCATGACCGGGGTGGTGGGGGGCAACAGGAGAGAGACACGGGGCATGAGAGGGGTGTGGGGGGTAACAGGAGAGAGACACGGGGCATGAGCGGGGGTGGGGGGCAACAGCAGGGAGACACGGGGCATGAGCGGAGGGTGGGGGAACACGAGGGAGACACGGGGCATGAGCGGGGGGTCGGAGTTAACAGGAGAGAGACATGGGGCATGAGCGGGGGGTAGGGGGCAACAGGAGAGAGACACGGGGCATGAGCGGGCAGTGGGGGGCAACAGCAGGGAGACACGGGGCATGACCAGGGGGTGGGGGGCAACAGGAGAGAGATACGGGGCATGAGGGGGTGTGGGGGGTAACAGGAGAGAGACACGGGGCATGAGCGGGGGTATGGGTAACAGGAGAGAGACTCGGGGCATGAGCGGGGGTGGGGGGCAACAGCAGGGAGACACGGAGCATGACCGGGGGTGGGGGTCAACAGGAGGGAGACACGGGGCATGACCGGGGGGTGGGGGCGACACGAGAGAGACACGGGACATGAGTGAGGGGTGGGGGTAACAGGAGACAGACACGGGGCATGAGCGGGGGTGGGAGGCAACAGCAGGGAGACACAGGGCATGAGTGGGGGGAAAACGAGGGAGACACGGGGCATGAGCGGGGGGTGGGGGGTAACAGAAGAGAGACACGGGACATGAGCGGAGGGCAAAAGGAGGGAGACACAGGGCATGACCGGGGGGTGGGGGGCAACAGGGAGACACAGGGCATGGCTGGGGGGTCGGGGCAACAGGAGAGGGACTCAGGGCTTGACCTTGGGGTGGGGGGCAACAGGAGAGAGACACGGGGCATGAGAGGGGTGGGGGTAACAGGAGAGAGACAGGGGGCATGAGCGGGGGGTGGGGGGCCACAGCAGGGAGACACGGGGCATGACCGGGGGTGGGGGTCAACAGGAGAGAGACACGGGGCATGAGAGGGGGGTGGGGGTAACAGGAGAGAGAAAAGGGGCATGAGCGAGGGTGGGGGGCAACATAAGAGAGACACAAAGCATGAGCGGGGGTGGGGGGCAACAGCAGGGAGACACGGGGCACGAGCGGGGGTGGGGGGAACACGAGGGAGACACGGGGCATGAGAGGGGGTGGGAGGTAACAGGAGAGAGACACGGGGCATGAGCGGGGGGTTGGGGGCAACAGCAGGGAGACACGGGGCATGACTGGGGGTGGGGGGCAACAGGAGAGAGACACGGGGTATGAGCGGGGGGTGGGGAGTAACAGGAGAGACATGAGGCATAAGCGAGGGGTGGGGGAACAGGAGAGAGACACGGGGCATGAGCGGGGTGTTGGGGCAACAGCAGGGAGACACGGGGCATGACCGGGGTGGTGGGGGGCAACAGGAGAGAGACATGGGGCATGAGAGGGGGTGGGGGGTAACAGGAGAGAGACACGGGGCATGAGCGGGGGTGGGGGCAACAGCAGGGAGACACGGGGCATGAGCGGAGGGTGGGGGCAACAGCAGGGAGATACGGGGCATGAGCGGGCGGTGGGGGAACACGAGGGAGACACGGGGCATGAGCGGGGGGTCGGAGTTAACAGGAGAGAGACATGGGGCATAAGCGGGCGGTAGGGGGCAACAGGATAGAGACACGGGGCATGGGCGGGCAGTGGGGGGCAACAGCAGGGAGACACGGGGCATGACCAGGGGGTGGGGGGCAACAGGAGAGAGACACGGGGCATGAGGGGGTGTGGGGGGTAACAGGAGAGAGACACGGGGCATGAGCGGGGGTATGGGTAACAGGAGAGAGACTCGGGGCATGAGCAGGGGGTGGGGGGCAACAGCAGGGAGACACGGAGCATGACCGGGGGTGGGGGTCAACAGGAGAGAGACACGGGGCATGAGAGGGGGGTGGGGGTAACAGGAGAGAGACACGGGGCATGAGCGATGGTGGGGGGCAACATGAGAGAGACACAGGGCATGAGCGGGGGTGGGGGGCAACAGCAGGGAGACACGGGGCATGAGCGGGGGGAACACGAGGGAGACACGGGGCATGAGAGGGGGGTGGGAGGTAACAGGAGACAGACACGGGGCATGAGCGGGGGGTTGGGAGCAACAGCAGAGAGACAACGGGCATGACTGGGGGTGGGGGGCAACAGAAGGGAGACACGGGGCATGACCGGGGGGTGGGAGGTAACATGAGAGAGACACGGGGCATGAGAGGGGGATGAGGGGTAACAGGAGAGAGACACAGGGCACGAGAGGGGGGTGGGGGTAACAGCAGAGAGACACGGGGCATGAGCGGGAGTTGGGGGGCAACAGGAGGGAGACACGGGGCATGACCGGGGGGTGGGGGCGACACGAGAGAGACACGGGACATGAGTGAGGGGTGGGGGGTAACAGGAGACAGACACGGGGCATGAGCGGGGGTGGGAGGCAACAGCAGGGAGACACGGGGCATGAGTGGGGGGAAAACGAGGGAGGCACGGGGCATGAGCGGGGGGTGGGGGGTAACAGAAGAGAGACACGGGACATGAGCGGGGGGCAAAAGGAGGGAGACACAGGGCATGACCGGGAGGTGGGGGGCAACAGGGAGACACAGGGCATGGCTGGGGGGTCGGGGCAACAGGAGAGGGACTCAGGGCTTGACCTTGGGGTGGGGGGCAACACGGGGCATGAGAGGGGTGGGGGGTAACAGGAGAGAGACAGGGGGCATGAGCGGGGGTCGGGGGCAACAGCAGGGAGACACGGGGCATGAGCGGGGGGAGGGGGAACACAAGGGAGACACGGGGACTGAGCAGGGGTGTGGGGGTAACAGGAGAGAGACACGGGGTTGTGAGGGGCAACAGCAGGGAGACACGGGGCATGAGTGGAGGTGGGGGGTGACAGGAGAGACACGAGGCATGAACGGGGGGTGGGGGGCAACAGCAGGGAGACACGGGGCATGACTGGGGGTGGGGGGTAAAAGGAAAGAGACACAGGGCATGAGAGGGGGGCGGGGGGGTAACAAGAGTGAGACACAGGGCATGAGTGGGGGGTGGGAGGCAACAGCAGGGAGACAAGGGGAATGAGCAGGGGGTGGGGGTTAACAGGAGAGACACACGGGGCCTGAGCGGGGGTGGGGAGCAACAGGAGGGAGACACAGGGCATGACCGGGGGGTGGGGGGCAACAGGGAGACACAGGGCATGGTTGGGGCAGTCGGGGCAACAGGAGAGGGACTCAGGGCTTGACCTTGGGGTGGGGGGCAATAGGAGAGAGACACGGGGCATGAAAGGGGGGTGGGGGGTAACAGGAGAGAGACAGGGGGCATGAGCGGGGGTCGGGGGCAACAGCAGGGAGACACGGGGCATGAGCGGGGGGTGGGGGGAACACAAGGGAGACACGGGGCATGAGCAGGGGTGTGGGGGTAACAGGAGAGAGACACGGGGCATGAACGGGTTGTGAGGGGCAACAGCAGGGAGACACGGGGCATGAGTGGGGGTGGGGGGTAACAGGAGAGACACGAGGCATGAACGGGGGGTGGGGGGCAACAACAGGGAGACACGGGGCATGACTGGGGGGTGGGGGGTAAAAGGAAAGAGACACAGGGCATGAGAGGGGGGTGGGGGGGTAACAAGAGAGAGACACGGGGCATGAGTGAGGGGTGGGGGGCAACAGCAGGGAGACACGGGCATGAGTGGAGGGTGGGAGGAAACAGCAGGGAGACACGGGGCATGATCAGGGGGTGGGGGTTAACAGGAGAGAGACACGGGGCATGAGCGGGGTTGGGGGGCAACAGCAGGAAGACACGGGGCATGAGCGGGGGGTGGGGGGCAACAGGAGAGAGACACGGGGCATGAGCGGGGTTGGGGGGCAACAGCAGGAAGACACGGGGCATGAGCGGGGGGTGGGGGGAACAGGAGAGAGACACGGGGCATGAGCGGGGGGTGGGGGGTAACAGGAGAGAGACACGGGGAATGAAAGGGGGGTGGGGGGTTAACAGGAGAGAGACACGGGGCATGAGTGGGGTTGAGGGTAACAGGAGAGAGACTCGGGCATGAGCAGGGGGTGGGGGGCAACAGCAGGGAGAGACGGGGCATGACCGGGGGTGGGGGGGCAACATGAGAGAGACACTGGGCATGAGAGGGGGTGAGGGTAACAGGAGAGAGACACGGGGCATGAGCCGGGGGTGGGGGGCAACATGAGAGAGACACGGGGCATGAGCGGGGTGTGGGGGGCAACAGCAGGGAGACACGGGGCATGAGGGGGGGTGGGGGGAACACGAGGGAGACACGGGGCATGAGCGGGGGGTCGGAGTTATCAGGAGAGAGACATGGTGCATGAGCGGGGGGTAGGGGGCAACAGGAGAGAGACACGGGGCATGAGCGGGCAGTGGGGGGCAACAGCAGGGAGACACGGGGCATGACCAGGGGGTGGGGGCAACAGGAGAGAGACACGGGGCATGAGGGGGGGTGGGGGGTAACAGGAGAGAGACACGGGGCATGAGCGGGGGTATGGGTAACAGGAGAGAGACTCGGGGCATGAGCGGGGGTGGAGGGCAACAGCAGGGAGACACGGAGCATGACCGGGGGTGGGGGTCAACAGGAGAGAGACACGGGGCATGAGAGGGGGGTGGGGGTAACAGGAGAGAGACACGGGGCATGAGCGAGGGTGGGGGGCAACATGAGAGAGACACAGGGCAAGAGCGGGTGTGGGGGGCAACAGCAGGGAGACACGGGGCATGAGCGGGGGTGGGGGGAACACGAGGGAGACACGGGGCATGAGAGGGGGGTGGGAGGTAACAGGAGACAGACACGGGGCATGAGCGGGGGGTTGGGAGCAATAGCAGGGAGACATGGGGCATGACTGGGGGTGGGGGGCAACAGAAGGGAGACACGGGGCATGACCGGGGGGTAGGAGGTAACATGAGAGAGACACGGGGCATGAGAGGGGGGTGAGGGGTAACAGGAGAGAGACACAGGGCACGAGAGGGGGGTGGGGGTAACAGCAGAGAGACACGGGGCATGAGCAGGGGTTGGGGGCAACAGGAGGGAGACACGGGGCATGACCGGGGGGTGGGGGCGACACGAGAGAAACACGGGGCATGAGTGAGGGGTGGGGGGTAACAGGAGACAGACACGGGGCATGAGCGGGGGTGGGAGGCAACAGCAGGGAGACACGGGGCATGAGTGGGGGGAAAACGAGGGAGACACGGGGCATGAGCGGGGGGTGGGGGGTAACAGAAGAGAGACACGGGACATGAGCGGGGGTGGGGGGCAAAAGGAGGGCGACACAGGGCATGACCGGGGGGTGGGGGACAACAGGGAGACACAGGGCATGGCTGGGGGGTCGGGGCAACAGGAGAGGGACTCAGGCCTTGACCTTGGGGTGGGGGGCAACAGGAGGGAGACACGGGGCATGAGAGGGGGGCGGGGGGTAACAGGAGAGAGACAGGGGGCATGAGCGGGGGACGGGGGCAACAGCAGGGAGACACGGGGCATGAGCGGGGGGTGGGGAACACAAGGGAGACACGGGGCATGAGCAGGGGTGTGGGGGTAACAGGAGAGAGACACGGGGCATGAGCGGGTTGTGAGGGGCAACAGCAGGGAGACACGGGGCATGAGTGGGGTGGGGGGTAACAGGAGAGACACGAGGCATGAACGGGGGGTGGGGGGCAACAGCAGGGAGACACGGGGCATGACTGGGGGGTGGGGGGTAAAAGGAAAGAGACACAGGGCATGAGAGGGGGGCAGGGGGGTAACAAGAGAGAGACACGGGGCATGAGTGGGGGGTGGGGGGCAACAGCAGGGAGACGCGGGCATGAGTGGGGGGTGGGAGGCAACAGCAGGGAGACACGGGGCAAGAGCAGGGGGTGGGGGTTAACAGGAGAGAGACACGGGGCCTGAGCGGGGGTGGGGGGCAACAGGAGGGAGACACAGGGCATGACCGGGGGTTGGGGGGCAACAGGGAGACACAGGGCATGGCTGGGGGGTCGGGGCAACAGGAGAGGGACTCAGGGCTTGACCTTGGGGTGGGGGGCAATAGGAGAGAGACACGGGGCATGAGAGGGGGGTGGGGGGTAACAGGAGAGAGACAGGGGGCATGAGCGGGGGTCGGGGGCAACAGCAGGGAGACACGGGACATGAGCGGGGGGTGGGGGGAACACAAGGGAGACACGGGGCATGAGCAGGGGTGTGGGGGTAACAGGAGAGAGACACGGGGCATGAGCGGGTTGTGAGGGGCAACAGCAGGGAGACACGGGGCATGAGTGGGGGTGGGGGGTAACAGGAGAGACACGAGGCATGAACGGGGGGTGGGGGGCAACAGCAGGGAGACACGGGGCATGACTGGGGGGTGGGGGGTAAAAGGAAAGAGACACAGGGCATGAGAGGGGGGTGGGGGGTAACAAGAGAGAGACACGGGGCATGAGTGGGGGGTGGGGGGGCAATAGCAGGGAGACACGGGCATGAGTGGGGGGTGGGAGGCAACAGCAGGGAGACACGGGGCATGAGCAGGGGGTGGGGGTTAACAGGAGAGAGACATGGGGCATGAGCGGGGGTAGGGGGCAACAGCAGGAAGACATGGGGCATGAGCGGGGGTGGGGGGCAACAGGAGAGAGACACGGGGCATGAGCGGGGCGTGGGGGGTAACAGGAGAGAGACACGGGGAATGAAAGGGGGGTGGGGGGTTAACAGGAGAGAGACACGGGGCATGAGCGGGGTTGAGGGTAACAGGAGAGAGACTCGGGCATGAGCAGGGGGTGGGGGGCAACAGCAGGGAGAGACGGGGCATGACCGGGGGTGGGGGGCAACATGAGAGAGACACTGGGCATGAGAGTAGGGTCAGGGTAACAGGAGAGAGACACGGGGCATGAGCCGGGGGTGGGGGGCAACATGAGAGAGACACGGGGCATGAGCGGCGGGTGGGGGGCAACAGCAGGGAGACACGGGGCATGAGCGGGGGTGGGGGGAACACGAGGGAGACACGGGGCATGAGAGGGGGTGGGGGGCAACAGCAGGGAGACATGTGGCATGAGCGGAGGGTGGGGGGCAACAGCAGGGAGACACGAGGCATGAGCGGGGGGTGGGGGGAACAAGAGGGAGACACGGGGCATGAGCGGGGGTGGGGGTTAACAGGAGAGAGACACGGGGCGTGAGCAGGGGGTGGGGGGCAACAGGAGAGAGACACAGGGCATGAGCGGGGGTTGGGGGGCAACAGCAGGAAGACACGGGGCATGACCGGGGGGTGGGGCAACAGGAGAGAGACACGGGGCATGAAAGGGGGGTGGGGAGTAACAGGAGAGAGACACGGGGCATGAGCAGAGGGTGGGGGGCAACAGCAGGGAGACACGGGGCATGACCGGGGGGGTGGGGGGCAACATGAGAGAGACACGGGGCATGAGCAGAGGATAGGGGAAACAGGAGAGAGACACGGGGCATGAGAGGGGGTGGGGGTAACAGGAGAGAGACACGGGGCATGAGCGGGGGGTGGGGGGCAACAGGAGGGAGACACGGGGCATGACCGGGGGTGGGGGCGACAGGAGAGAGACACGGGGCATGAGAGAGGGGTGGGGGTAACAGGAGAGAGACACGGGGCTTGAGCGGAGGTGGGGGGCAACATGAGAGAGACACAGGGCATGAGCGGGGGGTGGGGGGCAACAGCAGGGAGACACAGGGCATGAGCAGGTGTGGGGGGAACACGAGGGAGACATGGGGCATGAGAGGGTGGTGGGGGTAACAGGAGAGAGACACAGGGCATGAGCGGGGGTGGGGGGGCAACAGCAGGGAGACACAGGGCATG
The DNA here is from genome assembly GCF_040938575.1 of Ambystoma mexicanum. Lineage (NCBI taxonomy): Eukaryota > Metazoa > Chordata > Amphibia > Caudata > Ambystomatidae > Ambystoma > Ambystoma mexicanum. Next base: position 626,483,656 of record NC_090927.1, on the reverse strand, counting down.
ACTGGGGCGTGGGGGGCAACATAAGGGAGACACGGGGCATGACCGGGGGTGGGGGCAACAGGAGAGAGACACAGGGCATGAGGGGGGGTGAGGGGTAACAGGAGAGAGACACGGGGCATGAGAGGGGGGTGGGGGGTAACAGGAGAGAGACACGGGGCATGAGCGGGGGGTGGGGGGCAACAGGTGGGAGACACGGGGCATGACCGGGGGGTCAGGGCAACAGGAGAGAGACACGGGGCATGAGAGGGGGGTGGGAGGCAACAGCAGGGAGACACGGGGTATGAGTGGGGGGAAAACGAGGGAGACACGGGGCATGAGAGGGGGGTGGGGGTAACAGAAGAGAGACACGGGACATGAGCGGGGGGTGGGGGGCAAAAGCAGGGAGACACGGGGCATGACCGGGGGGTGGGGGGCAACAGAGAGACACAGGGCATGGCTGGGGGGTCGGGGGCAACAGGAGAGAGACACAGGGCTTGACCTGGGGGTGGGGGGCAACAGGAGAGAGACACGGTGCATGAGAGGGGGGTGGGGGGTAACAGGAGAGAGACACGTGGCATGAGCAGGGGTCTGGGGCAACAGCAGGGAGACACGGGGCATGAGCGCGGGGTGGGGGAACATGAGGGAGACATGGGGCATGAGCAGGGGTGTAACTGTAATTCCCAATTTTCCGCGCAAATAGCGCAGCGCTAAATGTGCCTGAAATAGGAATTTATTGGGCGCATTTACCCCCAGCTTATTGCTGGGGGTAAAAGCTGCCAGACTCATGTTTGGGCGGACCCTTAAATGCAGCGGTAATAGCATTACCGCAGCATTTAAGGGCTACCCCCAACTCATGATGTTTATGCCTAGTTATTTATTTATTTATTTATCATTTCACCACTGGATTGGATTAGAACTTTAATGCTGCTGCTGGGAGATGATTATCTCTGAAAAGATGCAAAAAGATCAATTTCTTTTGCGTACCATAATGTATGTTATGTGAAATGTGGTTTTGTTTTGAATACTTTAAATACTGTACTTGACTTTTAATTAAATCATTGTTTTTAAACTCATGCCGTACATTGCAATAGTTTTACATCCTTTTCATGAAGTTCATTCATGGCGCTTTCTGGCTTGCAGAATCAGGAGAAGCTGAGGGTGGGTGATGGGGCCGTGATATGCGCAAAGCTCAAAGCCTTTGTCATGTAGAACTTGACCAGCTACCATTCGCACCTCTCTGCCTGGTAACCATGACAATTTGAGTTTGTCTGCTGCCAAGGAGGCACACCCAGCAGATCAATCAAGGGCAGGAAGGGTCACTCTGAAGTGGCCTGCCAGTTTCAGTACTTGCAGATTTTACTAGACGTGAGGCATCTTGCTTTTGTTTGAAAACGGCCAATGTTTTCATTAGGTTTTCCGAAGTTTCAGAAGAGCATTTCTGAAATCTGACCTGCTTCAAAGGAAAAGCGCTGATTCGTAATGACACGCTTTTAGTTGCAGGCAGTAATCACACACAACTCTTTAGTTGTCATTTTTGTTTGTCTATTTGAAAACATTATACAAATGTATCTGGCATAGACTCCTTTCAGCATGCGTGGGATATCAGGAAGGGGAACACTGTATGACGAGCAGCGTGCGTTGTTAGAGCTGTGTTTGTGTGTGCTCTCAGTGTCAAAATGTACAGATGCTGTAGGTAACAAACAGGACAAGTAGAAAAGATATGTTTTCAGAGAATTAGATGGCAAAGCTTTTCAAGGTTGAGGTGCATTGAAAGAGATGTGTGTGGTCCAAGCAATGGAATACATGAGTGCTGCCTGTCAGAACAGAGCTACATTGTTACATTGGTGTGTGCATTTGTTGACTGCTTTGGTTACTTTGCCTTGTGACGATTGGACACATAGGGCCTCATTACGACCCCCGCGCTAAACCATGGTGCTATTAGCACCATGGTCCATGCCGGGGTCCGCCATGGTGAATGGCGGAATTACCGCCTCATTCCAAGGTTGGCTGGGCGGTAATTCCCCATTCACCATGGGCCCTTCCCCATTCCCATTTTTGCCCCATAGGGCTCAATGGGAATGGGGAAGGCGCTAAGTACGGTGCCGCAAATTGCGGCACCATACTTAGCACTAAGGTCCCTTTGCGGCACCCTACTTTAACGGCTGGTAAAACCAGCCGTTAAGGTCGGGTCCCGCAAAGGGACCTCGTAATTAGGCGCTAAGTGTTTAACGCCGCCGCAGCCTTTTACGGCGCCGTTAAACACTTAGGGCCTCATTACGACCCTGGCGGTAAGTGAAAAACGATGGCGGTAAATGGTTACCGCCATCGCTTTCCGCCAGGTCCGATCATGACTCCTGACCGTAAACTACGATGCCAATAGCGCATCGTAGTTAACGCTGCCGCTAACTGCGCTAAGGGTGCGCGCACGCGACCGCCCACACCGTACTTAGCGCCATGGCGGAAAGGTACGCAAATGCCGACCCAAGCGGACATGCACCTAACGCCATCACCGAGGCCGCTAAGTACCTTACCGCCATGGTGCAAATAACGCCATCGCGAACCAACCGTAAAGGGCCAATTCAAGTGAATGCAGCTGCCACAGGTGCACAGAAACAGCACAGGTGAAGGCAATACAGACTCAGGGGAGTACAAAAAGAGCACACCCCACCCCTACCCACACCCAGTCACACTCCACAATGATGGCAATACGACTAGCAATGTTGGGGCTGGAGGACCTGATAGCAATGCATGTGCTACTACAACAGCAACAACAACAACAGGCAGCACAGAGGAGACGCAGGAGGAGAAGGAGGGCAAGGCAGGCCCAGCAAGCCCCACCAGCACAGCCAGTGCCACCACGCAGGCAGCCCCCAATCCCACGCATCAGAGCCAATCCAAACAACCTCACTGCTGAGCAGATCCACACCCTGTACCGTTTGGACCGGGACACCATCACCGCCATCGTAGACATGACACACGACGACATTGTCAGCATGATAGAAAGTCCAACCGCCATCCCCCCCCCTACTGAAGGTAGTGGCTGTACTCCACTTCCTGGCCACAGGCACCTACCAGCACACAGTGGGGCACCTGCATGGCATTTCACAACCATTATTCTCACGAACACTCATCCAAGTGCTCGATGCCCTCCTCAAGCACACAGACGACCACATCTCATTACCACGGACTGCCCAGGAGATTGCAAACACCAAAGTGGGTTTCCATGCACTAGCCAGCATACCCGGTTGCATTGGTGCCATCGACTGCACCCATGTGGAATTGGTGGTTCCACGTGCCATGGAGGTACCGTACCGCAACCGGAAACAGTTCCACTCTATCAACGTGCAAATGGTCTGTGACTCCAACAAGATCATCACACATTGTTGTGCCCGATTCCCCGGATCAACCCATGATTCAATGGTCCTGAGGAACTCCACAATACCACGCTACATGGAGCGACATGCAGGCCCAAGATCCTGGCTACTCGGTGAGTGCAATGTCATGGAAGTGGGCATGGGAATGACGTACCAGTGCATACTCCACCTGGCAGAAAGGGGGGGGGAAGATGCATACTCCACCTGGCAGAAAGGGGGGGGGGGAAGATGCATACTCCACCTGGCTGTGAGTAACACAGAGAACGGATACAGAGGAAGGGCACTCACAATGCACAAAACCCCTCTGCATACATATGGTGATGGCATGCAAAACAGGCCATGGCAGCAATGAGCATATACTGGTTGCATAGTGTGAATCAATTAGTGCATGTAGAAGTGAGCCAAGGTAACAGTTCCATGCCAGCCATGGTGGAACATCATGTTCCTGATCAGACAACATGACTGACACATACATTCTCGCCTACATACAGGTGATGCAGCCTATCCCCTGAAGAGGTGGCTCCTCACGCCAGTCCGGAACCCGCAGAACCAGCACGAGGAGGACTTCAACCGTGCACATACACGTACTCGTGTGGTCATAGAGCAGACATTCGGCCTCCTGAAGGCACGGTTCCGAAGCCTCAGCAGGTCTGGTGGGGCACTCCTGTATGGCCATGAGAAGGTGGCAAAGATCGTCATGGCATGTGTCATGCTGCACAATATGTGCGTCAGACGGAATGTGCCCCTGCCCCCTGACGCAGAACTGCAACCACCTGACGATGAGGATGAGGAGGGTGCAGATGGGGCGCCACCACATGGAGGAGGCGATGCACAGGAGGGGCGTGCCATGCGCCAAAGTATCATCGACCACTGCTTCTAGCACACACGGCTGGTGTTTATCGCATGGAGACTGCACTTGGGGCACTGTGTGTCTCTGGGACATGCACACTGTGGACTGTACACCAATAAAGCACACATACGCAATGAAAATGTCCACACATTTCTTTTTTTGAAAGAAAAAAGTGTATTGGAACTATGAACTGTCGTGTCACACCCCCTCCCACCTCCCCCCTGCACACCCCAACACACCCCCTCCCACCTCCCACCTCCCCCCTGCACACCCCAACACACCCCCTCCCACCTCCCACCTCCCCCCTGCACACCCCAACACACCCCCTCCCACCTCCCACCTCCCCCCTGCACACCCCAACACACCCCCTCCCACCTCCCACCTCCCCCCTGCACACCCCAACACACCCCATGTAGCTGTCAACAGATGCCTGTGACCGTGTCCACAGGCCGTCACAAGCCCCCTCTCCCGGCCCCCGGGGCACCCCTGGCTGTGGAGCGCAGGTTGCGTCCAGAACGGCGCACGGGGCTGCTCTGCGCAGAACTGGCAGTGGAGGATGTCCCTGGCTGCCCCTGTGCATGCAGCTCCTGTCGTGTGTGGGTGAGGTCAGTGACCGCACGACGCAAGCCCGCAAGTTCGGCACAGATGTCCCTGGACATGGCCTGCATGGCATCCCTCAGGGTGGCAGTGCTCTGCGCCACTTCCGCCCTTAGTGTCTCCGTGGCCTGTTCAATGCTGAACCTAGCCCCCACACATTCCGCGGCATGCTCATCCAGCATTGCGGACAGTTGATGCTGCCGCTGAGTGATGTCCTCGAGGGACGGCTGGCCGTGCTGGCCCATGGCCAGTGCAGGTGGAGTGATGGAGGGGCTGGTCCCCTCCTGTGGAGTGTGGACAGGGCATGGGGTGGAAGGCCACTCCTCTGCCTCAGTGTGCCCCTGTGTGTCGCCCTCATGGGGGCTGGCGTCTGAGAAACAGGGGGAATGTAGTTGGTCAGTGGGGCTTCTGACCTCCTGCTCCATGTCCGAGTCAGAACATGCAGCTGTTGCAGCTGTCTCCCCGATGTTGCTGCTGGCCGCTGACCCCCTGCCTTCTGTGGCAGGCAATGTCGGTGGAGGTGGAGCAGCTGCTGCTGGCCTGCTGCCAACAGGGGTGCTTGCCGGTGGGACCTCCGGTATGCCTGCAGTGGGACCTGCTTGTCGTGGGGTCTGCCTCACTGCAGCTGAGGTTGAGGGTGCAGGGAGGTTGTCGTTGGACTTCGCTCTCTTCGGCGCAGGGGTGTCCTGGTCCTCTGGGTGTGATTCTGTGCCTGTGGTGGAGCAAAGGTGGGAGGGCGTTATTGATGGGTCTACGGACTTCTGAATGACAATGGTTGACATTATTTTGGCCAGTGGATGAGGCAGATTTCAGGCAGTGCCATGCAGGTTGTCTCCTTTTGGTGTGGTATGTGGATGCAGGTATGCGGGTGCCAGCAGTGTATGGAGGGTGGTGCTCGCATGTGGCTATGGGCAGTATTGATTTGTGTTGCATTTACACTCTAGGGCAACCTTGTGCTACACATGATTGGACTGCTGTGACTATGGCATGTCTTGTATGAGGCACCTACCTTCATCGCCTGATGTCGGGGCTCCCCTTTCCATCCCTCCAACGCCTTCGATGGATTCCATGCCGATGGTGGTAGCACAGATCTCCTCCCACGGTTGGAGTTTCAGGGGGGATTCCGACCCTCCACCGGTTCCCTGGGCAAGGTTGCGGTTTGCCGAGATGACGGCTCTGACCCGTATGCGCAGGTCATCCCAGCGCTTCCGGCACTGCTGTGGGGTGCGGGGTACGGTCCCCACCGCGCTGACGCGCTCAGCCACCAGGGCCCAGATGGCCTTCTTCTTCCCGATTGCTGTCCTGGTCATTTCAGGGGAGAATACAACACCTGCGTTGTCCTGCAGGGTCTCCGCTAGCATGCAGAGTTCCTCCCGGCTGAATCGCTCCTGGCGCTGGCGGTCACATGCCTTTTTCACGGATTTTGGCATTTTCGGGAACTTGGATGGGTGGGTGTTTGGTTGGGACAGGTGTCAGGGTTGGGTCTGGTGTTGTTTGGTAGGATGGCGATGGATTGTGTTTTTAAAGATGGCCGACGGGCTGCTTCCCGTTCCGGCGCGATGACGCTATTTCCGGTTTGGCCTTTTACGGCCGCCGCTAATTACGGCCGCCGCTAATTACGGCCGCCGCTAATTACGGTGGCCGTAAATTACGGTGGCCGCTACTTACGCTGGCGGAAGGGCACCTTGCTCGCTTAGCGATGCCGGTAGGGGCCTTTTCCGCCATGGCGTTAATTGCATTACCGCCATGGCGTAATGCTCGTGCGCGATGGGTCGTGATGTGGCGCTCTTTACGCCATCGTCCCACGGCGTAAACGCTCATTACACCATGGCGGTAATGACGGGCGATTACCGCCAGGGTCGTAATGAGGCCCTTAGTGTCTGGGTCATAATGAGGCCCATAGTGCAAGGGTAAGGCTCATGCCGGGTGCTGAGCGGCACCACAACGAGGCTGAACCTCGTTTTGATCCAAAAACATCCGCCGGCAGGCGAAGTCGCAGGCGGCCAGCCCGAAGGCCATACAAAGGCCCTGTTTGCACCGCAGGTCCCCCACTTCAGCCATCCTCATAGAGGGGTGAGGGCAGGAGCCCCCCCAGCCCAGAAGAGGATCCGTGCACCGAGCGTGCTGCAAGGCAAGTTGCTGCCTCGACGAGTAGGGCCTGCCTGACCCTGTCCCCATACTGTGCCTGACTTGCTCATGCCGGGCGCTGAGCGGCACCACAACGAGGCTGAACCTCGTTTTGATCCGAAAACATCCGCCGGCAGGCACAGTCGCCGGCGGCCAGCCCAAAGGCCATACAAAGGCCCGGTTTAGTGCCCTGTTCGGCGCATGGGAGGCGCGGCGTGGCCTGCTCCCTTGATCCTGCTCCCTGAAGTTTGCTGCAAGGTCCCTGCCCGCTGCCATGATGGACTCACATAACCATGCTCCGGCCCGTCGACCAATATCACTGGCAAAAAATCTGTGAGTACACTACCGTGTTCCGAACCCTTCCTCCTGAAGCTACGATTACGCATTTAGTGCTGTACGCGCACCCTCATACTGCACCGGCCCTCACCCGCTGCAAAAAAAATATAACACTCACTAATCTTCTCCCCCTGCTCCAACCCATCACTAATCACTCTAGCCAGTCCTCTTACCCTAACGATATAGTCGACCTGTACAACAACACCATCAACTCGGCGATCGACGCCATTGCGCCGCTGAAACCCACTAAATCAAAACCTATTGCCCATCTGAACACCTGGTTCACCCCAGCCCTAAAAGCCTTAAGCAAAGAGAAACGACATGCAGAAGCCTGTTGGAGAAAAAACCCCTCTCCCCATAACAAAGACCTTCTCACTGGGCTCACTAACAGCTACAAAAAACAAATCATTCAGGCTAAAAAAGAGACCTTTAATGACAGAATCAAAAAAAGCGAATTTGAATACCAGAGAAATATTCTCCATTCTGAGAGTAGTTGGGATCAAGGTCAGGTTTCTTAAGGATGTGGATGACAGTTGCAGACTTGTACGAGTCTGGAAAGCTGGCATGGTTTAGAGAGGTGTTGTAGAGGGAAGGAAATAGTGGAGTAACATTTGGTGCTATGATTTTGACCAGATGGAGATGCAGGATGGATTAGACCTGAAGAGGAGGGTAGGAATTTCTTCTGCATTTGTGGGGGTGAAGAACAACATGATGGCGGGAGAGGAGGGTAGGGGAGTAGAAGAGAAGTACATGTGGGGGAGGAGGCCAGATACGTAGTTAGGTAGTTTGAATGGTGGAAATTGTCTAGGCAAAGTAGGTCGCAAGATCAGTAGCAGATAGAGTAGATAGGATGAAGCAGGGCTTGGGAAGAGAGAGAATAGATGTTAGTGATCTCTGGGGCAGCTTAGGTTGAGCAGATTGGGATGAAATCAAGTTTGACCGTGATGAGCGTAGAGGTGAAGCTTTGGAGAGAGATGAGATAGAGTTGGAGATCAAATGGGATGCTAGTCTTTTGCCAAGTGTAAGGGTTTTTTTTCTCATTGTTGTTTTCAAGATGCAAATGAAAGGTGTAATGCAAGGACGAGGAAGGGAGGCTTTAGGAGTAATTGTTGATAGAGGGAAGTGAGAGGAGAAGGGAGCATGGAGGGCCACGTTAAAATGATTGAAGGCTTTGTCAGTGGTCAGTGTCCTTAAAAGAGGAGAGAGGGTGTTGTAGGCCGGATAGGTATGATGAGAGTTTGGAGGAGGGAAACCTGTGCTTGGTAATCATAACAGTGGGTTGGGAGAGAGAGGAGAAGGTGGTAGTGAAGACAGAGGCAAAGACGATAGTGGTCAGAGATATTGGAGGCAGAGAGTTGGGAGGAGATGAGAATAAGGTTGAGGGAGTTGCCACTAGTGCAGGAAAGCTGTGGGGAGACACCAGTGCATGGCTGGAGAGGCCAAGGCTGAATTTCATGGACAGAGTAGTGGAGAGAGAGGATAGGTTGAAGTCACCAATGTTTGAGGTGGTGGTTAGGCAGAGGGAATCAATTAGCTAGGAGATGTGATCAAAGAATAGACCAGGTGGGCCAGGTGGCCAAAAAAGGGAGATAACATGAATTCCATAGGGGTAGTGGATAATGTGAATTCAAGAGAGGGAGAGACAGCAGACAATGGAGGAGTGGTGGAGATGGGTAGTTTGTTGGAAGAGAAAAGTCCTATGCCACCACCCTACCAGTAAGGCGAGGAGAATTGGTGAAGGTGTATGCAGCGTCATGAAGGGCAGAAAGTGTAGCAGAGTCAGAGGGAGAGATCCAGGTTTCAATGATGGGTAATAAGGTCAAGAGAGTGGGATTGAGAACGAAGGAAATCAGCGCTAAAGGAGGTTTTGTTGCAGACATATTGAGCATTTCAGAGAGGAATAGAAAGAGAGTGAGACATAGAACCATAGAGATGTTGAGATTGGGAGGTGAAGAGATGATGCCGGTAGATGGGGAAGGGGAGGGTACTTGGGATTAGGGAGGAGATGAGTGGTGGACAGGGAGAGCAGAGGAGAGAGAGGAGGGGGTGATGTCGAGCAAATGTGGCGATGGGAATCCGGAGGGAGGTAAACTGGTAATGGGCAAAGGAGAGAAGTAGGAAGCAGAGGAATGGGTAGGAAGAGCAGAACATGGTGATGGTAGGGTTAGGGGAGAGGTGCAGGTATAACCTATAGAACAGTTGGAGGGTAGAGTATAGCAATAGCTCGTAAGCAAAGAGGCTGCAGGAAGACTGGAATAATGTCCCTTAGATGTTGGACCTTTGCTGGAACACCCCAGGGCTAGGGTTGCCCCAAAGGTAGGAGGTAAAATGGTAGGAGTGATGGGGAGCCGCCAATGGGGATCTGGGTTTCCAGCAATAATGCGACCCTGGCGGTGCTGGAAGGCAGAAGCATCAGTCTGGAGTGACAGTGCAGGTGAGACTGGGAGATGGGGTCCTATGAAGTCCTATGGCGGCTCCCCTGCTCAAACTAATTGTGTTGCAGTTGGTGGTGGGAGTGGGTTGCTCTATGTGCAGTGCCAGCGGGGGATGGAGGTTGAGTGAGGTCACAGAGGGGTAGAATGGGGAGAGCCTCACCACAGGGCTGGTTGTAGTTGGGGGGGGGGGTCAGAGCAACAATGCAGCCAACAGGGAGCTGGGTTTGCCGGTGACAATGTAGCCAATGGTGGTGCTGGGGTTCCAGCTATGATGCGGCCAATGGCGGTGCTGGGAGTCAGGAGCAGCAGTCTGGTGTGATAGAGCAGGGGAGGCAGGGAGATGGATTGTTGTGGTGGCCGCCCTGCTCAAAGCTCACAAGGTTGCTGTCGGTGGTGGTTGCGGGCTACTGGATGGAAGATGCAGTACCCATGTGCTGGCAGGTGCCAGTGGGGATGGAGGTCGAGTGAGGCCACTGAGGGGCAGAAAGGGGAGAGCCTCATGTCGGGGCTGGGGTAGTTGGTGGGGTCACAGCAACAATGTGGCCACTGGGAAGCTGGTTTTACGTCGATGATGCGGCCAACGGCAATACTGGGAGGCAGAAGCAGCTTTCTGGAACATTCCAGCAGGGGATGCTTGGTGATGCAGTCCTGTGGCGGCCACCCTGATCAAAACTTAGTGTTGTGGTCGGTGGTGGGAGCGGGTTGCTGGATGGTAGATGCAGCGCTCGAATGCTGGTAGGTGCCAGTGGGGGATGGAGGTCGAGTGAGGCCACGGAGGGGCATAATGTGGAGAGACGCCTATTTAAATAGTGCACACAACATGATTTGTATCTTTATTCGACTTTGTCAAAGTGACATGTGAGCCATGGCCATCTCGTCTATAAAAAAAAGTGTAATATGGAATACATGGTATATTACACTGTTTAGTAAATTTTGTATACAGAATGTATTTACCATAGCTCTCAACCCACATGCTTTTGGTGGGTGACACGTCTTGCAATCAGCTGACTCAATTGCCAAGTTTCCTATACAGCCATTCACTCCAATGGTCGCTCACCAACCCAAAAAAAAAAATATTGGGTGTTTTTTACCACCTTAGCGACACAAAAGGTGGAGAGCTATGATTTACACTTAAAAACAAGCACCTGTCTTCAGCAACAGTTCTTATTGGCATGTGCCCCCACCACCACCCAACAGATTTCTTTGACTTCCTAATGTGTTCGACTAAACTTGATATACAAAGACAACCCGATGCAGTACATGCTCTCTGTATGTGCGCAGCGTTGTCATTGTTGATGTTGCATGTTGTGTACTTGATTTTTTTGAAGAAACAGTTTGTTTAGCCATTGATGTCAGCAGATGTCCTACACTGATGGATTATACTCTGCAAGGAAAATAGTAACATATATTCCAAATAGATAAATAGATCCTAAATACACAGGTTGAATGGCTAATCTCAATTGCATAATGCATTTTACAATATGCCCGTTTTCACAGCATTCACTGGTGCACAGTAAATAACAGGGATTACAATCAGTCGCCAAAATTGCAATTTGTTTTGAGGGACCTGGAAAACTAAAACATAATTTGTTAAGCAGCTGGATTAACTTGATAAGATAGCTCGTTACATGCCATCATAGAAAAACATTTCTTTCTTCAAAGATGGTGCCAGGCGTCAATGGCAGAGTAATTGTCACGGCCCAAAAACACAGTGATCGTCTTGGATTTCTTAGTGACTGCACACTCTTCCTTTAAATGTATGTTTCTGGCCTAAAATGTTAGTGGTAGACTTTCTTAAGGATATGTCATATAATACACAGATATACACGTTATTTAAAAATAAAAAAACACCTCTGCAATTGTAATTCTAATTAAACTTTAACCTCTTGTAAATGCGTGGGACTGGAATTCTCTTTTGAATGCTGACCACGGAAAGAAACGGGTCATTTTATAATTCAAAGTGAGGGCAAAGTGAAGATAACTTTACATCTATGCTGTGCTGTTCCATAGACAAAAGTGGAATTGTTGGTCAAGTGATTTCCTGTTGATGAAACAAAGAGCCAGGCTTTCTACAAAGGACTCTGTTTACATGGCGTGGCTGCAGGCAACTTCCAGGAGACACATTTTCACACCTCCTTAACAAGCCATTCAAATTCAAAGCCACAGGAGCTGGTTGCAGAGCAACATGCACCAGTATTCCTGCATAAGAGCAGTAAATACTTTGGTAATTTACTCACAGATTGTGCAAAATCTGTTTAGGAAGTTTTTGTAAAATAAAATAAATAATAAATCACCAGTTAACGTATTACTAATGCTCAGCCACATGCACCTGAATCACTGTGGGCCTTGTGAACAATGCTCTGGGAAGGGCTCTTTCCCTCCCCCTGCTTCCCTCATGTTTAAAACGGCTTCAGCCCTACTCAGAAAAAGAGGCAGGTGAAGGGGGAAGGGAGCAGTATGGAGACACACAGCAGTATTGGTTCGTTTGAAAAGTGAACATTTTACAATTATTCTGAAGCGCTTTTGATAGTGTGATCATCTAAAACGGCGTACTGGTGTGCATGTAAATCCACCATAGTAAATCGTCTAATCTGACAGTTCTGCATTATATTTTATGCGAGGGGAGAGAGGCTTTGTTAGAAATGCTGCAAATTCTTTTTTGTGAGAGGTTGCCTTAGCGGTGCCATACACAAATGCATTTTAGCATAAGCACAAGATTTTAAACTTGCTTCTGACGTCCATCCACCGAGTGCAGAGAGTCATTTTAGATATAATCCATTTGACCTGATGTGACCAGTGGTGCTGCTGAGTTCATTAACAGTTGTAGTTTCCTGGTTAATCATTGTAGCTGTCAAGATGGTGAGGTAAGTGCTCACTTAAATCACCTGCATTCAGCATGCCGATAGTTTGGAATTCTGGCAGGCCTGACTCAGTCCTTTATCCTTCTGAAATGGGTAAATTGAGTACATTTACAATCTGTTATTATAACACATGTTATTGGAGCACTCCTAAGTGGGAGGGACCCAGTATAAAGGCTATTTAAAAATGTGATATTATTATGTGCAAGACTGATCGTGAGTTCAGCAGTGAAAGCCCTGGGTGTCAGCCCCTTTGTTTTAGTCAGGGAACAGCACTAGATCTAATTGTGTTGGCCAAAGCTTATACTACTAACAGCATCACTTTTACCACCTACCGTAATAACAACTAGGCGATGTCTATACTTCTGCTGAAGACATTTTCGGTGCTTGGTAAGCAATCCATGCTGCTCATACCACTGACCAACGATTGATGTACATGCTTTCAACTAAGACATATTAGGCGTGAATTCCCTCCTTGTGGATAATACATTCCTGAAACTGTTATTAATGTTACCATTGTCTGCCCCCAATGCTAGCACTTTTCCATATGGAAAGTGATCTTAAGCTGGTGAGTTATTTTATTAAGTTGAAACCTATTTTATATTGGGCGGCATTATGGACCTCCCCAGGTTTAGCTTGTTATAGAGATGCTCTTATGTATGCTATGACTCTCAAAAGCTCGTGTTCCCTTCAGTGGCTTAAACATGCGAAATCCTGGCTCCTGGCTTTGAATCTTTGGCACTTATGGAGGTCACCGGAATCCATGACCACTGAAAGCAAGGAAATGATGAAACGAGCGAGTGTTGTTTCATCTTGTCTGTCTATGGAGGCAGCCTGTGCTAATCTTAGCACTGGACGTCTCTATTTGTTGATCAAGCACGATTTTGGCTATGAGGCCTATCTGGATGTGATAAGGCCTCACTTTGCACACTCCCTCTACCTGGAATTCCGTCTTGGCATTTTGAAATTGACATCATTCAAACAGAACTGGTTTGAATATAACAACTGAGTTTGCCCAGTCTGTGGGGCAAGTCCATCATTATTTTCTTGTTTTTTTGTGAGGGGTACAAGGACCTGCAAGAAAAATACCTAGTCCCCATTCTTAGGCTGGTTGGCATTAGTCAAGTTGACTTGGCAACAGTGAACTGTAGGAACACTTGTGGCTTGACAGTAGTCCATTTTGTTGCAAAGTTTATACATGGAACTTGGTTGAAGAAGCCTAAAGTGTTAATGTTATGTTAATGTTAAAGGATATTTGTACCGCGCACTATCACCACCGGAGTGGTCCCCTGGTGTTCTGGCGGCTCTGAAAAAGGGAGGAGGGGGGTAAGTTAGTGGGAATTAGCTGGAAAAGTGCAAGAGAGCAGTGATGTGCTGTTGGCGCTATGTGCTGTTGGCGGCCTTGGGGTGTTTTATGGTCGGTAATCATCATGTGCTGTTGTGCAAGTCTATGTGTGGTTTGTTTTGTTGTAGCAATGTCGTGACATTTGTGTGGATTGCTGTATTTAAGTTTGTGGTTGTGTTTGGTTAGAGTTTGAGAGGTGTGTGCAGAGGGATGAAATTGTTAGTGGATTGGTTAGTTGGCATTGCTGTCCTTGCAATTATGTCTAGGTGTGATGATTGCTATCATTCACCATTTCATCTGAGTGCAGCATTTGCTAATCTTCAACATCCTGTCTAGATGAGAGGCAGACCAGTGACCACAATTCCATCCCAGTGTGGCACTTGTCATTGTGCACAGTATCATTTAAGTGTGGTGCATGCCAACATTCACATTTCTATCTAGATGTGGTGAAAGCTAAGGTTAAGAATTCCATCTAAGTGTGGAGCATGCTAACATTCATAATCATGTCTAGATGCGGCGAAAGCTAAGGTTAAGAATTCCATCTGAGTGTGGAGCATGCTAACATTCATAATCCTGTCTAGATGCGACGCAGGCTTCTCTTGACTGTTCTCTGTGGGTGTGGCACTAGTTAACATTGGCTAGTATGTGAATGTGTAGTGCAATGCAGCATTTACAGTCTAGCCAATAGTGGATTTTGGTTGGTGGTCACAAATCTCAAGTATGCATGGTGTAATTCTATGGCAGTCTACGTTATGGAAAGGTAAGATAGAGTGGCGAGGGCTTTCTGGAGTAGAGTAATTGCTCTACACCCCACCCATGCCACACTTACAGTTTTGTTGGTGTCTGTTGTCTTCCTTTGCTTCCCCAGCGGACACCTGCAGACACGTCTTGCAGCCGCCAGTGTGGGAGCCGCCCTTTGCCTTGGGGCCCTTAGCCGCAGGGGCTGCCGGGCAGAGGGCTGCCCTGGGGGGGGGATCACGATATGGAGAGGAGGGACCAATCATGGTGCGCGGATGGGGTGGTTAATGTTAGTCCCCCAACTGTAATAGTGATGTTTAGTCACTAATTTTGGCAATTTGTGCATGGTTTATTAGCCCAATTGGAATTTTATGTAATGACTTTTATTTTTATATTTAATTGTTGATGTTTGTTTAATTGCTTGTTTTTACAATTTTATGTAGAGAATGTGTTGGGGCTTTCTTCTTTGAATCAATTTGAATTAACTGTTCTATTGTCAATTGTATGTGTTGGAAACATTTATTGCTAACACCCCAATAAAGTTTGAAAATGATTGGAGCAAGTAGCACTCTATTCTTGACTACCCCATTCCTGACTCAAGTTTGGTAGTCACAGAATTAACCTTCTAGAGTTTTACTTGAGGTACAACGTATAGAAAGACCCAGGAAAATAAGCCAGCAAACGTACAGGATTGCTGGAGCCGATTCTCAAACCTTTAATGCTTCCAACATTAAACTTTGTACTAACTTACAATTCTTTAAAATCCCATTAGAAACACAATCCAATAATCACAACAATGTAGGACCTATCTGCTTCCTCCCTTTTCTACAACTATGGGCATAACATGCACATATGCCATCTCGAAACATTGCTACCCTGCTGCATGCCTCCCTTTGAAAGATCTACTTCACACGTTCCCATCGTCTTTTCCTTGCCCGCTCTAATTTCCATTCCTCCAGGAGAATAAGGTCTGGATACCCCTGGTGGGGGCTCATTATGCCACTGCACGGTCAAGCCTATAGGCCTCATTACGAGGAAGGCGGTAGGGGGTTAACGGTGCCAGTAGAGCTGCCAGCGCCGTGAAAGATTTACCCATGGCACCTGGAGATGTGGAAAACTACCTGTTTATCAGGTAAAAACTACAGACCTTTTTATAAAGATTTTTGTGTCCTGATCGCCAGGCATCTTATGTCCTCCTATTTACTAGTAATTTCACACATAAAATCTATAGATGCATGACAAACGTATTGCTTCATAATATCTTTTCTATTCTCCAATTGCCTCTCCCTGTTTTGTTCTCCCAGAATCTCTTGTGCACTTTCGCTATTATTGCCACACTTTACTTGTCTTTGGTCCCAGGATTTTGTACCCTTCCCCCCAATCTACTTAGATACTTGGAATGTACAAATGACTGCAAATTGTTACATAGGACTTAATTACAATATTAGCAGTAATTATGGTGTTCATTCTTCCAAATGTAATTATTGTTACCACCCACCTAAGTGTCCAATGGAATTACCATTGTTTTACAGGCCCATGGGCATGCAACAATCGGCCTGGCAGTAACTTTAATTACTTCTTGACGAATAAGTATCAATTGGAAGATTTACCGTTACCACTAGCTGTACATGGAGGAATTACTGAGTGGCAATTCCTCCAAGAACTTTCAACATTAACCCTTGGTATTCCTCCATTGGAAACGGGAAGCTGAGCAGCAAACATCTTTAAAAATAGAATCCATTGAATAACCACCCATTTTCTGATGCCATCTATGGGAGAAATCCACAGCAAACATGTCAGGGGACAAGACCAAATCCAAAATCTCAGAAATTGGGCTGAGGAAGCCAAAGTTTACTGAATGAGAGCTCACTGTAATGACTTAGGAAGATGTGGCTCATGTGCTAGAGGTATTTGTGGCACAAGGTGGAAAAGCACACACCAGAGGAAGTCTGCCATCTGAATATGGCTGCATGAAAAGGTGGTGGCAGTTGGGACGGTGCCAAGGGGTGCAGAGTGTTAGGCAGAATCATATGCAGTACCCTTTGGGAACACCACACACAATTAAGACTACAAGTGACAGTACAAATTCACCTTTGGTACAAGCTTGTACTACACAGTAAAGTGGTAGCGATGGCTGAGCAGCCAGACTTATCTCAAGAGGAAAGTGAGCAGTATCAGAAGTTACACAAAGGACAGCAGTTGCTATGGTTCAAGCAAATACTGACTCAAGGTTTCTGAGTAAAAGAATATACATTTATGTACACCTCATTTGTAAAACAGCTCACTAAAGTAAAGTAGTAGAAAATCACAATCTTAATACACTACACCACACTCAATGAATGCTGGACAAGTTAAGCTCAAAACGAAGTGTGAGCAAAATGGCACTCCAGTAATTTAAAAAGGGAGGGAAAGACAAGGTTATTCACAATTAAGCAGCACCAACAAGTGAGTAGGCAGGGCAATCTAGAAAAGGCTTACTACAATGAGGATTCAAATCAATAGGCCTGGGCCAATGTCTGTGGTTCAGGGTCTTTGCAGAGGATCACACAGTTCAGAGTAGTTTGTGGTTAAGTCTTTGCCAAAAGTTCGAAACGAAATTGGTCAGAAGAAAAGTTACTTGAAAGAGTAGAGAAGGACAAGCCCTCGAATTGGCAAAAGATTTTAGACACTTTCACCGCGGTCGGATGAAACGTTGTAGCTGAGGCAGAAGTTCCTGGCAGATCCTGCAGGCTCACGGTTCCTGAAGCGACTGTCGGACTGACACGAAGAAGGAAGAATGGAGGGTCCTGCACTGCCCAGGGAAGAAACCAGAAGCAGGGCAAAGCAACAAATAAAAGGTGCGCTCTTTAAACCCAAGCAGGGTCCGGTCCTCCTGGCTATCCGGTTCACTGTAGCTGTGCACAGAAAATTCGACCTGAGGAAGGAGGCCTGGCTTGGAGTTTGGTGAACTGGTTGGTCCCACCAGCTCAAGGGAAGAAGACAAGAGAAGAAGATTCATTGCAGATCTTCTCTGTCGTCGAAGTTTGACGATTCGGAACCGCAGCAGGGCTTCACCTGGAGGTTCAGTCATGGTAGTGGTCTTCTTCCTTCAGCTTCTCTTCGGTTCTCTCGATCCAGTGGCGACTCTGCCTTTCAGTCCCAGAGACCTGGTTTTTATGCAGTTTTCCCCCATTCACACAGCCTGGCTGTCAATCACACAGCACGGTTGGTTTCCTGGTGGGACAGTCACCACAGCCAATCATACAGAGTGCGACATGGGTTTCCAAGGA
Organism: Ambystoma mexicanum; assembly: GCF_040938575.1. Taxonomy (NCBI): domain Eukaryota; kingdom Metazoa; phylum Chordata; class Amphibia; order Caudata; family Ambystomatidae; genus Ambystoma; species Ambystoma mexicanum. The sequence goes on along the minus strand of NC_090927.1, from coordinate 626,465,748 downwards.
GACCCTGTGCAGGGAGTCGCAAACCCCTCCCTCACATCCTGTCCCCCTCAGACATTCAGAAGCCTAAGGAGGGCTTCTGTGCTGAAGCCCACCAAAGGACTGCGAACAAAGGAACCAAACCTGGTTTGGCGCGCAGAGTAAATGACCTTTACAAAAAGAAATGGTGAATAAACCCAGCTGGAACCAAAATAAAATAAAAGGGGTCTAGCGGATTTAAGTTTGAGGCTACTAACCTAGCCTAAAACAGTACCAAGGCTATTTACATAGAAAAATAGGGTAGATTCCACTGCCACCAGCCAAATCTTAAAGAAAGGGGAACGAAATAACGTTCCCTGAGAAACAGACAAAAAGGGATAACTATTAACCCTTTCCAGTACTCTATGTAAGATAGTTTGTACTGGGTCTGTGAATATAAAAAGACTAATAAAGTCAATGGCAACTTTACATGTTCTGGGAGACAGTAGTCAGTCCCAGAAAATGGAGTTTAGAGTGGGAAGTCTGAAAAAGACAACCCTGTGTCACTGCACTAAAGGTGCTGTGTGACACACAGTAAAAAGATGATGCCTATGGAGTAGGGGAGACTCCAGAGTCTATGAACACAAAAAACAAAAATGTAAAACACACAGCAAAACAAATGTATGAGTAGGAAAAAGGCTCACACTCTGACCAGGTGAAAAAATGTATCCTAGAAATCCAGCAAAGCTGCTGAGGCACTCAACAGGTAAAGGAAATTAGCCGTTCTGGAGAATTCTCCCTAACACAGAGGAGATCAAGAAACAGTGAATTTATCTTAAGGCCATGGTCTGTGATCTCTTGGCACTCCACCACAAGGAGACCACTAAAGTGACTTACTGGGAGGAGACGTTCAGCAGTATCCTTAATACGGCTTACATGCGGGGTGAAGAATCTGACTACTGTAGGTTGGCAGCAACGTTCATGCTTATGAGTACATGATTGTTCATTTGCAGGTTGGACATCCCACAATGAATGTTACACTGCCTGTTTTCCTGTAGAATATGGCTGGCAATCACAAACACAATGGAAAAATCCAACTATCAAGGCCCACAGACCACGGTAGGTCATATTCAGGAAAGGAGTCAAGTGTAAAAAACACATCTACAAAGAACCTAATTTGTCACATTAAGGGTGTGTCATGTATCCCGCATTGCTCACATTAAATCAGCTCCTTCATCTCTGCTTCAGACATCAGCTACAAATTCCAGGCCCTAGTGCTCACCAACCTGGATGGTTGCCATGCCCCACCCCCACCCGTGTCCCAACCGCTATTCTGGCTCCAGAAAGCCGTCCAGCATGCTGCTGCTTGACTCATTGCAGAACTGAAGAAATTCAGCCACATTTACCCCACTCTAAAGGAACTACACTGGTCTACCCTGAAGCCTGCATCACCTGCAAGACAGCCTACTTCACTTACAAAGCTGTAACCTCCAAAACAACATTATACTTCGCTACAAAGATCCCCCTCTCAGGGTGTCAATGTTAAACCAGAAGCCAAGATATCAGCAGACTGGAATACAAGAGGTGTAGGAACGAGAAGACCAGATAAGAAGAATTCTCGTGCAATGCTACCACAGTCTGGAACAACCTTCTTGCTAACATAAGTCTGGCTCCCTCTCTCCTGCATTCCTGGATAAATCTAAAAATCCTATTCTTCAAGGAACACTTAACCAACCAATGAGTGCCATAGACTGACAAGATGATCCTACTCCACTATGCTCCACTCCCTAAAATAGGTACACACTATATTAATGACCTACATACATACATACAGGTCCAGATAAGGAAAGAATGACAGTTTATCATTTTTCTAAGGCTAATAAAAAAAGTACCCTTGACTTGGTATAACCTTCTAAAAAAACAGTTTAGTTCCTACTGACTGTGCGAGCTACAGACCTATCTTCAACTATTAATTTCTTGTGGAAATGATGAACAAGATTGCCTCCCTTCAGTTAAGAAAGCATTTAGCGCAGTTAAACTAGCCTGGAGATTGCCAGACAGGTTTACGTCCAGGACGAAGCACAGAAACAGCTCTCCTCGATGTCACCTACAGCCTTACTAAATTGATAGCTACTTCGTATAAGCAAGACTCTTCTATCTTTTGGAAGGAACTCAATATACTCAGCTCACAAAATGACATTCATCCTCTTTCAGTGTAGACCTCTAACTATGATAAGAGCTCTCATTATTTACTTTTCATCTTCCCCTCTTTGATTCTTTCTGAGGTATTTGGTACTTAGTGCTTTATAAACATCAATAATGCATATATTCAATGACTCTTAATGATAAATAGGGCAGCAGGTAAGTCTGAAGCAATAGCCAAAAGGACTGAATTAGGAAGCAAGCATTTAAATGTACTAAATTAAGCGGTCAAAATAAGACAATTGTCAGTTTATTACAAAGGACATCTTTTTTTCCAGAAAGGTCCATTTGGGAATGGACACATGTGAAAAAAATGGGTTTTTGAGAAACCTCCTAAAACCACTTCACAAAGAACATTGGGGTAATAGATATACGTGAGCAACTGTATTCAAAGAACAAAGGTCATTGATATGTATATCCAAATCCTAGTCTCATTCTGCTGCTAAAAACACTTCTTAGAAGCCTCCATATTATATTCACAAACTTTGATTTATTATGTAAGCTGGGAATAAATCTCAGTGAATTAAGCACTCGTCTTTGAAATCTGTTTAAAAAATGTGCAGTCACTGGCTTGAATCCCACCAGGACAGATTTAACCTTTCATATTACTGCTGTTGATAAATTGAGCCCAATGGGATTGGGGTAAAATAATATCATCTGTTGGGCAGCACTCAGATGCTGGATTAACATGGTTGGAGGTGCTATTTCAAAATTAAATTATTGAAACATAGGGACAGAAAATGTGATCACTTTCTTTGGATCAAACCTCCCATGCTCTGATATTATCATCTTTCAGAATATGTTAAATAAGTACCTGGCACAAGAATAGTTACTATTTCTATGTTGTGAGAGATGTTTTAAATTTGGACTTAAGTATCTGCCAATATCTGTGGATAAATGTGAGAAACCAATCCCATTGATTGATTCTAATATCTAGATATAGAGATTTGAATCAGCATGCCAATCAGTACCGTCACAAACCATCTTTGGAGATACTTTTGTAATACATTTTACCCCATGTGATGCTAGCTGCACAAGGAACAAGGAGGCAGTGTGTTGCACAGTCCACAAGAGGTTATTTCTGTCACTCACAACCCTGAATATTACCAACAAACAATGTTTGATCTTATTCCAGCATTAGTACCTTCTCTTGTGTTTCAGGGTGGACACGGGACACGCAGGAAATATCACGGTATGCACACAATTCTCCCATCATTATACATATGTATATAAATAATTATGGACATCTTCGAGAAAGAAGTCATACAAAAGTATGCGAGTAATGGTATATTTAATTTAAATGCTTTTTAAAAAATTCTCTCTCTCTCTCTGGAACTACAAGTGCACAAAAACTATATAGGAGTTAAAAGTTATTAGCAATATTATTTTTGCAAAGTGGATGGATCTTAGGGTTCACCATAACTGTATATATTTTATACAGCAATGTTTGTCACCCTAAGATAAGGGTGAACCCTAAGATCCATCGGCTTAGATTGCTAATAACGCTTGTCTCTTTTGATGTATCTGTGTGAAATTTTCCAAATATGTTTCCTACCACCATCCCCCTAAAGTTGTTTACAAATTCATCTAACGGTTTAAAAGATGTAAAGCATTGAAGAAAGGGGTGCTTTTCCTCTTTTGCATTAAACAGTCTCAGAACCCAAAGAGCTCCATGGATTTGCTTAAAATACAAAACAGGTTGGGCAGGAAGCAATGCAGTTGTACCTCGTGGTAGTTTGGTACAAATCCATCCAGTATTTTGTTTAAATATGGATATTGGGGTGCTCCTGTATCTGTACATATCTGTATAGAGCGCCTGAGTGTACAGAGCGCCTGAGTGTACAGAGCGGATGGGTGTACAGAGCGGATGGATGTACAGAGCGCATGGGTGTACAGAGCGGATGAGTGTACAGAGCGGATGGCTGTACAGAGCGGATGAGTATAAAAAACAAATGAAGGTATAGAGCGAATGAGTGTAGAGGGCAGACGAATAGATAGAACAGGATTACTGCCTACTAGCGAATGACTTTATAAGGCCGATGAGTGCATGTTGCTGTTGAATGCGCGGGGAGCGGATGAGCGCCGGGGAGCGGATGAGCGCCGGGGAGCGGACGAGTGCTGGGGGGGGAGAGTGCCGGGGAGTGGATGAGTGCCGGGGAGTGGATGAGTGCGGGGAGCGGATAGCGGATGAGTGTTACAGAGCGGATGAGTGTACAGAGCGGATGAGTGTACAGAGCGGATGAGTGTACAGAGCTAATGAATGTACAGAGCGGATGAGTGCACAGAGCGGATGAAGTATAGAGCAGATGAGTGTAGAGGGCAAACGAATAGATAGAACAGGATTACTGCGTACTAGCGAATGACTGTATAAGGCAGATGGGTGCATATTGCTATTGAATGCGTGGAGACCGGATGAGTGCGGGGAGCGGATGACCGCGGGGAGCGGATGACCGCGGGGAGCGGATGAGTGCGGGGAGCGGATGAGTGTCGAGGGCGGACGCGCGTGGAGCGCAAATGTGCGTGGAGAGCTGGTGAGTTCCGGGAGCGAGCGAGTGCGAGGAGAACGTGATTGCGTCGGGTGGATGAATGCATAGAGCAGATGAAGGTATGGTGCATACGAGGGGATAAAGCGAACAAATGCCTAGAGCGGAGGAGTTACATAGACCATGTGAGTGCGGAGAACGGATAAGCATGTAGAACCGATGAGTGCGGAATGCATGCATAGTAGATGACTATATAGAACAGATGAGTGCCGGGAACTGATGGATGAGCGTAGCGGGATGGATGAGCTGAGCGGAAGAATGTATAGAGTGGAGGACTCCATAGAACAGACTAGTATGTAGGGCTGACAAGTATATAGAGCAGACGAGTGCATATGATCGAAAGAGTGCATATGAAAAAGGGGTGCGTAGAAGGAGATGAGTGCGTAGAGCAGATGAATGTGCAGAGGGGCGGAGTGCGCAGAGGGGCGGAGTGCGCAGAGGGGCAGAGTGCACAGAGGGGCAGAGTGCGCAGAGTGCGCAGAGGGGCAGAGTGCGCAGAGGGGCAGAGTGCGCAGAGGGGCAGAGTGCGCAGAGGGGCAGAGTGCGCAGAGAGGGCTGAAAGCGTAGAGAGGGCTGAGAGCGTAGAGAGGGCTGAGAGTGTAGAGGGGGCTGAGTGCGTAGAGGGGGCGAGTGCGAAGAAGGGACGAGTACGTAGAGGGGACGAGTGCGTAGAGCGGGTGAGTGAGCAAAACAGGTGAAAGCATAGTGTGTGTGATGGCATAAAGAGGACGAGTGCCTGGAGCGAACGGATGCCTAGAGCGAACGAGTGACTAGAGTAGAACGGACGTGTCGGATAGTGCGGAAGAGTTGCATTGAGCGGATGAGTACATAGAGCAGCCGAATGCGTGTGAGGGCATAAAGAGGACGAGTGCCTGGAGCGAACGGATGCCTAGAGGGAACGAGTGACTAGAGTGGAACGGATGTGTCGGATAGTGCGGACGAGTTGCGTTGAGCAGATGAGTACATAGAGCAGCCGAATGCATAGAGCGGATGGAACGAGTGAAGTGGAGTGCATGTGGCAGACAAGAATGCATGCGTGGGGCAGACAGGAGTGCATGCGTGGAGCAGACAAGAGTGCATACGTGGGGCGGACTGGAGCGCGCGGGGCGGACTGGAGCGCGCAGGCGGACTGGAGTGCATGAGTGCGTCGAGCGAACCAGAGTTCCTGGAGCAGATTAGGATGCATGGAGTGGATAGGAGTGCATGGAACAGACTGGAGCGCATAGAATTGCGTGACGTATATAGTATGGTTTGGAATGCAGAGATTGTTTTGAAAAAGCATATAACCCATCATATCTCACCACCATGCTTACTCTCTTCTTTACACCACCACTCAACTAGAACACAGAGATACTATGACACCATTTGGTATAACTGTTCTCATACCAACATCCGCCGCTTACTACACATCATTCTAAGTAAACACTGCTGGTTACGCACCCCCCAGCCGGCGTTCTCCTCAGGCCTAACGCAGCCACACTCGGTCTGGATAAATCCTGCCAGAACGATCACATATTCCTGATCTCTCAACCACCGCACCTACCGCTAAGAAGCAGCTACTACACGAATACCGCACCAGCTGCACACATACCCGGTGCTCACACGCACCGTTGACTCTCTCTCTCTCTACTGATCTGAACTTCGGTTCCCAAGGGTGTTCAACCTACCAGCGCCTTCAGACCATATCAATGGTATATAAGGCGCTATATAAATGCAAAATAACATAACATAACAGAATATCTCCCGTGGTGCGTTGAAGCAAGAAAGACATTTCAGAAATGAAAAGTCACACATTTGTTCCTTCAGTGTGAGAAATTTTCGCAAGAATTCCTGCAAAGACAGAAAAAGAAATATGCTTACAATGTTACTAGGAATGAAGTAAAGGAATGTATTCTTTCAGGGTGGATGAGGAGAGGGTGAAACCGGTCTAATTGGTGAGTTAGGAAATTAAGGAGGATTATGCAATATGTTTAGTTCCTAACTTTTTTGTTGCTTTGTATGTACTGTTTCCACTGCCACTTCACAAAAACTGCAGGGTTCTCACAGGAATTGGATGTGCATCACAAGATTAAACATTCTTAAAATGATATTGGCAGATAGCCTGGTGGCACTTTGCCTTCAGGATGGATCTGGGTAGACAATAAAAGAGGATGTGTGCACATGTAAAGTTTGAGGAGTCTTGTAAAAAAGTATAATTAAGCCAGGTTGTGGCAATTCTCATAGCAATCGGAAAACACAATTATAATCTTGAGATATTTACTTGTGGTTAAATTCCATGAGTAAATCTTGTCAGAATAAAAAAGCGGGACACAAGGAACTCTTTTCTAAATGTCTGCTAGAACACAGCCAGAGGAGCATACACATTAGTCCCAATCACTAATTGCTGCAAAGTGGCCACATTCCATGGCCAATGGACCATGGTGTCTTAATACCACAGGCCGAGTGAGATGTAGCATAACAACACCATTGGAATAAAGACGAACAACTTAACTGTCTCATAACTATAACATTTTAAACAGCAAGATCTGATTGAGGATGAAGCAAACACTTGCTCTTGGTCTGAAGTATGTTGTAATGAATCATGCCCCACACCCATCATGGCAAAATAAAAGGGGTGATGGCTGGAAGGTTTAGAGCTAACCTTCACCTCTGGCATTGCTCTGAGCAACCCCCCAGACCATCTTTCTTCGCCTGCCAAGCCATTACAGAAGGGGAAAGACCATATGCAAAATCGGGGTTGGTGCCACCCCAAAGGGGGCAGTCCAGCCTTAACGGCTTGGTCACATCCCTTCTGCACGAGACTCCAAGCATCTGCAAACATGTTTCAGCCGTGTTGGATCTCATCAGCGAGGAGTTGTTTGGGTCTTTAGGCCCAACAGGCACGAGACCCATGTCTGGGCGTACCTGTCCCACTCACGGTAACTATAGCAGAACAAAAGGGGTGATGGAAGGTTTAGAGTTAATCTTAACATCTGGCATTTCTCTGGGCAACCCTCCAGAACATCGTTCTTCGCCTGCCAAGCCATTACAAAAAGGGAAAGCCAAATGCAAAATCAGGCTTGGCCCCACACCAAAAGGGTCAGTCCAGCCTGAACTGCTTGGTCACAACCCTTCTGCATGAGACAAGCATCCTTCTATTCAAGGAAAGGACCTCATGCCATTAATAACGGACAATGGCATCCCTTTTCCAGAGAGGAACTTCTCGCATGTTCATGTGTGGTGATATCCAGATTGGAAAGGGCTCTTAGATGTTTGCCTCAAGCGCCAGAGTACTTTGTAGGCTCTGACATAGTGTGACAGGAAATAACACATGAAGGACCACAAGGTCTTGACACTATGCACTCAGTTCACAGATCAATAATGTAAACATTACAATATTGCAGTTCTCATTGACATCTGTCCAGAAAGCTTGTTCACTCAAGAGGCTCCACACATGGTTTCCTGCAACACAAAGTTGCCACAAGCTGACAGGAAACCAGTGCCATGCTCCAATGTTTTTTTTAGTCATTGTTTGCCATTGATATGCCTGTTCACTGCTCATAAACCTGGTCTCTGGAGAACAGCCACATCCAGGATGTCTGCAGTGTGGCACACAAAGCGAAAGGGTTTTGAAGATGGGTATTGTGTAATAGTCAAACTTTACCCAATCTCCCAGGTCCCCATTTGACTCAGGTCAATCATTTAACACCCAATCACAGGACTTCAGCCAATTACCCATTGGACAGTGTTTGGAAAAATTGGAGGAGGGAGAGCCACTAGAGGAGGAGAAATAACAGCATGTGTGGTTTGAGGTGAACAGCAGGAGTTGGCTGGAGGTGTACGCATGAGATGGCTGGAGATGAACAAAAGAAAGCGGTTGAAGATGAAGAGCAAGAAGTGGTTGGAGGTGTACAACAGGAGATGGAGGAAGAAGTTGGTGATCAGGAGGAGGCAGAAGTGAAACATTGGAGGAGGTAACAAAGGGCATAGTTATACAGCCTATGAAGGACAGAGTGGGAGATCTTGGCCCAAGGCAGGAGGTAGGGGCAAATCCCAGTCTGAAGGGGTTAAACCCATGGTGAAAGGAGGAATGGTTAAGCAGAGGAGTAACGATGAGGGGCAGGAGAATAAGGCTTGCCATCCGAGAGGTGCTCCAACCCAGTGTTTCTTGACCACATCTGATCTGAGACACTCCACATGTACCTGTTTACTTGGGCAACAATTACAGACAGAAGATCAGAGAACAAAATTGCCTACTGGCAGAATGTGGGAACCCCATTAAAGCCAGATGAATAAACCTTGGCATTGACCCTGTGGTAGGTGAAGAAGTGTGCTTGGAAACTCTTAAGCCCGAGATTGTGATTCAAGAGACTTAACTTATATGTTGTTATTTTCCTTATATTTTGGCTGTGTAAATAAACTTAGTTTAACTCAAGGTGTTGGTGCTTTCTCTTTGTGCATAATCCTTTCACATCACTAATATGACATAGTATATCTATTTTGAAATGTAACTAACATCAAACAAGTGCTACAAATATGTGGTCTACTTTCTGTAGTAGAGATGGTTTATTTGCTCATTTGATGATAGTGGATCACTGAATCTTGACTTATACTACATTGTTCTCTTCTTTCCTGTTATTACGCTCCATACCTCTTGTGACACAGAACTCCTCAACTCGCTCAAAATCTCTGTTGAAAGTTTAACATCAAGATAATCACAAGCTATCAATGCAGAGAAATCAAAACTTAAAACACCATGTTTGCAATGATTTTGACATTACCATTATCACACACTATTCATTTGAGGACCTGATCACCATTACTATCACACACCATCTCAGAGGGAATTTTAACAATATTATTATCACATTCAAGGTATCTGGGGGGATATCAACATTGCCATTTTCAATCACACTGGCTCTGTGAGGGCCGATACACCCTCTCTATGGGTTCCTTCAGATCATCATAACCACATACCATCCCAACGTGGACTGTAACACCATTTTCATCACAAAGAATTACTGTGGGGATTTCAACATCCTTATTAACAAACACAATCTCGGTTGGGACTGCAACATAACCAAGAGAAAAAATTTTTTGTCTAGGCTGTAACATCATCAATGTCATCATCACCCCTTTTCCAAACCCACACAATTCTATGGAGACTTGTATGTCCTATTTTTAACACACTACGTTTAAGGGAGACTTTAGAATCACCATTATCACACACCATCTCTGTGGGGACCTGAATATCAGTATAAGGACACAGAATCTCTATTGGGACTTTAACATCCCCAACTTCACACAATGTCTATGGGAACCTTAACATCATGAAAATAACACACTGGCCCTCATTACGACCCTGGCGGAAAGCAACTGACCTGACCGCCATAGCGTAAATAGCGTTTCCGCCATGGCACGACAGAGTAAAGTGCGGCTAATTCTGACCCATCGGGCACGAGCAGTACGCCTTGGCGGAAGTGCAAAGTCCGCGATGGCGGAAATGTCCCCAAAACGCCCCTCACCGCCGTCGTACGGCGACCTAGGTGCAATTCCGCCACTGGACATAGCGGTCACCGTAATGAGCGGCAATCGGAAAATACGGTGACCGTAAATATACGGAAACGGAAGCAAAAACATGGTCCCGGAACGGGAAACAGCACGCCGTACACCTATAAAATCAGAATATTCACACAACCATTAAAAATACTACCCTGAGAGACATCCCAACCCGTCATCCACCCTAGTGAAACCAAAACAATGGGAAAAGTAGCGAAAAAAGCGTGCGACCGCAAGCGGCAGGTCCACTTCTCACGTGAGGACCTCACGGTGCTCACAGAGACCCTCCAGGAGAATGCTGCCGTCGTCTTCTCGACGCAAATGACCAGGACGGCACTTGCGAACAAGAAGGCCATATGGGCCCTGGTGGCACAGCGGGTAAGTGCGGTGGGGACCGCACCCCGCAACCCACAGCAATGCAGAAAGCGATGGGACGACTTGCGGATACGCGTACGGAGCATACTATCCGCCAACCGTAACATTGCCACAGCTACCGGGGGAGGATCGGAATCACCCATCAAGTTGACCCCCTGGGAAGAAATCTGTGCCTCCACCATTGGAATGGAGACCATAGAGGGAGTCGGAGGGATGGAGAAAGGAGTGCAGACATCCGAAGAATCAGGTAGGTGGGCCAAATAAAACTATGCTAAAACCACAATGTCCAATCATGTGAAGTACCATGTGTCCACATAGTGCAACAGAAACACATGTCCAGGAGAACATCCACTTACATTGGCCTGATAGCGGACATTAAAAGTCAAATTAAATAAATAAATAATTAAAATTCCTAAAAACACCCTCTACACGTGCAGCAGGCACCCCCTAACTGCAGGCTGCAATACAACTGCACCCTCAATCCACACAAAAATGAAACCACCCCCAAGGCCCTGACCCAAATCACCCTCAGGTACCACCCCAATGCATGTGATACATTGCCATTCCAATTTCCACAGACCCATCAATAACGCTCGCCCTCCTTTACTCCACCACAGGGTCCGATTCAAACGACGAGCTCCAGGACACCCCTACCAGCACACCTGCAAAGAGGGCCAAGACCAACGGCCAAAGACCCTCCACCTCAGCTGCACGCATCAAGACACGGCAGCAGCACAAATCAAGTGGCAGCACACAGGAGGGGACTTCAACAGGCACCCCAGCAGCCAGCATGGCCACAACACCACCACCACCACAGGCCCCCCCAATGGATGCCACAGAAGGCACTGCTTCTGGTGGCAGCTGCACCATAGGTGACACTGCATTAATGGCAGCATGCTCCGACACAGAAAACGGTGATGTCGATGTACGATCCATCCATGACCTGTCTCAATCCCCCTGTTTGTTTCATCCCGTACAACATGAGGATACCACGCAGGGGCACTCACAAGACGACGACTGGCCATCCCCCACAAGCCCTGTGTCAAGGCAACATGAGGTGATCAGCCCCTCTGTGACACCACCGCAAATGGCCATGGCCCAGCAGAGGCAACAGTCCCTCGACCAGGTGATCGTGCAACAGCAGCAACTGGCCACGCTCCTCAAGGACCATGCTGATGAATGTGGGGGTACCAAGGCAGCCATAGAAACATGCACAGAGACACTAAGGGCAGAAATGGAGAGAAGCAACGAGAGCCTGAGAGTACAAATGGTGAGAAGCACCGAGAGCCTGAGAGTACAAATGGAGAGAAGCACCGAGAGCCTGAGGGGGGAACTGCATGCGACGTCCAAAGACGTATGTGCTGAACTTGCCGCTGTGCGCCGTGTGCTCACTGAGCTCTCACAAACCCTTAGGGACATGCATGGACGTGAGCAGGCAGAGACATCATCCGTTGCAAGTTCCGTCCAGGGCAGCCCCCAACGTAGATCTGGGAGGAACCTGCGCTCCACAGGCAGGGGTGCCCCTGATACCCGGAGAGGGGGCTTGCAATACCGTCTGCCCACTGACAATGAGCGTCTTTGGACACTGGTGTTCGGGGGGGAGGTAGGAGGGTGGAGGGGGTGTGTTGGGCTTACTTGGGTGGCGGGTTGATGGGGTGTGTAACACAATTTCACATATGCTATAAACATTTCACAATCATCCAATGAGATGTGTGGACATTGATCTTTGTGTACGAGGCCATCATAGGCGTACAGTCCATATTGTGCATGTTCCAGACACACACAGTGCCACAACTCCCGTGTCCATGTATCAACCACCAGGCGTGAGTGCTAGAAGCATGAATCTATGATAATCTGACGAATTTCACGGCCCTCCTGTGCCTCGCGGACTCCTTGAGGTTCTGCCACATCCCCACCCACATCATGACCATATTCTGGTGCTTGCAGTTCTGCGTCAGGGGGCATGGGCACATTTCTACGTATGCACATGTTGTGTAGCATGACACATGCCATGACCATCTTAGCAACCTTCTCATGGAGATACAGGAGTGCCCCGCCAGACCTGCTGAGGCAGCGGAAACGACCCTTCAGTAGGCCGAATGCCTGTTCTATGACTACACGGGTACGTGAGTGGGCATGGTTGTAGTCCTCCTCATGCTGGTCCTGTGGGTTCCGGAGTGGTGTAAGGAGCCATCTCTTCAGTGGATACCCGGCATCACCTGTATGTGGACAATAAAGGATGTTTGAGGAATGACATTGCTACGTAAGCACCCCCCCCCTTCCTGGCAGGTCATTGCCGCATCACATACCCCACATTATCATGCATGAAATGAGACTCACCGAGTAGCCAGGATCTGTTCCCTGCATGTCGCTCCATGTAGCGTGGTATTGTAGAGTTCCGTAAGACCATGGAATCATGGGTTGATCCAGGAAATCGGGCACAACAATGTGTAATGATCCTGTTTGAGTCACACACCATTTGTACATTAAGAGAATGATATTGTTTTCGGTTGCGGTACTGGGCCTCCATGGCATGTGGGAAAACCAATTCCACATGGGTGCAGTCGATGGCACCAATGCAACCCGGTATGCCGGCAAGTGCATGGAATCCCACTTTTGTGTTCGTAATTTCCTGCTCCGAGCGTGGTAGAGAGATGTAGTCGTCTGCGTGCTTCAGGAGGGCATCAAGCACTTGCAATAGTGTCCGTGACAACAGTGGCTGTGAAATGCCATGCAACTGTCCGACTGTGTGCTGGTAGGTGCCTGTGGCCAGGAAGTGGAGTACAGACACCACCTTCAGTAGGGGTGGGATGGCGGTTGGGCTATCTATCATGCTGACAAGGTCAGCGTGTGTCATGTCCACAATGGCGGTTATGGTGTCCCGGTCCAAACGGTAGAGGGTGTGGATCTGCTCATCAGTGAGGTTGAACGGATGTGCTCGGAGGCGTGGGATTGCGGGCTGCCTGCGTGGTGGTAGTGGCTGTGCTGGTGGGCCTTGCTGGCCCTGCCTTGCCCTCCTCCTCCTCCTGCGTCTCCTCTGTGTGGCCGGTTGTTGTAGTAGTTGGTGTTCGTCTTCTTCTTGAAGTTGGAGTACTTGCAGTGCTATCAGGTCCCCCAGGGCCAACATCGCAAGTCCTGCCGGTAGCATTTTGGAGTGGGTGTGGTTGTGGGAGGGGGTTGGGTGTGCAATTTTTGTGTTTCCAAGCTGTATAGCCTCCACCTGTGGTGATTCATTCCACCTGTGCAAGCTGCAATCCCCTTTGGGCGAGCACGTCCCGCACACAACGCTGCAAATCGACGCATGGCATCTTGCTATTACAATCATGTATTTCATCCCGATGGCAGTGAGATATTGCTTCATATGTTAATTCTGCTATGCTCCCATTGTTTCACATACTATCTTTGCAGTCGGGAACAAACTTGTGAAGGGTCAGTGGAATGTAGTACTCGATTAACGGTGGACCCTCATGCAGCGCTGTACCGCGGTTCACCGACGGGCGGGGCGTCCCATTTGTGAGTGTAGCCAGTTGCCATTTTCACACACTGCCGCACTAAATGGATGGATTTGTGATTTCAAGCGGTCACAGATGCCTTTTCGACGTGATGTTGCAAATGAGGAATTCGAAGGACAGCGCTTTCGGTTTCCAGCTAGCGGCGAGGAGACGCCCACAGGTCTGACTGCAGATAGAAAGTTCTATTGTTTAATGTCCTTGGGACAGGGGCCATGCCGAGAATGCAATGATTGATATGAATAGTATGGGATGCGCAATAGCGTAGTGGAGGATAAGGCAGGACGTTCCCAAATACATGTTACTTCACAACACTAGAATTCCGGCCTGGACCACAGTGGATTTTGCAGACTGCATTAAGCACAGATTCAATGGAAATTTCTAATGTTATGTGAGTAAATAATCAGGCGTTTTTATACCGGGATGAGGGAATGATGTATGGATGCATGGACAGATGATTTAATAGAGAGTCTGCCATGTACATGGCTTTTTGGAATCTATCAACTTCCTCTGCGCTATGTGATGCAGGGCTGCCATAGTGGGACCATCGTCTATCTGCCCTTGTTGAACCCTCCCTGTCTCGACGCGCCTTCAAACACTTGTGTCTATGCACGTTACTAATCCCATCTAATGGCTTCTGTTTTAACAGACGCATGCACACAAACACTCGTTTGTAATAGTGTTTTCACCTCGATTTATATAGTTATGATTCACAAGTGATTATTGGGTGCGAATAATCCTTTTGAGTGGGCTAGCATGCATATGGCTGTGGATTTAGTGTGATCTTTGAAGTGAGTAATTCAAATGGAGTTCAGATGCCCATACTATTCTTTTTCGTTTCATTTGGGTGACAGGTATCTCCTCCCCTTTTGCCGCTGCCATCTGTATGCCACTCCTGCAGATGGCTTTTACTCCCGACACCTGCTGCTTCGTGTTAATCAGTGGAGCACCATTACGATCTTATGGGACGATCGCCAATGGCCCACATGCCCTTACGCAGTACTAGTGGCTAGGAGCAACATTTCGAGCTTTCAGCTGGACTAGTGCCTACCTAATGGGACGGCCCTGCGGTTCTAGGCGCTTCCATGTTGCCTTTTTGAACGTGAATGTAGCCCCTGTGTACCATGGAGGAACAGGGCGTCACACAAGAAGAAGCTGGTCATTTATTGCGGATGCAGCCCACAATTATGAGATATGATTTGGAGTTCATGACCTAATATCTGTATGGCCCGGGTGATTTTGTTGTGCATTAAATTTTGATTATGATATTGACCGTGTAGCGTTATTCTTTGCAAGTAATGTAGCATATTCCTATTTGTGGAGCGATGTATTGTGAGGAGATCTGCTTTGGGTTCCGCCTTCTGAGTATAGTTGCGTGGTACTGTACTGGGCGCGTTTGCCTACGAAGGCCAGTAAGGTCAGGGATAGGGGCTGCAATTATGTCTGTTTTGATGATGTCATGCTCATGGGAGGGGGATTGGCTTTTGTGTAACAGATGCCGGTCAGCCAGGTGGATTGGTGGAATGATGTGATTTTCAGAATATGGCTGGTCACAGGTGCCTGTGTTTGCGTGCGTTTCTTGGAGGGAGACTGAGGTCATGTCCATTGGAATAGCTTCTGTATTCGTGCCATCTGTGCCCTGCTGCTCCCATTGGCCCCTCTTGAGATGTGCCTGGCTGCTCAGTCACTCTGCCAACTTGTGTGGTACATGCTTATGCTGCTGGTTGGTTTGTTTACTGGCAGGAGTACAGGGCTGGTGCAGTCTCACTCAGGATACTGCTTTGTATGTTGCCTTGCACTGGTGTCAAGCGATGGGGGGCCTGTTTTTGTTTGTCTCAGTTTTCAGTTCATGTTGCTGTACTTGGAGCTTCACATGCCTGTGCTGCATCAGTACGGCAATGGTGCCATGGCTAATATGGATGGCCACTCACAAGGCACTTGGAGCCCCTACATTCATTTGTTCGTTGGCATGCATGGGTGACTTGTACATTTCACTGGTTGCATTGTGTGACTTCATTGCACCTACGAGGAGTTATGCAATGTGGCCAGGGAGTGGTGTACAGGCACTCAGTAGGGCCTTTTACGGTTGGTTTGCGATGCCGTACTTCTCACCATGGCGGAATGGTACTTTCCGCCATGCTTGATGGCGTTAGGTACATGTCCGCTAGGGTCAGAATTCCCGTACCGTTGCGCCATGGTGGTAATTACGGTTTCGCAGTGCGCGCGTGCGCGTACTTGGTGCAGTTAGCGTTGGCGTTCACTACGGTGTCGCTAATGGCATCGTACTTTACGGTGACGGGTCATAATCGCAACGGGCGGTATTCGATGGCGGTATTGCATTTCTGCCATCGTTTTTCGATTTCCGCCAGGGTCGTAATGAGGGCCACTGTCTATGTGAGGAAACTAACATCATTATCACACACACCTTTGTGGGAACTTTAACATAAACCTCACACACCATCTATGTGAGGACCTGGACATCAGTATCATGACATACAATATATATTGGTACTTCAACATCACCAACATCAAACACCACATCTATGGAGACTTTAACATCAAGATAATCACACACCATCTCTGTGGGGACTTTAACATCAAGAAAATCAGACATCATTTGAGTGGGGACTTTAATATCATTATTACTACATACCATCACTGTGGGGACTTTAAAGTTATTATAAACACACACCAGCTCTGTGGGGACTTTAACGTAAATAACACACCATCTCTGTGAGCACCTGGAGATCAGAATCATGGCATACAATATATATTGATACTTTAACATCACCAACATCAAACACAACATATCTGGAGACTTTAACATCAAGATAATCACACACCATCTCTGTGGGGACTTTAATATCATTATTATCACATTCCATCTCTGTGGGGACTTTAGCATCAAGATAATCACACATCATCTCTGTGGGGACGTTAACGTAAATATCACACACCATCTCTGTGAGCACCTGGAGATCAGTATCATGACATACAATATATATTGGTACTTCAACATCACCAACATCAAACACAACATATCTGGAGACTTTAACATCAAGATAATCACACACCATCTCTGTGGGGACTTAGCATCAAGATAATCACACACCATCTCTGTGGGGACTTTAATATCATTATTATCACATACCATCACTGTGGGGACTTTAAAGTTATTATAAACACACACCAGTTCTGTGGGGACTTTAACATAAATATCACAAACTGTCTTTGTGAGGACCTAGTTATCAGTATCATGACATACAATATATATTGGGACTTCAACATCACCAACATCAAACACAACATATCTGGAGACTTTAACATCAAGATAATCACACACCATCTCTGTGGGGACTTAGCATCAAGATAATCACACACCATCTCTGTGGGGACTTTAATATCATTATTATCACATACCATCACTGTGGGGACTTTAAAGTTATTATAAACACACACCAGTTCTGTGGGGACTTTAACATAAATATCACAAACTGTCTTTGTGAGGACCTGGTTATCAGTATCATGACATACAATATATATTGGGACTTCAACATCACCAACATCAAATACCACATCCATAGAGACTTTAACATCAAGATAATCAGACACCATCGTTGTGGGGACTTTAACATCAAGATAATCACACACCATCTCTGTGGGGACTTTAGCATCAAGCTAATCACACACCATCTCTGTGGGGACTTTAATATCATTATTATCACATACCATCACTGTGGGGCCTTTAAAGTTATTATAAACACACACCAGTTCTGTGGGGACTTTAACATAAATATCACATACCATCTTTGTGAGGACCTGGATATCAGTATCACAAAATACAATCTCTGCTGGGACTTCACCATCACCAACATCAAACACCATGCGTATTAGTACTTTATCATCATGTTAATCACACACCAACTCTGTGTGGTCTTTAACAACAGTATTATAAAACAACATAGGAATGCTGTCTTAAACACGATTATTCGTACAAACCATCTCTGTGAGGATCTGAAATCAGTATCATGACAGACAATCTCTATTCAGACTTCAACATCACCAACATCAAACACCATTTTAATGGGGACTGTAACATATTCGTCATCAGACCAATCATAGAGAGATGTTTCAGTGGACAAGATGGTGACTGTGAAACAATGAAACCTGTATTCAAATCTCTGCTTCTCCACCTGACCACATTGTGTGATGCTGAGCCATTCACCTAATATTTCAGTTCCCCAGTTCTCCTTTCTGACACACTGAGTTTTTTGTAATATGGTCGCATGACAGATTTAGGAAATGTTTAGTGAGGTTCTTATGGAAAATACACCACCATTACAATCCATCTATTGTGTATACCTACGGTGTGGGTAGGTACACATATGTAGAAATAGAATTGTGCAATTTACAAAGATGCCTATGAAACAAACATTTAGCTTTTGCATAGGGATACATTCAATTCCAAATAAGAATAATTAAGTCCTCACAAGGATGGTAACACGCGTTCAGGTCCCCACAGAGATGGTACCGGACACGCGATTAAAAATTAGCATTTTTGCACATTTGAAGCTGGATCCTATATTAGCATTTTTTTCTGAATATATTTCTGCTGTTAGCATATTTTTAAAACATTGGGAAAGGTTAGTCCCCACAAGGCTGGTTTCCACACATAGTCCCCACAAGGTAGGTAAAACGTGTGTGTGTGTGTGTGTGTGTGTGTGTGTGTGTGTGTGTGTGTGTGTGTGTGTGTGTGTGTGTGTGTGTGTGTGTGTGTGTGTGTGTGTGTGTGTGTGTGTGTGTGTGTGTGTGTGTGTGTGTGTGTGTGTGTGTGTGTGTGTGTGTGTGTGTGTGTGTGTGTGTGTGTGTGTGTGTGTGTGTGTGTGTGTGTGTGTGTGTGTGTGTGTGTGTGTGTGTGTGTGTGTGTGTGTGTGTGTGTGTGTGTGTGTGTGTGTGTGTGTGTGTGTGTGTGTGTGTGTGTGTGTGTGTGTGTGTGTGTGTGTGTGTGTGTGTGTGTGTTTTTTTTTTTGCAAATTATCGCACCTGTAATGTCCGAAAACAAAGTGTTCGAACTTTTGGTTATTCAAACACTTTGGTTTCGGTCATTTCAGCCGCGATAATTTTGGCTTCGTCCAAATCACTGGGATTCGTCTGTTGCAGGGGTGGATAGGAGAGTAGCAATGTCGGCCTGCTTTGCTGGTTTTTTCGACATGATGGTTGTAGGTCCAAGTCTCCAGCTGAGGTGTGATGTGCTGAGGTCACAGCGTAGAGATTTGGGGCTGGTCCGGCAGTCTCGGGCTTAGAGATGAGAGGAGCTGTGACTGCTTTGGCTACGCGGACTCTGGGTCACTACAGCGTGAAGGGGGAAACGGGGGGCATGGGACTGCAGTAGTGGCTTCCTCACCAAGGATTTTATTGTCCTGTTTGCCCAGCTCCTGGTTTGACTATGGGGTGCGACCTGGTGTTCGCCAGAGGTCAGCCGCTTTGAGGTTTGGGTGTAGCAGGTGGTGTCTGCCGTTTCTGAGGGTGCCTCGGGGGGTGCTCAAGTGCTTTGTGCCTGACCGGCTTTTGCCTGGCTTTTGGTCCGGTGATGGGTGTTGGTGCGAGGGGTCGTGCCCCCAGGGGTCTCTTGGCCAGGTGGTGTTGTGATTCCACTCCTGGTCCTGTGAGAGGCCCCCCGGGAGAGTTGTTGCTCCGTGCACGTTACAAATGGTATGGGCTGGAGTGTAGTCCCTTTAATCAGATGGCCTGCGTGGCCGCCACTCAGATGTTCGTGGTTCGGTGCCGGGGAGAGTGCCCTTGGATGGGGTTGCCACCTATAGTGTTATAGTATGCGGTGTATTCGCCCCCTCGTATGCTTTACCGCCTCTCTGCCATGTGGAGACAGGATCTGGTGCCGCCATTGCTAGTAATGACTGATGTGTGTCCTCGCCGCATGCATTTCCCGCCTGCAGAGGGTGTCGGGGAGATCCCTACTGCTGTTCCCCTGGGCAAGGAAGAGACAGGTTCCTTCACCTGCTAGCGCTCGACGGTTCCCACCGGAGCACCAGCATGTGTCTCGAGTGGCCTGGGGGGGATGAGTCTCTCTGTCCCACAGCGGTACTCACAGATGGTGGGGTAGTAACAGCTAGGCAGTTGCATCAACACTGGTTGTTAAGGTGATGACAGCTCATCCCATGTACTTGTGGTCGCAGCCAGGTATGCAGTGTGTTTATGTGCAGCGGGGAGATGGTGTTAGGGCCGCCAGAGTAGCATGAGGAAGCAGGTGATAAGGCTTCAAATATGCAGGAGGGGGCTCAGATCACCCACCCAGGCCAGGACCGCTGCGAGCCCGAGAGGGGCCACAGAGTATAGATCCTAGAGCCAGGAGCTTTGTGCAGTTCGTATAGTAGTGTCTCCAATCACCAAGCTGGGGCTGATCAGCGAGGCGCTGTGTTGATAGCGGCAGAAATGGCTACGTTGATAAGGCCAGACCGAGCTGCAATGGCCGAGTGAACTGTGTTCTCCCACATATCGGTGGAGGAGCAGGGGGGCCTCGCAACCCCATGCCCCCGATCAGGCACCAAGACACGATCAGATATGGACTGCACAAATGGTGGGGTAGAGACAATCAGGCTTGCATACAGTTACTCAACACAGTGATGATTAAGGTGCATCCGATGCACTTGCAGATTCAGCCCGACATGCAGCAGTGTAAAGGAGAGATGGTGTTGTGACAGCTGGAGAGGCAGGGGTTGCAGGTAGTGGGTTTTTAGAAACATGGGTGGGGGTTCGGCCACCCAGCCCAGGTCAGGATCTCAGAAAACCAGAGAGGGGCCACAGGATTCCACCCTGCATCCAGCAGTTCCATTTAGTTCGTATGAATGTGTTCCCTCTTGAATAGCTGGGTTTAATTGGCAAGATGTTATGCAGATAGTGGTAGAATTGGCTGCATTAGCAAGATCAAACAGGACCTGCAGTGGTCAAGTGTATTGTGGCCCCCCACGTATCAGGGAAAGACTGGAGGGTTCTCACCCCCAACATGTTGGTATGGTGAGGGTCCCCAGTCTTCTTTTCCCGAAATCATGCGCTACTCCTGCGGCATCCCTCCACGCACGCCTCGTGTGGCCAGCCCCAGGGCTTCTTCCTTCCGCGCTTATAGTTTGCAGTGCTCACGCAGGAGAAGGGGCCAGTGAGTTCAATGGAGGGCCCGTGCTGCAACGTAATTCGGGGGCCGGTCCCAGGTGGTGATGTGGTATGGCGAGCATTTCAAGTCTTATTTACTGCCTGTGGTTCGGGGCCGTTGGTGCAACCAGTGGCGTACTTGTTTATGGGGGTGCACTATGGCCCTATTTCGGGCAGTGATCGCGGGCCAGTCTCACCTCTGATAATAGTGTCCATAGGTGATTGTACTACGCGCCGTCTGGATTCTTCAATATGATGCGTGCATGTGCAGGCGCTCAATGGTAACGTTACCAGAGCGCCTGCATGCACACCTTCATCGGAGCGTACCTCTTGCACCGGAGAGCCGCAATATTGTCTCTCAGTCACCGCTAAGCTCCGGGCAAGAGAGTCGCGGTACTGAGTCTCCAGTCTCTGCTAAGCATCGGGCGAGCAGAGTTAGAGGGCGGAGCAGTCTGTTGATTATCGCGATGCGGCCAAAAGTGGCGTCGCTGCTCTCCAACGCCTGTGGTCTCCCGGGCTAACGGGGAGGCCTCTCAGAGCCACGCAGGTCTCTCGATGTTTCTCACAAACCGCTGCACCGATTCACTCCATTATTGGTGGACATACTGGCGACATCTTCTTATACCCCATCAGCTAGTTTGGTCCAAAATCAGGCAATATTGTAAACGTTATGAGCCACGGGCTCCAGCTTGCCTGCAGAGCTCACACACACAGCTCCATCTGGCAGCGTGCGCAACAGTTCCCCACCCATCGCGCACATCTTAAGAACTCTGCGCATACATAAGAGCATTACCTGGCTCTGATTACAGTGGTGGGTCCAGTTGGCATCATCAGCACGAGTCAACAGACACCTGTAAGACAAAGAACAGGCCATTGCAAACACAGCGGGCACACAGAAGTCAAAGCACGTTACAGAGGCATTATCAAACCTGTTTCGCTGCCGCATGCGTTCGTTGACACCATCATCCCGCCACCGGCAAGCCTGTAATCAAAAGAACAGAGAGCATTAGAAGGTCAATAAGCACATACGAGAAAACAGCGCATTGAAGCAAGTAGGAAATAAAAGACAACAGAAGGTATGAACACCTACCTCAGTGAGGAGAATCCTCACCACATAAAGACTTAACAGAACGAACATTCAACCACACCGCAGCAGGACTGGGCTTGGGAGATACGAACCAGTGACGTAACTGGTTCCAACGCTGAACAGACTCGTGCCCCTGCCTGAGTTAGGAGCAGGACAGAGAGCCATCATTTCACATACATCTGGTGAGTTAACCAGCAGTCAATTCTGGGAACATTAGAGGTGGCATCAGGGTGGGAGCAGACACAGACCCCCACACACCTGTATTCTAACCTTGTCCCGTATACACATTCACAGGAGCAGCTCCAGAGAATCCAGGCTCCAGAGGGTCCAGGCTATCACTCCGCAGAGAAGAGGCTCCGGATACTCCTGCAGTGTAAAGGTGAGTGTAACAGTGGTACCAATAGAGCTTGGATTGTTGAGCCACTCTTACCAGATAACTGGCAGGGGGCACAACTCCTGCAGTGACTTTCTACTTGCACCCCCATCTTGGGCCAGTAGAAGTGCATGGATAACCTTTGCTTGGTTCTCTTGATTCCAAGGTGACCAGCAAGGGGCACTTCACGCGCCAGCTGTAGGAGTAAGGGTCTTACAGCAAGGGGAACCACCAACCTCCTATGGTCTCCTTCTGTAGACTCTGTAGGCTCACTATACAGAATCCCACCTTCCCACTAAATCCTGTGCTTCCCAGGAGGTTCACCCTCAAGCTGGGAGCAGGCCTGTCTTCTTAGGCCTTCCAGAGACGGGCACTCACATTGGCCCTTACTAAATTCTTCCCTGTCGGGACCACCTTCTACTAACAAATCTTTTAGTTCAGGATGGTCATTTGGGTCAAATAATTCAGGTATCACCACCTCCTCGTCAGGTCCTGGTGCTTGACCAACTACCTCCACCTCAGTGGTAGGTGAGTTAGGGGGAATGTTTTCTTTCCCTCTTTTGGATTTTCTTACTCCTTTAGCCTTGGGTTTCCCTTTGGCTGGGGCATTGCAGTGGTCTTGGCCAGTACTGCCTTTGTTTGAGACCTTGTACAGGGTCTTTCAGCTGTATCTCCCACAAGCCCTAACGCTCTGAGATAATTTCCCAGCAAGGCCTTTCCTGGGACACTCCTCTGTATGCTCACTGGAATCCTGACTGCTGTACCATTTATAGTAAGATGTACAGGTATTACTGGGAACATGAGAGGTGGGCCATCAGCCAATTTAGTGGGTAACAGAGGAGCTCTGGCAACTTCCTCTGGGTCTACCAAGGTAGACTTCACTACAGTTCGACTACACCCACTATCCCTAAGAGCTGGAATATCTACTCCATTGATCAGCACACTGTCTTTAAAGTAGTGCTTGGTATTATCGGGAATCCTAGCATAAGCCTCTGAGACTTTAGGCTCACAGGAACCCATGGAAACTAAAACTACCTCAGCTTCTATCCCACTGTGGAGGGAGTCTGAGAAGGATTCCCATGTAATCTCTTCTTCTTCATAGGAGGAGAAGGCCAGAATAGCAGAGCGGACCCCCAATGTTTTGACCTCACATCTGGGATCCCCCTTCACATGGTCAGTTGCTCCACAAGCAAATCAAGATCCACTGGGTCTGTTTACATAGGGAGGCTTACTATAACCAGAGTTCTGTTTTGGAGGCTGACCTCCACTATCCTGTGAGTTCTCTTGTGTCTTACCCTTATTTTACCTTTTGTGGCCCTTCTGGGAGGAATTTTTATCAGATTCTCCACCCTCCTTATCTTTGGACTTTTTCCTCTCCTGCTTTCCAGGATGAGTCTTGTCATTGTGGGACACTCTATGTGACACCCACAAATCTGCCGCTATTGCAAGCTTCTTAGGATCTATCTCCTTTGAATCTGCCAAATGCTGCTTAAGCTCAGGGGAAGAAGATGCAAAAATATGTTCAAGCATGACAAGACATATCATACCTTCAAAAGTAGAGACCTTATAACCTTCAACCCAGCCAGTCAAGTTTTTTAAGGATTCAGTTACATAAGATACCAAAGTACCACCGTCTTTCTTTTTGTACTCTCTGAATCTTTTTAAGTATTGGGCAGGAGTCTTTCCGAACTTAAAGATGAGAGTTTGCTTCAACATTGCAAAATCTGCTCTCTCAGCTTTTGACATTTCCATAATGGCACTGCAGCCAGAATGGGGCAGTCTGCTAAGTAACCAGGAAATGTTATCAGCATTGTCAACTTGTTGAACTTCACGTGCATACTCACATGTATTCAGCCAGTCTATAATGTCATTCTTTTCCTCATACACACTGAGCAGATTATTAGGAAACCTTGGAAGAGAGGAGGACCCAGACCCATGTCCAGGACCCTTGGATCCATTGGCATCCATTGGCAATCTGAAGCTTGGCAGTTCCAACTGGTGATCCCGGTCTTTCTGTTTTTCTGCCTGCTCTATCTTCAGTTTGGCCATGTTAAATTCAAGCTCCTTCTGCCTAAACAGCAGTTCTTGTTTCATGTATTCATGTATGGCCTCACCTTCAGCACTGGCAGAGGAAACATTAGACATTACATCCTCCAAATCCTCATGGTCTCTATGAATCAGTGCAGCAGCAGAACTTCCAGTTCTGACAGTGAGAGCAGCCCCACCTCCTTCTGCACTGTCATCAGAAGCTATGGCACTAATCTGAGCTTCTTGCCAGTCCGTGATTCTTTGGATCATTTCCATTTTTCTTCCTTGAGCAGCGATACCTCTCTCAGCACACACCTTTCCCAATGTTTCAGATTAAGAAGCATTTAAAGTTAACAGGGTACTTGTTTCCATATTGTTAGATAGGACTAAGGCCTTTTTCAGTTATACTAGAACAAATCTCTATGTGTCCTGGTAGGAATAACTCGAAATGCCTTCACTAATATGCAACACTGGATACCTTCAGTCCTATCCCACTGCTGCGACCAATTTGTTAAAATGGATTTCTGAACTCTGACCTGGAGGGGCAGAGGTTCAGAAGGCCAGCCTAGTTTCTTGGAACAGGGTAACCTCTGGACAAGCCAGATCAATCAGGATTGTTATGGCAGGCGGTCAAGACTAAGGGCCTCATCATGAGTCTGGCGGTAACCCTTAAATCCACAGCAAAATTGCCGATTTTCGGCATGATTACCGCCGGCGGGAAATCCGCCGGCAGTAATAGCGCAAATTTTCCCCATTGGGCCCAATGGGGAATGAGGAATTCCCTAATGGGCCCAATGGGGAATGAGCAATAACCCTTCTGCCAAACCCGTGATCCGGCGCTAATAACGCCGGGGGGATTGGCGGTAGGGATATTAGTGCCGGCGCTAATAACGCCGGCGTTACCGCCCAACTTGTGATGAGGCCCTAAGTCTTAGGGGGGGTGAGGGTGACTGAAGGACCTCAATGAGAACACAAAGCAAGGACACTCATAATTACTCCAGACAGGTGTTATATCAAAAATATAGACACATTTATTACAAGGCCTTTGTAACATAGACCATAGCAAAAGAATCACAACAAACATATAAATATCAATACAATGTATATAAAAGACCATTGGGGTCTAAAGGGGGTAAATGCATAAAATATGTCGACAACCTAGATGGGAAGGAAACAGGCAGTGCAGATAGTCTTTAGGCCCCTTTCGACATCGACAATACACCTAACTAAGAGGCAGTCGAAGCCCCAAGAAGAGAGGAGCCTTGTGCTCAATAGTACATGCAATGCAAGTGCACACGGTTGTTCCAATGAGCCAAATAAGGTCTCTTCAGGGGTCTCTAGCAGCTCGGGAAGGTGGATGAGACGATGCAGAACAAGTTCCCACTATTCAGGGAGGACCTCCACTTGAAGGCAGAGGCAGTTCCAGAGAGCGGGATGGAGTCGCTAGTTTGCACTAGCAGTGGAAAGGAGAGGGACCCCCAGGGGCCACTCGTGCATAAAAATGGGCCCTTGCACTAGGGGCCACCAGTTAGGGTGAGGCGTACTCACCGGTCCCTGACGCAAGCGGACCCAAACTTCGCCTGTTCAGTCCACTCAGGTTGCAGGTTCGAACGCAACAAAAAGGACATCTCTGCGGCTTTCAGTTCACATCCAACTGTACCAAGACCTGGCACCTATCACGCTTCGCAAAAGAAGAATGATGCAGCTGATCACAAAAGTACTACAAGCAAAATAGATAAGATACAGATGGACTCACCCTTTCGGCCTTGCATTTACATGGGAGGGCAAACAGCGGAAGATCACCACTTGTGAGGAGGGTGGTGCAATCCTGCAGCTAGAAGATATCCAAGATCAACCGATTGCCCGAATACATCCCAATTCCCAAGACACAGCGAGTAAACCATGGGAATGGTCAATTGAGAAAAAGCGTAAATCCAAAAAAACAGAGAAGGCCAAAACCCAGCAACAGAGCCAGGAATGACAAGTTGTGAAAAGAAGCTTGCAGAAGCGACTAATCGGGGAACGTATAACAGCTGTATAATGATGAAAACCTACAACACATCAAAACATATGAAATCTACACAGAGGAGAGAGAAATGCACTCCTAGAAGGTGGGAGCTGAGTGGGAGAACTACTAGACAGCGAGAAGAGCAAAACGAATCAAGAACTACAGCAACAGCACGAACCAGAGTCCTAGGGCACCCAAAAGTAAACGTGGAAAACACAGATATAGCCCAATCCAAGCCTACACCAGCGCAACCCCTCCTATACCAAAATGGCTGAGTCAAGAGTCATATCTCTGAATGTACGGGGCCTGAAGTCACCAATAAAACTCCGAGCAATATTAAACAGGCTGAAATCAATGCAGACAGCGATTGGGCTTCTGCAGGAGACACATCTCCTCCCTAAAGACGAGAAGCGCATGGCCAGCCGGAGTTTTCCACAACAATACTTCGCTTCAAGTGGAGAGAAAAAAAGAGGGGTGGCCATACTAATTGGGAAAGCACTCAACTTTAAAAAACTACAAACTCGCAAAGACAAAGAGGGCAGATACTTGGGGCTCAAAGGGCTGATAAAAGGGAAATTGTACACAATCATAGCAATTTATGCCCCAAATAGTCGTCAAGATATGTTCCTAACGGACCTGCTGGGTAGTCTCGGCAGCTGGTGTGAGGGCCAACTGATTGTGGGTGGAGACTTCAACTGTGTTATGGACCCGATGCTGGATAAGACTCTTCCCCCAACAACCACTGATCAGTATAACAGACAAGCTAGGGGTCGGTTCTACAGAGAATTAGGAGTGATTGCAACCTGGTGACTTTTCCATGGAGACCGGAGAGAGTACACCTACTACTCAGCTGTTCACCTTGGTTATTCCAGGATAGATATGATCCTAGTATCCACAACATTAGTTCCGCAAATAACAGAAGTAGAAATTGGTGTGGAATACCACTCAGACCATGCACCAGTGATGGTGGGTGTGGACTGGGGGGTGGAAGGAAACAGTGCTAGACCACTTTGGAGATTAAATGAAATCCTCCTAAAAGACATCGCATTAAGAACTCATATGGAGACCGCCATCAACAACTACTTTAAAGAAAACGATAACGGAGAAACGGCCTGGGGGGTAATATGGGATGCAGGAAAATCAGTGATCAGGGGAGAATTCATGTCACAAGCCTCAGCATACCACCGTGAAAGGGCGCTAGTGATAAACCAACTAGAAAAAGAGGTGAAAGCTGCAGAAGCCCAACATAAGACTCGATGCTCTAGGAAATCCTTAAGAGCACTACAGAAAATCAGAGCTCAACTGGAGAACCACACGGCGGACCAGGTGGCTCAGTCGCTACTAAAGACAAAACAATCCTACTACATACACGGGGGCAAGACTAATAGATTCCTGGCAGCAAAACTGAGAAAACAAAAAACCCGGAACTACATAGTGCAGCTAAATGACTCCCACAGCAGAGCTGGACAAGACGGAAATAATGAAACGATTTCACATGGAACTATTAAAGGGGGAAAATCTAGACCCAGACCATCAACTTGCCTATATCAACTCTCTCCAACTGCCCCAAATTACAGAAACAGACAGAATCAATCTTGGGAAACCGATTACTGCCCAAGAAATCAGCGACGCTATCACAGCACTACCAGCAAATAAGACGCCAGGTCCGGACGGTTTTGGTAATGTATATTACAAGACATTCCGTACACAATTGCTAGGCCCGCTGTCAAAATTATTCAACACAATTAGGGAAGAGGGGAAGGTCACGCAAGATATGGGGAAGTCCATAACTATACTGCCGCTAAAACCAGGCAAAGATCCCAAAAACTGTGCAAGCTACTGGCCTATAGCACTGCTGAACACGGATGTAAAAATCTACACAAAAATGTTAGCAACTCGTCTAATGGAAATCCTTCCAAATATAATACATGATGATCAAGCAGGGTTCATCGCAGACAGGCGTACACAAGACAACGTCAGAAGGGCAGTGGACGTCATTGATGCTGGAAGACGATCACAACAATCATTTGCTGTGGCAGCTCTGGATGCCACCCGAGCCTTCGATAGCATGGACTGGGGCTATCTGAGCTTGATTTTGGAACAGTTTGGTTGCGGTCCGGAATTCACGAAATGGTGCTTGCCAACTACCAGCATCCATCGGCAAGCTTCAGGATCAATAGTCGGAGCACAGAATTCTTGGAGATCGGAAGGGGCACTTGACAGGGCTGCCCTCTCTCCCCACTAATTTTCGCAATGGCAATGGAACCATGTGCTGTGCAGATCCGCCAAGACGTCAGTATCAAGGGAGTTACAATAGGTCAGGAAACCCACAAAATAGCCCTATATGCGGATGACATCATGCTCTTTATGGGAGACCCAAAAAATTCAATGCCCAGAGCTATGGCCCAGCTGGAGGACTTCAGACGAGTCTCGGGGTTCTCCATAAATTTCTCCAAATCGAAAGCTATGAACATAACGGCAAAGAGAGAAGACATCGAGACATTGGCGAGATCATTTCCGATGAGCTGGGTTGAAAGCAAACTGGAATATCTAGGAATTAACCTTGCCAGGGATCCGGACAAATTATATCAGACAAACATAACGCCACTGAGGAAACAACTACAGGAAGACTTGTGCAGATGGGACTCCCAGGAGTTGTCATGGTTCGCCCGCATCACAGCGGTCAAAATGACCATCCTCCCCCGCCTCCTCTATGTGGGTAAGCTCATTGCCAGTGCCAATACCACCAGCCAAGATCCGAGAACTGCAAGATGCGATATTCGAATTTATATGGCATAATAAGAAACCTAGAATTCAGAAACGAATCCTAATGCGCTCCCCACATCTGGGCGGTCTGGGAGTTCCAGAAATTGACAGATACATTATGGCAGCACAACTAGCACCAATGCTGCGATGGGCGAAACCAGAGGATCATAAAGGTTGGTTCAGAATCGAACAATCAGTCTCATTCATCCCCCTAATAGCCCTCTTGAGCCTGAGCAAAGAAAACCGAAACAGCAGAGAAGCTCTACTAGAAATGACGAAATGGTCTTTGCTAAACTGGGACAAAGCCCGGAAAAAGAAACGCATTCCTGGTGGAATGAGTCCATGTACGCCACTGATGGGCAATCCGGACTTCACACCAGGTCTCCAACAGGGATACTGGGTGGGCTGGTCAGGGGCAGAATCGATGCAACTGAAAGACATGTACAAAGACGGCGCTCCACTGCTCTTCACAGATTGCCAGTTAAAATTCAACATAGGGGAAAACGAACGCTATAGATATGCGCAAATCAGGCACTGGATTACACACCCAATGGTGAAGAAAGTGGGCACTCATCACCCATCTACTATCAGCAGCTAGAATGACTCTCGCACAAAATTGGAAAAACAAAGAAGGTCCAATATCAGCATGCTGGTGGGTTAAGATCTGGGGGGTGATGGCTATGGAGAAGATATGCGCCATCAACACCGGCAAATACCTAAGATTCCTAACTATATGGAATCCATTTCATGAACATGTACGGGACAGAGAAGCCCATTTCTCCAAACCTCGCCTGTTCCGAAACACACATGTAACCTGAACTCTCTCAAAAATAAAGATAAAGGGACGCTGTGGTCAAGAAAGGGAAGAACACGGTAAAGGCCTGGACTCTGGAATATAAAATAATACTTGTAGGGGGGTTGAGAATTGCATAGAGGTGGAGGGACTAATAAAAAGAAATGGAGGGGTAAGAGAGGAGGGATGAGAGAGGGAGGGAGAGCATTGGGGAACCTCAGGAGGTAATGCAAACTATAATTTTCTGTAAGACAAGAACATGAGTAAAAGTCCAGGGTGCTCAAAAGCTATGCTGTAATAGCTTATATGCCCTGGAACCAAAAATAGACATGGAAACTAGACCGAAATGGTAATGTCGGACTGAAAAACAGCCTTAGAATGGACTGTCACTAAGACACAACTCGATCTTATATAATGTATGTAAGTGAGATGGATTTTGTATATATAAAGCCGGTTAAAAGCAAAATTTCTTTTCGAAACAATACCAAAAGAGCATGGCCTAGGCACTGATGGTAATTAATTGAGTTGAACAGAGTTGTCATTTACAATGCCTTCAGAGGTAGTCCGAATTTATTAACGCTTCAGTAAAACATTGACGGGGAGATGAAGCAAGGAAGGCAATGTATTGCGAAGTTTCACAACGAGAACCTTAAGTTAGAACCCATTGATGCGGGCAAAATACTTCCCAAATGTACCCACTTTATGTTGCATATTCGACCTCAAGCCAAATCGGATTATGTAATAAGGTTGCCAAATGTAGTGGGGAGGATAATCGATCTTTGTTTATTAACTGTTCAATGGCTTTAGGAGATGACCTACTGTAGCGCTTATTCTTGTTGAATGTACGTAGGAAGAACTCTATCGAACTGTTTTTTATCATTACTGCTCTATGTGTTATAAATTGAAAATCTAATAAAATATTTGTTTTAAAATATGCTGATGTCGAGACAAACATTGATATATTTTGAAGAGATATCGAAAACAGTTGATGGATGTATTGAACAAAAGGGGAGAATGCGAAATGTAATCCAACCATTAGCTAAATACATGGAAACAGAATTCAGTATAGCATTATGCCATGTATTTCGGGTACAAATATGTCGAATGCAGACGTGTTAATGCAACACGTTCAAATCAAACCCAATAAAACAGCGGGAAACAATGAGGCATGGACACAGTGGTGTATGCTGTTATCTCCTTTATTATCAAGCCAAACTGGCGCAAAGGTGGGTGCTACGCCTATTCTAACACGTGGGCTGCAACCCACGATACAACAACTGAAAAGGGACAGGGTCTCCCTCAACAAACAACAACAGAAAAAGGACACTATATCTCCCCCTTGCTTAACCAGAAACGTACTGTTTTAGTTAATTTAGTTAATTTCTTCAATCCAACGGGAGGGTTTACAAATCACCCTTCGAGAAGGGCTACGCAGGCAGATAGTGTCTTCTGCATTGCAGTCACTGTCGCTATCATCGGCATCCATGTCACCTTCTCTGTATTCAGAGTGCAGGTCAGACGAGTCTTCGCTGTCTGGGGTGTTGTTGTTCTCCTGGTGCTCTTCGCCGTCAAATGTCCGAAAGAATGAAGAGTTTGTGGTAACGGTGCCATTGGGGCTGGCCGCTGTGATCATGGACCCGTGTACATGAGTCACGGTCATGGGCTCTCCCTTAAAACCGGGGACCTCTTTGGAGACATTTTAAGTTGCCCATGAATCTCTCCTCTCTTCCATTTGCTTGCAGCCACAGAGGTGTGACTTTGCGATGTTGAAACCCAAGGTGTTCTGCAAACATGGCAATGTCATGTCCGCTGAAAGGGTGTCCATTATCAGATTTCACGATGGAGGGAATCCCATAGTCAGCAAAAGGTTTGTCTAATGCCTGTATTACCGTGTGGCCAATGGTGGAGTGAATTAGATGAACTTCCGGGAACCTGGACATATCGTCGATGATTACCAGTACATAGTTGCCATTTGCTAGTGGGACAGACATGTCAATGGCAACCTCGTCCCAAACCTGTAGTGGAACTGGTGTCATCTTGAGCGGTTCCGGAAACGTGCGTGGGGCGACTGCCTTGCATGCTATGCATTTACCTAGTGCTACCTCTACCTTCTCATCCATCTGTGGGAACCACACTTCGGTTCTGAGTTGTTCTTTTTGTGTAGGCAATCCTTCGATGTCCGGAGTGTGCTAATGCAAGTATTTGGTCCTGCAAGCTTGCCGGGATGATGATCCCATTTTCTTTTAGTAGTAACCCTTCCGAGAACGTTGACAACGTGCGCTGTATGAGTTTGAATGTGTCTCTCTTCAGCTGCGGATAGTGGCTGATCGTGTTTTTTTTTGGTGTGCCACTGACCCGGCATTTTAGTATTTTCTGAAGCAGCTGGTCGTTTTTCACACCCTCCATCAGCTGTGCACTCGTGATTGATTTGGGTAGTTCATTGCTTAATAGATTGGTTGGCTTTGATGGATTGTCTCTCACCCCGAGCTGGTAGGGGATAATGAGATAGAAAGTCTTCTGGGTTGTTCTCCTTCCTCGGGCGGGGTATGATATTGAACGAATATTCTTGTAGTCAGAGTCCCCACCTTGCAATACGTGGTGGCATTTTGGCCGTTGGTTTACCATAGATGGTGGTAAGGACTTGATGGTCTGTGATGATGGTAAATGGATGTCCATCGAAGAACAGGTGTTGACATGCCCACACAACTACAAGGCTCTCTTTTTCCGGTTGCCAGTAGGCCCATTTTGTTGTGGAGAGGCTGCAACTTGCATATGCTACTGTGTGTCTTGGTGAGTTGGGCTGGGCTCCTGGCTTTGTTTGTGCTAAGATTGCCCCTAGACCGACAAGACTGGTATCGACTGTCACTTCTGTGTTGAGTTCTGGGTCATAATATGCCATGCACGAGGCAGACGCTATTCATTTTTTTATTTCCTGAAAAGCCTTGTTGCACTCATTGGACCAGGAGAATTCTTGTCCCTTTCCGATGAGTAGTCGGAGGGGCATGCTAACTGAGGCAAAGTCCTGAATGTATCTAGTGCAGTAGCTCACCATCCCTAGAAAAGATCTCAATGCTGATAATCATGTGTGCGTAGGTGCTTCCACTAATGTTTGCACTTGGTCTGGGTCTGGTTGTAGTTTGTTATTTGAGAATATGTGTCTGAATAACTTTAGTGTAGATTTGCTGATCTCACACTTGTCAGCATTTAGTGTTAAATTGGCCTCTTCTAGTGCCATGCTCACTTTCCTGAGCGTGTCGTTGTGTGCCTCTTGTGTGGCTCCAAATATCAAAATGTCATCAGTGTAGTTTAAACAGTGAGGGATATGCTTAATGATTTGATGAATTTCATTTTGAAAAATCTCTGCGGTTGACGATACCACAAAACGGAAGCACTTTTATCTGAAAAGCCCCAGGTGTGTGGAGAAGGTTGTTATGTATCTGGATGATAAATGTAGCTCTAGCTGATGGTACCCTATGTTTAAATCAAGTTTTGAGAATACTTTTGCCCCGTGCAGCAGGTGCATCATGTCCGTCATTCGGGGTGTCCGGTGTGTTTCTCTTTCTAACGCCACATTGGGGGCTCTCATATTTACACAGATGCGGATGCTGTTGTTGTTCTCTTTCTTTGTCACAGGTACGATCGGGGACACCCAAGGTGTGGGTCCCACTGCGGGTTCAATGATGTCTTGTTCTAATAAAGACTGTATCTCGTCCTCCATATGTGTTTGAATGTTCAGGGGTATGTCCCTGTAGATTTGGGCTGCCGGCTGCACCAGGGTGTTTATGTGTAACTTTATTTGTTTGTCTTTGAGTTTCCCTGGGCATTTGAACAGTGCCAGGAACATTTTCTTCATCATTTCCCTCGGGCCGGTTGTATATGCAGCCATGATCTGGTGCATGACTTGTATTAGACCCATTTGAATGGCTGACCAGAAGCTGAGGATGCTTCCCCCTGGTACTTCTCCTTGCACCACATATATTTTTACTTTTAGGCTCTTGTCCTTGTATTGGCACATGGCTGTGAACATTCCTGTGCATTTGATGGGTTTATTTGTGCCATACTGATATATATTCTTAGCGAGAGACATTTACGTTTCTTCATTAATGATATTCACTGTCGCTCCTGGGTCTATGAGGAATTCCCGGCTTTGTCCGTTTATCTGCAGTAGCAGTATTGGGTTGTATTCTGTGGCTGTGCCGTTCTAGATGGCGTATATATACCCTCTTTTTTGGTCTCCCCTCGATGAAGCGGAATTTGATTCACGTCTTCGTCACGGGGCACTGGTAGATACCTGATTTTCTGTCTTGGTGCTCTTCTTTGTGAGTCTTTCTTACACCTGTATTGCTCAGGGTCTTCCTTTCTGTCATCACGCCGCCATTCTCTGCGTGATGACTCACGTGTTCTACTGATGTGAGCTGTGTCTGTTGGTTGTGGGAGATTGCCACGTGTTTGATTGAGGACTTTCCCGCCTTTTAGTGTCTCTGCTAGATTCTGTGGACTGGAAAATGTTTATATTCTTACAGACAGATGAGAAGTGATTTTCTCCTCCACATTTGTCACACTGATGTCCTACTGCTGGGCATGGGCCAACATGTGGGAAATTGAAACCACATTTGTAATACTTCTTTTGTTCTGAACTGCGTTCAGACGTGCGTATGGGGCACAGAGTTGCTGGTGATATTGATTGCGTGATTTTAATATTGCTTAGTGATTCCGTTTGTAGAGATAGGGCAGCGTCTGCTCTCGCAAGCTGGAGAATTTCATCTAGAGTTCTGCTTTTTTGCAGCAGGTTTTCCCAGAACTCAGGTGATTCGCACCCTGCAATGGCCTGTGATTTTAGGGCCTCTTCTGTGGAGTAGCGATCGAAATCACATCATTTTGCCCTTTTCCGCAGCCTCATTACAAAATTGTCCATGTTTTCCCCTTTTTTCTGCGTCGACATATGAAAAACGTGCCGCTCGTAGTCTATGTTTTTCAGCGGTGCAAAATCATTTTTTTGCGAATCAATTATGCCTTGGAATGTGTCTGTTGAATTTTCTGGCATTTCAAACACAATGTCCCTCACCACCGGTCCTAGTGAGTGCATTAATATACCTCTAATATAATATACCTCTTCTCCAACACCTGTTGTGTCAATATATATTTGTAGTTCCTTTAGCCACCTGGACCATATTGGTGCCAAACTGCTGGTGTCTGACATGTCAAAATGCTGCATGGCTTGTAGTTGCAATGAGTCCTGGCCACCCTCCTCCCTGTGCATAGGATTTCGAGGGGTTGAATTAGGCTGAGGGCTCTGAGGGCTCTGTGAGCAGCTTTCCACTTCAGCTTCTGACATGTTGGCTGGGGCACAGGAGTTGTATAATAGCTCACCTTAGAGTAGTGCAGTGAGTTTGATGTGTTGTTGTAGGCTGGATGATAGCAGGGTGCAGAGAGGCCTTCTCAGATAAGTATTTTTCTGGATCAGGAGTGGCTAGTGGTACTGTGTGCAACTTGATTGCAGATGTGACATATCGAAATGAGTCTTTGGCAGCTGAGAATGCACTGGTATGCTGAAGATTCCAAGTTTCTTCTGTGGCGGTGACTGCGTGCCTGTACACGCGCTTTGCGCATTGTAGAACGTGTCAATTGTTGTTGAGCTGGCTCGGGCACTCTTAATTGTTATAGTTCCTCTGTGGCGGTGACCGTTTGCATTGAACGGAGACTGCGTGTGACAGCACGTGTATTTTGCTGCAAGCGCTTGCCTTAGATATCCTCTGTGGCAGTGCAGGCGTTAACGATGTACGTGCTCGGCAGCCTCACCGTGCTTTTAATGAAGGCGAGTTGGCCTGTCTATGGAATGCGCAGTGGGCCGGAGTAGAGCGTGGGAGTCTCCTGCTCCGTGATAATTCGGGAGGGCAGCTGGAGCTTCCCCCGTCATGCAGATCCAGGATGGCGCGGATGTTGAAAAGGTTGGTGCACGCCATGAGTTTGCTGTATTACCTCGTCCCCATTGTTGAATGCAGACATGTTAATGTAACACGTTGCGGGAAACAATGAAGCACCGAGACAGTGGCATATGCTGTGATATCCTTTATTATCCAGAGCGAACTGGCACGAAGGCGGGTGATCTGTACTGGCGGGTACTGTCAGAGTACAAGCGAGAAGAATTGGCGATCAGAAAATGGGCTCGTGTTTCTTTTGTTCGCATCAATGCGGAGGCTTTACCTGGATACTTTTGTCCTCCAGTACTTCAGAATCGCAATATTGAGACACATGCATTAAATACCCGCACTACATATGAGCTGCCGCATTAACCATAAATTCCACTAGATGGCAATGTTTCATAAGAATTGAAGAAAGTTAGTTTTCTTCCAAAGTCACATCTTCGTTATTTTGAATGGCGAGAGAAGAGAGAGTACACAAATACCACCCATAGAGTACCAGAACAGTGCACGATTTGTGGTGATGAACGTGAGCCGTGTGCATGCGCGTACATTTAAAAAACGTCCTCTAGGATATTCTGCACGTGTTGAAGGCACTGCTTGAATCACAATACAAGGGATGTATTCTACAGCAAAAGAAAAGAAATCACTAAGAACCTTCTATGCAGTGCGGTAAAGACTGAACATCATTGAATATAAAATGCAAATTGAACGCTTAAATCCGCAATAATATGTGCCAGTTGGTCAAATCTTTGAGACCTTTCCGTGATTCGGTCTGTGAAAAAATTAACAAAATGCATTTCTCCTTTGAGTAATTCCAATTCTCTATCTGATCTTGGCGCATCTTGTTTCTCTGGTTCCCACTGACAGATGACTAACACATGCGTATTAAAGTGTTTTGCCATGCTGGATATTTTGTTAAAAATGTGAATGTCACTTGCATATTGTTTGACTTACATACAGTAATCCACAGAACATTTGATAGCATAGACTGCATGTAAACTCAGCCATGTAGCGACATATTTCAATGGTATTTCTTTACTCATTACAGAGCGTTTTAGGCGGTCATCTTTAAATACGTTACTTCAGCAGGGGCAAGTGAGACAAGGAAACACGGGTATAGGAGTGGGCATAGGATCACTGGCGTAGGGCCCTGGAACCACAGCGGGTGAGTGGCCAGCTAGAACATGTCCTAGGAGGGGGCTCCACTTGGAGAAAAAAAAATGAAAAAAAAAATATTTTTTCAATTTATTTTCGTTATCTTTCTTCGTGAATTCATTCTGTATTCATAAAGAAATTATTTCTGTAACAGAAATAATTTCTTTATGAAGTCCAAGGGCTCCCCCTACCCCATGACATGGAAGACCCCAGGTTGGAGGCCTCCATGTCATGGAGTGGGAGAACCCTATGACTTCAAAAATTTATTTTTGAAGTCACTTTGCCTTCATAGAGAAATTATTTCCATTGCGGTTCAGTCCTTCACGTATATAATTTCTTTATAAAGTCAGAGTGACTTC
Source organism: Ambystoma mexicanum (assembly GCF_040938575.1). Classification (NCBI taxonomy): domain Eukaryota; kingdom Metazoa; phylum Chordata; class Amphibia; order Caudata; family Ambystomatidae; genus Ambystoma; species Ambystoma mexicanum. Next base: position 626,427,969 of record NC_090927.1, on the reverse strand, counting down.
AAAAGGAAACAATTTCTTTTTGAAGTAATAGGGCTCTGCTCAACCCCACAACATGTGCGTGTCAGAGTGCATTTTGAAAGGGTGTACACTTACATTTATAGGTGGCTGTCTGTGTGAGTGTATGGTGAAAGGGTGCACACTTAAATGTATAGGTGGGTGCCTGGGTGTATGTGCCTCTATGGTGAAAGGATGAACACTTAAATGTATGGATAGCTGCATGGGTGTGCCTGTATGGTGAAAGGGTGCACACTTAAATGTATGGATGGCTGCATGGGTGTGCTTGTATGGTGAAAGAGTGCACACTTAAATGTATAGATGGCTGGGGGGTGTGTGTGTATATGGTGAATGGTGTGTGTACTTCTGTTCAGGGGCACAACAAAACTTACATTTCGGGGGGCTAATCCTTAAAATGTTGGGATAGGTGCTAACTTCAGGGGTGGTGGAGGAGGGGCAAACGTATTTGTGTGGGGGCATCTAACTTCTTTACGCATTTTGATCAGACTATTCTAGTGCCGCTTTAATGTTACAAGCAGGTGCGTGTAGGCCGGAGGCAGTGAAAGGGTGACTGATTAAGAAAGAGCCTGGATTCAGTGAGTCTCTGAGCGTAGCCAGTCAGTACAGCAGACAAGTAGGGCAACAGGGGAGGGAGAGAGAGAAAGCAGAGGAGAAGAGGACAGTTTTGAGCTGCTTATGGAACTTCAGGTGGTCCACTCAAGTTTGAGAAGGGCAGGGAGGCCATTCCAGAGGGAAGCACATGCAGAGGAGAGATCTACCCCCCACTCTCTGCCCGGAGAAGCTTCTAACCCTTTGGGAGTTGGAGGTAGCTGGGGGAAGGGCTCGAGAAGGAAGGTATTTTGGAACAGAGCGCAGGATGTAGTGTGGGCCCCGACCCCAGAAAGCCTTGTGGACAATGCAAAGGGTCTTGAACTTGATCCTTGCAGCCACCGGGAGCCAGTGGAGAGATTTCAGGGTTGGAGAGATGCGATCCCTGAGCTTGAGGCCAAGAATAATTCTCACAGTCCTATTCGGGATTAGTTGCAGATGGCAGAGAGTAGAGGAAGGCAGAATGAGAAAGAGACTGTTGCAGTAGTCAAGCCTAGAGAGAAACAGGGATCTGGAGACAGTGAGCTTCTGGGGGAAAGTGAGTAAGAGAAAAGTCCCTTTGAGCAGGTGCAGCTGATAGTGGGAATTCTTGGCAACGTCCGAGATGTGAGGAGAGAAAGAGAGAGTGGAGTCGAAGATGACACCAAAGTCTTTTGCCTTGCAGGAACGCGAAGGAAGAGGGCCCAAGGTGGGCGGCCAGAGTGAGAGAGGGAAAGCAGGGGCAGGGCTCCCAATGAGAAGGATATCTGTCTTATTGGCATTAAGGCAGAGATTGTTGAAGGCGCACAAATCATGAATCGCGTATATACAGTCAGGTATGAGCGAGAGAGGAGGGGAGTATGAAGGAAAGCTAAGTGCCATCCGCATAACACTGAAAGTTAGAGGAGAAGGTATAGATCATGTGGGCCAAAGGGGCCAAGTAGAGGTTGAAAAACCAGGTGAGAGCATAGAGCCCTGGGCAACACCACAGGTAGAGAGAGAGAGGTGACAGAGAGAAAGAGACCAAGTTGGACCTGGGAGGGGCAGTCCAAGAAGAAGGAGATCAGCCACTCCAGGGCCTGATCATTGATGCCCAGGTTCTCACGCAGTTGACTGACCAGGATGGTGTGGTTGACTGTGTCGAAAGTAGAGGAAAGATCAAGGAGGATTAGGACAGAAGGAATGCTGGAATCAAGGTTAGAAAGCAGATCTTCACGGGTGTTCAGGAAAGCAATGTCCATGCCTCTGGCAGCTCTGAAGCCATGGTCATGCAGACAACAGATCAGTGTGGAGAGTACGCTGAGAGATGGCCAGCTTTTCCAAGAGTTTGCCCAGGAAAGGGGTGATGGAGATTGGGCAATAGTTTGCCGGGCAGGTAGGATCGGCACACGGCTTCTTGAGGAGTGGGTGCACAAGGGAGTGCTTAAGGGAAGATGGGAACGTTCCAGTGGCGAAAGAGTGATTACAGAAATTGGCCAAGACTGGCGCAAGGGTGTCAATATGGACCTTTATGGTTCTGGAGGAGCAGGGGAGCACCTGTCTGGACGACACTTTCATAGATCGGACTTCTCTAGAAACCTCTTCAGGTGTTGTCAGAGAGAATGAGGAGAAAGGAGGAGGAGAGGTAGAGATGGCCAAAGGGGGGCAAGATAGGAAGAGGGAGAGGAAGAGGGGATAGATGACAGGATGTCCTGAGTTTTAGCAGATAAGTGAGCAGCCAGAGCCATACAGAGGGCCTGGGAGGGAACAGGAGAGGTAGAGACTGCAACAGGATTGGCCAGTTCCTTGCAGATTTTAAAGAGTTTCGGCCACATTGTTAGAGGGCGCAGAGAACTGGGCTTGAATGTGTGCCCTCTTCTTGATGAGTATTGCTTTGACTGGCATTTTGGTGCAACCAGTCTAGGTATGTATAAATCTGGCCTGGCATGCTTACCTGTAATGTTATCACGTGTCTACGCTGGTCTACATTGTGCAGCCAGTGGGACATGTTTTCAATGTGGCATGGCATTTTTAATAGCAAAGCATTCATGTTCCTGCGCACTGCTGGTGACTTGTATGTATTGAATTGGTGTTACCCTTCAAAACAATTGCAAACACTCTGGCTTTTTAGGCAATTTTTCTCAGCAACTGTTCTGTATATTGCATTAAAACACATATTTATGTCTTTCTCCTAGTACAGTGTGCGGCATACCCCTTCAGCAGCACGTCTGTGCGTATTGTGCAAGCGTGATAATCTAGGCCGGTCCAGAGTGTGGCACGACCCGTGATTTTTTGCTGAGTTGGGGGGGCCCTTCAACATGGCTCACAGGGGGGCCCCCACATTTTGTGTTACGCAACTGCATAGGAAATTGGGATTCCGTAACTATTGTAACATCGGATGTTGGTCACAGTATTGCAAATGTTTTCACGCATTTATACGCAAATGTTGGTAGTTTTGGAAATATTTTTGACATTCTAGATTTCACTGTAGAAGAGGCCCCTTTTCACTGATAATCATTTTGATATTATTGGTAGAAGGACCACAAGTTAATTTACTGTTAAGAGACTCCACTTCCTGTGGTACCGTCTTGGTAGCGAGTGGGTGTGCCACTTCAGCAACTTGAAGGTGTGCTCCGGAAATGATAAATCTACTGTTACCACGGCCTTGAAATGCCGGTGCCCCTCCCGTCAATCGTACTATTGTACTGTGCAGTTTCACTGGTAATCAGTTGACAGTGACACAAAGGCATTGTGAATAGTGTAAAGGCATAATGGTAAACCGGGGATGCATGGAACCCCAGTGCGAAACCATCCAGTCTGGTATCCACAACATGTACACAGGCCCAAAAAGAAAAAGAATGGGAAGAAAAGGTTCCTCAACACTACTAAAGTTATGGGATGAAGTACTACTTTACCAAAAGAAACAAATTGAAAACAGGGTCCCTCTGCACTGGCAGCCTTAAGGCCGACCAATGCACGCAAAACAAAGGCCTGGGTGTGAGGATGAAAAGGCGCTTAATTGCAAAAAATCTGTCCTTAATCACAGAGTCTGTTTTTTTTAATACAGAGAATAGACGTTTTTTATTCCTGATTTCAACAATAGTATCCAAGAAATTGACTTGCTTAGAGCCAGAATGACATTTAAGCAAGATGGTCAGGTGCATGGAATCAAGGAATTCGAAAAATTGGTCAACATACTCGCTCAATCACTTCTAGGGTATAAAAACATCATGAATGCATCTTGACCAGACCAAACCTCCTGTTTCCATTGATCATCGTGTAATATGCAGTTGAGACCGAGGATGGTGAGGCGAGACAGACGGAGTGACTTCACTGTGTGTCACGGTTGGTACCCCTGATAACCCTTCACATAATTGCCCCCATGCTACAGCGGGACTGGAGCATCCAAGAATGGCCCTACGGGCCTCTGAGAACTTGAGGAGGAACACTGGTCCCAGTCCTGGCGCTTCTGGCGCCAGGCTCATTACAGTGAATAAGGGCAGGTGTCACAAGTACTAATCTGAATCCAACATGGAGGCCTACACCACAGTCTTGTTCCCCAAGCAAGAGCATGCAGACTAGTGTTTTGGGTGTGGTTGGGCCCTCGAGTGTGGCTGGCTATATAAGCCACGGGCCAGCTGGAAATCGTGCTTCGCGCTATTCTGCATCCCTGCAGCGTAACGCTCACCGTGTCCAGCTCCCGCTTACCTGAACTCCAGTCCTGAAACCAACCGCCGATCTACAGGGAGAAAGAGCAGAACAAAGAGCAGAACAACGTTATTCTCAGCGCTTACCTGGAAGCCGTGGGACCTTGAACTCCATCCAGATGGTCCGCTCCCTCATTGCTCCAGGAGCCTAACGCAGCCTGCAACATCGGAAAAAGAGACAGCAGGTTAGCATCATTCACGCTTGCCTCAGCCCAACGCTAGCGCTTTGCGCACTAGAGCTTACCTGTCATCTTCGTTAGTCACCATACCGTGATCTCTGCATTCCATCCTGCTGCAAGTGAAGTCAGCCCACGGCTCTGCACCACGAACGCCGGCAGAGGCAACACCTGCGGAGACAAAAAGAAACAATACATTAGTCGGGCATATATTCGACAGTTGGAAAAAACATAGAAAAGAAGAGCAAACCCGGAAAGAGAGGACAGAGACAGAAGAGAAGCCCGAAGGACAACTGAGAAAGAATACAAAGAGGACTCTCATAACGTACAGAGAAAAGGACAGTTCCACTCACCTTGAAGCAGCAAAGCAACTCACGAAGCCACAGCCGGTATGGGCTCGACCCATTGGCCTCTGGACCAGTGAAGCAAATAGGGCCAATAGGACACCTGCATCCACAACGGCGCCCCTTCATACAGAAGCAGGACAGAGAGTTCATCACTCACAAATCCAAGGTGAGAGATAACCCTGAGGGCAGCGGTTAGTGGCCAGAGGGAGGTGGGGTTCACACCAATCAAGAAAACCTCCTAATTACTTCCCTCACCTGTCATAGGAGCAGTCTCCTCCAAGGTTGACCATTGACCAGGGTGACCTCAGAAGTAGTGCCCGCAGACGGCCACGCCCAGCATCGTTTGGCACCTCCACGGAGACCAGGTGAGCGCAACACTGTGTAACCGTCCGTCAGCGACTCACTGAGCGTCAGTAGTACACTGCACTGGTTAGGGTAGTCTGGGTAGGTAGGTAGTTAGGCACGTAGCCTCAGTATGTGTCTCTTCTTCCCAATTCCTTATTCCTCTTCCCATGAAGTCCCCCTTTTTTCTCCTCATTCTGGCTTTGCCCTCCCTTTGCTGACCTAACTTCCTATCCTAGTATCCCTCCCTTTCATCCTCTTGCGTCTCACACCCTGCACCGCTTTCCTTGCTACTTTTTCTCCCTATAGCCACGCTAAATCTGGCTCCGACTTTCACAGCTTTCATTCAGCTCCCTTGTGGTGCATTACACATCGCTTGCTTCATGGGTCAAACGAGTCAGGGGAAACTAAGTATCGGACACTAAGGTACAGTGATCCAAGCAAGGTAAATATTGTTTACTCGTTAAAGACTAAAGGAAATTAAGCTAATGGATGTAACATTTACAGTGAAGATTTGCAGTCTTACAATAGAAAGCATTAGGCCTGTAGTTTTAAATGTGCACCTTAAGTATAATTAGAGGATCTCCATTTTCCACCTCTCCAGATACAATGAACATCTATTGATTGTACTTATAGGAGTCTACAGCAGAGGTCTGCAAACTGCGGTTTCCAAATGTTTTGGAATAGGACTCGTATGATCCCTCACCATACACTGTGCTGGATAAGACTGATGGAAGCGACAGTCCAAAACACCTTGGAAGCTAACATTGGCAGACTGCAGGTCTAGAAGAACATTAGGGGACCCAAAGCACATAGCCCCCACATGACATTTAGCTTTTCTGGAGAATATCCTGTAGTTAAATAGTCAAATGGACCCGTCAGGTAGGTCTCTGGCTGAAGTGGATATTGGCAGAGCGTAAGGGAAGACTATATGAACTTGGCAAATGTGTTCGGTGGTGGTTGTTTTGGTTATCCCCCCTTCAAAATTAACTATTAGAAGAATTACTGTTCTTTTTCATCCTGCAGTACACTAGATGCATGCACTTTTCATTCCGGAAAGGCCCCCCCTTCCTATGGGATTTTGTATAATTCAATCCCGAGCTTTTGGATCTCAGAACAGGGGCTCTTTAGGTATTCACAATATATAGTGATAGCATTTAGGCGCAGTGCTATGCACACACACATTTTATCTGAGCAAAGAAAAAAAGGTTCCAAACCAGGAACATGCCTGAGTTTACAGAACACTTTGTAGATGCAATTTGCGTGAAGTCGGCATTCCAGGACAGCATTTCACAAGAAGGAATGCCTTGTCAGCATGTCCAAAACAATATTTAAATCAAGTCACATGAAACTGTACTTATTTAGAAACAGGAAGAAGGAACATCTGTAGCATTCGGTTTGGCTTTTGTGGCAGATATAGAACTTTTCTAGAAACCTAGAAGTGAGGAGCACAATTATCATCAACAAACACAGGAGAAGGTGAATGCTCCTCTCTAAAGTCTAGACCATTTACTTTTAGATTTCAGCATTTGTAACCTCTAAGGTGAAGAGAAAAACAATTAGATGCTGGAGTATTGGTACTTTTGATGCCAAATCTTAAAGATCAACATTCAATTAGAATGGAGAATCTGCTCCCGTCGCTAAAACAGAAAAGGACTCTAGCCAAATGTTTCCAACTAACAGGAGATCGGCATACTGGCGTACTTATGAATCACACCAGAGCAGTGTTTCTCAAACCAATGGGCTCTGGGGTCAGCCTAAGGATATGATAAGATCGTAGGGCAGAGGGTGATCTTATCTGCGTAGTAGCTAAATTAGTAATGTCGATGAATATTATATAGACCCTTGTGTAGCTCAATGACAGACGATGTGCATGCAGCAACTTACTCTGCTTAAGCAGACATTACTAGAAAGCCACAAATCTCTCTGCATCTCTTCCAAATCTGTCTTGCTGGATTAGATGGCTTCAAGCCTTTTAGAATTGTCCCATGCCATTTTGTGGGTTTGGAAGTAGGATGTTTCTTATTCATGTTCACATTCGTAACAAAAAATATGCCAAAAGTCAAAGGTGGATTTAGCAGACGGACAAGGGACAAAGGCCCACTGGACCCCCCTGCTCTTCCTTTCTCAGTTCAAAGGCAAACAGCCTGGGCTACACAGGGTTTCCCACTGAGATTTTATCTTTTTGAACAGTCTCACCAAGCAGGCCATCTAACAATAATAAAAGACCAGATGTATGTTTGTCTGAGGCCATCATGCACAGTAGCGGTTGCTCGAACGCACATACTGCTCCTCTAGAGGGTGCTGCTGCCCTAGGATATACAGTGATCCAATTCACATAGCTTTGCCTCTTGCCACCGCTAGAGGGAGCTATAGGCTTAGGATATATAGTGGTCATACTGTGTGAATGAAAACCTGCACTTTGGCCACTGTACATGGGCCTGTACACCAGTTTACAATATGAGGCGATCAGTGAAGTTGACAGGTAAATGGCAGTGATCATTACTGTGGAACTTTTATTCTTAGAATGCTATACGGTATATTAGTACCCAGTGAGAGTCACGCAGAATGCAACACACATTTTGATTGGCTCTCGCCGGGTCCTTACCCGGCTGAGAATCCTTCGATTCTCGGCCGGGATTCCAGCCGCCTTGTCCTCGGCGTAGGGTGTGGCAGCCCCTCAGCCAATGAGGAGGCTGGAAGCAGGGCCATCCCCGCTCCGAGCCTCCCCGCGGCTGAGAGGCTGACTTTGCCCCCCGCCGGGGAATCGGGTAAGGCTTTTTTTTTTTATTCCCTTTCCTCCCTCCTCCCTCCTCCTTCCTCCCTCCTCCCTCCTCCCCCCACGCCCTCGCCGGGGGTGCAGGGACGCTTTTTTTATTTTGCTTTTTTTTGTGCTTTTTTGGTTTATCATGGGACCTGGGAAGTCTTAGCCATCTGTATAAAACAGGCTATTGTTTTAGGTCTTCAAACCCAAACTTCAACACATATTCGTACCAACTTCCGCTAGGCAGATACTTGGTCATGTACCTACATTTCAGACTAGGGCTTGAATTCCGGCTTCACCACTTAACCAAAGTGTGTGATCCTAGGCAAATCATTTAATCTCACGTTGCCTTACCTGCCAAAGGTACATGGTCATAAAAGTGTTTCAGTTGGCAGCGTACACTATTGCAAAAAAAAAAAGCTTTACGCAAGGTTGAATAGACTAGTTTTACCCCATACATAAGTGACCCTTCATATTGACCAGAAGATCAATATGAAGCTGATTTTGATCCAAATGTGCATGTCGCCCAGAGGGTATTGATTACATTTCCAATTGTTGTTGCATCATATCTCTCTCCAGCTACTAGCACAACCTCACATCCTCAACTCAGTGCCATTTATTAAGCCACACAAAAGTCCGATTCCATGCTGCAGTATTCCGGGAGGGGGGTGGGGGTCTGTCTTGCACAACAGGATGCCTGGACCCAAAGCCCCTCGTCCGCAGCCTAATAAAAAAAGCCTAGTTTCTCATTCCTCACAGTGGAGAGGGGGCACCATTCTCGATTCTCCCCAACCAGGACACAAAGGAATTAGGGGTAGTGGGGGAGTGAGGGGGTGCGCTGATGTGGGGGTAAGCGGGAATGGTGGATGAAATGTGACTGGGTGTGAAATTTGAAGCGGTGTGGGTGAAATGGAAAGGGCAGAGCAGGTGCATTCCACACTACTTGTCTTGCTTCCCTTTGCTCTGGGTGTGTACTTTGTTCTAGGCCAGTTCATGCATAAATGTTCATTGAGATTGGTCTGTGGTGAACAGTTTTTATTTTTCATGAGGCAAAGGCAGGTTTCCACGTGGGAAAGGGGAGAGTGGGTAAGGAGAGCAGTTGATCGAAGGTGAGAAGGATGGGGACAGAAGGAAGATGTAGAGAATGGATGGTGAAAAGAATAAAGGTCTTATGGATGACTGACGAGGAGGGAGTGGATGCAAGAGGAGAGCATGCGATTTTGGAAGGGATGAACAGAAGCGGAAAGCAGCTTCCATTTGGTCAAATAGAGTGATCCTGAACAAATCACTTGGTCAGAAAGACCTGTTGAGGCGACCAAACTGTGTCCAGTCTGTCACACCTCTAAACGCAAAACTTTAATAGTAAATAAAAAAGAGAACTTGCAATATATGAAACATTTGTCGCTGAAGGTCAATGTGTCACTTCCAAAACCATTATATCCTCCCACCAAAACAGGGCGCTCTGTCAATCTTGCCCCTGGGCACCTTTGCCTTAAATCTGCCATTGCCAAAAGCCTAAGGAGAAATACGCCTTGCAAGCTGTCCAATATTGCCCTAATTAAGGTAAAGATATGGAAAAAGATGCAGAAAGGATTTGGGATACTTCACCGTAATTGGATGTAGTAGGGTGTAGAAATCTGGAGCCCTGACTGGGTGTTTAGGCTCTTTCAGCCAAGTTTGACACAAGTAAACATGTTTTTTCTTTCATGCCTATGGGACACAATCACTGCAAGAACATTGGTGTCCTCTGTTGCAACCAATTAGACCAAAGGGAAGAGTCACGTGCCTGTATATTAAGAATATGGTACTTGTATATTAAGATCCAAACGATAGTTTAACGTGTTCAAAACATGCATCTGGTTGATTAAAGTGGATGATTATGCAGCACTGGTGCCTGTTTTAATGACACTGAATCATGTATCATGGCTAAACAAGATGTCCATAGATGCAAAAAGAAGAAAAAAAAAAAAGAATGTCAGAATTCAGTTTCCAGACGGATCCGGGATTGCAGAGCATGCCTAGTGTCTGCACACAAGTGCGTGCAGGCTTCTCCTCGCCTAAACATGGCAGACAGAATTTGGTAAGGTTCAAATTAAGGGTAAGGGAATTGTGGGGCGTTGCGATGTGATGGCACATCAGCGGATTCGTGAATCTTGGCAAGGGAACCAAATGAGTAAGCAGGGTTTTGGGGGAAATTAAAAATGTAAACTAAGGTACAGAGAAGCAGGATCGGCATGGGAGGCCCTTAAAACAAGAGGCATCTGTGGTAGAGGAGGGAGCAGGTCAGGACCAGCAACAGGAATTCAGGTGAACCCTTGATGAACACAAGATTGGGTGTTTATGAAGCGCTTGGGGCTTAAAAAGGCCGAATTTATTAGGGTGAGCAGATCTAGAATGGAGATTCAGGGCGAACCTGGCTAACTAAAATATTAGGGATTTCTTTCAGTATCTCTTAACAAGCATATAGCCAAATATTATTTTGTGTCTCGCCCTACTCATATTGACTAATACGTGCCAAGTATAGGGCTCAATGGGAATGGGGTGGGAGCTAACAACGGGCCCGTTAATAATGGGCCCGTTGTTAGCTCCCTGGTCCGCTAGCGGGACCCGCTAAGGGCACCTGGTTTTACCAGGCACCCTTTGCTGGTCCCGCGAGCAAACCTCGGAATGCGGCGGTAGGGGTTTAACATGGCCGGCAGCTCTGCCAGCCCCGTTAAACCCCTACCGCCAACCTCGTAATGACCCGCACTGAGTTGTTTGCACTTCCTTGAGTAGATCTGGGGGAACTTGTCTGAAATATTGGGACATGGAGGCAACGGATCGGCAGCACCAGACTGGGGGCAATCGGATACCCACTCTCTCACCTTAAAAATAGATACCCTTAAAAAAAAAACTCTCTTTGGAGGAGAAGGATTTATAAGTAATTTGATTAAGAGGAAAAGACAAATACAACCCTTTTGAAATACCTTGAAACACTAATTGGAGTACCCTATGATACTCTCCTGATGAGCCTTCTAAATCATAGAGGTGAAACAGGTGTTGAGGGTTAAAAAATGTGGCAGAGTTAAAGAATGTAACGTGTGAAATAAACACATTTTGCAAGTTCTAAAGTGTGAAAAATAATCATTTGGATCTCACCATGGAGACAAGAGCACCTACTCCTAATTTGCAAGGTGAAAATTCTATCCAAGACAGACTCAATCAAAGGCAGTAGAAAATGTTACGCTACATGTCTAAACCACAGAACCCTATGGCTTTCGAAGTAAGAACTAGAGTCTGCAAAAAGATGATATGCAGAGGTATGTAGAAAACTCCAATAATTATTTTATATTCTTGGGAGATACTAGACGGCCGGAGGCTAACTGCAGTTTTGCTGGCAAATTATTGCACAATCCTGGGACATTGAAAGATCATTTTTGGGTTCATAATTGTACTCTCCTCAAGCAGAACCAGATGAGAAAATGAATTACTGCCAGAGGAAAATAAATAAGCCGAGAGGACCCGGTTATTGGCTACTTTTGAAGGAAAGTGCAGTGCCTTATTCTTTGTGTGCATAAGTTTAAAAGGGGATAGCAAGAGCAAGCGGAGTGACGCAAGTGATGGTCTGAGAACACAGCATCTCAGATTTGTAAGTGATTTCAATCCAGCACTCCAACTAAGTCAATGCCTAGGATGGGATGCCCAATGGAAACCCTTATTTATATATTTTTATGTCAAAAGTTTGTTTAATTCTGGATGATGTACCCTTATATAACACCCCTCTCTTTGAATCCCCCCGGCCTCACTGAACCAAGAAATAGGTTTGTTTTGCATATTAAAAGATTTATTTGAAGAATTGAACAATATATCGATTTTGCTTTTATGAATATGAATAATATCTGAATATCACACTTATGAAGATGAACAATGATCAGCGATGGGTAATATTACAATATCAACAATCACTTTAATCAATTAGGAGTAGGAATAGGAAGAATAATCTAGCAGAGAATACTTTGTATGGGTTCAAGAGATTGCAATGATAGGAAGAAATGCAACACAGAAATAAAACTTGATACGAATTCAACGAAAGACAACATAATCACTCTTTCCCCCTGTTGTTACTCACTCCCCCAAATATGCAACATGAAGAGATGGAATGAGGGCACACAGGTATCAGGAACAACAATCAACAATTGCAGTTTCAATCACGATTCCCCTCAGCAAGCTTAGAGAGAACAGTAATTATTTTAAAACAGGTCAATTGCTTTCAGATGTGGTTTGAATTGGATGGGAAAAATGCTAAAATGATTTTAATTCTCTAAATGGGATTCAGCACTAGTGAGAGTGGCTTTGGATTGGTTCAGGTCAACACTAGCAATGATTTATGAATGATTAGCAGATGGAAAACGAAATTCAGAAGTTGAAAACAAAAAATAGCTGTTTTTACATGGGGTGAAATTGAGCCAAATGGGAAATCGCTGCAACTTTTCCGTGTGCGGGAAACGTGATTATGGCAAAACTATAAGGAATTGAAATGTCGTTTCTAGGACGTACGGTTCAAAAGTTACAGAGGTTTTAGTGAAGGTAGATTTTTCAGAAACAGAGCCAAGATTCAAAATGAAAGATGCGCTTTAAAGATTAGGAACCAAGATGGACTTATACTAAGGAGCTATGAAAATACAAGATACTCAATGGGACAACCACCAGAACAGGGAGCCTTCCACTGGGATTGTTGTGCACCAGGACACTTGACTTTCTTCAAAATATATCAGCGCACAGATGATTATCGCTACAATTATCATAGACTATAGAATGAGAAGAGTTCAGGATGGACACAAGATTCTGTAATGCAGTTCTGGATAGGTTGAAATGGATTGCGTAGGATTACTTTAAACTAAGAGATGACTATGGACAGTTCTATACTAAATATTCACTCCTATGGCTTTGGAATGGGATGGGCCCGTCAAAGATCTGGTCAAGGGTTTGGCGGGGATTCTCTCGCCACCGGACAGGATCAGGGCACCTGGACTCTGCTCTCAGCAAGGCACCCTGGTCTGCGCGGCCTCTTGGACTGGATCTGACGGGTTCTGGGTTACAGCTCTGCTGGATCGGACTGGATCTTGGGTTCTAGCACGGGTTATGGCCAGAAGCAAAACAGCTCAGCCAGGCTGTTGAATGGTTTAGTTAGGCCCGTGGAAGTTTGGGGTTAGAATCAGGTTACAAAGGATTCTAAAGGCCTGCTGAAAAGGGTTCAGCATTTTGGATTAGGCCTCTCTACTTCAAAGTTATAGAGTCTGGATTCTGGGTCTGGTTCTAGACTCTGGAGTCTGGATCTTCCTGCAGACTGCTCCGCCAATGAATCAGTTGATGAGTGGAAGAGTGTCATTCTGGGTCCTCAACACTCCCTGTTAATCCATTTCCAAAGTGGGTGGGGAGGCTGATTATCTATGCCCAACCCTCTAAGGATCTGATAGGTCAGAGAATTTCCGCTCTCCTGATTTGAGAAAGGAGCAGTGTGTCATATGTGTCAGAGTGACTCTGTGTTTATGGTCCAAAGAAAATCCCTCCCCTTTGCTTTTACACAGAAAATCTATTTTTCCCAAAAAACATATTTCCCAGATGCACAACTTGTTAATGATACATAATTAAATGACAGCTTGCTTAAGGTACATTGCTGTCCAACTCTCATCTTCCTGCGAGCTTTAGTTCATAAATGATAACATTTTCGCACCTTTGGTGGGTTTCTCAATGTTAGTTCTGCAAAAAGTTGTATACATGCATACACATCCCATCTGGGCATATACCTGTAATTTTTCATGTTCCTAACAATCACCATGGCTAGAATATGAATAATTTCTGGGGTTCGGTCTCAGAACATCGCCCAGATTCCAAGATTCCAGATTAGTTTTAAACTGTGAGCGAATTTTTTCATTTTAACAACCTATATGTTTCATATTTTTGTCAGTTCAGTACAATTTGCTATAGGCATTTTTCTAAAACATACATTTACTTCAACTTCAATCCACATTTCCAGTCTGGCCCGCCTCCAAAGCTGGGCTGAGTCAGAGGGTCACATGGCTTGTCTTCCTGCCAGAGCAGTTGTTATCAATCACGCCCGAATTAGCATTTTCCATTCAGTTCAAGGAACCCATTGTTTCTTGCTCAGGGCAGCAGAGGAAATCTCCGCCCCTTCTGATTAACATGCCAATGCAAAATCCTCTCCTTTTGGTGGGAATGAACAAGGTGGGAGGTTCTCAGGAAAAGAAAGCATCTTGGAAGTTTTAGCTAAATCAGGTTACCTTATGGTCAATTGTAACATAGTTCCTTGTGAAAAAAAAATACATATGGCATTTTGATGGAAATCCCTTCTTTGACATATTTAGCTTTTGACACAAGTTTCTCCTGTCAGATTTAGAGATCGCCAGCGTCTGTTGGAGGCGAGTAACGGTACTGCACCCATTTTTGACAGATTTCTTTCCATCAAGTATCTTTAAAAGTGGATTTTGTTCTGATAACATATGATTCCTGCTGACATTGTATTTATGTGGATTCTTGCAGTAGAATAATGTGGAACACCCAACAAGGAGGTTGGATCTTTTAGGTGGTTTGTGAGCCATGATTTTTACAAATATGATAACCAAGAAAACGGATTTCAAAACAGCTATGTGTTTCTTTTGGCAATCAGCATTGCTTTTTCAAGTGGTTTCAGGCTACTTTGTGGGTAGCCTAATGGTGGGTTTTGGGAGTGGTCTCTTGTAGATTTTTACGGTGCAATTTTGGGTGATTTTTAGCGAGCAGCATGCTTTTTAGTGGCCATTTCGGATGCTTCTGCTGCCAGCAATGCACAGTAATGTTGCAGGGCCTGGACTAGTGGGTTGAAACATCCCACAAGCCCCCCTCTTGCGATTGGCGTTGAACGTCCATCAATGGAAACTCGCAAGACTGGGATGTCAGCCTCATCTCTTCTGATTCCACAAATGTCAAAGTTCAGCATCTTTTCCTCCATCAGGGTTGGATCACTAGGTTCTCCTTGCCAGTCCTGATGTGAGTATTGAGTGATACTCCAGACCCCTCGGATCTTTCCTCCCGGTCCCCGGGTAATCCTCCTTGGTTAGTCTCCATGGTTTATCTCCTATGATGACAAAGCAAAAACATATTTGTAGAAATTTCCCCACCACTATTAATGGATTGGGGCGGACACATACATTTGATAAGTCAGGACACATTTCTATTATTGTATTTTATAATTGTATTTTATAGACTATATATGGAATATTTTATAGTTCGAGTTTTATGGATCTGGAGTGGCCCCCTCTGGGGTTGCAGAAGACTCCTCCAGTTGCTGCAGAGTGTGCCCAGGATGGCAACACTTTATTTGATTAATGTGGACCCACTTATCTTCCCCTTCTGCCAAACTGCCTTTGGGTATGCAGATCTTGTAGGCGACTGGTGAGATTTTGTCTACAATTTCAAAAGGACCCCTCCATGGAGGTAAAAATGTGCGTTGTTTGGATGGTTCCTTTGGAAATTGTATAAGTAGACCCAGTCTCCTACATTGTATTCTTTTCTGGTAGTCGTCAAGTCATAGTGGGTCTTCATGCTATCGGCTGATCTTTCTAGATTTTGCTAAGCATGGGCAAAATTATGTTGAAGGTGTTTTCTTAGGTTTTCAACATACTCATGAGTTGTGGAGGCATTGATCAATTTCTGCTCTTGGGTTCTGTAGAACAGATGCTGGGGAAGCACCATCCTGCGTCCAGTCATCAGCTCAAATGTTGACGTTTTAGTTGCAGATGAAGGGGTAGATCTGATGGCCATCAGGACAAGAGGTAATCGAATAGGTAATGGAATATCCCAACTTTGCCCAGAATCTACCACAAACTTTTTTAATATCCTCACAATTGTTCGATTATATCTCTCTACTGCACCACTGGAGGCTATCCGGTAAGCAATGTGTAGCTTCCTTTTAACCCCAAGTATCTCCCACATCTTTGTCATTACTTCGCTGGTGAAGTGGCTACCTCTATCTGACTCATATCCTTTGTGGTAGTCCAAAACACGAAAAGATGTGATTGATCATCAGGGCAGCTGCTGTTTCTGCCTTTCAGTTTGGGGCCGGGAGACATTCCACCCATTTAGTAAACAAGCATGTCACGGTCAACATGTACTTGTTCCCCCTACAGGAGCGAATCATGGGCCCGATAAAATCGACTTGTAAATCTGACCATGGCAGTGTCACCCCCCTCTTTGGGGGAGGCGACCGGTGTGTGAGGGATGTTGGCTGAAATTGTGCACACACAAGACACCCCTTCAAGTATTGGTCGAGGTCCTGCCCCATGTGTGGCCAGTATGCAACCTCTCTTAAGATTTCAAGTGTTGTATGAAACCCCCTATGACCGGCTGTGGCCGCATCATGGGCATGACTTAACATCAGGCTTCGGAATGAGGTAGGAACCACCCACTGATCATGGCCAGCTAGGGATTTCCTCACCAACAAACCGTCTTGGATTCGGAACATTTTTGGACATTTCATCAATACTCTGAGGTCCTCTTTCCCAATGTAATCGGTATCCGTCAGGGGAAAGTACTCAGGGTCCTCAATGTATTGATAAAACTTACCAATTACTGGATCCCTTTTTTGAGCTGTTATCAAATCAGCATCTGGGGTCTCCTTACTCCATTGTGCAGTTGAGAGGTCATTGTGAGCATTTGTCTGGGGCCTAGTGATAGCAGTGACCTGGATTTCTTCCAACAGGGACTCGAGCTCAAGTAGATCCCCTTGGATGGCCCCGGTTTTGGCCAGCTGATCAGCTAAGTCATTTCCAGTTTTGTCTGGTCCCCCTACTTTGGAATGACCCTTGATCTTTTTCCAGTAGATGGGCATCCCATTCGAGGTGACCAGATCATCAATATTTTGGATTAACTTCCCATGTTTCAAGGGTTTGTTATTAGCACATAACATGCCTCTGGTTTTCCAATTAACCAGGTGTTTCACTAACCTGTTCCGTACATAATCCGAATCGGTGATTATGACCAGTTTGTGGAGTTGATGTTGGACAGCAGTGAGGATGGCTTGATGCACAGCCCTCAACTCTGCCACTTGACTACTTCAGGGACCAATCTTGTACCCAGCGGAGGGTTCTGGGATCTCATTCACCCATGCATTTCCTACGCCAGCCACAAGTTCTTTTTCCCCGTTGTTGTCAACATGGCAAGAGCATCCATCCACATAGACAGTGGGCATTCCCTCACACTTGTCTTCTTAAAGACTTTGTGTGGGGAATTAAAGTATGCCTCCATGTTGTCCTTGATTTTTAGACTTTCGTCCTCAAGACAGTTTTCTCTGGCACAATCATGCAAGTCAGCCAGACCTTGCGCGAGGGGACTCTTCTTGCTTTGGCCATATCTGACCTCCACAGGAAAGCCTTGCATTGACAGAATCCAGGACGTAATTCGGGAATTATTCACATTTCCGGCCCGGATTCTGTCACTTTGGAGATATTGCAGAGGCTGGTGTGGAGTCTCCACTATGATGTGTTCCACCTGGATAAACGGGTGGTAATTCTTCAATGCCCACACCGTTGCCAGGAGTGCCTTCTCACAATCGTTGAATTTTTCCTCCACAGAGGATACATTTTTACTCGCATAGGAGATTACTTTATTGACCTTGTCATGCTTTTGGTATAATACTGCAGTCAAGCATGTATTTGAGAACCCTGTCTCCAAGAAGAACTCCTTGTTTCTGACAGGGTAAGCTAGGCAATGCGCTTGTGAGAGGCTTCTGTTGAGTTGTCTTACTGCCTCGGCTTGTTCTGGACCCCATTCCTACTTGACCCCCCCTTCAAAAGATGAATCAGGGGTCTGGTGATCTCTGCGTAGCCCTCAATGAACTTTCTGCTGTAATTAGTCAGTCCAAGAAGGCTCCTTAGTTCCCGCAGGGTTGTGTGGTCTTTCAATTTCTCGAGGGCTTCCACTTTCTTTTCCTGGGGACAGAGACCCTGGGGAGTAATCTCATGCCCCAAGAAATTTACACAAGTTCTACACCACTGTGCCTTTTGATAGGAAAGTTTTGCTCCGGCGGCCCTCAACTGTGTCAGAACATAATGGATCTCCGCTATGTGTTCCTCCACAGTTGAGCTTTTGATGAGGACATCATCCACATAAGCCAGGTCACCCCTCTCGCCCATGTCGGGCATAGCCTTATGTAGAAAAATGTTGAACTCATTGCCGGAGTTGCTGTATCCGAAGGGAGTCCGGGTCCACGTGTACTGCTGGCTCCCAAAGGTAAAAGCCGGCTTGTATTGGTCCTCCCTACTGACAAGTACAGTCCAGTATCCATTGGTCAGGTATATTGCAGTGAATACCTGTGACCCCTGGATCTGGGCCAGCCCTTGGTCAATGTAGGGAAGAGGCCATCAGGAAGTATGGACCCGTTTGTTGAGCTCCCTAAGGTCGGCGCAGAGTCTCCACTGGCCGCTTGGCTTCAATATTCCCAGCGCCGGATCATTGAAGGTGCTGTGGACTGGACAGATTATCCCATGGGACTCCAGGTTCTTAATTATTTCAGTAAGGGACTCCAGGGATGCGAGAGGCAAGTGGTATTGCTTCACAAACACTGGAGTCATGCCAAAGTCCGTGGGAATTGTTGTTGTGTGGATGTCGGTGTGACCACAGTCATATGAGTCCACCGCAAAGAGATCTTGAAAGTACAAGAAAACTTGTTTCAACTTTTGCTTCTGCTCCAGAGTCTCACAGGCATCGGCTAGGTTGACTCTCCCTTCAACCATCTGCCTGAAGCCTGGAAAGACTTCTGGTTTCGCTATCTCAGCAGCCTCCTCCAGCTGGGTGGAGAAGTCCCTGGCCAAAGTGCTAATTTGGACTGGTGGCTTCAGGTGGGGAAGGCAGCCCTCATGGACATGGAAAATCAACTCATCCCTCCTGAAGTCACAAGTCACATCTTCCTTACCATAAGGGCAGGAAGTGTACACCAGGGGGTTTCCCCCATGCCGGGTGAAGATCCTGTCTGGTGTTGTGTTGTCATCACTGTCACTGTCAAAACAGTCCTTGGGGATTGGTCCTAACAGTTCATTGCCTAAATCAATGGAAAAATGTCGGTCATCAACCGCCATTCCAATAATGGTGCCTGCGGCTAGAGTGATACTCTTTAAGCCGCTGTTATCCACCTCTATTGGAATGGTGTCATGTTCTATGTTGACTAATGGTGTTGGGTTTACCCCCAACCCTTGCTGTTGGAGAGAAGCATTTAGATGAATATAAGCATCAGGGTTTTTCAACTTCTGTCCTCTTAACTTTCACTTCCAGGGAGAATTGTCGTGTCCTTTCTGGGATGGTGACTTCCTCTCCAATCTGAATTTCAACGGCATAAGGCAGCAGTTGAGCTGACTAAATGCTTTCTCTGGGTCATCAAAGCCCATGGGATTATCTGCTAATCAGGACCAAGCTTTGAAGTTTATTAGGTCCAAACTAATGGCAAAGCGATTCAGAATATCACTGCCTAAGTAAAAGGCGGCAGTGACGTCTCGCACGACCCAACAATTATGAACTATGCTCTTGTTGCCTATGGAGATTTTGGGCATACACCTGCTTGGCAGGAGATGTTTGGAGTTGGGTGTTTCCAGATCCGTTTCCCATCTGTCTATCAGTTTGAATGTGGGAATGGCTGGATCTTTTGGGAGTTGGTGGAACATGGCTTCGCTGATGAAGCTCTTACCGTTGTTCACACACACTCGGGCGAGAACAGAGTCCTTCCCTTCATTTAACTGAACAGGGATGAACAACTGCTATCCAATTTGCTGAATATCAGCCAGGGTCTTTGCTGATTTCTCATCTTTCTGGACTATAGGAGTGGGAATGTCTGATTGTAGACTGGTAAAGAATTTCAGAGTGTTTCCTTGCAGTGTGGAATGCCACCTTAAACTGGAAGGAAGGTTGATTTTCATAAATAGAGAGGACCCCCCATCACCAGTTTGTTGTCCTACTGCTATTACTGTCACGTCTGGAATTTGGTTGTTCTGGAAGTGAAATTCTACTTGGTCAGATTTTTGTTCAACCATGTGGCATGTGCCGTTTAAACTAACATGGTTGACACTCTGTTTTAATTTTATTGGTCAGCTAGTCTGGGTCCAGAGGACCTTGTTTACACAGTCTATGGGTGACAACCTTCTCAGGAGGTCATTCCCTATTAAACAAGGGGTGCCTTCTGGAGTCACAACTATGACCGGGTGCTTCACCTTGTGCCGCCCAATTTTAATGTCCACATCCGCAGTCCCCTCGATGGGAATTTCCTTCCCGTCAAAGTTCTGAAGAGAAGAGAGGTGAGAGGAATTTGGTATTTCTCCCCCCTTCCTGAATTCAGTTCATCAAAGGCCTTTACCTGAGGGGTAGCTTGGGATCCAGTGTCTACCAGTGCCAAATTTGTACCCTGCTCCTGTACTTGAACCGGAGCATAGTATCTTCCCTCCTTCCCCGCAAGGGGGCACAGATAATGCACATTTTTGGACAACTGGTGGGCTAGTTTTTTAGTTTTGGACATTGAGAGAGAAGAGATTTGGGAAGAATTCTGTGGGGAGTCTTGGGAATCTGAAAAGAAAAGTTGGCAACTAGAGGTGGGAGAAGTTTTGAGTTCCCCCGGTTCCGGTTCTGGGCCGCCCCCCCCTTTGGAGGCAATCACCAGGACGGGTTTGAACCAGGGGATTTTCATGTTGTTGGTCCTGGGATGGGATGATGGCCGGCGCTAGCTCAGTCCCCACATCTATCCAGTCTGGATTTGAATCCTTTGGGCCCCATTTTTCTTTGGGAGGAGTTCCCCCATCTCTGAAGTAGAAGATCCTTTTCCCAGGATCCTCAGAGGACCCCCTCCTTCAATTTGGAAGATCTGTACCTCCTCCTCAAAATGGGTCTTTTTGGGTTATTTGTTTCTCCCCTCTGCTCCTTGGGTGGCAGACTTTCAGGGGCAGGAGATTTTTGTTCCGGTTCCTGGGTTTCCAGGGGCTTTTTACAAGTGGGGAAGGAAGCTTCCTCCAAGGCTTTACACCCCCCTTCCCCTTGTGCCTCCTCCCTGGGAACCGGTGGGTTGTCGGGGTGCTGCCCCGTCATTGTTCTGGAGCACCAGGTTCATGAGTTTGGGGCATGCTGTGCCGGCATGCCCATCTGAGGGTTCTGTTGAGCCCTCAGCATGTGACCCAGATCCTGTGCCTAGCTGTGAAACCCGCTTAGGCTGATACAGGTTTCTCATTTCTCCCCTGGGCTGATCCTGGGAAGGGTAGCTATCCCTTCTCTGGTAATACCCCGGATTGGGAAGATTTGGGTACCCCTCCACCCTTGGCCTCCCCTCTCCTGGATTAAGTTGTCTGGGGTCAGGAAATTGGGGAAAGAAGGATGGATGATTTTGGGGTTGAAAGTTTTGTGGATACCTGGGGAAGAAGTTCTGTCCAGGACTTGGGGATGTTTCTGCCCTCCTGGGGGAAGTTAGGAGGGAATTTCCCTGGGTTAGGTACCTGGTTGGATCCCACCCCTTGGGCTGGAGGAGTCCACACATAACCCAGGATGGGTCTGTTCCCCTTGTAGCGGGGACTTACATAGTCAGGGGAGTGAGGAATCCCATTTGTGGGACTACCTCCTTGGCTCCCTGTCTGTGACTGGCCCGAGGGCCTTCTGTGCTTGGGATTATTCTGTTGTGCAGGCAAGTTTGTAGGCCCCACCCCATCTCCAAATCTAAAATGGGGGCAATCTTTACCTCTGCCACCTTAGCAGCAGCAGGGGGGTTGGTTGTTTTGGGGCTTTTTTGAGTATTCTTGTTGTCTATGGGCTTTTGCACCTCACAGATCCGGGTGCCCTGTTCAATGACCCAGCCTCTCGGAATAGAAACAATATTGTGCCTCCCATTGTAACAATTGTATGTGTATTGGCCTACGCCAAGTTGTCTAAACATCATGTGCGAACAAACTCCACGGCAAGGTCTTGACCTTAGAGAAAGTAATGTAAGTCGCCATCTTGGATTGAGCCGCCATTTTAGGTTCTCTTGTGATGTAGAAGTCACCCTGAACATCAAAATGGAGGCCAAATGACATTTTGAGTAAAACTCTGGCCGTTGTGACCTCCGTGCAACTGATAATTAATATGCCTGCAGGCCACTTGTCGGGGTCGCAAACTGAGACCTTGTCCTACCGTTGACCTGTATGTAAATGTAGAACTATATCAGTGAAACTAATTGAAATGTATATATTAAAGGATTGACCTGGCAAGGAACCCAAAGACCTGTTTCGCAGAATGGTTAACCCACAAGAGGGTTGGCTCAGGGCTAGACAAATTGTATAAAAAGCCCGGGTATTCCAATATGCGGTCTCTCTCACTAACACATCGAACCCTCGTTGAAGTTCGTTATGTTACTCTGAGAGCCGAATAGCTATCCGTTTGTCAATTGACTTGGTAACTGTTGTAGCTTTTTAAATAAAGCACTTGTAGGTTTCTTTGTAACCTGTGTTGGTGTGTTTCTTTTCGGGCTTGCCGGCCTCATATTATTTTTCTGTTTTCACAGTTGGCACCCGAATAGGGACCCTCAAGATTGATGCCGGATCATTGAAGGATTGACGCAGACTATCGAACCGGGATCGGACGGTGTGATACTGCGGGCCCGACCGAACGAGACGCGATACCTCGGCAGCGCTGCACGATCCGATCCTTAGACGATAGTCGTGTGGTCTGACACGACATCTTGATGAGGGTCCATTTTTGAGGCGGACAGATTTGTCCAAACCACCAAACACAAGGTAAAATTTGTTAGGTAAGTTCTTTGGTAAACCGTACGGTCCTCCTTAGGTTTGGTCAGGTGTAGTCATGACCCGACTCTTAATTTAACCCTGACAATTTGAATTTGGCGTATTGTATCTGCAGACATAATTATTGACCAGGTAACACCAATTTTTTGTGAAATGCCTGGGAAATTGTCTAGCTGCTTTAGGGCTCTGTTCCGCAGCAATCGACAATCTTTGGAATTTAGCCGCCCGGCACCACAGGAGGGGTCGCCGGCGTGTACTATGTACTGTAAGCATGGCATTGGAAGTATAGTATTTAATGATATTTGGCACAGACAACCCAGACATGCCTCTGAATTTCAGTGGCCAATCAATGGTAGTTTCGAGATCCCCCGTATTGAATACCTAGAATCGGTCTTGCTAAAGAAAAAGGCCAGACCTGCAGCATTTGATGTTTTGCAGAATTGGAAAAAAGAAACGTTGCAGCAGCTTAAAAGTAGGGATAAACATGCTCGCCGTCATAAAACAAATGCCGAAAAGGCGTTGTTATATGATAAGGAAAAACATTCAGAGTCAGTCAAAAATATGGATAGGGCTTTCTCACTCGGTATCCAGAAAATCTATCCCTCTAAAGATTTCCATGTTTCTGAAGAATTGATTGAAAAATTGTTAAATGAACGGAGGCCTGGTGCCTCTGCGCCACCTCTGTATGATCCTCTCCCTGGTGCTCTGCCCATTCCTGCTGTTATTCCTGCTGTTATTCCTGTTCCCCCTGTACAACCTACTGTTCCTATTCCTCCAGTTGTTGTTCCTCCATCTACTCTACCACCCCTTCCTCTTGCACCGATAGTTGCACCCCCATTGAATTTGCCCACACCTCCGCTCCCGAGTAGTTCTGTACTGACTGAAGTTGATCAGGTTGCGGGGTCAAAGATTGTTACTCAAAATACTGTCTCTGCAGAAAAGAAACGGGAATTATTTGCATGGGCTAAGCATTGTATGGAGAGAGGTGATCAAGCTGACGTTCTCTCCACATTATCAAATATGGGCAAATTTCCCGAGAAAAATGTTTTTATTCAAGGGTTGGGGACTCATTTATGTATAATGTGGGGTAGATTACATAATACGGATCTCCCACAAGGGTTGAGGGATCTAAATACTTTAGCGCTTTCAAGGGACACAGAGGAGAAAGTACATGGTCATGTTGAGAGGTTGTTTGAGTATAGGAGGGACTTAGAAAGATTACGGGATGAGGATGGTGAGGACGACAGTATGTATGTACAGAAACGGTTCCTTCCGTGTCGTAGATCGGCATCTGAGGAAGTACGAATTTGTACCAAAGATGCGATTCGATGGATCTTGGATTCATCGATACTGCCGGATGAAGCATATGACACGTATAGTCAGTATACAGTAGAAATGCAGAGGAAGGTGATTCAGGTAATGGTACAGTACCTACAGGATGAATGTGTAAGGAAAAAGGTTAGTTGCCCTATAGAGTTATTGGATATTTGTAAAAGGGCTTTTTCGCCCAACACTTCTTCGACTGCCTTAGCACTCGACGTGGCTCTGTTGCTCAGTAAGCGGTCGGAGTTACCTATATCTCAGTTGCCGATGAGAGAGGTTCCTCTGACATTTGTCCCAAAGGTTGAGATTCCCGCTAACGCTGGGACAGGTGCACCCGCTGTGGACATCCCTGCACATTATGTATCGCAATTTGTTCACGTCCCGTTTTCGCGACAGGAAGTGAACACTATCAGACAATCAATTCCCGATATTAGGAAAAATCCGACAGGATTCTACAAAGAGATAGAGTCCGTTTTGCAGTCCTCTGTGTTCACCTTAAGTGATATTGACTTGCTATTCCCTGTACTCCTGCCCGTAGATTTATGGAAGCAGGTTCGAACAATAGACGATGTACCAGGGTTGGGAGATACGTGGGCTAACATGACTAGGTTTGATGGGGAAAGACCAGCTGGTGAGAAACCACCTCAGGTAATACTCACTTTGCCTGATAGAATCGTCGCAAAATTGAAAACCATAATTCCTGAGAAAAGAATTATTTGGGACAAGCTTACGGCTGTGTTCAAGGAAAAACTGAAGGTGCCACCGAATTCTTTAATAGATTCGAACAGGTATTCTCTGACTTCAGTGGACAGGACTTGGGCACAGAGTCTGGGAAAAGGTTGTTTGTGGACAAATTTGTACGTGGATTGTTGCCCGACATCCAGTCACAGATTATGTCCTCTGAGAGCGCTTGGCAGGCGAAATCCCAATCTGAAGTTTTACACATGGCTCAGTATTATGAGAACCATGTTAATAATGAAAAAGAGAAAATAGAGAAGAGGAAAGGAGATTTGAAGACTAAAGTATTGTTACAACAAATTGTTAGAAATCCCAGAGGAGGTAATTCACAGACCAGAGGTCAGTATGTTCCAAAAGGGAATGTTCTCTTGGGTCCTGTGAATGTTAATCAATGTGCCTATTGCCGCCAGGAAGGTCATTGGCGTGCACAGTGCCCCGTCCTTCGACCAAGGTCAAACAACACATTTGGGAGTATGGGTAGACGACCTAGAGGTCGCCCCGGAGTGGGGGGCCCTGATAGAGGTCAGTTCTCGTAAGATCCTCAGCAACCTTTTTCACGGGAAAATCAGACTTCGAGTGTGGGCACGAGAAATATATTTGATCACCCTTCTGCTGCCTACCTTTCTGAAGAGCTTTCTTCTGACGACATTTTATTTCGTTAGGATTGCCAGAAGCAGGGTTTGGAAACTTCACCTATTCCCGTTAATTAGAAAGGTCCCTACGTTGAATTGTTAGTGGGGAATAGGAAACATCAGTTTTTGATAGACACTGGAGCACAGAAGGGCCCCATTGATCATTCCCGGGTTCCAAACATTCCACTGTCAGGGCAAACTAATGTTTCTGTAGGGTTTTCTGGCATACCAATTGCTTGCCCGGTTTCTTCACCGGTGCCTGTTTCTCTGGGTCCCTTCACGGACCACTGTCCCTTCCTCTTGACTTCAAACTGTGGAGAGAATTTGCTGGGGTTAAATCTGTTGAAGAAACTAAATGCAGTAATTCATTGTTCCTCTGACGGAGTGCGGTTGACGGTTTCACCATAGCAACTTCCCAGTTCTCAGTTTCTGATTCGACCATTGCCTCCTGAGCTTAGCGTTGTCCCGGAATGTTTGTGGGCGGTTGACGACAATGATGTCGGGGTACTACAGGTTGAACCTGTTAAAATAGTTTTGAAACATGGAGTTAAACTACCACGCATTCTGCAATATAAAATATCAGTTGAGGGCGAGCGTGCTTTGAAGTGCATTGTCTCTGATTTTGTGCATCCAGGAGTGATTGAAGAGATTGCAGTTAGCTTATGTAACAGCCCGATTTTACCCGTATACAAGAAAGGCGACAATGCAATCCCATTCCGTTTCATAATTGATCTACGCGCTATTAACAAAGTTGTCGCCCCACAATTTCCAATTGTGCCTGATGTGACAACGATACTAACGATGATCCCTGCTACAGCTACGCACTTTAGTGTTTAGTGTTGTAGATCTGAAGAATGCTTTCTTCAGTATTCCTATACACAAGGAGAGTAGATATTTGTTCGCGTTCACCTTGGGGGGACGTTCGTTCACATTTACTCGTGCACCTCAAGGTTATACTGAAAGTCCAAGCATTTATAGTAGGGCTTTGAAAGAGCAGCTTGATACCCTTGAATTGCCACCTACTTGTACACTGCTTCAGTATGTCAATGACTTGCTTTTAGCTGCAGATTCTGAAAGTGCTTGTAAAGAAGGCACTGTATTGTTTCTTATTCATTTGGCTGAAAACGGTCATAAAGCTTCGCTTAAAAAATTTCAATATTGTTGTCAGGAGGTCGCCTATTTAGGCTATCTCCTGTCAAAGGAGGGGAGAAGACTGACACCTGAAAGAATAAAACACATTTCTGGCATGTCTGTTCCAAATACACAGAAGGAAGTCAGAGCCTTAATAGGTATGGCTTCTTACTGTAGGCTATGGATCCCGAACTTCTCACTAGTGATAAAACCGATGTTGGCCTTGACGAAGAAGGGCATTTCTTCGCCGCTGCCATGGAAATCGGAACATCAACGATCATTTGAGCTTCTCAAAACTGCGTTATGCTCTGCACCGGTTCTGGGTACTCCAAATTACAATAAGGCCTTTGTGTTGTTTGTGCATGAATGTGATGGGTGTGCTTTGGCTGTGTTAACACAGGAACACGGAGGGAAGAATAGACTGTGCGGTTACTACTCTTCCGCCCTTGATCCTGTCGCATGCGCTTTGCCAAGATGTTTGCGAGCTGTTGCTGCTGCTGCTGCGTCTGTAAAACAGAGTGAGGGAATGGTCCTAGGACATGATTTAATCCTGATGGTACCTCACTCTGTAGATGTCCTATTGAATAAAACCCAAACGCAACACCTCACCTCTGCACGGCTGACGAGGTATGAATTAACTCTGTTTGCCCCTCACATTCAAATTAAGAGGTGTTGTGTTCTTAATCCGGCTGAACTCCCACCTTTCCCGCAAAATACTGTTTGCGGTGACTGAGAATCACATGACTGACTGTATACTACTGAACTGGAAACGAAGGGCAGGATAGACCTTATAGATACTCCTTTGGGCAATGCGGAAGGGGAGCTGTTTTGTGATGGCTCCTGCTTCAAACTCCCAGATGGTACATCTACAGCTGCCTATGCTGTTACTACATTGAGTACGGTTGTTGAAACTAAGAGAATTCCGCATAACTCCGCGCAGGCCGCAGAGATTATAGCGTTGACCCGAGCTTGTGAACTCTCCGAAGATAATACAGTTAACATATATACTGATAGTCAGTACGCCTTTGGGGTGGCTCACAACTTTGGGAGGCTCTGGTCGGAAAGAGGGTTCCTAACCTCACATGGGACCAAGATTCAGCATGGCCCCCTGATAGTGCAATTGCTCTTGGCACTCTCACTCCCTAGTCAGTTAGCGATCATGAAATGCGCAGCACATCGTAAGGTCATAGATGATGTGGGAAAAGGGAACGCTTTTGCTGACCAGATAGCCAGGCAAACGGCCACAGACCTTAGCGCAGACATGTATGCTCTAAGAGAAACAAAAGATGCCTATGTAATGGATGAGGGTATTGGGTCTGTGCGAGATATCCAAGCTGATGCCACAATAGAAGAATCTAAAAGGTGGGCCCAAAGGGATGGGGAAACTAGATGACGATGGGTGTTGGGTGGATACATCTGAAGGGAAATGGTTGCTCCCTGATTCATATGTGCTGGCGATGGTTACGATGGCACACGGTCCTAAGCATGTGTGTGCTCAGCAGATCACAAAAATGTTAGAACAAGTTTGGGTGAATGATAACATTTTGAAGATCGCACAGCGCTATGTTCAAAGTTGTATGATTTGCTTAAAGCACAATGTGCGGAAGGGGACAGTAACTCCAAGGGGTAGTTTTGGGCCTCCTTCTGTTCCCTTCGAGGTCATCCACTTTGATTTTATTGAGATGGAACGGTGTAACAATCTAAAATATGTTCTTGTGATCATTTGTGCTTTTAGTAAATGGGTTGAGGCTTTCCCAGTCAAGGACGCTACTGCCATGACCACTGCAAAGACTATGGTAAAGGAATTCTTTCCACGATTTGGGCTGCCAAGGGTAATTTGGTCAGACAACGGTCCCCATTTTGTTGCAGCAGTATTTTGCAGATATGCACAGCGTTACATATTGAGAAGCAATTTCACTCGGCTAGACACCCTCAAAGTGCTGGGTTGGTAGAGAGACATAACGGTATCCTGAAGAATAAACTTGCTAAAACATGCGCCGGCACCAAACTGAAATGGCCGGACGCCTTACCTATTGTATTGTTAGCCATGCATGCCACACCTCAAACTAAGACTGGGCTCTCTCCATTTGAGGTAGTGATGGGGAGACCTGCTAATATTTGGGGTCTTCCGAAGCCCAAAGCTCTGAGGGAGGTTGAAAATGTATTGCTTGTAGACTACTGTAATCAGTTGACTAAAAATCTGTATCTCATTTATCATCATGTTCAATCAGCTTTACCTGTACGGTTTACGGGCCCAGGACACAATATTCAGCCTGGAAGTTGGGTCCTGGTGAAGGCCTAGGAAAGGTCTTCCTGTCTCGCACCCTTGCTGGCGGGGACCATATCAGGTGCTGTTGGTCACCCAGACAGCAGTGCGGGTGGCTGGAAAGAAGCATTGGATTCACGCGACGCATGTCAAGAAACTTCCTCACCCGAAGCCACACGTTACAGAAGAATCAGAACCCCTCGCTGATGCTACAATCTCAGATCCTGGAGTAGCAAATAGCACTGTGAGTGTGTCGGAGAATCTCTCTAAGCCCGTGGAGCTTGGGGAACAGTCCATTTCGTCTCCACACTCTTTGGAAAGGTCGCTTCCGGAAAACGTTGTTTCAAGTTCTGCGACCTCTGTCGCCTCCGATACGTTGCTTCCCTCAGGAAGTGACGTTACCTTATTTCCGGATCAAACAGTACCGGGAACCACCAGGCACGACCTTCGACGAAGAAAATAGAACTACGGCACGGGTTTTGCCTGTGCATCTGGAAAGAAACAGTCATTGAGAGTTTTGTTCTTGCAAAAGAAAGTTTTTGAAAAAGAAAAAGGGGATTCTGCTGGCTAGGGTTGGGGAAGGACTAAGAAGTCGCGCGACCGTAGTGTCGCCAGCAATGAACATTGGGGTCGTCGATTGAAAAAACTGCAATGCCTGCCACATCCACCGCTGCTGCTCGTATTGGACTTGTGAATAAGGGGGTGACCAACTCAGACAATGAACAATGTGCCTGGGCCCCGAAAACGTATTGCTGTGTTGTGTTAATAGTAATTGGAATTTGTATAGTTACTGCCGTGGGACTCTGGTACTTCGAAGAAATTTATCCTCTAGAGCCTCTTCTGCCAATTGAAATTGTACCTACTGCTTTGACTCCCTCTGTACACCTTCATACTTTGTCACCTAGGGACTCCCAGCATAGACGAAAGTACCATAATAACACTTTAATGATAATAATGAATTCAACGCATGCCATTTTTAATAAGAGTAATTGCTGGATTTGCACCCATTTACCGCAACATGGCAATAAGGGGCTTGGATGGTATATTCACACTTTACCTTTAACGACTGCTTGCTATGCCTCTCTTAGAGCACTATTCTTTGGCCGTTGGAATGACAGCATCTCAGGGAACTTTGATGGAACTAATTTAAATGATTTTGAGAAACGTGAATTGACTCCCCTGCGATGCTCGCTTTTCGCAAATAGAAGTAAACCTAATGTTGCATCTATTAAGCCATCTGATAAACTGTCTCTTCCCTTCCAAACTCTAATTTCCTTTAAAATGGCTCTGATAGGCAATAAGGACGCTGTGTCTCCTTCCTACTCCATTAACCATACCCCCGATTCAGTCCCCTGTTGTATACAAAGAAATGGCACTCGGTCAATGGCAGATTTTGAAGGTTGTGTGAACATTGTAAATTTGACCGGGGAGAACAGGCCTCTATTTTTTTTTTTTTCAAAGTATTTTATTGGTTTCGTGATAAGGTAAAACAATACAAACTCGTGAATTGAACAAGTGAAAAAGAGGGAAGGAAAGAAGAAGATGGGGAGAAAGAAAAGAACAAAAGGAAACTTATCTTAAACAACGATAGTCTTCGTGTGATGTAGTAAGTGGAGTTCGTGATGGTGGTTCAGTCCAGAGTGTAACTTCTCAGGAAGTGGAGGGGAACAGCTGCAGGAGGCATATACCTTGTGATGGTGGGAGCCTGTTACTATGAACCACAACAGGTGTTCAAGGGGGCTTATGGTCCGCATCGAAGAGCATGTCCGTCAGAAGGGCCCTCCAGACGACCAGGGAGCCGCTTGTGGCTTCCCCGTTGGGTGTAGTTCCTTCCTGCCAGGCTCTGGTCTCCGCAGCCATCCACCTCGCCATTTCGTTTAACCAGCGCTCATGTCTGGGGCCCGCTGGTGTCTTCCAAGCCATCGCTATGGTCCTCTTGACGAGTATACATGAAATGTCCATTAGTTTCACGAGGTGTTTGAATTTACTCGGTCTGGGGTATGTACCCAATAGGCACTCTCCTGGTGACCATTCGTATCGCTCCATGCCGGCGTCTCTACAGGATTGCTTGGCTTTCGACCAGAGTGTCATCACTTTGGTGCAGGACCAGAACATGTGGATCATGTCTGCCCTGTCGTTCCCGCACCATGGGCACACCGGTGGGACCTTCGCGTTGAACGAGGCAACTCTGTGGGGGGTCATGTAAGTTCGATAAA
Organism: Ambystoma mexicanum; assembly: GCF_040938575.1. Lineage (NCBI taxonomy): Eukaryota > Metazoa > Chordata > Amphibia > Caudata > Ambystomatidae > Ambystoma > Ambystoma mexicanum. The sequence goes on along the minus strand of NC_090927.1, from coordinate 626,396,986 downwards.
GGACGTTCAACTGTATCTGGCCAAATCTGGAGTTTCTTGACACTTTCTTGGGGAATATTAGTGCTCTTTCCCATTCTTTATCAGTGAGCGGGGCTGCAAGGTCCACTTCCCATTTTGCCCTCAGTGTCGCTCCCTTAGGGTTAGGTTTGTCGATGAGCCTGTTGTATAACCTGGAGACAGGTCTCCATCTATCAGAGAGGTCATACATTTCTTGTAGTAGAGGGTCCGAGGTAGGTTCCTCTGGCCAGGTGGGCCACTGATTCTTGGCGGTACGTTTGAGCCTATGGTACCAAAGGAACTGGCCTTTGGGTAGCCCTTCGATTTCTTGCATCGATTCGAAGTCCCTGAACACTCCATCTTCAAACATGTCTCCCCATGTGTATATCGCGGCTTCCTCCCACCTCCTTGCTATGGGGAGGTCTGCCTCCTTCTTGCACACATCTGCCATTATGGGATGGTCCGGAGAGTATGGGTGTTGCACCTTCCTGATGTGGCAAGTCCTGGTCCATATCTGTCTGCCAAGCCCGACGACCATAGGGGTTTCCGAAGAGCAGCAGAGGGGATTCCATAGGGTTTCCTTGGGAGTTAAGTTGGTGTGGGGTTGCTTCAGTAGCCCCAATTCAGCTGAAGATTCGTCTGACAGCCATCTCGTGATGTGACTGAGCTGGGCGGCCAGGTAGTAGAGCTGGAGATCTGGAAGTTTTATTCCGCCTTCTTTATGTGGAAGGGTTAGTGTGGCCAGTGACAATTTATGTCTGTGGGGTCCCCATAAAAAGTCCTTGATAATAGCTTCCAATTTCCTGAAGAAAGGGGGCCGTATGTAATGGAAAATGTTCACAAAGAAGTATAAAAAGCGAGGGAGGATTATCATTTTGACAATCGCCGCTCTCCCCACCATTGCCAGTGGGAGTTTAGACCAGAATTTTATGGACCGTCGGAGGTTGGTGACGGCTGCTTCTGTGTTGTGCTCATGTGTGAGCTGTGGGGTGTGGCTGAGATTAATCCCCAGGTATCTGAACTTCTCGGGTTGCCATTTTATCCCTATGATCGGAAGGTCCTCCGCTGAGGCGTCTCTCAATCCGGCCAGGGGGAATGCTGAGGATTTGTGTCTGCTAAATTGGATTCCGGAGTATCTCGCATAGTTGTCGAGTACCTCCAGTGCTGTCGGTGCATTGAGCTCAGGGTCTTTTAGGTACAGGAGAACATCATCAGCGTACAATGATATTATGTTATAAACGTTGCCCACCTTGATGCCGGCGTCAAAGAGCTGCTGACGAAAGTATAAGGCAATCGGTTCCAGTCCCAGTATGTACAGCATGGGCGAAAGTGGCCATCCTTGTCTCGTGCCCCTCTGTATTTTCCAAGGTTCTGAGACCGTTCCGCCTGTCTTGACCCTGGCCACTGGGGAGTTGTAGAGAACCTGGACCCATCTGATGAAGCCATTTCCGAAGCCAAAAGCCAGCAAGGCCTCCACCAGCCACTCCCAGTAGATGGAGTCAAAGGCCTTAATGGCGTCAAGTGACAGTATCGCTAGATCTTCCTCCGAGTCATGAGTTTCGGCCATGATGTGTTGGAGCCTCCTCAAATTGGCTGTGGTGTTGCGGCCTGGGACAAATCCGTTCTGATCCTCATGGATTATGGACCCTAGCACTCTAGCAAGTCTGCTGGCCAGTATTGAGGTGAGGATCTTGCTATCGTAATTGAGCATGGCCAGGGGTCGGTATGAGTCGCAGTCAGTGGGTGGTTTGTGGGGCTTAAGCATGGGGATGATTATGGTTTCTCTCATGGTGTTGGGGAGGATCCCGTTTGTGTAAGCTTCCTGGTAGACTTCGTGTAGGATGGGGGTGAGAATGGGCTCGTATGCTTTATAAAATTCCGGCGTAAACCCGTCGCTACCTGGGGTCTTGGAGGTGGCGAGCGACCTGATGGCCCATCTTATATCGTCGGGAGTAATTTCCATGTCTAGTTCAGTTCTCTGTTCGCTGGATATTTGGGGTATGTCGATCTCATCCAGGGTGTCTATTATTTCAGTGGTGGGGATCCGGGCTTCATGAGCATATAGTTTTGAGTAAAACTCGGCAAATGCTTTGTTGATCCCCATCTGTGTCCTGTGGGATGCACCATCTGCATCTATTATTTCTGTTGGTAAGTGTTTAGGGTGCTCTCTTCTGCACAACCAGGCCAACAGCTTACCTGGTTTGTCTGATTCCCTGTGGGATCGAGCGGTGTATGTGGCGAAGTCAAATTTTTCCAGCCTGTCCCAGGAGAGCTGGCATTTTTCTCGGGCCGTTTTCAGTTCCGTTTCGACTCCTGGGGAGGTGTCGAGGGTGGACTCCAGGCGGGTGATCTCTGATTCTTGGGCCTCAAGTGATGCCTTTAGTTGCCTGCGGGTGCCACCAGCTCTAGATATGATTTCTCCTCTGGTGACCACCTTCATGGCTTCCCACAGTGTGCTCCAAGTGGAGACGGATCCTTTATTGATATCGACGTACTCCTCTAGTCTCTCGGCAAGGTCCTCTCTGAACTGTGGGTCCTCTAGTGTCGCGGAAGGCATTCTCCACATGGGGATCGGGGGTCTGGGTCCTCTCTGCCTCCATTGCATAATTAGCGGGGAGTGATCGGAAATAGATCTCCCCAGATACTCTGTGGTTATTGCCAGCGGGGCTTCGTCACGATCGATGAACAAGTAATCTATCCTTGTGTGGACGTTGTGTGGGGCTGAGTAATGGGAATAACTCCTATCGGCTGGGTGTTGTATCCTCCAGATGTCCACTAGGTTGAGTTGGTCTAGTGTTTCCGTCATGGCACGGGTAGCAGGGTTGCTTGATTGGGGGGGAGGAAGCGATCTGTCCATAGTTGTGTCCATAACACAGTTAAAGTCTCCTCCCCATAGGAAGGTTTGGCCTCGGTGGTGTGTCAGCTTGGAGCTCAATGTGTTGAGGTACGACGGGATTCCGTGTTGCGGGAAATATGTGTTAGCTAAGCAGATCGGGGTCTGTTCCATAGTTCCCCACATTATTACGTATCTGCCTTCCTTGTCAGATTCACATCCATGTAATTGGAAGGGCACATTTGGGTTTATCCATATTAACACACCCCTTGCGTATTTGGAATATGGGGATCCTCTCACAGTTCCCTCCCATCGGTCTGCCAGTTTAGACAGAGCGTCCTCGGTGAGGTGTGTCTCCTGTAACATCGCTATCGAGACTTTCTTCCTCCTGAGGTAGGACTGTATGCGGTTCCTCCTGAGGTACGAGCCCATTCCCCTTACGTTCCACGTCATGACATTGAGTTGTGGTGCCATTGGTGTGGTGTTCTGGGTTTGGCATGGGGGGCAGCCGCCGCGGCCCAGTGTGGCATCAGAGCGTGGTTGATAAGTTGTAAGCGATAGGCCTCTGATTCGTCGTTTCTTGAGGCGTATCCTGTGGCCATCCCGGTATTTTCAAGCATCAGTAAAACGAAGACTATGGTACTAACTGAACTAATAACATAACTCAAACTGGTGCGCCCAGCGACTACAACTATGTCGCGGTGCTCAGGCGCTCCCGCGCCGTCTGTACCCATCCGGGAGTCGGGCGCGAGTTGGGTCGGGCAGAGACTCGCCCGGTTGGTTCTTTCGCTGGGGGCGGGGTTGCTGCGAGGCGGCGAGGCCAAACGAGGGTCGTTTCCATATGATATACTGTTAATTGGGTTACCTGCTTGGGTCCGGCTGTTTATGCTTCATGTGTGGATGGTGTGGAGGGTCCCTGGGGTCCGGCTCTGCTCCCCCGAGGTTCAGTCTTCCCCACCTGGGTTATCTGCACCATCAGCAAGGTTATTGTCCTCTAGCCACATGTTGGCCGCTTCCGGATTTTCGAGGAAGATTGCTCGCCCTTTGTGGATAACTTTCAGGCGGGACGGGTACAGCAATCTGTATTTAAGGTTCAGTTGGCGAAGCCTTGCTTTGATCGGAACAAACGAGTTCCTCTCCCTTTGTACTTTCTGGGTGTAGTCTGGGTATATGGAAATCTTAGCGTCGCCCTGTATAATAGGGCCAGTTTCCCTGGAATATCTTAATACGGTTTCCCTGTCCTGGAAGTTTAGTATCTTGGCTATAATTGGCCGTGGGTGTGATCCAGGGGGGGGTCGTTTCTGTAGGGACCTGTGGGCCCTCTCCACCGCAAATCCCTGAGTCAGTTTGCCGGCCCCAATTTCCTGTAGCAGCAGGGTTTCCACATAGGACGTGGTATTTAGGCCTTCATTCCCCTCCGGGATACCTAAGATTCTGATGTTCCCTCGTCTGGCCCGGCCCTCGGCCTCCTCCGCCCTTTCTTCTAGGAATGTGACCTTCCTTTTCAGGTCCGAAATTTCCGATTGTAGGGTCGCCGCGGCCGCGGACCCCACCTCTGTGGTTTTCTCCATGGCCGTCACCCTTTCCGTTAAGTTGCGGGCATCTTGGCGAATGAGTTGTATGTCTATTTTGAACTCGTCTATCTTGGAGTCGATGTGAGTCTTTAATGAGGCAATAGCATCCATTATCTGGGAGTGGTTATCTTTGGGGTCCGTCTCTTGCGAGCGAATGGTTTCGGTGGAGCTGGCCCTGACTTGGGTGGGAGTCTTTGCCCCGGCTGAGACAAAGGAGTCCATGGTGGCGGCCCTGGTTTTATTTTTGGCGGCCATGTTGGGGACGTAATAGTGGTTGCCCCGGAGTCCTGAGTCTGGAGGGGTGAAGTTCAGGGCCGCTCTCTTATGTAGCCCGGAGTGGTGTTCTAGGGTGGGTTGTGCCCTGGGGAGTTGTTATTTCAGTAGTTGGAGTCTGTCCAGGGCGCCTGAGGTGGGGCACTTCTCCGTGTTTCCAGGTGCTCTATCCGCTGTCCTAGCGCCTGTGTCGCTGTCCCTGGGCTTAGGGGTGGTAGTGTTGGGGCGCTTAGGGCAGGAGTTGTCCCCTCTTGGCGAGGGAGTCCAGTTGGGCGGCCCAACCACGGGGACAATGCAGGCTGTGGTTGGGGAGGATAGTTGGGGCCGTACTCACAGTTGCTCCGCGGCTTGGCGCACCGTCACGGCTTTCCGGGTCGTTTCTTATTTCCAGGCCTTTGGGCAAAGTAACGGGCCACAGCAGCCCAGTGCCCCAGCAGCTCTTCCGGCCCAGCCACCCAGCGGCGGCCTCCCTGCAGATGAATGTAGGCCCAGGAGGGGAAGGCCGGGGTTGTCCCCTCCTGGTGGAGGAGTCCAGTTGGGCGGCCCAGCTGCAAGGACAATGCAGGCTGTGGTTGGGGAGGGCAGCCGGGGCTGTGCTCACGATTGCTCCGTGACTTGGCGCATCGTCACGGCTTTCCGGGTCATTCCTGATTCCAGGACATTGGGCGAGGCAACGGGCCACAGCAGCCCGGTGCCCCAGCAGCTCCTCTGGCCCAGCCCCCCGGCAGCGGCCTCCCTGCCGAAGAATGCAGGCCCAGTGGGGGGAGGCCGATGGTATCGCTGCGTGCTCCTGTCCCCGGAATACGCAGCGTGTTTGTTTTCGGCTAGTTCTCCGGTGGAGGGGAGAGAGTTGGAAGCAGGTGAGCTCCCCGCCGCCGTCTCCGATATGCAGTTTGTGTCTCGGTGGAGCTCCGGAAATAGGGCAACACCGGCACGTAGTGTCGACCGAGGCCTTCCGACGTGGTGATAGAGGAGTAGGGCGAGGATCGGGTGTCAGCCACGGTCGGATGTTGGGATGAGGCCCGCTCCGCTGTGTTGCTCCTCCACGATGCTCACCGCCTGGATGTGCTGGTGGGGGTGCTACGCGGAGGCTCCGCTAGGTTCTGTGAGCCGCCATCTTGGATCCAGGCGCGGCGGGGGGAGGGAGTGCGTTTGATGATCAGCGCCGGCGTCTGGGGGGCCGGAGAGTCCGACCCCTCGAGCAGGTTTTGTGCGGGATCGCCTCACACACCTCTGCGTTCTTTTCAGGGGGCTGCTAACCCGCTGAAGCCGGAGAAAAATGATTCGAAAACGGCGTCTCGGCCGGAGCTCGGCGAATCAGCCTCTGCTCGCCATCGACTCCAGGCCACGCCCCGAACAGGCCTCTATATGTAGGGGGGCCTGTCTATTTCATTTGTGGTAGTTCAGCATTTCCCTGGTTGCCCAAGGATTGGCAGGGAACCTGTTATTTAGGAATCCTGTTACCTGGGGTATTCATAGCTAGCACATTGGAAGTTTCTAAGGCTCGCCCACGACGGGACGAGAATGGAGATACCCCAGGGCAAATATTGGGTGATATAACAAAATCAGTTGTGCCATTTTGGGGACAGATAGCAAATTCTGAAAATATTAGGGGGCTAGCAAGAGTATTGGAGAGAACCATCAACCGGACCACGGATATACTCTACAATATGACACTGGAACAGAAAGCAATAAGATTGGTAGCGCTCCAAAACCGGATGGCATTAGATGTCATTCTGGCAGAACGTGGTGGAGTATGTAAATTAGTGGGGTCCGCTTGCTGTGTTTTCGTGCCAGATTCCTCACCGACAATTTTCAAAGCAATACAGAACTTGCACATCCTTAGTTCAGAAGTGCATGTTCCTGTGGGAGATTGGAGTATTAGTGCTTGGTTCTGGGATTCTCTACGATCCTGGGTTTGGAAGGTGCTTTCTGCTGTACTGGTTATTTTGGGAATCCTGCTATTCCTTTGTTGCTGTATCCAATGTCTACCCAGTATATGTGCAATGCTAGGGGGATGTTGCACTCAGGCAGTGAGCACGATAGGGCACAAAATGTCTGCCCCAGATACAGCATCTAAAGAGTTTATGTTACAAGAGGTTCTGGTGAACGACCTAATGGCTATAGATATTACGGATAACGATTCAGGATGTGTGGACGACAATGCATGGAGTTATCTACAAAGACATTAGAAATGATATTAGCACTTGGCATAGGCCAAAAGGAGGGTTTGTCGGAATAGAAACAATATTGTGCCTCCCATTGTAACAATTGTATGTGTATTGGCCTACGCCAAGTTGTCTAAACATCATGTGTGAACAAACTCCACGGCAAGGTCTTGACCGTAGAGAAAGTAATGTAAGTCGCCATCTTGGATTGAGCCGCCATTTTAGGTTCTCTTGTGATGTAGAAGTCACCCTGAACATCAAAATGGAGGCCAAATGACATTTTGAGTAAAACTCTGGCCGTTGTGACCTCCGTGCAACTGAATAATTAATATGCCTGCAGGCCACTTGTCGGGGTTGCAAACTGAGACCTTGTCCTACCGTTGACCTATATGTAAATGTACAACTATATCAGTGAAACTAATCGAAATGTATATATTAAAGGATTGACCTGGCAAGGAACCCAAAGACCTGTTTCGCAGAATGGTTAACCCACAAGAGGGTTGGCTCAGGGCTAGACAAATTGTATAAAAAGCCTGGGAATTCCAATATGCGGTCTCTCTCACTAACACATCGAACCCTCGTTGAAGTTCGTTATGTTACTCTGAGAGCCGAATAGCTATCCGTTTGTCAATTGACTTGGTAAATGTTGTAGCTTTTTAAATAAAGCACTTGTAGGTTTCTTTGTAACCTGTGTTGGTGTGTTTCTTTACGGGCTTCCCGGCCTCATATTATTTTTCTGTTTTCAGAAGTCTAGTGATCTTTTCTCAGGAAAACCTCTCACTAGCTGGGTCATGGTGTACTTTGATAGAGCGTGGAAAAAAGTATTAACAAATTCTCTGCTGTCCGTGCGTACACTTCTGGTAGTCTGCGCAAAGACACGCTTTAGTTCCTGCACAAATTCTTGTGGGGCCTGATCCTCCCCACATTGCAAGTTGTAGGCTGCCTTGAGAGCCTCTTGGGGATTTCTGTGTGCAGAAAAATGCTTCAAGATGGCCGCCCTATAGGTGGACCATCTAGAATGATTTTGGTCCTCCAGCCCCGCAAAGAAACTGGAGTATTCTGGTGAGAATGTCCATTTCACATACTGAATGCAGCTACTAATGTCTTTCAAATGGAAAGTTTCCATCATCTGCTTAAAGAGCTCTAAGTGCTCCCAAACAGAATACTTAGCGTTCTTATGATAAGGCGTGATGACGCTCCTTATTGCCTTGATTTGTTTTAAGGGATCCTTAAGCAAAGCCCTTTTTTGCCTTATTGGCCTTCTTGGTTCGGGTAACCCTGGTCCATTCATCCTCTGACTCAGAGGCACTGCTCCCAGAGGTGCCGTCTGGTCTTCTAGGTTCTCCCGGTTTCTGCGAGCCTGCGAATGGCTGGCAGAATATGGGGACCTAGTCTCCTGTGTCCTGGGGCGCTCAGAGGAGTCTTCTGATTCCTCCTTGCTCCCAGAATTTGATGGGTACCCCCACCCACTGTCCTAGCTGGGCAGAGGCTTTCAAGATGCCCTTAGTGGGCCTACTCTCATGGGGTACCCATACCCAGATGCCCGCCCATCCATTCCTGGGAGGTGCCGGTCTATGAACCCCATACTTCTGACTGGATAGTAATCTGCCATCCCCATGGCTCTGGGCTCATGTGCACCCCAGTGGACATGGGGGTGGCAGAGTCCAGGGACTGGGAGAGATGAAGGCCTCTGGTACTAGGGTTCCTGAGGTTATGCTCAGGAGTTTCCCTTTCCCAGCGAACCTCATCTCTATCAGCCCCTGCACCCTGTTGCCATGCAAGAACCTGCGCTTTCTGTTCCTCAATCAAGGCCTTACTAGTCTCTATCAGTCTCTCTTGCATGGCTACCTGCCTGTGGAGCTTGTCATTGTTCTCACAGAGAACCTCATTTTCTCTCTGTGCTTCCTGGGTTGCTTTTGAGTACTGGGCCAGTCTTTGCCGCAGGATGGTTACCTCCTGAGTCCTGTCCATACCGGCTTGTTCCTTCCTTTCCAGAGCATCATCCACCCTCCTGGTGTGCTCTAATAATCTATCATGCTCTTTTTGGATGTCACCCAGTCCCTGGAGGGCCAGGTGATTTTCTTCCAGTTTCCCTTTTAAGTGACAGACTTCCTGTTTAAGGTGTCCCTTTCCTGAGCAAGAGCCTGCCTCTGTTCCGCCAGGTCATCCCTCTGTCTTTGAAGGGCACCAGCTTTCTTGCGCTCTTCATCAAACACTGCCTGGGTGTCCAGGTCTTTCAAAATCATTGTATTCCTCTCTGCCTTCTCTCTATCTAGGTGGCCTTGCAGGGTGACTACCTGCTCTGTGCATACCCTGTTAAAGTCCAGTTGTTGCCCCAGCTTTTTCTGGCTCTGCAGTAGAGAGTCCAAACCTTCTTGGTACTCCTTCTGCAAGGCCAGAATTCTGGTATCCTTGTCTGCCTTTTCCTGTTGCAGGATACCCATATCCTCTTTTATTTTAACTATATACTGCTTGCTTTCATTTTCTGACTGTAATGCAGTTCTGGATAGGTTGAAATGGATTGAATAGGATTACTTTAAACTAAGAGATGACTATGGACAGTTCTATACTAAATACTCACTCCTATGGCTTTGGAATGGGATGGGCCCGCCAAAGATCTGGTCAAGGGTTTGGCTGGGATTCTCTCACCACCGGACAGGACCAGGGCACCTGGACTCTTCTCTCAGCAAGGCACTTTGGTCTGCGCGGCCTCTTGGACTGGATCTGACGGGTTCTGGGTTACAGCTCTGCTGGACTGGTCTGGATCTTGGGTTCTAGCATGGGTTCTTGGCCAGAAGCAAAACAGCTCAGCCAGTCTGTTGAATGGTTTAGTTAGGCCCTGTGGAAGTTTGGGGTTAGAATCAGGTTGCAAAAAATTCTAAAGGCCTGCTGAAAAAGGTTCAGCTTTTTGGATTAGGCCTCTCTGCTTCAAAGTTCTAGAGTCTAGATTCTGGGTCTGGTTCTAGAGTCTGGAGTCTGGATCTTCCTGCAGGGTGCTCCACCAAGGAATCAGTTGATGAGTGGAAGAGTGTCCTTCTGGGTCCTCAACAGTCCCTATTTATCAATTTCCAAAGTGGGTGGGGAGGCTGATTATCTATGCCCAACCCTCTAAGGATCTAATAGGTCAAAGAATTTGCCCTCTCCTGATTTGAGAAAGGAGCAGTGTGTCATATGTGTCAGAGTGACACTGTTAATGGTCCAAAGGAAATCCCTCCCCTTTGCTTTTTACACAGAAATCTATTTTTCCCAAAAAACATATTTCCCAGATGCACAACTTGTTAATAATACATAGGTATATGACAGATTGCTTAAGGTACATTGCTGTCCAACGCTCATCTTCCTGCGAGCTTTAGTTAATAAATGACAACTTTTTTCGCACCTTTGGTGGGTTTCTCAATGTTAGTTCTGCACCAATTTTTATACATGCATACACATCCCATCTAGGCATATTCCTGTAATTTTTCATTTTCCTAACATAATCACCATGGCTAGAATAGGAATAATTTCCGGGGTTCGGTCTCAGAACATCGCACAGATTCCAGATTAGTTTTATACTGTGAGCAATTTTTTCATTTTAACAACCTATAAGTTTCATATTTTTGTCAGTTCAGTACAATTTGCTATAAGCATTTTTCTAAAACATACATTTACTTCAACTTCAATCCACATTTCCAGTCTTGCCCGCCTCCAAAGCTGGGCTGAGTCAGAGGGTCACATGGCTTGTCTTCCTGCCAGAGCAGTTGTTGTCAGTCACACCCAAATTAGCATTTTCTATTCAGTTCAAGGAACCCATTGTTTCTTGCTCAGGGCAGTAGAGGAAATCTCCTCCCCTTCTGATTAACATGCCAATGCGAAATCCTCTCCTTTTGGTGGGAATGAACAAGGTGGGAGGTTCTCAGAGAAAGAAAGCCTCTTGGAAATTTTAGCTAAATCAGGTTACCTTATGGTCAATTGTAACATAGTTCCTTGTAAAAAAATAAATACGTTTATACCTTTAAAATAAGCAAACATATCTTTAATTCCAGTCTTTTTCAACACAAAATCAATGTGTGGCACTCTATATGGCATTTTGATGGAAATGCCTTCTTTGGCATATTTAGCTTTTGACACAAGTTTCTCCTGTCAGATTTAGAGATCGCCAGCGTCTGTCGGAGGCGAATAACGGTACTGCACCCATTTTTGACAGATTTCTTTCCATCAAGTATCTTTAAAAGTGGATTTTGTTCCGATAACATATGATTCCTGCTGACATTGTATTTATGTGGATTCTTGCAATAGAATAATGTGGAACACCCAACAAGGAGGTTGGATCTTCTAGGTGGTTTGTGAGCCATGATTTTTACAAATTTGATAACTAAGAAAACGGATTTCCAAACAGCTCTGTGTTTCTTTTGGCAATCAGCATTGCTTTTTCAAGTGGTTTCAGGCTACTTTGTGGGTAGCCCAATGGTGGGTTTTGGCAGTGGTGTCCTGTAGATTTTTACTGCACAATTTTGGGTGATTTTTAGCAAGCAGCATGCTTCCCAGTGGCAATTTCTGATGCTTCTGCTGCCAGCAATGCACAGTAATGTTGCAGGGCCTGGACTAGTGGGTTGAAACATCCCACAGATTACGCAGACTGCCAAATTAAATGCTGACTTTAGGGAACATACAGATAAACAGAAGTGTAGGATTTTGCTTCACATTGGAAAGTAAGCAGATAAAAATTCCTTGCACAGCTATTCAGGAGCAGGATGGAGCTATGGCTTTTAATTTAGCTGAGTTGTCCGATCTCTAATGCAATCCCAGAAGCAAAGTAGGTTCCAGAAGAGTGATTTGAATACATGCCAATGAGACCCCTGGACACATCTTGCATAGCATGAGCCATGCAGGAATGGATATGGTGAATACCAATATAATAAATAACACAGAGTGTTGGCAGCTGTGGACGTGGTCTGTAACTCTGCTGTCCCTCCTATTGACTTTGCCGGTTAATTTCCTAGTATTGTTGCTGGCCATGTTAAGATAACGTTATTCTGCTGGATCAGTGCTAACTCAACGTTATTCGGCTGGAACAGTGTTTCTTCCACTTTCACTGCAAGTGGGAGGTGCTTAATCCACAAACACTCCACTCCCGACACAGAGTGTTGGCAGAGTGTTTGTAGAGGGTGCAGCGGGGTGCATGGAACCCTGCATTGCCGAGGACTCTCCATCAATGCAGTGGACAAAGAGCCAAGCTCGTATGGCTCATCAGGAAAGCTTGCAGAACAAAGATGCTGAAGATGCCCAGCCCACACGAGAGCACTCAATGGATCAGCACTCTGAAAAAAGTTACTGTTTGTAATTTATCCCTGTTGGGCCCGGATGGGCATTCAAAGGAGTACATATTCGCCGAGGTTGTGTGTACGTCTTTCTTTATTCGTGGCACCACATAAACTGCTGAAATACGTTCCCTCCCCCTAATGTTCCTCGTCACGTGACGCTGCTCACGTGACCCGGTGTCAGTCTCTTAAGGAGACACTCACCAGTATAACATCACCCCCGGACAAATGTCCTTGCAACATTATTAACATTCTTCAACCAGGCGTGCCGGTTTCTTCATGGCTCTTTGAGGCCGACTGCTTATGGTTTCCTCTGGGTCCTCCTCTGGCCTCTCTGTTCTCTTTCCTCCAGGGCGAGGTGAGAATCTTGGAGGCGTCCACAGGGTATCACGAGGATCTTGTAGATTGGGTTCCGGATCTGAAGGCTGAAGTCTCTCACTTCTGTTTGTCATTGTTAGTTTGAACTGTGAGCTATTCCAGGTAATTTCTCTCTCTTTGTTTTCGCCCATCACCATGGTTCCTTTCACTGCTGTGACTTGTAGAGGTTGAGGGTCAAACCAAGAATCAGTCTTTTTGACTGCTGTCTGTTGCACCAGCACTTCATCTCACACTTGAAATTCTTTTGGGCGAGCTCCTCTTCTTTCATCTGTCTGTATGCACGCTCGTTCTTTCCATTCTGCATCCCTCTTTAGGATTTCGGGATCTGCTTCTGGCTTGTTTGCAGGGTGACATATGATCCGTGTGCGAACTTGATATTTTACCATGAGTTTGGCCTTGGTCCTGTTTGTAGCTTTGTGTGGTTTATTCCTATAGTCTCGAAGCATCCTGCACAGAGCTTAGTGTGGGTCGACATTTTCTAGTCGAACTCTCAGCCACGTTTTTTGATGGATGACATAAATCTCTCGGCCATTACATTGGCCAGTGGCCAAGGAGGTGTTATCTTCTGGTGTTTAAAACCCAGGTGCTTGGCAAAGGCTGCAAAGTCGTGGCCACAGAATGGCGGGCCGTTGTCTGACTTGATGACGTCTGGTATACCCCATTCGCTCACGACTTCGTCAAAGACGGCTGCAATGTGGGCAAAAGCTGTGGACGAGGATCTCTTTACGATTGGGAACCTTGAGTGTTCATCAATAAATAGAAGTAGATACTCCCCTGATTCTAGGGGACCATAAAAGTCCACTGCCACTTTTTCCCACAGGTGTTCTGAGATCTGAGTTGGCTGTAGAGGAATGGGTGCTTCAGCTCTGGCCGTTCATTGGCATGCCATGCAGTTCCTAACCCATCAGTCCACTAAAGCAACGAGGAAAGGAACCACATATGGCAGCATAGCTGTCATTTGGTATTGTCTGCTCCGCTGTGTCCTTCGTGGGCTGTCCTGATTGCATCTGACCGTAGGGCGACTGGAATCACTAGTCTGCATCCTCTAAGGAGTTGGGTTTTGTCTCTTATGGCAAGCTCCGTGTGGACTTTAGCCAGCCTCTCTAATTTGTCTCTGTTTGCACTGGGATGTGTTGTCAATGCCCTCCTGTAGTCTTTCAACTTGTTGTGTTCAGTAAGGTCAATCGCCAGGGCCATGGACGGATCTGCTGCTGATGCCAAATCAATGGTTTCCAGCGATATTGCTGGGGGCAGTGCGTTTGTGGTGACATAGCTTATGTATTCCATGTCACCTGATCTCAGTGTTGGCTTTCCTGTGGGGTGTCTGGACAGATAGTCTGCTGGATTGTGTTTACCCCCTGGGCGATGGATGATCCGGTAATCGTATTCCTGTAGGCGAATGCCACACCGGTCGATTCTGGGGGGCATCTTTGTCCATGGTTTCCCAAATAGTGAAAGTAGGGCCTGGTGGTCGGTGATAAGGGTGAACCGTTTTCCTATTATGAAATTGTGAAAGTGTTCCCACGCCCAGACTGCTGCCAGGCTTTCCTTTTCTGCCTGGGAGTATGCGGATTTGGGCGGCGCCAGTAGTCTGCTGGCGTATGCCACTACGTGTCTCGGGTGGGTGTCAACTCTGTTGGTCTGCGCAAGTATGGCTCCCAGCCCCACTGGACTTGCATCGACTACTATTTCGGTGTGCCAGTCTGTGTCAAAGTATGCAAGTTTCCTGGTGTCTGCTAACGACTGTTTAATGGTGTCGAATGCGTCTTGGCATTCCGCTGTCCAGGCAAAAAGCATGTCTTTCTGGAGTAGCTTTCGGAGCGGTTCAGTGATCGTGCCGTAGTGCGGAATATATCTCGCACAGTATCCTGCCATGCCAAGAAATGACCTGACGTCCGCTACTTGTCTCGGTTCCTGGAGGTTAAAGATCGTGGCAACTTTGTCGGGGTCAAGAGTCATTCTGTCTGCGGAAAAGATGTGTCTGAAGAATTTTAGTTTGGCTTTGCTGAATCGACATTTGTCGACAGTCAGGGTGAGGCCTGCATCTTGAATGGCTTTGCATGTGGCACGGAAGGCGACATCATGTTCTTCTTTTGACCGTCCACACACAAGGATGTCGTCGCTATAGTTCAATGCACCTTTTATTGGCGGAATGATTTGTCTGATGGCTTCATGGAAAATTTCTGCGGCTGATGATATGCCGAAGTTTAAACGCTTATAGCGGGAAAATCCCATTGTGCGTGGCAAAGGTGGTGATTCCTCTTGATTCTGGATGGAGTACCATCTGGTGGTATCCTTGATTTAGTTTGAGCTTGGAGAAAAGGGTGGACTTGTTTAGTTGTACTATCATGTCTTTAATTCTCGGACCTGGGTGTCATTCTCGATGGATGGCAGTATTGACTATTCGCATGACCACGCACAGTCTGAGTCGTCCTCCTTCTTTCGGTACAAGTACTAACAGAGAGACCCAGGGGGTCGGGCCCATAACCGGTTTGATTATCCCGTCTTCCAGGAGTTGTCTGAGTTCAGCAGACACTGCAGCTTGCAGGTAGAAACCAACCCTCCTTGGATGTTGCGGAACAGGTCGGACTGTAAGATCGATGTGGAGTTTTACAGGTGCTCCTTTTAGTTTCCCTAGGCCCTTGCAAATGTGTGGGAATTCTTTTATGATGGTGTCTTTCGACATTGTGTCTATCTGGGTGAGTCCGAATTGGATGTTGAACACATTGGGCCTCATTACGAGGTAGGAGGTAGCCATGGTGCTATTAGCACCATGGCTACCCCCTTACCGCGTACCGGGTCCGGGTTCTCGGAATGGGTATTTACCGGATCATTCCAACCTTGGAGGACCCGGTAAGTCCCCATTCTGATAACCATTCCCCATTCCCATTTGAGCCCCCATAGGGCTCAATAGGGATGGGGAAGCAGCTAATAACGGTACCGCAATTTGCAGTACCGTTATTAGCTCTGAAGTCCCTTAGTGGGTCCCGTCCTTAACACCTGGTCAGACCAGGCGTTAAGGAAGGGACCGCTAAGGGACCTTGGAATATGGAGGTAAGGGATTACCAGCACCGGCACCCTTACTGGTGCCGGTAACCCCTTACCTCCTACCTCGTAATGAGGCCCGTAGTCTCTTGTCTCGTGGGTCGGCTCAGTTACTCAGATTTTGTCACCTTCTTAGACATGGATGTCCATGAGTCCTAAGCAAGAGGCAGTTCTATAGCTAAGAAGACATCTCCCTTTGGTCGGACTGACAATGACATGGATGCCCGTCTTTGTGGAGTGGTTGCCGTGGATGAGGCGTCGACTGGAAGAGCCAACTGTTTGTAGGGGGGTTGCAGCGCCCCATTGGTATATCTTGGAGGCAGATGGTGTCAGGGCTGGCTTGTCGGGAATTTGGTGGAACTCTTTCTCTCCCATTATGATGACAGTGGCCCCTGAGTCGACTAAGAAGCAGAATTGTGTCCCTCCTATTTGTACCGGAATCGTGGATGCTTCGAGTGCTTTGCCTTCATCCATGATGAGATTGACGTATTCGTCTTGCTGGTATTGGTCATATTGATCCACTTCATAGTCGAGTCTTTATTGGTCTGCTTCATAATAGATCTGATGTGTTGGGGGTCCATCGTATTCATCTCTTATGTGAGACACCTGTTCGTGTCCTTCATTTGTTTGGTCCTCGTCCGTCGGGTAGATGTCTTCAACCACTCTGACATATCTTCTCGGGTTCTGGTGGTAGGGACGCATGTGGTATGCTTGAGTTTGTGAGTTCCTGTTGGTTGGTTTGAATTTGGGGGCAACGGGTGGCCGTTGTGTCGGGAATGGTCTGCCTTCTCTGCAAACCGACTGAAAGTGGCCCTCTCTGCCACAGTTGCCACACCTCTGAGACAATGCGGGACACGTCCCTGCATGGGGAAATGCCATCCCACAGCGGTAGCATTGGCATTGAGTTCTCTGTGTCATTGAGTAGTTGGGATTGGAGGTTCTTTCTGTTATTCTGGTGACATTGGATTGCATTGCCGCTATCAGTTCATTCTTGTCTTGTTTTGTCACGGTGGTGCCCGCTATCTGGGTTACTTGTTTGTCGACCCTTTCTAGAATCCTAGCCATCTCGCTTACTTCTTCTATGGTAATAGGTTTCTTGATGAGTTGCTTTTTTAGGGTCTGGGATACGCATCCTTCAATTACTCTTAGGCGTAGGGCCTCACCAAGTGAGAAGGCATAAAATTGGCAATTTGCTCTTTTTATTTGTATGCGGGTGATAAATTCGTCAATGGTCTCGTCGATCCTTTGCATGAACTGATTAAATATGCATCTTTCGTAGTCCCTGTTGGGCTCAATTACTAGTCTTTTATTCAGTGCCACAATTAATGCTGGGAAGTTGGCTTGTTCAGCCGTTGGAATGGTTTTAAGCAGGACTTTGATGTCATTTGCTACTAGGTTTAGAAACATGCTGTGTAGTCTCAGTGACTTTTGCTCTCCCGCGGCATCTATGAAGGTATTAAAGTCTTCTAACCACTCAACCCACCTTGGGCCTTTATCTGCTTGTGGCATCATGGAGAAAGGGGGGGCATGCACCACGCCATGGCTGCCATGTTCCCTGCGGGAGCTGGAGGGGTTGGAGCTTGCTGATCCTGGGGCGAACTCTTGGTGAGGTGGTGGTGATGGGGTTGCGGGTGGATCGGCTTGTGCCTGCTGTATCAACTGGTGGGTGTGCGTGCAGGGGTGTCACCCACCTTTCTGAGGAGTCTGCTGGGTCTTTGTTGCGACCGTAGGCGGATTGCCGTGCAGTAGATGTGTGGGGGCACTTCACATGCACCCTGGACCAGTTGTCTTTGCTGGCATGGAGTTGTCGCTGGAGGATGGACCACATGTAGCTGGAGTGTGTCCTGGATCGAGGTGAGCTTGGGCCTGGGATCAGGCACCTCACTGCGTGAATGGATGGGCCTGGAATCAGGAGTACTGCTGGATGGGCCTGGGATCAGGCATACTGCTGGCTAGGCCTGGGATCAGGCGTGCTGCTGGCTAGGCCTGGGGTCAGGCGTATTGCTGGATGGCCTCGTACGTGTTCGTGGCGGAGGAGGAGGAAGGCAGCCTCAGGCTTTGCAAGCCGCTGATGGCATACGTGTTATTGGTCACGCACCCGTATATGCGCAGAGGAGGGTGGGTGGGCCTGGGATCAGTTAACCGCTGCTGTGGGCTGGGATTGGGCCGCGGTGTGGAGGAAGAGGCGGGCTGGAGGTGCCTGCAGGGCGCTTCCGAGCAGGATCGCTGTCGGAAGATGAAGGAGGACTCGGAGGACTCTGCGGTCCTGGAGAGCACCTTGTCGCCAGTTGTTAGGCCTGGATGGGCATTCAAAGGAGGATAGACTCGCCGAGGTTGTGTCTATGTCTTTCTTTATTCGTGGCACCACATAAACTGCCGAAATGCATTCCGTCCCCCTAACGTCCCTTGTCACATAACGCTGCTCACGTGACCCCGGCGTCGGTCTCTTAAGGAGACACTCACCAGTATAACAATCCCCGTCCCGAACCTCCCGAATCCCCCCCTCTGACACACAGGTTGGACTGCAGCCGGGTCTGAAACTCTGTCTCCCAGGCGTGCAGGAGAAGCTACCTTTTGTTCGCACTGTGTTGACCCCCGATGCTGATCATAAAAAAATTGAAAAACCAGTACCGGGAAAGCGCCAAAACCCTGTGCCTTCGGCAGCATTATAGAGGTGGGCGAAACTCCTCAGCATCTGAATTGTGAAGACGTGCTAGAGTCACCGGATGTGTTTGAAAAACCAAAGCAAGACCAAACTTGTAATCAAAATGGCCCAGATTATATGTTGGGGGCAGAACCAAGAGTCACTGGAGACAGATGTATGGAGAACGAATTAAAAGTGATTGGAGAGATGGAACACACCCCTGGAGTGTCCGAAATAGTGGACATTAATCAAAGAGTAAGGGAAGCAACTCCGGATCAAAAAATCATGAGTGAAAGAAGCATAATACCGAAATTGCAAACGAAAATACTGACTGCGCAGCCGAGACCAAGTCCTGCAAAAAGAGCAGTCGGGCCAATTATAAAATTAGAAGTAAATCAATGAATGAAGGAAAGACGTTGAAATGGCACTTAAGAGAAAAAGTTCCTCCAACGCACCAAAGCCAGGAGAGGTTAGTGAAGAGGTTGAGCAACGAACATTCCCCATCAAAAGGAAATCAAGAAAATGTATGGTTAGACATTTCAGATGCCGAACGTCTATGTACTGCAAACTAAAAGGGGCTGTTAAACAAACTACCTACCTGCGCTTCTGTGATGAAAACCGCACAAAAGGACCCGCCTGGTAAAGAACTTGATAAATCTTATTCATCAATGAACGAGCCAAAGTGTTGCAATATAGCACGTAGGATTCCAGCGACAAAAGAGTGGAGTACAGCAGACGAAGAGCCTGACCGCCGGAATAGAAGCAGGACTGCAGAAAAGGCTTGGAGTGTAGACCTGGCACCGACATCTGATTCAAGGAAAAGTAGAACACCAATTCATATGCGTGAAAATCAAAATACTAGCAATACAACTGAATTGCCAGGATTTCTCTAATTAGGAGAACAAATTGTGGATATGGAAATAGCGCATGTGGTTATACTAGAGCAGGGGAACGTACCGAATGCTGCAACCAAACCCACAACGACTCTAGGACAATCAAGGTCTTTGAAGGGTATGGATGGTTGTTGCGAGAAGAGAGTGATTGGACTAGTGAACACAGACCAATTCCGGTGCAGAGAAGCACTCCAGAAAAAATTTAAAAGATGCAGTGAAAAAGAAGATAGAAGGTTGGAGAATTCCCATCCTATGTGGTGGGTAGATGACTAAGCAATAAGGGCAACAAAGAAGTTCCGTAAAAATGGTAGGGCAATGGGAAACCATGATACAAGCTTAGAAGACGAAAGTCTCCTGGAGTATGAGACCGCCACGAGCGACATAAGGAACACAAGAGAACGAGCAGCCCACAATGACAAAACCGCTGAGGGGTGCCCCCAGCCAAAAGAACAGTGCTTGGTGGCAAACCATAACATACAAGAACAATGTGCTAAATTGCAAGCAGCCCTTGGCTCCATGCTGACAATCACTCTTTCACTCTTTCTCAAACTATATGAAGCCCTAAGTGAATATTATAGAGACCAGTCTACACTCATGGCTCTGATGCAATCTAAGTTGATCTTTATTGAATCCCAGATGGAGGCGGTGCGAGAAAAAAGAGCAAATGAAAAGGAAGCTGCGGGTGTCATTCTTAAAACATTGATTGATTTTATAAAAGACGCAAGAGAGGACAAAAAATCCTTCCTGATGTGTGTGATGCTGGAAATGCATCAGAGGGACAGGGCCTCCGTATCCTTGTCCTTTATTGCTTTTTATCATGTGTTCGGTCTTGTTTTCTACACAGGAGTTCATGTGGGACTCCTGGCTGTGCAGCTCTTCCTGTATTTGGTTTGATGAACAGACACTTGGGATACCTTTATGGCACCCTTGGGTAGGAGTATGACCCTGTACTCCTAGTGTATGTTTTTGGGCACCTGTGTGTGGCCCACAGAGCAGGGTACTGGCTGGTGGCAGCTCTGTGCTGAATTGACAGGTGCCCTGAGCTTCCTCCATTTTGGGATGGCCAGGCCCTGTCATTGGAATCAGTGGATTCCTGATAGGATACAGGATGGCCCCTGTGGCCTCTTGCTTTCCATCACCTGTTACCTTACCTTTCCCGAAGTCCCTGGAAGCCCTGACTCTGTCCCTTCCCCCTGACTGGCTGTTGGGTAGAAGTTCCATATATGGTGTTGTGGGGAAGTCCAGGCAGGACTGGCTGGAGCCTTCCCAATTACTGTAGGTTGTGGGTACGCCCATGGGGTAGGACCTGGGTGAATGGAGTGTGTGAATAATACACATTCTGTGTTGCGGGTGTCTAGTATCTGGTGTTTGCCAAAATGACAGACAGCCCTGCCCGAAACTGGTATGAATGCAGTGTGTAGTGCTGAATGGCATATTGCTTGCGGAATCCACATTCTTTGTTGTGTGTGTCTGAATGAAGAAGAATGGCCTGAATGCACTGTGAGCCGATTAGCTGCCTGACTGCTTGAATGCCCTTCAGAGTGATTGGTGGCCTGAGTGTGGCCCAGTAGAATGAATGGGAGATCAACAGTAGATCTGGGGGCCTCTAACTGCTAGAAATAGTTCAGAAGTTGTAGTAGAAACTGACCTTGAAACTGACGCTTAACTTTGAGCCCCACTGGAGGAGGAGGAGGAGGAGGAGGAGGAGGAGGAGGAGAAGGAGAAGGAGAAGGAGAAGGAGAAGGAGAAGGAGAAGAAGAAGCTGCTGTGCCTTCAAGGACCTGATCCAATAGAGGACATGGCTACGAGACCTCTCCCCGAGCTACGAGGGAGCATCGTGCACCAGCTGATCTTTTCCAAAGCTCTCTGGTAGACAGACCTATGAAAGGCTGCCTACCGGAGAAGGGGAATGCCGAGGAGAACAAAGAAGCACCGGACAGCCGTCCACCGTTGCCGACCGGAGCTGCAGTGCTCCCTTTGCCTAAGAACATTTGATCCAAGGACTCCCTTGTTCATCACGGTCGATCACTTTCATCCTGCTGGAGAAAGTCAAGGCCGCCGCTGACGACCGAGGAGAATCGACTGGTGGGTTTCCCGCCACCCAAAGACCGCAGAGACGCCGGACGACTCAACACCCTTGCTGGGCCAAAGTTCTTCAGTAACTCTCTGCGGATACAAACACTCGTCATCGAGGTTCCCTGCACGCCTTAGCTTGCAGGATGTTTTCGACCAATCGTCGTCGAGCACTGCAAGAACTGAAGCTGCACCCGCAACAAGAGTGTTCACCCTTTTTACACGAATCTCAACGACACGTGGCTCCTGCCTGAAAGGGAATACACTAAAGAAGGGCCTGTCGACGACTCATCGAAGAACTCTACATAACCAGGTACTTTTGGGTCGTAGACCTATTTAGAAGGAAATAAGGCTCTTGAGAACACTATATGGACTGGGCTTGTATGATATATCTTTATTTACAGGTTGCCCAGGTGGGGGGATCCTCATACAGAACTGTGACTTAGTAGCTAAAGTACTGTTCTGCCTAACTGTTCTAACCAACTGTTTTCCTCCTAAATCGATCGTTGGTTCACTGGATTTATTGATTTTATGTGACATTTAAACTATGTCTAGTTAATGCACTTTAAAGGAATCAAAATAATTGTGGTACCACGTAGAGCTGTGTATATATTTGCCATTGTAGATTAACAGAGCACAAAGTGAGTTATTGTGATTGTGTATAGAACCTTGAACCTTAATTATATAAAGACTGCATTTTAACTAATACAGTGTGTGGACATTCCTTTGTGGGTGCTTGGGGACTACACTGTACTTAAGAACCAGCCTGCATCTCCTCCTGAGAAGCTAGGCCTTGATTGCTCGTCCATGTTTACCAAATAGAGAATCTTGGCTGAGGTCCGCTGTACCTCCTCTGCCGTAGAGAGAGCAGGAGTACAGACACCCCCTCCAGTTTTTACACTGGTGGCAGTGGTGGATGCTTATGGTTTTAAGTATCAGTGTGTAACCTTGCCACTTACAAAAAATCTACACTTTGTTAAATTGAGGTTTAGTTGTGTATACGATATGTACATTACAAGCTATGGAATTTATTGTGAATGGTAAATTGACTCAGATGAGCTTAGAGGCTCTCCAGAGTGCTTGTGAAGCCAGGAAGTTAGACTTTGAGGATAAATCTAGGGCTGGGCTGGTAGCTGCCCTGGTGGACTACCAGACTGATTGTGAAGCTTTTGATGGGGGGAAGTAACCAATGAAGGCCCTACCACTGGGGGCGTTGTTGAATCTGATTCTGGAACGCCACCACTCCTGCTGCCTCTGTTCCAACCGCCAGCAATGTTTCTTCACAGGGTACCTTGGAACTTGAATTATTAAGGATGAAATTGGCCTTTAATAGAAGCTGAGCTTAAGAAAGAGGAGTTGGGGGGCACAGTTGTGCAGCCAACGGAAGCAGACGTAGTCCTCTGCTGCTCCATCTGGGCTGCCCGTAATCCTGCAAATATCCTGATTTTACCCCAGAATTAACCTTCTAAAGTATTACTCTCCTGCAGTAGTGAGGACCGACAATATCCTGCAGAAAATTGGCCGAAAATCGGTGCTGCCTTGTGGCAGAAACACAGATCAACGGCCGCGGCGGCTCTGCGCAGGAAGGAGGCCGAACAGCAACGCCAAGCAAACTCAGTGGGCCGCTGCACAGGAGGACAGTGACACCCCAGGAGAGCAACACCGTCACTGTTACCCGGGACTCAAGGGGTTAACGCTCGTGAGCCCCCTCCGTTGTAAAGGCGGAGTTTGACTGGGCAAGGGGGTTATGGGGCACGTGCGCTGCGAGGGCCAGTTCCAGTTTGGTTGTGAAAGAATAAAGAAGTTCCTCTTATCTCTCCGTGTGTGCGTCCTTCATTTGGGCCTAGATCCCTAGGCAACATTTGGCGACGAGGATCTCTCCCGCGCACCGGAGTCCTCCTCCTACGGCAGTCCGCCTGTGGTGGCCGATCCAGCGAGCCCCCTCCTCCTGCTCCACCTCCGCGCAACACGGCACTCCGCCGAATCCGCCTTGCCGGACCTCCTCCGTCGAACCTCCGCGGAAGCGACCCCGCCCGCGCACCCGTGGGCCTTCTCTCCCAGGCGCCATGAGCACCTCCAACCCGGGGTCCAGCCAGGGCTCGCCTCAACTGCCACGGGTGGCGAAGTCGATTCAACTACGACTGCCCCCGCCGTTCACTATGACTCCTCAGGCCACCAAAGGCCCCAGATGGACCGACTGGATGGACGATTTTCGACACTTCGTGAGAGGTTCCGGCGACGGGGACTCCCCCAATATGAGAGACATTTTCCTTAACCTGGTAGGGGGAGAGATCAAAACGGTCGTCAAGGCCATTCCGCCCACAGACCAGGACACTTTTCCCAAGCTGATCGGCGCTTTGGACAAACTGCTTATCATCGAAGTCAATCGGGACTATGAAAGATACCTGTTCAATCAATGCACCCAACTCCCGCAAGAGACCGTCGACGAATTCATCACACGTCTACGGGTGAAAGGGGCGAACTGCCAATTTGATGCGTTCTCGTTAGAGGAAGCTATCCGGCTGAGGGTGATCGAGGGATGCCTCTCCCCCGCACTCAAGAAACAGCTCCTCAAGAAACCGCTCACCATGCCCGAGGTCAGTGAACTCGCCCGCATCCACGAGAGGGTGGATGCGCAGGCCTCAGCCATGGGCCATTCCAACAACGCGAAAGTGGACTCAGGGGAATTCGTGGCCGCCATACTGCCCCCCCGTCAAGGCGACAGGGGCCCTCAGCCATATAGACCACCGATTGCCCCGTCGATGTCAACCCCGCGTCTGCAAAGACAGTGCTACCGCTGCGGGATGTCCTTCCCCCACTCAGGGTCTTGCCCAGCCCTGTCCCAGCGATGTACCAACTGCGGGAGAGAAGGACACTTTCACTCCGTTTGCAGGGAGGGCGTACCATTTCCACCGATGCGGCCCCAGGCGGCCCCCAGAATGCCGTTCCGCCCGCAACCCCTGCAATACAGCCAGCCGAGACCATATCAACAGGGCCTCGGCCAGAGGCGTTACGTTCGTGCGATGGACGAATACCTAGCGGCAGGATATGCCCCTCCGTATGACCAGGCCGAACAGCCCAGACATTTCACAGACGAATACGACAACCCGCCTGCAGAATACAGGCCGGAAACCCTCTGCCAAGACGACCAGGCGGCGGCCTACTACGCGCCGCAGGACCACTACGACCAGGATGAGTTCGTGAACCTCATCCTCGACAACAAAGAGGCCAGGGAGGCCCCGCAGATCCCGCTCAAGATGGCGAATTGCCAATTTCAATTTATGATCGACTCTGGGGCCACAGTGAACATCATGGGTGAACAAGACTACGCCAGGATACCATGCCCGCCACAGCTCAGTCCGTCTCGCTCCAGAATCTTCCAGTGGGGTGCCGCCACCCCGCTCCAAACGGTGGGTCAATTCACCCAGTGCCTTCTCCTGAACGGGCGGCAAGTCGATGCGACCATTCACGTGATACGGTCCCTCGCCAAGAGCCGATGCCTCCTTAGCTACTACACGGCGTCGCACCTCGGACTGATCGAAATTCACGTGAATGCGGGAGACGTGATCTCTGCCGCAGCGGCCAAACCCGGCCAGGGGAACACGGTAGATGCGATTGCCTATCATCAAACTCAATCGCTCGTCTCACAAGAAGACATCGCGGAGGCCTTCCCCAAGCTCTGCGTGGGGCTAGGAAAACTACAGGGACCCCCCATCCGGCTCCACATTGACCCCAACGTGCGTCCAGTGCCGCAACATCCCAGAAGGGTCGGATTCCACCTTCAGGAGACAGTTTCGGAGGCGCTCCAGCAACTGCTCCGCGACGACATTATTGAACCGGCGACGGGGCCGACGCCGTGGGTGTCCCCCCTTGTGGTGGTACCCAAGGAAGGGGGTAAGATCCGCTTGTGTGTGGACATGCGGGTGGCCAACACGGCGATTCAACGGGAGCGACACCCGGGACCATGTATTGAGGACATGATTGTGCTGCTGAACAGTGCCCAAATGTTCTCCAAACTGGACTTAAATCAGGGATACCATCAGCTGGAGCTCCACCCTGATTCCCGGCCCATAACCACGTTTGCGACACACGATGGGCTCTTTAGATACCGGAGGCTGAACTTTGGAATCTCATCTGCCGCTGAGATCTTCCAGGAAACTATACGCCAGATCATCCGACCTATCAAGGGGGCTCTCAATTACAGCGACGACATTCTCGTCTTTGGATCGTCCAAGGAATCCCATGACAGGGCTCTACACGACACATGCGAAGCCCTTCAGAGTGCCGGCCTCACGCTCAACATATCAAAATGCCGGTTCAGCAGAACAAAACTCAAGTTCTTTGGACATATCTTCTCCAAGGACGGCATGCTGCCTGACCCTGAGAAGGTCGAGACGATCACCAACCTCGCCGAGCCCCGACAAGTGGCGGACGTCCGCTCGTTCCTTGGCATGGCAGGATACTGTGCGAGGTACATCCCCCACTATGCCTCCATCACAGACCCGCTGAGGAAACTGCTACAGAAGGAGTCGCCGTTTGAATGGACACAGGCCTGCCAACAGGCTTTCGCGGACATCAAGCAAGCCCTCGCCGAGGCTCATCGCCTCGCATATTTTAACCCACAGTGGCACACCGAGGTGGTAGTCGACGCCAGCCCCGTAGGCCTCGGCGCCATTCTGGCCCAAACCAGTGGCGCGGATGTTAACCCCAGACACGTGATTGCATACGCGAGCCGAGCGCTATCAACACCTGAACTAGCCTACTCCCAAGCCGAGAAGGAGAGCTTGGCAGCCGTCTGGGCGTGTGAGCATTTTCATAACTTTATAATCGGAAAGAAGTTTACGCTGATCACCGATCATCAGGCACTCCTCTCATTGTTTGGGAACCCGCATACCAAGATGCCACCGAGGATCGAGAGGTGGGGCATCCGCCTCCAGGAATATGATTACGATATCGTACACCGCCCGGGGGGCGACCGTAACCCCGCTGACTACCTCTCCCGACACCCAGTAGGGGCCCCGCTGGCACGGAAGGGTGACGTTGCGTATGTGCAATATGTGGCGGCTCAGGCGCTGCCCCCGGCACTATCACTTGAAAGGGTAGCGGCCGCATCGGCAGCCGATCCCACGACAGCCCTGGCGATCAGCCTCACGACGGCCAACAAGTGGAAAGATCACCAGAGAGCCA
Source organism: Ambystoma mexicanum (assembly GCF_040938575.1). Taxonomy (NCBI): domain Eukaryota; kingdom Metazoa; phylum Chordata; class Amphibia; order Caudata; family Ambystomatidae; genus Ambystoma; species Ambystoma mexicanum. The sequence goes on along the minus strand of NC_090927.1, from coordinate 626,370,621 downwards.
CCCTAGCTCACCCGGGCGTGAACAAGCAAGAAATCGAACGGCTAGCCAGGGTCCATGGTGAACTGGCGGTAAAGGACGATAACATTCTGCTCAGAGGGTGCAGGATCGTCATCCCTGCCACACTCAGGAGCGAGGTGGTCAGCATAGCGCACGAAGGTCACAGGGGAGCGGAGAACACAAAGAAGCAGCTCAGATGCCATGTGTGGTTCCCCTTCCTGGACGCAGCTGTGGACGAGTGGGTGAAGAACTGCCACGCCTGTCAGTGCACAGCCCCTGCAGAACGTCCGCCCCCGCTCCAACACACTCAAATACCTGAGCACCCATGGGAACGAGTAGCCATGGATTTTTACGGGCCCACTGAAGCGGGCGACTACATTCTGCTCTTCGTGGATGAACACTCAAGATTCCCGATTGCCAAGAGAGTCAGTTCCACAGCGTTCTCTCAAGTTGCGGCAACGATAGAAGAGGTCTTTAGTGAGTGGGGGATCCCCAAGTGGGTCAAATCCGACAACGGACCACCGTTCTGTGGACACGAATTTGGGACATTGGCAGAGCACCTGGGGTTCAGGCACATGAAGATCACACCACGTCACCCCCAGGCTAATGGAATGGCGGAGCGATTTAGGGGATCGATTAAGAAGACCATTCAGAGGGCACGGCTGGACGCCGTTGATACACACCAAGCGCTATGCCGCTTGTTAAGAGACTACAGGAACACTCCTCACGAGGTCACAAATAAGACGCCTGCAGAGCTCATGTTCAGATATGTGGTGCGAACTCGCATCCCGAGGAGTACGGTGCAGGCTGAGCCGGCCGACCAAGATCTGCTCCAGAGAGATGCGGTGGCAAAAGAGGTTGCGAGGCGTCGCACCGATGCACGAAGAGGAGCGGTGCTGCCGGAGATCCAGGTGGGAGACGAAGTCCTGGTACAGCAGCCGGCAAGCAGGAAGACAGACCCGCGGTTTGCTCCAAGCCCCATGAGGATTGTTGCCATGAAAGGCACGATGGTGACGGCGGAAGATGAGAACAGGACCATCACCAGAAACTGTCAGCAGTTCAGGCCATATACAAGGAGAGAGCCCACGGAAGGAACCCAAAGGGCACTTTCACCGGAACCACGGATGCCGAGGGATGATGAGTGGTTTCCCCCGGAAGGGGACCCCCGGGACATGGCCCAGAGTGAAGTGATTGAAGAGGAGCCTGATCTGGGGACTCGAGGTGAGAGGCCGAGACGGCTCATAAAGAAGCCGATGAGACTTGTTGAAGAGTGTTGAGTTATTTGTTGAGACACAGCGTGTCAAGTTGATGTTTGGACATATTGTCCGGGGGTAGTGTTACCCGGGACTCAAGGGGTTAACGCTCGTGAGCCCCCTCCGTTGTAAAGGCGGAGTTTGACTGGGCAAGGGGGTTATGGGGCACGTGCGCTGCGAGGGCCAGTTCCAGTTTGGTTGTGAAAGAATAAAGAAGTTCCTCTTATCTCTCCGTGTGTGCGTCCTTCATTTGGGCCTAGATCCCTAGGCAACAGTCACCCTTGACCAGTTGGCAGAGAACGTGGAGAGGAGCACTCCCACCGCAGCCCACGTGGAACCAAGCAGAGTGCGGGCAAGCTGCAGCGGCCTTGGGGAGTGGGAGGTGCAAGGCGCAGGAGACCGGGTGGGCGCGGAGGCACCTCGCACTTACGAGGGAGTCTCAAGTGGTGGGCCCTGCGACCTCCCCCTATCCGGCCTGGCTGGCCTCTACGGGCTGAGGCGCGGCACCAAGTAGGGTGGGCATACTTGGGCAGGACAACAACAGCCCGCGCCGAACCCGGAGGCCGCAGATCCTGGCAGCTGCAACCCCCAGGCACCGTCCCCCCGTGGTCCTGCTGGGATGCCTCAGGGGGGGCGGGGCATGCCGGGAGCGAAGACTCAGCTAAGCGGTTGCGACCTCAGAGAGAGGGAGGTGCAGAATGTAGGCGACTGGGCGGCCACAGAGACATCCTGCCCCTACGAGGGAGCCTGAAGTGGCGGTCCCGCCGATCCCCTCCGTGCCGGCCCGCCCCTGTGGGCTGGAGCGCGGCCAAAAGAAGGACTGGGAACACTCAGACAGCACCCCAACTGCCTGCCCTGGACCCGGGAGCCGCCAGACCGACTGCAGCATCCCCCAGGCACCATCCCCCGGTGGTCTTGCTGGGCTGCCTCCGAGGGAGGGAGGCGCAGTTAGGGAGAATTCTTATTTATGGCTAATTTCCCTCACCTAGTGAGTCCCCCAGCAGCTTTGCTGGACTTCTGGAGTTTATTTTTTTCCACTTGGTAAGAGTGAGAGCTTTTCCCCCCACTCTTACCTGTGTTTTGCTATGTGCTTCTACCTGTTTTTGTGATTGTGGACTCTGAAGTACACCACTTCAGTAGCCCCCTTCTTTTTGTTTGTCACACAGCACCTTCAGGGCAGTGGCACAGGGTTGTCTTTGAGACTTCCCTCAACTCCATTTCTAAGGCGACTACTGTCCCCCAGAAAAGGGTAAAGTTACCATTAACTTTACTTAGTCAAACTACCACAGATCCAGTACACCCAATCTTCTATAGAGTACTGGAAAGGGTTAACTCATATCCCTTTGTATCTGTACCTCCTAGAGCATTGTTTCACTCTTAACATTTAGACTTGGCTGGTGGCAGTGGTATCTAGCCTAACTTTCCTACGGCGATTATATTAGATAAACGTGGTACTGTTCTTGGCTATTATAGTAGCCTCGAACATAAACCCGCTTGACCAAATCATCTTTCTTTTGGCTCCGGTTGGGTTTATTCACCATTTCTTTTTGTTAAAGTCCGTCTTGTGTTTTACTTTGCGCGGCAAACTAGGTTTGTGTTCTTTGTTCACTGTCTTTTGGCGGGCTTCTGCCCAGAAGCCCTCCTCAAGGGGCCTGGGTGTCTAGGTGGGCTGTATGTGAGGGAGGGGTGTAGTCACCCCCTGCAGAGGGTATCCTAGGAAACCCAAGTCGCACTTTGTCATGATTGGCCAGGGTAGTTGTCCGGGCTGGACAACCCCCCTGCTGGGTGATTGACAGCCAGGCTACGTGAATGGGGGTTTTTCGCATAAAAGGGAGGTCGCTTGGGCTAGAAGTCAGAGAGTCACCACTGGAACTACAATGAACCGAAGAGAAGGGGAGAGAACGACGGCTGCTGCAACTCCCCCGTCCCGGTGAAGCCCTGCTGCAGTCCTGAGCTATCTGCCCTTCAACGACTCAGAGAAGATACAGTCCGGAGTCTTCTTCCCTTGAGCTTGGTGGGGACAACCAGCTCATCTTCTACAGCCAGAGGATCCTCTTCCGTGGTCGAAATCGCTGCACACTGCTGTAGTGGTCCGGATAGCCACCTGAAGAGCCTCTCCTGTTTTTAAGGAGCGCACCTTTTTATTCCTTGTCGCTGCTGCCGGCTTCATCCCTGTGTGGTGCAGACCCCCTTCTGACATCCTCCTTCACAACAAAGCTCCAAGAATCGTGGGTCTGAGGGAAACCAACAGGAACAACTGCCGGGGCACTAGCTGCACCACTGGAACAAGGTACTGTGTTCTGTTGAGGAAACTGGGTGAATCCCTTTTTCTTCATTTCCAAGGCTTGCCCTTGTCTTCCCTCCTTCTTATAACTTTTGCTTCCGAACATTGACAATATCGAAGTACTTTTGGCTACGTTGAATCGTGAACTGTCTGACTGTGTGATCTTCGGCAACTGGCCCCGGCGTCTTTCAACCCTGGCTCCGGCCCTTTGACTTTTGACCTCGTGTCTCTGAGTGTTTCTTGATTCTGCCTGCCTAACCAAAATATTGCCTGTGATTTTTGCCTCCAACTCCCTCTGGGTATCTCAGGTGCTCAGTGTGTTTTTGCCCGGTAGCATTTCATGTCACGGATACGCGTTTGTTTAGTAGACCGAACTGTCAAAAAGTGATCGCTATCGTATTTGCGGTAATGTGTTTTGTTCCTAACACCGGTTCATTCAAACACACTTACCTTGAGACTTACTGTACAAAGTGAATTGTTTAGTTGTAGTATATTTAACATATGGTTTTTATTGAAGTTTTATAGAAGTGTTGTGCTTATAACGAATGGTTTAAAAATAAATGTACTTATATTTTTCTTCCTTGAAACCTTGAGTCAGTGTTTGCTTGAGTCACAGTAATTGTGGTCCCTTTGAGTAATCTTTGCTACTGCTCATATATTCTTGAGAGAAGCTTGGCTGCTCCGCCACTGCTACCACTCTGACATAGTAGTACAGGCTTGTACCAAATGTAAAACTTGTATTGCCACCTGTAGTCTTAATTGTGTGTAGTGGTCCCTAAGGGCACTGCACAGGATTCTGCCTAACAAGCGCAACAGAAGTGAGAACCCAGAAGGGCCCCTAATCGCCTGTGGGAGCCTCTGGGGGCTGGGACACAGGCCGCCACAGCCATCCAGATCACCATCTTCTCCCGACCTGGCGGAGCACACGGGCTGGGCCTGGGGAGCGCGGGCACAGGTGGCCACAAGCGTTAAGGCCGCCATAGCAACGACACACAACGTGGAAGACCTCCTGGACCAACCAGGACGCAACTAGGTCAAATAACGGCACCGAAGCAGTTAGAGAGAACTGGAGCTGCAACACACAAGTAAGGGGGATACCCGGGACTTGGGAGGAGCAGTGCCTTTGGCCTCCCGCCTGCATAAACTGGTCGGGACTCGGGAGAGACCGGGACCCGGAGGGCCACAGTTCGACCAAGAAGATCCCCATAGCATTAAATAATCCACAGAAGATATACAGGCCTGGGGTCCCCTCCCTCTAGAGACTTAAAGCGGCCAAGAATATAACGGGGCAACCACCAATAGGGACCCCAGGGCCCCCCCCAGACATCACCACTGTGTCCGCAAGAGCCCAGGATCCGGGAAATTCGCCAGGGTGACACACTGGTCGCTGCATCCTAGACCCGAGGGACGGGGATACCCCCCCCCCCGAATGGGGCGACACACACTCCGCAAGACTACAGCTCAGAACAATATGGACAAATACACCAAAGTCATCTCGGCGAAGGCCTCCTCCGCCACTGACCATGCTGGTAAAGGCACTCCAACCAGCAAAACAGGCCAGGCACTATCCCTCACAGACATTATGACCGCCATTGGGGAATCAAGGACGTCTGTGGTAAGGAAAATTGACGGTTTGTCCTCTGAGGTCTTCTTCCTCCGCAAAGACCTGTGGACCTGTCAGCCCGCGTGGGGGAAATTGAACAGAGGATCTCCGACGCTGAGGATATGGCCCAGAGAGCAGAGGAACGCCTAGCGCAAATGGAGAAAAAACTAGCCAATCTCGAAGCTAGGGCCGAAGACAGTGAAGGCCGTTCCAGGTGCAGCAACCTCCGCATCCTTGGGCTCCCCAAACGGGAGGAGGGCCCGTCCATGGAGCTCTTCCTAGAGGACTGGCTTGCAGATCTAATGGCTCCACAAAAGCTTTCCAAATTTTTTTCCATCGAGAGGGCGCACAGAGTACCCAGAGCGCCACCACGAATGGTAATAGCCAAACTCATGAATTACCGAGATCCGGACACAATCCTCCACATGGCGCGTTCAAAGGGCCCAATTACATACAATGGGAACCAGATATGGTTCTTTCCTGACTACACGCAAGAAGTCCAAAAGGCCCGCCAGTCCTACGATTCCATTAAGCAAAAGCTGCAGCACTGAGCATCAAATATGCCCTTTTCTTCCCAGCCACTCTAAAGTTGTATCACAACAGCACAGTCCACGTGTTCGCAAACCCGAAAGAATCTTGGGATTGGCTTAAAACCCAGGTCCTATCCTCTCCAAGATCCAGTGGCCACACACCAAGAAGGGAGTCCGGCCACACGACCCCGACCCGGGGACAAACGCCCATCCCAAGCATGGACAGCACAGAAGATAATTCACCTGGGGGGAAATGGAAAGATATGAGAACCCAGGGGGCACAGGCGGACCCTCAATGAGGAGGGGCATAATTTCCCTTTGTGCTTCATCCCAGTTGAAGCAGGAGATGCCTAACTCATGGGACATAAGCAATCAAATGGGCTGCCCATGACGGATAGATGGAGCAGCGAACGAACCCGCGGGGGAGCTTCCCGAACAAGCTTTTATTGTTTATGGTTGCAGGTTTGGGCAACAGGTACTTCCGGTTGAGGGGGAAGTACATGGTGGGGGGAGTTCATGGGGGTTGTCAACAAATTCCACAAAATCTGATGCTAAATCATCAGCTGTCGAGGGCGCCAGTTGCGCCGGGACGAGTGATCCGGTGTTTCGGATACCAGATAATGTTTCAGTTCATAAAGTGCAGCCTTTTGGTGGGGATGGGACAGAAGTCGGTGCGGCCTCGGGGGAACAAATGGGGGGGACACACGGACTGTATGACCCTTCTTGATGGTCGAATGCACCCAACACATTAACGGACCGCAAGCCGGTCAGTTGTCTTTGTTGAGCTGGAACGTGAACGGCCTTGGCTCACACATCAAACGGAAGTTAATATTGCAGTACCTTAAGACACTCCCCAGACGTGGCCTTCCTCATGGAGACCCACTTGGTTGGAACGGAATGTGGGTTTACAAGAGGTCCAATTACCCGCAGTCATACCAGGTGGGATTCTCAAGGGGCACCAGGGGCACAATGATACTTTTTCACAAGCGTATCCCCTTTCAGGTTAAAAAGGTCCGAACCGGCCATGGTGGCTGCGTTGGGTGACCTATGGGGAGAGCGGTGGGGCCTCATCGCGGCATACGCACCCCCTACACTCACAGGGGTCCTCCTTTACGACCTACAGTTGAGTTTATGGGAGGAGAGAGGAGGTGTGGGCACTGGGAGGGGATTTCAATGAAGGAGGTGGCTAGAGATAGGTCATGCAGGGATGCCACGACCCAGGAGGGCCCGACAGCACTCTATAGATTCACTGTCTCCACTGGGCTATTGGATACCTGGAGGGCTCTGCACACAAATGAGTTTGGGTTCTCGTTCTACTCTCATGCGCACAAAACAATGTCCAGGATTGACTACATCCTCATCCCCAGAGTTCATCCCACAGACTTATATCCGTGACCCACCTGGCCAGGGGAATTTCGGACCAGTCTCCCCTACTAGTGACCCTAAAGAGCAAACACCAGAAGCCAGACACCACCTGGCGCTTGAACACATATTACTTGGGGTTCCCGGAGATAGCTGAGGGGCTGACAAAGAAATCCAATGAATACTTTGAGCTAAATGTGGGCTCGGTTGAGTGACCAATCACGACCTGGGTGGCCTACAAATAAGTCCTTCGCGGAGAAGCTATTTCCTTGGTGACCGCCCACCGGCGGAACTCACAGAGGCGGAGGGGCTGGTTTCCGAACGGGAGGCTCAATTCCTGGAACTAGGCACCGACGCCTCACAAGAGGCCCTGGAAACAGCACAAGAGACCCTGGGTAACTTGGCCTTAGATAATGCTCGGACCGTCCACCGGCGGAACTCACAGAGGCGGAGGGGCTGGTTTCCGAACGGGAGGCTCAATTCTTGGAACTAGGCACCGACGCCTCACAAGAGGCCCTGGAAACAGCACAAGAGACCCTGGGTAACTTGGCCTTAGATAATGCTCGGACCGCCCATTGGTCGATCCGAGGCCAGATTTATGAATGGGGGGACAAGGCGGGGAAAGCACTAGCTTGGCTGGAGAGGCGGGAACAACATAAGAGGTATGTCCAAATGATCAGAATGTCGAACGAGGAGCGGTTGACGGAGGACTCCGCCATAGCGGAGGCCTTTGCCAGCTACTACGAACACCTTTATTCCCCCCCAGACAGGAGTCCTGAGACCAAAGACTCAAACTTCCTTGACACGATTGTACTCCCACGCCTCATCATGCAGCAGAGGGAAGCACTTGACCTTGAGCTGACGGAGGACGAATTACAATCGGTGCTTACACAACTGCAAACGGGTAAAACTCAGAGACCCAACGGGTTCCCTGTGGAAACCTGGAAGCGCATCAGCAGTTCACTAATTACACACATGCACCGCATGTTCCTCCGGAGCAGAGAATTGGCCGCCCTCCCTCCAGACCTTTGGGAGACCTGTATTGTGGTGTTGCCTAAGTTTGGACGACCCACAGACCAGTGAACCTCCTACAGGCCCATCTCACTGATAAACGGGGAAGCCAAAATCCTTGCCTGGGCCCTAGCCAACAGGCTACTAGGAGTGATAGAGTCTCTGGTCCACCCCGACCAGTGCGGATTCATGCCTAATAAGTCCACCTGCATGAATTTACGCAGACTTCAATTAGCTCTGGACCGTGCCCCTGAGATACCTGACCCGTTAGCAGTAGACTTTGAGAAAGCATTTGATTTGGTGGGGTGGGACGCTCTGTGGGACATCTTAGAACGTATGAACTTTGGACAGGGCTTCATCTCATGGACTAAGCTTTTATATGCAGATTTTTTAATAGAGCCACTTGCGATCAGGCTCCGTGCGGACGACGACTGGTCTGGATTCGTTTGGCCCGGGGGTGGGGAAGACCGGGTTTCATTGTACGGCGACAATCTCCTCATTTACCTCAGTAATCCGGTGACCTCATACCCGGTGGTGTCTCAAATCCTCGCAGAGTACCAACGGTACTCTGGCCTTATGGTGAACACCCAAAAATCGGTGTTCTTTCCAATTCAAGGGGGAACGTACGTGATCCCCGACCCCTGCCCATAACCAGTTTCCATTCGTGGTTTCAAGTACTTAGGCATACAAATCAGTCCCTCGCTAGAGGAATTTCTCCAACTGAATCTGCAGCCTGTCTTGGACATGCTCGCCACAGACATCTCCCACTGGCAATCCTTACCACTGTCCCTAATGGGCAGGGCTGCATTATTTAAGATGATGTCACTTCTGAGACTGCTATACGTTCTACAGAATGCCCCATTGCCCATCACTCCTGGTATCTTTACATCAATAGACAGGCATATACGGACTCCCCTATGGAAGGGGAAACAACCCAGAATTTCTCTTAAGACACTGCAGCGTTCGATTTGGGAAGGAGGGATAGGACTATCATGCATTGGCACATATTCTCTAGCAGCACAGACAGGGGTGGTAAATGATTGGCTACATGGGAACAGCGAACTCCCCCACATCAGCTCGGAGCTATCTGCTATGCACCTGCGCTCCCCTTTCCAGGTCCTCTACGCCCCCCGGGACGAAATGGCTAAAATCCCACGCATGTCGCTCCATATCTGCCGTTCATGGGAGGAAGCACATAAACATCTCGGCTGGGGCTCCAGGCCCACATTGGCCCAACCCCTATGGCATAACGCACACCTCCCCGAAATTCAAAAGATGGGGCCCCTGGTGAACTTGAGAGGCTTGGGATACACACGTTGGAACAAGCGATTCAGGGAGAGCGCATGTTTGAATTCGACATCCTCAAAGAGTGCTTTGACCTGCGGCATGGGGACCACTTAAGATACACACAATTTATCCCACAGCCCACGGGCATCGAGGCGCTGTTTCAGGAATAGTGCATCAACCTGCACATGCCATAAATGCCCAGTTTTCAGTGTTGGGAGAAGTCCCGCCCTGCTCCCCCCTAGAAACGAATGTCCTTACGGATCGCATCCCCTCGAGGGTTACTTCCACGCTGTATCAGGCTCTCAAATCCTTTGGCACTCAAGAACTCCCCACACTGAAGGAGAAATGGGAAAGAGACATAGATAAGCTGGAGCAGGAGGAATTGGTGTAAGCTTTGATGTTCCCACGTGAAATAGGCATAAATGCGAAACTACGCCTGATCGAGCTCAGGGTCCTGCACCGTTCCTATTATTCCCGGACCAGGCTGGCTAAATGGAGTGGGGCAGTCGGAGAGGCCTGCCTCCGATGCAAGCACAAAAAGGGATCCTTCTTCCACATAATTTGGGAGTGCTCTGTGGTACAGTCTTTCTGGGAGGGCTGCAGGCGCACAATCTCGGAAACGGTGGGATCCCAAATACCGCTAGATCCAAAGGTGATACTGCTTGGGATTTGGGGAGAGCTGGGCCTCACCAAACACGAAAAACTGTTCACAGCTGTTGCACTGGGGGCGGGCAAAAGACTGATTGCTGCCAATTGGGAGTCTGCTGCAGTACTGAGCGTAACCCAATGGTCTAACAAAGTTACCAGGTGCCCTTCCTTGGAGAGGCAAATCTACACAGCAAGAGGGTGCCATGCAAGTTTCAAAAGGTATGGGGGAAATGGATGGACTATCAGTGATACCCATTCCATTGCACTTCTTCCCCTCCCCTTTTTTCTTTTTTTTCTTTCTCTCCTCTCTTCCCTCTTTTCCCCCCGTCCCTGCCGTCCGAGGCAGCCCTCTGTTTACATATGACGCAGCTTAGACTGCAACACCGCTGTACGCATTACCGAGTTTACTGCCTTTTGCTCACCTGTATGTTTCATGCACTTGTTAAAATTAATAAAATGTGTTTTTAAAAAAAAAAAAGAAAGAGGAGTTGGCTCAGCAAGTGGAACTCAAGAATAGGGATCTTGAACGCAAAGACAAGGACACCGAAATGTCAGTGAATCCAGCTACAGAAAGCCAGAGTAGAGACTTCAGAAAAAACAGTTCAGAGTGTCAGGTCCCCAGCCAGCAGGTTTATGAAATATTTGGTTGGTTTGTATGCAGAGGGTTCTGATATCCTCCAATGGATTGAAGCATTTGAGATGGCTTGTGGAATCCATGACGTTGATAAAAGAGATTGGGCTAAGTGTTTGTTAAGCAGAGTGCCTCAGACTGGATATTACTGTATTCGGAAACTGAGTGTGGAAGAAAGGGGTCAGCATGAGGGGAGTGCTTGAGGTCTGCTTTGATGCCAAGTTTGGCAAAGCACCTACCCAATACCTTCAAAGGTTCATTACGGGTTTGGCGGTAGCCATGGAGCTATTAGCTATTAGCTCTATGGCTGCCGCCAAACCGGGCTCCTTTACTGGGTTCCCAGAATGGGGAATTCCTGGGCCATTCCGATTTCACAGGGCCCGGTAATTCCTCCCTTTGGGAACCCGGGCCAGGACCTTCCCTAGTCCCATTGAGCCCTTATAGGGCTCAATGGGAATGGGAGAGGGAGCTAACAACGGGCCGATTACGACCGACCCGTTGTTAGCTCCCTCTTCCGCTCGCAGGACCTGGTAACAATGCCTGGTTTTACCAGGCGTCCTTAACGGGTCCCGTAATGAGGCGGAATGGTGTTAATGGGCCCGCCACCATTAGCGGAGCCCGTTAACCCATTTTGCCTCACTTGTCATGAGGCCCAATGTGTCCTGGATTGACTGGGTGAGTGCTGCACATATGAACATGATGGGGTGGATTGATGGGCGAAAACTTTTGTTGAATTGTCCCACCTTTTTTGGTTTTTGAGCATTTTCCGGAAGCCTGTTCACCAGAGCTGCATCAGTATGTTGCTGACCAGAACATTCTGGATCCCTTTAAGCTGGCCAGGCTGGCTGACAAGTGAGTCTCCCACCGGGTGTCCCCTAAGGACTCCAGTGGGAAGGACAAAGAAAAGGGGACCTCTCAGAAGGCTGAGGAGTCCCAGAAGCAATCACAGTCAAATAAACCAAAACCTTCTTCTCGTAAGACCCAAAAACCTTGTGGGGATACGTCCTATGTGGGTGGGAGTAAGAGTAGTGGTCCACCTTCTGCAAAGCAGGCTCCCAATGGTTCCAGTACCACACCCCACATTCCTGACACTTGTTGGGACTGTGGGGTTCTGGATCACAAGAAGGGTGACCCCAAGTGTAAAGGTAAGGCACTTAGAGTCCAGGCTGTCAGCCTGACCTAGCCTTGCCCCATGCCTGAGGTGGAGGCCACTGTCCTCCCCTCCTCTACAGGAATCACATTCGGTGCTCCTGTAGAGATTTCCCTAGTGTCCATTGGGGCCTGGGTCCAGTACGGAGAAGTACTGGCGACAATCCCACAGAACACCCCTAGGTTTTTGAGAAGTGTCCTCAGAAATGGCCAGCCTTCTACAATTTTAAGAGACACTAGGGCAAGCATGACAGTGGTGGACAGGACCCTGCTCAAGCCAGAGGACTATGTAAGTGCTCCTCTGAGAACCACCTGGTTAGCTGGTGAGCCTCCCAAATTATCGCCTGTAGCCTTAGTCAACAGTATGATTGGAGACAAGACAGCAAAGCTTCCTGTCCTGGTTGTATCTGGGTGTTATTGAACCCTCAACCAGTCCCGGGTCCAGTCCAGTGGTCCTTGTCCCCAAGGCAAGTTACCAGGCAGGTATCAGGGATTGGAGGTTCTGTGTGGACTACAGAGGAGTCAATGCCATCACCAAAACTGATGTGCACCCATTGTCCAGGGCTGATGACTCGTGGACACGATAGGTGCTGCCAACTTTATGAGCACCTTTGACCTTACCTCAGGCTATTGACAAATAGCTCTGACGGACCGTGCCAAGGAAAAGACTGCATTCTCAACACCTGAGGGGCTCTACCCGTTTAGAGTCATGCCTTTTGGGTTGAAAATAGCACCTGCCACTTTCCAACGTTTAGTCAATCATGCACTCAGTGGGCTGGAGGCCTTTTGTGTGGCCTACTTAGACGACATTGATGTCTACAGTTCCATTTGGAAGGAGCATTTGACTCACTTGTATAAAGTGTTGCATGCCTTGAAAAGGGCTAACCTCACTATCAAGGCCACCAAGTGCCAGTTAGCTCAGGGGAAAGTCATGTATATTGGTCATGAGGTAGGAGGTGGTCAAATCCAACCTTTTCCCAGTAAAGTACAGGATGTACATGACTGGGAGACTCCCACTACTCAAACCCAGATGAGAGCCTTTTTGAGACTCACTGGGTATTATCGCAACTTCATGGCGGGCTATGGAACCATAGCTGCCCCTCTGACATCTCTGACTTTGCCCAAACAACCAAGGAATGTTAATTAGACAGAAGACTGTCATAGGACCTTTGTTGGCTTGAAAGAAACTCTGTGTAGGGCACCTGTGTTGTGTGCACCTGATTACAGCAAGCCCTTTATCATCCAGATGGATGCCTGCAACACCGGAATTGGAGCTGTCTTGTCCCAGTTAGATGACAAAGGGGGGGGGGCATCCTATCATATTCCTCAGGAGACAGCTCAAGGGTAGATAAACTTAGGTGGGCTACTGTTGAAAAGGAATGTTTCAGTATAGTTTGGAGCCATAGGCGTTTTAGGCCCCATCTTACAGGGTGTACCTTCAAGGTCCAAACAGACCATAAGCCCTTAAAGTGGCTTATGCAGATGAAGGGTAAAAACCCAAAACTGCTCAGGTAGTCCATTAGCCTGAAAGGGCTAGACTTCACCATAGAGCATAGACCAGGGAAGAGTCATGATAATGCAGATGGCCTTTCCAGAAGGTATGTTGACCGTCTGGATGGGAACATCATTTTCTTGGGAGATTAGACGCCCTACCTCTCAGTCTTTTGGGGGACTGTGATTCTGGAAATGCATCGGAGGGACAGGGCCTCCGTATCCTTGTCCTTTATTGCTTTTTATCATGCGTTCTCTCTTGTTTTCCGCGCAGGAGTTCATGTGGGAGTCCTGCCGGTGCATCTCTTCCTGTATTTGGCTTGGTGAACAGACTCTTGGGATACCCTTATGGCACCCTTGGGTGGGAGTATGATCCTGTACTCGTAGTGTGTGTTTTTGGACACCTGTGTGGGGCCCACAGAGCAGGGTACGGGCTGGTGGCAGCCCGAGCCAAATTGACAGGTGCCCTGAGCGTCCTCCATTTTGGGATGCCCAGGCCCCGTCATTGGAATCAGTGGATTCCTGATTGTAAACAAGATGGGCCCTTTGGCCTCTTGCTTTCTATCGCCTGTTACCTTACTTTTCCTGAAGTCCCGGGAAGCCCTGACTTTGTCCCTTCCCCCTGACTGGCTGTTGGGTGGAAGTTCCATATATGGTGTTGTTGGGAAGTCAAGGCCAGACTGGCTGGAGCCTTCCCAATGACTGTATGTTGTGGGTACGCATGTGGGGTGGGACCTGAGTGAATGGAGTGTGTGACAAATACGCATTCTGTGTTGTGGTTGTCTAGCATCTGGTGTTTGACAAAATGACTGAGACAGCCCTGCCCGAAACTGGTATGAATGCAGTGTGAAGTGCTGAATGGCAGAGTGCTTGTCCAAATCCACATTCTGTCTTGTGTCTGGGTGGAAAAGAATGGCCTGAATGCTCTTTTGAGTGATTGGTTGCCTTAGTGTGACCGAGCAGAATGAATGGGAGATCAACCATATATCTGCGGGCGTCTCACTGCTACAAATCGTTCAGAAGGTGAAGTAGAAACTGACCTTGAAACTGACGCTTAACTTTGAAGCCCAATGGAAGAAGAAGAAATGCTGCTGCAGTCCTTTGCTAATCTGAAAGCTGTTGTACCTTCAAGGAACTGATCCAAGAGAGAACCTGGCTAGGAGACCTCTCCCCGAGCTACGAGGGACCATCGTGCACCAGCTGATCTTTGCAGACCGGAGCTGCAGTGCTCCCTTTGCCTAAGAACATTTGATCCAAGGAATTCCTTGTTCATTACCGTCGACTGCTTTTGTCCTGCCGGAGAAAGTCAAGGCCGCCGACGACAGAGGAGAATCCACTGGTGGGTTTCCCGCCAACCGAAGACCACAGAGACGCCGGATGACTTGACGCCGTTGCTGGGCCAAAGTTCTTCAGTAACTATTTGCGGATACGAATAGTCGTCATTGAGGTGCCCCGCTCACCTCAGCTTGCAGAACGTTTTCGACCAATCGTCAACGAGTACTGCAAGAACTAAACCTGCAGCCGCAACGACAGTGTTCACCCTTTCCTTCACCAAATCTCGAGGACACGTGGTTCCTGAAAGGGAATGCACTAAAGAAGGGCCTGTCGACGACTCATCGAAGAACTCTAGGTAACCAAGTACTTTTGGGTCGTAGACCTATTTAGAAGGAAAAAAGGCTCTTGAGAACACTATATGGACTGGGCTTGTATGATATATCTTTATTTACAGGTTGCCCAGGTGGGGGGATCCTCATACAGAACTGTGACTTAGTAGCTAAAGTACTGTTCTGCCTAATTGTTCTAACCAACTGTTTTCCTCCTAAGTCGATCGCTGGGTCACTGGATTTATTGATTTTATGTGACATTTAAACTATGTCTAGTTAATGCACTTTAAAGGAATCAAAGTAATTGTGGTACCACGTAGAACTGTGTACATATTTGGCATTGTAGATTAACAGAGCACAAAGTGAGTTATTGTGATTGTGTATAGAACCTTAAACATTAATTAAAGACTGTATTTTAAATAATACAGTGTGTGGACATTCCTTTGTTGGTGCTTGGGGACTACACTGCATCACCTCCTGAGAAGCTAGGCCTTGATTGCTCGTCCAAGTCCACTGGAGGGTGTTGTCAGTACTCCTGCTCTCTATATGGCAGAGGAGAGGCTCAGAGGACCCCAGCCAAGATTCTCTATTTGGTAAACAGAGAAGAACAAGTTACTTCTTACCTTTTAACGTTCTTTCGACGGAATGTTCCTCCGACGTATTCCTCATCTTAGATATATCCTTCCAGCTCTGCTGGCCTCGGAAAATTTTTTCTCCAGAGGGCGCTGCGCGTCGACGTCCCTCGAGTCGATGTCCTTCGACAGCCGCCGTATCGACGCTCGACGTCATCCTCCCTATAAAGGCCGCGCGCAGCGTCCGTTGCTCAGTTCCGTTTTGTAGCCCACAGTATTACTGTCTGGACTAGACTAATCACCCTGAAGGAGCGTAAGCTGCAACAACAAGGGAAGTAGAACTGCGGGGATGGATGGGAGGGTCGATGAGGAATACGTCGGAGGAACATCCCGTCGAAAGAACGTTACAAGGTAAGAAGTAACTTGTTCTTCGAAGGGATTGTGTCCTCCGACGTATTCCTCTTCTTAGATAGGCTCCCATAGCAGTATTCTATATTCGGAGGAGGGAGTACTGACTTCACGCTGTCTTCTATTGATGAATAGAATGCAGTACAGCCCTTCCAAACCTAGTCTCTTGACTAGAGGAGGAATCCAGATTGTAAAAACGTGTAAAGGTATGGACAGACCACCATGTAGCGGCCGCACACATGTCTTTAATCGGCACGCCTCTTTTGAGGGCCGATGAAGCTGCAATACCTCTGGTCGAATGAGCCCTAAGGTTTTGAGGGGGCTCTTTCCCTGCCAGTTTATAACATTCCAGAATGGCTAGAATGATCCATCTGGAAATGGTCTGCTTAGTTATTGGTAACCCCAGCTTGTGACCTGCGTAACCTACAAACAGCTGGTCTGCCTGTCTTATCCTGGCTAGTCTACTAATGTAAAAACTTAAAACCCTCCTAGGGTCTAGTCTGTGTAACCTCTCTTCCTCTTTCCCCGGGTGAGGAGGAGGATAGAAAGATGGTAGGGTAATCTTCTGAGAGATATGGAATTCAGAAACTACCTTTGGGAGGAAATTAGGCTTCACTTGCAGGACAAATTTGTCTTTGTGAAAGATTGTATGAGGGGGTTTACAAGAAAGAGCTTGTAATTCGCTCACCCTTCTAGCAGATGTAAGTGCTATTATTAAAACAGTCTTAAGGGTAAGGAATCTTAACGAACAAGAATGGAGAGGTTCGAAAGGTGTACCCATCAGGAAAGTTAGTACTAAGTTTAAATCCCATAGGGGAACTTGGAATGGTCTTGGGGGATAAACATTGGTTAACCCCTTTAGAAACTGTATTACCAAGGGTAATTTGAAATAGGATGGTTCCTCCGCAGTACGCTTAAAGATAGATAGCGCTGCGAGATAGCTCTTAATGGTGCCAACTTGAAGGCCTGAATTTGCCAAATATAGTAGGAAGGACAAAACCATTGGTCTACCACATGAAAATGGGTCGATATTCTGTTCTCTACACCAGCTGCAAAATCTGTTCCAACGGCAGCGGTATAAAGACTTTGTTGCTGGCCTCCTTGCCGAAAGCAACACCTCCATAACATCATCAGGGAGGTCCCAATCCTTGTACCTCAGCCGTTCAGAAGCCAAGCGTGAAGGTTTTGATGTCTGGATGGAGAACCTGACCTCCCTTCTGTGAGAGTAGGTTCTCTCTCAGCGGAAGTCGAATTGGAGGGCAGATGGACAAGTCTAGAAGGTCCGGGTACCACGTTCTCCTGGCCCAATCCGGGGCAATTAGGATCATGGTTCGCCGGAATCTTCTCAACCTCCTGATCATTTGAGGAATGACAGGGACCGGTGGGAACGCGTACAGAAGCGGAAACTCCCAGTCCACTATGAACGCGTCTCCCAGAGCTCCTCTCGGAGGAAATTCCCTTGAGCAGAACAGGTCGCATTTCCTGTTTAGGCTGGTGGCGAACAGATCTACCTGAGGGGTTCCCCAAAGGGCGAAGATCTCTTGAAGGACTTCCTGAGCTAGCTCCCACTCGTGGGAGACTGTGTTCTGCCTGCTCAGAGCGTCCGCTGTCAAGTTCTTCTCTCCGGCTAGGTGAACTGCCGATAGAGAGATTCCTTCTTGGATTCCCCAAAACCAGAGCTGCATCGCCTCTCTGCACAGGGGTAGGGATCCTACGCCTCCTCTTTTGTTGAGGTAATGCATGGCCACCGTGTTGTCCGTCATTATCAGGACTTTCTTCCCTTGTACAGCTGGCAGGAAAGCCTTCAACGCAAGTCTGATGGCTCTCAGATCTAACAGGTTGATGTGTAGTCTGGACTCCGATGGAGACCAACGACCGCTGATGGTCAAGTCGTTGGCGTGGGCTCCCCACCCCGTGAGTGAGGCATCCGTGACTACTGTTATCTCCGGCCAGGGCTGCCAAAACTGTTCTCCTTTCAGAATGTTCTCCTGACAGGCCCACCACTGAAGGTCTCGAGCCACCCTGCCAGGAACCTGAAGAAGATCTGTCATTCTCCCTGAGAATTGTGACCACTGAGTCCTCAGTGCCCACTGGAGGGTTCTCATTCTCAGGCGAGCCTCTGGCACAAGGAAAATGCAGGATGCCATGAGGCCTAGCAACCTCAAAAAGTCGAAGGCTGGGAGACGTTGGGCATGTTGGAACTTGGTAACCATCTGTAGAATATCTTGAGCCCTCACCTCTGGTGGCGAGGCTTTTCCCAGGGAAGTATCCAGGATCGCTCCTATGAACTGGAGTCTCTGCGATGGTATCATTTGAGACTTCTTTAAATTGAGGGAGAAGCCCAGTTTGTGAAGGGAGTAGCACACGTGATTTAGCTGGATCTGAGCTTGCTCCCGAGAAACAGCCCTGATCAGCCAATCGTCCAGGTAGGGGTAGACGTGAATCCCTTCCCTCCTTAGACTTGCACCCACTACCGACATTAACTTGGTGAAGACCCTCGGGGCGGAGGTCAGCGCAAATGGCAGTACTTTAAATTGATAGTGAGAGTTGCCAATTGCGAACCTCAGGTATTTCCTGTGTTTGAGATGGATAGGCACATGGAAATAAGCGTCCTGAAGGTCCAGAGATACCAATCAGTCCTGAAACTGAAGGGCCTGGAGGATCTGAGAAAGAGTGACCATCTTGAATTTGTCTTTCCTGGGGAATTTGGTCAATTCTCGCAAGTCCAAGATGGGTCTCAGCCCTCCGTCTTTCTTCGGAATGAGAAAGTAAGGGGAGTACCAGCCCTTGTTCCTCTCCGCTACAGGTACCGGTTCTATGGCACCTTTCTCTAGCAGGTCCAAAATTTCCTGCAAGAGGAGCGGATCTGGAGCTTTCTGAGAGCTGATCCCCGGTGGATGACTCTGAGGTATACGTAGGAAAGGCAGGCAGTAACCTTGGGCGACTGTTTCCAATGCCCAAGCATCTGACGTGATAGCCTGCCATACCGTCAGATGTTGAGTCAACCTGCCTCCTACAGGTGTCCTGTGAGGGGAGTCCTCAGAGTGGTTTTGGGGCGGCTGATGCAGATGCCGATGGTAAAGAGGCACCTGCTGTTGCTGCGGCTTTAGAATATCTACCCCGTCCACCTCGGGTAGTTCTTCTTTGACCCCTTTGAGCCGGTCGTCCTCTACCTCTTCCGAATGCGGAGTAGAAGCGAAAGGACTTGCCCCTCGCAGAGGTTCCTGTGGGACGAAAAGGAGTCTGACGGATTACAGCTCCTAGAGATTTTGCTGCTGCTTTTGAAGTTTGCAGTTTCTCTAAACTGTCATCCGCCTTTTTCCCGAACAAAGAAGAGCCATCAAATGGCATGTTCAAGAGCCTGGCTTGCACATCTGGGGCAAAACCCGACTTTCTCAACCAAGCGAACCTCCTGGTTGATGTACTTGCCGCCATTGCTCTGCTGATACTGTCAGCCGAATCAATGCCCGTCTGGAGGGATTCGCACATAGCATCTTTACCGTCCTGTATAATATTCAGGAACGCATCCCTTTCTTCTCCCTCCGGGATGCAGTCAGCCGCTGTAGAAGCACACTCCCAAAGTGTATGGCTGAACCTAGCAAGGGTGCAAGTAGCATTAACAGACTTTAACGCCATGCTACATGCTGAAAAGACTTTCTTTGCCATAGCATCATATTTTTTATCGTCCCTGTCCTGTGGGACTGGAGGATAAGCCGTCTTCACATCGGTAGAGGATGCTGCTTGTACCACCAGACTTTCTGGGGATGGATGTTTAGACAAGAACTCTGGGTCTGTGGAAGATACCCTGTACTTTGCAGACAGTTTTTTATTTACTGCTGGTATTACATCTGGGGTTTCCCAGTTTGTCATGATCTTTCTCTGAAGAGCTTTATGAAAGGGCACCACTGGATCCTCTTGTGGGCCTTTGTCAAGAATATCCGTGAGGTCATCTTGCTGGAAAGATTGTGAAGGTGTAGACCACCCCATGAACTCTGTTAATCCTGGCCATTAAGGCTCTGTAGGGGGTTTCAGCATGCTCCCCCGGGTCTGGCTTAGCAAAATCCACCTCAGGGGAAGTGTCTAATCCACTTGCCTCATGTAAAGAATCATGAAGATCCTTTAATCTGCGCTCTTCAGAGGAAAATTCCTCTCTAACTGGGGTTACAGGTCCCTGTAACTCAAATGTGTCTTGGTCAGACAAATCACCCTCTTCTAAAATTGAGGATATAGTTCTTAATTGTTCTGAACTCATAAAGGGAGTAAATCCCATTTCCAAGGCAGAGGGTGCCGAACTTGTCATTATTGGCCTCGAAAACGTCGATGTCGTCGACGCCGACGTCGAAGGCTTCGAGCGTGGCGTCGAAAACAGAGGTGGAGGCCTCGAGGACCTCGACAGAATTGGAATTCTACTCGACAATATCGACGCCATCGACGTCGAGGGCCTGGGGATCGTCACTGGATGTGATGTCACCGTGACTTTTCTCGGCGTCGACGCCGGTGTCGAGGCCGGTGTCGAGGCCGGCGTCAAGTCGACAGACCCGTGTGTCGAAGGTCCTTTCGACAACGGCGTCGAAGACATCGACCTCGACGTCGACGGAACCTTCGTCGACGGTGTCGACGGAACCTTCGAGGAAGGTTTGGAGGTCATAGTCCTACTCGAGGGTTCGAGACGCGCTCGAGAGGTTTCTTTCGCCGGGTACTGCGACTCGCGGCATTTTTGACCTTCGGGTCTTTCGACCAGAGCATCGCTCTCGGCAGTCTTCGAGGGGGTCGAGGCCGCTTTCTCGAAGACGCTCATCATATTTTTTCTGAATTCCTCCCATTCAGCCCGGGAACTATGTTTTGTGGGGCAAGGGATTCTTTTTGGCGAAACAGAGGAAGAGGAAGACGGAGAAGGGGATCTTCGACGTCTCCTCTTCGAGTGCTTCGATCTCGAGGAGTGATGAGACCCACTCCGAGACCTGGAGCGCGAATGGTGACGAGGAGACGAATGTCTCGACTTCGTCGACGAAGAAGAAGCTTTAAAAGTCTTACCTTTCTCCAGCTTCCCCCTACGCTCCTTCAGGGCCTTAGCTGTCATGGACATACAGTCCTCGCACTCCGAACAATGGTGTTCGGCTCCCAAGCACCACAGACAATTTCTGTGAGGATCGGTCAACGACATCTTTTTCCCACAATCTCGACATTTTTTGAAGCCGGATCGAGGAGTTGTCGGTTCCGACGAGGAAGCCATCGAGTACGGATCGAATAACTCGAGGTAAATAGGATTATCTGACTAAGAAACTGAGCAACGGTATTCCGAGGCACCGAGTAGCGCGGAAAAACGGAACTGAGCAACGGACGCTGCGCGCGGCCTTTATAGGCAGGATGACGTCGAGCGTCGATACGGCGGCTGTCGAAGGACATCGACTCGAGGGACGTCGACGCGCAGCGCCCTCTGGAGAAAAAATTTTCCGAGGCCAGCAGAGCTGGAAGGATATATCTAAGATGAGGAATACGTCTGAGGACACAATCCCTTCGAAATAGAGAATCTTGGCTGGGGTCCTCTGAGCCTCTCCTCTGCCATATAGAGAGCAGGAGTACTGACAACCCCCTCCAGTCTTTACAATGTGTTTCAGAGAAACTATAAGTTTGATGCAATCAGAAGAGGTGGGAGAATATAAAATGAATGTTGTAGGCTCTGCAGTCCCAGTAATGACAAAACAGGTGGAGACCAGAGAGGAAGATAAAATGGTGGATGGCCTAAACCCCAAGAGTGTAGGGCTTGCCAATAACCAGCAGACTCAGTGTAAGAGTCTAATAACGGTATGCCCCTCCCTTGGTAGGAAAGACAATGAGGGAGCATTACCTCTCACGGCAATCATCGGGAAATGTAACGAAGGAGCCTCGACCTCTGCGGATGCTGGAAAAGCAAATGACAGAACTTTAAAAGCAAAGAACATACCCGACTCGCGCCTTAAAAAAACTGTTAAGCCATCACAATTGGGGAGTTCAAGCCAATTCCTTATTTTTTCAACAGGAGGGCAAAGTGAACAAAAAAACGCTGCCAAAAAAGAGAAAGATAAAGGAGAAATTATTAGAAAATGCCTCAAAAGAAATCACAAAAAAGCAAAGGTCCCAGAGAGGTGAGTCACAGAATGCCAAATAAGTGTCAGAGAATGGTGGTCGAAGTTACCAACTCCCCCGCTATGGCTCATTCTACTCGTGGAGGGGCTGCGTCTAAGGCACAGGCAGTGATAGAGACAAAACCTGTAACTACTAAGCACAGATCGATCAGAAGTCAAAGCGAAGTCTCTGACTGAGAAGCTGACCCATTATTACAGCTGTCTGCATATGAGGATAGTGGGACAGACTCTGATGAAACCTCAGAAGTGATTATCTGTGCTACAGAGGATGAAGAAGATCCGATAGAGGTCGTTAAGATCAAGGACCTAGCTGAATTTAGAACTCTAAAGGAAAAAAATGGCTCAGCTGGAACAAAAAGCAAGAGCATCCGCCAAATAATCCAAGATGATGGAAGTTTTGGTGGAAAGATCAAAACAAACAAGATATTCTTGCCTAGGAAGAAAAGAGACATGGGATGAAATTAGAAGGCAGTTATCCCCAAATGTAAAACAGCAGGAAGTGAAATCAAAGGGAGATCGGGAAGAAGAAAAGAGTGACACCCCAAAATCCTGCTGGAAAGAGAGTTACAGGCAAACAATGACCGGATACTAAATCACACTAATATAATGGCCCTCTTGCACAATGTCATGTCCCGCAGCTGAGAGTAATCGAGCCAAAGACATCAAAATCGTAGATTTCATGAAAAAAGATGAAAACAATAGGGTCTGTTTGTATGTCCTCTCATATTGTAAGAACTCTGATGCTAAAAGCAACTGATGACATGAGAGACCTCGGATTCGATCTAAGGGACTGTGTGGGCCCCGAAAAAGATGTAAAAGGGTTGAGAGAAAAAGACATCAGAGTAAGAGGTTGTTTCAAAGAATATGTGGCGCGGCAGTCATAGGATGAGTCCAAACAACCTTATAGATATTCACCAAAACAACTGTTGAGGCCAGGAGCCCTAAAGATTACCATAAATGGTAGAAATTGTGATAAAGCTACAACAACAACCTTTGACACACAAAACCTGGACCTTAGAATATCACACAAGAAAAATCATGGATTGGCTGGCTGGAGCATTGGCCTCACCTGAATGAAAATAGACCGACTGCCATGACCCACAAAGGAAGACGAAGATAGGTCCTAGAACACCAGAGGGTTTATGCACTTGTTTCAACACATAGATCCTAGACTAATGGCATTAGATATTCTGTGTCACCAGGAAACCTGATTATGAGAGACTCCCTACTTAGACGGATACACTGGTTTCCTGATTAAAGCAATAAAGGGAAAGTCCAGAAGACCAACCTTGGGGCGATGCAATTTTAGATCCAATTATAGAGATGCATACAGTAACAAAACTGCAAATCCGGCTAGACCGTTTGGGAAATTTGTTAAAGGAAATTGAAAACAGTAGAGGTGTGAAGCAAGGATGTCTCTTGGCTGCATCCTCTATACATTTTTCATCAATCATATGAAAGACATTCTGGAACCATCAAGTTCACCAAAAAGAAACAGAACCGCAATAGGACATCTGCTATATGCAGAGGATTTAGTTCTGTTGGACCTTACACCTATTGGCCTTCAAAAAAAGCTGGACACTTTGCAGACATATGTGGAGAGAAACGGGGTTAAAATTAATATAGGAAAATCAGAGATCTTGGTGATTAAAAACCCAAGAGTTAAGGAAAATAGATCCTACCATTAGACACTTGGAGCATAAAGGCTAACCATAACAAGATCGACTCAGTACCTGGGAATCATGATCAGTGCAGACTGAGGCGACATCCCTTGTATGAAAAGTCTTCTGAGAAAAATAAAAACAGCCTACAGCGCTTCGTCTGGCCATATAAAAAAATGGAAATTCTCCCTACAACCCTTGATTACCTTCTACAACCTGAAGGTTGTACCAGCATTAACATACGCTGGAGAAGCAGGTTTGAACTTTCCGAAAGATTTCTTGGAAAAACTCGAAAGCAAATTCTGGAAGCGAATGCTAAGGCTCCCAAATGCAGTCCCAATGGGAGTGATTAGTCACGAGTTAGGTCTTCATTCACAACAGGTCCAAATTCAATGTAGATTTCTAATGACTTTTCGAACGAGAACAGGCCTAGAATGCCTACCCCAATACCTGATTATTAAGAACAAGACAGAAGGTATGCTTTTCTGGCCGTTGAATCAGTGGAGCGATGTTTGTCAGGACATTTCATCTAAATTGGGACTATCAGCTAAAATCTTGTATGACAACCCAAAGAAAGTAAAAGAAGCCTTATTGGCAGATGATTGGGCAGCATCAGAAGCAAAGCACGCTGGGTCAAACCCCCCCCCCCTCTGTCCAAACTGATGACAAGTTTGCCATGTATCACCCCAGAATATGATTAAGAAATGTCCCTGCCCGAAGTACCGCAAATTGATCCTGAGATTCTGCTTAAGCATACTAAGAACAAATGAAGTGCTGTACACGTATGGGCTTTCAAAAGATGAAAGATGCCAATACTGTCAGCAGAAAGTGGAATCTCTCTGACATCTGATACTATTCTCTCTGAAGCTAAGAAATGAAAGGACTGTTCTGTTAGTTGAGAAACTAAATAAGGTTCACAGCCTGAATGCTGAAGCCTGGTGGGAAACCCTTTATAGTTGTCAGAATAGCTCAGCAACAAGAGCTCTGGGTCTGTTTTTGGAAGAGATCTTTGGAAGCAAAGGTGTGTAAGACTTGAATCTTTGATTAATTATTAAACTGGAGTAGGTTCGGGGAGTTAAGAACCTGGGGTGCTAAACGATCATCTCAAAAACCTTGTGTGGGGTTGCCAAGAGAGGGTACAGTGAGGAAAAACAAGAACTGGGATTGAGGAGGAGGAATTGGGAGGGGTATTTTTAGAAATTGAATTGGATTGTGAGGTTGTGTTTTGCTTGCGTTGTTATTACAAATGGGCCTTGATATTGGAAATGTAGTACCACCTCTTGGTTTAGTAATCTGGAGGATTTTATGGAACACAAAAGTTTGTAAAATAACTATGTGCGTAATAATAAAATAATAAAAAAACAACATTCTTTTTCACAAGCTTACTGCAATGCCAATAGCATCAAGAAAAGAAAGTGCGGCATACCACTAGTTGCCTTCTCAATGAAAGCATAACAATTGCAACTATTTAAGCCATATGATTGTCCTCTCCACTTTTAGTGAAAGGGTTTCGGCTCTTTTGCTCATACCAATATCGCTGTGTAACTGGGAAGATGTAAAGGTTAATTGGCTGTTTGTAATCTAAATCGCAACCCTGGTAATAGTGTTAATTGCAAGCATTCATTTGTATTTTTGTATTTGTGTTTATTTCAATTTTGATCAGAAATGACTTGCAATAAAACTTAAAATCACAGAGACATTTTCCAGAAGGGTGACTGTACAATACCACAAAAATGAGAACAAGTGGTGAGCCAGTTTATGAGCGTGTGAGCACAGTGGGAAATAGACTTGGAACAAGACAACTAAAAAAGATATGCACATACAAAAAACAGGTGACTTACAAAGGTAACATTAACCTGTGGGGAAAGCTTGAAACTAATGAGGAGTACTGGACAAATATACAAAATTACATTAATATGCAGCACTGGATGGATAAGGTAGGGAAAAAGAGGGAGAGGGCGGGAAGCATCTTCACAGCTGGGCTGGCTTTGTGATCCGCACTGGGCTCCAATGGTGTGCTGCGGGTAGGGAGAAGAGTGGAAGTGAAAGGAGGCCGGGTGGGGGGCATTGGTCTTTGTGGTTGAGTGAAGAAGAGCATAGACAATGAGATGGAGAGCAGAGATACAATCAGGCAGGTCCTGAGGCAAAAGGCCATTGCTTTGTAGACTAGAAGAAGAAACTTGAAGTGAGCATTTGTGCATGGAGAGGCAACCAGCATGGTATCAGTAGGTAGAAGTGAGTGAGGATCCGGGTACGTTGTAAAATTTGGGTTGCAAAATTGAGGACTTTATCTAGAGATAGGAAGGCATAGAGAAAAAGGACAAGGAGTAGGCAAAGGAGGTAGCAGAGAGCTATTCAGCGATGAATTGCAATGAACAAGTTAGTGATCCCTTCCGATACAGCTGGGATGAAGGAGGGAGCAGGGAAAAAATATAGTTGTGAAAACCAAAGGACATAATAAGTCAGCTTTATAGAGAGACAGGAAAAGGTTGAAGAATGGTCCTTGTATGAAGCAGATAGGGGTTGGGGTGGGGTCAGAGGGTTACGATTTCAAAGGAGCAACCTTCCCGGTTCAAGTGGATCTAGGTGCGAGCAGATGATGAGTATAGAAGGGTGGTGAGCACCAGAAAATTGGAGACATGCATAAGTGCAGTCTCAGAGATACACTTCAATCTGTTTTCCATAGTAAACACTCCACCACAGCCATTATCCTCAATATACTTAGTGATCCGATTGAAGATAACTAACTCAAATAACTTTCAATAATGGCATTGGATGTAAACTGGATGCCAGGACATTTTTCAAAAGGGTTAGGACAGTTGCAAATTCGTAGAAGGCAGGGAGGAGTCCAGGTAGGGAGAGAGTCTAAAGAGCTAAAATAGAGGGAAAGTGATTGAGACTACATTTTTGACTGTTTGAGGAGGAGAAAGGTCGATAGGCACGCAAGATGGGCGAGCAGTGCAAACAATGTGTGCTAAATTGGTAGGACAGAAGAAGTTGAGAGTAAAATGGCAAGAGGTGGTGGAGAGAAGGAGTGTGAGTGAGATCGAGGACTGTGATAGTGTCACAACTTTTAGAGGAAATGTAGTGCGCAAAATCATGAGCAGAAAGGGAAGAGGATACAGATATTGGCTAAATGTGAGCAAAGTTTGGATAGTAAATGAAGGTTTGCATGCATGATTGCAAAGGAAGATGATTAGGTTTGTGCAGTAGGATGATTTGATGGTGTCCAGTGAAAAGGTGAGGGCAGCACAGTTTTGTGATTTGTACCAATGTCTTAGATCACAACACATATTTGTTTTGAGCATCTGGAACCCAGAGGTGATCCAGGGCTGAGGATGGGTAGGTGTGAATGTGTTGCAGGATAGCATTTGAAGGCACGCTCTTAAACGCTCACACCAGAAGAAATACAACTCGCTAGGGAAAAGGCTCAAGATTCTCTTGCAAGTCAAAAAAGTATTTATTTCCTCAAAAATAGGTGCATCAGCAAAGAACTCTGCTGCCATGGAAAGTACTGCCGAAAAGCATACAAGCAGAATGTTATAAGGAGACATAGCATCATAGATGATGTCATTGTATACAGTGGAAACCGGCGTCGCTGGGTGGTGTGACCCCACACATGGTCAGCCTGCTCCATGGGGGACGCCAGGTCATTGGTCCCGCCCAGTCTGACCTTCCGTCTTCCATCATGTGGATTCTGCTGGGCTCATCGTCTCCAGGGAACCAAGGCCAAAGAAGCAATTAGCTACATTTGCGAACAGTGCTACTCTATCATTATACAGTGCATCTGTCAGGCTCAAAGACTGGCACGGGGGAGTCTCAAGGTCACACTAACCCACACATACTTCACTCATCCCGATCGCGTCCCTCAGCTTCCAAGGCTTCCACCCTTGCTTTTGAAATATAATATATCCCTCCCTGTAACTTGCACTACAAACCATGTAATTATGAAATAAAAGGTGGGATGACCATACTCTCAGATCTTTTATGGTTGATTGGTTTATGGTCGGTGGTCTGGGGTCAACTGGTAGCTTGGAATTCAGGGGTCTCTGGCAGTTGTAGGGGTTATAACTTGTGGTTGGCTGGTTGGGAGTCGGAGACCTGCTCTAGCCTGTTCGTGATAACAGGCACACCAAGGCGCCCAGTACTGTCTCGTGGCCTTGCAGGGCACATTCTTCCTAGAACAAACATATTGTCAACAACTTTAGAACTGTTACAGTAGGCACACAGAATACAACCAGGTGCAATATAAGATAAGAATTACTTACCAGGACTGCATTGTCTGGGTTTAGTTGCAGTGCGGTGCCTAGTGTGGGATGATCTTCTTTATGATTGGAAACCTTCCTAATGATCAACTCCACTAGCTGAGCAAGTCTAACGCTAGTGTAGTGAATCACTTGAAAGGGCGTGGCGATCCCTATTTACAGGGATAGCCTGTGGTGCTGTATGTTCGTACCAGATGGATCTTCTTCCTAAAGAAGTGGAATGGACTTAGTATACTGCCTAACCAAAGTAACCCATCCACTATGTGAACAGTCAATATAGAAGACTCACACCTTATTATGGAAAAGCCAGGTCCTTGAAGAGAAGGAATCCAGGGACAACGAGCAAGGAAGGAGGATTAGTAAGGGACTAAACCTGAATGGCACGAGGGACACACTAGTGTCGGGCTGGTGCATTGAATAACTGCAAAGCGTCCTGGAGTTCTGTGCACATGGAGAAGTCCATAAGTGAATATCCAAAGTAGCAACACCAAAATCCTTAAGTGTCTAGAGGAAGGAGTATCCCGCAACAAGACTGCAGGCCAATAATAGCTAAAGCTACAACATGCTTACTCCCTTCAATGCTGTAACAATGTACCTGAAATGATGCTGGGCCAGCAGTTGTAAAGTCCATAAATTGAGAAGTGTAAAGCAGCTGTAGCCGTAAATAACAAACACCCTTTCAATCTGAAATGCTGAAATGACATCCAGGCAGGTTTCTAAGGAAAGAAGTCAGCTGCGGGAGACCGACAGCTTGGATGTCTTTTATGTCCGATAAGGAAGCTGCCGCAGGTCAGCTGATTATAGCGGAGAGGAAAACAGCCACGGACCCAGCTGGCTGAGGAACGCTGGAAACCGCGTGCTCCATGTGAAGCTTCAGCTGAATGTAGCAGAGGGGAAACAGCCGGCTGTAAGACGTTAGAACCTGTGTGCTCTGTGCAGCATCTGAGGGAGAGTTCGCACAAGAATCACCGGAGCGGTTCACGCTGAAGAAATGAGCAGGAAAACAGCACAAGATGAGAGCTGAATGAAAGCGGAAAAAATGGCAACTCTTTCAGGAAACCGATGGTACTGCAGAAATGCTGCTCTATGAAGTAACGTGGCACAACAGAGCTTCAAGAGTAAACTTAATCAGAAGCACCAGGCTGCTTTAACCGCGATGCTTAAGTGGGAACAACCATGCCCCCAAACATGTGACCTGGTCATGTAATGTGCAAGTCATCTGGAAACAATCTTCAAAATAAACAGCATAACAACCCCTAATGTCGCCTTCATGAGAACCTGCCAGAGAGTTTATTGCAAGAATAAAAAGGCCTGGCAGCCGTTGTCTGTGCAAAGCACTGTTTAGAACGTAGAGCATTCAACCTCCTGGGATTAACACGTGAAGAGGCAGAGGGCACCAATCTAGCAGGCATGACAGTACCATCCCCCAAAGGCCCCACCAACCTCCTAGTAGCATGAAAGCGGCAAAGCAAATCTGGGGCATGGATATTGGACAAAGGTTCCCAAGTACAGTCTTCCGGGCCGTAGCCTTTCCAATCAATCAGATAATACGGCTTCCCCGACTGAAGACGCATGTCCAGAATAGCTTTGACTTCATACTCTACCGAACCGTGAACAGAAACAGAGAGTGGACGGACAAGCCAACGTGTCGAGGAACCACAAGTCTTGATCAAGGAAACATGAAACACTGGATGGACCCTCCAGCAGATTGGAAGTGCTAAGCACACAGCCACTGGATTAATGATCTTGGAGATTGGGTAGGGAACCACAAATTTAGGCAGTAATGCCTTTTTTTTAATCAATTTTTATTAGGTTTCGCACATGTTTTACAACAATGCAGAACATATTTAAACATGAATAAACAGGAAACCAGTTATAACCCATCACCCCCCACCCCTTCCCACCCCCCATACCCCACCAGTTCAAGTTCTCAATAATTGCATATTTGACAGGTTCCAAAAAGAGCGTAGCAATGTCTACATGATGTGCACTTAGCACGCCGAAGTCATGGGCCGAGCTTTGAGGGACTAGAAGTTGGACTAGAGAACGATGGCCTGAGGCCCCCAGGGGGGAGTTCTCTGGGTCTGGTGCTTAAGATTATACTGAGCGGCCGTATTTTTCGAAGAAGGGGAGCCATATTTCCTCGATGTTGGATCTAGATTCGTCAAGTAGATGTGTGAGGAATTCCATGTCGTAAATGGCCCGTACCTTGGCTACCCATGCTTTTTCCCCGGGCATTCCGGGGTTCTTCCATTTTTGTACCAGGCAGCACCTGGCCGCCACCAACATAACCTGCAGCATGTGGTCATGGGTATTCTCGTGATCATCTCCAATGTCAATTCCGAAAAGGAGAAGCCAGGGGCAGGAAGGCCGCTCCACCCCATCCATCCTCTTAATCCATGTCAATACCTCCTCTCAGTACTTTTGGACCACCGGGCACCTCCACCACATGTGATTATAGTCCCCCGCTTTCGGTCTTACACTTCCAGCAATGTGGGTCGTTCCCTGGCCTCATTCTAGCAATCATCTGCGGGGGGTAGTGCCAGGGATGCAATACCTTGAGGGCCTGGTGGCGGTACTGGAGTGAGGCCGTGGAGCGATTGGCCTGCCTACACATCTCCCCCCACCTCTCGTTGTCGATTTCCTCACCCAGGTCCTTTCCCCATTGTGTGCGTGCAGGTGGGGGGTCTCTTGGGACAGAAAAGAGGAAGAGCTTGTAGAGGCGGGAAATTATTCCCTTGGAGCCCCTCACCGAAAGGAGGAGTTTTTCAAAGTCTGAGGTTTCTCCTAAGGGTGTCCCCTCAGGATGGTTCGGTAAGGACTCCCTTAAGCTGGAGATAACGAAAGGGGGACAGGGTGCCTATCCCCAGGGCCTCTTCCAGATCTTTCAAGGGCAAGAAAGAGCCCCCCACCCAAAGATGACCAGTCCTGCTAAGGCCTGCCTCGAACCACATCTGGTACGCCGCTAGCTCTGCTATCTTGGCCAGGAAGGGGGGGGCCCAAATACAGCTCAATGGGGAGGGCCAGGTTGTGAGCCAGCGGTAGTAACCCCCTCCCTCCTTCCATAGGGACCACAGCACTTTTAGGACTGGGTGATTCAAGACACTTCTAGGGATCTTCCTCCAAGGGACCCAGAGCCATTCCTCTATGGTGACGGGCGCAAGTGGCCCATTGTCCATGGCTACCCATTCTTTTTTCGTACCTGGGACAAAGTGGTCGACCAGGACCCTCAGTTGGGAGGCTCTGTGGTATGTTTCTAGGTCAGGGTATCCCACCCCTCCATCCTCCTTCAGTCTGGTCAGCACCTTGTAGGAGATTCTATGTTTTTTACCTGACCAGAGAAAGTTGAGGAGGACTCGCTTCGTTTCCTTGAAAAATGTTTTGGGGATCAGCACCGGGAGCATTTGAAAGAGAAATAAAAACTTAGGGAGGATTACCATTTTTATGATGTTGAGACGTGCCATCCAGGAGAGCCCCGACCCTGACCATCGCTCTATGTCTTTCCTGATTGCTGACCAGAGGGGGGGGGAAATTGGCCGGGTATAAGCCCTCGAGATCACGGGTGACCTGGACCCTGACGTACCGCAATCTGTCATCTCTCAGCCTAAAAGGGAGCCGGTTAACAAAAGCCATCTCTGAATCTGGTAAATTTCCCCCTATGAACGCCACCGATTTCTCAAGATTGACTTTGTACCCCGATAGGTCCCCATAGCGCGAGAGGCCCTGCAGCATTCCGGGGACTGTTTGGGATGGGTTTGTGATATAGAGTAGTGCATCATCTGCAAAAAGGCAGATTTTGCACTGCATCTCTCCGACCTGTACTCCCCTGATGGCCGCATCGTTACGGATCGAGATTGCCCATGGTTCCATCACGAGTGCGTAGATTAGTGGGGACAAAGGGCATCCCTGCCGTGTACCACGCTCGAGGGGGAATATCCTCGACTCGGTCCCATTTGCCACCACTCTGGCGGAGGGGGAGGAGTAGAGCGCAGAGATCCAACCTAGCCACCTCAGGCCCATACCCAGAGTCGTGAATACCTCCCTCATAAAAGCCCAGCTGACCCTGTCGAAGGCCTTCTCCGTGTCAAGGGCCAGTAGAAGCGCGCCTTCGTCACAGACCCCTCTTGAGGCAAGTACATGGAGCGTCTTCCGCATATTATCGGAACCCTGCCTGTTCAAGACAAATCCCGCTTGGTCGGGGTGTACCAGGCGCGGGAGGCAGCCCTCTAGTCTGGTGGCCAGGATTCTAGCAAAGATCTTAGCGTCCAGGTTGAGGAGTGAGATGGGTCTATAGGACCCACATTCCGTCTGGCCCTTGCCGGGTTTGGGTATAACAGTGATGAGGGCCTGCAGAAATGTCGGTTGGATGGACTCCCGATTCCTGATCTGGTTAAACAATTTGGCCAGGGGCTTCAGCAGGACGGGTTGGGTCTGCTTGTAAAAATCGGCTGTATAGCCATCATCTCCCGGTGCCTTTCCCACCTTCAGTCTTTTGATGGCACCCTCCACCTCCTCCTCCGATATCTCTCTCTCCAGGACCTCTAGCTCCATGTTGGACAGCCTAGGCAGAGGGTGTTCTGCCAGGTAGGCCGCTGATGTCCTCCAGTGATTCGCCTGCCTCTTTGGAAGAGAGTTTGCTGTAATAATCAGCGAAACACTCCACTATTTCCTCACGGCCCCCATGAATCCCACCCACTCCATCCCTGAGACGAGTGACTCCTCTCTCAACTCTACAGCCCCGAGCCCTCTGCGTCAGTAGGGTCCCCACCTTGTCTCCCCGTTCGTAGTACCTCTGCTTAGTATACCTCATTTTCTTGATAACTTCCCCTATGAGGACCGTATGGAGCTCCTGTCTTTTACCCTGCATCTCATCCAAGAGAGCCCCACGACCAACCCCTGGGAGGCCCAGTCTGGCTCGCAGAGCACCCAGCTCTGCACGGAGTTTACCCTCGATTAGGCCCCTTTCCCGTTTACGTCTCGAGCCCTCCGCTATGAGAAGGCCCCTGAAAGTGGCTTTTGCGGCATCCCACACCATGGACATATCCGTCTCACCGGTGTCGTTTGTCTCAAAGTAGGCCAACATTTCCTGTCTCATGAAATCACGAAATACCGGGTCCCTGAGAAGTGTATCATTACAACGCCATCAGGAAGATCTTGGGGAGATGGGCAGTGACCAATTAGCTATGAGTAGTTTGTGGTCCGACCAAGTTATGGCTTCCACCTTCGGCTGTTGTGCCACCCCATTCCCCTCTTCCGAGATTAACAAAAGGTCAATTCTGGTATAGGTGCAATGTGGGGGTGAAAAAAAGGTGTACCCACCCTGGCTCGGGTATGCTTTTCGCCAAACGTCCACCCAATAATGCTCTCTCAGGAGGATCTGCAGGGCCAGATTATCCTTGGAGATACCCCTTGGTGTCCCCCCTCTCGCAGACCACCAGTCAAGCCTCGGGTCCATTATAAGGTTGAAGTCCCCGCCCAGTATCATGGCTCCCTCTGCCCATTCATCCATGACATGAAAGACCTGGGTGAGGAAATGTATTTGTTTTGAGTTGGGCGCGTATAGAGTGGCCAGGGTAAAGCGCTCTCCCTCACAGGTTCCCTTAATGCCCAGGAAACGACCACCAAAACCCCTCTTGGTATCTATATCTGTGAGACGGAACGCCCTGCTCAGGAGGATTCCCACCCCTGCCTTCTTAGAACTTCTATGTGAGGCCCAGTAATTCCACCCAATGTCTTTCCCCTTGATCTTCGATTCCCTACCTTGCCTGTAATGCGTCTCCTGTAGGAAGAGAACCGTTAGATGTTGCTTACGGAACATGTTGCTCGTGAGAGATCTCTTATTCTGGGAGTTAAGGCCCTTGACATTCAAAGTGCCTATCTTTGCTTCAATCATTATCATTTTTCGTTACGTGCACTGTAATCACCTCTAAGTGTCTGCTACTCGGAGCCCATTGCAAAACAAGTGTCCATAGTTTGAGCTGGTTTTCCCCTTCTCCTGGTGCCCCGCAAGGGGCACCTCCCCTCCTCCCTTCACTCCCCCAACTCCCGCTCCCCCCCATCCACCCCTTCCCACCTCCCCCCCTTACCCATTTTGTGGGGTGTTCACCGCTGGGTCCCCAGGTGGGGATGTGACTGGCAACGAACCACCAGGGTCGCTTCCCTGGCCCCGGGAAAACAATTTGAAAGGTGTAGCGCTTTCCAACATGCCTTTCTTCGTTATGTACCAGCCCTCTCTGATCCACGGTGGGGGACTAGCTGTAGTGTCTCCCGAGCCAGGCGCCCCACGGCCTTAGTACTTGATCGGGCCCCTTTGCCCCTGACGGGGCGTGTCATGGCATGAGGCCTGGAGAGACACCGACAGTTGTCAGTGTGGAGTCGGCGTGTAACTTTCTATGAAACCATACAACAGCCTCTAAATGAGCAACACTTCAACCCTGACCGAAGTCAATTGAACAAAGAACTCCCCACTGGTCGTGGGAAAAACACACTATGACCGGCGCGCTCAATGAGTCGTCGCATGCTCCCGTGGAATGTAGATCAAGCCTTCTGCACAGAAATGTGAGCCTTGTTTGCTGCTTGTGCGATCATATAGGGTCCCCTCGTTCTGTGGGTAGATGTTTGGTTTTTCAAAATTTGCATGAGCCTTTGACCTTTAGCTTCCCCTGGGAGAGGTCTGGGCATCGAGGGGCACGAGGGCGATCTCCGTCGGTTTCGTTTCGAGTTTGTGATGGTCCCGCGATGTCGCCTGGGAGATCCTCAGTGGCCCTTCGGATTTCCGCCTCCGTGACTAGTTGGTACCTCTGGCCCTGCCATTCGAATGCTAGGTGAAATGGGTGGCCCCAGCGATAGCGTGTCCCCTTTTCTTGTAGCCACCTGGTGATAGTGCCGCATTTCTTTCGCTTCTGGAGAGTGAGGGACGAGAGATCCTGGTAAATCATCACCCTGGAGTTACCATGTTGAATATCCCGTAAGGATCTCGCCCTCTCCAACACCCTAGCTTTGTCCTTATAGTAGTGAAATCTTGCAAGAACTGAGCGTGGGCATCTACCCCCCCCGCCAGCCTGATGGACCCTGTCAAGCAGGAGAGTCTCCCCAGAGTCCGACCCCAGGACAATTCTGATGATGTCTTGGATTTTGCTTTCAAGTCCCACCGGGGTCTCTCCCTCCGTCTCCTCAAGGCCGAAAATTCTCAAGTTGTTCCTCCTCTCCCAGTTTTCCATATCGTCGACCTTGAGCCGGAGGTCCTCCTCACGGCGTTGCAGTTCCTGAAATCTAGTTTCCATTTGCGCCTCGAGGATGTCTGTCGATACCTGGTTGCACTCGACCCCTTCTACCCGATCCTCCAGCATTGAAACCTTGGCCGTGAGGTCAGCCAATTTGGCCCCCATGTCCGTCCTCATACCCCTAATCTCTTCTAGGATCGTTTGGATATTGCACTGCATGGCATTCATGTCCGGGGGTTGCGAGGCTGAAGGGCCGGTCTCCATTTTGTAGGACCCAGGCGTGAATTGGTATTGTGCAAGGGTCTCCCTCCAGTTCATGGGGTATCGATCGCACCAAGCTATACGGTTCTCCTGAGGTGTCCTCCGGGTGAGTCTTGGGGGCCTGTGATGTGGCGAACCCTCGTTGCCGGCACCGCGGGGGCAGGGAGGTGGGCAGTGATCAGTTGGCTATGGAGAGCCCCAAGGGAGCCCCCGGGGGGAAGCGCTATGTCTCACCTGTACCGCCGGTGTGCGGAACTGAGCGTCGCTGGTGGGCAGGAGGCCTGGAGTAATCTCGCTTTACTGCGGAAGGCGGGTGCCATGGACTCAAAAAGGGGAACGCTCCCCAAGGGGGGGGGGCCGGGAAGCGAAGTGGCCCAGGCGCGCTCCCGCGACGGCCTGAGCCTTCACCGGTGGTCAGGTGGGTTCCTCTGCCGCTAATGTGGAGCCCCGCGGGGGCTGTGGGGAGTAGGCCTCGGGTGTCTTTGAGGTGGTGGTCAGGCATGGAAACGTGGACCGTTGAGGTGGTACCGAGGCACGCTCCCGCGTCGGCCCGGGCACAGACGAATCACTGGTGGTGAGAGTGGTGGGGGGAGCACGGGCCCTCCAGGCGCACCGGGCTGGAGTAAGTATAGCAGTGGATCCCCTGTATCCCCTATGATGGAGGCAGGTCACTGTTGACCTCCAGTAATGGATGAGCCGGTCGCCGGCAGCTGTTGCAGCTTCTCAAAAGGCCTGCCCGGCGTTGGGCCCTGTGTGCTGTTCGCGCGGGCCGTTCCTCCTCTCTGGTGGGGTCGGATGACCTGCCGCATCTGGCGTGGGGCCTCCTCTGAGAAGTCTGGAAAGGCAGAGGCCGTCAGCCGTGTGGCGGCCCAGGGAGGATAGGGGGATCCTCACCCTGCGTTGCGTGGTCTCCGCCTCGGTCGCCAGGCACCGTCCATCTCCAGCGGTGGGGGGAGGGCATAAGCCGCTGGTGGGGATCTCAGCAGGGCCCGCCCGGGCCGTCGACAGCACCTCAGGCCTCGGTGCACGAGTCAGAGCGGGTGGGGAATTCGACTCCTTCCCCCACTACGCGGCCAGGCGATGTGCGGCTCCCGCCCGGGGCCTTCCCACAGAGGCCAGGAGGAGGGGGGGTCGCCGATCACAGGTCGCTATCTGGGGAACGGGGGCATCTCCGAAGTCCGGACAAGCTTCTGGGTAGACCACAGCAGTTCCCCTCCTCAACGATTGCTGATAGATGGGGTTAAAAAGCATTTAAGGCATGTCTATCTGTGGATTTCCCGGGGCCATATGGGAAGCTTGAGATTCAGGCGGCAATCTTGCCCGCGCCCCCTGGTGGACTCCAGTAATGCCTTTTTACCCAGGATCCTCAGATTCTTGGTCAACAACCAAACCTCCATACCCACTTGATATGCTGGAGCCTTAGCTCTGTGCAAATCCGCATATCGTTTGGCTTTGACCAGTGCCTGAAGCAATTGTTTCTTGATCTTTGAAGTAGCCGCTATCAATATGGTACAAACGGCAGGAGACGATTATAAACGTAAGTATATTTATTGAATAGTAAATATAATAATATATGAATATAACAATATATACAAAAGGAGGAGGGAGACAACTAGTAGCAAAGGGATCTGGACAGTTATGATTCAATTCCAGCCTTCCCTTCTAGAACTCTGTAAATACCTGAGTTCCAGGTATTCTGATTCTACACACCATAATGTGATCAGGCATGTCCCACATGGATCAGGCAGCTTCTATCAGAATAGTAAATACTACAATCTTCTGATGAAAAGAAACCAGATCTCTGGAACATGCAACTGTGGCTGGATTGGCGGGTCGAAAAGTATGGATTGTGGATGTTGCCCCTACAGCGCAAAGAATGGTGACGTACCGATGGCCGAATGCAATGAATTGTTTTACGCAAACTCCGCCGAAGGCAGAACGGACAACCATGATGATTTATGTTGCAAACATAAGCAACAAAGGTATTGTTCCATAGTTCTATTAGTGCGTTCAGTTTGACCGTCAGTCTGGGGATAGTATGCACTGGAGAGTGTCTTCGATGAGAAAAACAGAACTAAATGCTTTCCAGAAATGGGACATAAACTGAGACCCCCTATCGGTTATGATGAGGGAAGGTAAATCAAAAAAACGGAATACTTGCCTCATGAAAAGATCCAAAAGCACAGGGGCTGGGGTTTACCGGCACATGGAACAAAAAAGGCCATCTTAGTAAAATAATCGACAATCACCCAGATGATATCATATCCATGGTCAGTAGGCAGTTCCACCACAAAATCAATTGAAACCATATGGTTTGTAAGGCAAAGGTAGAGGGTGCAGAAGTCCCATAGGTTTTCCTGGAGTAGTTTTGCACTGTGCACAGACAGAACAAGATCCCACATAATCTACTACATCACGAGACACGGAAGGCCACCAACACCATCTCTGAAGCAAGTCGAGTGTTTTCTTCTGACCATCTCAGCAATCAATGAGTCATGACCCCGCCTCAATGCCCGAAGACGGCTTTGTTCTGTGGGTAAATACAACACCCCTTGGATGTAAGGCAGTCCGTTTATTATGTCCAAATTATATTTTTGTATTTCTTTCAGACGCTGAGCCACCCTATTCTGAAGTTCAGTTCCACTGTACAACTACAGACTACATGATCAGACATAATTGTGGTGTGACCTGGCAAATCAAGGGGTGTACCTGAACCCAAATGAGAGAGGGCATCAGCCTTTGCAACTTGCCAAGCCAGTCTCTAGGTGATCTGGAAGTTAAACTGCGCAAAAAATGCATGGCATCTGGCTTGACGTGCCATGAAACACTTCATGGTATTGAAGGCTTGCAAGTTGCGATGATATGAGTATACAGTCACCGGATGTAGAGCACCTAAAAGGTGATGCCGCCATTCTGTGAATGCGTCCTTGACCGCCAATAACTCCCTCTCAGTGACTGTATAATTAATCTCATATGACGTAAGTTTTTGTGAAAAATATGCCACTGGATGAACCATCTTGGTTTCTGGACACTCTTGTGACAGTATAGCACCGACTGTGATGCTAGAGGCATCAGCCGCATCCAGAAATGGCAAAGCGGAATTAGGATGTTGTAGTATGGGCGCAGTAGTGAAGGCTATTTTCAGAAAAATGAATGCTGACTGAGCAGCATCATTCCAACAAAAGGGTGTCTTAGAACTGGTCAAGGCAGTAAGGGGTGCTACAACAGCTGAAAAAGAGCAGATGAAACGCAGATAAAAATTGGTGAATCACAAAACCGACTGTAGTGCTTTAGTAGAATTGGGTATAGGCTACTCCAGTATGGGTTTTACCTTGGAATGGTTCATCCATATCCCATGTTTGGTAATGTCGTAGCCCAGGAATTCCACCTGCATTGAAAACCCATTTCTCAGCATTGACATATAGATGATGTTCACGCAACCTTTGGAGCACTGTGGTAACATGTATCAGGTGTTGTTGAAATGATAGAGAATAGATCAATAGATCATCTAAATAAATGATAACTTATTGGTCTAGGATGTCACTGAATATGTCGTTCATGAAGAACTGGAAAGTTGCAGGAACATTGCAGAGGCTAAATGGCATCACCAGATATTCAAAAAGACCATAACATGTCTTAAAAGCCATCTTCTATTCGTCACCTTGATGGTTTCGAACCAGATTATAGGCTCTCCGGAGATCCAACTTGGTGAACAGAGCTGAGGAACCCAACTGATCCAAAAGGACCGAAATCAATGGCAAAGGATATTGATTCTTTACCATGATGGCATTAAGGGCTCCATAATCAATACAAGGATGCAGATCCCCTTCCTTCTTGGGAACAAAGAACAGGGGAGGCGCTGCTGGGGACCTGGACAGCCGAATAAAGCCCATTTGCAATGCCTTGTCGATGTACTTTTTAAGACCTAAGTCCTCCTTTTGTGTTAAAGAATAAACCCAACCCGCCGGGATCTTGGCCCCCGGAACCGACTCAATAGGGCAGTTATAGGTTTGTTGCGGTGGTAGTTGTACAGCCATACCCTTGTCGAATACATCTGCAAAGGGAGCATACTCAGGTGTTATCAAAGCCTCCTTGCTTGCTACTGAACCAACAATCGGAGCCATTCTTGTCATGGCCAAACAAGACGAACTCCAGGTCACTTCCTGATCCGAGAAACAATGT
Organism: Ambystoma mexicanum; assembly: GCF_040938575.1. Classification (NCBI taxonomy): domain Eukaryota; kingdom Metazoa; phylum Chordata; class Amphibia; order Caudata; family Ambystomatidae; genus Ambystoma; species Ambystoma mexicanum. Next base: position 626,331,074 of record NC_090927.1, on the reverse strand, counting down.
TTGTTGCAGTTGTAGAAGGGAATTGTAATTCCTGATTCACCCAATCCACAGCGGGGTTATGTAGGGTTAACCAAGCTAACCCCAAGATCACCTTGTACTTGCGGAGCGGCAATGATATCGAAGATCATGTCTTCTGTGTGCCCCTCCTGGTTGACCATGCGTAACGGAACCTTTTCTTCTGTGAACTTACCAGACACAAGTGCCATACCGTCAACAGCATTCACAGTCTCGGAGCTATCCTTGTTCCGTAAAGGAATCCCTAGAGAATCTGCATAATGTTGGTCCATGTAATTCTTGGTTGCCCCTGAATCTAAAATGGCTTTGGCCTGCTTGGTTTCGGATGCAAAGTATAGAGTAATAGGCACCTCTATGGGTGAGAAAGAAGATGATCCTTGGGAATCTGAAGACAAACCCGGCAATGGGACCCCAAATATTGCCGAGCTCCGGCGTTTCCCTGCTTCTTTGTGGGCTTCTTGGGACATGTAACCAAGCGATGTTCCGCAGAACTGCAATACATACAGAGGTTGTTTTTTCTTCGGTTCTCTCTTTCCGCTGGTGACAAATGCCTCTAACTGCACCGATTTGTATGGGCTCTGGTTCTTTGGAAGCAGGAACCGGAAGGTCACGTTGAGATACAGACGTTGGTTGGGTTTTCTTTTCACCCTTCCAAGTGGATCTTCGAGTGTCAATCTGCAGGACCAGATCCACTAGCCCACCAAAAGCCATGGGAACTACTGGAACCGTGGAGAGAGTGTCCTTCAAGTCTTCAGAAAAACCTTTATAGAAGACCGTAGGTTTCTTCTCCTTGTGCCAGTCCGTTTCAGCAGCCAACTGGTTGAACCTGGCCAAATATGTCAGAAAAGACTGATTACCTTGATGCAGGTTGAGGAGTTCCCGATCGGTTGCCTGTGTGGCATATTGCATGTCAAAGAATTTATTCATAGCAGTAAGGAGAGAATCACAATCATATAATAGAGGACTGTTATTCTCTAACAGAGGATTAGCCCAAGCGGCAGCCGTTCCCCCGCAAATAAGAGAGCACAAAAATCACCTTTGTTGTGGAATCATTAATGAAGTTGGGCGACAAAGGAAGTGTAGCCTCCATTGATTCACGAAAGTCCTATAAGATTTAGGATCGCCCGTGAACTTCTATGGCAGAGCCAACAGGAACTGAGTAGGCACAAAAACGGCACCGTCTCCTGTTTAGGTGGTGGGAAACCAGAGCCTGAAGCAGTAGCAGTAGCACCAGGCAGAACACCCCCTTGAATAAGTGCCCTTACTGCATCCTGTAGAAGGTCTATGCGATGACGCATTGAATCGTGGGCTGTGGTCATGTCATTCCTCAAGTCTGTTACTAGTTGTAACAGAGACGCCAGGGTCTCCTGGACGGCAATTCTGGCTTCTGATTCTGTTACACTAGGCACACAGAACACAACCAGGTGCAATATAAGATATGAATCACTTACCGGGACTGCAATGTCTGGGTTTAGTTGCGGTGCGGTTCCGTGCCTAGTGTGGGATGATCTTCTTGATGATTGGCAACCTTCCTAATGATCAACTACACTAGCTGAGCAAGTCTAACACTAGTGTAATGAATCACTTGAAAGGGCATGGCGATCCCTATTATAGGGATAGCGTGTAGTGCTGTAGGTTCGTACCAGATGGATCTTCTTCCTAAAGAAGAGGAATGGACTTCGTATACTCCCTAACCAAAGTAACCCAACCTCTATGTGAACAGTCAATATAGACTACTCCTTCCTACCTTATCATGGAAAAGCCAGGTACTTGAAGAGAAGGAATCCAGGGACAACGAACAAGGAATGAGGGTTAGTAAGGGACTAAACCCGATTGGCACGAGGGATGCAGTAGTGTCGGGCTGGTGCACTGATTATCTGGAGTTCTGTGCACATGGAGAAGTCCTTAAGTGAATATCTTGAAGTGGGAAAATGGGAAAACACCCTCCTCCCATTCTCATCCAAACCATGGCCCAGGACATTAAAACCCAAGCACCCCCCGCGAGAGGAGTTTGACCCCTTCACTTCATCACCAGACAGACAGGTCCCCTGTGTCCGCGGCCCACACGCCCGGGGAGCCTGCTCACTACCACCTCCTTGAATCGCCGACGTCAGCCTCTTGGACCAACTCGATTATACAACAGCCACAAACACCATCATCGTTAGAGATGCCATGACGACATAGCCAACAGACAAGAACACACATGCCACCATGCACACTGGTCACTCACACACCAACCCACACGAAGAACATACTCAGTGCTATGACACAGAGGACCGATACACCCACAGACACACATCGTTGTTATTTTTCACATAGGCCTCCGACAGCACTGCTGAATCGCAAGACGCCTGAAGAGCTTGTGTATATATGCTTGCAGATGCTTTCTCGCTACCTATCCCTGCGAAGACGTCACCCTATATATCTACTGCTGCTTGTGACGCTCTGTCGCCCCTCACGACCCCCATATTATGGATTATGTACTGCCACCCAGAAACTAGGCCAAGGTAGGCCGCAAAACAAGAGTCTCCAGGCAGGAGCCGCGCAGACCAAAATCCTCTCAGACGAAAATGCAAAGCGCTGATCACAACGAGAGCTCACAGCCAAGGCTGCAATGTTGCCATTCACATGCCGCGCTCCCCGCGCCAAGGTTACACCTGCCAACGCCGAATGCTCCTCAGAGCTGGAATACAAATCAAATGCTCCTAATCTGCTCCAGTCACGGTCTCTCCACACGTGACCAAGCCGAGCTGACAAGATGCCAAGCTCGCGAGACAGAAAGTCACCAGGATCCCACGTCTGGGACACGATTTGCAACAACGAAGTGACAAGTTGGACACCTACAGCGATGGGAAAGACATGCACATCAGCCACTAGCCAGACCTGTCCATTGTCCACCACTAACACATATTTGCACATTGTTGCCAACACCAGGTACACCGCGAGCTGGGAACAGCGATGGTCCCAGGCTTGGGGGCTCGCGGGTGAACCAATCAGAATCGAGGGGCTCATCACTGACACCATTCTAGCTAGCCAATCACCAAGTGTCCCCTTGTAACCAATTTGGTGTAGCAACTGTTAGGGACAACCCAAGTGTACCACCTGACCTGTCCTTGTCCAATAATCCTTTCTCCTATAGGTAACTATACTGACCCTACCACTTGGGGAGCCAAGCGTCATGAAGTGGACTGGGTGGGGCTTCGAGCGCCCACGTGTGATGGACAGATCGCGCGGATTGGTCTAAATCTCAGACACCTGTATGAGGGCGGTGTGGCTTTCCTATGAATTGACATTGTAGATCAATGAGTAGATGAGGTTCCCTACTAGTGGAGTGTTTTAGCTCGGTGGGTAGATGATGTTTTCCCGCATGAGGTAGCTAGATTGTTCCCGAGTGCAGAAGATAATTGGCTGGTTAGGCTCCCCTGGAGAGGGGGCGTATCACACGCGAGGTGACGCAGCGTGCGCAGTCCGATTATAATAAGTAATTGATTGTTGGTTACTCCACTCCAGACGAAGTGGGAACACAGCTGTGGGGTTAACAGGGAATGAAAGCGTCAAGGATAGCGTATGTTCATTGGTTCTGAAATTGTACGTACTTGTAGTATCTTGTAGAGGTTGGTGACGTCACCCATAGGGCTTCCATAGGACACACCGACCATCTCGTGTTCATTCAAGGGTGGTCGAGAGCAGGAATTATGAAAGGGTAGAGGTGAAGGGGGAGAGGCGGCCATGCACGGAGAACGCCGGCCACGCTCGACGGGGAAGAGGGCAGGGGGAGAGGTGGCCACACACGGAGAACGCTGGCCGCACTCGACAAGGGGGTTGCAAAGAAGAAGGAGGGGACTAAGCAGGCAGTGAGGACGGGGAGGAGGAGGAGCCAAGTTGAAGGTGTGCCAAGTACAGGTGGCACAGGAAGGTGGGGCAGCTCAGAGGCACGCCACACAGGGCACGCAGCCACAGGGGGCTTTGTGCACCACGGCCGAAGGGGGCCATAATTGTAAGATCGGGAAGGAGGGAGAGCAAGCACTTTTTTCATTGGAATTGTCTTTCTTTTCAGCGGACTGTCGGATGTCCCCAGTGTACGGGGCCAGGTAAAAGGTTGACGTTGAGAAAGGTGAAATTGTAACATGGCAACGTACTACGGGTCGGGGGCAGGAGCAGGGTTGGGGCTCAGAGCAAGTGCTTTAACTACCCTACACCAACACATCTGCACAACATTGTCACTGCATAAAGAGAAAATTATAAAGTACAGCATTGAATGTACACAAGGAACAGACAAGAAAGTAAGGGTACCATGGCCGCCCAACGGCAGCTTCAACACGTTTACCCAACACTACCTACTGACATACCTACATAATAACTACAAAGGGAAAAAGTTAGCAAACCATTTAGAGGTTTTTGATCTTTGGGGCACTGATAACAGCACCCACGCCTACACAAGCCACTGTAAGACGCAACACAACAACAGCAGCACCGTTACATAAAGCACAAATTATGACACAACAGATGCCTCCACCCCCACCATACACAGCACACGTGGGAGGGGGTTATATGCAAATGGGGAATGGATATTCAAACAACTACAGAGGGAGGGGCGGACAAATGAGAGGGAGAGGATTTGGCACAAATGCACAACAAGGGGGGAGGGTTCCGGGGTTGCAACCAATCTGGAGAGCATGGGTACTCAGATAACACAAGAGGATACCTATGGCAAGCCCGGGAACCACCAATATGCTGGATATGTGGAGTGGTAGCACACATGTCACGCACAAGCAGATTGAGGCCGGGACAAGCAGGTTGGGGACAGCAAGGACAGCAAGGGCCTATTGTGGAATAGCAATTTTACCAACAACAGCAAGAACCACAGCAACAACTACTACAACCACAAACACCACTGCAACAACCCCAGCCACAAATTCAGGGGTACATACAACAACCACAGATACAACAACAACCACAACAACAGGCACAACAAGTACAACAGCAACCACAGCTACAAATACAAACATACACACAACAACAGCAACAGACAACACCAACCACAACAGCAGGCGATTGCAACACAACAACAACAGGTCCAAACAGCGCAGCAGCTCACACAAATACAGGACAATGCAATATCATCGACTGACACACCTGTAAAACAGACACAGCTGGGGAGGGTGACAATATTGGGCCACAACCCTTATACAGGGAGTGGACAGTCACTCTACCCACAATAGGACAGCCACAGGTGTCCTTGATGTGTCCCATCCTATCAGTAACACCTAACCCTGCGGAGGAACCACGCATACAGATGGCGATTGGTGACAAAAACATGCCCTTCATAGTTGACACAGGGACAACTCGGTCTTGCATGAGGGAGGGAAAGTTCAACTTGTCAGGTGCGGCTATGAACACTCAAGGATTCTCTGGGGCTAGCGGGTTGGTTCCCTTCACTGATAACATCTCCTTATCTATAGGAGATCACGATATGTCTCTCCCACTGCTGTATTCAAAGCAATCAACAGTAAACATACTAAGGAGACACATTATGAGCAGACTGAATATGACCATCTCCTTTACTGAGAAGGGAATAATTTGCTCCACACCTGGTATTAACATGCTCAGAGCACGACAAATACTGCAAGCTTATTGTGGCAAAACATTGGCCAGGGCAGAACAAGTAGATGGAGACATCTTCCAATATGGAACAGACATGGCAATAGCGTGGCTACCAGTAATTAAAGGAAAAATTTGGAGGAGACCAACAGCTTACCTTTTCAGACCCGAAACACCAGCCAGTGAAAAGGAAGGGGCCATGATGCCAGTGAGCATTGAGAGTATCGTGGCAACATCAGAATACATTGCAATGCATGCCCAGGACAAGGAAGGTAGAGCATGGAGAGCAGTAATAGCACTAGCTGAGGGAATGCCGACTAACACAGGTATCAGATGAGGAGCTGTTCTCTGACGATAACAGAGAGGGGGAGATGATATTTGAGATGAGCGTTAACATTTGGTTGAGAGTGACATACAAAGAAGTAGCACAAAAGATGGCAATGGCACTAGAGGCACCTGCCACTACAGCACTGCCATTTTACGAGGATGAACTGGCAGCAGTACTAGCATCTCTATGGACCACCAGTCCATACGACGTAGGATGCAAAAAAAGCATTGGAGGAGTAAAAATAAAATTGAAAAAAGGAGTATTGCCACCAAGAGTAAAGCAATACCCACTATCAAAGGAAGCAGATGAGGGGATATATGAAACAATAACAGCACTAATAGATAGTTGTATACTAGTACCATCAGAGTCCCCATGCAACACTGCTGTGTAACCTGTGCGCAAAGCAAAGGGCAGGTCCTGGTGTTTCATCCAAGATCTAAGACCCCTCAACCACATTGTAGAAGCAGAATACCCTATAGCAGCTAACCCAGCCACTATACTATGTGGGATACCAGCAGAAGCATCACAGTTTACCGTGATTGACCTCAAAAACACATTTTTCTCAATACCCCTACACCCTGACTCACAAGACCAAATTCACATACTGCAACACAAAATGGAAACACACACGGCTACCACAGGGGTACTGCGAATCACCATCCATCTTTAACAGAGTGATACAAATGGATTTGAGTAACATTGAAATGGAAAGCACAGTGCTGCAATATGTAGATGACATCATCATCTGCAGCACCACAGAGGAAAAGTGCAGAAAAGACTCTGTAAAGATGCTCACAGTACTAGCTGAGAAAGGGTACAAAGTAGACAAGAAGAAGTTGCAATACTGCCAAGAACAGGTACTGTACATAGGCCAACTGATTTCACAAAAAAGGAGGAACATTGCACCACAAAGAGCGCAAGCCATAACAAACACACCGCAGCCACAGACAGTGAGAGAATTGCAGCAGTTTTTGGGCCTATGCAACTACTGCAGGGCATGGGTTTTCGACTACAGCACATACACAGGACCACTGCTTGAGGCCCTCAAAGATTTGTAACTGGAGGGGCAGCCCTAATAACGGACAGGATGTAGTGGGCTGAGGGATCAAAATGTATGTACACATTGGGTGGTCCTGTCCTCAAAGAATTTCAGGTACTGCACATGGTTTAGGGCAGTAAGTTATTTAACCTTCCTAGGTGTCCCATGTCAAGGTCCAAGGATCCCTAACATGAGGTGAGAAAACAACCATTAGCAATTAGTAGGTTTTTTATGGTAGCCTTTTTTTATTTCTTAAGTGGCTTTTTTCTTTTTTAATATTTATAAAAAGCAGGCATTCAGTTGAAATCCAATGTAAAAATGAAAAAGCATGAAAAAGCATGGAAATACACAGTGAAGCACCAGGATTTTAACATTGCATGATTCAGTCAAGGGCTGTGTTTTTTTGAAACAAAAAGAAGAGGTTTGCAATTTCCAAATTCAACCTTACATAAATTAACATTTACAGTGTGCAACAACTTCTTGTGTTTTTTTAGAAAAAGGTGGTAGGAGGTGTGTACATTGTTATTTCATAGCAAAACATATCCTCCTAGTACCATTACTGTAGAATATTATATTTGAATTCAATTTCTTAGCATATAATACTCTGAGGCCCTCAAAGAAGCACAGAGGGGGGAAAAGAAGTTGAGATGGAAAAAAGAAGTGACAGGGGCCTTCAGTGAACTAAAACATGCCATCTCCACTGCACCAGTACTGGCAGCCCCAAACTATGAAGATCAATTCCACATATTTTCACATTGTGGCTCAGAAGTAATGAAAGCGGTACAGACACAAAAAACTAGCATGGGACACAAACCAGTAGCATTTTACAGTGGCCATCTAGATCCTGTAATGATGGGTCACTTCCCGTGCGAACAGAGCCTAGCAGCAGCAGCATTTGCGGTAGAAAAATCATTATCAATAACAATGGGGTGCCCCACCGCACTGAACGTGGAACATGCTCTCTTTGCAATATTGAATAAACTCAAATCTACATTGACCACTCAGAGGGCAACAGGCTATGGAATTATTTTATCAAGACCAGAATTGAAAATTGTGAGGTGCAGTAATGTAAATCCAGCAAGATTTATAGCAGAGGTAGTAGAAGATGGCACCTACGCCCATGATTGCACACAGACCATTGAAATTTACTCAAGCACAAGGAAAGTTGAGGAAAATGCCCTAGAGGGGGGAGAGGTTATGTACATTGATGGGTCCTCAACAATTCATCAGAGTGATGGGGTAAGAATAACAGGTGCAGCAGTGGTACGACGGAGGGATGATTGTACATACGTCCCAGTAAACCGCGTACAGTTACCACAACACTATTCAGCACAAGCAGCAGAGCTCGTGGCCCTGATTTTGGCACTAAAGGAAAGCTATGACAAAAGGGTAACAATATATTCTGACAGTGCACATGTCACATCAACAGTGCACTCTGGGTTAATTAAGTGGCAACGAAGAGGGTTCAGAAGAGCAGACAGCACCCCGGTGCAGCATGCTCTACACCTTGCTGAACTAATTGAAGTAATTGAAGACCCAAGAGAAATAGCGCTGGTAAAGTGTCAGGCCCATACAAACAGGGATGATCCAATTTCGAAGAGCAACGAAACAGCAGACGCTCATGCTAAATATGCTGCGTACTTTGGTGAGATTGGACCCTCCCAGAAAAATAAAAAGATAAGGGGGGGCAGGGGCAAGACAGATGTTGATGAAGGATGGGTACACACACATCCCTGAAACTCAAATAATGGAACTACAGGCAGCAGCATCTATGGCAGAAAAAGAACTATTGGCCAAAAGAGGATGCACCATGTCTCCCACAGACGCATTATGGTGACAGAGTAATACAGGCAAAATAGTGATGCCCTTAGCCTTATTTAAAACAGCTTTGGCACAACTACACCACCCCGCACACACAGGAAAAGAGGTGATTGCAGCACGAATAAAAGAGGCGTGGTTCTGTCCCGAGCTAAATTCACACGTTGCAAACTTTATTAGCAATTGTCTCATTTGTCAACAATTTACGGCCGGTCACATGCTGCAAGTGATCAAAGGTACTAAACCCCAGCCAGAAGGGCCCTTCCTGCACCTACATATTGACTACGTTGACATGATCAATGTATGTCACGGATACAGATACATGATTGTAATAGTATGCCCATTTTCAAGGTGGATCGAGGCCGGTCCATGCTCCCATGCAGACGCCTTCAGAGCAGCGAAGTTCCTGATAAGGGAGGTGTTCCTGAGGTGGGGGGTATGTGAAGTGTTGCAGTCTGACAACAGCCCACACTTTGCCAATGAAATGTTCCAACACGTAACTGCCCTCCTTGTTATAAAGCAGAAGTTTGCATGCACGTACCACCAACAAGCAAACGGCAACTGTGAACGCCTCAACGGCCTCCTAAAAGAAGAGAAAGCAAAGATTCAGCAACCAACCAAAAGGAGTTGGCTTTACTGCCTCCCCTTGGCTCTGTTTGAATTAAGGAATAGGCCAGGGTCGGACCACCACCTCACACCCCACGAGGTGGTGACCGGACGCCAAATGCACCTTCCACTCAGACCAGATTGCCATGCCTCGCAACATGTTTTTGGTGAAGAAATGTACGAATACGTCTCTTCCTTGGTTACTAGTGTTGCCTTTATCTCTCAACAGATTGAACGAACGCGGGGAGGGTCGGAGAACACCCAACAAGAAGAAAAAGCAAACGAAGAACAGGAACAAGCCACAAAGTGGACAGTAAACGAGGGGGACAACGTTCTTTTGAGGAACTTTAACCACCGGTAGAACAGCCCCCGGTTCACTGGGCCCCACCAGGTGGAAAAAACAGCTCCTAGAGCTGTAAAGTTGAGGGACAAGAACGTCTGGTCCCACCTGCATGACATCAAGCCCTACAAAGCACAGACCCCTCCTTGCGTCGACAGAAGGGCCAACGCAACAGCAACGACAACCAACGACAACAGCAACACAGCCCAGACACCAAACCCCCCTAAAGACACAAGTGAACATTCACCCATACCCCACCCCATGGTTGCGAGATCCCAGACTAAAGCAAACACCACCCCAGCCAATCCCTAATAAAGAAATTGTTCAATACGCAAATTTACACCACACTGTGTAGACACGTGCATGTTCTTTTCTCCTTTTTGTCTTGCACATGCAGGTACCGCACAGTACTGTTATATATAGAAAGAAGTGAATTTAAGTTACTAACGCATACGTCAGTGCCCAGAGGTAAATGCTGCCCACGGATGACAACACCCCAGAAGCATTATCACACCAATTTGTGTACGTTATAAAAAGACCAAAATACTTAAAGAAAAGAAGATTATGTGTGTATTACAACACATTCATTTTGATAACAGAGCAATCCTTCCCACATTTCCATGAGCACTTACCAGCTTTAAGGGATAGGACGCTAAGGAAAGCGTGGGAACAGCTTTTTGCCTGGGGTTTGAACGATTATATGATAGGGAGAGCTTGAAAAAACACTAACAAAATAACGCATATTTTGAGAAATTTTCAGGCGGGCATCTATATCATCAAAAGTAAAGGAGCTGCAGGACCACAGCAAAGGTAAGAGAATTATGCCAGTGATATTAGCAATTGTAATAAAGATGATAGCCATATTTTTCATCACTGGTCTACTTGCTGCCACTGTCTGGCAGGCAGACTATGCTTATGTTATGGCATCACCTTCTACTAAGAGACCCCCCACCACGGCTGCAACAGGTACGGTGTCAGGTGGTACCTGACCCCAAGAGGGAACAGGAAGAGGGATAAACGTAGTGCTTCTATTGATAACACATACCTTACAGAGTCCGCATGCGTCTCAAATAACATGTGGTACCAGCACATGTCCAAAATTGGTAAGGGGACAACTAAGGACAACTGCTATGTGTGCTTGTTGATCCCATACGCCATGAGCGCATCCAGAACATTTGTGGCAACTGAGGTACCTGCAACATCAGTGAAGTGCCTGCTATACGTGGCCCTGTTCCAAACAAGAGGACGATTCCAAGGGACACTAGCAACGCTGAGATGGAAATCAAGGGACACGTACCCGTATGAAAATAACTTCATCAAAACACTACCCATGTACGACAACTACTGGCAGCATACACAAGGGCTCCAATATGTGACGGATGGACCTGATAAAGGAGAAACAAAGGAAGTAACATTGAACTACCTACCATGTGAATGGCGCACAAGAGAAGTTCCTGGGATACCAGGGTGCTGGGAAAGACCACTGATATTAATATATGGAAAGGTATAGACGAAGGAGGGATGGGTAGATGGGGTTGTGGGAAGCAATATGGTAACATTGGCAAAGGCAACAGTAGTAACAGTAAATGAAGAGAACAATAAATGCTACAACGGATGGACAAGGTGCGCAGCACTAGTAACATGGCTAGAGAAGGACGAGGAACCAATAACAATATGTACACTAACTGCACCTACACTATGTTATCAACACGATGGGAATGTCGATGTTGGAAGAAACAGCAACTGCAAAAGAATAATAATGATTGCTGAGTCGGGTGCTGGTACAGCAGTTTTGATGGATCACTATTGGCCCTGAAGAGAAAAAGCATACCACAGCTTGCCACCATCATGGAATGGAATATGCACTATGGTACACATCAACGTACCATCCCTGGTAGTACCACAGAAACATGTCAACCTGGGGAACTTCCCTAAGATGGACGAGAGGAACAAAAGGAAGAAAAGGTCAGTGAAGATAGAGGGAGGAGGGGAAAGGAACAACACGATTAGCCTGTCGAGAGTAAAGAGACAAGGAGAACCACTGACGGGGAACTACCGGTGGGGAAGATCAGAAACGGCTCTTAGTGACATCCCACCAGAACACAGACTGTTCAGCAGAGCAGCAATGTTCTTCTCCTCCATAATACATCCAGGGATCCAGGCATATGCAAATGCAAAAAGGCTCCAGATTACCAGATGAGAACTAATGATAACAATCAACTCTGCCGTCAATGGATTCAACGCAATAAAGGAAGAACTGAGGGCAGTACGAATGGTGGCACTCCAGAACAGATATGTGCTGGATCTCTTAATAGCAATGGAAGGAGGAGTTTGTGCAAGAATTGGGAGCTTGTGTTGCACATTCAACCCGGCCAACGATGCAGACAATGGCACGCTTTCTGAGGCAGTATCACAACTTGCCAAGATGCACGCCAAGATGGAAGAAGAAGCAAAGGGAGTGAAGAAGGATGGTAGCTGGTTTTCCTACTTGTGGTCATGGATGCCATCGTGGCTGTCATATGGTCTTAAAATTATAGTTGCAAATTGTCTTTTTAGAAAAAAGACGAAAACCCAAATGTCTTGCGCCATCAGTGAACTTTTTAGTTGATAAAATAATGAAAGGTATAGTCCAATTTTGATGGTTTATCCAAAAATCTGTATTTATTTTCAAAATGATAAACCAATGTCCTCAAATCAATATCCTCAATGTCCTCAAATCAATGCCCTCTTTCTAAATGATAAATCAATGTCCTAAAATCAATGCCATATACACGTGTTTCACTGTCTTAAGTTTCCAGACAGATCTTCAGGAGGGAATAATAAGTCTATTTTTCCGACTCATGTAACATATTAAAGCCTTCTTCAGCACATTTGATATCGTAACAAAAGGATTTTTTACCTGAGAAATAGAGAAACACATTTTTTGCTTATTGTCCTAAAATAAACTCACTTCTTTATTTTTCAAGATTTTCATAGCAACAAAAAACAAGGATACCAACAAAGTGTGCTGTGGTAACATTGAGAAAAAGAAAGAAGGAAGAAGGCGAGCTGAAGAAAGAGGTGGAAAGGAAAAGAACAGAGTAAAAAAAAAAAAAAGGAAAAGGAAACAAAACACTTCCCGCCCTCGGGTCCGTCTGCAAAGCCGCCTCCCCCATCCGTGTCCACAACAACAGATAGCAGAACATTCCTGGTTAGGTGCCATTTAACGTAAGGTCATGAGTATACAGTGCCACTTAATTTCGCAATTCTATTTCGAGTTCAGGTACTCTCAGTATCAGGAGGGGCTGAACTATTTAGCAGATATGCAATATACGGCCCCCGGATGTCAGGGGGTCGAGCATGTAATGGTAGGGTTCTTATGAATTCACTCTTTACGTCCTGACAATAAGTTATGTCTTTTTTCCAGTCTTCGATTTTAGGTAGAGGGCCCCGACTCCATGCCATGGCGATTCGTCTACGGGCCAACACCAGGAGGAGGGCCACTAGTTTGCGGGATGTGGGATGTAGGTATTTTGTAAGGCCAAGGAGGGCTGCCAACGGTAACGGAGCAACCTGTTCACCGATAATGTCAGCAACAATCTTCAGAACTGAGTCCCAAAAACGCTGAATTCCAGGACAGTCCCAGGCCAGATGGAAAAAATCGGCATGTGCTGCTGTACATCGTTCGCATTGGGCTGATGCTTCTGAGTGATGTCGATGCTTCTTGACATTTGACAAATTTAAAGTGTATTAGTTTATATTGTGTATTCACTGTGACTTTTTGGGTTTGATGTAAGATATAAGACCAGTCCTCGGAGTCTATAGAAATCTGAAGGGCAGATTCCCATTTTTGCTGTGTTTTAGCAGGCGGCAACCCAGTGTCTGCGACCAGGGATTTGTAGAGCGACGAGACCAACCTTCCCTCTCCCTCCGCCTGGATGGTATTGTGGAGCAAGACCAAATGTTTGGGAAAAGAGGGGAACATTTTTTGGAGGGTGTGGCACAATCTGAAGTAGAGAAAGGTGTCTAGGGAGGTGCTTCCGCCCGTCTCTTTGGCCATTTGTGGCGTTAGAAAGGTGCCCTCCAGGAAAACGTCACCGAAGGAATGAATATTAATCTTGTCGGCCCATATCAAAAATACTTTTTCATTCGTGAGCGGGATGCCCGGAATGAACCTGATCGGCAACAAGGGGGAATATCTTATGCTCACGCCGTACTTAGCAGCCATCTTTTTCCAGACTGTGTATGTGGACAGAACTGTGTTTAAGGTATTGTATGGAAAAGGGATTTGGCTTATGATAACGGCACTGAGTAAGTCAGGTGAGGCCAGAGCTCGTTCCACCTGCACATGTGGGCGTACGAAGTGGGACGTGTACCAGTGGCTTAAAAACTGCGCTTGAGATGCCCAATAGTACTTTTCTATGTCCGGGAGCGCAAGACCTCCTTTCGATGTTGGCAGAACTAGGGTGTCGTATGCCACGTGTGCAGGTTTACCTGCCCAAAGCAGTTCCAGGACTGCCGTTTTAACTTTCAGGAGAAAGGATTTGGGGAGGAGTAGCGGAATATTGGTAAACAGGTACAGAAGCTTGGGAAGGATAACCATCTTCGTTAGGGAGGTCCTGCCCCACAGCGTTAGCGGGAGCGTTTTCCACCTGTGTACTCGATCCTGAATAGAGGTAAGCGTGGAGACATAGTTATCCTTGTATATCTCTTGATAGTCACGTGACATATATATGCCTAGGTAGCGTACCCTCGAGTTTGCCCATTTAAAACCATAGTCATCGGCAAATTGCACTGTATGAGGGGTCAGGGGAAATATCACAGATTTAGAGTGGTTAATTTTTAGTCCCGACATTTGCCCAAACCTTAATACCTCCCGCATTACCGGGTTAAGGTTCGCTTGGGGATTGTCGATAAATAAAATGACATCGTCAGCATAGAGGGAGACAATTAATTTGTGGGGACCTAATTTGAAGCCTCTGTGTATTTGGAATTTGCGCAGTCTAGAGGCTAAGGGTTCCATAATAAGGGCAAAGATTAGGGCAGAGAGTGGGCATCCCTGTCTCGTTCCGCATTCTAGTGATATGGCCACAGATCTGGTATTCCCCAGGGTGACGTAGGATCGGGGTGCATTATACAGTAGAGACACTAACTTGATAAAGAAGTTGCCAAAGCCCATTTGTCTGAGCGTCGCTAGCATGAATGGCCACTCCACCGAGTCAAATGCCTTCTCGGCGTCGAGAAGCACTGCTATTGCTTGATGTGTTGGATCTAGGGCCTCAATGACGCTGAACAGACGTCTGATACCATAGGTGGTGCTGCTCCCCGGGACAAAACCGGCTTGATCGCCAATTACAAGTGCCGGCATAAGGGGGAGGAGTCTGGATGCAAGAATTTTTGCGAGGATTTTATTGTCCAGGTTGATCAGTGAAATTGGTCTGTAGGATGCACATTCATCAGCGGGTTTGCCGGCTTTATGTATCACTATTATATTGGCTTCTCGTAGTGTATGGGGAAGGCATCCGCTCTCAATAGACTCTTCATATGCGCTTTGCAGGAGAGGAGCAAGGATGCCTGCGTAGGTCTTGTAAAACTCTCCAGTAAGTCCATCTGGACCTGGTGCTTTGGAGCTCGGGAGGGATTTTATTGCTTCCAGTATTTCTTCTGTCGTTATCGGGGCGTTTAGTGGTTCTCGTAGGACTTCCTCCACCCAGTACAGTTCAGTGTCGTCTAGGTATTCCTGCAGGGATTTAGAGTCCAAGTTGCCTCTAGAGCTGTACAGGTCCGGGTAAAAATCGCGGAATGCTTTGGCGATATCCCCTTCTGAATATACTAGCTGCCCATGAGCGTCTCTGACACATTCCACCCGAGTTGGGGTTTTGTCTACCGATAGAAGTCAGGCAAGCAGGGCTCCTGGCTTCTGACCCTCCCCATATTGTCGGATGTGGTGCTTGCGTCCAAGGAATTTTAGCTCCCTTTCAGCTGTTTTTCTGAACTTCTGAAGCTCCTCTTTCAGCTCTGCCTGGATTTTGAGGCTTGCAGTTGAGACGGCTCTCAGTTCGAGTGCCTTCAGTCGGCGTTCGCTGTCGGAGAGCTCCCTTCGGATCTGCTTCAATAAGCCATTTTCTTTGGCTAGGCATATGCCTCGCACAAAGCACTTTAGTGCTTCCCAGATGGTGCTGGTCGAATCGACAGAGCCTTGGTTTATCTCAATGAAGGATATTATTTCTTGACAAAGTCTCTCGCATCCCTGTTGTAGTGTCGCCATGTATCGGATAGGTCAAACGCTTGACATATCTCGCGAACTTGAATACTGGCTCTGGACTGGTTCCGAGTGGTTTTATGGGATTTGTCTAGTTTAGGGTCCATTGGTGTGTTAAGATCGGCTCCCCATATGATTGTTTCTGCGTTGATCTTTCCAAGTTGGGACATCACCCAGTTGAAATTATCAGGTCCGTCGGTGTTGGGAGAGTAGGACTTCACAATCACCACTTTCCTTCCCGCAATTATTCCTCTCACCAGCAGGGCCCTGCCCTCAGTGTCTTTCTGTGATTCGATGAAGCTGAAGTTTGACCTTCTGTCAATCAGAATTGCGACACCTCTGGCGAAGGACGAATACGATGAAAAGTACCTATGGCATCCCCAGGATTTGGCCCACAGCAACTCTGTTACTGGCAGGAGATGGGTATCTTGGAGTATGGCGATGTTAATCTTATGTCTTCGGAGATACTGGAAGATTTTCCTGTTCTTTGCCGGTTGATTGCCGCCACGGATATTCCAAGTGGCTATTCTAAATGTTGTGGCTGTCATTCCGAGAGCCGGGTAGATTCTTGGACGTCAGGATATGAAAGTGAAACTGCTGTCCTGAACTGTTGGAGTAGGTGATGGACTTGGCTTCCAGGCTATCAAGGATGTACGGCATGATTGTTGTGGAGTGAGAGCGGGGCGAGCAAAGTGGTCGCGGTGGACCAAATTCCCTCCCCTGGGTGGGCAACCCCCAACTGGCCCAAAGTAATCCCCCCTTAGATAACAGAGTTACAAGCATTGCTGCGCTAGGGGCACTAGTAGCCCACCAAGAAAAGTACCGGGCCTCCCTTGGCAGCAGGATTTTGTTCCTGTGATGGTCAGTGTGAAAGAGAGTTGAGGCGTGCTGATGTCGTCAGCCCATTACTGGAGTTGTAGATTACGGAGGGTCTCTTCTCGCTCGATCTTCACGTCGAGGTCTCGGGTTGTTCCCGTGGGGCCTGCAGCCAGTTCGGTCCAGATAGTCGCTGGCTTCCTCGGGGGTATTGAAAAATTGCACCTTCCCTTCATGTTGAATACGGAGTTTCGCTGGGTACAACAAGGAATAAAGGATATGATTATACTGCAGGCGACGCTTGACTGTTGTGAATGATCTCCTCTGTGTTTGCACTGGCTGTGAAAAATCTGGGAGGATTTGAATGGAGTCGCCATTGTATTGAAGTTTCCCTTTGTCTCTGGCTGCCCTGAGCATCGCATCACGATCTTTGTAATTTAATAGCCTTGCTATTATCGGTCGAGGGTATGCGCCAGGTGCTGGTTTGGTGTTCGGGATTCTGTGTGCTCTTTCTACCACAAATAGCTGGGACAGTATTTCTTTAACAAAAAGTGCTGTGCATAACTGTTCCACAAAGTCCTCCATTTTACCTGGGAATTGTTGCTCCCTTACTCCTATAATCCTAATGTTGTTCCTACGGGAGCGGCCCTCCAAATCCTCATTTTTAGCGCATACTGCTTTCATCTGGGTTTCAAGCGTGGAGACACGGGAGGTCAGTGCCGCTGTCCCGTCATCCAGGTCGGATACGCGCTGCTCGACATTGTCGAGTCTATCAGTTTGCTTATCGAGCCTATGGTGAAGCTGATCTACCTTCGTCGATAGGGTGTCTAATTTGCAACCCAGGCCGCTGATGCCCACTTTCAGGTCCATCAGAATCTCTCTTATGTCTAGATGTGGGGTCTGGTCTTCCGTTGGTATCGTTTCAGGTGAAGGGGAGCCGGGTCTGCTGCTGGACGTGGGTTTATTCAGTGAGCTGGCCTCAAAGTTCAATTTCTTCTGGGTCTTATCTACTTTTCCCATGGTTGCCTGGGGGAAATGACCGTGGAGACAAGCCAAGTTTTGTTTAATTTTTTCAGTAGCTGCACCTGGTCAGACACCTTCGACAGTGACGCTGTGTTCTTTTTGGTGGAGCTTAGTGTGGTTTATTTAGTGGTTGATGCGGAGGGTGCTCTGTATGTAGGGTGAACGCAGCAAGCACAGGACAAGCAAGGCGCGCTGGTGCGCCCACGACGGTGCTTCTGTGACTGTGATAAATTCGGGGAGTCACGAATGTCTTTGGAGGGCACTATGGCCAAACCTTATGATCTCTTCTGTGCCAGTCGTGCCGGCGGGCAGTGTGTACCTTGCAATTGTGCGACGTAGTTCAGGGCGCCGGTTCTCCGCGGTCAAAGGACGTCAACTTCGGGTTTAGCTGGTGCTCAGCACTCCCAGGATTGGTGTCGTTGGTGTATGTTGGGACCCCAGTATTGAGCTGGTCTGGACGGGTCCTGCCTTATCTGTGACGGGACTGATGGGCCCTGGGGGTGGCTCCGCCGGGCTGAGCGTCGTCGACCAGGTCGCTGGGAGATGGCCTTGAGCGCGGTTCTCTCCCTCTTGCTGTGAGCACGATCCGTGCCACAACGCCGGCGGCCGCTACTGGGACCTGCGCGGGCTCCGTCACACCCGAGGCTCGGGCCCGATGGCCTGGGGGGCGCTCTGCCTGTTATTGCGCGCCCGAGGCAGCGAGCGTGACCCCTCCCGGAGACCTCGCAAGGAACCGCTCCCACGCCCTGGCGTCTCCCCGACAGGGTGTCACGACTCTGCGGCCGAGCGCGGAGGAGTCCAGCCCGGGGCGGGAGGAACCGTGCCGCTGAACGCTTGTACAGCAGTCCGCTCCTACCTGGGTTGCTGGCACCTCGAACCGCCGCCCTACCACACTCGCAGCGGGCCGCTGCGGGGACGGAGACCGCCTGGTCTCTCCGGTGCAAGGTCGCACACGTCCTCCCGCCTTCTTGAGTGGCACAGGGCTCGTTCCGGCTGATTTTATTCTTGCCGCATATTCGCCACGTCCAGCCGCGCGATCACGCAAGGGGCTCCTCCCTCGTAGTCTGTTGGCCGGCAGGCCCCGGATCCACGGGCGAGTATCTCGGGCTGTGGTCACGTGTTTGAGACGAGGTTTGTCTCAAAATTGTCAGCAGTCCTTTGTGGATGCACAGAGCTGAAGGTTAGGTTTATCCAGCCATCGCAGGAGCCACGATGTCACAGGATTTATTAGAGCCCCGCGGAGCTCTCTCAGGAGGCGGCCATCTTGGGTGGCTCTCTAGCGCCCTCCATTCTTCTATATGTGTTTTGAAATTGCTTAAAGGAACATTTTCCCCTTTTGTTCTCCCAATTATTGGTAAGGCTGGGGAGAGAGGAGCACCACAAAGTAGTAAATTTGTTGTAGCGTGCAGCTAGTTACTATCACTTTTAATCTAAATCATATAATATGTCTGCTTCCTTAGAGTTTCCTCATATTGCGCTTACCTTCTATTTCCTTGTTGCTCAAACATTCGCTATTGTCTGAGATCGATCCGCATGTGCGTGAGATCGTACGCCAGATAACCGAAGTGCTTACCGGCTTCCTTTCGCTTTTGTAGTTGTCAAAGTCGTGGTCACGTCATGAAATGTATCACGTGATCGCAAATCCACCATTTTGGATTTGGGAACAATTCAGTACTTTCTACTACTGCATGAACCATTTTTTATAGATGCGCAATAATGCATCTAAAATGCTTTTATTAGAGTTCTTTAGTTGTTTTCTCCCTGTGATTACTGTTATGCGAAAGAGTGATTGCTTAGTGATCTATATCACGCGATCGCTCCGATACGCCATCTTGGTTTGGGAACAATGAAGTTATTGCCCTCACTATTGGCTTACTTTCTTTTGTTATTTTTTTATATATATATATATATATATTTTTTTTTTTTAATAGAGCTTTTGCTACTGCACGGGTCCATTTTACGGATTAATAATACTACTACATAATAACGTGGTACTATTCTTATACTTTTCACATTTACTGCTATGCATAAGCATAATCACGTGATAGTGTATTTCACATGTTTGATCCTTTGCTTACCTTTTCTTTGAACAAGTAATTGTCAATGCAGGTACTATTTTCATAGTGGCTTAGGCAATTATACTTACCAAGATCTGGTTGGTTATGCTTAGTGCTTGCTAACTACATTTACGTGCTTATTATTGTTTAGCTATACATTAAGCTAACAGCCTAATTAGGCTATTAGAAGTGCTTGCAACGCATTCAAAGGACAATAAGCAAAAAATGTTTTTCTCTATTTTTCAGATAACACAATCCTTTTGTTACGATATCAAATTTGCCGAAAAAGGCTTTAATATGTTACATGAGTCGGAAAAATAGACTTATTATTCCCTCCTGAAGATCTGTCTGGAAACTTAAGACAGTAAAACACGTGTAGAGGGCATTGATTTGTCATTTAGAAAGAGGGCATTGATTTGAGGACATTGAGGACATGTCACAACCCTCGCCCAAAACCCTCTCTAGCAAACCCATTGGCCAGGTGGAGTTTGGACTCGGGCCTCTAGAGCCTGGCATCCTCTTCAAAAGCCCTCAAGGGGCCAGTCCTGGCGCCTATGGCACCAGGCTCATACACCATGAACAACAATGTGCTTGGGAACTACTTTATTGTATTATCAGCCAACATGGAGGCATCCACATAGCTTGGTTCCCTAAGAACCAAGCTATGCGGTCTAGTGTTTTGGGTGTGGCAGGCCTGACTCTACTTTCCCTGGTACTACTTTATCTGGGCTATATAAAACACACCCTGACTGCAGAACATGCTTCGTGTTACTTTGCAGCTTGCAACGGGACGCTCACCGTGTCCAGCTATTCCCTCGAACCTCGGAGAAGCAGAATCTGCAAGGAGACAAAAGGAACATCATTAGCAGCAGCATCCTACCTGCAGTCTTCATCTTTAAACATTCACAGCTACTGAGAACAGCTTCCTCGAATTTGCACGCCTTCCGGACAGAACGACCTGAAAGAGGAAGAAAGAGGCAACATTAAAGAAAGCTGTATAGACATTTACAAATTACGAACTGCTCAAAAGGCTTACCTGGCTGGTCGCCTCTCGGCTGGCACCACTCCGGACATTCCACTCGCGCTGAAGAACACTGCGACCTACAAGGAAGGAAAACACAGGTTAGCAAAGGCAAAACTTCGCAGCGCTGCGCATAGCACTTACTTACTGCATCATAGTGCTCTTAATGCGCCATCATTTACCAGCGGGGCTCAACCAAGCCAGTTTGCCGCGCTGAAGCTCCGCATACCTAAGGGAGAAAAAAAGAGACATTTTAAACAAAGAAAGGCATGCAGGATAGCAACAAAACTAAAGAACAGCAATAAGACCTACCTGAACAATATCAAACGGGCCGGCATCAGTGAAGTAACTCGACCACACTCGCCCATGGAAGACAATGCGCCCCTGCAAAGAAGGCAGGAGGGAGAGCATGCCTAATTCTACCACAAGGCAGAACCCTCCCCGCAGACCACATCAGGGCAAAGCTGAGAAGCATACCAGTGAGTAACCCGGCTGGGTGGCGTCCCTGTGGATACCAGGTGAGCGTAACAGGACATTGGTTTGAGGACATTGATTTATCATTTTGAAAATAAATACAGATTTTTGGATAAACCATCAAAATTGGACTATACCTTTTATTATTTTTTCAACTAAAAAGTTCGCTGAGGGAGCAAGACATTTGTGTTTTCGTCTTTTTTCTAAAAAGACAATTTGCAGCATTAAGTTTATAGTCTGATCAGCTTCAGACCAAAAGAAAACTAAGAGTGCTGCCCAGTGACCAAGTTCGCATAAATTGATATTATCAACTATTGAAAAAATCAGGCTCGCCAAAGAATTGCATAAAGCTGAAAATAAGCACCATTTGAACCCTAATCTTACACGGTCTTAAAATTATAGCAGGATGCATAATATTGGGAATGGCCGCCCTGTTGGGAATGAGGTTATGGAAAGCAAGGTAAGCACACACTACAGATGAAATGATGGAAATGATCGGCATGCACACCCTAATGCCAGCTTGCAGATGCTTTCTCACTACCTATCCCTGCAAAGACGTCACCCTATATATCTACTGCTGCTTGTGACGCTCTGTCGCCCCTCACGACCCCCATATTATGGATTATGTACCGCCACCGAGAAACTAGGCCAAGGTAGGCCACAAAGCAAGAGTCTCCAGGCAGGAGCTGCTCAGACAACAATCCTCTCAGACGAAAATGCAAAGCGCTGATCACGCAGAACGAGCCCCAACGAGAGCTCACAGCCAAGGTCGCAATGTTACCATTCACATGCTGTGCTCCCCGCGCCAAGGTTATACCTGCCAATGCCGAACACTCCTCATAGCCGGAATACAAATCAAATGCTCATAATTCTGCTCCAGCCACGGTCTCTCCACACGTGACCAAGCCGAGCTGACAAGATGCCAAGCTCGCGAGACAGAAAGTCGCCGGGATCCCATGTCTGGGACAAGATTTGCAACAACGAAGTGACAAGTTGGACACCCACAGCGATGGGAAAGACATGCACATCAGCCACCAGCCAGACCTGTCCCTGTCCATT
Source organism: Ambystoma mexicanum (assembly GCF_040938575.1). Classification (NCBI taxonomy): domain Eukaryota; kingdom Metazoa; phylum Chordata; class Amphibia; order Caudata; family Ambystomatidae; genus Ambystoma; species Ambystoma mexicanum. The sequence continues at coordinate 626,308,636 of NC_090927.1, read as the reverse complement.
GTCCACCACTAACACATAGTTGCACATTGTTGCCAACACCAGGTACACCAGGAGCTGGGAACAGCGATGGTCCCAGGCTTGGGGGCTCGCGAGTGAACCAATCAGAATAGGAGGGGCTCATCACTGACGCCATTCTAGATAGCCAATCACCAAGTGTCCCCTTGTAACCAATTTGGTGTAGCAACGGTTAGGGACAACCCAGTGTACCACCTGACCTGTCCTTGTCCAAAAATCCTTTCTTCTATAGGTAACTATACTGACCCTACCACTTGGGGAGCCAACCCAAAGTGTCGTTAGGTTTTGGGACAGTTTTCCCAGGTGACGCAAGTAGTGCGTCATACCACAGTAAAAAGGGCCTGTGAGCCCCACAAGTGCTGAGAGAGTCTCCCCAAATGCATGAAGGCTGACAATAATCCCTGCCGTTACTACAATAAACAGCAGTAACTACCTTGCTCTTGTTTGTGCCTCATACTCCTTTTGGGACGCAGGAGGTGTTGGGGCTTCCGCAGCCCCGGAGGTCCGCGGACGGCTCTGCCAGCCCCCGGGCAATCACCCTGACAATCAAAGGTGGCAACACCAAAATCCTTAAGTGTCTAGAGGAAGGATTATCCCTTTAAGAGTGTGAAGCAACAAGAATCCAGGCCAACAATAGCTAAAGCTACAACCTGCGTACTCCCAGAACATCAATTCTGTAAGAATGTACCTGAAATGATGCTGGGCCAGCAGTTGTAAAGTCCATAAATTGCAAGGTGTAAAGCAGCTGTAGCCATAAATAGCAAACAACCTTTCAATCCAAAATGCTGAAATGACATTTAGGCAGGTTTCTAAGGGAAAGAAGTCAGCCACGGGAGACCGACAGCTTGGATGTCTTTAATGTCCGATAAGGAAGCCGCCGCAGCTCAGTTGATGATAGCCGAGAGGAAAACAACCACAAACCCAACTGGCTGTGGAACGCTGGAAACCGCGTGCTCCGTGTGAAGCTTCATCTGAATGTAGCAGAGGGGAAACAGCCATGGAACTGGCAGCTGTAAGACGCTAGAACCCGCATGCTATGTGCGGCGTCTGAGGGAGAGTTCACACAAGAATCACCGGAGCGGAACACGCTGAAGAAATGAGCAGGAAAACAGCTCGAGATGAAAGCTGAAGGAAAGCCGGAATAACAGCAACTCTTTCAGGAAACCGATGGTACTGCAGAAATGCTGCTCTACGAAGTAACGTGGAGCAAAATAGCTTCAAGAGTAAACTTAATCAGAAGCACCGGGCTCCTGTGACCGCAATGCTGAAGTGGGAACCACCATGCCCGCAGACATGTGACCAGGTCACGTAACGTGCAAGTCATCCGGAAACAATCTTCAAAATAAGCGGCATAACAGCCCCTAATGTCGCCTCCATAAGAACGTGCTAGAGAGTTTATATCAAGAATAAAAAGGCCTGGCAGCCGTTCTCTGTGCAAAGCACTGTTTAGAACGTAGAGCATTCATCCTCCTGGGATTAACAAGTGTTGAGGCAGAGGGCACCAATCTAGCAGGCATGACAAGAACAAAGAAGGGTTTCTGTGGAAGTTGGCAGCGTAGGCCTCTCTCATCAGTGCTTGGGCCTATTCAGATTTCCCCTTCAGGCTCGCAGCTTGTGTCCAACACATTAAATACTCCATTGCCGTGCAGGCCCTATGCTTCACCTATGGCTACTTAATATCTTCAAAAATGGCGGTTGCTTATTTGCACATACTTTGTCTAAATTGCGTACAATATGATAATCTTGTGGGGACCTTTAGGACGTCTCCCTTCCCCCTGGTCTATTTTAGTTCTTTTAATGGGGCTTGCCTCACCTTAAAGTGACTAGGGGGTGGGCTGGGTTCCCTCCCTCCCCAACATTCCCCCCTTTTGTTACTTCTACATTAACAAACTCCCCATGCATGTGCTCATTCTCCCTTCTCACTGCCTCCTTACATGGTGGGGTTCCCTTCTCAGGTATCCAGGCCCTACATGCTCTCCCCTGATTGTGCATACTCCTCAGGCATGCATGTCATATAAATACATCCTCCATTGCCTCCCAGATCCACCCATACTTCCTTATAGTTCTCAGGGTGTCAGGTCTGGGTTGGGTTTTGGGTTGAGTGGATAGGACATAGTGTTGTACAGCCGTGTTGCATGGGGATGTGGGTGGCACTATTATACCTTGATTGAGCAGGGCCTGTATCGTGTGTCTAATTCTCTCCTCTGCTTCTCTTGATAGCGAGTACTGTTTCACCCAGAGTAGAACTGCCCCTGATTTTAGTTTTATGTGCCTTGGGATTACATCTTGTAAAAGCCTGACGGTGTGTGGATTGGTGGTCCACAATCGCTCAGGTACATGCTTTAGGTCTGCCTCAATAAAGGGAGGCAGGGTGACAACAGCCATCAGGGGGCACTGCACTCTTCGATACTGCACCATCATTTCACAGGGGATAAAAATCTCTAGTATTATCTCTCCATCAGTTTGATTATTTTTTAACAATTCCGCATTGTTACCTCCTTCAGAGGTACAGTGGGTACAATGCAAAGTACTGTATGCCACTCCCACCCATACCTGTTTATCCCTAGCACAACCACTGTCTTTGCTGACACCAACAACCATTGCAGGTCTAGGGACAATATTGTACTTGCTGCCAACTCCAGGGACACCACAGGATGAAAGATAAAGTCTGTCGGCACTCTCCAACAGCTCTTGGCGATTTGTGGCACCGCCTCCACAAGTGCTGTCATTCTGTATATAAACATGTCCGGTTCCACGGGTATCACCCGGAACACCGCTTCCCCTGCCATTGCATGTATTATTACCATTGCTCTTATTGCACACATTCCTGGCGTGGCACAGACAATGGCCCTCATTACGACCCTGGCGGAAAGTGACTGACCGGACCGCCACAGCGTAAATAGCGTTTCCGCCATTGCACGATGGAGCAAAGTGCGGCCCATTCCGACCCATCGGGCACGAGCACCACGCCATGGCGGAAGTGCAAAGTCCGCGATGGCGGAAATGACCCCAAAACGGCCCACACCGCCGCCGTACGGCGCCCTAGGTGCAATACACCGGAAAGTACGGTGACCGTAAATATACGGAAACGGAAGTAAAAACATGGGCCCGGAACGGGAAACATCCCGCCGTACACCTATAAAACCACAGAATCCACACAACCACTAAAAACACTACCCTGTGACACACCCCAACCCGTCATCCACCCTAGCGAAACCAAGAAAAATGGGAAAAGCAGCGAAGAAAGCGTGCGACCGCAAGCGGCAGGTCCACTTCTCCCGTGAGGAACTCACCGTGCTAACAGAGACCCTCCAGGAGAATGCTGCCGTCGTCTTCTCCACGCAAATGACCAGGACGGCACTTGCGAACAAGAAGGCCATATGGGCTCTGGTGGCACAGCGTGTAAGTGCGGTGGGGACCGCACCCCGCAACCCACAGCAATGCAGAAAGCGATGGGACGACCTGCGGATACGCGTCCGCAGCATACTTTCTGCCAACCGCAACATTGCCACAGCCACCGGGGGAGGTCCTGAATCACCCATCAAGTTGACCCCCTGGGAAGAAATCTGTGCCTCCACCATCGGAATGGAGAGCATAGAGGGAGTCGGAGGGATGGAGAAAGGAGTGCAGACATCCGAAGATTCAGGTAGGTGGGCCAAATAAAACAATGCTAAATCCACAATTTCCAATCATGTGAAGTACCATGTGTCCACATAGTGCAACAGAAACACATGTCCAGGAGAACGTCCACACACATCGGCCTGATAGCGCACTTTAAAACTCACAATAAATACATAAATAATTAAAAAACCCTAAAACACCCACTACACGTGCAGCAGGCACACCCTAACTGCAGGCTGCCAAACAACTGCACCCTCACTCCACACACAAATGAAAGCACCTCCAAGGCCCCGACCCAAATCACCCTCAGGTACCACCCCAATGCATGTGATACAATGCCATTCCAATACCCACAGACCCATTAATAACCCTCGCCCTCCTTTACTCCACCACAGGGTCCGATCCAAACGACAAGCATCAGGACACCCCTACCAGCACACCTGCAAAGAGGGCCAAGACCAACAGCCAAAGACCCTCCACCTCAGCTGCACGCATCAAGACACGGCAGCAGCACAAATCAGGTGGCAGCACAGAGGAGGGAACATCAACAGGCACCCCAGCAGCCAGCATGCCCACAACACCACCACCACAGGTCCCCCCAACGGATGCCACAGAAGGCACTGCCTCTGGTGGCAGCAGCACCATAGGTGACACCCCATTGATGGCAGCATGCTCCGACACAGAAGACGGGGATGTCGAAGTCAGATCCATCCATGACCTGTCCCAATCCCCCTGTCTGTCCCATCCCGTACAACATGAGGATACCACGCAGGGGCACCCACAAGACGACGACTGGCCATCCCCCACAAGCCCTGTGGCAAGGCAACATGAGGTCAACAGCCCCTCTGTGACACCCCCGCAAATGGCCATGGCCCAGCAGAGGCAACAGTCCCTCGACCAGTTAATCGTGCAACAGCAGCAACTGGCCACGCTCCTCAAGGACCATGCCGATGAATGTGGGGGCACTAAGGCAGACATAGAAACATCAACTGAGACACTTAGGGCAGAAATGGAGAGAAGTACAGAGACACTAAGGGCACAAATGGAGAGTAGCACCGAGAGCCTGAGAGTCCAAATGGAGACTAGCACCGAGAGCCTGAGAGTCCAAATGGAGAGTGGCACCGAGAGCCTGAGAGTCCAAATGGAGAGAAGCACCGAGAGCCTGAGGGGGGAACTGCATGCGACGTCCACAGACGTATGTGCCGAACTTGCCGCAGTGCGCCGTGTGCTCACTGAGCTCTCACAAACACTTAGGGACATGCATGGACGTGAGCAGGCAGAGACATCATCCGTTGCAAGTTCCGTCCAGGGCAGCCCCCAACGTAGATCTGGGAGGAACCTGCGCTCCACAGGCAGGGGTGCCCCTGATACCCGCAGAGGGGGCTTGCAATAGCGACAGCCCACTGACAATGAGCATCTTTGGACACTGGTGTTCGGGGGGGAGGTAGGAGGGTGGAGGGGGTGTGTTGGGCTCACTTGGGTGGCGGGTCGATAGGGTGTTCAATATGATATCACATATGCCATAAACAGTGCACGATCAACCAATGAGATGTGTGGACAATGATCATTGTGTACTAGGCCATCATAGGCGTACAGTCCATATTGTGCATGTACCAGACACACACAGTGCCACGAGTACCGTGTCCATGTATCAGCCACCAGGCGTGAGTGCTAGAAGCATGCATCAATGAGATGCTGACGAATGTCACGGCCCTCCGGTGCCTCGCAGACTCCTTGAGGTGCTGCCACATCCCCACCCTCATCATGACCATCATCAGGTGCTTGCAGTTCTGCGTCAGGGGGCATGGGCACATTTCTACGTACGCACATGTTGTGGAGCATGACACATGCCATCACCATCTTTGCAACCTTCTCATGGCGGTACAGGAGTGCCCCGCCAGACCTGCTGAGGCAGCGGAAACGAGTCTTCAGTAGGCCGAATGCCTGTTCAATGACTACACGGGTACGTGAGTGGGCATGGTTGTAGTCCTCCTCATGCTGGTCCCGTGGGTTCCGGACTGGTGTGAGGAGCCATCTCTTCAGTGGATATCCAGAATCACCTGTATGTGGACGATAAACGGATTATGTGGAATGCCATTGCTACGTACGCACACCCCCCCCCCCTTCCTGCCAGGTCATTGCCGAATCACATACCCCACATTATCATGCATGTAATGAGACTCACCGAGTAGCCAGGATCTGTTCCCTGCGTGTCGCTCCATGTAGCGTGGTATTGTAGAGTTCCTCAAGACCATAGAATCATGGGTTGATCCAGGGAATCGGGCACAACAATGTGTAATGATCCTGTTGGAGTCACACACCATTTGTACATTCAGGGAATGAAATTGTTTTCGGTTGCGGTACTGGGCCTCCATGGCATGTGGGACGACCAATTCAACATGGGTGCAGTCGATGGCACCAATGCAACCCGGTATGCCAGCAAGTGCATGGAATCCCACTTTTGTGTTTGTAATTTCCTGCTCCGAGCGTGGTAGGGAGATGTAGTCGTCTGCGTGCTGCAGGAGGGCATCGAGCACTTGCAATAGTGTCCGTGAGAACAGTGGCTGAGAAATGCCATGCAACTGTCCGACTGTGTGCTGGTAGGTGCCTGTGGCCAGGAAGTGTAGTACAGACACCACCTTCAGTAGGGGTGGGATGGCGGTTGGGCTATCTATCATGCTGACAAGGTCAGCCTGTGTCATGTCCACAATGGCGGCTATGGTGTCCCGGTCCAAACGGTAGAGGGTGTGGATCTGCTCATCAGTGAGGTTGAACGGATGTGCTCGGAGGCGTGGGATTGCGGGCTGCCTGCGTGGTGGTAGTGGCTGTGCTGGCGGCCCTTGCTGGCCCTGCCTTGCCCTCCTCCTCCTCCTGCGTCTCCTCCGTGCGGCCGGTTGTAGTTGGTGTTCGTCTTCTTCTTGGAGTTGGAGTACTTGCAGTGCTATCAGGTCCCCCAGGGCCAACATCGCGAGTCCTGCCGGTAGCATTTCGGAGTGGGTGTGGTTGTGGGTGGAGACTGGGTGTGCAATTTATGTGTTTTCAGGCTGTATGGCCTCCACCTGTGGTGATTCATTCCACCTGTGCAAGCTGCTCTCCCCTTTGGCCGAGCACGTCCCGCACACAACGCTGCAATTCGCTAATGGCATCTTGCTATTGCAATCATGTATTTGTACCCGATGGCCGTGTAACATTTGTTGATATGTACATTCGGCTATGGTCCCATTGTTTCACATACAATCTTTGCCGTCGCGAACAGACTTGTGAAGGGTCAGTGGAACGTAGTACTCGAGTGACGGTGGGCCCTCATGCATCACTGTACCGAGTTGCACCGACGGGCGGGGCGTCCCATTTGTGGGTGAAGGCAGTTGCCATTTTCACACACAGCCGCACTAGATGGATTATTTTGTGATTTCAAACGGCCACAGATGCCTTTTCGACGTGATGTTGCAAATGAGGAATTCGAAGGGCGGCGCTTTCGGTTTTCAGCTCGCGGCGAGGAGATGCCCACAGGTCTGACTGCAAATATAACGTTCTATTGTTCAATGTCCTTGAGACAGGGGCCATGGCGAGGAAGCAATGATTGATATGAATAGTTTGGGATGCGCAATAGCGACGTGGGCGATGAGGCCGGACGTTGCCAAATACATGTTACTTCACAACACTGGAATTACGGGCTGGGGCACTGTGGATTTTGCAGGCTGCATAACGCACAGACTCAATGGATATTTCTAATGTTATGTGAGTAAATATTCAGGCGTTTTTATACCGGGATGAGGGAATGATGAATGGATGCATGGGCAGATGATTTGATACAGAGTTTGCCATGTACAGGGCTTCTTGGAATCTATCCGCCTCCCCTGCGCTATGTGATGCAGGGCTGCCATAGTGGGACCATCGTCTATCTGGCCTTGTTGAGCCCTCCCTTTCTCGACGCGCCTTCAGACACTTGTGTCCATGCACGTTAACATTCCCATCTGATGGATTCTGTTTTGACAGACGCATGCACAGGTACACTCGTTTGTGATGGTGTTTACACCTCGATATAGATGGTTATGAGTCGCAAGTGGTTTTGGGGTGGTGATGATCCTTTGGAGTGGGCTAGCATCCATATGGCTGTGGATTCAGTGTGATCATTGAAGTGAGTTGTTCGGATGTAGTTCTGATGGCCATTCTGTTCTTTTTCTTTTCTTTTGGTTGACAGGTATCTCCTCCCCTTTTGCCACTGCCATCTGTATGCCACTCCTGCAGATGGCTTTTACTCCCGACACCTGCTGCTTCGTGTTAATCAGTGGAGCAGCATTACGATCTTATGGGACGATCGCCAATGGGCCACATGCCCTTACGCAGTACTAGTGGCTCGGAGCAACATTTCTGCCTTTCAGCTGGACTAGTGCCTCCCCATTGGGACGGCCCTGCGGTTCTGTGCGCTTCCATGTTGCCTTTTCGTACGTGAATGTGGCTCTGTGTACCATGATGGAACAGGGCGTCACACAAGTAGTAGCTGGTCATTTCTTGCGGATGCAGCCCACAATGGTGAAATGTGTTTTGGAGTTCATGGCCTAATGGCTGTATGGGCTTGGTGATTTTGTTGTGCATTAAATTTCTATTCTGATATGGGCCGTGTAGCGTTCTTCTTTGCGAGTGATGTGGCATATTCCTATTTGGGGAGCGATGTATTGTGAGGAGATCTGCATTGGGTTCCAGCTTCGGAGTTTAGTTGCGTGGTACTGTGCTGGGCGCGTTTGCCTACGAAGCCCAGTGAGGTCAGGGATGGGGGCTGCCAATATGACAGTTTGAATGTTGTCACGCTCAGGGGCGGGGGATTGGGTTTTGTGTAACAGATGCCGGTCAGCCAGGTGGACTGGTGGAATGATGTGATTTTCGGAATATTGCTGGTCACAGGTGCCTGTGTTTGCGTGCGTTTCGGGGGGGGGGACTGTGGTCATGTCCATTGGAATGGCTTCTGTATTCGTGCCATCTGTGCCCTGCAGCTCCCATTGGCCCCTCTTGTGAATCTTTTGTTCGTTGGCATGCATGGGTGACTTGTACATTTCACTGGTTGCATTGTGACTTCATTGCACCTACGGGGAGTTGTGCTTTGTGGGCAGGGAGTGGTGTACAGGCACTCAGTGGGGCCGTTTACGGTTGATTCGCGATGCCGTACTTCTCACCATGGCGGAATGGTACTTTCCGCCATGCTTGATGGCGTTAGGTACATGTCCGCTAGGGTCGGAATTCGCGTACCCTTGCGCCATGGTGGTATTTACGGTTTGGCATGGCGTGCGCGCGCGTACTTGGTGCAGTTAGCGTTGGCGTTCACTACGGTGTCGCTAATGGCATCGTACTTTGCGGTGACGGGTCATAGTCGCACCGAGCGCTATTCGATGGAGGTATTGCATTTCCGCCATCGTTTTTCGATTTCCGCAAGGGTCGTAATGAGGGCCAATGCCTTGATCTGTGAATGAGATGGTCATATTCAACTTGCTGAGCAGGTCACTGTCCAACAGGTTGACTGGGGAACTTGCAGACTACAACAAGGAAGCACGTGCCACCTTCCCTCTCATCCTTACGTCAGCTCTTTAGTGTATGGAACCATATAAATAGCCCCAGAGAAGCCCTGCGTGTCAAGGGTTTTGCCCGATAGTGGGAAGTCCCCCTCAATGATGCAGGATTTTGATGCACCTGAATCAACCATAAAAATCAATTGCTTATTACCTATCTCCGCCCCCACAAAGGGCTCCTCTTCAGAGTTAGGGGCCATTGACAGAAACGGACATGCAGGAATTCTCTGTGGACTGTCCTAATCAGGATATTTATTTATTTTAATTCTTGATAGAGCGCCAAATCGCTCGAAGGCCTCACGGTGCACAAAAAGACAAAAAACAAAACATACAATCAGGTACAGTCAAGAAACCTAAGTGAAAGAGAAACTGAAAGAGAACTAGGGAGTAGTAAAGAAATGGGTGCTCGTCCTGGAGTGTTTCTACCAGGAAACGAAATGGGGTTCCCCTCACCACAGCTGCACCATAAACGGGTGCAACCGTACTATGTGGTGCTCGGCTAAACAGGGTTGTGCCTTTCCCCTGTTGGAATGTGTTTTGGGGTGCATGCTGTTGTACTGTCTGGTGCTGTTGTGCCAGGTATTTGCAGGGGCAGCTGAGTGTAGGCCTGGTGTATCTCATAGGGTATAGAAGTCATTCTGGGCATCAGCCCTTGTCGGGGTCCCTGGGGTGATGGGTCATAGTTATACCCCATCCCTGACCTACTCATGCATTCTCATGAAACATGCCCCCACTCTCCACAGTTCCAACATTGTGAAGGCCTCATTCCCCCCACCTCTACCGCAATTTTAGCTAATTTGTTTTGTACTAGTTTCACTTCCTCTGCCTGCCGCATGGAGGCCATTTCCTTAGCCTCTTAAAATTGTGTATTATGCTCTGTATTTCGGCCCACCCCATCAACTCAATGCTCTCGATTTTGTCTAGTACTTTTTGCACCTCTTTCGGCAGGCCCTTTTTGATAATAAAGTAGCATTCGTGGAAGTGCTGCAAAAGTTCTGTTTGGCTGTCCCTGCTGTCCAGGCCTCAGAGCTCTGCAAAAGAAAATTGAGCTGATCAATACTACTGTTATTTGGAAAAATGCTTAAGCTCCGCCCACTTTACCCAGCAACCCCATTTAAACACAGCACGCGCGCACATTCATGGAAGTGCTTCAAAAGTGCTGTTCGGCTGTCCCTGCTGTCCAGGCCACATAGCTCTGCAAAAGAAAATCGAGCTGGTATGACCGAAAGACTCTTATCCCTCCTCCATTCAACGGTCACAGACTATTGCTTTTGAAACTGTTCTTACATTTCTAATTGGATATTATTTTTCCTTAATCCATAGAACAATACTACTATTATTTGGAAGTATTTTACTGGGAAATGCTTAAGCCCTGCCCACTCTAACCAGGAGCCCCATTTAAACACAGCATGCGTGTGCATTTGTGGAAGTGCCTCAGAAGTGCTGTTTAGCTTTGCAGAGGCTGGCGGTTAGCCAATACTACCACTGTAAATCTCTCAGGCGAGTTGACATTCTTTTACTCACTTAACATTCCTTGCAAGACTAAATGACTGGAACTGTGTTTAAATCACATTCAAACTAATTTCTCCCTCTGATGCCAACTGGCATATACATGTTGAAATCCACCATGTCCGGACAAAAAGAAATTAGCAAATTGGAGATACAGCCGAAAAGAACTTCGCTTAGAGCGTTGCACACATCAAGCATCGCCAAGAACTTTGCTGCTATGCGAATACCCACACAATCACTTACCTCCGACATTCGAGGCTTTCATTCCCCCGAGACCTCTGTCACTGCAGTTTCTGCCTTGAATAAGGGCAGCCAGGCACTAGTGCTGACGGCTTAACACACTTAATACGATCTCTTCCGTAATTGATCTTTCTACTCCGCCTGACTCCTTAATGGCGGCGGGCTTTACAATCACGCCATCTGAATTGGCATCGCCTGTTACTTGTGTCCTTGTAACAACACCACTGCATCCACTTGAAATCGCATGCGAAACAAAGACATTAGGCAAGTTGCATCTATGACAGTGACGACGGAGAAAACCAAAAAATGGAGGAGGCACTCCGATAACACGGGAGGTGTCCTCCTCCTAGTATCCTTCCCCCTCCTCAGGACAGAGGGGAGATACCCGCCGGAGCACGGCAAAATGGGGGAAAGCCAGCGAAACAGATTGCGCGGCAAAAGGAGAAAAAAGCCTGCGAAGGGCTACAACAATGGAAAGGGGCGGGGCTATCCCCCTTTATAGCAAGCAGGCTTCCCATGGCAGGCAGCATCCAGCCTTGGCAGTGGGATACCCGCCTGCCAACTGAGGACTTCGTTTTTCGAGTGGCTGTGACCAGGCGAGGAGGTTTGTGTTACCCCAGTGAAGGAAGAGGTCCGGTATGGAAAGTTCCAGAGGTTCCAGAGAAGGTGTTGCCCAGTTCACGGGAGATGGAGATGGCGCAGCTTGAACAAAGAAAGAGGTAAAAGGCTGGGCACGGAGGGGTTGCGGTTCGTGCAGCTTAATTCCACAGAGGGCGGACGTGGGGTAATTAAGGAGATGTGCAGGCAGGACGGCATCGGCAGTCAGTTACTGCTATACTCTCCAGGGAACTGGGGTGGTGGGGATGCCGGAAGTGAGGAACGGTGTTCGTTTAAAGGCAAAGCAGGTTTGAATCTGTGGCTTCCTTCCCTCACATACGGGTCAATGAAGATTAGGAAGCGGCATGGAGAAGAGGTGCAAGCCGTTCAGTTACATAAAGGGATTTAAAAGTAGATATGTTGGCTGTAAGTGTAGACGGTATGCAGAGGCATTTAGCAAGCGTCCGGGGAAGCAATGCAGTTAAGGTTACTATGGGGGTTAAGATGCAAGCCACGCAGTCGTGGGTAATTGTTTCAAATGGATTGCATTGAAGAATGTCTAAGTAAATTCAAGGAATGTGAATTCAGCATGCTGGGTGATTCGGAAGGTATGCGGTTATGGCCGGCTTGGCTACGTGCATCGGTCTGGACGCAGGTAGTCTCCGTAATTTAAGGATGTGTTGGCTAGGGCTGTTTGCCCCACGGGTAGGCAGCCACAAAAGGTGATAAAGGGGCAATAGGAAGATAGTCGGCCATGTGCAGTTGCCAGCATGCTTTTATACATCAGGGCGCGAGGCATGCAAATAGGATGCATTTTCTGGGGGGTGTTTCCCATGCACAGGGTGCAAGGCGCATGCAACGGGCAAGCCAACAGAATGCGCCTATAAACAGGTGTTCATGGTGCACTTTTTTACAGTGCATCCTTTGGGCTGGTTTATGATTAAGGTCGATAAGGGATTAGGTGGTTCCCGAATTTTTTGCACCACACATTAAGAAACCCATAGGGCATTTGTAAAACGCCTATACACAAGTGTTTCATGGCGCACGCTTTTAGGATGATTTAGCTTACTGGTGTAGGCCGGTGCATCCATTGTGCAGGTTTATGCTTAAGGTCGCCAAGTGAGTAGGCCGTTTCTCAGTGTCACATTTTGCACATTAATAGTAACTGCAGCAGAACTTGCGGTGTAAATTGCATATTGCACCTTTGGTTGTCGGGCTAGGGGTACTGATCGTATACCCACTCTTATCACACAGTGGGGGAAATGTTGCAGTTGGGATCGGGGGTGTCCGCACCATGAACAGGGAGGTGATTTTTGTTAGCATAGCACTGCAAGGGTTGGCAGATAAGGGTTTATAAGCTGCAGTCAAACCTTATAAAGAGGTGAAGGATAGCTTTGGGGACAAAGTGCTCGCCTTGGATGCGCAACGGTACCAAGCACCCCAGGTTCGGTCCGCGCTCAGAAACCCTGGGGTATTAAGCGTGTTATAAACAAACTATCATATGCCATACACAAATATTGGGGGTTCTAGAAATGCGGGCATGTATCCTTACAAAGCGGTTGTGCTGTGTTGTATTGGCGGTCAACTTGTTTGTTGCATGCACGGTTATGGGCGTCACGAAGTTGACAATGCTATTAAGCTTCTATGGTATGTTACTTCACGGTGCAGCTAGCAGTTTTGACCAGTTTCTACTGCATGAAGGTGCCCGCAGTGGTTCGAGTGCAAGGGATGCGGTTGTGGGTTAGTAATTTTAATGGTAATGGTAATTACTAAATTGACAGAACAGGCATCATGCAGGGTGATCTTTCGAATTTGGGTCATGTTCTGAATGTCACGTTGGTTCTGATTTCAATGGAGGGGAGACCCGTGGTGCAAAGATTGATTAAAGCCTGGTAGAAGGTTGATTATAAATCATAGACGGCATACGAGGAGGTATGTGGCGGGTTTCAGGTGTAACAAGGCGGTATGGTTGCGACAGCGTTTTCAGTGGCACGCCATGGGGTTATGGGTCACGTATTTACGAATGGATGGTAGTTAAAATAGTGCAAGTAGGCACCAAACTATTGGAGCATTCAGCGGCCCGTGTGAATAACAATTGAAGGGGTTTTATGCGGCAACCTGATTTGTATTTCGGAGAGCATAGCTGGCTTTATTCAAGGCATCGGCCGGAGGGGAGGCAGTACAATGGATTTAAGAAGAGTGCGCTAGGGCTTGGTGGCACTAGGGTACGGTGCATTGCAAAGGTGTTATAATAGGAAATGGAAACCAGGGAGCCATGTGCGGTGCTACATGCGTTAGGCAATATGGTGCGAGGCTGGCACAAAGAAGGCATGGGCTTGGGGGATGTTTCTCAGCCAACAGAGTAATGTTAGCAAGCCAAAGAGTAGTAGGTTTCTTGAGTTAGCGCTGCACGTTATTTGTAGCACGCCGAGACACAGGGGGTTCACGGCGCAGGTTGCAAGGGTGAGGTAACTTACTAGTTGAGGCGATGCATCCATTTGACTGGTTTAAGCTCGGGTCGTTTGATGGTTTGCAGACACAGGCGCAAAAGTAATTTAAGAGGTGTCCAGTGCCTCGGGCAAAGAGAGCCGGTGCGGTTCTGGACTGGGAGGCATGCTTCAGTGATGAATGGCCTGGGTAGGGGAAGTGTGGTGTGACCGGGCTCACGTGGATGTCACAGGGAGTAAGCTTGGCACCGGTGGCTTGATTAATGGGGCACTGCTTCTGGGATGCAGGAGACATTATTACAGGCGAGATGGTTATGAGCAGGGTGTTGGCCTCCAGTGCCCAGAAAGAGGGCAACACAGCCATCAGGGTTTCTGTTCGCAGGTGGTGGAGGTGCTTAGTAAAAGATGATGGTAGACTGCTGTGCGAAGGTGGAGTTCCCACTGTTTCTTATACAATTTGAAGGTATGGAGGGATTCATTGATCCGAAGTGTTGGTATAAAGGGTATATAAACGTACAGGCCGTGGCTCTGTGCCTTGTTGTCTGGTGACCATTAAAGGGGGCTTGGATAAAAATCAACTACGGCAGGTTCGCTGGTTCACCATCCCGCAAGGAAGGCTTGAAGGGGCAGTAAGGCAGTTAGAAAATCGGCAGTTAATTAGATGGCAATTAACGGTGCGCGGACACTGTGCATGACGATGAGCATTGTGTTACACGCGCAGTGGTGGGTTTTTAGTGCAGCATGATGGCCAGGGTCAACGTATTCAAGGCACTAGTGCTCATGGTTGGAATTGGAGTTACTTATCAGTACCGTACGTTGCTGAGCGTAGTATGGGAAAGGTACAAAGCAGGCAGTTACCGGCAGGAATACGCCAGCTGATGGCATGTTTCATTTACAAACGGACTGTAGGTGGATGGTAACAACATAGCATCAGGGGGACACTTCAGTGTGGGTCGCTTTTAGTACGTGGTTAAGGGGTTAAGTGTTGAGCAACAGAACAGGTATAAAAGCGATGGTGGTTTCCTAGGTGCAACTACAGCGTCAATTCAAGGCTGGTAAAGCGGCAGGCAGCTTCAGATGACAGAGCCTAAGGGTCGTGCATGGTAGGGGCTGCTTGCAGGTATCCCGCAAGGGCAGGCACCGGTGGGGCTCGGGCAGGTGGCTGTCAGTAAGGGTGCGCAGCAGTACATGCGATGGGAATTAGTATGGGACAAAAGAATTTGATATTGGTGCCGGGTTAATCCTTCCAACAATGCTAGCACTGGCACGACAAGTAGATACTAGGCAGGTTGGGAGTGGTACTGGGCATTCAAACAGGTGGTATTGACGGAAAGTCAGCAGGAGCTACCAGTGAGGGCCTTTGTGGATTGAGGCTGCCATGAGGGTAAAGCTAGGTCATGGATGACTTACCACTGGGCGGCCATCGCCCATTATTACAAATGAGAAGGGAAAGGTGACCCTACAAAGGAGCACTACATTGTGATGGCCATGAAAGGTTGGGCCAAGCAAAGAATACCTGAGAGCGATGAAAGAAGGCCCATAGACATAGTCAAGCTTCAAAAGATAGTAGCATGCTTGGAGATAGTGTGCCACGGGGGTTTTGGAAGGGGCAGTTTTTTGGGGCCTACAGGGTTAGGGAACTGGTACCAGAAAACTAGGATGCCAAGGGGAGGGGGTTACTGCAGTTACAAGATGTGCATTGTTCAGGGAACAGACGGTGTTATGGGTAAAAAGATCTAAAATTGACCAGGAAGGCAAAGGGTGCACAGTGACTCCAACCCACCATGGGCAGCGCAGTATCCCCAGTCAGGGTGGTGGCAGACTTCCTCGGGAGGAGACCTCCCTTGGGGAGGTGGTATGCTCTGCCGCTCATTCACCATGACGGGGCAGCTCTAAGCCGCTTCCAATTCAGAAGGGTTATGGAAATGGCTCTGGAGAATATTGAGGAGACAAGGGGAGTGTTCGGGACACACGCATTCCGGACTGGGGCAGCCACGTCAGCAGCATCCAGGGGCATGGGCGAAGGAGCAATCATGCAGACTGATAGATGGAGGTGTTGGGGTTGTAAGAGATATATCAGGCTTGAAAAAGTATAAAGTTAACATGCCACCTTCTCTCCCCACCAGCAGCAGCTCGGAGGAGAAAGATCGGTCTGGGTAGTAGGACACTCATTTGTGTCAAGGGCTGGGGCAAGCTGGATGGCTGAACAGGAGGAATTGACAGATGGCAAATTCCAAATTGGGTGGCACGGGGTGCCAGGGATGAAGTGGGCACAGCTGCAGGGGCAGGTACGCAGATCACTAGGGAAGCGGCAGAAGCCTGAGGTATTGGTCATACACTTGAGAGGTAACGACATGACAAGCCTGGGTAGGGGGGCTCTAATGCCGGAAATGATGGGCCCTCTATATGAGCTGGCAGGTCAATTGGGAGAAACAGAAATCATTTGGTCAGAGATAATCCCAAGGCCGGAATGGAGGAGTGCGGCCAATCACGCAGCCATGGAGAGGTCCAGACGAAAGCTAAATGGTGCAATGGCAAAATTCTGAAGGGGCAGGGGCTCTGGCCAGATCAGGCACGGCTTGGTTAATTTAAATTTTCCAGAGTATTTTCTGAAAGATGGGGTACATTTGTCACCACTGGGGTTGGAGCTATTCTTCGGGAACCTTTGCTCAAAAATCCTAGAAATGTAAGGAAGGCAGCAGGGGGGAGCCACGGGGGGCGGTAACCCACCTGTGACGTGGCGGTGTTTGGGCAACCAAACACAAGAGACAGACTCCGGATGAGCCAGGAGAAAGCTGGGAGAGTCTTCGCTCTTCCCAGACCAGCGCCCCTTGGGACCCTAAACGGCAGGGGCATCTGGGGGAACAACAAGGGCTCAGCTTCCCCCAAGGAAACGGCACTCTCCCCACCCAAAAACACCTGCATGGGCAGGCGAGGCTCAGGCACAAAGGGTTGGGAGTGTTGGGCCTACGATGGACTTTTGGAAGGAAAGGGGGAAGTAGGTTTTTGGACACAGAGCAGTCGCCGCATCTTCTGAATTATTTCCACTAATGTGTGCAGTGTGTTTTATGATATAGTGAAAATAAATCTGCGGCCTTTTTATGCCAAAAAACAAAGCAAGACTCATGTGACACTTTTCTGGGGGAAAAGAGGAATGAGTTATTTTTATGTAATGGGTCCCAAATGGACGGATGCCCGGGTTATCATTACGGTGCAAATTCACAACAAAGTGTATGCGGCCAATCCTACTGTAAATCCATCAAGCATCACACACCAGCATCCTAGTGGCACCCCCCAAATGAGTATGGATCATCACCATAACGTGACAAGCATATTACCTATACCTATTGAAATTCTCGAACCCATTGCGGCTCCCATGTCTGCAATTACATAGACTGAGCCGCCCGTGCTCTCCACTCTCCTCCCATGCACCACTAACCTTTCCCAGTCACCGATCATGTTTGCGCATTACTCACATGATTAAACTGCACTCTCAAGATCTTTTGCTAATCCTATTTTGAGGAAACAACCTTCCCGCACACTCAGCAATCGATCTACCGCAGTCCCCTTTTTAGATTTAACCCCAACTGCAATGAATACAACACTTATGTCATTAACCAAACTATTCGAAAACATGGATAATAAAATTAACTCTCAGACATCTCTCATACTGCAACTTTTGCAAAGAGAATCCAGTACTCCTTATGGTTTCAGATTAAAGCCTGAAGTTTCGAACAGTCCAACCTTGTTAGATACTGCACTTGAATCATGTCCAAGCAAAATAGTCCTATTGCAACCCGAACGAGAAAATAAATAGTTGTTGACACGTCAGCACATTCAGAGCCAACACATAGACTCGTTCAATCAGCAATATAACTTCCTTTGATTAACCAAATTTTGAAAAGCCAGCTTTCACTATTTTCAAAGTAGTCAAGAAAAACCCCACAAAACCTCCACAAATTATCAATAAAACTTAAAACATGAAGGCGAGCAATCACAAACACGCTGCTTTTCAAAGCACTTTATACGTTCCTTACCTCTACCCAATAAGCAGACTGAAATGGCAAAATCTGCTGTCATCAAAAAATATGCGACCATAGCTCAAAACAACAAAGCCATTAACAAAAAGAATCTGACAACGAACCTACAATACAAGCCACCTTGATGCCCTCATATTAGCCGTCGCACATCAGCAAAAGCATAATTAACCACCCAAAACACATCTTCAAGTCATCCCTGCCCCCACAACAGATCTACCTATCCTCTGCCCTTTTAGGTGGATGACAACAGATTCTTAACGTATGAACAAACAAGTGCTGAAATAGCGAAATCAGTTGACATGTACATTAATCACAAGGAGAACGGAGCACCTCTAATGAAAAATCTAGTTTGCATTCTCTTCCAGACCTAGACAATCGAGTGCACTCAGTCCCCAGCAGTTTAAGGCTCCATACCCAAACAAAACGGAAAAAACGCTCCTTCTTCTAAACAAAGTTAGCACATGAGCCAGCAAATACTTTACCATCATTTAACAATCCAATGTAGAGCTAGTGCCTACTTGACTTATGACTTGAACAGAACTAGCATTCTCAACATATTCAGTGATATTCCAAGTTTAGAAGACCTGTCGTCATCTGATATAAACCAAGTGTAATTCCCGAGTGACTCAGGCTTATCCTTATAGCAAGACTCTGGATGCAGTCTGGGGTCGTTCTTAATACCATATGGCAAACCAGAGCTTTTCTATTTGACTTGGGCTTTCTTCTTTCCCCAAGACCTTTTATTTAACAAACCTACCGAACCCACGCTGACAAATTAAACCAATTATACCAAAAGAATAACAACATCTTTACCATCTTTAAAAGTCATATGCACACAAACATTCCCTCACCTCTCACGACAAATGGAGGCAATTACGAGAGATGAGAAATAGCCGCATACACGACTTGTTACCCAGAAATAACAATCCGGGATAGATGACGCTCAGTGCTATAGCCTTGCCAGCTGGAACACCCGAGGCTTCACACAGCTCATGGATGCATCTATAAATAATCTGAACGATTACTTTTTTAAAAATGTTTTATTTGTAACATCTAGTTTCTTACAAAATTTTATTACAACTCATTTCATCCCTTCAGTAATATCACAATACCCAATGCCATTGTTTGTTCTTTATCCGTTCAGTTTATGGCTTTATCAAGGAAGTTTATAGCCGAACAAGTTAGATGTACCGAACTTCCACTCAGAATTCGGACCCACAGACCCTCCATCGTGCCGCTTACAGGCTGGAATTTGCTCAGATGGATAGATCTCAAGTTACTTAGAGCAGAGCATTTGATTAAAAGATGTTTCATTGACTCCGAGTATAATCGACAATGTCAACATGATTCATCTGTGACAATCCTCATATGTCTCATCACCATCATTTGATTTGTTTTATATACATTCGTTCTTAATCGATGGTATCTCGAAGGAAATTGACGGAGATATTTTGGCATGTTATCAACTATGTTCTTTGTCGGCCCCAAATCTAAAGCTGTCGACAACTTTCCATAATTGTCTAGATTTTCAATCCATAGCCACTCTTTCAGCTTCTTTCTCGCGATTTGGGGACGATCCATCAATGTATCCATCGGAATATTTGCGGTTTGCATGATAGCTTTCACTTTTTCTGACCATTTTAAGAGCAAGCCTTTATGTAGATGTGTTCCTCCTGGCATTAATATTCTAAATGCTGGTTCAGGATTCGATATTTCCATCTTTCAAAGCAAAGTCATAGATTTCCATAGCACTGTTCCATATAAAGTTTCCAGTGCTAGCTCCTGGCATATTATAATCATGGATAGATACCTTGGTAGTCTCAAGACTCGGCGCCAGAATATACCTTCCAATTGAGACCAGATCTTCTGATCTATGTTCCAGCCTGCTTCCGTCCCAAAAGTTATTGTAGGGACTACTTTCTGTAAATAAAACGTGCAGAGCGGTGTTAATGAGAATTTACCGTATATCGTCTGAATTCTCGCTCCTTGTAAAGCAAGTGTTCGGGTCGGATAAAATATGTCTTGCACCCAGCTCCACTCTCGTATCGAGGTATTCACCAATATTCCTAAATAGCAGATTTCAGTGACTTCCGCAATCATTTCGTTATAATTTCGCCACTTAAAGTTCTTGTTTTTGGCAGCCGGTTCATAGCCAAACTTCATGATTTTTATTTTTTTCACATTAATTGCCAGGTTGTTATCGGTCATATAAGTTTCAAGTTTTGACAGAAGCCGCTGTAGACCTATCTGTGTCCTGTCAAACAGGACCAGGTCATCGGCGTAAATCGCATAACTTATATGATGTCCGTTGATTTTTGGTGGGAAGCAGTTGGCACTAAGGCAATAGGGATGTCAGCGATGTAAAGTTTAAACAGGGCAGCTGCCAGAGGGCATCCCCGTTTCACCCCTTTAGTGGTAATGATGGACTTGGACAGGTTTCCTCTTTCATTTAACCTGACTCTAATAGTTTTTTTAAAATGCAATGCATTCGGGCATTTTCTATTTTCTAATTTCTGCCATAATTTGTCCCTGTTTATAGAGTCGAATGCCTGCTGCATGTTGTTGAAAGCCATGAATAAGTTGTTCTTCTTCTGTAATGCTTCCAACTTCAGCAGGTTCACCAAGGCTAAGTTATTCTCTGCCCCCACGCCTTTTGTGAATCCTGTTCGTCTTTCATCAAGTAAGCCTGTTTCCTTGGCCCATAAAGAACGTTTTTTTTTGAGAAATGTCGCAAACATCTTAACGATGGTATCCAGGAGGGCAATCGGGCAATGGTTGGCAGGATCGTCCCAATTGCCCTTCTTAAAACCTGGAACTATTATTGCCTTAGTCCATGATCTCAGAATTTTCCTTCCGTTGCCCATCACCACAAACAGATTTTCAATGAATATCGACCACGCATTTTTATGTTCCTTAAGCATTGTGTTACTGATGCAATCCAGACCTGCCGCTCTTGACGTCTTTAGCTTAGTAATGGCTGTACAGATATCTTCTCTGGTCTCTATTATATCCCAGATTGTGTCTTCTTGTACACTTTCGTTCGAAGGGGACCTCTCGATTCCTGTGAACACCTTCTGAAAGTGCATTACCGAGTAGTTTTCGGCCACTCCATTTGTCATTAAGGCATCCCGATTAACTGAGCCTTTATTCAGAATGTTCCATATGGTTCTTGAGTTATTTCTTCTAATCAATGCCAACATTTCTTCCCCACACTCTTGATCCCTCTGGTAAGAAAATGTTTTTAGCCAGTTTCAATATTGTTGTTTTCTTCGTTTTAACAGGATGGAAGCGTTCATTCCATACTGTATTTTTAGTTTGGTTAGATCTTTCTTAAACTGCTTCTTTTGGTTTATTAAAGCCATGCTACATTTATGCCTATGATCGTTATCAGTATATTTTTTTTTTGTGAAACCCAATTTCAAGCATGGAAGCAGAGGTATATAGTCGAACGAATCTGAAGTTTCTTTATTTGCCTCCTGTATCTCTTTTGACATTTTGAAAATTTGATTTTCTTTTATTCTTAATCGATTTCGCCCTTGATTCACCTCCAGTGCTTGACATTTAGTGTCTGATTCCTTTTTACACATTAGCAGCCATGACATTACTAATGCATAATGATCACTATTTGCAGTTGATACAATTTGTAACTTGTTGATTTTAACAAACACATTTCTTGATGTCCAGAAATAATCTAGAGTCTTTTCATGGCCCATATTTTGCCAGGTGAAATTTGGTGGTATGTCACCTCTCACGTTTCCATTTACCATAAGACAGTCCCGGGCTTTCATTTCATTGCTCCACTGGGATCTTCTTGCTTTTCGTAGACATCCATCTGTCAATTTGACCTCTATAAGCTTCTTATGTCCATCGAACCAGGAGATGTTCAAGTCTCCGCACACAATGATTGATATGTCTTGTCGAGTCCTTTGGTTGTTATCTATTATTTTCATCACAGTAGATGTGAATGCACCAGCCAAGATCTTTAATGGATTCGAAGTATACATTCAACAAAAGCAGGGTGTGTATTTTATATTTTTGACCATTCAAGTATTGAAGTAACATTCCCTGGACATATCTGTTGGGATTAATTTCTTCAATTACTTCCCAGTTTGTTCCTTTCTTTATCATAGTTATTAGTCCGGAAAATGGGCGTCCTTTGTTATTTTTTCCTGCTGGATTTAACAAAGTTAGATAACCATCCTTTGTTGCCGGCGAGCGCATCCAAGTTTCCTACAAACAAATTGCAAAATTATCAATTAGGTCTACTGGGAAGTTGTTGTAGAGATGGCTAAACCCTCTGGTGTTCCACAAAATCACTGTCACAGGGGCAACAGGATAATTTTCGACAAGCTATTGCTTCCTCATCTCTGCGGCAGCATTCCCATTCTTTGAGTGTGAAAATGATTCAGTAATTAGATGACTCCTTAAGACTTCTCGTCGCTGGTCCATGGAGTCTTTCGTACTCTTGGGCTCAATTCCCTCTGCTGTGCCTTGTCTTCCAGTTGTTTCATGGGCTGAGATCTCAAACCCTAAGCACATAAGTTCTTCTTTCGCGGTCATTAAAATGTTACGTACCGCTTGAGAGTTAATGTGTAATAATACACAATCAACTCGATCTTCCGATAGGTATTCTACTATGTGGATGTCTTCGGACCTAATGGTCCGTGGCACTGCATATAGTAGACGCATTATATTTGCGCGGTTCAAGTTGACGTCAAGTTCTTCACTGAAAATGTTTTCTATCTTAATTTTTTGTGTGAGCACCTTTTGTTCACTTCGAGGAACTTTGCATGCTAGGTTGGTAGAGTTTTGGTTGTGCGCTGTTGTATGTTTCGGATTCAGCAATGATCGTATTTTGTTTGAGGACTTTGAGCTGTGGTCTGAATGCCCTTTGTTCCGTTCAATTGGTTGCTCAACTGAGGATCTTTCTTTCTCTCGGGTCTCACCCTTTGCAATTTTGTTGAGCAGGTTTTCTTTAAAGATTGTTTCTCGTGTTTGCTCTGTATTGGGGATTCTGAACTGCTTATGGACGTGTTCGATATTTCCACGGCAGACCCTCAGGGATAAACCTCGATATCATCGGAATATGTGGACAAGTTACATAACTCCTCCATTTGGTCCACTGAAGCAGACGAGCTCTGATCAGATTCGATTCTCATCTGCTTTTTTGGGTTTATAATCTCTTTACTAGCTTGTCCCACTCTTTTCACTACTTTTCCTTCCATGTTATTTCGTCTTATTCTGTCGGGTTTTTCTCTTTCAAATATCTTTGATTTCACGGGAGTGGTCAAATTTCTTATAAATTGCCTTGTGTTGCTTCTGTGTTTTGTTGGAGCCGGAGTATTCTTTTTTTTTTTCCAGCTTTTTCTTTGCTTGACCATGGGATTGTGGTTGCGATTTTCCTTTACATGCTGTGATCACTAGATTTTTTGCAGGACCACTAAATATTCCATATGATGCTTTTGTGTGGAGCAAGATGGAATCTCTAAACACTTCTCATGTATCGTCATCGCCCCTTTGGTTGTTTTACTGATTTCAGCATTCAAGTCTGTATTGCCTGCCATGGGCGGATGTGGTGTGCTTTGTGTGTCATTCAGCTTAGCCAGTTTATCTGCCTCCATGTAACTTTGTGTCGCTACATCTATTCCACCCTGAGCCCTGTTTGCAGAATAGGCTGGTGTCTCAAGTGGCTGTGCTGCCATTCCGTTTAGGCTGCCAAGCATTTCTACTAATCGAGAATTCTTTTCATTGTTTTCCTTCAACAACTGCTCAAATTACCTTTTCGTTCGATCAACAGACTGGGTGCTTTCTGCATCCTGTCGTGAATGGTAGGCCAGAATTTGAGCTTCTAGTTTATTTATTTTTATCAGTCAAATGCCTCATTACTGCTCCATTATTTTGTGTGGATTCATTTAAGCTTTCATACAATTTTATAAATGGAATTGAGGCCAAGGATGTAGCGGCTAAAACATTATGGATCTGAATGGAAGCGGCAACTGACAAGTTCGATTTTGCATCTGTGTCTTTCCCAAACCGGACTACTACTGTTATCGTTGCTTGTGTTTCTCTGATTACTCCTTATGTGTAATGGAGTGCTTTTCTGCCATTGCCGAAGTGGCTGGTCCAGACCTTTTCCACTCTTATTTATTGCTGTTGAACACAATGGGGAACTTCTTTCTTTATGACTGATGTCTGCCGTTATGTGTACTTGTTTTCCATGACTTTTTGAGCATAGCGCTATTTCATTCTCGTAGTTTGTTTCCAGGTTGACAGTGGCACTCATCAGCTCGGGAAGTTTTTTGCATCACTCCTGTTACTCTGCCGCTCGGCGGACGGTCGTTTTCACTTGATTTGCTTTGACCAGAGCTTAATTCAATGGTACTGATGTTACTAGATATTCCAAGTGCAAAACTTTCCGCAAGTCCTTCTTTCATTTCCTCAAAATCAGCTTGGAGTCTCAGAGTCAGGCGTGCCTCGCGCACCGCTAAATCGGTCTACTTTAGTGGTATAACAGTACCAGGGCCCGGCTGTGAAATGCAGGCGTGTTTTCCCATTACAACACCGGTTAATATTTCACAACCGTTTAGTGAGATTGTTTCAATTTCCTCACTTCTGTTACAGGCGTCATTTATCCTCTTAATAGAAATGCCGTCTCTATTACAACTTATGGTTTTTTGTATAGGAGTCCTCTCCTTCCGTGAGTTTGATTGTTGTTCAGATATTAGTGGAAAGGTACATTTCAGCAGGTTTGTATCTAATGCTGCGTACGGCACTTCTAGAGCGAGCAATTCATTGTCAGTTACATCAAAGGGCGATTGAAATGCCCCGCGTTTATCTCAATCACCTCTAAATCAACAATTGGTCTGTTCGAATCATTTTCACTGTAATTTACGCTTTCACTCATGCCGGAGCCCAGATTAATACTGCCGTTAGCTCTGTTAACTTTGCTGTTATGAAAGTTTGTTGGTACAGGGCAGTGTGCGATGATGTCCTTTTTCGTTCTTTCCTTCTCATTCATGGGTTCGGCAGTGCAGTCGTGAACCAGTCTTGAGTTTGCTTTGTTTGCCATATCTCACAAATACAATTGTTGCGGTATTGACTGTAGTTCCGGGATCAGGTTCTCGTTTGGCTTCTCTGCCAAAACCGCGGCCAAAATCGAAGCTGAATCTGTTGCCTCATGAACTGAGACCGACTCAGATTCTGCTTGTGTAGGCGCAGCCGCTGAAGGACCCGGCTCTAATTCTGTTGTTAATTTGCAGCAAGCCGCCTCTCACACATCCAGAGTTGTGTCTAATAAACATGGGTCGGTCATGTGGGTGGTGTTTAGCGGCACTACCTCCCTACAGCCTCCTTCACATGTTATAACGTTAAGACCTGCACATTGTCTTGCTTCACTCTCGATTTCGGAAACATTTTCACCGGCAATGTTTAAGTGTATTTCACAATCAATCATATTGCCGGTCAAGGAGATCAATGATTTTTGGGTTTGTTTTAGTTTAAGGCGAGTCACTGGCCCGTTGTCTGCCATAAATTTCTCTTACCTCTTGCCTCCGGTCACACCAGTCACTTCTGTCTACTGCAGACTGCTGCAGACTGGACTCTGCACGGACTCTGCGCTCTTCCAGCGTTTTTAAAGGGAATTGTGCTTCTTTCCTTAAAGCCACACCACCATACACAGGAACCAGAGTTTGTGCACTGTAGCTGCAGCTCATCTCTCCTGCTCACACTGCTGCAGACTGGGCTCTGAACGGTTACGACATCATCACCTTGCAAGAAACATGGCTGTCAGAACCACCCATTTGGGTTGGTCATAACATCCTACTACTGCCTGTAAAAAAAAAATCCCCTCCAAAGGCAGACCAATGGCAGGATTATTAATTTGCCACGAAAATAACATCTGGCCTTCAACTGGAATCTTAGGTCGCTTTGAATATATACACAGCTGGTGAAGCTAAAGTTTCCATCCAAAATAAATTTTTGCACGACCTTGAAATCATTTTAGATCTTATTACAATTGAACCATGTATAACCCATACCATTTTAGCTGGTGAATTGAATCTACATTGCTTATCTAACACAACTACAGCTAAATCTGCCCTTGCACAACACTGGTCTATCTTTATGATATGGCTCTCCCAGGTGATATACCCCCAACAGCACTTGGAAAAGACCCAAGCAAGAAGCCATTATTGAATATATATACACAGATAAAGATCTGTTTGCTGTTGCTGAAAGCTTTAAGGTAAACCGGCAAAAACACACTGACCATTGGATACTCTCCCTAACCTGGAGATGGCCCACTCAACTATCTCCAGAAAATATACACTGTTATGATAATCTCATAATAACTGGAGGTAGAAATGGGTTTTGTTGGTTGCCGAAATCATTAGAACATCTAAATAGTCGTATTTCAGCAAACAGTCATGCACTATGTCCATTAACAGTTCAGTCTGAAGGATTTTATGTTGCAGCACTACAGATGCAGCAACCTTCCATGACGACAAAATGGATTCACAGGCATAAACACACTTATGATCCTAAATTACAAGAAAAAAAACAGCTTTTTGTAGATCTAAAAGAATGGCTTGTCTTCTACCTCTTGAGTCGAGATCTAGTGGGCTAAAACAGCTCAATACTCAGCATAGAAACCGGTGCGAGCGCGACAAGAATTATTAGTGCAAAAAGATGGTGAGCAAATGTTAGGAGCTTTGGCAACAAAAAATTCTGCTTCCATCTGGAGCTTATTGAATCATGCAAACCATATTACCCAGGTTCCAATGATAAATTCAGTCCGAGAACAGGTTTGGAACTCTTATTATTCTACTTTGTATGCACCAATCCCTACTAATAGACCTCCTTCAGACAAATCAATGTCTGACATTGTTAATCTCAACTTCGATCAAGAAGATCTCGTAATTATACATTCTGATATTGAGCTCTTCCAGAGCTCCTGGCCCGATGGCCTTAACAATGTCATGCTTAAAGCATATCCTGAAGCTTTGGCCAAAATTCTTCTGACCATATTCAAACAAGTATTAACAACAAAAACCATTCCGCCTTTGTGGCGAAAATCTATATTCGTCACAATCTTTAAAAAAGGAAATTGGCAATCACCGACCTATTGCCCTTCTCGATTGTAATCGTTGGTTAATTAAACAAAATATACTCGATCCATTCGAAACAGATTTCGTATCTGATTTGAGAGGTTTCTTTGGGGGGCTTGCAACTTCTTCAGCCTTGCGGCCTGTTTGATTTTCGGTATATGAGTGTCGTGTGTGTGGGAAGAAGTTTGGAGGAACCACTACCCCACCTCCGTGGTTGTCTATATATTCGTCGTTTTCACACAATTACATGCGCCACACATTATTAGATTTCAAAAAACCTTGCTTTAATGCTCAAAAAGGTTATATCCAAACTCCCAAAGGAGTGCGCTTTTACTTTTACTTGACACATGTTTCGGCTTCACAAGAGCCTTTTTCAAAACAGGGCATATATTCCAGTCACTTCATATATACACAAATCACAAATGTAAGTATGTTTTTAGGTTATGTACAGACAGAGTAGGGAGAGGTAATGGGTTGGATAGATAGGGTTCATACAAAGAAAAGAGAAAGAAAATAAAATACAAAGCAGGTCGTTAAAAATGAAATACTTAAATATCAGTCCTAAATCAAATTTCCAGTTGTTTGATCATTGATTAGTGTTTGTTCATAAGTTTAAATCAAAATCGTGGGCATTCAAATAACCGATGCATAGCACCTGAAAAGACCATAACCATTAAGGAATCACATATGTTAAAATAAAGATTTTCAATGTTGGACTTGCCCCATGTTATTGGCTATAATGGTACTTAAAAGCTCATTCATACTATATCTTGTACACGTATACCCATTAGAAACACTGGTTATCCTATATGTTAATTTGTACGGCTTTTTGTTCCACTATAACAATAAAAAAGCAGGCTGGTAATCAATGTTGTTTTGTTATATCTTACCATGTAAGATACACCAGACTTGGGTTTATTTTTGCATTTACTTGAAAGTCAAACTGAGTGTATCTTTGCATTTACTTGACAGTCGGAGTTGGGTGTATGTTTGCATTTACTTGAAAGTCAAACTGAGTGTATCTTTGCATTTACTTGACAGTCGGAGTTGGGTGTATGTTTGCATTTACTTGAAAAAGTCACACTGAGTATATTTTTGCATTTACTTGAAAGTCAAACTGAGTGCATCTTCAGGTGTAACGCTCACCTGATTCCCGCAGAGGCGCCGGTCTTGACTGGGTGAATGCCGTATCTTCAAAGGTGATGTGTAACACACAGTTGGCTCTTTGGGCTGGACCTCTGTGCACTGTATGTCTGACTCGAAGAGTAAGATGTCTGCAGATAGAAAATATGGGATTAATGAACTGGGGTTATTGGGTGCCTCTCTCCTCTTCCCTTTCTCTTCTCCTGTAGAACCCCAAAGGTTAACGCCCTCACCTTAGGTAAGTGAACGCCGAGCTCTCCATCTGCCTCGGGGCAGGGTGCCGTAACCAGTTTCTTCACTGGATAAGGGTGCAGGCCTCTTGACCTCAGAGGACTGCTGTCCGTCGTTAACTGCACGAACGGTAAGTTCTGGGCACTTCAAATGTCTTAAAAGTCTTTTGTAATGATACCTCTTGTTTTGCAGGGTTCCGGCGATGGCGGATGGCGGGCTGATGAGAGTTGAGGATCGAACCCGCGTGAGGAATAGAAGCGCCTGGAAGCACGTAAGTAAGCGCTTGTAGCCTGCTTTACTATGCGCACTAACTGTCCCTTTTATCTTGCAGGTACAAGTTCTGAGCTTTAGAGAAGATGAAGGGTGCTGGAATACCCACTGGATTCGGCGTGGGAAGGAGTAATGGCACGTGAGTAATAAAGTTGCCCAATGTCTTTAAACGCACCTTCTTTTGTCTTTCAGATGCGGGATGCAGCGCCGAAGGCCTCCGTAGCGTGCGAAGAGCTGGTAAGCTTTTGTCTTTCAGATGCCGGAATGCAGTGCGAAGACCTCCGGAGCCTGCGAAGAGTAGGTAAGCCTTTGTCTTTCAGATGCCGGAATGCAGCGCGAGGCGTTGGTGACAGCCGATGGACCAGGTAAGAGATGCGCTGCCACTGAAGACCGTAGTGCTAACCTGTTCTTTCTTTGTCTTTACAGGTGCTGCTGAAGACTGGATTCCAGGATGGTAAGCCTTTGTTCCCTTAGGCCCAGGATCAGAAGCAGAAGACACGATGAGCGTTCTGCTGCAGAGAATGCAGAATAACACAAAGCAAGATTCATCCATCGGGTGTGGTTTAAATAGCCTCCTGTAGTGCTTAGGTGTCTCCTTCCACAGCCACGCCTAGGTAAGAAAAGAGTTCCTGCTTTCCAGAAGAGTTCCAGTGTTCTGAACCTAGGGAGTGGCTCCTGCCCCACCTAACAGGAAAAGTAGACCCAAACAGAAGAGGATCAGGGGTTCAACTGGCAGGTAAGTAAGCAGCATGGTCTGCTGCAGGTAAGTCCACCCAAGCATTATGAGCCCGGCGCTTCCAGCACTGGGACTGGGCATCTTTATGAGCCTGGTGCCACTGGCGCCAGGACAGGGTCCAAAAGGTCCCAATTGGGACTGGCTGGCACTCGGAACCGGGGTTATGGGTCCGCTTCCAAGGGAGTCGGGCAAGTCCTGATCTTTTGTAAGCAGAGATCATGACAGCACCCCCCCTCAAGGCCCCTCCCAAACCGGGCTTCTCCGGGGGTTTGGGCTTGTTAGGAAATGTTTGATGAAATCTTTTGATTAGACGAGGCGCGTGGACATATTCTGCAGGTTCCCAGGATCTTTCTTGGGGACCGTAGCCTTTCCAGTCAATCAGGTAAAATAGTTTAGATTTGGAGATCTTGGAATCCAGGATGCTTTTGACTTCAAACTCGAGTTCTCCATCAATTAGAATAGGTTTTGGAGATGTAGTTAGTCGGGTTTGAGGTTGCACGGGTTTTAATAGAGAGACGTGGAAGACCGGATGTATCTTCATGTGAGGGGGCAAGTCCAACTTGACCGCTACTGTATTTACTATGGTAGTGATGGAATAGGGACCAAGGTATCTTGGGTTGAATGTGCGTGGTCCTTTTAGAGGTAGATATTTGGTGGATAACCAGACTTGATCTCCTACTTGATATTGGGGGTCTTCCTTCCGATGTTGGTCTTCTCCTTTCTTGTATTGTTCTTTAGCCCTTTGAAGGTGAGAAACGGCTTCCTTAAAGGCTTGGGTGATTGTAGAATGCAGGTGGTCTACTGCTGGTGTTCCAAGATCTTGGAGTGGATCCAACTCCGAGGTTCTAGGGTGACTACCGTATAAAAGAAAAAACGGGGTCTTCCCAGTTCCCGAGTTGTCAGAGTTCTTGTAGGCATATTCGGCTATCCAAAGGATATCTTTCCAAGTTTTTTCAGTTTGTTGTAGCACACAGCGCAAATACTGTTCCAGAGTTTGATTGGTCCTCTCGGTTTGTCCGTCGGTTTGAGGGTGGTGGCTGGTCGAAAGTCTCACATCAATTTGAGCCGACCGACAGCAACTTCGCCAAAAATGAGAAATAAATTGACTACCTCGATCCGAAATTAGAACTGAAGGAAAACCGTGCAGTCGGACGATGTTTTCGAGAAATTCTCAGGCCAGAGTTGCTGCTGTTGGCAAGCCTTTGAGTGGAATGAAATGCATCATCTAGGAGAATAGGTCCACGATTACTAGGATCGTATTGTACCCGGAGCATGGAGGTAGATCGGTGATGAAGTCCATAGAAAGCGTATGCCAAGGGCGAGGCGGGATGTCAATAGGGCATAAGAGGCCGGCTGGTTTTTCCTTTTGACTCTTGTTTTGGGCGCATACTCCACAGGACATTATAAAGTCTCTGATATCTTTTTTCCAAGACGGCCACCAGAAGTAGCGCTTGATCTTTTCCGAGGTCTTGGTCATACCGGGATGTCCTTCCATTAAAGAATCGTGATAACAAGAGATTACCTTTTTCTGTAAATCTGTGCTGGGCAGGTATAACCGTTCTTGGAAATATAATAGGTTGTCCTTCACCGTAAAGTCCTTTCCCTGCAGATGCCAAGTCTGTATGTCTGCTGGAGTTACCAGTAGCCTGGCTTTATCCTTAACTTCCTCTATGGATTGTGTGGCGATTACACCTAGAATTCTTTGTTCGGGAATGATAGGTACAGGTTTAGGATTGATCAAATGTTCTTCCACTACCATCCGAGAAAGGGCATCAGCTTTACCGTTTTTTGTACCAGGTCGATAGGTAATTATGAAGTCAAACTCGGCAAAGAATAGTGCCCAACGGAGTTGCCTAGAAGATTGAGCTTTTGCAGTTTTCAAATATTGCAGGTTTCGGTGATCTGTAATCACAGTAACGGTGTGTCGGGCCCCCAGAAGATAATGCCGCCAAGCCTTAAAGGCGGACTTGATAGCTAGAAGTTCCTTATAAATAATAGTGTAATTGATTTCAGGAGGCGAGAATTTGCGGGACGAAAATGCCACGGGATGCAACTGATTGGTTACTGGGTCCTTTTGTGATAGAACTGCCCCCATGGCAAGGCTCGAAGCATCAGTTTCAACGATGTAGGGGAGTTCTGGGCGAGGATGTTTTAAGATCGGTGCAGAGATAAATCTAGTCTTCAAATTCTGGAAAGCTTGTTCCGCCTCGGTAGACCATTCAAAACGTTTGTTTTTCTTTAACAAGGCGGTGATGGGCTGGACTATTCGAGAGAATTCGGGGATAAACCTGCGGTAAAAGTTAGCAAAGCCTAACATGCTTTGAACACCTTTTACGGAGGATGGCGATGGCCATTTGAGAATTGCATCGACCTTCTTTGAATCCATACGCACTCCGCTAGGTGATAATATGAATCCCAAGAATTCAACTTCAGTCACGTTGAAAACACAATTTTCCAACTTAGCGAAAAGTTTGTGTTGACGCAATCTCTCGAGGACCATTTTCACGTGTTTCCGATGAAGAATAAACAAGGATGTCGTCAATGTAAACAACAACACACACATCTATGAGCTCTCTGAGGACATCGTTCATAAAATATTGAAAGGCGGCCGGGGCATTGCAAAGTCCGAAGGGCATGACCTGATATTCAAATAGCCCATACTTGGTGCGGAAGGCCGTCTTCCATTCATCGCCCTCTTTTACTCGTACCAAGTGGTAGGCTCCTCTAAGATCCAGCTTTGTATATATGCATGCTTTTCTGACTTGGTCCAGAAGTTCAGGGATCAAAGGTAACGGATATCTAATCTTAACGGTGATCTGGTTCAGGGCGCGATAATCTATATAAGTTCTAAGGTCCCCTTCTTTTTTTAGAACGAAGAACAAAGCTGAGGAAGCAGGGGACTTGGAAGGACGAATAAACCCATTCGCTAGGTATTGATCCAGGTATTGTCGGAAGTGAAGATTCTCAGGCTCGGTGAGGGCATAAATTATACTACAAGGAGGAGTAGATCCAGGTATCAGGTCTATCTGGCAGCCATAAGACCTATGAGGAGGTAGAGAGTTAGCCTGATCCTTCCGGAAAACATCTTGGAATTCTAGGTATTCAGGAGGTAACTGGGGAGCCTCCGAGGAAATTGCTGCCAGTGCAACACCAGGTCGAGGGTGACAAGTAGAGACACATTCTGGAAACTGAACCGTTCTTGCTCGCCAATCGTTCTGAGGATTGTGCTTCTCTAACCAAGGAATTCCTAGAATAATCTGGAACTGAGGGGCCTTGATCACATCGAACACGATCTTCTCGTGGTGTCCATCTTGACTTACTAGCGTCACTTCTTGGGTGGTATGTGTTACTGGTCCGGAGGCCATCTCCGTACCATCCACCGTAGTAATGACGTCCTTTACAGCCTTTGGACAAAGAGTCAGATTCATCCTCAAAACCATTTCATGATCCACATAATTGCCGATGGCACCGCTGTCGACGTAAGCTTCAATCGCATGTAATCGATCCGGATGTTCAGGGCTAATGAGGACCATAGGTATCACGAAATGCGAGGTCACTGAACTGGTTTTAACGCTCGGCAAGAGGACCTCTATTCTTGTCGGGCGAGGTCGTTTCCCTGCTCAGAGTTTGTGACCCTGGTAACTGCAGCTCCTACTGCCTTCTTGGCTGGTTTCACCGGACAGTCTCGAAGAAAGTGCCCCGAGTTTCCGCAATAGAGGCATAATTGCAGCTGTTTTCTCCTTTCCCGCTCCTTTTGTGTTAGTGGTCCTTTCAGGCCCCCTATTTGCATGGGTTCCCCGGAGTCTAATCCTTTGGTAGGAGTTGGTGGTTTGGAAAATACTTGAGCATCAAACTTGGAACGATCGGCCTTCCTGTTCTGCAGTCTGTGGTCAATTTGAACGACTAAGTCAATATAGTCCGAACAGTGTTGCGGGGGATTCACTACTTGGGCTAACACATCTTTGAGCTCTCCAAGTAGACCTCTATAAAACAGCGTAATCCTTTTGTCCTCAGGCCATCGAGTTTCCACTATCAGTCTGTTGAAAGACGCAATATAAGCCAAAAGGTCTTGATTACCCTGTCGCAATGAAAGGAGCTCATTGTCCAAGGCCTGCCCCTGTGAATGTCTTGCAAACAGTTTTTCCATACGGAGCTGAAAAGCTTGAAAATCATGGAGAACCGGATCATCTTGATTAACTAGAGGGATCGACCAGTCTGCCGCATTGCCACTAAGGTACGAAAGCACGAAAGCTACCTTAGCTTGATCAGTTGGAAAGGCTGCTGGCCGGCATAAGAAGTGCAACCGGCACTGATTAATAAATACTGCAAACCTCTTTGGGTCACCAGAAAATCGTTCGGGCGGAGCCAGAGGTACATTCCCAGGTAGGTTGATCTGCACTGGGTTCGTAGAGGATGTTGAAGGAAGATTTGCCCCTGATGCGGGTAACAGAGTTTGTCCGGCTTGTGACTGTAGCAATTGTCTAGCGAGATCGTCTGTTCGCTCTTTGGAAATAATCAGTTCCCTTCTTAGAGCATTCGTTTCCTGACGGGCTGCATGCACTTCTGCTCTTAGTTCCCCAAGTAACTGGGCTAGCTGGTCGGTATCCGAGGTTTCCATAGCGCCTGGGTGGGAGTTTTGCGGTAGGCTTTGTGTTCTGTAACGCTCACCTGATTCCCGCAGAGGCGCCGGTCTTGACTGGGTGAATGCCGTATCTTCAAAGGTGATGTGTAACACACGGTTGGCTCTTTGGGCTGGACCTCTGTGCACTGTATGTCTGACTCGAAGAGTAAGATGTCTGCAGATAGAAAATATGGGATTAATGAACTGGGGTTATTGGGTGCCTCTCTCCTCTTCCCTTTCTCTTCTCCTGTAGAACCCCAAAGGTTAACGCCCTCACCTTAGGTAAGTGAACGCCGAGCTCTCCATCTGCCTCGGGGCAGGGTGCCGTAACCAGTTTCTTCACTGGATAAGGGTGCAGGCCTCTTGACCTCAGAGGACTGCTGTCCGTCGTTAACTGCACGAACGGTAAGTTCTGGGCACTTCAAATGTCTTAAAAGTCTTTTGTAATGATATCTCTTGTTTTGCAGGGTTCCGGCGATGGCGGATGGCGGGCTGATGAGAGTTGAGGATCGAACCCACGTGAGGAATAGAAGCGCCTGGAAGCACGTAAGTAAGCGCTTGTAGCCTGCTTCACGATGCGCACTAACCGTCCCTTTTATCTTGCAGGTACAAGTTCGGAGCTTTAGAGAAGCTGAAGGGTGCTGGAATACCCACTGGATTCGGCGTGGGAAGGAGTAATGGCACGTGAGTAATAAAGTTGCCCAATGTCTTTAAACGCACCTTCTTTTGTCTTTCAGATGCGGGATGCAGCGCCGAAGGCCTCCGTAGCGTGCGAAGAGCTGGTAAGCTTTTGTCTTTCAGATGCCGGAATGCAGTGCGAAGACCTCCGGAGCCTGCGAAGAGTAGGTAAGCCTTTGTCTTTCAGATGCCGGAATGCAGCGCGAGGCGTTGGTGACAGCCGATGGACCAGGTAAGAGATGCGCTGCCACTGACGACCGTAGTGCTAACCTGTTCTTTCTTTGTCTTTACAGGTGCTGCTGAAGACTGGATTCCAGGATGGTAAGCCTTTGTTCCCTTAGGCCCAGGATCAGAAGCAGAAGACACGATGAGCGTTCTGCTGCAGAGAATGCAGAATAACACAAAGCAAGATTCATCCATCGGGTGTGGTTTAAATAGCCTCCTGTAGTGCTTAGGTGTCTCCTTCCACAGCCACGCCTAGGTAAGAAAAGAGTTCCTGCTTTGCAGAAGAGTTCCAGTGTTCTGAACCTAGGGAGTGGCTCCTGCCCCACCCAACAGGAAAAGTAGTCCCAAACAGAAGAGGATCAGGGGTTCAACTGGCAGGTAAGTAAGCAGCATGGTCTGCTGCAGGTAAGTCCACCCAAGCATTATGAGCCCGGCGCTTCCAGCGCTGGGACTGGGCATCTTTATGAGCCTGGTGCCACTGGCGCCAGGACAGGGTCCAAAAGGTCCCAATTGGGACTGGCTGGCACTCGGAACCGGGGTTATGGGTCTGCTTCCAAGGGAGTCGGGCAAGTCCTGATCTTTTGGAAGCAGAGATCATGACATCAGGGCCATCTTAAGCACTTTTGGGGCCTTGGGCATAGACACCTTTGGGGGCCCCCTCCATCAAGCCAAAGGAATTAAGGTATCCAGAATATCTGGTCATGCCCCCCCGCCTCACAATCATAACACATAGCTTGGCATGTTACCTCGCAGCAATTAAATGGTACTCCCTTTCAGTTCCTTACCCGCTTCATTCTTGCTGTAATAAGAATGATAAATTAGTAGCATTTCAAGACCAACATCAGCAGTCCACGACAAGGCTACTTGCATTCTAGCATAGGTACAGGACACTCTTCATCATTAGCACTCAAGAGGAATGTACACCAGCCATAGTATACATTTACGACACAAATTGTATGTAAAAGGTGCACATAATCCAGAATAGACGATGACTCAGATTATCTCTCTCACAGAATGCAAAAATGCTCAAGCATGGACAGGGGAGACCAATGGGAAGCAAAGAGAAAAATAAACCTGCCACAGTTTAGATAGTGGATGAAGATTAGAAGCTACCGGGAAGGTGCACACATCCAGACAGATGGAGATTAAAAGAGGGACATGGTTTTCAAGTAGGGTTGCCATAAGGGAGCAAAGAAATAAGTGGCTGTGGTGTTCAATTTATTAATGCTCACTAATATTATAGAGGAAGCAACAATATGACCAGTGAAACCATGTCTGAAGCTGTTGTGAAGATCATACCCTGAGAACAACATAACTCAGAAGAGTGACAATTGTGAATGGTTTAGGGCCTGCCAATGTTGACATATCAGTCAATGCAAGATTAAATGAGATGCCCATGATTACATATTGGTTAAGAGGTGAAGCGGGGATTTGCACCCAATTTTTGCACTTTACCACATGCTTTTCTAGTACATACCATGAACTAAAATAATCCCATTCCATAGATCTGATTTAGAAAGTAGACAAATCACATAACATGACAATTCTAGAAACAAAATGTTATAGAAGTTTATTATGCAAAATGGGAATAATTCTAGCTTCATTGCCTCCATCAGCAAGGGAAGTATATAGGTGCCAACATACTGTATGATGTGATCCTAAAAGATGACATCTGGGTTTCTCCTTTGTATTTTAATGCTTTAAATTGGCCCATAACACAGGCTTGTGAAATTTGTATTTACGAACATACACAAAACCCTTTCAGTTGTACAAAAAAGCAAACTGTTTTTGGTGCCAAATGAGCAAACCTTAAAATATGCTTGCCAGAGGCCTGCAATGTCTGATCAGCTCTCTTCTGTCTAAGAATCCTTCAGCTGAAATTACCTATATAAAAAGTCAGATCAGGTAATGAATGGGCTAAACAATACACCCAGCATGTGAGAAGCCAACCTTTTAAAAAAAACAGTACAGTAATGTCTGTAAAATAAGTTAATTTGTCCAGGGTCACTGTATCGTCTGCTGGGGAAGCCAGGATAGAAGCATGAACACTTTGGTTACACAGTCTTGAATTTGCATATGTAATCACTTCTCGGACTAACACTTTATAGTCTTTATTTGAGGTGGCTGCCCAGGTGTTACAAGTCTCCATCTGCAGAAACCAATTTCTAGACCTTCATACTGACGCTATATTCTTTTTTTTTTATAGCAGGTATAGGTACACTGCTGAAAATAGGACCTATTGCACTACAAAACAAAGAACACATACCTGCAGATTTATCAACTTCAACGATAGGGAAGTCTGAGTGTGCCTTGCTGGAATTCAGTATTATAATCTTGCATATGAACATAAATCTGTGCAATTAGTGCTTAGCACACTGAGCTATCTTCTGAACCAATGCGGCACTCACATTTATCAGTATGCATTTAAACTTTGGCTATTGCACATGATCAATATAATTCCCATGGAAAAGTGACATTGCTACAGGAATTGTCGTAGTGAACACAGAACGCATTACAAGATGAATTGATCAGAGCAGAAAATATTTGCTACAACAGACAGGCAATAGGTTCAGATCCTCAGCAACAGGCCATACAATATCTTGACGTGTTCTGTTTAAGTTTTGTAAACAATGGTCACTAACTTCTTTAGATTAGACAACCTTGTGGGGCCCCCCTCCAAGGTGGGGGCCCAGGGCAAGTGCCCCTTTCGCCCACCCATAAAGACGTCACTGGTATCTTTGCATTTACTTGAAAGCCAAACTGAGTGTATTTTTGCATTTACTTGACAGTCAGACTTGGGTGTATTTTTGCATTTACTTGAAACTCAAAATGAGTGTATCTTTGCATTTACTTGACAGTCAGGCTTGGGTGTATTTTTGCATTTACTTGAAAGTGAAACCGAGTGTATCTTAGCATTTACTTGACCCTGTCTGGGTGTATTTTTTTTATTTTTTATTTTTTTTATTTGCTTTTATCAAATCAATGATTTTGCAAAGAAGTGGAAGAAGAAAGTCTTGAAGTTAGAGTTTCAAAGTTTCGTTTTCTTCTTCTGATGTACACAGTGGATTCAGATTCCGGTTCCAACCTTTATTGGTCAGAACCTAGCCTCTCGTCTTCGTTGGTTTTAAGGAAGCATGCCTCTTGGGCTGCCTTTAAAATTTTAGCTGTTGCTATTGACCATATAGTCCTGGATCCACTCAGGAGGCGGTTCCACCAGACGTCTTCTTCGTACAGAAGATTAGGATTAATCAATGGTCTCAGATACGGTCTTCGCCATTTTTTCGTTTTAGAGCAGTGCATCAAGAGGTGCTTTACCGATTCAGGCTTGTGTTCAGTTTCGCATAAGCGACAGTGATTTGTTTGCGATTGGCCCCTGGTGGCCCTTATTTTGTTGGTCAGAAGCAGGTTAAGACGAGATCTCAGAAAAATAGATCTTAAGGCCTCATCTGGGAATCTTTTTAGGACTTCAGTAGTTGAATGTAATTGTTTGTGTTGGAAGTTCATATGAGTGAGGAGTTTGTTGTTTCCTGCTAGTGTTAGAGTCTCTATCCAATCCAATTGGTCCATTTTCCGTTTTATTTTCGTATGATTTTGAATCAGTTCCTTTTCAGAACATCCACTGTTGACCAAATGTTCTCGCTGCTTGGCTGCCCAGGTGGTAAGAGACTTGTACCTTCCTTCTGCCATTTCGGTTTTGATTATGTTATACAGGGGCGGTGAGTCCTGCATTATTATTTTCCTAAACGGCACCATTTCACCTATCTCAATAACAGCTTTCAGGGAGTTGATTCCCAGTTCTCTTCTGATGATCGGGATAGATGTGGAGTTGGGAAGCTGAAGGACTTTCCACCAAAAATAGGCTTCCAATTTTGCCCAAATCGCAGTGGGAATCGCTGGCTTTGCCTCACATCCGTATGCCAAGCTCGGAATTACTTTGCCTTTGTAAAATGTTATGGCCGGTAGAAGAGAAAAACTGCCGTATTTCCTGTCGATTATTTTTGCCTGGGTAGTGAGTTTTCGTGTCTTATCCCATAGATGGTTTTGCATCGAAGTCTCAGACTTTGAGTTATCCATCGTCACCCCCAGATATTTAAAGAACTTCACCACTTCTATGGTCGAGTTTTCAATATGCCATCTGAAGTTTTTTGAGTTCTTTCTTGGCAACTGTCCAAGTACCAAGATTTTCGTTTTCTCCTTATTTATCTCTAAGTTGTTTTTTGAGATGTATTTAGCTAAGTTATCGAGCTGTCTTTGGAGACCAATTTCAGTCTGGTCAAGAAGGATATCATCGACATTTCCATTGTTCCAGTTTGGACCACAGCAGAGCTCTGTCTATTTGATCAAAGGCTTGACTGAGATCTATAAACGCCAGGTATACTTTCCCCGGCCCTGCCGTGAGTTTGGCCTTTATAGCACTTAGCATCATGATGTTGGCTGTGGTCCCCTGAGTTTTTCATGGACCCTGCTTGAAAAGGGTCTCTGCAGGGGGCTGTTTTCGCCCAAATTTGGAAGCTCTTTAAGAGGAATGATCCGTAGAGCTTACCAATTGTGTCCAAAAGCACAATGGGGCGATAGTTTCCTGGGTCGGTTTTGTCTCCTTTTGTATAGATGGGAGTGATCACTGTGCAGCGCCAGGAGTTCGGAATCGATCTTGTAATGCAACATTTTTTGAACACCTGGCCAATGAAGCTCGCCCACTCCTCCGGGTGGTTTTTTAGGTCTATGTTGGTGATTCCGTCAGGGCCAGGAGCTCTGGAGGATTTAAGACGCCTGATGGCCAGTACAATGTCTTCCTCATTTGAGAAGTCTTCCCAGGAAGTTGGATTTTACTCAGACCCCAGAAGAGGAATAGTTTGCCTGGGGAGCTGGAATATCTTGGAAAAGTGTAGTTTCCAGACTTCTTCTGAGACATTGTTCGATCCTATTGCGGTTGACCCGTCTCCTGTATTCCTAATCAATTGCCAGAAAGCACCTGAGTTCTTATCTGCCAATTTTCTCAGCATTTCTTCTGAGTCACGTTGATTGAGGAGAACTCTTTGGAATCTAAACCAGGATTTATACAGCTTTTATTCATTCAGGTTGGTTTCCCTTGGTCCATCTGATTCAGAGGTTGCTGCCTGCTTCTTCAGCTTTCTCAGTGTGCGACGTTTCATTACCAACTCTTTGTCCTAGGTGTGTAATGGTTGCTGGGTACCCTTTGGATTTAGCTTCCTGGGTATCAGATACAGAACCAATAAGGGTTGGTAGTCAGTTGAATTTATTGTGCCCCTGTTTTCCCGCAAGCAGTGAGTTGCGTAGTTTTTGGACAGTTCTTTAATTCGTTCTGCTATAAGCCTTAGGCGGTTTCCTTGGGCATTTGATTCAATTTTTTCTGGCATTTGAATTCTGTCACCCCCTTCAGTCGGCCATGTGATTTTCAGGATGTTATGGTCGCTTGCTTCTGCCCTTATGACCTCAAAAGTTGTGTTTAGGCTCAGCATCGGCTCTGATACATATATGTAGTCTATCGTCCCTTCTTGAGAACCTCTTTCCCAAGTGGGACTATAGATGGCCTGAGGAAGAGAGTGGTCAATATTGTAGAGGTTTCTAGAATCCATGAGGGATTGCCATTGCTTGCCACGTGATTCCACCTGGCTTGTCGGACGGGGTGAAGTGCTTCTCGGGAGTCCCGTCGGGCATTTGGCATTCAAGTCCCAACTTAGAATTATAAGGGGGTTGTTTTGGGCAGTCATGATGCCATCGATCTCGGTTTAGATGGTTGCTAGGAAGAGTCTATCTGAGATGACTTGAGGATTCCAATAGGTTGTGATTATGGTAATCAAAGAGGAGATCATGGAGTGACTCTTCGTGTCCAGTCGTTCCCACTTTATTAATACTGCTAAGTGAGTTTGTGTAGCAGAAAGCTTCTTCTGAATTGAAAGTCCAGAACCGGATCGGACTGCCAAAGGAGACCAGCTGATGGACGACCCAGATGGCCTTTGTTTGCTGGGGAAACTACAACTGAAAAGCCATCAATTGTTGGAGGTTTGAGGAGCCATGTTTCTTGGAGGGTAATGATGTCAAATTCCCCAAGGTTTACTCCCCCTGGTTTTGTGAGGCGAGTATAACCCCTGGTGTTCCAAGACATCATTTTAAGTGTTCGAGTTTGGAGATCAGGTTCAGGCCTTGAGTCTTTTATGCTTGTTCCATCTTTGGTTGATTTTGCCATTTCACTGGGTATTTGTTGCTATTTCTTTAGGTAGCTTGAAGAGGTTTTTGGAAGCCATGCCAAGAGCTGCTTAATTGCTGCAAATGTTGACAGGTTGTTCTTGGCTGACGAAGATTCCGAGTGTCTCGAGGTTTTATAGCTTCTGTCAGACAGTTTTTGTTCAGTCTTAGTTTCTGAGTGAGACGGATTCCTTCTCTTAGACGGGAATCTTTTTTCTTGCATTTCACTTGGTCTATGTAAGTTTCTTTGCCTCATGCCAGTGTTGTCCGACCATGGGGCCGAGTCTCTCCTTGGGGTCTGGATTAGGTTTTGCGCATTTGACTGTTTTTGACCTGTAGTGGATTTTCCCAAGCGGATGAGAGTTCTCTTTGGGTTGAAGTTTCCAATCGTTCGATTCTCTTTTCACCTCTGTAATAAAGTCACTGTTGTATATGGCCGCGGGGCCCTCGCACACACGCAGGCACAACCCACACAAGAAGACGCGGGACGCGATGCTGCTTGCTCCGCGTCCCGGCGGGAACTGCCGCACGGGCGCACTTTATTGAACTACGCATGCGCGGGACCGTAACGAGGCCCGCGCATGCGCACTAAACACAACTGGGACGTCACATCCCTTTTTAACTTCAACCAGAACAACGTAAACAGTTCAAACTCGCATCATCTTGCACGCCAGGCATTCCTGCCTCTCACCTTGCCTCATTCAGTCCAGTCACGTGAGTCCAGGACATAGTCCTTGAAGTGCCCGGGCAATCGCCTTTCACGGCGGGTGGGGTACCTTGGTGAGGCGGGGGGCGGAGGAGAATCGTCATGTTCCCGCCTCGATGTTTCTTCATCTTTCCCCCTCTTCGGACCACCTGGCGGGCCCGCCTGCCCGCTCTCCAGATCTTCTGGCGGACCAGCCTGCCCTGCGCCTTCCTCTGCTGGTCCATTCTCTGCCGGTCTTTCAATGCGTTTGAAGAACGACCGGTTGCGCGTGACTGTCCCTCGGTCGCAGGCTGCCGTCACCATGGTGCCTTTGATGTGCGTTACCTTCCACGGGCGCGGCTCGAAGGGCAAGGACAACTTCCCCTCGGGGTGCCTGTTCCGGACCAATACTGCGTCCCCTACTCGCACCTCCTTTTCTTGCAGGCCCCTCCTTTCATTTTCTTTATCATTGCGCCTGGCCCGTACATCCCGGACACCATCATCGTCTATTACTCCGGGCAGCCGGCCATCCTCCTCCGGCAACATTCCCCTTGGGCATCGCCCAAATAGTGCCTCGGCTGGGGCCACTCTCGTGGACTGGTGGGGCGTCGTGCGGTATTCCCTCAGAAATTCCACGAGCTTCCTCTCCAGGTCTTCACCGCCGCAGGCGGAGATCCTCAGGACCTTGTTGAGAGTCCTCATCATTCTTTCGGCCTCCCCGTTGGCCCGCGGCCAGAGCGGGGACACCCTGCGATGCCTGATCCCCCTTTCACGGAGGTAGGTCGCGAATTTGCTGCCAGTGAAAGGTGGCCCATTGTCCGAGCACAGGAGGTCTGGGAATCCATGGGTGGCAAACATTTTGTCCAGTGCCTTCGTTGTAAACTCTGTCGCCGTCGAGTGTACCACCTCCACCTCGGGATACCTGGACCATTGGTCCACTGCCACCAGAAAGTACATCCCCCGACCAGTCGAGCCAAAATCCACATGGACGGTTTCCCACGGACGGCAACTGCGCTCCATCGACCTTATCGGCGGAGCTCTGTCCCCCGGGGCCGCCGCTTGACATGCGATGCACCTCCTTACGAAACTCTCCACTCGCCCCTCAGGTCCGGAAACCAGACTTTGTTTCTCAGCCGAGCCTTCATTCTGACAATCCCCTGATGTCCAATGTGGGCGAGTTCGAGGATCCTTGACCGCAGTGCCCGCGGGATTACAATTTGCCGCCCTCGAAGAAGGAGTCCATCGTCCGCGATTGAGAGTTCATCCTTGACCCTCCAGAGCGCTCGAAGATCACTCTGCGCCTCCGCTCGCCGGCGGGAGTTGTCCTGCAGCACTTCCCTCCACTCGCCGCTTCTCACGGCATTCTTGACAATGGTGAATACTTCGTCCTTGGAACATTCCGTTGCCATCTCTAGCCTGGATATTGCCATCGGAAGGGACCCTTCCACCACCTGACACAGCAGCCCGTGGCACTCATTCGCACCGATGTCGGTGACAGCGCTCTCCTTGTTGGGATGGCGCGACAGGTAGTCGGCCGGGTTGTTTGTGCCTGGTCGGTATATGAGTTTCACCCCGTACTCCATCAGGGCCAGCATCCACCTCTCGATCCTGGGGGAGGGTTTGGAGGCTCCCCCTGCCAGAATGGGCAGGAGTGGCTTGTGGTCCGTCACCACCACTATGGGTTTGCCCAGTATGTACAAACGGAAATGGCGACAGCCCCACAGGATGGCTAGCGCTTCCCGTTCAATCTGTGAGTATCTCGTTTCCGTGTCCGAAAAGGCCTTACTCGCATACGCGATGGGACGCATGTCCCCACGTGTGTCAGGTTGCATTAGCACCGCCCCCACTCCCACCGGACTAGCGTCAACCACCACCTCGGACTCTACTTTGGGGTTGAAATAGGCCATGGTGTCTCCATCCGACAGAGCATTCTTCAGAGTCTGGAACGCCTCCTGCTCGTTGGCCCCCCATTTCCACTCAGCATCGTTCCTTGTTAGCACCCTGAGTGGCTCCGCCAGCGACGCCAGCCCCTTGATGAAGCGCCCGCAATAAGTTACCATCCCCAGGAAGCTCCTCACTTCCGTAGGTGACTGGGGGGCAGGGGCTTCCTTAATGTCCTTCACTTTGGCTGGGTCGGGCGACACACCAGCTGCGTGGAATATGAACCCGAAAAACCCAATGCGGTCTTTGAAGAACTCACATTTCTGCCGATGGAGGGTGAGCCCCAAGTTCTTCAACCTCCGGAGCGTGTCCTCCAACCTCTTCATGTGTTCCCGTTCCGGGTCCGCGAAGACTAAAATGTCGTCGCTCATGTTCAGCACCCCTTTGAGACCAGCCAACGCTCCTCTAATGGTGTTCTGGAAAACTTCGGCGGCTGATGAGATGCCGAAGCTCAACCGTTTGAACTGGAAGAGGCCGTCATGCGTTGTAAACGTAGTTATGAAACGAGAGTCCGGGTGTAGTTCGAGCTGGTGGTAGCCCGCTCGTAGGTCTAACTTCGAGAACACTCTCGCCCCCTGAAGCTCTCCGATGATGTCATCCAGAGTGGGTATAAGGTGCCTCTCCCTCTTAATAGCGGCGTTTGGGAGGCGCATGTCCACGCAGATTCTCACGGCCCCTGGTTGCTTTGGCTTGGGAGCCACCACTATCGGGGACACCCAGGGCGTTGGCCCCTCCACTCTCTCAATGATGTCCATCTCCACTAGTGATCGGAGCTCCTCCTCCACTTTCTCCCGCAGGTGAAACGGGATCCTGCGGTGCTTGAGGGCCGTCGGTCTGATCGACTCGTCGATGTGGAGGCGCACTGGGGGTGCTTTGAGTTTCCCAATGCCTTCGAAGATGCTCGAGAACCTGTCCAGCAG
Organism: Ambystoma mexicanum; assembly: GCF_040938575.1. NCBI lineage: Eukaryota > Metazoa > Chordata > Amphibia > Caudata > Ambystomatidae > Ambystoma > Ambystoma mexicanum. The sequence goes on along the minus strand of NC_090927.1, from coordinate 626,263,845 downwards.
TGTTTCAATGTCAATCTGGTATACCCCATATGCAAAATGAACCAGGTTAAGGGCTTCCGACGCAGCGCAGCTGAGAAGTGAGTGGGGACTCACATCCGTAACAAAGAATTTGGCCTTGATGTTCCTGCCCCCTTTTGACACCGGTGACACGAACACACCCTTGAGTGGTAGCGGGGTGTCCCCTCCAAAAGTAAATATCTTCGCCGTGGACATGTCCAGTGGCGGCGGGCCTGGAAGTTTCTGATAGTCCTCCTCAGCCAGCACACACACACACCGAAGCGCCTGTATCTATCAGTATCTGGGTCGGCACACCCAATATGTCCACCACGCACCTGGGCTGCCTCCTCCTTTTGTTCCCCGAGGCAATGTTAGAGATGAAGAAAACCGCTTCTTCGTCCCCATCCTCTTCTTCCTCTTCCTCCGCGAGCTGCAGTTTCCGTATCTCCTGTTCGAGGGCAGCAATGTTGCGCTGCCTTCTGAATCCGCCGCCTCTCGCTCTTGCGGGACCTCTCTGTGTGGGGACAGGGGCCGGTGTGCGGCACATTCGAGCATAGTGCCCCAGACCATTGCATCGCCCGCACAACCTCATCTTGGCGGGGCACTCCTCCACGTGAGGTATGTCATATCCGCAGTCCGGACAAATTGTGCCAGGCACGGACGGATGCCTGGTCTCCGATGCCTTCGAGGCCCACTTCTCTTTCTGCTTTGTTCTCTTGGATACGGCAAAGGCCTCCTCCCTCACATTTGGCCTGACCGCTGCGTCCATGCTCGCACCTCTGTACTCTGCTAGCTCGTACGTCCTCCCACTGTCAAGTATCTGTTGTAGTGACCATCCTGGCTCCCTCAGCACTTGATGTCGCAATTTGCCCGAACTGCAGCCCTGGAGCACCTGGTTCCTTATCATCAGCTCGTCGTTGTCCCAGCGGCACGTGCTGGCAATCACTCTCAGTCTGGCGCAGAACTGATCGAGAGATTCTTCCTCCCTCTGCCTTTCCCTGCAGAAGAGGAATCTTTCGTAGTCGACGTTTGATTGTGGGATGAAGTGGTTCTCCAGCGCGGTCTTGACCGTGTCATACGTGACCACCGGTAGGGCAAATGATTCATAGATTCGCATAACGTCCAGGCCAGCTGAATACAGAAGGGTCGCCCTTTTTGCGTCGTCATTCGACGTCCCCGTCGCAGTAAAGTACATTTCCAACTTCTTGACCCATAGGAGCCACCTGGAACCCAACTTGGACGGGGGCCCCGACATGTCGAACTCCTGCATGGGCAGCAGCGAACCCCGTTGTGTCCTCACCACTCTTGTCGCCACTTCTGCTTCATCCTCACTGCTTGACATTTTCACAGGTCGCACAGGCACCTCTCGGTGTAATAGAGGCCGCTAACCTGGTTGACGCACTGTTCCGGTTCTTCTTTTTTTTTCGGGTTGTCCCCAGGTTGCTGGGAACAACAAGAGTTCCAAAAATTGATTTTTTTTGTTTTTCGTGGCAGCGCACGAGCACCTGTGCAGGCCGCTTCTGCCTTGAAACAACCGAATGTTTTCGTCCTGCATTCTCGTGCTGCCAGAGACGTGTGTCACACGCCCCCGTTCGTGGGGCGAGCGCTGTGGCGCCGATCCCACCTCATCGCCAGATGTTGTATATGGCCGCGGGGCCCTCGCACACACGCAGGCACAACCCACACAAGAAGACGCGGGACGCGATGCTGCTTGCTCCGCGTCCCGGCGGGAACTGGCGCACGGGCGCACTTTATTGAACTACGCATGCGCGGGACCGTAACGAGGCCCACGCAGTCGCCTTCTTTGGACCATCTGCTTTTAGCTTCTACTCTTACATGTAAGTACATGGTCTTTGTGGTAAGGCTCTACTAGTATCAGATCCTCCGTCGTCAATTCTTTGAGATCTCTGGTGCGTTTCAAAATTTTCAGTACTGTTCCCCTATTTAGGGTTGTCTTCTTGAGGTTTGCCTGGATCTGTTCCAGCTTAAAAACTGTTGCAAGAGCTAGCCTTTGTTGTTTTGCTATTTTTTGGTTCCGACTGCCGTCTCTGAAATAGTTATTTTCTTTCTGTACAATGGATTCCTTTGGTTTTTTGTACAAGTTGAGACCGTCTTTCCCGTCATCGACAGTGTCATTAGGTGATTTTACTTCTGCGTAGTTTCTTTTTAGTGACACAAGTTTCACTCTTAGAGATTCCGGCTCTCTAGGATATCTCTGGTTAGGGCTATGCCAGTCCTTTTTCTTATTTTCACTATTTGTCCTTTGTTTTTTTGATATTGGGGATGTTACACGGTTAGTATTTGTCAATGGTCTTTCTCCCTCACGTTCGTCAGTTTGTCTTTGACTGCAACTCCCAGGAGATGAGTGGAGAGTGATGTTCATAGAGGCTTCATCTCTCAGCAAGTCTTCCACGGTAATTGGTGAGCGTAGCAGTGAAGTCTGCGATGGACTTCTGACGAAATGACATACCTGGATGGGAGATTTTGTGGATCCGCAGGACACGCTTGGTTTAGGAACCAAATCTCTGTTTTTCAACTGAAGGACCGGGCCATTTCCCAGAGCCTGACCTGAAGGGACTGTCGCTGGATCTTGAAGGATGTTTTTTTTTTTTTTAACTCCATTTGGCTTAGTTGGTTGGGCAAGTGTTCTTTTTGTTGAGACTTTGGATGCATTCATCAAAAAAGGGAGGTGAAGTTGTTTTGAGGCTGGTTCTTTCAGGCATGATTTGACCATTCCCTTTTTGACTCCTTCAAATAAAAATTGGCGAGGGGGTTCAATATTCTCCTTCGATTTTTGATTTTTTGAAGGCTTTTTTCCAAAGTCGAAGCAAATTTTATTGGAAGACCACTTGTCTGCTGACTGTGTCTGATCTTGCAGGTCTATTTCTTTCTCGGTAGTTGTATCTGTCTGTGATGCGCAGTCTCTTGAGTCCTTAATTAGAATTGGTTGGGGTACAGGAGTTGAAATTGCAGGATTGGTTCGTGTTAGGTCTCCTATAATTTTGTCATAAATGACGCTGTCAACTTTTTCTTTGGCGGTTATATATCCCTCAAAATATGTCATTCTGGTATGGGTCATTGCAATCAGAGTCGTTTGGTCCTTCAGCGTGTCATTTATAGCTTCATATAGTTTCCAAATGGAGCAAGCGCGATCGTCAGTGCTGATATCAATGTTGTCAGGTCTCGCTTCTTTGGTGGTGTTTCCTTTAGAACTTCTTCTGTTTGGATCCCCCCATCACTGTTCCTTCTAGGTGAAATGGGAGGGCGGCAAGGTGGGGTAGAGAACTGTGGTGGGACCTTAGGTGAGTGGGAATCTTTGTCTGCATTTCCTGAATCCTGACATTTCTGTTTTGAGCCAGGTTGCTGTTTTGTGAGGTATTTCAGGAAGTAGGGATGGGCTCAAATTCATTTAAGCGTCCTTGCTTTTCTGTGGATGATCTTGGGTTGATCTTCAATGTACTTTACTAGGTGCAGATCTAGTTTAAGGAGGTGCCAGTTCTTCCAAAAGATTCTTGCCAGCTCAGAGTTATTAGAACAGTACGTTGTTATGAATCTTACTTTTTCAAGGTCTTGATTGTCTTTATTGCCTTTGGACATAAAGGTTTGCTCCCTCGTCATTTTAATCGCTTTTTGACTTGCTGCATGGATACATTTGTTTGAATAGCCCCTTTGTTTGAATCTGTTCTTTCGTAAATCACACTCTTTGGCAAATATTGTTGGATCCTTACAATTTCTTCTTGCTCTGATGAATTACCCTGTGGTTACATTCCATTTGACTGGTTTATGATGGAAGCTTGTAGCATGTAATGTCGAATTGACTTCTGTGTCTTTGCAATAGGTTTGTGTATTCAACATTCCTTCAGATACATAGATTTTTAGATCTAAGAAGTTGATACTAGAATTGCTGGTCTGTCCTGAAAACTCCACGCCCAATTGATTTTGATTAATTCTTATTCTGACATTTTCCAATTCCTCTGTTGTACCATTCCAAATTAAGAGTACATTGTCTATGAAATTTGATTTAAGACTGATATTTAAGTATTTCATTTTTAACGACATGCTTTGTATTTTATTTTCTTTCTCTTTTCTTTGTATGAACCCGATCTATCCAACCCATTACCCATCCCTACTCTCAGTCTGTGCATAACCTAAAAACATACTTATATTTGTGATTTGTGTATATATGAAGTGACTAGAATATATGCCCGGTTTTGAAAAAGGCTCTTGTGAAGCCGAAACACGTGTCAAGTAAAATTAAAAGGGCACTCCTTTGGGAGTTTGGAGATAACCTTTTTGAACATTAAATGAAGGTTTTTTTTTTTTAAATCTAATAAGGTTTTGTATCTGGCCTGGTAACTGCCATTAATCTGCAAGCCACCAGCGCCATAAAAGTACATGGCCGCCTAATGAAACAGACAATTTACATGGCCTTCATTTACTTTTTGACTCCATGTCTAGAGACTTATTGATAACCAAACAGAATAATGCGGCCTGTCCCTGCTCTATCCAAACTTTGGTAAATCAACTTCATAAAGATACAACAGTAGAAAATCCGCTTAACATTGAATAGTAGATTGCCCTCCCCATCTCGACCTTTAGAGGGCTGAAGCAAGGGTACATTCTTGCATCTGCATTGTTTGATTTTTTTCATTTCCGATCTCAGACAAAATTTAATTAATGTCATCTCTGACTCGCCCAAACTAGGACAACACCCCATACCTTGGCTACTCTATGCGGATGACTTAATTCTGTTGTCGAAGACCTCTAAGGGACTGCAAAATCTCCTAACCGCCTTAGGAGAATATGCTGATGAAAATCTTCTATCTGTCAATCTGGATAAAACAAAAGTTCTACATTGCGGCAAGAGACAAAATGAGAAGTGCTCCTACAGATGGTCTCTGCACGGCACAAGACTCCAAGTAGTCTACGAGTATCGCTACCTGGGCGTATATATGAATGACCACAGCTCTGAACTTCAATATATTGCAGTTTAGGAGAAAGTTGACAACAGCCATTGCGCAAGCCCACATAATCCATGCTAAATATGAAAAATGTTCCGGTGTACCAGTATTAACCTTCTATAATCAGAAAGTAGTGCCGACAGTCCTGTATGGTGCAGAGAAAATATGGAGACCTTAATCATTCTGGCTCTGACTAGAAGAGATGTTTTGTAAGCGTGTTCCTTCCTTAAACTGTAACTCAAACCATGTGCATAATCAGACATAGTCGGGCATGAACTAGGTTTACTCTCTTTATAGCCCTTATGCTTGGAAATTCTGCTCTCTATATAGGAAGTGCCTATTATCGGCCAATTCAGGATCCCTATTACATGTTCTATCTGCTTACCTAACGTCCTCCAACCAGTGCTTTATAGCAACATGGAGACAAGGAACTATGAGCATCAAGGCAGTGGCAGACATATCGTCTGAACTTCTGCTGAAAAACCCAACACAAAGATTCTAGAAACAGTCGACAATTGTTTTTGATGTATATAGATTTAAAAAAAAGAATCCATATGCTCTGAAAAAGTATTGTGTTTCTGAATCTTATCTAGTGAAATTTCAAGCTCCTGTTTACAGAAATACATTTCTACAATTCCAATTTAATCTCTGGTGACCAAAAGATGTATTGGCAAAATGGAAACTTATTCCGAAGTCTGATAATGTATGAAGATTCTGTAAAAAAACATAACAACCAGAAACTTTTAAACATTTATTGACAGTATGTCCTATGCTCGCACACAAGTGAATCTCATATTTGAAACTGCTCTTTAAGGATCTTATGATCATAACACCAGAAATATGGCATAGAATATTCTCTACCCAACAAACAACAGTGAGAATTGATTGCTATTATCAAATTTCTTTTATCGCTATATATAATTTAGAATGTTCCCTTGTGTGTTTTTATATTTCAATAATTGCAGCATGTTTTAAAAAGAAAGAATGTATTAATGTAAAGATTTTTGTACTACAGTGATTTTCTAATTGTAACATTATGAATTGAAAGGTTGTTTTCTGTCTTCAATCATAACAATAAATTAAAAAAAAGTATAAAGCATAAAAGTGTATTGACCGATCCCACGAGTCAACCGTCTCTGCTCTCCACATCTGAACCTTAAGAATAAACTGAGAGGGGGGCGTGGCTTGGCAGCCATGGATTAGGCTGCTCTCTGGAAGAGCTCCGTGGTTTCGCATAAACATCCGTAGAAGCGTGCTGACTCTCAGCTGTAATTCCAACGACGAAATGATACCGGAGCTGTATGAATGCATGGAGCCTCTGATGTGCGAGGCCATGCAAGAAACAAGTGGAAACGGATGACTTTATGAAACATTGCTGCTCGCCGTGGGCGTCCTGAGCTGGCAACAAAATGGCAGCTGCTCAGTGACCGAAGAAAGGAATAGAGAGGGCTGGAGCAGGGGCTGGTGAGGACAGCGCAGCTGGTGCCCCTCATGAGAAGTGCTGCAGCTGAGGGAGGACGGCGTTGACCAGAAAAGTGCCACCCAGAGACTCACTCATCCCGAATCATCAGCCCGGGTGCACCCAGGACCTGGCGACAGTGGCGAGAGGTCTGATTGCACCCGTGCGGGCACCAAAGTAATTCCCCCTACGCCCTGAGGCACGGACAAGGGGTGGGGGCCAGGACGCGAGAGGCCTGCCAGCCCACTGAGTAACAGCGGAGCACCACAGGGCTAAGAAGCCCGGGGATCGATGCATCGGAGTGCCGGAGGGAGGTGGGGGCGCCTGCGGCTAGAAGAAGAGCCTGGGAGGAGAGATTGCTGTCGGCTGGGGCCGTGCACCCCGGGAACTGTGGTGCCGGTAGCAGTTCTGCTGGCATGCCTAGGCTCACAACAGGAGCGCTGATGCAGCACGATCCCTCGGAGAGTGCAGCGTAGCGTGACCATAGTGCCCTCCCCCTGCAGTGGACAAACACTGCTAAAGCAGAGGATGGAGTGCATAGACTGAGGAGAAGGGGAAGAGGGGCCAATCACACTGCACGGCAGGAGGAGAAACGTTAGAGGCTTTCGAAGGAGTAGGCAGCCCCCTCTCCAAGACAAGACACAAAGGGCCTGGCAGTGGCAGAGGAGCCCTCCCCCCATAGCCAGTGGGGAGTGCAAAGAATAGCCCTCAGGACAAGTATACAAGAACCCACTGCCAGAGTGAAAGGCGGACAAGGGCCACCGAAGATTGACATTGCCCACAATAATACATTGGAGGCCCTGCTAGGCCACAGCAGACCGACGGGGAACTGCTCAAATTGGATCACACTTGCGCGCTGCCACACTGCCCAGACGAGCAAGGCCAGATGTGGGACTAATGACTGTCATGCATGATGGCGCAGGGCGAACGCGGCGCGCACAGGATATCGCCTCAAGAGCACTAGAGGGGGACTATGCCACTGGAACCGTGCAGTGCCAAGACAGACTAATCAAATAAACAGGGCACTCAGGAAGCGAGAGCTGCAAACTCCCCATGCGGCGGACCAGAACATCATGCAAGCAAGTGCATGACGGGCAGAGCCACAGGAAGCCTGCAGCCACGAAAAAGAGGCTGCAGGGTGGCAAAGAACCCAAACACCACTGGTGAAACATATCCTGGTGTAAAGACAGTGTGGGGCAATGTCTACAAAAAGGAAGTAAAGCTAAGGGCAAGCAGCCTACAATGGAAATATTCACTAAGACGCAGCAGTCCCCCACCACCCCAGCACAGGTTATGGCTACCACACCTGCAGATGCGGCCCCGCCGAGAGATGACCATTTGATCCTAACAGCCATCATGGAATTGAAAACCTCATGGGGAATAGCGATGGCAGACCTGAAAGCCGCATTAGAAACCAAGATCGACGCAGTGGGGATAGAGGTCAATCTGCTGAGACAGGATGTGAGAGCGCTGGCGGAGATAACGAGTGGCCTAGAGAGCGCTGTGAAAACTAACACGGACACCAGCACAAATAACGCCAAGGAAGTCCACATACTGTAACAGGTGACCAACCTGGAGAACCGAGCGGAGGAAGCCGAAGGAAGAGCGAGACGCAATAAAATACGCGTGGTAGGCCTGCCGGAGGGAGAGGAAGGCCAGGACCCCACGGACTATGTGGAGAACATGATTATCCAGGAGATAGGAGCTAGCAAGCTCTCCCAAGGATTCTCAATTGAACGCGTGCACAGGGCCCTGATGAGGAAGCCGCAACCTGGAGCCCCCCCTCGTGCAATCATAGCGAAGATCCTGAACTACAGTGACAGAGAGAAGATCTTGGAATTCTTTCGGAAAGGAGGAGTGATAACAAGGGCATCTGCAACCATCACCTCATACCCTGATTACACTATGCTGGTGCAGAGACAGCGCTATAGCCATGTGGCAATAAAAAGGAGACTGCGCACAGCTGGATTCAAATACATGCTCTTGTATCCCGCAAAGCTCAAGATTTTACACAAAGGCAAAGCGCACTTTTTTGACACCCCGGAAGACGTGGCGATATGGTTGGGCGCACATGGCTGCCCGGAACGAGATGAGGCGCAGAACTGAGAGGAACACGATAAGTGATTAAAAAGCCACGCAAGATATGGGGCGGGGTGTGGGTGCCTAGGGTAAAGACAGTAGAAAAGGATAATAATGGGCACAGCTAGAAATGATAGCAATGGGAAACTGTAACATGTAACACTTGAACAAGTTGGACTGGAATATAAATCCTAAAAAGCAAAATGGGCAGTGATAAGCGCGCTTAGTCTGATGATCAAAATAGGAGTTACAAGATGGAGACAACCTACCCCCGGTAGATAGAGTAGTAGGACCGCCGCGAGGGCGATATCTCCCAGCTGAGCCTTGAGTACAGGCAACTGCCAGAAAAGGGCTAGATGCGGGGGTGCCCAAGATCCAGGGATGGAGCTGGGCAACAGTTGGGAGGGGGAAGGGACAGTAGTGGGTGGAAGTGCAAGTTGGGGCAGGGGTGTTCGGGAAGGGGAGCGGGTAATGGTTAAGGGCATTTTCAAGTTGGGGCCAGTGAGGGAGGGTGGTGGGGTGTTTGGGGAAGTTGCAATGTTTATTTTGAAGTCGGGGACCAAGCCTACATACAAGTGTAATGGCCTACAAGCAAGACTGGGACACTTGCACAGGGAGGAGCGGGATGTTCTTAGATCATGGGGGACCTTAAGGTAATCACTTGGAATGTCAGAGGGCTCAATAGCTATTTGAAGAGGAATATGGTTATGATGTATCTGCGTAGACAGAAAATAGATATAGCCCTAATACAGGAGACTCACCTCACAAAAGAAAGATTAGAGGTGATCCGGAAGAAATGGAAGGGGACCATTGTCGGGGCGACATACTCAGCTTACGCTAGAGGGGTGATCACCTGGGTGGCGCCACATGTCCCATTCCAGTTACTACAGTCCACAGTGGAGGCATGGGAGGATGGTGGCACTTAGGGGGTTGTTGGAAAATAAAGAAATATGCATCATAAATATGTATGCTCTGAACCAGGACACAGTGGCATACTTTAAGACCCTATACAACAAAACAAGCATGTATTTGGGGGATGCAGTGATCTGGGGAGGAGACTAACTGTACACAAAACCCGAAAATAGACAGCTCAGATAACAAAATAGACATGCTCCCCCCAGCCACCAGGGCATTGCAGTCATTGTTGACGAACTTCAGGTTTGAGGGTGCACCACCCGCAGGATAGGCAGTATTCACATCACTCGGCCCCACAGAATTTGCATACTAGACTACATGTTTGTCACACAGGAGCTAATGGCAGAGATAGTGCAGACAGAATACAAAGTGAGGGTCCTATAAGGCAATATGGCAATACTGACCCCCAAGAGCAAGGATACCAATGTGGAGCCTTAGGGCTGAGGCCCTAAAAGATACAATGTTCAGAGAGTACTTCAGGGGAGAAATAATAAGTTACTTACGAGACCAATACTGGCACTGTTGAGTCAGCTGGTTCGCTGTGGGAAGCCTTTAAAGTGCTGGTGAGGGGGATAGCCATAGCTAAGTCCAAGGGACTACAAAGAGGGATATTAATTGAACTGCAGGAAGTGGAAAAAGAACTAGAAACAGCATTGAGCAGAGAAGTTAACACCAAGGAAGATACTGCAACTATACACAGGCTATAACAGAAAAGTTCTGGACTCTGGGAGAGACTGGGCAATCTAAAATATAAAATGAACATAGGAAAAAAAAAAGAACAAACTAAGAGGGGTCCTTGTCCATAGTGCATTGCATTATCGATTGAAGATCAGGTGTGTCAGGGAACGCTCTCCACAGCACGCCCCATATCTGTGCTTGAAACTTGTTAAGCGATGCTACATCTTGTGCATCTTTCACCAAATTCACTCCAGGGTATCCTTTTACCCAAACATCCCCATCCAGGTATCCAATAGTAGCTACCAATACGCTTTTCATGTCCCCGACCGCCAGGCGTCCCCAACTGTCTTTTGAATGCATAAATCCACTTACCTGCACCCACAGTGAGGGGTGAGAGCACCTTAATCACTTTTATCCATCTGTGCCCATGGCACATATTGGGGTCTGTCAGGCCCCTTATGTATAAGGGGCATCTGCATCTTTGCCCTACCTCCGTCAATCCTTTCCCACTTCCTTTTTTCTGTGCTAGTACCATTCGACCAAACCTGCTCCTCAATTTACCATACCAAAAACTCTCCAACCGGGGAGTTTGTTCAGGTGCTTGTTCTGCCTCCTCTTCATCATCATCCTCAAACCCATCAATTGTACTCCACCCGTCTTCCTCTCCGTCCCTGCGAGATCAAACATTCTCATATCGTATGCTGCCCGCTCGATCGCCCCTTTCTCCTTGTGCACGTTCTTTATGGCTGTGTTATCTATTCTGAACAAAAAGTCTCCTGCTTTGCACCCATCTAGTCCCTGCTTTGCTGTTTTGTCGGTCCTGGACAGTCACCCCTCCTATCATTTTGCACTCCTCCCTCACAATGTTCCGTATCTTCAAACATTTTCCGAAGCACAAATATTTCTCTCCTCTTTAGCAACAGTTTCCCCTTATATTTGGCTGTCAAAAATATGGATTTGTGTTCCAGGATCCCCTTATTATGGCATCCCTACTCTGGCCATAAGTGGGCCACCCCCCGCTCCTCTTGTCTCCACCACCCATTGCTTGTGGTACTTCTCGATCCTGTCACAATATAGAGGCAGGGCCTTACACATACACTCTATGGGTGTTTCTCCCCCCATTATAATGATCGCTGCACTTTTTGTCCTTATGCCTTTGCTGGCAGGCTGCCCGGCAACAAAGTCAGTCCTTCATCCCCTCCCTCCCATCAAAAAATCAATACCCCACTTTTTTTCCCACACACACTCTCACACTCCACACTCCCACAAAACACACCACTACACAGCGCCCCTCCTCAGTCCTTCAACCTACACAATAAAAACACGAACAAAATAAGCTAAAACAACAAGCTAAAATAAAAACAGCTAATATTCCCGAAGCCACTAATTATGTGGGGCCCCTTCTTGTTTCCTTTATTCCGCTTTTACACAATATACGTGGTACCAACTTCTTCCTTCATTCGGTAAGGCTGCGTATCATTCCATTGGACTTTCCTTAATATTCTCCTTAAAAAAACTCAATAATAAAAACAACACATCCCACTACCAACCTCACTTTCCACGTGCTCGCAACCTTCACACTTTCCCATATACCCGTCCCCTACTTGCAAGAGTATACTCACATGCGCATGTTCACCTGAACACCTCCATAACAGTGTTCTACCACCGGCTCGCACTCTCCCCGGAGCAGACAGGAATTCTGCAAAGACGGCTCCTGTAGGCCATTCCATGTTACGTATTTAGGGGACTGGTCACTGTAGGTGGCAAGGCCCCTCCAGAGAAGCGGCCTGGAAGCCTCCACAGGCATGGGGGTTGCTGGGATTATGTCAGGTTACCAAATGAAGGCACGCCCCTAAACGCTCACACCAGAAGAAATACAACCCAATAGGGACAAAAGCCCAAGATGCTGTTGCAACTACAAAAATAGGTGCGTAAGCAAAGAACTCTGCTGCCATGGAAAGTTCTGCCGAAAACACACAGTATCATAGATGACCTCAGTGTATACAGTGGAAACCCGCATGGCTGGTTGGTGTAACCTTACACATGGTCTGCCTGCTCCATAGTGGATGCCAGTTCATTGGTCCCAGCCAAGTCCGTCCGTCTTCCATCACGTAGGTTCTGCTGGACTCATTGTCTCCAGGGAACCAAGGCCAAAGAAGCATTTAGATACATTGGTGAACAGTGCTACTCTATCATTATACAGTGCACCAGGAAGGCTCAAAGACTGGTACAGGGGGAGTCTCGAGGTCACACTAACCCACACATACTTTACTCATCCCGATCACCTCTCTTGGCTTCCAAGGCTTCCACCCTCACTTTTGAACTATAATGTATCCTTCCTGTACATCGCACTACAAACCATGTCATTGTCACTCTCACCTGGTCTCCACGTGGGCGTAGCACGTAGCCGCACAAATGATGTCTGCACTGGCGTTGCACAACTTGAGTGATGATGCCTCCCTGCGTCTTCTCCCTCGATATCACCCCAGGAGGCGTTTGCCTTGGAGTTCTTAATGGTAGGCTCTCCATCCTGAAATCTCTAGCAGGGGCACAGTCTTTCCCAGGACCAAGTTACTTCACTGATCCTACGGGGCTGTTGCAGAGTTTTTGAATAGCTGGATTAAGCAGGTAAGTCTTTATGCCAATGGATGCTTGGTATAGGTGCTTAATGTCCTTATTGCCCAAGTTTTAACCTGTGTTTCTCTTTTCTTTCAGGCGCGGTCTTGAGCGGTTTTCAAATGAAGATTAGACTCTTCCTAAAATGCTGAGCAGATTTCCTGCAGGTGAGTATTAGCGCGGGTGAGTGGCGCTGAATGTCTGTATAGCGGTTTCTTTTCCGTGCGCGACTAACCTGCTGTTTCTTTTCCTTTTCTGCAGCCGCGGCGCGACTCCAGGACGGCGATGGGAAGAACTGCTTCAACGAAATTCCTGAAGAATGCAGACTCTGGGTGTGTATTGGGTGTCTGTGCAGATCCCTTCTCTGCAGGTGCGTCGGCCCGGAGAGCAGCTGAAGGCACAGCCGATTGGATGGAATACTGCAGGTAAGGCCTTCGTTGCTGTACTAACTCCTGTTCTCTTCTTTTCCTTCTCTCAGGTGCCGCTGGATCGGGATCTCAGGACGGGCGTGGCTGTAGAAGTTCGAGTACTGAGCAGCCTGTAGGGTGTGGCTTAAATAGCCTTGTAAGTAGTTCCAGGTAAAATAGTCCCTCAGCCACACCCTGCAATCTCAGGTAAAGTAGTCCCTCAGCCACACCCAGGGTATACAGACAGGCTCAGCCCTATTAGGCTGTGAATGTAATCCCATGCACTTACCACATGTTATGAGCCTGGCTCCAACGGCGCCAGGATCGAGTCCAGGAACTCCTAGGACACACTTTTGGGGCTTGATAAGCCCCGAAGGGTGCCAGTGACTGGGGTAGGCCCATAAACTCCAGAGGTTTGGGAGTTTGTACCATGACAGTCATTATGAAATAAAGGTGGAGCAACCATACTCTGATATTTTATGGTTGATTGGTTGATGGCCAGTGGTCTGGGGTCAACTGGTGTCTTGGAATTCAGGGGTCTCGGGGATAGGGCAGTTGTATGGGCTATAACTCGTAGTGGGGTTGGAGGCCTGGTCTGGCCGGTTTGTGATAACAAGCACATCAAGGCGTCCAGTACAGTCTTGTGGCATTGCAGGGAACAACCTTTCTAGAGCAAACAATTTGGCAACAACTTTAAAACAAAGAAGGGATTCTAAGGAAGTTGGTGGCGTAGGCCTCTCTCATCAGCGCTTGGTGCTATTCAGATTTCCCCTTTAGGCTTGCGGCCTGTGTCCAACATATTAAATACTGCATGACCCTATGCTCTGCCTTTGGCTACTTAATATCTTCAAAAATGACGTTTGCTTATAGGTCTAAATGTCTAAATTGCGTAAGATATTGTAATTGTGTGGGGGCCTTTAGGACAACCCCATCCCGCTCCCCCTGGTCTATTATAGTTCTTTCAATGAGGCTCGCCTCACCTTAAAGCGCCTAGGGATGTGGGATGGGTTTGCTCCCTTCCCAACACCTTCGTCAGCATAGTGAAAGTCGAGGAATAGAGGGTGTAGTAAGGAATAAGTTACTTACCTGTAACTCCTGTTGTCCAGCATTGGTATCTTTCATGGATTCACATGCTCTTTGAATATGCTCCCTTGTCAGGCTGGAAACATTAAATCAGTTTACCTTTAAATTCTTAAACTGCTTGTCACTTTAGTGCTCTATTATAGTCATTTCTGGGTCATACTGCCTACAACCAATCAGACAGGTCCTCCTAGCTCCACCGCTGGGGGACACCTTCAGATTTGACAGTGCACGTAATATGGCAGAATGAGCCAAGAAGTGCCAGAGAGTGGTGGGAGGGTTGCATACAAATCCATGAAAGATACCAATGCTGGAGAACAGGCGTTACAGGTAAGTAACTTATTCCTTCTCCAGCATTGTTTTTTTTTCATGGATTCACATGCTCTTTGAATAAGATTATGCAGCAATACACCTACACAATCAATGGTCGGAGGCATAACTCAAGAGAAGCAATCAACTCACCTCTGTAACACTTACCTAATGCGAACAGGTTGCGAAGCACTGCCTGGCTGACTCAGGACTACTTCCTGTAATCCCCATCAATGCAGTAGAACTGTGATAAGGTATGGACTGACCTCCACATGACTGTCCTGCAGATGTCAAGCAAAGTGACCCCATAATATAAGCCACGATTCTCATCGAGTGCGCTCTTGGTCTTCCTGGAAGTTGCCTGTTGGCCAGACGATGGCAGTGGGAAATGTACACCGACAGAAGACTTTGAATGGGCATTGCCCTTGCCGGTAGGTCTGAAAACAACAGTTGGCACAACTTTCAGAACTCCCTTGTGCGGGCCACGTTGAACTTGAGGGACGTGCAACATCTAGAGAATATAAGGATCGCACCGCTGGAGACGAAGGAGAGCCAAAGAACACTGGTAGAATCAGAGGTTTATTCAGGTGGAATGCTGAAGAGACCTTCGGCATGAAGGAAGGGTTTGTATGCAGAACCACCTTAGTCTGGTGGAAACTCAAATAGGGAGGTTTTCAGGAGACGGCTTGCAGTTCACCTACTCATCTGGCTGAAGTGATGGCTGAAGCGATGGCAACTAAGAATTCTATCTTCCAGGAAAGACATTTCAAAGGGCCTCCGTGAAGAGGCTCCAATACCAATCCCATTAGATTTGAATTGAGTTCCCATGCCGGAGAAGGGGCATGAATGGAGGTAAACACATGAATCAGTCCCTTAAGGAATTCCTTCACCAACCTATGCAATCAGATGGAAGGCTGATTTGAGGTACGCTTGTAGCATGAAATGGCTGCTAAATGCACCTTGATAGACGAGTGCGCTAAGCCAGCTTTTGCTAAAGACAAGAAATATGGCAAGATTTGAGCAGCCTGAGTGTCTAACAGATCTAGGGTTGAGTTGCACACCATGTTGTAAATCTTTCCACTTGTTCCTCTAGTAGGGCAGCATAGATGGTGCTCCTGCCCTGGCTAGAATTCGCTTACCGTCTGGAGGCAGCGGAATGCTTCTAAATTCTAAGGCTGCGGGTGCCAGGCCATCACGTTGAGGAATGCTGGGTCGTGATGCAGAACTGACCTGGCGTCTTTGGAGAGGAGTTTGGACAGAGGAGGCAATCTGACACACAGAGTCACTGACAGGTGAATTAGGTCTGGGTACCAAATCTGCCACGGCCATGCTGGGCCCACCAGGACCATAGTGTAGCGGTTCTTTTTGAATGTACTGAGCACTCGAGGTAGCAGTGGGATTAAGGGGAGAGTATAAAGGAAACGTCCCTCACCTGTTCGACAGTGGTGGCCTGATGAGCTTGTTTAGCGTGGTGGCTTTGCAGGAAACTTGGTTACTAGCAGAAGTACAAATAGATGGTCGGAGCACAGTTCACCAGATTGCCACTCAAGGCACCAAGGGTCGTCCAAAAGTTGGCCTTCTTGTATCTGTGCACCCCCCATGGAGGATAGAGAAACTAAAACAATTGACAGAGTATATTTTGGTCACTATGCTATCGCTAGCATCTCTTAATATATTGTTAGTGAATGTATACGACCCTCCAAGCATGACTAAGACTGTCGCGAATGTGAAAATCGTTGATGCATTGCTTCAGAAATATAACCATGAAATTCCAGTGTGGTTAGTTGCCGATTATAATGGGAAAATTGGCCATCTCCCGCTTACTGCGGCTTGTATCTCTGAATTTAAATTGATGGAACCTTATACGGTGAAACAAAACAAGCAGGGAGCACTATGGCACAACATGTTAGCACCACATGGGATTGTGAAATTGAACGGTTTGACACCTGGGGACTGTAACATGGCCTTCACTAGGGTTGAGGGTCGTTCGGCCTCCACAATTGATTATGCATTATCAAATCGGAATGGCATATCTTACATAAAGGACATGAGCACAGTTACCAGACATGAAAGTGATCAAGTTCCTCTGTGTTGGATACTAAAGATACCAGGACGGAAATGGCCAATTATCCCTAAACGAGGCTGGGAATCGCATAAGATGGCATGAACGTAATATTAATCGTGCGGATATAGCTGTGTCAGAATTGTTAACAAACTTCATTTAAAACGGCTCAGGTGGGGTGAATGAAGCGGATGCAATGCTATCGAATTTTTCCGACATGATGCTGAAAATAAGTGAAAAAGTGACTCAAAGACGATCATATGCTAGTAGTGCAGAGCATACCAATCACCTAAATAAACGATGTGTGGGATTTGACAATGCCATTAGTGAGGCTAAGAAAATGTTGATAAAAGATATACATAAGATACTAGCAGAACATGTTAACAGTATATCTGCACTGGTTGTTCCATCACTAATTAAAATGGCCAAAAGGAACCACAGAAAATGGCTCTCACATTATAAGCTACAGTGCGGTGTCAAATTATGGAAACAAATCGCAGATAAAGCAAGCACTGGTAACACCATTGGGATATGGAAATTACTCCAGTGCTCAGTTCCCCGTCCATTGACTATTAATTGCATCACAGAGGAACAATGGTGCAGTCATCTAAGCAGTACTCTGGGTCGCCCCATTTCTAATGATAACATACTTCAAAGTCCAACTGAACACTGGGTTTGTAAGAGCTCCAACATTTCCAATATAACTGAGATAATAACAAAACTAAAAAATTCAAGAGCTGCAGGCCCAGATGGCGTGTGTCTGCTCATAAAAAAACAGCCTAAATTATGGGCAACTGCCCTGCACTAATTATTCACACAGATTGGCGCAACTGGTTTGATCCCTCAGTCCTGGCAATCTATCCATGTACTGATGGTTCATAAAAAAGGTGCCTGGGATTCCCCTAATAACTATCGTATGTTAGCGATGCTCGACACGTCATCCAAGATCTTTGCTCGTGTCCTTTTACATGAACTTAATGTATGGATAACAGAAAAAGATATTCTACCTCCAAACCAAATTGGATTTTGCAAGGGGTCTGGAACCGTGCATGGTCTGATATTGCTGACTACCGCGGTCGAGCATGCTTGGCACAAGCGTAATCTTGACGTGTACTGTGCAGACATCGATTTCTCTGCAGCATTCGATACAGTGCAGAGAAATCATCTGTGGCAAAAGTTACACAACTGGGGGATCCCTTTAGGTCTTCTTCGTATGCTGATGATGTTGCATACTAACACAAAAGTACAGATACGCTTGAATGCTGAGGGTAAATTATCAGCCACAATGCCAACAACCAGAGGGGTCAAGCAGGGCTGCATGGTAGCTGCAGTTCTTTTTAAACTATACCTGGCTGACATGCAATCTGCGTTCTGTATGAGCAAAGCAAACCCAGTGAAAATATCCGAGGTAATTGTCGGCTGGATGGCTTATGCTGACGACCTAATCTTGTTGGACTATACCCCTGCTGGTCTTCAGTATATGCTGAATGCATTAGAAAAATATTGTTCAGAGAATGGGCTACTTATAAACATCGATAAGAGCAAAGTGATGGTTTTCACTAAAAAAAAACATCCTAAAATATGTGTGGCAATTGAATAACAAAAGGATAGAACAAGTAAATTCCTATAAGTATCTGGGTGTTATTGTTGATGACCGTTTGAATTGGAACACCCACTGGACTTCTCTTCAAAATCGCTGCACCATTGCGACAAATGCTCTGAGCACATTTATTGGCAGAAACTGTGGCTATTCAGTATCCGCAGTACTGACCATATACACAGCTAAAATCAGAGCCATATTACTATATGCTATGATCATCTGGGGACATAACATCACGAAGCTGGTGGAACAGTTTGAAGTTCAATTGTTACGCAAATTATTCCGCTTACCAGTTACTGTAAGCGCAGAATACATCTATTTAGAATTTGACCTAATGGAAATGTCACATGTTTTTATAAATCACTGTGTGCTAAACTTTGAAAAACTAAAACGTCTGAATGCTGACACCATAATTGTCCCATAAGTTGCTGCTATGCTGAGCCTGGATGGACCTGCTTCATTTGGAATAATGGGCAAACTGATAAAAATCCACTTACAGTGGACTGGTTCATTGCCCTTACAATGTAACCCTAGCATCATGAGCATAAAAACAAAACTCAAACGAATATTGAAAGAAATCTGTTACGAACAACAGCTAGTTAATCTTGGCACTAAATTCCATAGTCTATCCTACTGTCAAGAGCGAATGCTAAGAACAAGAATACCAAAATACATTAATGCGTACCCAAGCCCGCAAACTGTTAGAATATATATTCTACTGATATTTAATAAATCAGTGGCACTCGATACTCTAGGTGCACGATTGGGATTATCCTATACGAAGCATATGTGTCGATTATGTGGAAATAATACAACTGAGACATTATATCATCTATTAATTACTTGTGAAAGCTTGGATGCTGTTCGTTATAAACACATGAAGTCATATAACAATTGCTATGATCCCAGCGAAATAGAAGATCTATGGCCTCAATTTCTGTGTGGCGATGATCTGAATCTGATATATTTTATGACAATGTTCTACAAAAAGATAGTACTGATTTTAAACTGTCTTGAGTGACTATATAATGTACTGTAGTGTATATATATGAATTGTGTGTAACGTCTTTGATTTTGATCCAACCTGTTTTTAATCCTTGGGCTATATGTATTGATGAATTGCTGATGTTATACAAAGCATTTGTTTTGCTATATGTATAAATAAAAAACCTTGAAACCTTGAAACGTCCCTCCCTTTGGAGTGAGAATGCCTCCCTTAGGTTCCCGTTCTGGGTAAACTGACTTTTAAACTTGTTGTATTTTTTGTTGGTCTCTCTGGTGAACAGGTCGATGTCCGTATGCCCCCAGTTGGCAAAAAGACAGAGAGCTTGGCTCTGATGAAGTTCCTATTCGTGACAGGAACTTGAGCTCCCTGCTGAGCGAATCTGCAATCATATTGTGGACCCCTGGTAGATGGAAGGGAATCGAAAAACATGCTGTGCACCAGAGCCCATTTCCACAGTATCTGTGCTTCTGCAGACAGAATCGGTGAGCACCACCCCCCCATATGCAGATATAGAGCATGGTGGTGGTGTGTGTGAAGATGCGGACCACACTGTTTTGCAGCTGGGGTCTGAAGGACTTAAGGTCCCAGAAAACTGCCCTCAACTCAAGGAAATTAATGTGAAGGGATTTTTCTTCTGGTAACCACAAGCCCCTGGCATCGAGTTGTCCCTTGTGGGCACCCGAGCTGTCCAGGAATACATCCAGGTTAAATGTAACCTGATGCGTTGCAAGGTGAAAGGGGGCTCCTTGAGTGAGGCTCAGACAATGACTCAACCATTGGAGAGCTTGGCGAAAGGATGTGTGGGGAGAAGCTGGTCTTCCCAGGAGGGAGCGGATTGATGCGATCTGTAAACCCCACAGCTGTTGAACCTTGTGCAGTATCATTTTCACCCTCTTCTCCAAAGGGGTGGTGAGACATGCAAGAGTGTTGAGGTGTGAGCCCAAGAACAGCAAGCAGGCTGTAAGCTTGACTTTGCAAAGTTCACTGAGAATCCCAGAGATGATGGTCTCTTTGGTGTGCTTCATTGCCAGTGGTAGAAATGGAGCACCAACCAGCCAGCCAAACAGATACAGGTAAACGTGGATGCCTGAATGACAGAGGTGAGATGACACTGGAGCTATGTATTTTGAAAACACTCAGCGCTGACTTTAATCTGACGGGTAAGGCCTTGAATTGGTAGCGTTTTCCTCGAACTTGAAAGTGCCTTTCCTGCCGGTGATTGGGGATGTGGAAATAGGCATGTTCTAGGTCTAGCGAGGAGAGGTAGTCCCCTTCTTTTAGCTGGTCCAGGATGTGTTGAGAAATGTGTGGAGTCTACTGGGGTGTAGTATGGGTTTCCATCCTCTTGACTTTTCCCTAACCAGAAAGTATCTGGAGTACTGTCCAGAACGCCGGAGGTGCAGTGGTATGACTTTGATAGCCTTTTCCTTAGGAGGGACTGTACCTTTTGGAGGAGCAAGGCTTGATGTCCCTCCATGTTTGGAACGGGAAGAATGGAGGAACGTTTCCCCATGAACTCTAGGGTATGGCCTTGCTGAATGATGGACAGCACCCATTTGTTGGTGGTGATGTTGTTCCATTGTGCAACAAAATTGGTAAACTGCCCCCCTACTGGGGTGTTGAAGTGAGGTGACAGGGCCGGATCGGATCATGCCCGTTTTGATACTTGACTTCTGGAGGAAGCTCCGAGTCGTCGCTGATTTCCTCTATACGTCTGGGATCTTCCCTTAGAAGCTTCCTGGGTGGTGCCGGTGTGGGACAGTTGTGGGCTGCCTTGATGGCTTGCAGTGTCTCATCCACCTTCTTTCCAAAGAGGTCAGTGCTGTCAAAAGCCATTTCCACTGCATAACTGTTCCTCTGGACGAAAGTTGGTGGCTTTCAACTATCCTTGGTGGTGTAACACTACCCCATTACCCATATGTCGGAATCCTGTCTCCGCTATGTTCATGGCAACAGAGATGGCATGATCTGATGCTGCAGCGTCAGTGCCTCATCCCACTTATCTGGGAGAAAATCTAGTAGCGGATCCAGTTTGAATAGTTCATGGTCGTAGTGGGAGAAAATAGCACCACTTACGTGCTGCTGCAGAAACAAGTGAATTTGGGCAGGGTTGTGCGCGCAGGCATTTTGGTGCTGAATATGGGACCTTGCAATCCTTCTTAGGAGCATTGAAAAAGGGATTTTCGTGACAAAGGGGCCACCTTCCCAGATATCTTCCAGCACTGGTATGGCTACCATGAAATTCCTGGAAGATTCCCGTCGCTGGTATAGAAAACCAGCCCTTTTTTGCTTTTCAGGTAGAATGTCAAAAAGCTTTGCAGCCCGTGTCATGATGGCATGGAAGGAGCCAATCTCATCTGGGGCGAATCTCTTAGTGGTAGGTCTGCTGGCTCACTGTCGTCTGGCACCAGATCTTCAAACTGTCTGTGGAGTGGGTGCCTGGGGAATAGTCATTGGTGTCAATATCTGTAAGGGTGACTTGGGGTAATAGTGGAGCCCTTGGTAGAGTCCTGAGTGTGGAGGAGGAGCTAGGCCTTCCCTTGTAGGGAACTTACAGGGTTGCAGTGGAGGAGGCAATTGTGTAGCCGAAGTCGCTGTTTTGGTGCGCAGAAGCTAGTGTCTGTAGTGTGGATAGCCTATCCATAAACACCTCTCCAACCTGAAGGTATGTCCATGGGGATAGTAGACCTTGTGGAAGATGAGGTGCCACTGGAGGAGCTTGAGTGGTTTCTCGCGGTATAGGAAGGCCTGGTCTTGCTGGACCAGGTGCAAGCATGTTAACAAAACGAGGCTCAGCTTTCCATTCCTTAATTTCTGAGACCACCACCTCTGAAACCTCCATATCTGAATCAGCACCCTGTTGCAGCAGCTGTGCAGGAGGGGCCATGGATAGACAGGGAACTGCAGGCAGCGCATAAGGAGCCAGTGAAAACAGTGGCTGAGCACGAGTTGGCCTGAGGAGGTATGATAATGCGGATGGGGCATCCATGTCCACAGCAACTCCCTTTGGAAACGTGGAGATCAAGGGCCTCTGCATAGGCATTGTCGACGATGTAGACATGCTTGGTGAAGGCTTAGGTCTGGATGGTAATGACAAAGATTTGGTCATTAACAAAATAGTTGACAGGACAGAAGCAATGGTTTTACTAGTTGACGTAATTGCCTTGGTCTTTTGACAAGTTGGCCGTCAAAGAGGATTTCGTAGTAGACAAAGATTTGGGGCGACTGTGTTTCCTCGTTGATGATGGAACTGTAGTCGAGGACGAGAGTCGCTTGTCTGAAGAGTGCTTGAATGACAAAGGCGTTCGATGCCAAAGTGGTCACCATGACCATAGACGTCAATGATATCGTAGACAAAGGAGCAGCCCGAGCATGTGATCCATGTCCCCTTTTTGCGGTCTTCCCCTGGGAAGAGTCGTCGTGGGACTTTAGCCTATTTGAAGATTGAGTGCGCTCTGGGGGTGTACTGTGCCTTGCCGAGACATAACTGCTGACAGAAGCCGAGTCTGAAGCTCTGGCACCTTCATCCAACCAGGCCAATAACCTCTGGTGACGGTCCTTACGGGTCTTGGATGAGAACGACTGGCATATGGTACAGTTGTTCAAGTCGTGGTCCTGCTACAGGCAGAGGCCCTGTTCGTGAAGATCTGCAATGTAAACGTTCTTCAGGTTACATGTCGAGCAGACCGTAAAAAGGCTATTCTTCCTTGTGTTTGTCATCTCAACGGACTCCTGAAGGCCTCAGATGGTGGATATTAACTCCGGAGCAAGTGGAACGGGCCGCAACTATCACACAAAGACTATAAAATGTCAGAAATTGTAGAAGAAAGAATTCTTGAAGACTCTCAACACTTAACATGCAGTAAAAAAGTATGAAGATAGCCACCAGGGATGGAGCCAAGGGGACCTGGCCATTTGGCTGTGTGCAGTATGACCCCAAAATGACCATAATAGAGCACTAAAGTGACAAGCAGTTTAGGAATTTAAAGGTAAACTGCTTTAATGTTACTGAGGATTCCCAGCTTGACAACTGGGAATATCCAAAGAGCATGTGAATCCATGAAAGATCCAGTACTGGAGAACTGAGTTGTTAAAGCGAGCAATGGAGTGATCAGAGAGAGGGTTCAATTGAGAAGTTAGAGGAGGAGAGCAAAGTTGAGAGAAAAACAAGGTCAAGAGAGTTCCCACCAGAGTCGGTACGTTGGTCAGGGTAGCGGGAGTGGTCAGACAGGAGTTACGTTCAAATCAGATGGCTGCGGAGGGCTTGGGAAGGTCAAAGTTGCCACTCATAGCAATGAAAATGTCAGTGGGAAGTGACTCAAAAAGGTACAGATCAGGGAAGAAGTTGGGAGGACCAGTGGGTGATCGAGAGCAAGAACAGTGAAGGGAGTAAGAGGCAGACGAAGAATGGAATATTCAAAAGAATACGAGCTAATTTCAGAAAGTTGGCTGTGGTGACGGCCTATTTAAAAAGGAACCCTGCACCACCACTAAGCAAATAGGTGAGTGAGAGAACGTACAGCATTAGTGTGGAGAGCTGCGAGTATAGTAGTGCTATCAGTGGATATCCAGGTTTCTGTTTAGCAAGAAGTGAAAGCTGAAGGTGATAAGATTTGAAGTGGTCAGTGAGATAGGAAGAATGCTGCAGAGGGCTTGTGCAGCAGAGGCTAAGTGAAAAACTGATAGGAGTTGGGGAAGAGGAACAGGTGTTGTGCCGTAGAAAGGATAGATGAGGTTGGAGATCCTGTGAAAATAGCAGCATTGGGTATGAGGGGTGAACGGGGGAGACAGATGGTGAGGTGGAAGACAGAGTGAGATTTAGCTGAATGTTACAGGAGAAGGGGCAAATAATCAGTACAAGGAGGAATGGGGCAAAGTCAAGGTGCATGATGGACGGTAGAAGAAATAAGCCAGTGAACACAGTGAAGGAACAGTGCAGCCCAAGAGAGACGGTTGGTGGGTACTCGGAAAGGGGAATGTTGGCTGGGAAGGAGCAGGTGTAAGTACTTAGTAGAATGGAGATATGGGTAACCAGAAGACCTAACAGGCCCAAAACAGGAATGCCCTTCGGTACTGTGAGGTAACAGCAGCTCCTAGGCAAATGGAGTCTCCTTAACTCAAATGATCCCCATTTGTGGAAGCCAGAGCCCGGCAAAGGGCGAACAATGCAAAGCTCTGGCATAAGCAGGATCACTGGCACTAGGCATTTTTCAGCCCTAACAGGGAGTTGCCTGCTGGTACTTTAGGCTCTTAGATGTAGACCTGAGCTGGATACTCAAGGGAAGCAGTGTCACATGACCCAGGGAAAGCCAATCCAAGTGCTCAAAGTGGCTTCCAGACTTCCAGCCACAGTACAGGTAGCATCCTGGGTGTTGCAGGCCCAGGGAGCTTTGTTTCTCAGGCAGGCCCCTCAGTAGGTGCACAGGTTCTTCCGGAAATACAGAAGGTGGCAAGAAACTATCTCAAGCTTTCGGAAATGCAGTCATATCACAATCTGAAGATGTGAAAGAGCCATAGGCTTGAGTCAGAACATCAAGAACTAGGTTAATATCCCACACACTGTGCAGGGCCTTGTCCAAGGAAATGATCTAAAGAGACTGTCCAACTGTCTCTTGACCACTGGTTTTACAAAGAAAGACATTTTGTGTCAGAATTCCTGTAGGCACCAATGGCTAACAGTTAATATCTGCAAGATTCTTGTTTTAATACCCAAATCAGAGAGAAAAGACAGCACAAAATAACTATAAACCTCCATGAGATTGACGCCCAAGGCGAAGAGCTAGCCTACTAGGCATTTCAGGCATTTAATTGGCTGGCCCCCACTTTCAATAATGGAACAATCAGCTAAGGAAAGCAGCCCCTAATTGAGTAGCCCAGCTACGTGGGTGGGTTTTAGGCAATTGACAAAATTCTAGATCTAGGGAGAGCTGGTCCCCAAAACCCACATCCTGCTGATATAAAATATAACTGTCATGTTGTCAGTGTAGATCAGTACTGCCTAATTGCTGAAATGCTGCAGGAATGATCAAAGTGCCATAAAGATCAACCTGAATTCCAGGACAGTGAGCAATCCTTTTAGAACTGTACCAGAGATTGTGGCTAGTAGATATCCAGCATGCCTAAGGAAGACTCCTGCCCTCCCGCCCCCATTCATATTACAAGCAGTAAGTCATTATGGGATCAAAAGGAAAAAGATTCATATGGGGAGATTCCCATTGATAGGCAACCTGTGAAGAATATTGCTAATGGGAACTAGGAATGATTACTGCAGTCATAATGGAGGCAAATCATCCGACTGATGAAGGTGTAATCATCTAATCTTGAGGAGAGCAAAGCATAAATCCGGTATGCAAGAAGCTATGAGGCCATGTTTATTTTTTTTAAAGGGAAGACCATGCCAGGCAATATGATGTGATGAAGGAAACAAAGGACAGACACCAAGTGTATCCCCTTGGCAATAGGGAAAAGCTGTTCCAATGTCCATATCCCACACATAGTTTATCACATCTAAAGTCGACGGGTCAACACTCCTGTCTCAACCCACTCGAAGTTTTAACGCATTAGAGACAGAACATATTTATTTTCAAGTTTATTCCTCGATCTCAGTTCCCTACAGATAACCAACTGTTCCCTACAGAATCACTCTTTATCCCTCAGTTTGTATAACTAACCCTGGTAATGTGCTGGTGTATCGCATAACAAGGTTATGGGATAGAAGAGAAATCTCGCCCTATCCTCTCTCACTGCTTTACTCATCTAATAAGCCTAAGTGCACACTTCTTTTGGAAGTCAAATTTGTGTGACTTATCAAATTCCTAAAAAAGCAACAACATGCAGATAATCAACTTTTTCAATATGTATCTCCATATTGATTAATGCTGCTTATTAAAATAATGATGTGGTTTACACAAGCCCAATCTTGTTTATCTGTGAGTCAAGGTGATCAGGTCATTGGCCTAATCCACTCCTAGTCTACCGGTTTCAGCGAAATTGGACCCACTCTCCGTTTTCTTCAGGACTTTCACTGTGGCAATTATGGTCACAGAAACACTGTTAAAAAGACAATCATCTCAATTGTTGTCTTGCGCTCAGTCTTTCTCATTTAAGGAGGGCATCTCAATTATAATGTGGGACATCTCGATTTTCTTTTTCAATCCCTAGAAGGGAATACAAAGAGGGGACTAAGTATGTATCATGTCTAGAGTTATTTGTATTACAACTATTTTAACATGCGAGGCTTACCTCTCAGAGTGTCTGGTGTGTATTATTGTGGCGTTCTCCTGGTGTCTTCAGAGGTCCATCAGTGGCTCTCTCTGGTTGGATGTCACCTGTAGGTAAATGTTTCCTAATTACTATGCCATCACCTCATTCCTAAACCATAGGCTAGCTTCATGGTAGAGTACTTGCTAATTGTTTTATTAGGCATGTTGTTATACTCACCCCGGGGGATGTATTCTTGCGGCTGTCTATCTCCCAGTTCTGATGGGTGGAAGGCCAGCTCTGGTATTGCATTGGCTGATAAATCCGTAGCCGTATAGAAACACCTAGTAAGAGGGAAAAAATGACGTTTAAGTTCCCATTTTATGTTTCGATCAGACTTGCAATGCTGGTTTCTGTGCACTCTGGTTGAATTCAGCACACAACACTTTCATGTGTGTGTTATCAGCCAGGTAGTTGGGGCAAGCTGGGTAGAGGCTTGGCAGGCCTGGCATAGACACACAAAGAACCCATAACAAATCCCTTCTTTCATTCCTTCCTAGTGTTTGTAGCAACTTCCTGGTTACCACTTCCTGTTGCCAAACAGGAAGTGCATGATAACTCATGAGCTCTCTAGAGTTTGGGTGTGGCTGGCTATATAAGCCACACCCACGATTCTTCCAGGGCTTTGTGTTGCTTACTGTGAGCTGTATCAGCAACACACATGCCGTGCTCTGGATCAGCCAGCATCTGCTTACCTGTTCCGGATTATCCTGTTTATGCTTACCTGCTCTGGATCATCCTGCTTCTGCTTACATGCACCGGATCATCCTACTTCCGCTTACCTGCTCCGGATCATCCTGCTTCCGCTTACCTGCTCCGGATCATCCTGCTTCTGTTTACCTGCTCCGGATCATCCTGCTTCTGCTTACCTGCTCCGGATCATCCTGCTTCTGCTTACCTGCTCCGGATCATTCTACTTCAGCTTACCCACTCTGGATCATTCAGCTTCAGCTTACCTGGTTCTTACTCCACGCCGCAGCTATCTCCAGTCAAGAGGGGATTTCTACACCGGTTCCTGTAAGAACAAAGAAGAACAGCGTTAATACGCGCACATCAGTTAGGCTGCGCATACTCACCGAATCTTCCCGTGACGCTGGAATCCAGGTCAGTTGCACGAGCGCACCTACCCCTGTAAGAAAGAAGACATTATTCATTCCGCTCGCTCCAATAATGCGGACACTTATTTCACTGCGCTCTCTCTCTACGCGGTGCATACTTACCAAAAGCCTCCATGCAAACTTACCTAACCACAAAGTCTCCAGTAGCGCTGAACCCGGACTCGCGGCGCTAATACCACAAAACTTCTCCTACAAGGGAAAGGGAGAGACATTACCAGGCACGCTCGAATTGAAGGCGCTGCGCAAACCTACCAGCAGCTAGCTTCTACACGCAGCGCTACCCACCCACAAAAATACCGGCAAACAAAGACAATACGGACAATTTTGGGCACTCAACATTCTCTGTGCAACGTTCACTTGTGGGAAGGACTTTCTAGCCAGTAAAGAAACTGGCGCCTTGAACTATCGGCCTCGCTGTGAAGGCATAAAACAGCGTTTGGCATCTGAACACAGCCTACAGACATTGGCACCAATCACATAAGTGAATCGCACCCCTGCAAATGCAGGATGGAGTGCACACCCTACTAAAGATCAAGGTATTCCTCTGGGTGAAACAGGGGAAGTGAAGACTCAGGGTCAAGGGAGGCTCGTCCATCGCTCCTGCAGAGGCACAAATGGGTGTGACAGATTCCTACTGCTGCAACAGAATGAGCAATCCCATCGGCCACACAGCTCTTAGTTTTGACAGAATACTCCATATAAGCACAACTGGCCAGGTTTAGAAATCAACCCAGAGAGAAGCTTATCGGCAGCCTGCATGGCTATATAAACCAGGACATCACCATTTGGGAGTTAGGTTTGAGCTCAAGTCAGCTTGTGATTAGGGGAAGAATAAAAGAAAACTGGCACCATTGAGGGGGAGATTCTTTGAGCAATAAAGCACGCTTACTCCAACATGTCTGTAGCAAGCTGCTGGGGGCCTGGGAACCAGCCCTGAAATCAATATTTGCAGATTTACAAGGAGAAAGGATGAAAAAGCTACCATAGCCGTCCACAGCATGAGACAACACCTGACCAACACAGCCCTGTAGGTGTGTCGCGGGTATAGAAAGGGCCTTTGATAAACCTCCTTACCCACTTTGTCCAGCTGTTTCTTCTCCTAATCCAGAATGGAGGTAATAGAAGAGACAGTCACAAAAGGTATGCCTCTGCCCCAGCTCAAAGCAGCTAAAACCATTAAGGACTCTGTGGAGGGGATGTGTCAATGTGCACCCTGTCTAGGGGGATGGGCTTGTACCAGTGTTTTGTGTATTGCCACAGAAGAGTGGAAGATGGCCTAAATGGCTTTTGCCTGCTGCCTCACATCAGTCTGTAATTGAATGCTGTTCAGGGTCAAAGATGCAGAGGACTGGATCTGTGCAAGCACTCCAGTTTGCACCAGGCCAGGGGCTCGAAGGTACGCCATGTTGCCAAATACCCTCTTGTGTAAGACTTCACAGAAAAAATGGTTTTCATTTATGCCTAGCCGAGTCCTGCTGAGAGACAACTGCCCAGCTGAGTCAAAGTAATAATGTCTGGCAAAACCAGCACAATAGTATACAACATGATCAGCTGTAACAGAGGCTCTGAGGGGGTGAAGCCTGTACACCACGGGGTGGAGTTGGAATCAGCTGAGCAGTGGTGGCCGATCTTGTAGGAGTGGAAGGGACCACTGGAACTTCTGTATGAGGGATGAAGTACAGACACCACTGGGTTGACTGTTGCATCTACCTCCATAAGTACTTGAAATAATGCCTCAATGCTTCCAACGTCTTGAACCAATGTAGGTGGGCAAATAGCACTTCTGGATAATACTATACCTGCGGTATTAGTGCTGAAAATCAGAAAATTTGTGGTGGATTTGTGATTTGGCGGACCCTTAAATGCAGCAGTAATAGCGTTACCGCCGTATTTAAGGGTTACTGCCAAACTCGTGATGAGGCAGTAAGTGTGAGCCAGAGGCATTAGACCACAATAACATATGTGGGAAAAAAGGACCAGGATTTTGGGGTGCCAGGGGACCAAGAAAATATTCAAAAGAGGAAACTCCTGGGATAGAGAATCTAGAATGCAATGTTGTGCAAAAATAACTTAGTCTTCTTCACCTGTAGTAAAATTAACAGGGGTGGTTGATTCCCAGTTTCTGGGAAAAAAGTTGGGCCTCTAGTTTTTAGGAGAAATACCTTTGTTGATGGCACGGTTTCTCTGAATCATTTAAGTCCAATGCCCCATTGTGAGATGCCATTTTAGGGAGGCGATCATGCAGTCAGGATTTTGGAAGGACAGCCAAAGGGACAAAGGAGATGTCGAATCCTACAAGATGGTGACCAGGAGATTCCAGAAGTCATCTCCAGCAACAATGGAACAGTTTGGGGACAAAGGGAAGGCTCTAAAAAAACAAAGGATGGATGGAAACTGTCAGAATCAAAGACTCCTGCCAAGCGGGGGTATCCAAAGAGTGTCATCCAGAAATTCTCAAGCTATCAAAAAGGAGCGGGAACTGGAAGTAAGTGATGTGGTGGTGGGAGCCTACAAGATACTGACAAGAAGACAGAGTGGCTTTAATTGTGAGGGTGATGAGTAACTGTGGTTATATGCAACAGCAAAGAAAAAGAATCTCTACAAAAGCCTACAGATTTTCCATCTTATGCTAGAATACACAAATCAGGAGGAAACTGATGCTGTCATCAAGGAAGTAGGGTTGTTGGCGGTATGAGTGGTGGTACTGCAGCAATCCAGTGTCCTACCACTCAATGGCGACAGATGTATATCTTCAACAACGCTGGGGAAGCACAGTCAATTTTGGAAATTGTGAAAGGGATTCAGCCATGAGAACTTTTGACAAGTTCATATTTTGGAGTATCCACAGGTTGGACAGAGATTGTCTACTTGTGTTGTAAGCTTCAACAACTAGCAGATTAAATAAGGGAGCATTGGCTAGTACATACACTGAACAACTGCACTTATAAGGTGGATTTGCCCCCTAAAAAAAGAAATACATAATCTCAGATAGTATATTATACTAGACCTACACATAGTGTGTAACTGAAACTCAGGAGTCAGCAACCTCTAGGAAGGACAAGACCTGAAGCAATCCTGAAATGAGCAATGCTTTGCAATGTAATTGCACTATGGAGAACCAATATAGGGCTAAGGGGTGTCTAAATATGTTAATTAGGCATGGCATAAATAACCTGTGCATGAGGGAATTAGTTTTAGAGGTGTTTTTTGATAAATGTGGCGGTTTAATTTTGGGGACTGTGGAAAGAGAACAGGGATGCCTATTTTATATATGGGGGTTCCCTGTGAGCGTGGACTATCCCCCCCCTCTTATCCCTGTACCTCCCCTCCATCACCCATTCGCAGAACACCCTCTTGGGGTTTGGGAACAGAGATGTTCGGTGCATGATAAATAGAAAGTTAGACAACCGGAAAGAAGTGTTTGGTGGAGAATAGCATGGATGAATTCTTTTTTTCTTGGAGAAATGTTGCAATGAAAATAGTTATATTGTATTCTGCCAGGGAGATTGACTATGTGAAATTCCATTTATCCCCTTAATCCATGAAAGGACCTCACCCAACATCCCCACCACACGTGGTAGTAATCTTCGCCACAACCCCGGCACCTCCAGCATCTTGAGTCTAGGCCGGAGTACATTTTGGCTAAAACGGAGGGGTGGCAATGCCAGCAATGTAAGATCTTGATCGCCTGCATTCTATATTGAAGGGAGGCCGTGGATTGTGTGACCCTTCTACACATTGTGAACCATAAGTCATCTGATATTTCCAGCTGCAGGTCCTTAGACCATTGTTCCCCTTTGGACCCTGGTGGGGCTCTGACCTCAATAGCGCCTTATATAAACTCGCAATACGGCCCTTTGTGTTCCTATACTGCAAAAGCAATGACTCGAAGGACATAAGGTCTCTTCATAAATTGTTCCCCCATCGCGAGTGGTTGAGAGCTCCGTTCAGCTGCAGATACTGGAACAGGGAGCAGTGACCAATCTGGAGGCATTCCTCCAAAGCTTCAATAGGTAGGAATTTCCCTTTGTCCCACATCTGCCATGCTCTACTCCGGCCCACCTCATACCATTCCTGGAACCGAAGGGGCTCTGCGATAAGGTTCCTCAGCGGGGGTCCCAGATACAGTTGAATGGGGAGGGCCAGTTTATTATCCACTGCATACTACCCCCTTCTCTCCAGGTCCTCCATAGCACTTCTAGCAGCGGGTATTGCAAAACCCTGGAGGGGAATCTCCTCCTTGGGCACCCATAACCATTCACCCAGAGGGACTGGGTGTAGGATTGAGTTGTCCATTGCCACCCATTATTTCTCAGATTGCAGCTCTAAACGGTCTATTAACACACATAGTTGAGCCACCTTAGAGTAGGTCTCTAAATCTGGGAGACCCCCTCCCCCTCATCCCTTGAAAGTGAGAGAGCCCTTACGCTATTCTGGGCCTCTTCCCAGGCCACAGAAAGTTCAGAAGCTTTCATTTAACCGTCACTACGAAAGCCAAGGGAACTATCACCGGGAGCATCTGAAACAGATATACACATTTAGGGAGGATCACCATTTTAAAACAGTTAAGTCGGGGCATTCAGGACAGGTTAAGTCTGGTCCAATGGTCTAGATCCACCTTAACCTTTTCCTGTGAGGGGGCGGGGGGAGCTCTACCCTTAGGTAGCAGAACCCACCACCCTGAACGCTGAAACCCAGTCCTTTGACAACATACAATCTGATCTCTTTACGGCCTCACCGGGAGAGACAATGATTTACCAAGATTCATCTTAAACCCTATTAGTTGTCCGTACCTTTCCAATCTATCCAATAGTCTCCAGAGGGATACCTGAGGTTGTGTTCGGTATAAAAGATCATCATCCGCGAATAGGCTCAATTTGTACTTCCCCTGCCCTCCCCCGCATTTGGTCATCCACCCTGATGTCTAGCGCCCATGGCTCCAGTGTGTACAGGTGGTGTGACAGGGGGCAGCCCTGCCTGGTTCCCCTTCCGAGCCCAAATGGTTGTGACCCCTCCCAATTCACTACCACTTTTGCCCTGGGTCTCGAGTACAGGGCTGATACCCAGCTCGTCCATTTCGCTCCCATTCCCACCAACGCTTGAACTTCCTGCACAATACGACCAACTGACACAGTCAAAAACCTTTTTGGCATCAAGAGATAGGACCAGAGCCTCTTGTTCTTTGGCTGTGGGCGAGTGTAGCACATGGGTTTTACGGAGGTTGTCTGCCCCCTGCCTATTCCAAATGAAACCTGTCTGATCAGGATAGTTCAGTTTCGGAAGAAATCTCTCCAATCTGGTGCAAAGAGCTTGACATCAACATTGAGGAGCGAGATGGGCCTATATACCTCTAACTGTGTAGGGTCTTTCCCTGGCTTTGGTATCACTATTCTCACCTCCAGGAAGGAAGGGGGTACTTTGCCTGTGTCACTAATGGTGTTAAAGGCCCTTGCCAATGGACCTGCCAGCTACTCTTGGAACGGTTTATAGAAATCAGCAATGTACCCATCCTCCCCTGGGGCTTTCCCAGCGTTCAATTTACCTATAGCAAACACTACCTCTTCTGTCGTGACTTTGGGCCCCAAGACCGCAATTTCCTCTGGGGGGAGCTTTGGGATTGCCAGGCTCTCCAGATACTTTCTAACCGCCTGGTCTCCTAGCTCGGGCACCCTCCTATATGATGCTTCATAGTAATATGCAAAGCATTCTGGGATTGCTTCCTGCGGATCAGGAACAAAGATGGGAGACCAACCAGCCTCCCATCTTTGTCCTTGATATTTTCAACCCGCCGGTCACTACTCCGGACCCTGTTAGCCAGCAGCTACCCAACTTTATCCCCTTTTTCATAATATTGTTGTGTAGTGTACCTCATTTTTTTTTTACTACCTCACCTATTAGTGTGCCATGTACAGCCCGTCTCTTGTCCCGCATGTCGTGCAGCAGACCCACCCAATCCCCAGTTCCCCCATTCAGCTTTGCCCCAAGTCCTCGTATTTCCTCTCGTAGCCTGTTCTCAATGAGCCCTCTCTCCTGCTTTTTCCGTGTCCCTTCTGCTATCAGCAGGCCCCATATTGTAGCTTTGGCTGCGTCCCATAACATTTTGGGGTTGACTTTCCCTGTATCATTGACCTCGAAAAAATGAGCGAATCTCCTTCCCAGAACGTCTCTAAAGAAGGGGTCCCTGAGCAAGACATCATTGCAACACCATCCCGGGGTAGCCCTTCTTTTTACCACAATATGCCAAGAAGCCATGACCAGCTCATGATCAGACTACATGACCGTCTCCATCTTGGGGGAGGTGATGTCATTTGCCTGCTCCCTCACGATCAATAATAGGTCTATCCTAGTATAAGTTAAGTGGGGGGGCGAGAAGAAAGTATAAGTGCCTGCTTTAGGGTGTGATGCCCTCTAAAAATGATCCTCCAGGAGGCTAGCAAAATCTCTACTCTCTTTCCCCATTTGCTTGATCGCACGTCCTCTCGCTGACCACCAATCCAGCTCCAGGTCGACCACAAGGTTATAATCCACCCTACTTGCATATGTCCCTCCTCCCACTCCTCTAGTACCACAAATATCCTTCTCAGAAAAGGGAGCTGGCCTATGTCGGGTGTGTACACAGTAGCTAGGGTAAACATCACTCCATCCACATAAACCTTGAGCGCCAGGAATCTCCACCCAAATCCCCCCCTTGACCTGGAGCTTCTTCATATGGAAGGATCTTGCCAACACAATTCCCATCCCTTCCTTTTTATGCTCCTTATTAGAGGCCCACAACATTTGCCCTACCACCCTCTTCCGCAACGGTTGTTCCATCTCATTTAAAATGTATTTCTTGTAAAAACAAAATGGATAGTTAAAGGTACCAGAATCTATTATATGCCAACAACCTTTTGTTTGGAGAGTGGAGTCCCTTGAGGTTAAGTGTTGCAACCTTCAGCTCAACCATGTCCTTTCCTGGGAAATGTCCTCATGCCTCCCCCGTGTGTGCTGGACGCCCTCTCCGCCTGATTTCCCACCATAACCCGCAACACCACCCCCATAACCACCCAGAAACACTCAGGGCATCCAACCCAATTAAGTAGAGACACCTGGATTTCCCCAGGCCACCAGGGCATGTGGAAGCTTGCTGTCAGCCTTGCCTCCTCTTCCCCGCCACGTAAACCAACATGAGGGCCAAGAGTCGTACTCAATGCAAAACTTCAGTTATTTTGTCACCATCTTTATCCCTTTCACTTTGTGGGCAGTGACTGACACACTCTTGACTTTCTAGCACGTCTCGAGCTCTCCACGCTCCTGTGGTGTTTAGGTTGGGCAAATGCACTTTTAAAACATTCCCACAATTGGCGCTGGCTTTCCCTCTCCGGCTGCGCTTCCTCAGTCTGCAGTTCCTTTAGGAGGTTATCTGCATCCTCGTCCTGGTGTAGGACATAGTTCCCCCCCCTTGACATGGATGCTTGGGCCGAAGGGAAAGTGCCAACAATACCTCACCCCCATTTTCTGGAGTGATCTCGTGAGGGATCTACATTTACGGAATTGGTCGGGAGTGTAAATCGAGATTTCTTGGAAAATCCTCACCTGGACTCCCTCCCATTCTATTGTACCAAACACTCGTACCCGTTGGAGGATCTCTTCCTTGTCGCTGCAGTAGTGGCACTTTGCCACTACTAAGTGCGGTCCCTCACCAGACCCTGCACACCTGTGCACTCTGTTAAATTTAATTTCCCTCTCTGATGAGGCCCCAAGTATCTTGTGCAATCGCCGCACCAGGGACTTCACCAGATCTTGCTGCGTTTCCATGTCTCTGCCATGTAGCCGTCAAGTGCGCAAATGGTTCCTTCTTTCCCTGTTCTCTATGTCATCCACCTTGCAATGCACCTCTCTGTCCCTGTGTTGAAGTTCCTCTAGCCTCATCCCAACCTCCACATCAACTCTATCGGTTGAGCTTTGTGTGTGCACCAGGGCTTCCACCAGATTCTCCACTTTCATGACTCGCTCTGTGAGAGCCCCCATTGAAGCCGGACCTCCGCTCGGAATGCTTGCAACTCTGTAAGAACGGCAGGGATGTCCTGGTTTATGCCACCCATATCTGCCAGCTCCAGTGCAGGCTCAGCCTCCCCCGCCATATTGCCTTAGTCTGCTGTGCACCGCTCAGCATCTCTGCTTTGCTCACAGCCACACGTGCCAGCTGTGGGGGGGCATCCCTTGCTCCTCTGGGTGATGGGCCTATTTCACCCTCATCTTTCCTGCACCCCTCCCCCTCCATGGGCTGCTCCTCAGCTCTCACAGGCTCTATCAGTGCTTGTGTGCCTTCCAGATAATTACTGGGGTCCACCCCGGTGTGTCGTCATGTTTTAAGTGCCCCAAGCACCAATATTCAGGGGGCCTCAGAAACCTTGCAGTCTTTCCAAGTGGGGCTGCACCCCTCTTCCAACACGCTCACCGAGGGCCGCCCCTTTCCTAAATTCACCACCGGGCCCGGGTCACTTAGAGTCAGCCGTTGTGAGCTCCTGTCCACTGCGTTATTATGGTGGGGTTCCAGCTCTTCCCAGCCCCTTACCCAGTCTCCTCCTTTCTCGCTAACGGTGCCGGAGCTCCACACCAGTTACTCCTGTGTGAGGAGGGGGTAGGGGGCAGATGCACTACCCTTCCATCACTGGGCCTCACAGCTGCATATTCACACACCCTTCAGCAAGCCGGGCCGGGCCTGCAGGCTCCTCCGGCACACGGTATGCACCGTTCACTGCACACGCTCTTCTGTCACAGTCCGGGACGCAACCTGCCCCTCACAAGACGCACTCTGCTCAGGGTGCAGGAGGAGAGTGCACACCCCCCCCCCCCCCCACCTGCTCTGCTGACCATCCGGGCTTCCTTACTTGCTCGTTGGGGTTTCCCTTAAGACCATTTGACAAGGCCAAGCACGGAGCTCCACTCTCACGTAGCCATCTTCTTCCCCGTCCCCTGGTGGTCCCCTCAGACTCCACAAATTTATTTCAGCCGTGCACCCAGAAAAGAACACAGGCACCCCCTAGCAAACAGACACCTTCCCTCTCCAAACCCAAAGGTTGTTTCTTGTGTAAGGAGCTGGGCCATAGGAAAAGGGAAACTGTTTGCAAGGGCTTACCAAAGCAAGCCATAGTGAATGTTTGACTCATGGAGGAGGCCATCATTGGTGTGGGCCTCCTAGAGGACTTACCACTAGACCAAGCAGTGGCTGAATGTGGACTGGTTTCACTGAGTGGGAACGGTATCGGGTCTCCATTAAAGGTCCCAGTTCCCAACAATATTCAACTGTGCTTAGAGCAAGTGTACATCAATGGACACAAAACCCCTGCACTCTGAGACTGCGGCTAGCATTATTGCTGTCACACAGCAGTGGGTACATCATGGACAGTATGTTGCTGTGCCTGATTGTAGAGTCAATGGGTTTGATGGAAAGAGTAAGTGCCCCTTGGAGATAAGAGTTCATATAACAGACTTCTTTAAAGCCCAGAAAGAGTGTCCTACTCTGGCGGGCCTGTGAAAGCAGGTGACGGGCAAGGCCCCTGGACCGTTTAAAGTGTACTGGGAGGATAGACTCTTGTACAGTGAGCCAAAAGACAGGTCGTGGGCACCAGAAGGTTAGACATTTACCAATGTCACAGAAGAACAAGTTACTTTCTTACCTGGTAACGTTCTTTCGATGGGATGGTCCGACGACGTATTCCATATCTATGACATGTAATCACCACAGCTGTGCTGCTTCGGAAACTTTTTTCGGCGTCTGCGTCCTGCGTCGATGAGCCGTCGTCGAGGGCCTCTTCCGACGTCCAACGTCATCCGATGTGATAAGTAGGACGCACGACGCCCGTAGCCTCAGTTGTAGTTTTTTCCCCCCAGAACGTGTGACACTAGTCAACTGCCAGTCAGACCCAAAGCCTGCAATCGCAAAAGAAATTCTGCAGCGGGGAAGGCAGGGCGGGAGCGATATGGAATACGTCGTCGGACTATCCCATCGAAAGAACGTTTTAAAGTAAGAACACTCTTCAGACGAGCGCTTAAAGATGGACAGCGCCGCAAGGTAACCTTTAACGGTACCCACTTGCAAGCCCCTGTGGGCCAAAGAAAGTAAAAAGGACAGAACCATGGGGATGTCACATGCAAAAGGATCCACATTCTGAACTCTGCACCAGTCGCAGAACTTACGCCAACGGCAACGGTACAGAGACTTTGTTGCTGGCCTTCGGGCCGAAAGCAACACCTCCATCACGTCTTCAGGGAGGTCCCAATCCTTATACCTCAACCTTTCAGAAGCCAAGCGTGAAGGTTGAGGGATCTGACCTCTGGATGGAGAACCTGACCCCCCTCCCATGAGAGCAGATCGTCTCGGTAGGGAAGACGACGTGGAGGGCAGATGGATAAGTCGAGAAGGTCCGGGTACCACGTCCTCCGAGCCCACGCCGGGGCAATGAGGATCATCCGGGAACCGAACTTCCGTAACCTCCGCAGCACTTGCGGGATGACGGGGACTGGAGGAAACGCGTACAGCAGCGGGAATGACCACTCCACCACGAACGTGTCTCCTAAGGCTCCTTTTGGAGGAAATTCCTGCGAGCAAAACCTTTCGTACTTCCGCTTGACACTGGAGGCGAAGAGATCCACTTGAGGGGTCCCCCAAAGGGCGAAGATCTCCAGGAGAATCTCCTGAGCCACCTCCCACTCGTGAGAGATTGCGCTCTGCCTGCTCAGAGCGTCCGCCGTCACGTTCTCGTCTCCGGCCAGATGAACTGCCGAGATCGAAACTTCCTGCTGGATGGCCCAGAACTCGAGCTGCATCGCCTCCCTGCACAGAGGAAGTGACCCTGCCCCCCCTTTTTGTTGAGGTAGTGCATGGCCACTGTATTGTCCGTCAGGATCAGGACACTCTTTCCTCGCACAGTCGGCAGAAAAGCCTTCAGGGCTAGCCTGATGGCCCTCAGCTCCAAAAGATTGATATGGAGTCTGGACTCTGACGGAGACCAACGACCGCTGACTGTCAGCCCGTTGGCATGAGCTCCCCATCCCGTGAGGGATGCATCCATCACGATCGTCACCTCCGGCCAGGGAAGCCAAAATGGAGCCCCCTTCATCAAGTTGCCTTCGACGGCCCACCACAGAAGATCCCGGGCGACCGAGGGCGGCACCTGAACCGGGTCCGACATCCTGCCGGAGGACTGCGACCATTGCGTCTTGAGTGCCCACTGCAAAGATCTCATCCGCAGGCGAGCCCCTGGCACCAGAAGAATGCAGGATGCCATGAGGCCGAGCAACCTCAAGAACTCGAACGGAGGGAGCGTCTGGGCATGCTGAAACTTGTGCACCATCTGCTGAATGTGAAGAGCCCTCACCTGGGGAGGAAAACACTGCCCCAGGGAAGTGTCAAGCACTGCTCCGATGTACTGGAGCCGCTGTGTTGGCGTCAAATGGGACTTCTTTAAATTGAGGGAGAAGCCCAGCCTGTGAAGGGAGCGGCAGGTGACGGACAGATGATCCAGGACTTGCTCGGGAGAGCTCCCCCTGATCAACCAATCGTCCAGGTAGGGGTAGACGTGAATCCCCCCTTGCCTGAGAAGCGCTGCCACCACCACCATGAGCTTGGTGAAAACCCTCGGGGCGGAGGTCAATCCGAACGGCAGGACCCGAAACTGAAAGTGCAAGTCGCCAACCGCGAACCTCAGGTACTTCTTGTGCTTGGGATGGATTGGCACATGGAAGTAAGCATCCTTGAGGTCGAGTGACACCAACCAGTCCTGAAGCTGAAGGGCCTGGAGGACTTGAGAGAGAGTAACCATCTTGAACTTGTCCTTCCTTAGGAGTTTGTTCAAACCGCGCAAGTCCATGATGGGTCTCAATCCCCCGTCTTTCTTCGAAATCAAAAAATAAGGGGAATACCATCCCTTGTTCCTCTCCGCTACAGGCACCAGTTCTATGGCGCCTTTCTCCAGCAGGGCTTGAATTTCCTGCGCAAGGAGCGGATCCAGACTCTGCAAAGAGAGGTTCCCCGGTGGATTGTCGCGAGGCCTGTGCCGAAAAGGAAGACAGTAGCCGTGGGTTATGATCTCCAGAACCCACACATCTGAAGTAATGGCTTGCCACTCTACAAGATGCTGCGCCAGCCTTGGCCTCACGACAGAGCGGGAGCGGCTGCGGCGTTACCTGAGGGCAAAGAGGCAACTGCCTGAGCGGCCTTGGCACCACGGGTACCCTGTCGTCCACCTCTGGTACCCCTGCGTTGGCCTCTTTGACTGCCAGCTCCTCTCGCTTTACTGAAGGACGAGTAATAGCGAAAGGAACCACCCCTCCACTGCTGTCCCCTAGGACGAAAAGGCAGAGGTTGGCGAACTGCACCGCCCAACGACTTCGCTGCAGCTTTTGAGGTCTGCAACCTCTCAAGGCTCTCGTCAGCCTTGCTGCCAAAAAGGTGTTCACCGTCAAAGGGCATGTTGAGGAGCCGGGACTGCACATCAGGAGCAAACCCCGACTTCCGCAACCACGCAAACCTGCGTATCACGGTGCTCACCGCCATGGACCTACTGACGCATTCAGCTAAATCCAAACCCGACTGAACGGACTCACACATGGCATCCTTACCATCCTGGACCATAGCAAGGAAACCATCCCATTCGTCCCCTTCGGGAATATGTTCAGCCGCCAACGCAACACAGTTCCACAGAGTGTGTGTGAAACGAGACAAGGCACAAATGGAGTTGGCCGTCTGAAGCGCCATACCACCAGAAGAAAACACTTTCTTCGCCCAGCCATCAAAACGTTTGTCGTCCCTATCAGGAGGGATGATAGGGTACGACGCCTGATTTGCCGGGGCCGTGGCCGCCTGCACCACCAAACTCTCCGGAGTGGGGTGCCTGGTCAAGTAGCAGGGGTCGCTACTGGCTGGACGGTATTTTCGCGACAAGGATCTGCCCACCGCCGGGAGACTCTCCGGAGCAGTCCAAGCCGCTGCCACCCTTCTCTGTAAAGCCATATGGAACGGCAGTACCGGGTGAGTTGGGGGACCAACATCAAGGATATCCGTAAGATCATCCTGCACAAACTCCCCTGGGGGAGCAGACCATCCCAAGTACTCACAAACCCTAGCCATAAGGCGCCGGTACGAGGAACCGGCATGAGAGCCAGGCTCAGGCCTACAAAACTCCACCTCCGGAGAGGTGTCCAGTCCACTGGCATCATGCAGTGACTGTCTCAAATCGTCAAACTGACTATGGCCCGAGACAATTTCATCTGGAACCTGATTAGGAACCAGGCCATCAGAATCCTCATCCGCCTCTAAAATATAGTCCAGGTGGCGAAAAGAAGGCACCCGAGAGTGCTTGCTCTTAACCAGAGCCTTCCTAGGGGGTTCACCCGTGCCACGGGGTACCTCCGACATGAAAGGCTTCGATGGCGTTGAGCGAATCGGCGCCGGCGTCGAGAGAACCGGCATCGGCGCCGAGAGGATCGGCGTCGACGTCAGACGCAGCGCCTCCAGCATCGGCAGCGTCGACACAGCCCTCGAGGCCGGAGCCCCGAGCGTGTCCCTCGACGAGCCGAGCGTCGACGGCCTCGACGACTTCCTCGACGCCGGAGCCTCGAGAAAGCCAGTCGACGCCTCCGATGTCGATGTCTTCCTCGAAGACCTCACAGGTGCACACGGTCTCGAACGCGTCGAGGACCGGGACCTGGAACGGGTACGGCGAGAACGAGTCTCCTTGTCCGAGCGGGACCTCTCCCGTGACTCGTGCCGACCACTCATGCGAGCGGTGTCTCTCGACCTCTCACGACCGACCCCATTCGGGGGCGCGGACGGCTTAGTACCCTGCGACTCAAGAATCGCCAGCATTTTCTTCCAGAAGGATGCCCATTCCTCTGGCGTCGCACGGCTGGTTTGATAAGCCACGTGCCGGGCAGAGTCCTCCGAGGAGGACCTAGAAGACGACCGGTGTCGGCGCTTCCAAGAACGCCTCGAAGAGGCTGAGGAGTGGCGAGACCGACTCCTAGAAGGAGACCCACGAGACTTCCGACGATGACGCGGAGAGTCACCCCTCGAATCATCCGTCGAAAGCCCCGCAGACTTCGACTTCATGGGCTTGAACACCCGACCTACCGACAACTTCTTCTTACGTTCGCGTAAGGCTTTGGACGTGAGCGACTGGCAGTCGATACAGTCATCCGTGTCGTGGGCCTCCCCGAGGCACCAGAGGCAGGCGTCGTGCGAGTCCGTCACCGACATCTTGGACCCACACTCCCCGCACTTCTTGAAACCCGGACGCGGGGTCGAAGACGAAGTAGAAGACATCTTCACACGAAGGATTTGCACAAAACGAACAGAACTCCAAAGAGTCGAGGCGTGAACCGAGAATCACAAAGCAACACGTTCGCGGAAAAAACGGAACTGAGGCTACAGGCGTCGTGCGTCCTACTTATCACATCGGATGACGT
Organism: Ambystoma mexicanum; assembly: GCF_040938575.1. Taxonomy (NCBI): domain Eukaryota; kingdom Metazoa; phylum Chordata; class Amphibia; order Caudata; family Ambystomatidae; genus Ambystoma; species Ambystoma mexicanum. The sequence continues at coordinate 626,221,847 of NC_090927.1, read as the reverse complement.
CGGAAGAGGCTCTCGACGACGGCGCATGGACGTCATCGACGCAGGACGCAGACGCCGAAAAAAGTTTCCGAAGCAGCACAGCTGTGGTGATTACATGTCATAGATATGGAATACGTCGGAGGACCCAATCCCCTCGAAAGTTCCTTTTGGATTTGGCTCACCATATTCTTTTAGCGGGCCATTTGGGAATGACTAAGACATCACACCGGTTGTCTCTGCACTTTTACTGGCCCCAGTTTGGCGTAATATATAAGCAATGTGTCCAGTCCGTCCAGACTTGTCAAGCTTCTGGCAAGACAGGTGGTACCACACAGGCCCCCTTAATTCTACTACCCATGGTTGGGAAGCCTTTTGAGAGAATAGACATGGACGTTATGGGTCTATTGCATCCCCAAACCAACTCGGGGAACAGAAAGATATTGGTGGTGGTAGACAATGCCACTAGGCCCAGAGGCAATCCTTCTGAGGAGCATCAATCCCCCCCCTGTGGTTGCGAAGGCTCCAATTGGGATATTCTCCCATGTTGGTTTCCCCAAGGAAGTGGTTTTTGACTGGGGAAGAAACTTCATGAAGGCTTTTTCAGTGTGCATTTGGCTATTTAAAACCTTTCACACAAATTATTTCATATACAAACCACACATTAAATACAAAGTTATAAAATCATTTTCAAAGTTCAAAGATCATGGATTTGTTCTAAAAGTTCAAAAATTGCGATTAATAAAACCTATTTCATTCAAATTTTAAATTCGAATCCACAAATGGTCTTAAGGTATGATCCAATATTAAGAGATGCATTTACCCAACTTCTTGTATCGAAGGTGTGCAAGCATAGGGTGCTCCACACATAAGTGTCTCAGTGATTCCTGTACCTTATTACAAAAATGACATACTCTAAAACTAGGTTCCAAGCCCTCTTGTGACCCTTGGACCTCCCTTGTAAAAATAGAGATTAAATCTCAATCTCAGGAACTTCATGTGAAAGTCCCTGGAGGGATGCTTTCTCAAATAAGGGGACAAAGTGTTAAAACTTTTTATGTTGTATTCAAAGTGATCATTAAAACATTGGTAATTCACCAGAACCATCCTGTTCTTTAACCATTCATTTGTTTGGGGCTTAAATTTCACCTTATTGGGATTACTTACGAGTTCCACAGCCGAGGATTCAATATTCGCTAATATTATCCCACAGTTTTCCTGATTTGCAAATCGATTTATTTAATTCTTGGCCCAGTTTCATGTACATTGATGCATGCAGAGGGGCCAGTATTAATATTAAACCTTTAAATGCCATGGGTATTTCCCCCCCCCCCAGTGCCAAGGCCTTTTTTGGGGATTTCGGTATGTGGCCATTCAATGCCTTGTAACTTTTTTGTTACATGAGATATCTCGGCCAGATTTGGCCCCTTTTCTTCCCCACACGTATGCGGTCATAACGCCACCCAGGAATCCAAGGTTGCTGTAGGGGGGTGAGAGAAAATAACCAAAAAGGCGAACATTTTGTGTTTTTTCAAAAAATGAGAATAAAATGATGTACAAAGAAGCCTGTGGTTTTTTTTTCCTTGTAAGAGCTAGGAACACATTTTTATTTTGATGTGGTTATTAACCGCTTTGTGAGAGGTAGGCGATTTTGACCATTTTTGCCAATTGGACATGCATGGACGGAATGGAAGAAAAGCCAAATTGGAGGACAGAAAGGCATACATTTCTGAAAAGTAGACAAAATGTCAAGTTTAGGAAGGGGTGATTTGCGCATGTTGGGCAACAACTAGGTAGGGGGAAATGCCATAGATTGGGGAAAAAGCGGAAAAATGACAAAAAAAAAGGTATGTGGTGGACATGGTTGGCTTCGTACGGCAATGGCTTCTATGAATTTTGAGAAAAGCAATGCTCTGCTACATTCCCCTGACTCTTACAGTTAGGAAAGCACACATTTTTTGTAGTGTTTCACAAAACAAGCAAAATCACAAGCCAAACACAGCCATGGTACACAGGAATATTATGCGTAGGGCCTGAACAGACCTACTTAGCATGTGTAAATCAGGAAAACCAATGTGGTGAGGAACGGCAAGCATACATTTTTTGAAAGAGCAACGGCAGACCTGTTCAAGGGTAGGTGACGTGTGCAGGTTACAAAAGTGTATGGTGTCTAAAGCAGCAGCTAAATGTAGAGCACATTTGGGAAATGAAAGGGTTGTGTGGCAAAGGGCACCAGCAAATGGGTCAAAACTTTATGAAAACCACACAAACACAACACATTTCATATCTTCCTGCGTTCCCACACGTGTCCCGATGAAAACGGTATCTCGCATGTGTGGGTGCACCTCCCTGGGAGCCAAGGGGAAAGCCAAACACACCCCTAACCCCAAGTCTTTTCCGACATCTGAATATCACAATTTTTCCAGACGGGCACACCATCCAAATATGGGCCTAGGGTGTCCAAGCCACCAAGGAAAACTGGGAACCCCATGCATTTCCGAAAAGCGGACACCCATGGGAATCTGCAGATGTCTGACTTGCACAAATTGGCTCAGAATGTATTACCCAGAAACCCCGGCAAAGTTCGAAATGTGGCAAAAATATAACCAATTTTCTGTACATTTCACTCGGCTCACCTACTGAAACACACCGCCAACAATACATGGCCTTCCGTCCCGCATTCACACAGGTGTCTCAATCAAAACGGTACCTCACATGTGTGGGTGCACCTACCTGGGTGCCAAGGGGAATGTCATGATCCCTGTCCCTAACCCTCATAGGCAAAACACTGGAGCCAGGTTACAATCCTCCATATTGGCCTTGAAGGCCTCCCCATCTCATCTGAGACCCTCCTGGAGTCGGTCCTGGCGCCAGGCTCATACATGTTCAGAGGAAAGACTTGAGAATTGGACTTGGTAATGGACTTTGGTGCAATATGGATGCCCGCACATAGCTCAGTTGAACTGTGCTATGCAGTCTAGCTTTTTCGGTGTGGTTAGGCCTAGAGACACCTGGGATACCTGGAGGCTATATAAACCACACCCGGGCAGAGAAACACGCTTTGTGTTACTCTGCGTCTGCAGCGTGACACTCACCGGGCTTAGATCGGTCTCCTGAGATTCACGCATGCCCTCCTGGAACCGCATACCTGAAAGAACAAGAACAACATTAGCACAACACTCACCTCGAGTAGAATCCTGCTTCCATCTCGGCAGCGCCACCTCCAATTGCGGAACGCTGCATCCTGAGAAGAAAAGAACAAAGGAAAAAGGGCAGTAAGCGTTCCAAGAATAATCACATCCTTACCTGGATTCGAGCCGCTCAAGGTCACATCCATCCCGTAGCATAGCATCGACCTACAAAGGAAAAAAAAACACAGGTTAGCACATGCAAGGACAAGAAGGCACCGCGCATTACGCTTAACTCACAGCTACTTACTCTATCAGCCAGCAGCCATTCTGGAACATTACAGCGGCCTGCAAGGGAAAAGAGAGACATAGGTCAGCACAAGAAAAAGGCGAACAGCGGCGCGCATCGCGCTTTCACTCACCGCTTCGTGCTCGGCCCCAAGCAGCACAACACCATCAACGACCTCCTCCAGCACCTAAAGGGAGAAGGAGACATTAGTGGGGGCAAGAGAAAAGAAAAGGACAATTCATCAAAACCAACAAACCTACCGTGTCGGACTAGAGTTACAGCAAGTCCAGACTCAAAGGGCCTGCACCAGTGAAGTAACTAGGTTGCGCCGTGCCCATATCAACAACGCACCTCTGCACTGAGGAGCAGGACGGAGAGCACATAATACAAGAAAACAAGGTGAGGAGAGGACAAAAGGGGAAGGTTTGGTCCTCAAGGGAGGTGGGAGCCAAACAGCCAGAAACAGTAGAGTTAAATCTGCCATTCCTGTATTTCAGGCCCAATCCTCGGTCGAACAGATTCCAAGGGAGGGGTTCGAGGTCCAATCAGGCTGAGAGGCGTCCCCGTGGATATCAGGTGAGCGTTACAGGGAAAGCCTAAAAGAACCCTACCCCCAAGTCTGTTCTGGCAGCTGAATTTCACACTTTTTCCAGACGGGCACACCACACAGATATGGGCCTAGGGTGTCCAAGCCACCAGGGAAAACAGGGAACCCTATACATTTCTGAAAAAAGGACACCCGTGGGAATCCGCAGAGGTCTGACTTGCGCAAATTGGCGCAGAATTTATTACCCAGAACCCCCGGCAAAGACCCACATGGGAGAAGGGTGCCCAAGGCCAGGGATATTACAGCCGACTTTGCTGGAGCCCTGGCTGCCCTGCGTTACAGCTTCTCCCCACCAGGGAGTCTTAGCAGTGTGCCAATACCTCCCCGAAGGGAAAAGCTGTAATGCAGCCCAGCCGCAACTCCAGGACGGTTGGAGGTGATGTCCCTGGCCTTGGACATCCATGTGCCATGTGGGTGTACCGTCCCCCAAGCACAGCAGCAGCTCCAGGGAGCCCCTGCAGGAACCCCACTACTCCCCGGAGGTGACATCTGTAACGTAGCACAGCCAGAGGTGGAGCCTGGGATTGCAGACGGACAACCCACATGGGAGGGATCCGCTCCCAGGGAAACACCAATGTTCTGCTGGCATGGGGTGCAATTTGTGGCCTGCCCCTGCAATTGTGTCCCAGCCCACCAACATATCTGCCCAGACGTCCCATTCCCACCCACACCACCAACACCACCACCACCACCACCAACAATCCAGCCCCAGACTCACCCACCCCACTCACAGTGGGCCCTAATCATAGAATAATAAAAACAGTACTCACTAACGTTGCAGCTGCTCGCATAGAAAAAGCTGTTAACAAAATAAAAAAACATGCGTTACCTACAGTCAGACCAGCAAAAACAAATAATTTTCATGAATGCCCAACCCATTTGACCCTTCCTACGTGCAGATATCTGCCTCCAGGGAGGCCTGCATGAGGTACCCCGGCCACCTATTTTGGGTGAGGGGGGAGAGAGGCCCCAAAAATTGTGGGACAGGCCCCCAGTGGGTGGGGCAGTAAGATGTGGGCACCCCAGGCCCAGATTGGCACACCGATGTGCCCCTCTGCAACAAGGCAATTTTAGTAAATAAATAAAATAATCCAAAATGGCAGGCTGCCCTTTAGCGGGAGCTGAGGGGCACCCTACACCGCTGGGGAATTTTCTAATGTGAAAGGGGGTGCACCTCTCCACCACCACCCCAATTGGAGGGGCGGCGCATCTCATGTAGCCCTCCCTGGGGGCAGATAAGGGGGGGGCTGTCCTGCACTCCTCCCTGGGCTCAGGTGTCCCTTTCTAGGAGCAGATATCTGGTCCCAGGGAGGGCTGCATGACATGGCACCCAATCCATTGCGGGTGGAGGGGGGGGGTCAACGCCCCAACCCATTAGAAAATTCCCCGTCCCTTTGGGGTGCTCCACAGCCCCCCTAAAATGCGTTCCACCATTTTCACTTTTTTCCTTTGGTAACCCAACTCCCCTTGGTACAGAGGGGCACATTGGTGTGCCAATCTGGCCCCGATGTGCCCAAACCTTATTGCCCCACCCACAGGGGGGGGCCTGTCCCACAGTTTTTGGGGGCCCTCTCCTCCCCTCATGCAGGCCTCCCTGGGCCTCCTACAAACTTCTGCGTGAGGTACACCCCCTCAATTTGGGGTGGAGGGGGGAAGAGTGTAAAGACTGGAGGGGAGGTCTGTACCTCTGCTCTCTATATGGTAGAGGAGAGGCAAAGAGGACCCCAGTCAAGATGCTCTATTACGGTAGCAATGGACGAGCAATCAAGGCCTAGCTTCTCAGGAGGTGATGCAGGCTGGTTCTTAAGTACAGTGTAGTCCCCAAGCCCCCACAAAGGAATGTCCACACACTATTAGTTAAAACACAGTCTTTATATAATTAATATTCATGCTCAGAAAATCAACAATGGTAAATATATACAGTTCTAAAGTGGTACCACAATTATTATCAGATCTCATTAAAGTGCATCAACTATACTCTTGGTCAAATGTCACACATATAACTTAATAAAGGCAACCAACAATAGACATAGGAGGAAAGCAGTTGGTTAGAACAATTGGCAGAATACTGGCCCCTACCACTAGACACAGTTCTGTGTGGAGATTCCCCCCACCTGGGCAACCTGTAAAATAAAGAGATATAACAAGCCCAGTCCATATATTGTTCTACAAGTCTTATTTCCTTCTATAATGTTTCTACCACCCAATGTACCTGGAAGAGCAGAGTTCTTTGAAGAGGCGTTGATGGATCCTTCTTGAGTGACTTCCTGTAAAGCAGGAGCCACGGATTGTTGAGAGGCATCGAAGAAGGTGAACTTGGCGTCAACGGCATTGATGAAAAGTTCGAGGGTGCCGAGACCACGGCGTCGATCCAGGCGGTGCTCGTCGACGACGTCCTGCGAAGATGAGGTGTGCGGGACACCTCGGCGTTGGATAGTTCAGGACCGCAAAGAGTTTCTGAAGAACTGTGGCCCGACAAGGGCGTCGAGTTGTCAAAGACTTTGTGGTCTTTGGGTGGCGGGAAACCCACTGGCGGATTCTCCTCGGCACGTCGGCGTCCTCAACATTCTCCAGCAGGATAAAGCGGTGAACGGTGCGGACAAGGGAGTCCTTTGATTTAACAGTGTTAGGCAAAGGAGCGGGCGGCTCCGGTCATCGGCGGAACAGCGTCGTCAGGCTGTCCCCTCTTCTGGGCAACATGGCTTTCACCGGCCTCCAGCGGTTACGGCGATACTCCGAACCCTGGTGGACGGCAGTGGACTTCGATGGCATTGGTGTCCGGGTGCTTCACTTCGTTCTCCTCAGCGGTCCCCGTCTCCAGTCGGCAGCCTTTCGAGGGTCTGACTTCCAGGTAGCTTCGGCGAAGGTTGGCGGTGCTCGATGGTCCCTTGGAGCATGGGAAGAGGGCGCCTAGCCAGGTCCTCTCTCGGATCAGTCCTCGATGAACTTGACAGCTTTCGGATCGGGTCGAAGCAAATGCAGCAGCAGTTCTCCCAGCTGGGCGTCGAGGATAAGCAGTTCCAGTTACTCTTCAAGTGTAGACTCAGCTTCTGAACAATTTCCAGTGGTAAGAGGTCCCCAGATATACTATTCTGCCTCTCATCCACATTGCTGGGTCATGCTCAGCAGCCAATCAGGCATACAGTACATTCAGGCCATACTCCTCCCTCTCAGACAATCACAACAAGGAATGTGTATTGGGACAAGCACCCAGCCATTCAACACTACACACTGCATTCATACCAGTTTTGGGCAGGGCTGTCTCATTCTTTGTCTCTCAGAAACCAGACACCCACAACAAGAAGTGCATATTGGTCACACGCTCCATTCACCCAGGTCCCACCCACAGGGTGTACCCACAACATACAGTTACAGGGAAGGCTCCAGCCAGTCTGGCCTGGACTTCCCAACACCACCATATAGGAATGTTCCACCCAACGGCCAGTCAGGGGGAAGGGACAGAGCCAGGGCTTCCCAGTACTTTGGGAAAACAGGGTAACAGCCAATAGAAAGCAAGAGGCCACAGGGGCCATCTTGTTTCCCATCAGGAATCAACTTATTCCAATGGCCGGGTCCTGGGTATCCCAAAATGGAGGATACTCAGAGCACCTGTCAAATTCAGCATAGAGATGCCACCAGCCCATACCCTGTTCTGTGGGCCACACACACAGGTGCCCAAAACATATACTAGGGGCACAGGGTTACACTCCCACCCATGGGTGCCATAAGGGTATCCCATAGGTCTGTCCACCAAACCAAACACAGGAAGAGCTGCACTGCCAGGAGACCCATATGGACTCCTGGGCAGAAAACAATACAGACCACAAATGAAAAAGGAGGCCCTGTCCCTCTAATGCATTTCCAGCATCACAGTCACCCTCCTCCCCAGACTGAGGTTAGGGTGCCTAATTGCCCACAAGATAGACATCCTCACCCAGATGATAAATATACCTTCTGGAAAGGCCATCTGCATTATCATGACTCTTCCCTGGTCTATGCTCTATGGTGAAGTCTAAGCCTTGCAGGCTAATGGACCACCTGAGCAGTTAAGGGTTCTCACCCTTCATCTGCAAAAGCCACTTTAGGGGTTTATGATCTGTTTGGACCTTGAAGGTAGACCCTGTAAGGTAGGGCCTAAAACGCCTAAGGCTCCAAACTATACTGAAACACTCCTTTTCAACAGTAGCCCACCTAGGTTCTCTACCCTTGAGTGGTGTACTGAGGAATATGATCGGGTGCTCCCTCCCTTTGCCATCTAACTGGGACAAGACAGCTATGATTCCGGTGTCGCAGGCATCCGTCTGGACGATAAAGGGTTTGCTGTAGTCAGGCGCACACAACACAGATGCCCTACACATACTTTCTTTCAAGCCATCAAAGGCCCTCTGACAGTCTTCAGTCCAATTAACCTTCCTAGGCTGTTTGGGTGAAGTCAGAGCTGTCAGTGGTGCAGCTATGGTCCCATAGTCTGACATGAAATTGCAATAATACCCAGTGAGGCCCAAACAGGCTCTCACCTGGGTTTGAGTAGTGGGAGTCTCCCAGTCATGTACATCCTGTACTTTGCTGGGGAGAGGTTGGATTTGACCCACTCCTACCTCATGACCAAGATATGTGACTTTCCCCTGAGCTATCTGGCACTTGGTGGCCTTGATAGTGAGGTTAGCCATTTTCAATGCCTGCAACACCTTATCCAGATATGTCAAATGCTCTTTACAGGTGGAACTGTAGACGGCAATGTCGTCTAAATAAGCCACACAAAAGGCCTCAGCCCACTGAGCGCATGATTGACCAATCTCTGGAAGGTGGCAGGGGCATTCTTCAACCCAAAAAGGCATGACCCTAAACTGGTAGAGTCACTCAGGTGTTGAGAAAACCGTCTTTTCCTTGGCTTGGTCCGTCAGAGCTATTTGCCAATAGCCTGAGGTAAGGTCAAAGGTGCTCACAAATTTTGCAGCACCTATGGTGTCCACAAGCTCATCAGCCCTGGGCAATGGGTACGCATCAGTTTTGGTGACGGCACTGACCCCTCGGTAGTCCACACAGAACCTCCAATTCTTGGTACCGGCCTGGGTACTTGCCTTGGGGACAAGGACCACTGGGCTGGACCAGGGACTTGTTGAGGGTTCAATAACACCCAGCTCCAACATCTTGGCCACCTCAGCCTGGATGTGATTCTTAACGGTACCTGACATATGGTAGCACCTGCTTTTGACAGGCACACTGTCACCAGTGTCAATTTTGTGCCTACACCACGGTGTAAGGCCTAATGTCAGTGAGAACAGAGAGGCATACTGCCAGAGCAAAGCCCTGCAGGCCCTCTGCTGCTCTGCCGTCAGATCTGGAGAGAGATGCACTCCCTCCACTGAGCCATCCTGAGGGTTGCTATGCAGCAAATCAGGAAGGGGCTCACTCTCATCCTCTTCTTGCCCTGAAGCTAGCAAGAGACATGAGACTTCTGCTCGCCTGTGGAAAGGCTTGAGTCTGTTAACATGCAATACCTGAGGGGCTACCCCAGAGACTCCCATGTCAACCAGATAATTGACTTTGCCCATCTTGGAGATAATCCTGAAGGGTCCAGTCCACTTGTCTGCCAAAGCTCTAGGCTTGGTAGGCTCCATCACAAGGATTTCCTGTCCCGGAGTCCAATCCACTTGCGAGGCATTAAGGTCATGCCAGTACTTATTCAATTCCTGGCTAGCCTTGAGATTTGCTGTTGCCTGACCCATCATCTGTGTCATCCTCCACCTGAAGCCTAACACGTAGTCCCCCACTTGCTTGGCAGGACCTGGAGTGGTGGCCTTCTCTGATCCAGGCAAGGTGCCCCCTCACGGGATGTCCAAAGAGTAACTCAAAGAGGCTGAAACCAACACCGTCTTGAGGTACATCTCTGTAAGCGAACAGCAGGCATGGCAGGAGGCGATCCCATGTCCTCCTTAGGGGCTCTTCCAAAGCGCCTAGAATGCCCTTTTATTAAATCTCTCAACTAGACCATTGGTCTGGGGATGGTAAGAGGTGGAGAACTTGTAGGTTACCCCACACTCTTTCCACATGGTTTTCATGTAACTAGATCCTCTGTCAGAGACAACCTCCTTAGGGAATCCAACACGGGTGAAAATTCCCAGAAGAGCCCTGGAAACCACCTTGGCAGTAACAGTTCAAAGGGGTATAGCCTCAGGGTACCTGGTGGCATGATCAACCAAGACCAGGATGAACTGATGACCATTTGAAGTGGGAGGGTCAAGGGGACCGTCAATGTCAATGCCCACCCTCTTAAACGGCGTGCCAACCACTGGCAATGGCTGCAGTGGGGCAATGACACTGCCTCCAGTCTTGCCAGACAACTGACAAGTTGGGCAGGTCCTGCAGTGGGATTCCACTTCTACTCCAATCCGGGGCCAGTATAAATGGGCAGAGAGCCTCTGATTAGTCTTCTTGGCACCAAGATGACCAGCTAAGGGCACCTCATGCGCCAACTGTAGAAGGAAGGGCCTGTAAACCTGGGGTACCACAAACCTTGTGAGGGCACCAGGTTCAGGCTTAATGGGCTCACTAACAAGGAGCTCACCCTCCCAATAGATCCGGAATTGTCCTAGGCACTTCTCCTTGTGCATGGGACAGGGCCCGTTTCCTCAGACACTTGAGAGAGTGGCACTCTCTCTGTCCCTTACAGAAGTGTGCCCAGGAGGGTCCCCCTTCAGCCAACAGGCATTGAAGGTCGGGGTGGTCCTCCGGGTTGAGAGCCTATGCCGCAGGAGAGCCTTCTGCCTCTTCTCCCTCAGGAGTTGAGTTTGGGTTTTCCACTGGACGCAGCCCGTCCGGAGCATGGATCCCAATGGGTGCTGTAAGAACAGCAGGAAGAGAAGGAGCCCTCTTTTCAGGGGTAGCCTTCTTGTTCTTCCGTCTTCTTGCCTTAGGCCTCGCATTTGGCTTGGGTACCTGACTCACAGCCAGACCCTGTGTCACCTGTGACCTAGTGACTGCAGCAGCAGTCAGGGGGACACCATCCGAGATCAACCCCAACTCTACTAGATCATTTCCTAACAGAATGTTAGTAGGGACATTGTCCTGAACCAGGACAGGAAGCTTTGCTGTCTTGTCTCCAATCAGGAGTGTGACTAAGGCTACTGGCAATCATTTGGGAGGCCCACCAGCTAACCTGGTGGTTCTCAGAGGAGCACCTACATAGTCCTCTGGCTTGACCAGGGTCCTGTCCACCACTGTCATGCTTGCCCCAGTGCCTCTCAAGCCAATAGAAAGCTGGCCATTCAAGAGGACACTTCTAAAAAAACCTACGGGTGTTCTGTGGGATATTCGCCTGTACTTCTGCGTACTGGTGCCAGGCCCCAAGGGACACTAAGGAAATCTCTACAGGAGCACTGAAGGTGATCCCTGTAGAGGAGTGGAGGACAGTGGCCTCCACCTCAGACATGGGGTAAGGGTAGCGCAGGCTGACAACCTGTACTCCCAAGTGCCTTACCTTTACACTTGGAGTCATCCTTCTTGTGATCCAGAGCCCCACATTCCCAACAAGTGCCAGGAATGCAGGGTACGGTACTGGAACCAATGGGAGCCAGATTTGCAGCAGGTGGACCACTACTCTTATTCCCACCCACAGATGACTTATCCCCACTAGATTGTTGGGTCTTAGGAGAGGAAGGTTTTGGTTTACCCGACTGATTGCTTTTGGGCCTCCTCAGCTTTCTGAGAGGTCCCCTTTTCTTTCTCCTTGTCCTTCCCACTGGAGTCCTTAGGGGACACCCGGTCGGAGACCCACTTGTCAGCTAGCCTGGTTAGCTTAAAGGGATCCAAAATGTTCTGGTCCGCAACATACTGACGCAACTCTGGCAAACAGGCTTCAGAAAAATGCTCAAAAAACAAAAAGGTGAGACAATTCAAAAAATGTTTTCACTTTGTAACCATCAATCCACCCCCATCATGTTCATGTGCGCAGCACTCACCCAGTCAACCCAAGACACATTCTCCCTTTTCTTAAAATCCCTGAACCTTGTGCGGTATTGGGTAGGTGTCTTGCCAAACTTGGCAATCAAACCAGACTTCCTGCACTCATACTGACCCCTTTCTTCCACACTCAGTTTCAGAATACAGTCATATCCAGTCTGAGGCACTCTGCTTAACAAACACTTAGCCCAATCTCTCTTATCATAATGAATTGCACAAGCCATTTCAAAAGCTTCAATCCATTGGAGGATATCTGCACCCTCCACAAACGCACCAAGCAAATCTTTCATAAACTTGGTGGCTGGGGACCCGACACTCCACGGGTTTAGCTGAAATCTCCACTCTAGCTTTCTCTAGCAGGATCCTCTGACACTCAGTGTCCCGGTTCTTTAGTTCGAGGTCCTTTTCTTTGAGTTCAAGATCCCTATTCTTGAGCTCCACTTGTTGTGCCAACTCCCCTTTCTTACACTCAGCATCTTTTGCCGACTTGGAGTATTCAAAGGATTTCATCATAATAACTCAAGCTCCGAGGAATTTCTGGGGTTTGGAACAGAGGCCGCAGAAACAGTGGCATTCCAAGAAACAGATTCAGTAACAACCCCAGGGGTAGATTCCTCATTGGTTGCATCCCCCCTTCAAGAGTTTCACCATCAGTCTGGTAGTCCACCAGGGCAACTATTAGCTCAGCCCTAGACTTATCCACAAAGTCTAACTCCCTGGCTTCAACAAGGCCTCTGGAGAGCCTCTAAGCTCATCCGAGTCAATTTACCATTCGCAATAGATTCCATTGTTTGTAATGCAGTTATCTTGTACACAACTAAACCCCAATTTAATAAAGTGCAGATATTTTTTAAGTGGCACGGTTATACACATTCTTAAAACCATAAGCATCCCACCGCTGCCACCAGTGTAAAGACCGGAGGTGGGGTCTGTACTTCTGCTCTCTATATGGCAGAGGAGAGGCACAGAGGACCCCAGCCAAGATTCTCTATTATTGGTAACGTAGTCGAGCAATCAAGGCCTAGCTTCTCAAGAGGGGATGCAGGCTGGTTCTTAATTACAGTGTAGTCCCCAAGCCCTCACAAACGAATGTCCACGCACTGTATTAGTTAAAACACAGTCTTTATATAATTAATATTCAAGGTTATGTACAGTCTCACAATAACTCACTTTGTGCTCAGTGAATCCACATTGGCAAATATATACAGTTCTAAAGTGGTACCACAATTATTATCAGATCTCATTAAAGTTCATCAACTATACTCTGGTTAAATGTCACACAGATCACTTAATAAAGGCAACCAACAATTAGACATAGGAGGGAAAGCAGTTGGTTAGAACAATTGGCAGAATACTGGCCCCTACCACTAGACACAGTTCTGTGTGGAGATCCCCCCCCCCCCACCTGGGCAACCTGTAAAGAAAAGATACATCACAAGCCCAGTCCATATTTTGCTCTATAAGTCTTATTTCCTTCTATAATGTTTTTACCACCCCAATGTACCTGGAATAGCAGAGTTTGACGTCGGGTCGTCGACAAATTCTTCTTGAGCGACTCCCTTTAAAGCAGGAGCCACGGATCGTTGAGATCCCTCGAAGAAAGTGAACTCGGCATGGAGGCGGCAGCTTCGGTCCTAGCGGTGCTCGTCGATGAAGCAAAGGCGTCCTGCAAGGAAGAGGCTTGCCGGGCACCTCGATGATAGTTCAGAACCGTAAAGAGTTTATGAAGAACTGTGGCACAGCAAGGGCATCGAGTCGTCCAGCATGCCTACGGTCGTTGGATGGCAGGGAAACCCACCAGCGGATGCTCCTCGGCGCATCGCTGGCCTGGCCTTCGCTGGGAGTATAAGGCGGGCGGCAGTGCGGACGAGCACGTCCGTGAATCAAAAGCCTTAGGCAAAGGAGCGTGCGGCTCTGGTCGTCGGCGGCTCGGCATCAAGCGGTCCCCTCTTCCGAGCAACACGGCTTCAATGGGCCTCCAGCGGTTACAGCAAACTTGCGAACCCTGGTCGACGACAGTGAATGGAATGTCCGGTGCTGATCTTCGTTCTCCTCGGCGGTCCCAGTCTCCAGTCAGCAGCTTTTCGAGGGTCTGACTTCCAGGGCGCTTCGGCGAAGGTTAGCGGTGCTCGATGGTCCCTCGGAGCACGGGAAAATGGCGCCTAACCAGGTCCTCTCTTGGATCAGTCTCGACGGCTTTCGGCAAAGGGAGACAAGAGTCAACCTTCTTCTTCAGGCTCGGCTATGAGGTTAAGCATCGGTTTCAACTTCAGCTTCTGAACGATTTCAAGTAGTGAGAGGCCCCCAGATATACTAGTTCATCTCTCATTGATTCTGCTGGGTCACACTCAGGCAACCAATCACTCAAAGGCATTCAGCAGTCAGTCAGCCAATCAGGCATACAGTGCATTCAGGACATTCTCCTCCCTCTCAGACACTCACAACAAGGAATGTGTATTGGGACAAGTACCCAGCCATTCAACAGTACACACTGCATTCATATCAGTTTCGGGCAGGGCTGTCTCAGTCATTGTGTCAAACACCAGAAACCAGACATCCCCAACAAGAAGTGCATATTGGTCACACACTCCATTCACCTAGGTCCCACCCACAGGGTGTACCCACAACATACAGTCACTGGGAAGGCTCCAGCCAGTCTGGCCTGGACTTCACAACACCACCATATATGGAACGTCCACCCAACAGTCTGTCAGGGGGAAGGGACAGAGTTAGGGCTTCCCAGGACTTTGGGAAAACAAGGTAACAGGCAATAGAAAGCAAGAGGCCACAAGGGCCATCTTATTTCCAATCAGGAATCAGCGGATTCCAATGGCAGGGCCTGGGTATCCCAAAATGGAGGACACTCAGAGCACCTGTCAAATTTAGCATGGAGCTGTCGCCAGCCCATACCCTGCTCTGTGGGCCACTAGGGGCACAGGTTTGCACCCGCAACTATGGGTGCCATAAGGATATCCTATGGGTCTGTACACCAAACCTAAAACAAGAAGAGCTGCACTGCTAGGAGTCCCACATAGACTCCTGGGCAGAAAACAATACAGAACACAAATGAAAAAGGACTACAGGACAAAGACAGGGAGGCCCTGTCCCTCCAATGCATTTCCAGCATCACACTATGCCCCCGGGTGCCCAAAATGTGACTTTGGAACGCTGTGGGGGAAGGGCAGGCCTGTCATGATCTCTGCTTCCAAAAGGTCAGGGTTTTCCCAACTCCCTTGGAAGCAGATCCATAACCCAGGTTCCGAGTGCCAACCAGTCCCAATTGGGACCTTTTGGACCCAGTCCTGGCGCCAGTGGCACCAGGCTCATAAATATGCCCAGTCCCAGCGCTGGAAGCGCCGGGCTCATAATGCTTGGGTGGACTTACCTGCAGCAGACCATGCTGCTTACTTGCCTGCCAGTTGAGCCTCTGATCCTCTTGTGTTTGGAACTACCTTTCCTGTTGGGTGGGGCAGGAGCCACTCCCTAGATTCAGAACACTGGAACTCTTCTGGAAAGCGGGAACTCTTTTCTTACCTAGGCGTGGCTGTGGAAGGAGACACCTAAGCACTACAGGAGGCTATTTAAACCACACCCGATGGATGAATCTTGCTTTGCGTTATTCTGCATCCTCTGCAGCAGAACGCTCATCGTGTCTTCTGCATCTGATCCTGGGCCTAAGGAAAAAGGCTTACCATCCTGAATCCAGTCTTCAGCAACACCTATAAAGACAAGAAAGAACAGGTTAGCATTACGGTCTTCAGTGACAGCTCTTCACTTACCTGGTCCATCGGCTGTCACCAACACCTCGCGCTGCATTCCGGCATCTGAAAGACAAAGGCTTACCTACTCTTCGTGCGCTCCGGAGGTCTTCACACTGCATTCCGGCATCTGAAAGACAAAAGCTTACCAACTCTTCGCACGCTCCGGAGGCCTTCGGCGCTGCATCCCGCATCTGAAAGACAAAACAAGGTGCGTTTAAAGACATTGGGGAACTTTAATACTCACGTGCCATTACTCCTTTCCACATCTAACCCAGTAGGTATTCCGGCACCCTGCAGCCGCTCCGAACTTGTACCTGCAAAATAAAAAGACAGTTAGAGCGCATCGTGAAGCAGGCAACAAGCGCTTACTTACGTGCTTCCAGGCGCTTCTATTCATCACACGGGCTCCATCTTCAACTCACTTCAGCCCGTCATCCGCCATCGCCGGAACCCTGCAAAACAAGAAACATCATTACTAAAGACTTTAAAGACATTAGAATTACTCGAAACTTACCGTTCGTGCAGTAAACGACAGACAGCAGTCCTCTGAAGTCAAGAGGCCTGCTCCCCTTATCCAGTGAAGAAACTGGTTACAGCACCCTGCCCCGAGGCAGATGGAGAGCATGGCGTTCACTTACCTAAGGTGAGAGCGTTAACCTTTGGGGTTCTACAGGAGAAGAGAAAGGGAAGAAGAGAGAGACATTCAATAACCCAGTTCCTTAATCCCATATTTTCTATCTGCAGACATCTTACCCTTCGAGTCAGACATACAGTGCACAGAGGTCCAGCCCAAAGAGCCAGCCGTGTGTTACACATCACCTTTGAAGATACGGTATACGCCCAGTCAAGACCGGCGCCTCTACGGGAATCAGGTGAGCGTTACAGAACGCAAAGCCTACCACAAAACTCCCGTCCAGGCGCTATGGAAACCTCGGATACCGACCAGCTAGCCCAGTTACTTGGGGAACTAAGGGCAGAAGTGCATGCAGCCCGTCAGGAAACGAACGCTCTAAGAAGGGAACTGATTATTTCCAAGGAGCGAACAGATGATCTCGCTAGACAATTGCTACAGTCACAAGCCGGACAGACCCCGTTACCCGCATCTGGGGGAAATCTTCCTTCTACATCCTCTATGAATCCAGTGCAGATCAACCTACCTGGGAATGTACCTCTGGCATCGCCCGAACGATTTTCTGTTGACCCAAAGAGGTTTGCAGTATTTATCAATCAGTGCCGGTTGCATTTCTTATGCCGGCCAGCAGCCTTTCCAACTGATCAAGCTAAAGTAGCTTTCGTGCTTTCGTACCTTAGTGGCAATGCGGCAGACTGGTCGATCCCTCTAGTAAATCAAGATGATCCGGTCCTCCATGATTTTCAAGCTTTTCAGCTCAGTATGGAAAAACTGTTCGCAAGACATTCACAGGGGCAGGCCTTGGACAATGAGCTTCTTTCGTTGCGACAAGGTAATCAAGACCTTTTGGCTTATATTGCGTCTTTCAACAGACTGATAGTGGAAACTCAATGGCCTGAGGACAAAAGGATTACGCTGTTTTATAGAGGTCTACGTGGAGAGCTCAAAGATGTGTTAGCCCAAGTAGTGAATCCCCCACAAGATTGTTCGGACTATATAGACTTAGTCGTTCAAATAGATCACAGACTGCAGAACAGGAAGGCCGATCGTTCCAAGTTTGATGCCCGAGTATTTTCCAAACCGCCAACTCCTTCCAAAGGAGTAGACTCCGGGGAACCCATGCACATAGGGGGTCTGAAAGGTCCTCTAACACAAAAGGAGCGGGAAAGGAGAAAACAGTTGCAATTATGCCTCTATTGCGGAATCTCAGGGCACTTTCTTCGAGACTGTCCGGTGAAACCTGCCAAGAAGGCAGTAGGAGCTGCAGTTACCAAAGTTACAAACTCTGAGCAGGGAAACGACCTCGCCCGACAAGAATAGAGGTCCTGTTGCCGAGCGTGAAAACCAGTTCCGTGACCTCGCATTTCGTGATACCTATGGTCCTCATTAGCCCTGATAATCCGGATCGATTACATGCAATTGAAGCTTACGTCGACAGCGGTGCCATCGGCAATTATGTGCATCATGAAATGGTTTTGAGGATGAATCTAACTCTTTGTCCCAAGGCTGTAAAGGACGTCATTACTACGGTGGATGGTACGGAGATAGCCTCCGGGCCAGTAACGCATACCACTCAAGAGGTGACGGTAGTAAGTCAAGATGGACACCATGAGAAGATCGTGTTCGATGTGATCAAGGCCCCTCAGTTTCAGATTATTCTAGGAATACCTTGGTTAGAGAAACAATCCTCTGATTGATTGGCGAGCAAGAACGGTCCAGTTTCCAGAATGTGTCTCTACTTGTCACCCTCCACCTGGTGTTGCACTGGCAGCAATTTCTTCAGAGACTCCCCAGTTACCTCCCGAATACCTAGAATACCAAGATGTTTTCCGGAAGGATCAGGCTAACTCTCTACCTCCTCATAGGTCTTATGACTGCCAGATAGACCTGATACCTGGATCTACTCCTCCTTGTAGTAGAATTTATGCCCTCACCGAGCCTGAGAACCTTCACCTTCGACAATACCTGGATCAATACCTGGCAAATGGGTTTATTCGTCCTTCCAAGTCCCCTGCTTCTTCGGCTTTGTTCTTCGTTCCAAAAAAGGAAGGAGACCTTAGAACTTGTATAGATTATCGCTCCCTGAACCAGATCACCGTTAAGAATAGATATCTGTTACCTTTGATCCCTGAACTCCTGGACCAAGTCAGAAAAGCATGCATATATACAAAGCTGGATCTTAGAGGAGCTTACTACTTGGTACGAGTAAAAGAGGGCGATGAATGGAAGACGGCCTTCCGCACCAAGTATGGGCTATTTGAATATCCGGTCATGCCCTTAGGACTTTGCAATGCCCCGGCCGCCTTTCAATATTTTATGAACGATGTCCTCAGAGAGCTCATAGATGTGTGTGTTGTTGTTTACATTGACGACATCCTCGTTTATTCTTCATCGGAATCTGAACATCGGAAACACGTGAAAATGGTCCTCGAAAGATTGCGTCAACACAAACTTTTCGCTAAGTTGGAAAAATGTGTTTTCAACGTGACTGAAGTTGAATTCTTGGGATTCATATTATCACCTGGCGGAGTGCGTATGGATTCAAAGAAGGTCGATGCAGTTCTCAAATGGCCATCACCATCCTCCGTAAAAGGTGTGCAAAGCATGTTAGGCTTCGCTAACTTTTACTGCAGGTTTATCCCCGAATTCTCTCGAATAGTCCAGCCCATCACTGCCTTGTTAAAGAAAAACAAACGTTTTGAATGGTCTACCGAGGCGGAACAAGCTTTCCAGGATTTGAAGACTAAATTTATCTCTGCACCAATCTTAAAACACCCTCGCCCCGAACTCCCCTACATCGTGGAAACTGATGCTTCAAGCCTTGCCATGGGGGCAGTTCTATCACAAAAGGACCCGGTAACCAATCAGTTGCATCCCGTGGCATTTTGGTCCCGCAAATTCTCGCCTCCTGAAATCAATTACACGATTACTGACAAGGAACTTCTGGCTATCAAGTCTGCCTTTAAGGCTTGGCGGCATTATCTGCTGGGGGCCCGACACACCGTTACTGTGATTACGGATCACCGAAACCTGCAATATTTGAAAACCGCAAAAGCCCAATCCTCTAGACAACTCCGTTGGGCATTATTCTTTGCCGAGTTTGACTTCATAATTACCTATCGACCTGGTACAAAGAACGGTAAAGCTGATGCCCTTTCTCGGATGGGAGTGGAAGAACACTTGATCAACCCTAAACCTGTACCAATCATTCCCGAACAAAGAATTCTGGGTGTAATCGCCACAGAATCCATAGAGGAAGTTAAGGATAAAGCCAGGCAACTTGTAACTCCAGCAGACATACAGAATTGGCATCTGCAGGGAAAGGACTTTGCAGTAAAGGACAACTTATTGTATTTCCAAGAATGATTATACCTACCCAGCACAGATTTACAGAAAAAAGTAATCTCTTGTTATCACGATTCTTTAATGGAAGGACATCCCGGTATGGCCAAGACCTCAGAAAAGATCAAGCGCTACTTCTGGTGGCCGTCTTGGAAAAAAGATATCAGAGACTTTATAATGTACTGTGGAGTATGCGCCCAAAACAAGAGTCAAAAGGAAAGACCAGCAGGCCTCTTACGCCCTATTGACATCCCACTTCGCCCTTGGCATACGCTTTCTATGGACTTCATCACCGATCTACCTCCATGCTCCGGATACAATACGATTCTAGTAATCGTGGACTTATTCTCCAAGATGGCGCATTTCATTCCGCTCAAAGTCTTGCCAACAGCAGCAACTCTGGCCCGAGAATTTCTCTAAAACATCGTCCGACTGCACGGTTTTCCTTCGGTTCTAATTTCGGATCGAGGTAGTCAATTTATTTCTCATTTTTGGCGAAGTTGCTGTCGGTCGGCTCAAATTGATGTGAGACTATCGACCAGTCACCACCCTCAGACCGACGGACAAACCGAGAGGACCAATCAAACTCTGGAACAGTATTTACGCTGCATGCTGCAACAAACTGAAAAAACTTGGAAAGACATCCTTTGGATAGCCGAATATGCCTACAATAACTCTGTCCATTCGGGAACTGGGAAAACCCCGTTTTTTCTTTTGTACGGCAGTCACCCTCGAACCTCGGAGTTGGATCCCCTCCAAGATCTTGAAACACCAGCAGTAGACTACCTGCATTCTACAATCACCCAAGCCTTTAAGGAAGCTGTTTCTCACCTTCAAAGGGCTAAAGAACAATACAAGAAAGGAGCAGATCAACATCGGAAGGAAGCCCCTCAATATCAAGTAGGGGATCAAGTCTGGTTATCCACCAAATATCTACCTCTAAAAGGGCCACGCACATTCAACCCAAGATACCTTGGTCCCTATTCCATCACTACCATAGTAAACCCAGTAGCGGTCAAGTTGGACTTGCCCCCGCACATGAAGATACATCCGGTCTTCCACGTCTCTCTATTAAAACCCGTGCAACCTCAAACCCGACTAACTAAATCTCCAAAACCTATCCTAGTTGATGGAGAACTCGAGTTTGAAGTCAAAAGCATTCTGGACTCCAAGATCTCCAAATCTAAACTATTTTACCTAATTGACTGGAAAGGCTACGGCCCCCAAGAGAGATCCTGGGAACCTGCTGAATATGTCCACGCTCCTCGCCTAATCAAAAGATTTCACCGAACATTTCCTGACAAGCCAAAACCCCCGGAGAAGCCCGGTTTGGGAGGGGCCTTGAGGGGGGGGGGGTACTGTCATGATCTCTGCTTCCAAAAGGTCAGGGTTTTCCCAACTCCCTTGGAAGCAGATCCATAACCCAGGTTCCGAGTGCCAACCAGTCCCAATTGGGAGCTTTTGGACCCAGTCCTGGCGCCAGTGGCACCAGGCTCATAAATATGTCCAGTCCCAGCGCTGGAAGCGCCGGGCTCATAATGCTTGGGTGGACTTACCTGCAGCAGACCATGCTGCTTACTTGCCTGCCAGTTGAGCCTCTGATCCTCTTCTGTTTGGAACTACTTTTCCTGTTGGGTGGGGCAGGAGCCACTCCCTAGATTCAGAACACTGGAACTCTTCTGGAAAGCAGGAACTCTTTTCTTACCTAGGCGTGGCTGTGGAAGGAGACACCTAAGCACTACAGGAGGCTATTTAAACCACACCCGATGGATGAATCTTGCTTTGCGTTATTCTGCATCCTCTGCAGCAGAACGCTCATCGTGTCTTCTGCATCTGATCCTGGGCCTAAGGAAAAAGGCTTACCATCCTGAATCCAATCTTCAGCAACACCTATAAAGACAAAAAAGAACAGGTTAGCATTACGGTCTTCAGTGACAGATCTTCACTTACCTGGTCCATCGGCTGTCACCAACGCCTCGCGCTGCATTCCGGCATCTGAAAGACAAAGGCTTACCTACTCTTCATGCGCTCCCGAGGTCTTCACACTGCATTCCGGCATCTGAAAGACAAAAGCTTACCAACTCTTTGCACGCTCCGGAGGCCTTCGGCGCTGCATCCCGCATCTGAAAGACAAAACAAGGTGCGTTTAAAGACATTGGGGAACTTTAATACTCACGTGCCATTACTCCTTGCCACATCTAACCCAGTGGGTATTCCGGCACCCTGCAGCCGCTCCGAACTTGTACCTGCAAAATAAAAAGACAGTTAGAGCGCATCGTGAAGCAGGCAACAAGCGCTTACTTACGTGCTTCCAGGCGCTTCTATTCATCACACGGGCTCCATCTTCAACTCACTTCAGCCCGTCATCCGCCATCGCCGGAACCCTGCAAAACAAGAAACATCATTACTAAAGACTTTAAAGACATTAGAATTACTCGAAACTTACCGTTCGTGCAGTAAACGACGGACAGCAGTCCTCTGAAGTCAAGAGGCCTGCTCCCCTTATCCAGTGAAGAAACTGGTTACAGCACCCTGCCCGAGGCAGATGGAGAGCACGGCGTTCACTTAACTAAGGTGAGAACGTTAACCTTTGGGGTTCTACAGGAGAAGAGAAAGGGAAGAAGAGAGAGACATTCAAAAACCCAGTTCCTTAATCCCATATTTTCTATCTGCAGACATCTTACCCTTCGAGTCAGACATACAGTGCACAGAGGTCCAGCCCCAAGAGCCAGGCGTGTGTTACACATCACCTTTGAAGATACGGTATACGCCCAGTCAAGACCGGCGCCTCTACGGGAATCAGGTGAGCGTTACAAGGCCTGAAGCAGAACATCTCTGTGGACGCTACAGAATAAAAGAAGAGATCGCCTGAACTGCCTGTGACCAGCCCCGCCTGCCCACTGCAGTGCACCGTCTGGGTGAGGTGAGAGCTGGAGATGCTGGCCCCCTAGAGATGCGCGGCAGCAGTGGTTAGCCAACGGGCGAACCTTATTGAGCCGACTGCGGGAAGAGACGCAACGCTGCAGCTACACTGCAAGAGCAACAAGACTGAAATGGATTGACAGAGCTGCATTGGGAAAGCAGTAAACCGGAGATCAGGTCGGGAACGCTGCACGTGGGCGGCAGTGTCACCAACCTGCAGTGTAAGCTGGAGCACCGGCGAACACTACCCCAGGCTGACGCGCATCGGGTGCCCTCAACAGGACTGAGGCAGAACAGAGGGCTCCCAGAGCAGTTTGCTGCTGGACTGGCAACCATGCCAGGGCTGTCGGCTGGGAGGGACAAGTGAGAGAGCTGAGGCAGGCACGCTGGCTGGAAAACAACCACAGAGAAAGGGCATCCCTGCCTAGCTGCAAAGTCTGGTTCCACAAAAAGGTCAGAACTCCGCACAGAGCAGTGCACAGCCCACACACCATTGACACGCACATGGACATCACGTGCTACCTGTGCTGGGGAAATGTGGGGGCGGGCCCACTAGAGCGAGCAGAGAGGCGATACCTGCCTAATAGCCCAACGGTTGTCCCCTACTGCAGAGAAGAGCGATGCAATTGCCCGGCTGGAAGTGGAAAATGAGTGAGAACCTGCCCCGGCCCACACTAACCATTATGGCCCATGCCACCCAAAGCAGCAAAGGGTGGGGATAACGCAGAGCAAACACACATACACCGTTCAAGAATCCGATCATAAACTGTTAAGCAGGGGGCGCCTACACTTTCCGCTGCCATCTTTCAGCACTGCGAATTGGTGTCACACCATGAGCGTCAGGGCACTGCATGCACTCAGAGTGACCAGTAGACGCCAATCAACAGGACTGATACCAGAGGGGCTTGTTCCTCTGCACTTGCTGCATACCCATGCGTGCAGTGTGACCAGTAGACGCCAATCAACGGGACTGGTACCAGAGGGGCTTGTTCCACTGCACCTGCCGTATACCCAAGGGGGCCCTGAGGCCCAAGACAAGCTTTGGGACCAGGAGTGGTTGGTCCACTAACACTCCCTCAACAAACTGGGGGCTTCCTGGGAAGCAATACTCAAGTTCACCCATGCACCTAACGCGGACACCACCCCTGAACTTGCGGCTCCCCCTGCTGCACCTTGAAGATTGGTGACTAGGGAAGGTGTTACTTCCAATGATAAACCATTGTGTCACTAAGTTGTGTCACCTGTCTCGAACTCAGCACCAAGTTCACTGCTGTATCCTCTCACTTACTCTTGTCATCCAGCATACTGCCATTACCTGCAGGCCTTAGACTTTGGTTTCAAACGCCTAGCACACTGCCACGCCATTTAATTTTCTCTGTTCCCTAATAACTCCCATGAAGGTCCAGTGCTGTGGCCAGTTACCTGCCTCGCTACCTGCCTTGTGCCACTAATCCATAGCTTTGCCCTGACACCGTTAACTAGTACTAAGCATACCTCTGGGCCTCTAACCATCTCACCTCTGCCCATCACTGTACGCCCTCATGACCATTAAGTATGTATGCTCAGACCCACTAGTGTCACCCTATACTACTCCGAAGCTAGGTGTTTCCCCATTGTATTTTCTAGCCAAATGTGATATTTCCGAATCTAGGTGCTGCACCCCTGCTTTTCCAGCCAAATGTGCTATTTTGATTCTGATTCTAGGCTCCACTGTATTTTTAGCCAAATGTGTTTTCAAATCTAGGTGTTGCCCCACTGTATTCTTAGCCAAATATGTTATTTCAAATCTAGGTGTTGCCCCATTGCTTCTTAGCTTAAAATATCGTACTCTGACTCTAGAAGCTGCCCCACTGCACCCTAACGTGAGTGTATCACTCAGTATCTAGCTACTGCCCTACAGGCCTACCCCCCTTCCTAGCTCTAACTAGCTACCTGCTAGTCATAGCTCGGGTTGCTCCTCCAACTAGCGCTACAACTCTAGCCTCCAGCACTACGCACCCTCGTAGCCAGACCATGACCTCCTGGTTCGCCTTTATCATGTTCCCTTTCTGCATCACGTTGGACAACGTACCCTGCAGTGGTAACAGTTACATAGCCTACAAGGACGGCCTAGCCAAACTCAGATGTCCCACACCCTTCCTACCATCCTTGTCCCCCTTCCCACCCACTCAACACCAGCCTTATACATGCTCCGTAAACTCGGGCGTCCCAGCCAACGCCAACACAACACACAGCCACCTTAGACCTAACGCTAAGCCCAACCACACCAAGCTGAACAATAAACATCAAGCCCTATCCATGCCTTCTGGCCCAACCCCCTCTTCCTTCACTCCCAACCTCCTAGCCCGCAACAACACACTAGGCACCAGGCTCCCCACTACAACAAACAGGCCTATCGCCAAACCTAATACCAAAAACATCAAAAAGCACAATGTGCCTAATAAGCCCAAACCTAATAAGCCCATACCTCCCCCACTAAAAGGAGCCCTACTCAATGTCAGATCCCTGGCCGCCCACCCTACAGAAATCGCTGACATCATCCTTACCTATGATCTCGATTTCTTAGCCCCAACAGAAACCTGGCTTCATGAGGCGTCCGGACCACACTTATCGCTAGTTCGCTAGTCATCCCGGACAACTACTCTAGCCTTAGAGCCGATAGACCTAACGCTAGGGGAGGAGACATAGCAATCATTTCCAAATCTTCCTTAGACTTCAGATTAGGCTCCTCAGTGTCACTCACTTCCTGTGAGACACTCACAGCCAAGTTGCAAACTTCCCCCACAAGCACTATCACCTTCCATCTCATACATAGACCCCAAGGCACCCCTGGGGTCTTTGAAGAAGACCTCACATCTCTCATTGCTGAAAATTCCAAACCCTCAGCACAAATTATCATCCTCGGGGACTTTAACCTTGATTACCAGGACCCGAACGACGCACATGCTGCATCCCTAGCCAACGTCCTAACAGAACATGACTTTGCACAACTCAATGTCCACCCCACCCACCAAAAGGGCAGAATCCTTGACTGGGTTGCGACTTACAACTGCAACACAACCTGTAAGGATCCCCAACCTCTGGCATGGACAGATCATTACCTGACCCCCACTTGAGGTCAACATCAATCATGCACTACCCAAAAAGTGCCCCCTGGCACCAGCCTGTCCCACCAGGAATAAACGCAACATTACTGCTGAAGCCCTACTACCCTTGGTCCTTCCTATCCTCAACTCTCTCCCACCCAACGCTGATTTAAACCTACTGTTCGACACCTTCAATGACTCCATGGCTAAGGCAATGGACACCATTGCTCCCCTGAAACTACGTAAAGTTAAACCAAAAGCTCACCTGAACACATGGTACACCCCCGAACTTAAATTACTCAGAAAAAAGAAAGCTAAAGCACAACTCACATGGAAAATCAACCCCTCCGCAGAAAACCAATCAAATCTCACAATTATTTCCTCTCTATACAAAAGCGAGATAATTCGCTCCAAAAGAGAAGCCTACAACACCAGGATTGATCAGGCAGGGTCCTCCACTAAGGAACTATTTAAAATTCTAAAAGAACTAGAAAACCCCAATTCACCACGACACCTGCTTGAAAGACAAACCCTGGTGCACCAGCATCCAAAACGCCCTTAACAACAAAATGACTGGACTCCAAACCAAAATTGAGGACAAACGGCAACAACTCTCCAATAACTCGGTCACCAACCCTGACTTACCCACGCCCAACAATACTAGATCGGGTTTCACATTCAAGAAAGTTCCTACGGTCGAAGTTCAAAAAATCAACACCTCCTTAAAACTATCGAATTGCAAAGGGGACAGCTGTCCCGCCCAGATCATAAAAGAGGCAGCTAGAGAGCTTTCCCCCTTCATACCAAACGTATAACCTATCTTTCACCAATAACTCAGTCCCCAGTAACCTAAAACAATCATGGGTTCTCCCACTCTTGAAAAAACAATCCCTAGACCCAGCCATACCCACCAACTACAGACCTATTACCACAGTCCCATTCTTATTAAAAATCCTGGACAGAGTTGCCTACATCCAAATTCAGGGATACCTGGAATCCAACCAATTGCTAGGAATACGTCAATCTGGCTTCAGACCTCAATACTGAACAGAAACTGCCCTTGTTGATCTCAAAAGTCAGGTTGACGAAATTAAAGACAAAGGCAATGCCGCGATTCTACTCCTCCTAGACCTCTCAGCGGCCTTCGACTTGGTCGACCACAAAATTCTTTGCAGCCACCTAGCCACCGCAGCTCACTTATCCTCCTCTGCCATCACATGGATACAATCCTTTCTGGCAAACAGAACCATGCACGTTTTTTCAACAACAGCTGCAGCGGACCCCATCCCCATCTCATGCAGGGTCCCACAAGGCTCCTGTGTATCCCCCACTTTGTATAACATATTTACAAAGCCCCTATTTGACCAATTGGACCGTCTGGGTGTCACCTACACAAACTACGCAGACGACACCCAGATACTCCTCACCATCACAGGCAACTACCAAGCAGACGTCACCCGGATCAACGAAATATTCTCCATCATTCAGGCATGGATGGCCTCGCATGGCCTCTGCCTGAATGATGAGAAGACAGAGCTCCTCATTGTTGGCTTCCCCAGCAACCTATCTAAACTTAATCCTAGCTATAATAACATCACTATCGATGGTCACACCATCCCTATTGCCAAAAACATGAAAATACTCTGCTTCTACCTTGATGCCAACACTAACCTCGCCAAACAACCAACATGATTGTCTCAGCCTCAGCCTACACCGGCAAGCTCATCAGGGCCAGCAGACCCTTCCTATCATCCAATAGCTGCCTCACTCTTGCCAGAGCCCTCATTCAATCCAAACTGGACTACTGCAACAGCCTGTACAACCACTGCGCGTAACACTCAACATTCCCAGGCGCGAGCATATCTCCACTGCTAGGAAATCTTGCAAATGGCTCTCCACCCACCAGAAAATTGATCTGAAAACCATCTGCCTCACGTACATGTCCCTTAATCACCTAGTCCCACCATATCTAACAAATTCACCATGAAACCAACCACTAGATCCTCCAACACTCTATGCTTGTCAGTGCCTAGATTCCACCTAAAAAGAGCTGGAGGGGCTAGCTTCACAGTACTTGCCTCCCAACTCTGGAACACCCTACAACTCAACATCAAAACTATCAAGTCCTTCCAGATCTTTAGGAAGCATATTATCAGCTGGCTCCTGAACGAAGAGTAGCACCACTAACACCTGGCTACACTCCCCCCTACCTAATAAACTGCTGTATGTGATGCTAAAGTACCACCCAGACAAACGTGTACACCTCCTACTGCTTAACTATGTCTGTAACTCCTGTAAATGGATGTATATTGTAATTGTATATTGCAAACTGTACATTGTTTAAACGTATAACTGTAAATTGTATATATCATAATTATGTAACCGTCTGCTTTAAGCACCCTTCTACCTCTGGGTTTGGAGTGCTATACAAATAAATAAAACAAACAAAACAAACTAAGGCCCCTACAGCTTTCAGAGAGCAATGCCCTGCAAGAACACACGCAGCACAGCCCAGTGAATGCTGGAGCAAAAAACCAGAGAGTGACCTTTGGCACGCTGCCCCGCCTAGCCACCGGAGCGAGCACATGATAGCTGAGTCACAAGCAAATGCTGCCAGCAGGGGCCCCGGCAGGGCATGAGCCTGAAGTGTGACTCCAGGCCCTATAACGCCTATCAAGTCGCTGTGCCAACGCAACAACTAGCACCACTTGGCTCCACTACTAGATGACATGTCCCAAATTGAAAAGAAAAGCAGCTCCACAATAATGGAATCCTTTGCAGCAGCTAAACCACGGGAACAAATGCATAACGTCAATGAGGCCCATGCAGACCAGGCTATCCCAGGAGTGACCAACAAGGACAAACAGGTGCTGGATGCCATTGCGGGTCTACGTTCCTTCATAGATACCAAAATCGAGGAGGTCAAGGTAATTGATGCGCCAAGACATGCGCAACCTCACGAAACGTGTAACAGCTACAAAGGCGGGACAACAGGAGACTGCGGGAGCATTGAAAGATATCCAGTCCAGGGTGCAAGACTTGGAGAGGAGAAACAAAATCCTGGAAGAAAGGACTGGAGGTGCAGAAGGGCGGTCTAGACGCAACAACGTATGCCTACTGGGTGTGCCCAAAGGGATGGAAGGCTCCAACCCCACAAACTTTGTGGAAACCCTGCTACAACAGGAGACTTTAACAGGGCTTTGCAGTGGAGCAGCCCCACAGATCTCTACAAAAGAGGCCGCCTCCTGGATCGCACACCCAACCACCGATAGCTAGGATTCTGAACTTCCCAGAAAGAGAAATCATACTGCGCTACTTACAAGAAGGCAGTGAAATAAGGAGAGATAATGCCAAAATCGCCATGTACCCAGACTACACCCCAGCGGTTCAGACTACGGCAGCTGAATATCAAGTTTATGCTAATGTACCCATCAAGGCTTAAAGTGATATACAAAGGAAAATTTGTCTTCCTGGACACCCCGGCAGCGGCCACCATGTGGCTGAAACACAACAACATGGCCGAGGGCGCAGAAGCTGTGAAATAGCCCGAGCTGTGGCAAAAACCCTGAATAAAATGATATTGAGAACATGTGAATCCATTGCAATGTAGAACAGATTTTACGACAGACGGGAGGGATGCCTGGTCGCTCGGCCTGAGCGAACAGGATCATCCCTGCGTAGGGACTAGTGTCAGTCTGTTGCTGACCGGACACGACCTGAGCATGAGGACCCGGATGGGCCAAAACAGAGCAGGGGTACCAGAGCGTTGCCTCGCTGGAGCAACTGCTTGGCGAAGTTGGTTTATTTTGGTTTCTTGTTGTTTGAACTGTTTTAGGGTCTTCACATTATCTGATATAGTGGGAATTAGAATGCCTGTAGGGGGATGCACAAGGAGCAGAGATTGGTGCGAAACAGGGGAGATGAGTAACTGGTGGCAAGAATTGGGCAAAGAGCAGAGCTAGGTTATGTCATGCAACGATGGCAGCGGACATAGAAAGTGCTGACATGGAATGTTAGAGGGATGGGCACTTATATGCGCAGGAACAGGATTAGATCCTTCCTAAAAAGGAAGCGAATCTCCATTGCTCTACTACAGGAAACTCATCTTAATATTGATAGTAATAACAAAGTAACAGAGTACTGGGGTGGACAGGGCTATGGAGCGGCGTATTCCATATATGCACAAAGATTGTATACGTGGCTCAGAGACACAGTGCCGTTCCGAAGGAGGTAGACACAGAGGGGAGATACCCGATACTCAGCAGAAGCATTGAACAACTAGAGGTCTGCATAGTTAATTCCCAACTCCCTAACTGTGGAACCTCAACATATCTGTCCAAACTGAGCGCGAAACTAGCTCCCTATCGAGGCCGTCTTTATTTGGGGGGGTCAGGGGGGAGATTTCAATTGTGTCCGTGACCTCGCCTTTGACAGGTCTAGCCCCCCGACACAGGGGGCGAGAGTGACCCTGTCATTGCTCAACGAGGTGATAGGGAACCTAGATTTAGCAGAACTATGGAGGGAGCATCATCCAGAGAGCAGGGAGTACTCTTATTTCTAGTCTCCTCATGGGCTGTATACCAGGATAGACTACCTACTAATAGACAGAACACACTTATTCCAAGTAGAATCGATACTATACCTGGGCAGGTCGATATCCGATCAATCGCGGTTACTCGTGGAGTGGAGGATTCGTGGCTCTAGGTGCCCATACCACTATGGCGTATGCCGCCAGACGCACTGACAGATGGCGCCTTCAGAGAGGACCTCCGGACCAAAATTGTGGAGTACAAAGATAACGTGGGGAGTGTGAAGGGCTGGGACACAGTCTGGGAGGCACTGAAAGTTATGATTAGGGGAGAGGTCATTACCAGCGCTGGGGGCATCAGAAGGTTGCTGAGAAGTGAATTGGAGGCAGGCGAGGGGAAGATAAAGCTGGTGGAGGCCTCAACCCACAAGACTGGGGAGGAGGAATTGGAACTGTCAGCGGCAAGGGACGATTGCCAGAATTCCTGGGCTAAACTAGCAAAAACCACCAGGGCGTTCTCGGAAGGGGACAAACGTAGCAAGTTACTGTCATGGCTGTGCAAAAGGGAGAACCCTAGACATTTGACCACAAAAATAAAAATGAATCCGGCTCTGTGCACACAACGCAATTGTCAATTAATGACGCTTTTAGTGAATTTTACTCC